>NC_053438.1:11173678-12418990 GCF_007990345.1 Gossypium hirsutum
GAATTTGGGATTTTACCCGTATCAGTGTAATCCAGAATGACCTTCGAGAAATGAAAGAAGTCTGGGATCATGGGGTCGAGGCCAAGCAGCTGTTCTATTGTAACTACGGTGACCTACCTTATCTGCTTAGTGTCAAGTGGACAAGTATTTATTCCGAGCCCTTGCTCAGTTTTGGAATCCTGCCTACAGTTGTTTCACTTTTGGGAAAGTAGATTTGACGCCTAGGTATCCGCCTTTAAGTGAGCTAGCTTTATTTATTAGTTTTCCGCAAACTTTTTGCTTGTATCTGATTTGTTTATCGTTAGTAAGGGTTACCCGGTTCGGCATACTAGCTGAATTTAGATCCTTGAATGCGTGTCGAAAAGCAGGGGAGTGAAGGTTTATTGGATGCGCGCAGCTCTTATTGGCATGGTTCCATAGCCACTTCTGGAAAGTCGAAAGGTCTCTTATCGAGTATTCTCTGATAGCTACTCCCCTCTAGGAGAATTGGTGGCCACGCCAGACGGGATGATATTCAGAGGAAAATGGATAGAGATACTCCAGATCTCCAGGATGAGATATTGAATGGAGGGCTCATTGGTTATTCCTGATGAGATTTGTACCGATGTGGAGATTTTGACTGGGTTCGTGCTCGGGATATGGGAGCTATCGGATATGCTCCTCTACTCGTATC
This sequence comes from Gossypium hirsutum, assembly GCF_007990345.1. Taxonomy (NCBI): domain Eukaryota; kingdom Viridiplantae; phylum Streptophyta; class Magnoliopsida; order Malvales; family Malvaceae; genus Gossypium; species Gossypium hirsutum. Next base: position 11,174,352 of record NC_053438.1, read on the forward strand.
AAGACAGTACAGATCACGACAATTCATACCAGCAACGCAGGGGTTGGCTTATTATGATTTTTCCTATAGGGAGGACATTACAGAAGAAGGTTCGAGAAATATCTAGTGCCTGGAACCAAACTCGTCGAATGAAGATCTTAGCCGTGGGTCGAAAATTACCCCGAGTATAGTCGGTGGCGTGATCAACGAATCAACGACAACATCCCGGCGTCAATTCAGAAACTGCTCGATCTTTAGAGGAACACTTACAAGTTTTGCCTTCTGAGATAGAAATCATCAAACAAGATTTGAAAAAGATTTAGAATGGGAAAAGATAACAACTAGGAAGAAAAATGCAGTTAGACTGGATGGGACATTCAAAGATAGAGGCCGAAATGAAAAAAGGAAAGAACAAGCAGAAGAAGATTGGACAGCCTGAAGACAGATTACAAAAAGTTGCGTAGGTCGGTAAGAGCTGCTGGCTTGGGTAAAACGCCAGAACAATGGCGACAAGAAATTCAGGAGGAAAGATGAAAGCTAATCAATGGGAAAAGAAATTTCAGGATACTCGGGCTCGAGAAGTCGCCTTGGGAGAGAGTCTACTAGTTTGCCAAGACGAGAAGACGGAGTTGAAGGTCCGGATAACTGAACTAGAAAGATCGCTTCACCAGTACTGTAATCATAATGCTACGGTTGAATTAAGGGCGAGCTTAGACAAAATTGAAGAATTAAAAGGACAAATAGGAGGGCTAGAGAATGCATTGCAAAATAGTGAAATCCGGATAGAGCTTCTGGAAGAAAGTAATGAGCAGTGGCAAAGACAATTCCGTCGGTCTCAAGAGCAGATTGGAGAAAGAGATTATATTATGGGAGAGGCGGTGACTCAAGTGCGCGAAGTAGCTGATCATCTGCAGACTCTAGCGGTTCAGGCTGATCTATTAAGTTTGAAGTATGAGTCAGAGTCGGACAAAGGCCGAGAATTAGCTTGGCTTCTTAGAAAGGTTAAGGCTTGAGTGTGAGGGCAAAGCCATATATGTAGTCTATTTTATGTAAAGAAACTCTTTATCTAGTAAAGTTTTCTAATGAAGTTGAATTAGAATCAGTGCCTCTTTTTCTTTGCATTCTTTTCATGCATTGCATCACATCATATGCATTAAAAAAAACCTAATCGAATAAAATCATTTCAGTTAACTGGAAAACCAACAAAGTTACGGCACCCGAGCTAAGGCAAAAATTATGGACCAAAGGTTGGAGAAGCTAGAGCGACTTCAAAGAGAAATGCAAGACCAGTTGCAGGCGCAAATGAAGAGCAAATAGAAAGATTCAGCGTGACATGGTGCAAGATGGAGGAGTCCCAAATGATCTGGTGGCTAAGATGACGCATTATGAGGAGTAGATAAGGGTAAAGGTCTTGTGATTGTAGTGAAGAAGAAACAATGGTGAACCACTTTATCCTCCAGGTTCACGCCTCTGCATGCGCAAGTACAGACGAGCTGCATCCGCGGAGACCTCTGTGTCAGTTAGGCCCAGCATTCCAAGGCGATGCTTCAATCCCAATGAATTTTCAACCCGGAGCGGGCCTTAATCCCGGTGATAGCCCGAAAATATTGCTGTCCCAGATCTTGACGAGATGGTTGAAAGGACAAGGCGAAGGAGGAATTTCCAAAACAATTTGAGGAGAAATGGAAATGGATAGAAGAGAAGTTTAGGGCAATAGAAAGCATCGAAAGCTATGGAATAGATGCAAAGGATCTGAGCTTGGTTCCGGACTTGGTGCTCCCTTACAAATTTAAGATGCCGGAATTCGAGAAATACAACGGGACTAGTTGCCCAGGATCCCATATTACTATGTTTTGTAGAAGAATGACGGGGCATATTAATAATGATCAATTATTAATACATTGCTTTCAGGAAAGTCTTACGGGAGCGGCGGCAAAGTGGTACAATCAGTTGAGCCGAGCTAAAATTGCTACTTGGAGGGATTTAGCACAGGCTTTCCTGAGACAATACAATCATGTCTCAGAAATGATGCCTGACAGGATAACTCTGCAAAATTTAGAGAAGAAATCGAACGAAAGCTTCAGACAATATGCGCAGAGGTGGCAAGAGGTGGCGGTTCAGGTGTAACCACCGCTTTTGGAAAAAGAGATGACGACGCTTTTTATTAATACTTTGAAAGCCCCGTTCATCACTCACATGTTGGGAAGCGCTTCAAAAAATTTCTCGGATATGATCATGAATGGTGAAATGATTGAGCATGCCATTAAAAGTGGAAAAATAGATGGAGGAGAAATAATAGGAGGGCACCCCGAGGAAAAGAGAAAATGAAGTAAATAATGTGAATACTTATGGTAGGTCAATTACCGTGAATCAACCAAAGAAAGTGGTTGCTAATCAACAGGGATCATCAAGGCAAGAGTCGGGAGCTAGGCAAACTACTGAAAAGCCCCAATTCACGCCAATCTCGATGTCATACAAGGAGTTGTATCAGACTTTATTCGATGCACATGTTGTTGCTCCTCGTTACTTGAGTCCTCTACAACCCCCGTATCCAAATGGTATGATACGAACGCGCAATGTGATTATCATGCGGGAATTTCTGGGCACTCGATAGAAAATTGTACTGCCTTCAAGAAGGTAGTAGAAGGACTTATCAATTTAGGTGTTGTCAAACTTGACGACTCACCTAACGCAAAGAATCCGTTACCTAATCACGCAGATGAGGGGGTGAATATGGTTAGCGAAGGTACGGGAGAAGAAGTCAAGACTGACATTGCTGAAGTAAAAACTCCATTGAAACGGGTCTGGAAAGAAATGGCGAAAAGAGGGTTGGTTACTTCAGATTTTGAGGAAGGGCATGAGATGGGAAATTATTGTGAATTTCACCATAAAACAGGGCATGAAATCCAAGAATGTGAAGGATTCAAGGCTTTGGTTCAAAGCATGATGGATAACAAGGAGATGAGGTTTTATGAAGATGCGAAAGAAATGAGGAGCATATGCGCGACAGAGTTGGGAACAAAGGCTCCAAAAATAAATCATCCTGTGGTCATTATCTCACGCCCTAAGGGTAATGAGGTTAGGGCTCAGGTAACACCGAAAATTGTAATCCAAAAACCATCAAGTTTCTCTTATAAGGATAACAAAATGGTGCCGTGGAATTACGGGTGTAATGTGACCATTTTGGGAAAAGAAGCAGAAAGGAATCAGGAAATAGGTTCTTACATGCGCAATGGAAAAAGATATGACGCTCAAGCAGAGTCGTCCAGGGAAGAGAATTGGAAGAAAGAACAGAGGAAAGGGAAAGCAGTAGAAGTTGAGCCATTGGTAAATGAACCAATAAAAGAAGAGGAGGCAAATGAGTTTTTGAAGTTTTTGAAACACAGTGAATACAGTGTTGTGGAGCAACTGCACAAACAGCCAGCCCGCATTTCTGTACTAGCTTTACTCTTAAACTCAGAAGTACATCGGAATGCACTTTTAAAGGTGCTAAACGAAACATATGTGGCTGACGATATTTCAGTAAACAAGCTGGATCGGTTGATCAACAATATTGGTGCTGACAATTTTATCTTCTTCAATGATGATGAAATACCATCCGGAGGAAGAGGTTCTACTAAAGCCCTGCATGTTACTGTCCGATGCAAAGGGTACACACTCTCGGGGGCCTTGGTTGATAATGGATCTGCACTAAATGTATTGCCTTTGTCCACTCTTAGTCGATTACCAATAGACAGTTCGCACATGAAAGCATGCCAGAGCATAGTAAGGGCATTTGATGGAACAAAAAAGGAGGTTATGGGGAGAATTGAGGTACCATTAAGGATTGGCCCAGTCACTTATGAGGTGGATTTCTTGGTAATGGATATTAAACCCTCCTACAACTGTCTATTGGGGAGACCGTGGATACACTCAGCAGGGGCAGTACCTTCATCGTTACATCAGAAGGTGAAGTTGGTATCGGAGGATCGGTTGGTAACAATAGATGCAGAGGAGGATATTATCGCAATGATGACCAGCGACGCACCTTATGTGGACATCAACGATGAGGCACTAGAATGTTCTTTTCGGTCGTTAGAATTTGTGAACGCGATGTTTATTGCGGAGGGAAATAGAATTCCAGTACCGAAAATATCCAGGACCACTGAGATGGGATTGCGGTTGATGGTAGGAAGAGGAGCCTTACCCGGGAAAGGATTGGGAAAATATCTTCAGGGAAGGATTGAGGCACCAATGCCGAAGGAAAAGTTTGATAGATTTGGTTTAGGGTACCAGCCAGACATGAAGCAGAAGAAGAAAGAAGTAGAGAAGAGACAAGAGAGAAGAAGGGCGCGTTTGAATGGACATGAAGCTAAGTGTGAGCCTTTAACCTTTCCCCACATATCTACATCTTTTGTGTCGGGAGGATTTATTCATTCTGAATGTGGAGTGTCCGGTAGCGGCATGGGAGGAATGTTGGAAAACGTTTATACCAACGCCATAGAAGCAACGGAAAGGAGGGCCTTGTTGGAGATCTGCCCTTATGAGCCTGGAAGCGAGCTAAACAATTGGACTGCTGAAGAAATCCCTGTAGTCTTTAGGGCTTATTCAGAGTAATGCTCAAAACATTCCTGTTGTTTGTTGGCCTAGAAACGATATGAAATCTTTTGTGAAATAGGCATTGGGCCTAAGTATCATTATTTTAATGAAATACGTGTCTACGTTCATCTCGATCAGTCACTTTTTTTTCCTTTTATATTTTTCATTTGGTTGATTGTCTTACAAATAATTCTTTCATTTGTAATTCTTTTGCACAAACATATTCATAAATTTATATATTCTTGGTATATTCTTTGATGTGCCCTCATAGGTCTTCAGATATCAATGACATGAGTGACGCTGCCTCAAATGCGGAGCCTATTTTTGAGCAAGAAGTGTGTTTAGAGGGATCCTGCGACTTTGAAAATGACGAAGATTATGATGCATCTCCGGACTTGTTAAGAATGGTGGAACAAGAGGATAAGCATATCCTACCTCATAGGGAATCATTAGAAATAGTGAGCCTAGAGGATAGAAAGGAGGTGAAAATTGGAACTGAAATCACCGCAAAGACAAGGCAAGACCTCATTAATTTGCTCAGAGAGTTCAAAGATGTTTTCGCGTGGTCGTACCAAGATATGCCTGGGCTAAGTACTAACATTGTGGTGCATCGTCTGCCCATAAAGGAGGATTGTAAACCCGTTCAACAGAAGCTCAGGAGAATGAGACCTGACATTGTGTTGAAAATAAGAGAAGAAGTCAAAAGACAATTCGACGCTGGATTCTTACAAGAGGTCAAGTATTCGGATTGGGTAGCCAACATTGTCCCTGTTCCCAAAAAAGATGGAAAGGTACGAATGTGTGTGGATTATAGGGATTTGAACAAGGCTAGCCCAAAGGACAACTTTCCATTGCCTCACATTGATACTTTGGTAGATAACACGGCGGGCTATTCATTGTTTTCTTTCATGGATGGTTTCTCTGGATACAATCAAATAAAGATGCATCCTGGAGACATGAGGAAAACTACATTTATTACCTTATGGGGAACATTCTGTTACAAGGTAATGCCCTTCGGATTGAAGAATGCGGGAGTAACATATCAAAGAGCTATGGTGACTTTGTTTCACGACATGATGCACAAGGAGATCGAAGTCTATGTTGACGATATGATCGCGAAGTCTAGAACGGAAGAAGAGCATGTTCGAGTCTTGAAAAGGTTATTTTTGAGATTAAAGAAATTTCAGCTCAAGCTTAACCCGGCCAAATGCACGTTTAGAGCCAGATCAGGGAAGTTATTAGGCTTCATAGTTAGCAAAAAGGGGATCGAGGTTGACCCAGACAAAGTAAAGGCAATACGAGATTTACCTCCCCCGCGCACTCAGAAGGAGGTTCGAGGTTTCCTAGGGAGGCTGAATTACATTGCTCGGTTCATCTCACAACTGACAGAGAAATGTGATCCAGTATTCCGGCTCTTAAAGAAACATAATCTGGGTGAATGGGATGAAGAGTGTCAGAGGGCTTTCGATAAGATAAAGCAGTACTTGGCTAATACCCCAGTCTTATCACCTCCAAGTCCAGATAGGCCATTGATATTGTATCTAACAGTGTTGGAGAATTCCATGGGATGCGTATTGGGCCAACATGATGAGACAGGAAAGAAAGAAAGGGCAATATACTACCTCAGTAAGAAATTTACCGATTGCGAAATTAGGTACTCATCAATTGAGAAGTTGTGTTGTGCTCTAATCTGGGCAACCCGAAGACTGAGGCAGTATATGTTGTATCACACGACTTGGCTGATTTCAAAGTTAGATCCTTTAAAGTATATGATGGAATCGACTGCTTTGAACGGGAGAATGGCTAGATGGCAGATCTTGCTCTCAGAATTTGATATAGTATATGTCAGTCAGAAGGCCATAAAGGGAAGTGCAATAGCCGATTTCCTAGCTAGTAGAGCCTTGGAGGACTATGAATCTTTGAATTTCGATTTTCCAAGCGAGGACTTGATGTATGTGGCGAATACTGAAGAAAATCCTCAAGTGGATCGCGTATGGAAGTTAAATTTTGATGGAGCTTCAAACGCTACAGGTAATGGAGTTGGGGCAGTTTTGGTATCCCCAAGTGGAGATCATTATCCTGTTGCTAGCAAGTTGGACTTCGATTGTACAAATAACATGGCGGAATATGAAGCATGTATTATGGGCATTCGTGCAGCCATTGAACGAAACATCAAAGTACTGAGAGTATACGGGGATTCAGCGTTGGTGATATACCAACTCAAAGGGGAGTGGGAGACTAGAGATCCTAAGCTAATCGGTTATAGAAAACTAGTTCTTGAATTGGCTGAGGAGTTTGACGATATCACCTTCTATTACCTCCCACGGGAGGAAAACCAAATGGCTGATGCTTTAGCTACTCTAGCTTCGATGATTCAGGTGAATAGACTTGAGGCAATGAGGCCTGTTCAGATGAGTATCTCTGAGACCCCGGCTAATTGCTGCAATATTGAGGAGGAGGGAAAAGATGATTGTCCTTGGTATCAGAGTATCCTACAATATGTGAAGAATCGGGAATACCCTGATCAAGCGACAGAGAATGACAAAAGAACTCTGAGAAAGATAGCCATTGAATATGTCTTAGATGGAGAAGTGTTATATAAAAGAAGGAAGGATCAAGTACTGTTGAGATGTGTGGACGCTGTAGAAGCCAAGAAAATTTTGGAAGAAGTCCATGAGGGTATTTGTGGGACGCACGCCAGTGGTTTCACGATGGCCAGACAGATCATGAGATTTGGGTACTATTGGCCCACCATGGAAGGAAATTGTATTGATCATGCCAGGAAGTGCCACAAATGCCAAATTTACGGAGACAAAATACACGCACCTCCTTCACCTCTTCACGTCATGACCTCTCCTTGGCCGTTTTCCATGTGGGGTATGGATGTTATTGGGCCAATATCACCAAAGGCTTCTAATGGGCATCGCTTCATCTTCGTAGTAATTGATTACTTTACCAAGTGGGTGGAGGCTGCTTCATATGCAAATGTCACGAAAGCAGTAGTCAGCAAATTCTTGAAGAAGGAGATCATTTGTCGATATGGAATGCCTGAGAGGATCATATCCTACAATGCGATGAACTTGAATAATAGCACAATAGCTGAAGTTTGTTGCAAATTTAAAATTAAGCATCATAACTCATCGCCGTATCGTTCAAAAATGAATGGTGCAGTGGAGGCGGCCAATAAAAACATTAAAAGAATTGTGGGGAAAATGACTGAGACCTACAGGGATTGGCATGAGAAATTATCATTTGCTCTCCTTGCCTATCGAACATCTGTTAGAACTTCTACTGGGACAACGCCTTTTTCTCTGGTTTATGGAATGGAGGCAGTATTACCCATTGAAGTTGAAATCCCTTCTCTACGGGTGTTATCTGAGCTACAGTTGGATAAAGCCGATTGGATCCAATCTCGGTACGATCAGTTGAACCTAATAGAGGAAAAGAGGCTAAGAGCTATTCACCATGGGCAAATGTACCAGAAACGAATGATGCGAGCCTATAATAAAAAGGTTCGCCCCCGAGAATTTCGTGAAGGAGACTTGGTACTAAAAAAGATTCTTCCTATGCAAATAGATTTTAGAGGAAAATGGATGTCAAATTGGGAAGGCCCTTATGTTGTAAAGAAGGCCTTTTCTGGTGGAGCTTTGATCCTATGCGAGATGGATGGCAAAAGTTTACCAAATCCTGTAAATGCAGACTCCGTCAAGAAGTACTTCACTTGAAAGAAAGGGGAACTAAAGTGAAAACCCGTGAAGGGCGCTTTGCTTCCTAAAAAAAAAAAACAAAACAAAAAAAACAAAAAAAACAAAAAAAATAAAAAAAAACTTTGGAGAGGCTAAGGTGAAAACCCGTAAAGGGCACTTTGAGACCAAAGAAGGTTTAAGTCGAAAACCCGAAAAGGGCGACTCAAGTATTGGGCAGGATTGGAACATCAGGATTTGAGCGGATCAAATTTTGATCGGGGGGATATGACGATCTTGCTTTACTTGAACCAACAAGAAAGGATATGCAACGTCTTGAAACATTGACAGAGTATTGCAGATCTCCTGAACACTTGTCAAACTCAGAAGGGTCTTCGGAAAGTTTGTACAGAGAAACTCAAGCTGCGATAACTGGGGCACCTAGTTCTTATGTGTATTCTTGAAAATACATTCTTTTATTTTCTTTCTTTCTTCCTTTCTTTTTGTGAAAACACACATTCTCAATCCACTTCTTTGTTGCCTTTCTTTCGCCATCTTTGATGTTTTATTTGAGTTATGATCAGAACCGACTTTATTCTTATCCATTGTTATGACCTTTTTGCAAACATGTTGCATTGGAATAATGATTAATGGACTAATAAAACGTTCACAAAGGAAGTTTTGCATATTACTCTGAAAAGTTCTAAATAATATAGGAACCTGAAACAGGACTATTGTTTAGAACACGCCAATTTTAAAGGTTGGAAATTTGAGAAGGAAGGGTCCAAGTTTGGGCTCTCTCTTTGGATTTTGTCGTCAAATGCATTGATTGAACAAAATGACAAGATGTTATGTTAATGACAAAGCTAAATAAATAAGCAAGCAATGATTATCAGGCAATAGGAAGAGGTTACCTCGGAGAAGAGATCCTTCATTTGCACATGAGTACGACACCTTGAGAATGGTGTGGGAAGCTAGAACGATTCAGGTCATGTATCCTCGAATAGTGATAGGAGAAGATTGAGGAAAAGCCACATATTTCTACCCTTGGATTACAGTGGGAGAATGATGGTACAAAATTTAGCACCCCAATGGATTAAACTTCAAGGTTCACAGTAGGGGCAACCTGGCTAAATGTTTCTTCAGAAAAGCCAGTCAAGCAAGAAGGCGTCGTAGCACGTTAGTCACAAAGCCTTAATAAACTTCGAGTAATGACAACCTAAGCGGGATCATTCTCGGAAAAAAATAAAATTTTACATCATGCAAACACCATTCACACATGTCTAGTTAGGAGCATTTGATTCATTTAGATCATGCCATCCTAATCATTAGGCATAATCAGGTTCATTATACAGGTCATCTTCCCTAGAGAACAGATCAATGAAGACATCAGATCCTGCTAACTGCGAAGCAGATCAAAGATAGAAGATCTTGCCTTCCTGCATCGACAATTAAGTAGATCGAAGAATTTCAGATCGTTATCTCCCTGAGATTACAGCGGAGTAGATTGAAGCTGGTAATCCTATCTCTCTGAGATTACAGTGGAGCGGATTAGAATAAAGGATCTTATCTCTCTGAAGTTACAGTAGAGTAGATCGCACCAGGTCCTATTTCCCTGAGATTACAGTGGAACAGACCGAAGAATTTCAAATCTTATCTCCCTGAGATTACAGCGGAGCAGATTGAAGCTAGTAATCCTATCTCTCTGAGATTACAGTGGAGCGGATTAGAATAAATGATCTTATCTCTCTGAAGTTACAGTAGAGTAGATCGCACCAGGTCCTATTTCCCTGAGATTACAGTGGAACAGACCGAAAAATTTCAAATCTTATCTCCCTGAGATTACAGCGGAGCAGATTGAAGCTAGTAATCCTATCTCTCTGAGATTACAGTGGAGCGGATTAGAATAAAGGATCTTATCTCTCTGAAGTTACAGTAGAGTAGATCGCACCAGGTCCTATTTCCCTGAGATTACAGTGGAACAGACCGAAGAATTTCAGATCTTATCTCCCTGAGATTACAGCGGAGCAGATTGAAGCTAGTAATCCTATCTCCCTGAGATTATAATGGAGCGGATTAAAATAAAAGATCTTATTTCTCTGAGGTTACAGTAGAGTAGATCGTTTCAGATCTTATTTCCCAAAGTGGAGCACATTGAAGATGGCAGATTTTACCTCCCTGTGATTATAGTGGAGTACATTGAAGCCAGTAATTCTATCTCCCCGACGTTGTGGAGTGGGCCGAAGCGCCAATGCCTATACCTTTGAAGTTGCAGTAGGTCGGATTAAATCTATCATAGCCAGTCTTATCTCCCTGACGTTACAGTGGAGTAGACTTAAAACCATGAATCTCGTCCCCCTGAAGTTGTAAACAGAGTAGATTGAAGATACAAGTCAGACATCCCTAAAGTGCGATGGATTGAAGCGACAAGACAGTGGACTGGAATGAAGCCACTTGAATAGAAGCACTAAGAAGTCAAGACTCGGCGAGACCGGGCAAAATTAGTCTTTCTTCGTCTTTGCTCTGTTATCGTTACACGATAACAAACAAAGAGGGGCAGCTGTACAGCCTAATTTATGCCCGGGCCCAACAAGCAGAGACCCAAGGATCAAATCTACCCAAACAGCCCCATTACAAGCCCAAATCCAAACAAGCCCATTACAGCAAGGCCCAACAAAAGTCAACATAGGGTTTCAGCTTTTCTGAAACCCTAGCTAAGGCGCCGCACGTCCCTGGGGGCTCCTAACGTCTACCGCCGCTCTAGTTTCTGCCACCGACGCCACCAGCTACTCCCATCAATTACCTGCAATGACAGCACGCAAATCAGAGGCAAAAACAGTGCAAAATAATAGAAATAGATAAAAATGTATTGTAATCGGCTATATAAAGAGACAAAGAAAATGTAACAGGGGTCTTTTTTTTGGAGATTGAACAAAAAACAACTTAATAAAAAGAAGAAAAAATTGAGAAGGTAGATTTCCTTTCTTTTCTGTTCTGGCGTTTCCTATCTTTTTTTTCTTTATTTATTTTTGTTTGTTACACTACTCTTTAAAAAACAAAAGCAAAGGGGAAAGAAAAGGACCTATTTGTTTTCGAAGGCCGGCGTCGGAGCCCGTCTTCGTCGTCGCCGGTGGAGGAGGAGACGAACGGTCTCTCCTCGTTTTCGGGTCTTGGGCTCGTCTTTCTCGACATTTCACCATGGATCTGTGGTCTAGAGGCAATCGGCTTCGAGGGGGACTAAAAAGATCCGATTTTGTGCCTCCGACCATCGTGCACGGTGGTCGACGGAGGGTGGCCCGATGATCGGAAGCGGCCGGATCTTGGCCGGCCTTGGGGCCTTGAGAGAGAAAGCTCTCTATTTTTTTAGAAAACAGATGAAAATGATATTTTTGGGCATTTGTTTTATATTTATACAAGTCATAAAACGGCGCCGTTTTGAGGCCCTCTTGACCCGCGCGGTGACCCGACCCGGGGGAAGGATCCGCGTGTTTTCTTTAAATGGTATAATTGCACGCGCAGTCCCTCAGACTTTGCAACGCGTTGCAATTTGACCCTTGTTTCGTTCTTTTCTGTTTTTTAATTTAACCACAAGCTTTTATTTCTGTTTCAATTTTGACCCTCTGCTGTACTGCGTTTTGGGGCTTCGGGGTATTTACCATTTTGGTCCCCCTTTTTCGCGCATATTACATTTTGATCCTTTATTCTGTTTTATTTTTTATTTCAGCCCTGAGGTTTCGTTCCCGTTTTGAATTAGTCCTATTATTATTATTATTACTATTATTATTACCTATTTATTTATATTGATTTTATTTAAACTTCCGGTACATATATATATTTATATATTTTACAACTTATGTACCTATATATATATATCTATATACATATTTTCATTTTCATAAATACATACATATTTATATATAATCTTTATAGTCTAAAATACACCCTTTTTATATATATTTTTTTAATCCGCATATACAGACACATTTTCAATATACTTTTAGTATGTATATAAATTAACGTATTTATTCGTATACATATGTATATTTTCATTAGTTTTAAACTTTAGTTTGTACATGTATACTTTTTCTTTTATTTTCCAATATATATACACTTACTTTTTATATGTATTCTTTTATCTTCGTATTCCATAGTTTTATAACCTATATGTACATATTTTTATATATACGCATATTTATTTATATTATATAAAATATACTTTATATATTTTGTTAATTCATGTATACACATATTTTAGTTCATGCCTATATATATCTTTTCACACTTAATTGTATTTGCTATTTATTTATTTCATTTTTTATTATTTTGAATGAATGATTTAACTTTATTTTGTTATTATTTTGAATGAATGATTTAACTTTATTCGTTTTTTTATTTTGTTATTTTGTATGTTGAAAGTTTGATCGTTCATGTTGATTGCTATAGCTTGCATCGTTTTTATATTTTCATGTTCATTATGATTTTTGCCATGCATAAATAATGTAATTTGCTTTCACTATAATTTTGTACTTTATTTTTACTCGATATAACAAAATTTATTTTTTAAAATGGCATTTCATGTTTGGATTCGAGAAAATCGTGCCCTAACTTACTGGGTTTCGATTCTCTCGATAAATCTAAATGTACGAATCTTTCTAAACTCAAATTTTAGACGACCTCGGGATTAAAAAATCACGTCCTAACTTACTGGTCGTGATCTCATTTTTAAATCCGAGATGGCTAAAATATCTTTTAAATAAGCATTTTTCATTCGCGTATCGAGAATTTGAGATATCGTATACTAACTTACTGGATATGATTCTCTTTCTCGATTAACGTGAAATATATTCCTTTTTCCGAAAATTTTCATTTTAATACAAGGATCGTATTTTTAGTTCTTTCAAGTTCCCAATTTTCGACATCAAGACATTAGATAATCAACTAGGTACCAATTTCTGGGCGTTACGAGGGTGCTAATCCTTCCTCGTACGTAACCGACTCCCGAACCCATTTTCTAAATTTCGTAGACCAAAACCGTTGTTTTAATAAAATCAAATTATTTATTAAAAACAACCCTTTTCCCAGGTGACCCAATCACACCTCAAAAAGGATTGGTGGCGACTCCCTTTTTCATTTTCAAAACCCAGGTCGACCCCGTTTTCCATAAAAAAAACAGTGTCAACACTAGCCATTGGAATGGCTAGTGATAGTATGGTTAAAGTAAATGTATGAGGTTATACTATGTTTGATATGTAAGTGTGCATGATTGGTATTATAGGTTTAAATATGCTTAAGTAAGAATATGTTCAATTGAGTAAGTTGGATATTTAAATCAATGTCATGATATATCATGCATAAGAATTTGGTTTTGACTTGGTTTAAATGTCTTGGATTGGTTGGTGAATGTGCTTAAATGCGGTTGTAGGTGGTAGACCAATTGGGTGAGAAAAGTGGCTTTGAAAATGGTCTATTTTCATCCACATGGGTAGACACACGAGCGTGTGTCTCAACCATGTGTGACACATGGCCATGCACACGAGTGTGTGGTTTGGCCATGTCTCCCCTGCACCTAATTTTTAAAAATTAAATTGTCCACACGGCCTAGCACACGGGCGTGTGATTGGCCATGTGACATAAGTCAGAGAGTTACATGGGTAATGACACGGGATGGGACACGGCCGTGTGCTTCATATCAAATGCCTACACGGCCTGGAACACGGGTGTGTCACTTCACACGGCCTGGCCACACGGGCGTGTGTCCCTTGCATCTAGGAGAAATTTTTAAAATTTCACGAAAAATTCTCTGAGTTCTCGATTTAGTCCTGATTTGTTTCTAACTCATGAATTGGGCCTCGAGGGTCCATTTAAGGGACAATATGATTGAATATGTCTGATTTTGGATATGAATAGTAAATGATACGATTTAATTATATTTGATCTGTAAACTTCGGTAATGCTTCGTAACCCTATTCCAACAACGAATATAGGTTAGGGGTGTTACAAATATGAAATGCTAGAGCAATTAAATAAAATTGCATATGATGTTTATTTTTCTTGTTATTTTTATTAGTAATCCTATTATCGATTACTTTATTCAACTAACATATTACATATGATAATTTGGTTTTAATTTTATTACTCATTTATAATTTTTTTATCGTACTAATGATTTTTATAGTAATTAATATTTTTAAAAATATAAATTATATAATTTTGTAATTAGAATTTATAATTATAATTTGTACTACCAAACATAATATAGGAAATTGTGATGTACTTACACTCTGTTAGTCAAACACATCTAAGGAATTACAATATTTTTGTAACTACAAGAGAGTGTAATTATACCTTCATTCAACCGATTGGGACTTAACTCGATTGGCATGAATATTGTTGTCAATGTAGGAGAAAGTGAGTTTAAGTGCGGTGAAGCACATTATCCTCATATTTATGGGTTGAGAGGAGCTACGGGTAATTTTAAACATTATCTTAAAAAGAGTAGATATGATTAAAACTTATAATGAAATTGTTCTTATTTTATGCTATTACGATTTGATGGTATTATAAGTAGAACTTAATTAAATTTATTTTGTACTTTGTAATGACTTAGAAAGGGAGGTATAGCAAATTATAGCATCAAACTTACGTGATTCACTTGAATCAAACCCATATTATGTTTTCTAGATAGCTTCCAGCATTTCAGCTTTTTGAACTTCAAAAATGAATTTTCATGCATGGACATTATTATAGTCAACATTGAATTTAATTAGGCAGCACAATTCAACACATATTATTAACTATGGATGGATGTCACGAAAGATATGATAAATAACCAGATCAAATGTTAGGATTTATAATTTAATGTATAATGATGATTGATATAATTTACTTTGCCATAAAAGAAGAGAAAAAGAAACGTGGCATCGAGAAGTTAGAATTTGAAGTTTGGACTTGCCCTTCTTCTTAGGCAAAAATCAAAGGGAAAATAAAGAAGAAGGTCATTGCTTTAATACATGCATCCAATTCCAGCAGCTCCATTGAGATGGTAGCTAGCCATGAATGTCCCACCGTCCCTATCCACCGTTTCAATTATAAATTTCAATGGAGTTTTCCACTTCCTTTGCTTATATATATAAATTAGTACGGGTAAACTTCTTCACAAGTTCTCATTTAGGTGTTGGAAATAATTTTTTTTTTCAAATTGAGTACTGCCATCAACAATTATTTTCATTTTAGTCACCTAACTTTAATTAATTTCTATTTTAGTTACTCATTTACTTTTTGAAAAATATATTTTTTCTAAAAAAATTTTTGATTTTTACTTAAAATTAAGTTATTCAGCTGTAAAGATGAAAGTTAATTAAGTTTTTCTTGATAATTCAATTCTTTGTAAAAACCCATTTTTATCCTGGGAAACCTAGGTTCCCCCTTTTATGGAAAGAAAATGAAAAATTAATTCTAAAAAATAGAAAATAAAATTTTTTAAAATGATAAAATAATTTTTCCCTCTAAAAACCTAAGTAATCTTTTGTAATACTAGAAGCTAGCTTTTCCCTTTTCCTACAAAAAACTAAAATTAATTCTAAAAAATATAAAGTAAAAGAAATTAAAAAGATAAATTGGTTTTATCCTATAAAACCGAGATAGTTTCCTGTAAAATCCATGTTTTTTCCTTTACTAGAAAAGAAATTAATTCTAAAAAAGAAAATATAATAAAGGAAATTAATAGGACAAAATGGTTTTTCCATGTAAAAATTCAAGTTTTTTTCAAAAAAATTTAAGTTTTTTCCTTTTACTTAAAAAAACTAAAATTAATTTTTAAAAAGATACAATGAGTTAATAAAATAAAAATTTATTAATATTGGGTGAGTAAAATGAGCGTACAATAACATGAAATTAATGGCAGGTGGCCAAAATAAAAACTTATTAAATTTGAGTGGCTAAAAAGTAAATGATTGTTAGTGGCAATGATCAATTTGCAATTTTATTTTTACTTTCGATGTTCAAAATAAAAACTTTTAAACTTGAGTGATCAACTATGAATTTACCCAATTAATATATATTTCAAGTAAAGAAAAGTTTTGTGACAGGCAGTCTTTCAGCCATTAATCACTTTGGAAAGAGTCCTTACTTGGAGGGTAATGCAGCCTTTCTATGGCCTCCAATTTTACTTAGGTTACCTTTAAAATTTTGAATTTTATTTATTATGTAAATAATAAGGAAGAAATGGGTTTTTTAGATAAATAATTTAAAAAAAATTAAAAAATTATGAAAATGACTCTAGCACTAGATTATTTAGAAAAATGACCTAATTCCTATAATGTTAAAGGATATTCATGGAGTTAATATGGTGGAGGCAATAAATTGAGTGATCTTCTTTCTTTCAAAAAAAATGAAAAAAGGAAAAAGAAAAGAAAATTATAAAAATAATAGGGTGAAATTTTTTTTTGTGCCATCACTTCCCAAGGCGACACCCATATAAATTTTTTGTATTTTCCCTTGTATTTCTAGAGTTAATCGAAAAAATATGCATTTTTTATTATTTCTGGTGCCGCCTCCTTTAATGGAGGCACCAAATTGGATTATTTTTTTTTGGTGTCGTCTTCTTCTATGGAGTGACCAATATTTGTTAAAAAAAAATTCTCTCTAATGATTACTTAAGATGTGGCAGCACCAGTATTATTTTTAAGATTTTTTGGTGCCCCAGACACCCAATACTGCACCCCTGAATATACCAATTTAGTGCCGCCACATCTCAAGTAGTCATTAGAGAGAAAAAAGTTTTATTTTTACAAATATTGGTCACTCCATGGAAAAACGCAACATCATGCAATTTTTTTAAATCCAATTTGGTGCCTCCATTAAAAGAGGCAACACCAAAAATAATAACAAAATATATATTATTTTTTAGATTAACTCTAGAAATATAAGGGAAAATACAAAAAATTTATACGGGTTCCATCTTGGGAAGTGGCGGCACTAAATTTTTTTTATCCTATTATTTATGTAATTATAAAGCGATGATTAGATCATTTTTGGGGGTGGTGCTGCCGTGAGAAGTGAAGGCACCTTTTGACACAGTAGAAATTAAATTATTATTTTTAAATAATCTAGTACTAAGGTCATTTTCATAAATTTTTAATTGTTTAGGATATTTATTTAAAAAACCCGATGAAATATATATGTTATGGATAAAATAGTTGAAATTAATATAATATATATTAGAAACATAAAAAATAATATGAATTTGCCAAATTTAAAAATATTTTAAGAATATCAAACTCATTACTATATTAGCATCTAACAAATTCATAGATTTGAAAAATCATCATGAATATTACATTTCTAAATAGTTTACACTATTTTTAAAATCTAAATCTAAATTTTAAAATATTAATTTCCAAACCCCAAAATTTACCTTTTTTTTAATAATATTTGGAAAATTTTTAAATGTAGGAAATAATTTTCTAAAAGAAAATCCAAAATCACAAAAATATAACCTCACGTTGCAACAATTATTTAAATTTTTACTCTCAAATTGAGTAATGTCTCCACGAACATAAATGCTACCTTGGAAAGAGTCCTTCCTTGGAGGGTAATGTAATCTTCAAACCCACCCAACAAATTATAATATAATCAACCCTAATAATCATTCATTTATTTGTCAAAATTTTAGTTTTAAATTTTGGAATTGATATTGGTGAAAGTGTTTTACTTGAATATCACTCTTGATTTAAACAAGATTAAGCTTAGACTGTAAAATAGATGAAATCACTTGTGATTATACAAAAAAAAATTATAAATATAATTAAATTTATTAAAATATAATTAATAGATATTTTATGTAAATTTTAAACCTTTTATTGAAGTAATATCTTAGTTAAAATGTATTATTTTTATTTTATTTAGGAATAAAATTAATTTTACTAAAAGTTGAGACAAGATGCTACTGTAGAAAAATAGTTTACTAAAAATGTACTTCATACTTTATGGCTGTTGTTATAGATGACAAATTGTTGAAGGAAATCAACTCCTCCGGGAGAAGTCTTCGAAATGTTATTCTCGAAAAGCCGACCTGATTCCTTAACAATGAAAGGTATTGTCCCTTGAGGGAGGGTTTTGCCCCCATTTACAGAGTGTTGTGTACAGCTCACGGAGAAGGCGCCTCGACCGCATATCCACATTCAACCACCCACCAAAAGGCAACATGAGCGTCTCTCGCCCTTTGTGGGATTTGAACACTAAGGGGGGCAAAACACTCCTCAAGAGATAACACTCCCCAAAGACGACACTTCGAAAATTTCTTCCACAAAAATCTATCCCCTCAACAAAAATAAAACATAAAAAAATAATTTTATAACCAACTTAATTATTATAATAAAATTTATTAGAGAAGTTAGCTGCCATATAGAAGAGTGAATGTAGTAATAATGGGTTAATCTTGGAGTTGAAACCTAAATAACCCCTAGAGCTATCTCTTGACAAAAAAATGTATGTATAACACCAATGATCAGTTAATGAAGTGTCTTAATCTGATCCAGCAGGCTAGATGCTGAGGTCCCCCTCGATCACCATTGGAATTCAAAGGGTCATTTTGTTTGATATTTTATTATATCAGCTATTTTGTTCGGCCTCCCGTGATATACATTAGTTCATGCATGCATGAATACTGGGTTTTCCAAAGCTGACAAACGGTGACAGTTTCTTCATCCAATGAATTGGTTCCAAAATCAGTAATCACATCTCTGAAAGACCATCAAATTAGCATTGTTTCACTTTCCTAAATAGATTCCACTTTCTGCTTTTCATTCAGTAAAATCATTTACACGTGCGAAAGTTTCTATTTTATACAATTCACACGAGCTCCTTTCCTTACTATTATTTAAGTGTTTTATTCAATTTGTGTTGAGTCACCAATTCGGTTAGAGGAATTAAGAAAATATTTTTTTATAATTAAAATAATTTATATTATTTAAATATATTTTAATCTTTTCATTTTAATAAAAATCAATTAAAATATACATATGGTGGGATTTGAACCCACACCATTTAGATTAGTAAAATTTTAAATTTACTAGTCAACAAAAGTTTCATTTTGCTATATTTTATACATTTTTATTTTAACATGCATAATTTATTATCTCTATCAGTTGTATATCTATAAATACTATTTTTTAAGTGTTTTACTAAGTTGGTGTCACCATCAACTAGGTCACCAACTCGATTAGAGAAATTATAGAAATGTCCTTTCGTAATTCAAATAAGTTATATTATTCGAGAGTGTTTAGTCTTTTTCTTTTTAACAAAAACCAATAAAAATATGCATAAGGGGGATTTGAACCCACGCCATTTAGAATAGTAAAACTTTAAACTAACCACTTAATCAAAGCTTCATTTTATTATATTTTATGCATTTTTATCTTAATATGCACAATTTACCATCTCCATAAGTTATATATATGAATAATGTTGTTAATTGAGTTGGTGTCACAGGTTAACTCGACACTAACTCACAATTTATGACAGCACAATGATAAACATTCGTAGTGCATTTAGTATTGTTAATATGATACATTTATGTATTTAAATTTTGTTTTATTCATTATTTAATATATTTTTATTTTAATATTGTACATATTTCATTTATTATTATGATTAATTAGCTTCAAACCATACAGTTCATTAATTATTGTATGTTATCTTTAAATAAACATCTATAATAATAATTTAATCTATTTTTTATTTTAATATTGTACATATATTATGTGTTATTATGATTAATTAATTTCAAACCATATGTTTTATTAATTATTACATGTTATTTTTAAACATACATCTATATTTTAAATTTGTGGTTTCCACACATATATATGTGATAGGATTTTTAGTTTGATTAAAACACTTAGCGTGTTCTCATATTATTCTACAATATTTTAAATATATTTTTTAGAAATTTATTTGATTCGAAGTTAAAAAAAAAACTCTAGAAGTAAAAGGTAAAACATTAATGTTTTCTTAGATGATATTAAAAAAAATCAAAATAGACTAGAATATGATTCACTCACAATGTAATTGAAAATAATTATATAAATAATTGAGTTCAAATCTTATCAACGATGTTTTATTAAATTTTATATAATTTAAAATGATAAAAATATCCTCATAGTGATGTTTAAAATTTTATAAAAAAAAGGAAGAGTTTTCATAATTGCTTTGAATTGGGACTTAATTGATAGACAACACCAATTCAGTTAGCCCTTTAAATATAGTACTTAAATACATGTCATTTATTTAACCCTATTTGTGAACTTAAATTTTTTTACTAACAGTGGACACAATAATAACAATTTTTATACTGCATTTGCATCATGTAGTTATGTTACAAATAATGATTAATATTTGATACACTACTATTGGAAAATTTTAATTCCATAAGCAGGATTCAAATATGATCACATGTTTTATTTTTTTTAGAATATTTTTATTTTACTACATCCTTAAAGAATATATATTACCCATTTAATTTTATTTATAAAAATTTTAAACTCCACTAGTATCATATAAAATAAGTTTCCTCCCTCGTTGATTGAGTTTTAGTTTAGTTGGGACTATGGCTATTGCAATAATTAAGTAGACGTGTGTTCGAGTGCGCTTAAACATGTCTTTTCCTCTAGTTGAAGGGTGGGGATAGAGAGTATGGATAGAAGTGGGCTTTGTATAAAAAAAAATAATTTTCCTCCCCCTATTTGGGATAAGTTAAGAGTATATGGTAAAAGTACCATGGAGGCCCCTATACTAGGAGTCAGATTACATTTTGGCCCCTCTACTCAAAAAATGGACAAATTAGCCCTTTTACGTTAGAAAAAAGTGCAAATTGGATATTCTGTTAAAAATTCCGTCCAATTTTTCTATTAAGTGATGATATGAATTTTTTAATTTTTTTATGTAAGTGACATAGGGAGGCATATACTATTATTCTCTGTGTTGGCAAGTTAACTTATTAACTGATTGCTCTTGTTCTTAGCTAGACATTAGATACATACCATCATCTCCGCTGAGGGACAAAGCCAGAAAATTGCTTTCGAGGGAGGGTAGAGATGAATTATAAATGATTGGGGGGAGGTTAAAGCACAATTTTACCATTATACTAACATGTAATTCCATAAAAATTTAAGGGACTAATTACAAATCTACCATTTTTGGGGCCGTCCCTATCTCCACCTACCTATCCATGTCAACGAACAACTCAACCATTAGCTATTTTATGTGTTATCGAAGGAGTGATTGTTGTCGGTGGTCACACTTTCGTTGATGTTGCTCGAATTCCTATTACTGTAGGAATTGTTCTTGTAGGTTCCAAAATTTTTCTTAGAGCTTTGAGACTTGTCTAGTTAAGATTTCTAGTTCAGAACTTGGTGTCTTGGAGCTGGCGAAGGGTATTTGAAATAAGGGTTATAATATCATGGAAAATGATTGTATTAGGGATATATTGTTACTGACTAAACAGACTGCAAGGATCATGGTATTGTCGGCCAAAATTTTAGTTTTCTAGTGGGATTTGGCTACTTTGGCTAGCTTGGTTTTGGTAGTTGGGGAATCTTGGTTGTTCGGAAAGTTAGGGATGTTCAAATTGTTGGGGAAGTTGTTGTTGGGAGTAATCCGCTCTCTTGATTGATTTTGAAGGTCGGGAGTGATTTTACGTTCACCATACCAATTGTTGATACAAGGAGGAAGTTGTGGAGTTTTGTGATGATTCACATAGTGGGCAAAGAGCCATAAGAGGATTGAGCTAGTCAGAATGCGAAGGTTGAGAAAGGAGTGGGGAGAATGAAGAGTTGGTAATGCTTAAAGGATGAGTGTCTTAGCTCTTTTCTTAGTGTTAGCAAACCTTTTAAAGGATTCTTTTGTTATAGTGCCCAAGGTGCGAAGTCTTGTCTATGTGTTAATTTTAGACTTTATGAAATTTACCCCGCTTACTAATGTTTTGTCATAGTAGGTATAACTTATCATGTCCAGGGATGGATATGTGTGATATGTGAATGATAGATATCATGTCTGTGTTAGGCGTGTGATCCCATCAGTTCGGGTTTGCAAGGCCTTGTGCTCGTGGGTGTTCTAGCTCGTGAGATGTCTCCTTAGACAAAGGTGTTGACTTGTGGGGTTGTAGGCTTGTGAAAAGGGCTTGTGAGGTGCAGGTATACATCATTGTAGTTAAACTTAATCGTTTTTAGTATATATACTTTTGAAGTTTTGAAATTTCAATCGTCATCCAAACATAGTTATTAAAGTCATGAAGTAAAATTTTGGTATTTAAAAAATCTCATGTAGCAAATATATTATCACATATGTAATGCCATGTCAACTTGCTTTTTCCATATAATAGTTACAAAAGAAGCCACATTATGTTAATTAATGAATTTAACAGCTACTTCTTGAGTCAAAACTAAAAATTTAAAATTTGAGAAGTATAGGAATTAAAGTTGATCAAATCAAAACATATGATTATATCCACAATTAAGAATAGTATGAGACTAAGAGTAGAATTTGACCTAACAAATTTAAGTGCTACCATTTAGGTTAAAATTAAAAATTTAAATTTTGAAAAATATAGAAACTAAAATTAACCAAATTAAAATAATAATAAAAACCCTAAATTTGTAACTTTTACATAGTATAGAAATTAGTAACCTACATTTTAAAAGGATATATAAATAAAAAAATCAATAAATTACTGGTGAAGTGATAAAATAATTTCAAATCTAAAACTAGTATCAACATTTTTGTGTACAATCTCCTATGAAACTCATCCCCTCCCCTTCTGTCTGAGGTTAAAAAAGTTCGAGAGCGGTGAGAGAGTGAGTGTGGGTCCTAAAGTAAAGAACAAAATATGTCATAACTCATATATATATAAATAACCAAACCGCACTGTTTGTAGCAGCCCATCCACGGCATGGCCATCTGGATAAATGGGGTCATTAATGCCGAGGAGATAGGGTTACTTCCCTTCCTCCCTATTTTCACTACTCAATATTTCAACAACGACAACCATAGCATTTAAAGTCCTTTAATCATCCCTCAATTTGCAATGTAAAATAAAATTTAAAAAAGCAACAAAAAGGGTAAAAAATAATAAGATTATAGTTGCTTAAATCGGATAAGATAAATCGATCAAATTAATAATTGAAGTAGAAAATTAATTGATCGTAATATGAACTGAGATAAAAAATTAATTGAGTCAACTGTTAATTTTTTTTAATTTTTTTTAATTTTTTATTTAATTAAAATAGAATTAAAAATCACATCCATTGAAATGAAAATTAATTAAGTGAGGGGTTCAACCATCTATTAATTTCAAAAACCACAAATAGGATATCAAACTTGCAAGAACCAATTTCGATAATTAATATATTAAATATATAAATATATTAAACTTATATGACAAATTATTAATATATTAAATTTATATAAATACAGATTAGGACACATTCTTTAAGTGGATGAGAATAATTATCTAATAAATTTAGTAGAAATTGAAATAAACGTTAATATAATTTTGATTGAAAATGATAAAATTGAAAGAGTGAGCATTAAAATATCTTTAGTTTAATCTCACCACATACATATAATTTTATAAAAAAAATATAATTACCTTAAAATAATATTTGTTCATTTGTAAAATGAATGGACATTTGATAATTTCACAAATGAGTTAAGAGCTGGTTGAGGGTGAAACAAATGATAAGTTAAAAAATTGTGATTATTTGAGTTGAATCATTGTTATTTTATTTTATTTTTTTATGATATAAAAAATAAATATTTGTCGAGTTATATAGATCAGTGATTAAATCTCTTGTTAGATACCTATTTGATATGGGTTCAAACTGTGTGAACCTATCTTTTTTTTAATAAATAATAAACATCACTAAGCGATTACAATAAAATCATAAATCAAAACCCAAATTGTCCTTTTGAATCAACCTCTTATAGCTTGAAGAGGGATGGAGAATATCTGGATACTTATGAAACTTGGGCAGCATGTTTAGCCATAAAATATGCAACTTCAATGTGAGCTCTGGGAATGTGACGGATCCGAACTTTCTAATTTCGATGCAAAAAATGTTTAACCCCAATATTATATAAAAAAATATTTATATTTAAAATAATGAAAATAGCGTAAAATGTTGATACTTGCATAGTCTCTCCTAACCGCGCACTCAAACCCATGTCCTCCAATATTGACAACAATGTCTATGCCGGTTAAAACTCAATTGACAAAACTCGTTTATTTTTTAATTAAAAAAACATTTAATTTTTTTTCTTTTTTCTCTTTTGGTCCTGATTTCTCAAAAGAAAAAAGAAAGAGTAAAATCTAAATCTAGGATATGATTATAATTATAATTAGAACCTTATGTCTCCCTCATAAAAGGTTGATTAGGTTAAAGATGTTCAAAGCCCATATGAAAAGTAAATCATGATTAGTTACTTAATCTCTTTTGTTAGGAAGACTAAATAATTAGTCTGTTTTATTCAATTACTCATAAATTATTTATTTAATATTTTTGTTAACATCATGCTTTGAGTTTAATTTTGGATAAACTTGATAAAATAACACCACAATGAATATTTCTTTTTTGCGCAATAGTTTTATCGTAAAAATGTGATTTTTTAAATTAGAAATAAAGTATTTTTGTATATCAAAATTAGGCTTAATATTTATAAATTTATATTTAAAAAATAGGAATAAATAATAAAATTTCATTCTCACCTACTTTTACGAGCGTAACATTATCCAAATGAAAGAAATAAGGGAAATTAATTGATTCCTTAAAACAACAAACCTTGGAGACTGTATTTGTTTGAGCTATGGGTTGTTCTTCACGTAACTTCATTTCTAGTCATCCTCTCCTAACTTTCCTCTTCATTTATTTGTCCTTTTTTCTCCCTTTGCATAATTTATTCTCCCTTCTTCCAAATCCCCATTTCATTCAAGTATAAATATTGCATAACATTTGATTAAATCACTATTATGATGTCACTGTTCAAATCACATGGACTTGTTAAAATTTCATATTATCTGTAAAACCAAAACAAGTTAAAGGGGGTAATGTGAATAAATTGAAAGTTTACGTCTTCGAATCCGTCCAATATCACTGTCAACAAAACCGCCTATATCCAGGTTCCAGAGCGATATCAATTTACCATGGTTTCTCCAGTATAAGAAGCAAGCAGAAATGGACGCTTCTCCTTACTAGGGGGGGGGGGGTCCTTTGGATAAGATCAAACACCACAACATATATTTTCTTTTTTACCGTTTTCCAGTTAGTTTTCAACAGTTTTCTCTCTTCTCCCTTCTTCCCCTTATTTTCTATATAAACCGCCTTGCCTTCCTTCTCCATTTCCTTTCTTCTTATACTTACCCTCTTCACTCTGAATATTTGGGTTTTGGTTAAGGTTTCAACAATGGAGGTTTTGCATTTCGTGTTTGGTGTTTTTGGTGGGTTTTTCTGTTTCTTTTCTTCAACTTTGTTTAATGTTTTTTTTTTAATTTATGGTTTTTTCTGTGGTGTTTTTTTTTGGGTACAGGAAATGCCACTGCTTTGTTCCTCTTCTTGTCTCCGACGTATGTATAACAAAGCAACTGTTAAATTATTTTCTCGGGAAACAAACACACAAAGACTAATCTTTTCTTTTATGAGTTTTGATTTTAAATGTGAGAACTTTAAAACGGTTCTTCTTCATCAATGGAAGAAGAACAAGTTTGATCTTTTCTTTTCTTTCTTAGCCAGTTTGTTGGTTATTGGAAACACATGCAAACAAAGACTAATTTTTTGCCAGTTTCTGGTTTTTGGAAACCAAGTTGAATCAACAAATATATTATTTCCCCCCCAAAGAAAGGTGAAACCATTTGTTTTTCTTAATGTAGAAATTCATGTTGGTTTTTTTTTCTTTTTAAAAATATAATTTTCCTCCATTTTCTAGTCTTCAAAATGGTTATAGGTAATACTTGTTCACTTTAAATTTTTCTCTTCTCTACACATTTTGGGTATTTTAAAAAAAAAAAAAGAAGAGAAAATTTCAATTACCATTCAAAGATTGATTTAAAACTAATTATTTTGTTAAATCATGTTTAAAATTTGAAGGATTACATTTAAGAGGATCATTAGAAGTAAGTCCACAGAGCAATTCTCTGGAATTCCCTATGTCATGACCTTGCTTAACTGTCTCCTCTCTGCCTGGTGAGTTTTTATAATATTTTTAGATGATGTCAATTTCTTTTTTGGAACTCCAAAAGTGTGAAGAACAAATCTGCTTTAAGTTTGTTTTAATTATCTAGAAAAAGTTAAAAAGCAGCCTTATCATTCATTTAAGGCAAATCTTCATTTGTGGTTTGTGACAAATTTTCCCATAGGTATGGCCTTCCCTTTGTATCTAAAAACAACATCTTGGTATCAACAATCAATGGGACTGGTGCAGCAATTGAGTCCATTTATGTATTGATCTTCATCATCTATGCCCCAAAGAAAGAGAAGGCTAAAATATTTGGGCTTTTCACTTTTGTTCTCACTGTTTTCACGGCCGTGGCACTCATTTCCCTCTTTTCCCTCCATGGAAATGGCAGAAAGCTCTTTTGTGGCCTAGCTGCCACCATTTTCTCCATCATTATGTATGCTTCTCCACTTTCAATCATGGTAAGCCTCAACCTTACAAAAAAAGAGGAAACCCTTTTTCTTTATTTGTGCTAATTCCATCCCAATCATTACAGAGGCTGGTGATCAAGACCAAGAGTGTTGAGTTCATGCCATTTTTCTTGTCACTATTTGTGTTCCTCTGTGGTACTTCATGGTTTATCTATGGTCTCCTTGGTCGTGATGCTTTTGTTGCTGTAAGATATATGCCAAGTTCTTAAATCTCATATATTGTTTGTGCATCAAAATTGAGAGGCCTGCCATTGTGGTGTTGTTTTTTTCCAGGTCCCCAATGGGTTTGGGTGTGGGCTAGGGACCATGCAACTCATCCTTTACTTCATCTACCGCAACAACAAGGGGTCTCAGGAAATTAAGAAGCCAAGTGGTAATGGAACAAGCATTGAGATAGGTGAGAAGAAACCCCGCCAAGACAAGCAGCAACCCAATGGCAAAGTCCCTCAAGATGAACAAGTTTAAATCTTTTGTTTCAAATTTCAGTTTCCTGCATCTTAATTTCTTGTAATGAATTGCAAAAAAACACAGGTTAAGGATGTCAAAAATTGACAATTCCTTGTAATGAAATGCAAAATCAATTTGAATATGCCAAGAAATACATGAGAATGGGACCGTGAAGTCTTGTTTTATTTTGGGCTAAAAAAGTGTTTTAATTTCTTTGTTGAAAACGACCTTTGGATTCTCTGATAAATGGTTGGGCGATTCAGGTCCATGCAATAATTGTCATGGTCCAGAGTAGAATTAAACAGAATCTTGGTTTATTTTCAACATCCCTTTGGACATTTAGGAAAATGCATATGTGTTGAAATCATATTTCATATAAACAAAGTAAGCTTTACATTTTCTTTTATATAATATGGTATACCATAATTTTTGGTCTCCAGAGTTCACCAAACTTCAATCTTTGTGTTTACATTTTTCTTTCTATGAAATTTGGAGCAACTGCGGCCTGCTTTTTTGGGGGAAAAACTTCCATTTATGAGTTTATTATAAAATTGAAGGCATATGGTCCGAATATAATATATGTTTGAATCCATATATTATTTCACTCATGTTTTTATTACCAAAGGAGTTGATAAAAAATTATAATTTAAAATTTGTTTAAATCAACAAATATAAATATCCAGAAGATGAAAAGGTTTTATTTAACCGAAAAGCCAAGAGCACAGCATTAATAAGGTCATACAATACTAATTAATTACTATAACATTAAGTATAGTAATTATTAGTAATATTTCCCATGCTGCCACAACCAAACCAACATGAAAATAAAAAGCAATACATAGGGATATCGGGTGACACAATTACGATAGAAATTTACAGGTTGAATTTAACGCATCCTTTGCCACCTACTTTCCCTGCAATTTTCTTCGCCGGCTTTTCACCAACCTGAAACTCAATTCCAAACCAAATCTATGTATAAATTGAATCTTTCCAACTACATTTGTTATGTTTCGGGTTCGAAACTTTTCAAGTGTAGCTCAAGGTGTTGGTGGTACCTAAGAAAAGCTATCTATTGTAGTTTCCGGGATTACTTACTGGTGGCGCGGGAGCTTTTCCTTTTCCTTTGGCGGAGGCTTTGATCACCGCAGCCTGAAAAGGAAATGTAAATTTTAGGCTTAGAAAAGATTGAGTAAATGCTACCTGTACATATATTCAAACAGATAGATAGAATACCAATGCAGCTTGGTATTGCTTCTTGGTTAAAGTGAGAGGTTCATCCATCTCAAACGATGATGCCCTTTCAAGACTCGGAGAGGGTTGCCTTTCCATTCTTCTCCTTTCACACAATGGATCACCCCACCAGCTAGCTCTCTACTTCAAGCTCTATGAACCAAAAAACAAAAAGACAATAACAACAGAAAACTTGTTTTTGCTAAGGAATTAATTGTGGTTTGTTTAGTAATTTATTTGCTCTTTTAAAACAACAGTTTCAGAGGAGACAAAAGAAACAAAGAGACAGAGAAAGCGTCCAGCCAAAGTCACCATGCAATCGACGTCGTGGCAACCATGAGCGACTGGTTTCAACATTTGGCACCTTTCTTTTTTTCTTTTTTATTATACGGAGTTCGAGAATAAAAACACAAGTTATACATGAATCAATTGAAGAAATAATTTTAAATTTCAATCCAAGCATTGGTCCAGTTGCTTATTTTCTCTTTTAAAACGTATTAGAACCTTTATTTAGGTGGTCGGTTTCTCTAGCCAACTTTTTCTTTTCAAATAAGGCCAGAAAATCTTTGAATGGCTCATGAAATACATACATGGCTAGAGCACTGCCAAATTTGAATTATTGTTAAATAAATTTTACCTGAAATTGGAAGAAGCATTAAGCACAATTATAAGTCTTTACATACCAAAATAAATGGCAATTGGGATATCTGAACTGCGTGTGAATTTCAGTGAGGAAGATTAATAAGGAACAAAAATCTAATCATCCCAACATATTGTAAGAATATTTTAGATTTTATTTCGACATATATAGTATATGCAACAAATTAAAATTTCTTTTTTTTTTGTTTTTATATGTGACAAAATTTTCCTTTCGAGTGCGTTTCGACAAAATTTTGTATTTAATATATTCAACAAAATAGGTACGACAAAAAAGAAATCGTTAATATACTCCACAAAATGTTCGTTAGTTTTTGTTATCATACCAAATCCTAAAAATGTCGTATGTATCAATCGATAGTGTTAAAAACAAACTTTATAATAACATTTAAAAATGGAAAAGAAAAATTCACTGGTAAACATTCATCACAAACATTTTCTTTTAAAAGATAATAATATATATATATTAATTCATCATAATGTGCTCTTCCATAACGCCCATATGCATATATCATAACAAATACAAAGGCACCAACAACATGGTAGTGAAAGTTGAAATATTTAAGGCAAAGCTAGCTTCACTGGTGAAGTGATATCATAAAGCAAAATTATAATAGAAGAACTAAGCTGGCCATGGGAATGGCACTTTGGGTTGAGTTCCAGCTGCTGCTTCATCAGATTGGGTGGCTGAAGTGCTTGCTTCCCCCTTTGCCTTGCTCTAAATAGACATGCATTATAGAACATAACCAATTCAATAATAATATATGCTTCTATTTTAAAACTAAATTCATTTGTATATCATATGTCTCTCTCAAATACATACCCTCTCAAGTTTCATTTTAAATATGATTGAACGCATTTCCACCGCAGCTGCAGCCGCTGCTAGCGCCGCCGCCTGTACATTATATAAAATATAAAAGAGAAATGCAGTCACATAATATATATGCATGTATGTATAAAATAATGCAGACCTGAGCTTGTTTGTATTGATCCTTGGAAAGGGTCTTAGGTTCAGGCTCTTCTATAAGTGGCAGCTTTCCAAAATCCTTCACAGGAGGTTGATTTTCCATTGGCTTACCTTAAGAAGATGGGCAGACAGGCAACAAGGTAAAATAGAAGATGAAGCTTGAAATTTTTGGAGTTTGGGTTTGGCTGAATGTACAATTGTTGAGGTGAGATGGTTAATTAGAAGAAAACGTGGCGATTGATGAATTCAGCAGGGTATCTCTGCCACCATAAACTTCAACTTTTTCGACACTATTGATCCCATTTCTTTTGTCTCCTTCCACAAATGTGTAACCGTATGTTTTTTTCCTCTTCCTTGCTAAGCTACTTTTATCGAATTTCTCCTTAGAAAATATATACCTTCCATCACTCAACTCTATTCGAAGAGAGTGGGATACAAATCACTTGATGGCCTATCTGTTATAGATTAAGGGTTCGAAACTTGCCATGCAAAAATTCTTCAATTCTTTTTTATGATTTCACCTTTTCTAGCACTACCAGGCACACCACTCTATGAAGTCATTTCAGGAACATGACCTTTCAGCAGAGTCGATGGACTTAAAATCTCAAGGCTACAATGGAGTATAGACACCTTGAGAATATATCAAACTTGTTGAGCAAGATCCATTAGTTCTCAGAGAACAACATTTCTCAAACTTCTCGCGGCAGAGTTAGGGACAAAGTTTAAACATGTTCAGGGAAATTGAGATAAAATTCTAAAATTTTGAGCGGCCAAATTTAAAAATTTTATTTTATAAGGGCTTAGATGATGTAATTACATTTTTAGAGGGGCTAAAAATATTAATTTTCATTTATTGAAATGATCAAAGAGCTTAAATTGAATTATTAATACTTGAGAGAGACTATCGAGGAAAGCTTTTCATTTGAGTCAAAAGGGCTAGGCCTTTACTTGCCCTCGACTTCGTCTTTAGGTAGAGTCAGCAAACCACAACAATAGTAACGAAAAAGAGATGCATAACTCATATATGTTGTAATGACAATTATAGTTAATTAATACTTGCAAAAAACAAGAACTTAGATTTAAATTTCGTGTAACTAAAACTAAATGCAAAATCATTGATAAGTCTTTGATGTACTTTAGTCCTCTGTCCTAACACTCCGATAGGACTGAGAGATTCTATTGCGACTATTTTAGGTGTCTTAATGAAGGAGGTTCCAACTAATGATTTGGGTTTACTGCTTATGGTAGGAAAGAATAAAACTAATGCTTTTAAGCAGTTAGTACATAGATTGCATAAAAGAATAAAAAGTTGAGCTTAAAGGATATTGTCATATAGGGAAAAGGAAGTGTTTGATAATCCCTTCTTCAGTTTGCTTCCCACTTATGTGTAGGTTTTCGTGGGATGGAAAAAGTGAAGATCGAATATTGGCCATGTTAGCTTAAGATTCAATAAGAAACCTGAAAGGGTTGGGGGCGCTTGGGCTTTCAATATGCAAGGTTTTTTAACTTAGCCTTAATGGAAAGTAGGTTTGCTGACTAGTTTTGATCTGTCGTAAATTGATATGTCAAATTAGACTCTCTCGAGTACTTAATTAGCTTGTTTTCAAGTAGCTTACGAATCTTTCAAATGATTTTTATTGATTCTTAAATTTTAGTATTAATGATAGTTTTTCTTAGATTTTATCTCTTTTGAGACCCAAATTGTCAAAACTATGACATTGAGAGTCTAATGATTGATTTGAGCTTATGTAGGGAGACAACGACAGCCAAATCTTGAGAAAAATTGCATCTGACGTGGGTGTCGCAACACTAACACCAAGATGTCACGACACAAAGCCTCCATCACCTCAAGGGTGAAAGACTTCACGAGAAATCAACTTGGAGCAGTCTGCCAAGGATGTTGCGACACTGAAGGTGTTGTGTCACGACACCAAGCTTCCAAGGTCGCAATATTATTGAAGGTTGTTGAAGTGAAAAATCCATGGCCATTACCGAGGATGTCACAACACCAGCCAGACAATGTCACGACTTCGAGAACCTGTAAGTCAAGATTGTGCCTACTGTCGAGGATGTCGCGACACCAAAGCTCTAGTGTTGCAACACTAAAGTCTGATGGGTGAAAAACTGCAAGGGAAATTTTGTATCCAAACAAGCTTAAGTCACTTTTCATTTAAGGGCATAATTTTCAGTGTTAGGTGAAATGTTTTTATAAGCTTTTGACAATAGATTTTGGGGGGTTGATCATTGTAACAACCTATTTTTTAGTAATGTCGAAAACGTGGTTTCAAAATCCTATTTTTGATTAATAATATTTACAAGTCTATTTTAGTATATTATTGAATTTTGATTTACGAATTTTATTAATTTGATATTTAATTAAGGTACAAGTGTAACGACCCTAAAGTTAGTGGTGTTGGAAAATGAGTTATCGAGACATTGTTTCAATAAATCGAGCCTGTAAATATTTAATAAAAATATTTACGAAGTTTTTGTGTAGGTGAATTGAATTTTGGATAGATAATTTTGCCAAATTAGTGACTAATTAAGGTACTAGGACTAAATTGTAAAAGTGGTAAAACTTAATCGTTATTGATTTTTATTTGTTAAAAGGACTAAATGGTATAAAACCAAGGTTTAAAATGACAATTTGACCATTTAGAAAGTTAGTGGATAGTTGGTGTATATTTTTATGTGCATAATGTGTAATAAGTTTAATTAAATTAACATAAAGTATAATTTATAATAATATTAAACAAATAAAATGTAAAGAGAAGAAAAGATGGTAACCATCAAAAGAAAAAGGGGAGAAGCCATTGTTTTAATTTTAAGAGAGTTTGCCATTGCATGGTAAAGATTTCAAAATACGTTTTTGTAAATTTTATGTTTTTTGAGATCTCGAGAGCTTGATTTAGCTAACTCGGGTACCAATTTGTACAACTGCTAAAGTTTTAAAAATTTTCCATAGTTGATTTCTTGAAGTTCTTGATGTTAAATTGTTAGATTTTAAGCTTAGAAATGAAAAATGACTAGTTTGTAAAGTTTAATTGCTAGTTTTTTATACAGGGACTAAAGTGTGTAAATTTCAAAATTGATGATGAATTTTTGTAATTATAGATAATAGAGGCTGTATATGATTGGTGTATATTTTTATGTTCATAATGTGTAATAAGTTCAATTAAAATAACATAAAGTATAATTTATAATAATATTAAACAAATAAAAATGGAAATAAAAGAAAATATGGTCACCATATTTTCTTCTTCAACCGAACCACCAAAATAAAAAAAGAGAGACGCCATTGTTTTAACTTCAAGAGAGTTTGACCATTGCATGGTAAAGATTTTGGAACCCGTTTTCGTAAATTTTATGTTTTTAAGATCTCGTGAGCTTGATTTAGCTAACTCGGATACCAATTTGTAAAACTGTTAAAGTTTTAAAAAGTTTCAATGGTTGATTTTTTTGTCGTTTTTGATGTTAAATTGTTAGGTTTTAAGCTTAGAAACGAAAAATGACTAGTTTGTAATGTTTAATTGCTAGTTTTTTATTTAGGGACTAAAGTGTGTAAATTATGAAATTGATGATGAATTTTTATAATTATAGATCATAGAGGGTTGTACAAGGATGAAATTGAGATCAATTTCGAACTCGAAGCTCCAATTTGAAAGTTATGACAATTTCGATTTTAGGGACTAAATTGAATAAAATGCAATATTTAGGGAGCTTCCAAAAATTAAAATTGAATTGATACATGCATATATAGACTGCCATAAAATGTTTGGAATTAATTATTTGAATTAAATAATTGAATAGATCGGGATTTGGACTAACTCATAGATATTTGCAAAAAGGTAAATTAGCAGATTAGTCATCGATGTCTCCTTAATTGCTGATTTTGTCTGGTAAGTTCATATGGTACAATTATACTTAAGTTTTTATTTAATTTAATTATGTATGTATGAATGTTTAATTATACTTTGAAATCTTTACAATTTAGTACGAAAGGTGATATATGGACTAATTTGTAAAGTACTATAATTGCGATTTATAAACTTGTATGAAGTACTGAAGGGATATGAGATATGTTACAGTAGACGATATGTACATGATGATGCTATAGTAATATAAATGTTACAAATTCAGTATTAATGCCCGTGTGAACTTAGTAAACTATTAGGATACGATTGACATGCCAATAAGGTTAGTTACGTGCTTGTACATGTTTGCACTTTGATGCCTCTGTTTGCACTTTGGTGCCTTTGTTTTCACTACGGTGTTTTTTGGTGTGGTGTAATTATCCGTGTATCCGAATTTATTTGCTTAAGTTCTTGGGGCTAATTGATAAATGGTAAAGAGTGGAATTAACACGAAGATATATGATTTTTTTATATTGATGAATAAATAACTGATGGACTTGGTAAAATGATATTGACTCATTGATTGCATATAAGGAGTATTGATTATGATTGCGACAGTTGAAATTTGCAATACAATATAACTCTATTATATGTTAAACTCACCTGATGTTGTGCATTATTATGTCAGGCAAATGTTGTAATGTAAATTAGTTTGTTGTATTAACTGTAATTCAAGGTACATTTACCATTTTATATTTATGAACTTATTAAGCTTTCAAAATGCTTACTCTGTTGCTATTTCTTTTCTTTGTAGTTTTTCGGTTTGCGGAACTCGTCGATTGGATCAACTGAAGCTCACATTATCCACTTATCAACTTGGTAGACTTTTACTCATTTTGTAACTTGGTATTATGGCATGTACATAGGTGTCTGTCTATGTGTTTCTTGTGAATGGTATTTTGGGTTGAACTTAGTTTAATGCTTAATATTGTAAAGTTATGTGCATATATGTAAAAATACATGTTTTGGTATGTTTGGAGGTTGATGGATAAGTTAAGTATTTGAATGGAAATGTGATGGTGAATAGGTAAGGTATGACACTCATAGTGTATAATTAGCATGAAATGGTATAAGAATCTGATAGTAATGAATAACTTATATTCATGTTAACACATTTGGTATGATTTGTTGTGAAATGGTGCCAATTGTGGCATATTGGTTTGATATGGTAATGTTGATCTATCATCCAATTGATATTTTGAGTATGTTTTGATACAATATGGTTAAAATGATAGATTAAAATGGAAGCATATGTTTGGAATGAGTAGTGATGTATGTTTGAATGATTATGAATTCATAGGTTTAAATTACATACTTAAGTGTCTAATTGGTGCATTCTAGTTTGATGGCTATGAGATGGTAAAATATATGTTTGTTATATGCTTCACATTGGTTTTATGTAGGATATAAGTGTGCATTATGCATCAATTGTGCTAATGGTTTGGCTTGACATGAAATAAGTACCAAATGACCTAAAATGTACCAAAAACAGAGTCCACGTCAAGACGAGAAACTTTCCTTGTCGCAATGTCTGTCAACAGTTTGTGACATCCCAACGTTGAGTGGTCGAACGTCACAACGTGACAAACTATTTGGGGCATCACTATGTCGGCCCTATATTTTTAAAACTTTGCAGTTTGGTCCTAATTCATGCTCGAGTCAACAAAAGAGCTTTCCTAAGCTCGATTAAGGTTCAAATTTAGCTATGAACCGTATTATGAATGTGTTTAAGTCATAATTATTTATTTTATTGATATATTTATTGTATTCTGTTGGAAGTTATTCCGGCAATGGATGTGGCATCTCGTAACAAAAAAAACTAAATCGTAAATATTGAAAAGTTCAAGGACTAAAGCTAAAATTTAACCAAAGTGGGAATTGGGAGATATTAGTGACTAATTGGGGTAAGAATAAGTTGGATTATATGTTAGTGTAATGAAAATCACTTTTGGGACCAAATTAGAAAGATTTGATAGTGTAGGGACCAAATTACAAATTTATTATTTTAGCCAAGAAAAGGGTAAATGTATAATTTTCAGTACCCAAGGATGTTTATTAAGAATGAAAAGAGAATTACAGAATTTA
Organism: Gossypium hirsutum; assembly: GCF_007990345.1. Taxonomy (NCBI): domain Eukaryota; kingdom Viridiplantae; phylum Streptophyta; class Magnoliopsida; order Malvales; family Malvaceae; genus Gossypium; species Gossypium hirsutum. The sequence goes on from NC_053438.1 coordinate 11,210,587, forward strand.
GGTTAATTAATAACTAATTGTTATGAAGAAATTGTATTCAGAGACAAAAAGGGTAAAATGACAATTTTGCCATCTAATGGCATATTTGTCATTTCTCAAGGATTAAATGATGGAAACATTATTTAGATAATATATTTTTAATTGTAATTAATATGGACCATTTGATGTGATTATATTGAAAAGATGGATTACGGATCACATGTTGAGATTATTCTTGTTGTTGTGACCTTTGACTTGGTATCTTTTTTAAAATAGGATAAAAATGGGAAAAGGTGAAAAGAAAATGATCATCTTCTTTTCCCTTGCTTTTGTCCACCATTGAAAGAAAGGAAGATGTTTTCCTTTTCAAAATTTCCACACTTTTCTCTGGATCAGATCAAAACCTTCTTGATAAAATCAAATAAAGAACTTGATTTCAAGCTCATTTCTTCCATCATTTTCACCATTAAAGCTTAGGGTTTATATGGTTTTTGAGAGAGAAAATGGAAGCTAGAGAGAGAAAGCTCCATAAATGTTAGTAACAGTGTTTCCTACTTCTCCAATCTTGATATTTGAGTTTAATGATTATAAGAAAGTTTGGAAAGATTTAATATTGATATTTTGATATATTTTTTATGTATGGAAAATGAGGAATGTTGGGAAATGGGGTTTTCAAGCTAATTAAAAGATAGAATCAAGTTTATGGAGGCTTGATTATGTGTGTTAGAGCAACCAAAGGTAAGTACCCTTTGATAACCTTACTTTTTCCTATACTAACATGTTAGGGGAATGATATAAATTATGTGTTAAACATGAAACTCATTATGAGGCAAATAGTTTTCATGGCTTAATTATGTTAAAATAAGTAGTTGGTTAGTTGTTGTAAAAATGTTTGGTTATGAAATGTCATATTGGTTGATAGTGTATCATGAAATTTTGATGGTTAGGATATGGTTAATTGTTAGCAATATGGACATTTGAGAAAAATTATGGAATATGACTTTAATGTGGAAAAAAAAAGTGTTAATATGTTATGACATGGTAAATTGGTTAAGTATAAAATTGGAAATTTTTTGAATAAAAGTATGCCTAAGGTGATCAAAATAAATTATGAGAAGTGATGAACAAGATTCTTGATAAAAACAAAGTTACAAATTTGCCTAATAAAGTCAAAGACATGGTGATCTGGTCAGTTAATAAGTATTTGATTATGTGAATAAGGAAATATGCTAGATTTATGTAAGTATTGTGAATACATTTGCACCAAGAATATGATAAATATTATTCAGTATCTGCCATGTGATCGAGAATATGAAACCTTTTTGAAATATGTAAATATGTGAAATGTCATATGTATAGTAAATCTTTTTATTTATATATGTTGATTGTGATTTTAAAGTGCCCTAGTAAACTTAGTGAAATAGATATGATACGATTAACATGCCAATAAGGATTTATGTGTACCTGGAGTTTTGTTGCCTTCGAACTTTGCACATATTATGTGCACCTTTTGTTGCCTTAGGGCTATACTATCACATGCATATTTTGGTGCCTTCGGGCTTAGCACTTCGATGCTCTCTTTGGTATGTTTAAAGGGATGTATTCTATTGCCTTCGAGCTTAATACTTTGGTGCTCTCCTTAGTGTGTTTGGGTGGCTTGGTACTTTGGTGCCCTTGGTGTGATCATGAGGGATGTGGTATGGTACCTAGCACTATGTGCTCCTTGGTGCGTTCTGAAGGGAGTCTTGTGTATTTGATTCATTTTCCTAGTGCTTACTATGGGCTAAGTGAACTAAAATCTTGATAATAAAATCTACTTATGTTTATGAAATGGAAAATGTATTTTAAAGTTGAATATGTTAAAAGCTTGACAAGTTAAAATACTATGTGTTTAAGTTAAACTAAAGGCCAAAATTATATGAAATTAAGAGTAAGACTTCTCGTTTGTATTCTCCTAATAAGGAAATTGAAAAATGAAGTAATATTTACACAAGGAATGAATTATCATAAGTTAAAAGTTTATGTGAACATGTTATGGGTTGGTAAAAATGGGATAAACCTTAGCAAAAAGATTGGAACTTTAATAAGAATTCTAAACATTAACCTTCATAACATGATTGGCTAATAAATTAATAAAAAAGTAAGTTGAATCCTTAAGATTCGGGTACAAGAATTGAACTCGTTTAATAAATTAATTGTGGAATGAGTGAGTCTTGAAATAGTTATGACCAAGGGGATAAACATTAATAATGGAATGGGATAAGTTAGATTATACTTGAGTACTTACATAACTTTTTAAGCTCACACGTTAGTTGTTTAAATGTGCAAGTATCAAATTTGTCGTGAAGCTATGGTTTCGGTTTGGGAGCTTTGCATCACCCTTCATTTGAGGTTGTAATGTATTTATATTAGTTGTTATCGTATAAAAACTTTGACATGTACATAAAGACTTAGATTTTAATATTGTCTTTGTAAAATTTAAATTGTGATTCAAGTCATTTATGTGTTTTTAATCAAGCTTTATTTAGTTATTTGACTTTAATGTGCTTATGACTTGAATTCTGAGTCTAAATGAGTTTAGAAATTGAATTATAATATTTTAAATTCAATGATATGCTATGGTAGTGTTTGGGGGTTATTTAAAGTGCTTTAGGATTGATTTTCACCTTTAGGGGCCTTGCAATACTTGGCCTCAATGATATCGCAACAAGGCAAACAAAAGGAATTTGCTACAATACAGGGAGATGTATTAGTACATTTTGCCATTTGTGTGGACACTATAGTGTCTAGGTGAAGCCCATGCACTGTTTTGAGTAATTTTGACTTTGCAATGTCTGTTTCAAGTACTAAATACCTCTAATCATCCTCGAACCTCTTCAAAATGATTTTAAAGTTCCCAAACCATCTCAAAATTTATTTTTATAATTTTATTTAAATTGTTTTAATGTTAAGTTACTGGAAACTCCTACTCTTCTCAATCTTTATGACCCCAAACCATCCTCAGAGCTCTTTTTAATGTTTTTAATGATTCAAAATGTTTTAAAATTGTAATTAAACTTATCTAAAATTCTCAAATTTGTTTTCTAGAATATTAACATGTTCCCAACAAGTATTTTATTAAAAGAAATTTTTTGGTCAAAGTTTGAAAGTTCTCTGATAACCCATTTCATTTATATCGTATGTCGGGACGGGTGAGAAGTGTTATAATTTTTATATAAAATTAGTTAGTTATTATTATTTATAATGTTCTAATAGAAAAGAAACTGATTAGAATATTAAAAAAAAAAGAATTCATCTCAAAGTTATTAAATAGTTAATATGTATTTGCATAAAATTTATTAAACATAAATAAAATAAAATAAAAAGAGAAGACAGAAACAAAATATAACTATCATTATATTGCCTAGGCCTTGAAAACTTTTAAGACCCTAAGTTGAAGACTCTTTCTATATAAATCATGCGTGGGTTCTTAGACCATATTTATTCTTGTTTATCTCTCATCATATTTTGAGCTTATATAGATTTAGTCTAGTCCAAATCAGGATATATTTTGGTTATTAGTTTAATCGCTCTTTAAAATGATTAATTCTTAGTTATTCGAATCTATTCATTGTCATTGTAATGCGACTATACTTGTAACTACAAAAAAAACTTACACATATTAATTGAAAAGTATATTATGTTTAACATAGGGTTATATTAGAATATAAAATAAATTATAATTTAATTTAATAATTAATTAAATTTTTATTATTTTTAATATAAAGATTGAAGTTAAAAAGTAATTATTAATAAAGGATAAATTTAGTTTTTATTTAAAATTCATTTAATAAAAAAATGTTAAAAATTAGCGTATTTGCCATTTAAATTTAGGGGTAATGGATATTTTTCTGATTTCAGGGTATTTGAATACTTTTCTTTATAAATATAAATCTTATATTATAATTTAAGAGAAAAAAATATTAACACTAAAACTGGAAGTCTAAATGTTGAGATACTATCAGACTTTTAAGCAGTTGTTGTTGATAGGCAAGCTCAAATCTGTTGTATATTATTTTTAGGAAAAAGAGCATGAGCAGATCTTAATTAAAAGAAAATCCAAAGTACATGCATTAATTTCAAAAAACAACATAATCATGTTCATCTATAAAGTCTTCATCTTCGCTGTCTGACTCTGAAATCAATACCTCTTCCCGTATTGACCTCACCGATGTCTCTACGGGCTCCAACCCCTATCCATAATCAAAGCCCATTATCTTTTTTCTATATAAGACACAAGAAATTAAACAATTTTGTCCACTAAATTCATGAAGAGGGGAAGAAAATTTTACCTGCAAAAATATCTTCAATGCTTGTTCTTGGGAATTATTGTTGATCACTTCCAGAGCTGCTTCCTGAAACCAAATCTCAAGAATTAACTAAAAACCAAAGCATAAATGGAAACAAATTTGTGTATTTGATGATCATCACTGACCCTGGCTAACTTCATTTCCTTATCAAACAAAGCTTTCGGTTCATTTTCAATACCTAAATGCATCTCACCATGTTCAGCAGGTGGTGATGATGATGAAGAAGTTCATTTTCAATACCTAAATGCATCTCACCATGTTCAGCAGGTGGTGATGATGATGAAGAAGAAGATGAAGGATTCTCCATTCTACTTTCTCACCAATCAAACACAAAAAAGAAGAAGAAGAAGAAGAAGGAAAAAAAAAACCTAGATTCAAAGATAAGGTGCAAAAACAAAGAAGTTAACGTAGGGTTGTTACATATAAATGAGCAAAGATCGACTCACCTGTGATTTCATTATAAGAATCATGTATACAAATGTCAATACCATAAGTCCATAGAGTCTAACCGTCTTCTTAGTGACGAGCAGTAAACTCCAAAACAGTCATTCAAACTCAGTGTTTGAATTTGTAGGATTCCAAATCAGATATAAATGTAATTTGCGTCAGTCATTGGCAATGCAAAAATTGTTGGTTCTCTATTAATAAACTTTATAGTAATATTTTGACTTTGTTATCGATTCACATGCTTCCTGGATATCAGATTTGCCTGTATAATGTACATGTTTCTCCATTAATGACACACAACTAACTTTGATCTTTCAAAGGGAATACTATGCCGCAATACGTATATGTTGCTCCTTATTTCTTGTAGGAACTGAGATTGCGTATGTATGACCTGTGGAGAGTTACCCTAGAGTAATTGTGGGAATCGTTGTTCATGGATTTCGTTGTTGATTCGATGCATTTAAGGTTTTATATTCGAAATATTTTTCTGAATGATGAAATCGTTGAGTAAGATCCTCTTCTTGTTGAGTAAGCCGACTATCCAAAATCTTTGAAATGGGAATTGATTCTAATGCTTTAATTCAACCAAACCATATTTCATTCATTAGTAAATTGTTGGTTAATTCAAATTTATTCTTGTAATTAAAAAAAGAGCAATGCGTTTATCTATTATTAGTGTAAAAACAGCCGTGGTGGTGAAATTAGATATTATAGATTAAAACAAAAAGTAAACTAAACACATCGCACCGCAACCTATCGCCCATCCAAACTCACCCTAGCTGAGTGAATTTTAGATAATAAAAAACTAAATTACTTTTTCTTAATAATATTACATTTAGTCTTTTTTTTATTATTTTATATTTAGGCTTTTTAATTATAAAATAATGAAGAAATCTATAAAATTTTGAAAATATTTTCTTTCCGGTACAGGGACAGCCAAATAATAGCAATTACAAACCAATGAACTTCTTAAATAGCAATAAAGGACGATGCATTCAAAATTTCATACATCAACACTAAAGCTCTTCAAACCTCTGTACATTATTAAGATTACGATAAGTTAATTTAGTTGTGTGGTCTGTAATTTTGAAATTATTATTTTTTATTAAATTGAACTATATTTTAATATAAGTATGTATTAAATATAATATATTTTTGAAGTTAATATAAAAGTTTATTTTAATAAAAATATTAAATTAAAATTAAAATTAAATCTATTTTAACAGTTAAAAAAAGAATAAATTATATGTATGCCTTAAATATAATTGTATCGTATAGAAGATTGTCCATGTGAAATAAGATAACTGATTAATCTGGATTTAACACACCTTCATTATTAAAGTAATAAATATTCTGTTAGAAAAAGTTACAGAGATGAGATACAAGGATGATGACTATCATGAGTTTCATTTTACTGGGAATCAAAATGTATCTGCTCACCGTCCGAGTCATTCGTTCAAGCCTGAAGATTCACCCGAAAAATAAAAAGGTTTGGATAAAATACGAGGCTCGAAAAATGGGTTTGGATATTGTTTAAGGCTTGTTTTTTATATGGGTCAGGCCTTGGGTAAGATTTTTTTATCTAAGCCCGGTCCAACCCGAATATATTATGTTATAAAAAAATTATATCAATTATATATGTTAAATAATAATCATATATTTTTATAATTATATTAAATCACTAACCCAATAATTATTAAATTCATTATCCAAAACCTAAAAAAAGAACTTACCCAACTAAATAACCCAACCCAAAATATAAAATTTTAAAAATTATATTCAATACAAAAATATATATTATATTTATTTATGTTTTTTTAATATAATAAAATATTTATTATATTTATGGTAGTGTTTTTTAATATAAATTATTTTTAATGTGTTTGAAAACTTTTATTTTAGCATTTTTAGTGTGTGAACTGTATTTAAAAAAATATCTTTAAATAAAAATTAATCTAAAAAAATCAAATATGAGTGAGTCAGTCGAGTCGGATTTGAGTTTATCTTTCTGAAATTAGACCAGGTCTCCTTTTCGGCCGGGCATCTGTATGAAGTTTATATTATGTTGGAAAAAAGTGTAGATAAACCTATGATGAAGGGGAAGATGATTTTTCTTTTCTTTTCTGAAATTGATTAGTGCGTGTAATATTACATTGCACCCGATCAATTGATTAACATGTTATTATTATCACTTTTGCGTGAAATTGGAATTTTATAGGTTATTTAATCTTTTACACTGGCTAAGGATCTTTAGAATCCGATTTGTGAGATTTGGACCGAATGTTGAAGAGACAACATGAAAAAAAAAATTCAAACTTGGACATTAGATGCTAATTTAGTTAAAAAATTAAGCAAAGAAAAGAAGAAGAAGAAAGGAGTAAACAAATTGAAATAAATTTTTGGATATTAGAAACATGAAATTTCAACCAACATCAGAAAAAGATTCAAAGGAACAAAATCAAGATTGAAAAATTTAGGTAGCGACGGAAAAAGATAGATGTGAAGATGAACGAAAGGCGATGTACGATGGAACCTTTTGAAGAAAAAATTCATCGAACTCCACTGAAGGTTCTAGCCAACCCTCCAAAAAAAGTTTCTTAGCAAACTGAAGTGTGAAAAACAACAACCTTGATTCTTGAAAAGAAACCGAGTTGCAAGTACTTCTAAAAAATACAAGAAAAAAATTTTGCAAAGAGAGAAAACTCTAGGAGTTTTTATTCATAAAAGAATGAAACTAAATCATATACACAGGGGGCATGCATTGCCTTTTATAGGCGAAAACTAGGATAAATTGAGAGTCCTAATCACACTCGAGTTACCTAAATCGCAAATAACAGGTAAAAACCCTACTTGATTATAACTTAACCTAATAGGGGAAAATTTGGTCGGCCAATATGAATATGCTATTGAACCAAATTTTTAACTAGGAAATATCAAATAACTTAATAAATAAATTGTCTATAATGGGCCAATTAACAAACAGGCCAAAATAGAACTTAATGAAATAAACTAAGTCCTAAAAGAATAAAACACTCAAATTAGGTTGTTCTTCATGGGCTCGGCATTGTGTGCTAATTTGCACAAGGGAGCACATAAACTAGGCTTATTAACATCCTCCAAATGGGTTGGTCATCATGGATTGCACTCTTGAGCCTAAGAAAAGGTTTGAGGCCTTTTGATTCACCCTCTGTGTTTAAAATAGCTCAAATTCCATCATTTTGAAACTTTAACTACTCTTCTTGCATACTTTTTGGTAACAAGGTCTTGAATGAGCATATTGAGGTCAAACTTAAACTATTTGGACTTGGATATCATAATTGGGCCTTGAGAAAAATGAAGCCCATCTTCATCATAGGCTTGAGATTGGGCCTTGGAACTTGTATCATTCTCCCTTCCTCAAAAGGATTCACATTATCTCATGCTTAGTCTCTTTCTCATCAAGAAGTCTGCAAACTCTTCATTCTTGAACTCACACTCGTGATCACTTTTAATCTTCTTGATCATTCTAATGACATGGCCTTTTTCATTCATAAGGCTTTTGCAAAGTTTTCTGAATTCATCAAAGGTACCAGATTTGTCTCTAAGGAATCTTTCCCAAGGAACTTGAAAATCCATCCACACAAACAAGCACATAACGTTTTCCACCTATGCCAAAAAATAGTGGTGTCATTGTTTGAATGTGAGCCAATTTCCGATGCTTTTCCCTGTGTTGCTTGCCCTTTAAGGAGTTACCACACACTTAAGGAATGGGGCCACTCAGCTTTGGAATCCCTCTGATAGCATCATATCGAACTAGCCTTTAAAGTTTATAATAGTATATATAGCCAAGCTTCTCATGTCATAACTTCAGGTCTGAAACATTAGCATTATTGCATTTGATAGATCGAATTACTCTATAGTAGTTGTAAAATGTGTAAGCCCTGTAACGCCCTCAAATCGACCTGATTCTCCAGGTCTGAATCTCTAGTGTTACTACACACAATACTTAACCAAATATCTAATAGTTAACAAACATTCCTTGCTTAAAACATTTTACTTTTTAATTTAATTGAGAAACTTGAGATCTAAAAATAAGGGACAGTATTAAAAATAAAATTTTAATCCAAACTTGTTACAACACATTACAATATAAAGTTTGTGAAAGACAGAATCTTAGGGCATAACCCTAAACTACACCACTTCTCCACTGTATGCATAATATTCCAATTCGCCACTATCCTGGCGTACTCTTGGAATTGTCCCTCCTAGCGTATTCTCATACCATACACATGAAACAACAACAAACATTGGAAGTTCAAAAGAACTTAGTGAGCTTTATCATAATAATACCTTAGCAGATAGTTTATAAGATTGGAAGAACATCAGTGTGCCAGTTACCCTTCTGAACCACTTACTTTCATTTTAGGTGGATACAGTTCTGGCATACATTTCCACACCAACTATCATACTCTTGACATACCAGTTCTTTCTTAATTGTCTAACTGAAGATCCTTTTAAACATTTCATAAATCATAGGCACTCCTCAAAAGAATATACCTTCAGATTCCAATTCATATAAATCCTCTCTTAACATACAAACTTATCCCAGAACAGTTGTTCACAAATATTAATCACTAGCGGATACATATACATTTGGTGAATACTTACGCAGATCTGACTACCATCAAACTACTAATCAAATCATACATTGGTTAAATACCATACAAACTCTCACTGATAATGTACTACACAGATAATCCAGATGAATTTCACATCACTTTATTTAGGAACCTCAAATACTCAGGATAGTGATAACTCACATTCCATATAATTTCAGAAGAAGACATTAAACAACTCAGACATAATAGATTCCAAATAACTCAGATTCAACCATTTCCTACCTCAGACGAACTTGAATTGACAATTTCTTATGTCTTTCATAACCATGAATACGCCCATTTTCAAAACAAACAAATTGTCATGGTGGATACCCTTTTTAACTTACAAATACACACTTCTTTTCAAAACTTCCTTTATCTAATTCAACAAAATTAACCTTAGATATTTCATGACCTTTTCATAGAAGTATCTATCACAGAACAATCAGAAATTACCAAAAGGGTAGATAAGCATACCTTGCCAAACAGACTTAGCAGAGTGCATCATAAGGGCCAAACAGAATACGCCATAAAGGCCTCATACAGATTCAAGTGTTTATTATCCCAGTAGACTTTCATAGAAGGTGTCATGGGTGTCTTCCTCATTGACCTATACATAAGTTCATGTATCGTGATCTACCCATTCAATTTACACATCATCGAAGTTTACACCATGAACATTCATACACACATATCTTGCAATGGGTTTTAACGACAAGGTCTTACACACATTCATGTATCGTGATCTATCAATCTAGTCTTCATTTTACTGGAGGCTACTGTAACAGCCCGTTTTCAGTAAAATCAAAACAATAGTTTCGAGACCACAAATCTGAGTCCAAAAAAATTATTTTAATATTATTGTATGGTCTGAATTATGACAGAGAATTCATATGAAAATTTTTGTTAAGAAAATTTTATCGATTTCATGTTTAATTAGGGAGAAAGGACTAAATTGCATAAAATGTAAAAGTTGAATTCTAATAGCTAGAAGAATCAAATAGCTATGGAATTCAAAATTTGCGATCCTTGTAAGGAAAATAAACCATTAAGAGAAGTTAGTAGATATTTATGATGATTCATCCATGGAAAATTGAATAAAGAAAATGACTAAATTGGAAATTGGAAAAATTAGATATGATAATAAACTAATATCATCTTATTTCATCACCTTCCCCAAATTAAAATACATGGAAATCCTAGCTAAGTGAAAAGAGTTCAAGCAAACTTAATTGGCTCAATTGGATAAGCATTATTGTCCTGTTTTTAGTAATTTTTATATTTTTTGATATCGTAATAACCTAATCTAGTTATTTTGGGGATCAATTTGTAAAGTTGTCAAATTATTAAAATTTTTCATGGATGAGTATGCTAAAATTTTGAAATTTATGGTAGAAAATGAAAGGTTTTTGGTAGATAAACAGCTTTTGTAAAGGAAATTTTCATGTTGAGATTTGGGGACTAAATTGAAAAGATGAAAATTTCATGGAAATTTCTGATTTTTGTGAAACACATGGGCTGTAAATGTTATATGAAAATTTTGGCTAGGCTTGCAATAAGGATTAAATTACATGAATTTCATTTTCCGAGCCTAGGGACAAAATCGAAATTAATTAAAAGTATAGGGGCAAAATGGTACTTTTCCCTAAAATCTTAATTAATTTGAATTGAATATGAATTGTATTAAATTAAGTTAAATTTACTCGCATAGATCCAGATAGACCTAGTACGGAGTTGGATCAAGGAAAACAAAAAGTATCATATAAGTAGATTCTCGTATAAAAACAAGTGTCGAGGTAAGTTCGTGTAACTAAAATGTATGTTTATATGTTTAAATTGAATGTTATGATTGTGAAATGTATGATTGCCATGTATAAGCATTAATCACATATCCGATAATGTTTGACAAGTGTTAAGTCCCGTTTGAATAAATGAAATTCGATGGATACAAGATTTCCCGTATTGGTTGTGGTCTTGCATATGTTGCGGACACACCATACCTCACATGAGCATCCTGTTATAAGCCCTCTCGAGCTTCTTGTTACATGGTTCAAGCGAGCATCTTAATCGGTATTTATCCTGCATGTGTTACGGATATACCGCAGCTCTTTGTGAGTGCCCTGTTATATGATCTGTATGGATCCTGCATATAATGCGGACATACCACAACACTTTTTGAGCATCCTGATATAGGCTCTTTGTGACCTTTCTGATATGGCTCGCTTGAACTTCCTGTTATATGGCTATCCGGAGCTCCCTGATAATAACTCTTCAGAGTTACCTGTTAAGCTTAATGAGCTTCCTGTTTTAAACTCTTATGAGTTTCCTATTATATCCCAGATAAGCTTTCTGTTACATGGCTCACATGAGCATCCTATTATATAGCTCGAGAGACTGCTTCCTGATTATATGCCCTAATGGATACCTCTGAATATGAATTAACAGATTACAATTTTGTACACTTCAAGTGTACTACATGTGTATCAATCTATATTTCAAATAAATTCAACGGGTAAAGTTCTGACATGGTTAAACTTAACTTGAGATAATTTGTTATGGAAATGCACATGTTATATGGAAATATGATATGAAAATCATATGTTTATGAAAGTTATTACATGATGAGCTCATCCTTGATTCTTGATGTTTATATGTAATATCTGACTAACAAGTTTCTTGAGATTATATGTGTTTAGGCAAATTGCCAAATTTCTTTGGATAAATTTTGTATGCTTATCTTAAATATAAATTATTGGTAAGTTGATTTTCCGTTATATGAACTTACTAAGCATAATATGCTTACTCTGTTTCATTTCCTCTGTTTTATAGTACTTGGAAGCTCGTAAAGGTTGGAAGCGGGTCGAAGCAAGATCACACTATCCTTCAGCTCATTTTGGTATAATTAGTAAAATTTTCCCTTGTTATAATGACATGTATAGGTTAAATTGACCAAATGATAGCATATTAATATTTGGTTGTAATTAGCCATTGGAATGACTAGTGATGATATGTTTTGATGTATATGTGTATAAGACCATATTATGTTGATATGTGTTATGTGCTTGAATTGATATACATATTAGGTATAAATATGCTTAAATGAATATTTGACCAATTTGGTAAATTGGTCACTTGAAAATATGTGATGATATGTCATGCATAAGAATTGGTTTTGGCTTAATTTAAATGTTTTGAATTGGTTTGGGAATGTGTTAAAATGTTAATGTAGGTGCAAGTCAAATTTGGGTGAGAAATAAGGCTTGAAAATGACCTTATTTTGTCCACACGGGCGTTTGTCTCAACCATGTGTGAACACGGCCACGCCCACTAGTGTATGGTTTGGCCGTGTGTCCCCTGCATCCTAAATTTTAAGAAACAGAATGGTTTGAATTGCTCATACAGGCAGGGACATGGGCGTCTATCTCAGTCTCGTGTGTCCCCTACAATTAATTTTTAAAAATTAAATTGTCCATACGGCCTAGCACACGGGCGTGTGGCTAGTTGTGTGACCCAAGTTAGAGAGTTACACGGGTATAGACATGGGCTGGGACATGGCCGTGTGCCTCGTATCGAATGCCTACACGACTTGAGACACGGGCTCACACGGCCTGACCACATGGACGTGTGTCATTTGTACCTTGGAAAAATTTTAAAATTTTGTGAAAAATTTCCTGAGTTCTCAATTTAGTCTTAACTTTTTTCAAATGCATAATTTGGACCTCGAATATTCATTTAAGGGATAGTATGATTGAATATGATTGGTTTCAGATATGAATAGTAAATAACATGAATTAATTATATTAATTCTGTAAACTATGGTAATACCCCGTAACCCTATTTTAACGACGGATATGGGTTAGGAGTGTTACATTTACTGGCATTAGAGCTATGGTTTAACCGATTCTCGGACTAACATAGAAAGTACGAGTTTAGTTTTATATGTCATTATATAATTTGTGATAGTGTGATATCTCCTGACCATTTTAAACATGTTTTTCATATAGTAATGTCGTCCAACCGAGTTGAATCTGAGGAAGCTGAGAGCAATGCTCAAGCTTCAGCTCAAAGATCTGCTTCAAGTAGTAAAAGGCCCGTATTTGAGGGCCGAGGTGAGGAGGCATAAAAAGCCTTCTTTCAAATGATGAACGAATAGTTCACTAAATTTTTTAGAACAAATCCTACTGTACAACAACCTCCCTGTCCTGTCCCTCAATCGGTTCCTGATATTCCACAAGGTACAGAATCTGTTAGAACTGGTAAGCCTCCGGTAGATAAAATTCGTAAATATGGGGCGGAGGAATTTAGGGCTATTGCTGAAGACGATCCAGAAATGGCAGAATTCTGGTTAGAGAATACTATCAGGGTTTTAGATGAATTATCATGTACATCAACTAAGTCTCTGAAATGTGTTGTATCACTGTTGAAAGACTCAACTTATCAGTGGTGGAATACTCTGGTTTCTATTGTACCGAAGGAAAATGTTACATGGGAATTTTTCTCGAATGAATTTTAAAAGAAGTATATTAGCTAGACATTCCTTGATCAGAAAAGGAAAGAATTTTTAGAGCTCAAACAAAGAATATGACTGTATCTGAATACGAGCTGGAATTTTTTAGATTAAGCAAATATGTCTGAGAGTGTACTGAAATTTCCATGTGTACACGATTTGAAAAGGGATTAAATGAAGACATTAAGTTATTAGTTGGGATTTTGGAAATAAAAAATTTGTGGTACTGGTTGATCGAGCTCATAAAGTCGAAAAGTTGAGTAAAGAAAAGAGACAAGCTAAAATTGAAGCCCAAACTCCTATTAAAAGATTAATGGGAAAGTCACAATCATCTGCTTCAAAGAAATCAAAGAAATATCATGATCGTTCAATCATATCTGTGGGGTATTTTAGAAAAGACCGAGGCTCTCAACGTTCAAATCTGAGATCTCCGGTCCCATCAGTAGTAATTGCGTGAAGTGTCAGAAACCCCAAAATTAGATGAAAACATTGTAATAAATTTTATTTTGGTGAATGCCGCATGAGAAGTGGAGCGTGTTTTAGATGTGGTTCTCTTGATCACTATCTCAAAGACTGCCCGGAAATACTTGAAAAAGATACCGTTCAAACTTTAAGGTTGAGTAACCCCGCCTTGAGAGGTAGATCACCCCGTAACCCCAGTAATATGAGTGATAACTGAGGTACAAGAAAAGATTCAACTGCCAAATTTGAAGCACAAGCACCAGCAAGAACATGTGTTATTTGTGCTAGAGAGGATGCCTCTGCACCAGATGTCATTACTAGTACTTTTTCTCTTTTTGATATTGATATTACTGCTTTGATTGATCCTGGTTCAACACATTCATACATTTGCACGAATTTAGCATTTATTAAAAATTTATCTATTGAATCCATTGAATTCGTGGTAAAAGTTTCAAATCCACTGGGCCATAATGTGATGGTGGATAAAATTTGTAAAAATTATCCGTTAATGGTATGGGGTTATTGTTTCTCAGCTGATTTGAGGTTACTATAATTTGATGAATTTGATGTGATTCTGGGTATGGACTGGCTAACTCAGCATGATGCAGTGGTAAATAGAAATATATTGTATTAAAATGTCAGAATGGTGAATTGCTCTGTATGGAATCTGATAAACTGGATGGGTTGTCTACTGTGATATCAGTCATGTCAGCACAGATTTATATCAAGAAAGGGTATGATGTCTATCTTGCATATGTATTGGACACTAAAGTATCTGAATCGAAGATTATGTCAGTGTCAGTTGTTTGTGATTTTCCTGACGTGTTTTCGGAGGAATTACCCGGATTATCTCTAGCCAGAGAGGTGGAATTACCCGGATTACCCGATATCTATAGCACCTTATAGAATGACCCCTACAGAGTTAAAAGAATTGAAAGCACTGTTGCAAGAATTAACTAACAGAGGTTTTGCTCGACCTAGTTCTTTATCTTGGGGTGCGCCGGTTTTGTTTGTTAAAAAGAAATATTAATCTTTGAGACTATGTATTGATTACCGACAACTTAACAAAATCACTATTAAGAATAAGTATCCATTGCCTCGTATTGATGACACTTTTGATCAGTTGAAAGATGCTACTATATTTTCGAAGATTGATATTCGTTCTGTTTACTATCAGTTACGAGTGAAAGACTCAGATGTACCAAAAACAACATTCAGAACCAGGTATGGACACTATGAATTTTTGGTGATGCCGTTTGGTTTGACTAATGCACCTGCGGTATTTATGGATCTGATGAATAGAATTTTCAGATCTTATCTAGATAGATTTGTTGTTGTGTTTATTGATGATATTCTGGTACACTCCCGAGATGAAAATGAACATGTTGATAATTTGAGAGTTGTGTTACAAACTCTGCGGGAGAAATAGTTGTATGCTAAATTCAGTAAATGTGAATTCTGGGTTCAGAAATTTGGTTTTTTTGGGCATATAGTATCTGCTGAAGGCATTAGAGTGGACCCGAATAAAATTTTAGCAATTGTTAGTTGGAAACCACCGGAAAATGTATCTAAAGTCAAAAGTTTTCTAGGATTAGCTGGTTACTATCGGAGATTTGTAAAAGGATTTTCGATGATAGCTTCTCCAATGACACGGTTGTTACAGAAAGATGTGAAGTTTGAATGGTCTGATAAATGTCAGTAGAGTATTGATAGATTGAAAGCTTTGTTGACTGAAGCACCAATTCTAGTTCAACCTGAATCGGGTAAGGAATTTGTAATTTATAGTGGTGCATCATTGAATGGTTTGGGTTGTTTTTTGATGCAAGAAGGTAAAGTAATAGCCTATGTTTCTAGACAGCTAAAACCACATGAAAAGAATTACCCGATACATGATTTAGAATTGGCAACCATTATTTTTGCACTGAAAATTTGACAACACTATCTGTTTGGTGAAAAATGTCATATATTTACTAATCACAAGAGTTTGAAGTATTTGATGTCGCAAAAAGACTTAAACTTAAGACAGCGCATGTGGCTTGAATTATTGAAAGATTATGATCTGGTTATAGACTATCATCCGGGAAAAGCCAATATGGTTGCAGATGCTTTGAGCAGAAAATCTCTATTTGCTCTGCGAGCAATGAATACCCAATTGTCGTCGTCTGATGATAGTTTAATCATAGCTAAGTTAAAAGTCAACCTGACGTTTCTGCAACATATTTGCTAAGCTCAGAAAAATGATGATGAGTTATAAGCTAAACGGGTACAATGTAAGTCAATTTCTGATTCAGAATTTCAGATTGAGTCTGATGATTGTCTGTTATTCAGAGGTAGAATATGTGTACCAAAGAATTCAGAACTTGTACAGGAGATTTTAAACGAAGCTCATAATGGTACTATGTCTGTTCATCCGAGGAGTAAGAAAATGTACAATGATTTGAAAAAGATGTACTAGTGGCCAGGAATAAAGCATGATATTTCTAAATTTGTAGCTAAATGTTTGATATGTCAGCAAGTTAAAGCTGAACATCAAGTTCCTTCAAGATTATTACAGCCAGTTACGATACCAAAATGGAAATGGGAAAGGGTTACTATAGACTTTGTGTCAGGGTTACCCTTATCTCCAAAAAAGAAAAATGTCATTTGGGTAATCGTTGACTGTTTAACAAAGTCTGCACACTTTATTCCAATACGTATGGATTTCTCCCTGGATAAATTAGCAGAGTTATATGTTTCTGAGATAGTTAGATTACATGGGGTACCAGTCTCCATTATTTTTGATAGAGATCATTGGTTTACATCCCAATTTTGGAGCAAGTTGTAAGAAACTTTAGGTACAAAGTTACATTTCAGTACTGCATTCTATCCTCAAACTTTGAGCGTGTGATTCAGATTCTAAAATATATGCTTCGTTGCTGTGTACTAGAATTTAAAGGTAGCTGGAAAAAGTATCTACCTTTAGTTGAATTTGCATACAATAATAGTTATCAGTCCAGCATTAAAATGGCACCGTACGAGGCTCTGTATGGTCATAATTGTAGAACTCTGTTGTATTGGACAGAGCTCAGTGAGAAAAAGATACACGGAGTTGACTTAGTCCGTGAGACTGAAGAAAAGGTGAAAGTGATTTGGGATAGCTTAAAAGCAGCCTCTGATAGTCAAAAATCTTATGCTGACCTTAAATGAAAAGAGATAGAATTTCAAGTTGGCGACGAAGTATTCTTGAAAGTATCGCCTTGGAAGAAAGTTATCTGATTCGGTTGTAAAGGAAAATTGAGTCCACGGTTCATCGGGCCATATAAAATTATTGAAAGAATTAAACCCACTGCGTACCAATTAGCATTACCACCAGAACTTGATAGAATTCATAATGTTTTCCACGTGTCTATGTTGCGACAGTATCGGTCAAATCCTTCACATGTTATTTCTCTGACAAGTTGAAACCCAGCCTGATATGACTTACTGTAAGGAACCAATTAAAATTCTAGCATGTGAGATAAAAGAGTTAAGAAATAAAAAGGTAACTTCAGTAAAAGTTCTTTGGCAACGACAGGGGATAGAAGAAGCTACCTAGGAACCAGAGGAAACAATGAGAAAGCAATATCCAAAGCTCTTTACTAGTAAAATTTTTGAGGACGAAAATTCTCTACGAGAGGAGAGTTATAACAGCCCATTTTCAGTAAAATCAGAACAGTAGTTTCGGGACCACAAATCTGAGTCTGAAAAAAATTATTTTAAGATTATTGCATGATCTGCATTATGGTAGAGAATTCATATGAAAATTTCGTTAAGAAAATTTTACCGATTTCATGTTTAATTAGGGGAAAGGATTAAATTGCATAAAATGCAAAAGTTGAATTCTAGTAGCTAGAAGGATCAAATAGCTATGGAATTCAAAATTTGAGGTCCTTATAAGGAAAATAAACCATTAAGAGAGTTAATAGATATCTATGATAATTCATCCATGGAAATTGAATAAAGAAAAAGACTAAATTGGAAATTAAAATAATTAAAGATGATAATAAACTAATATCATCTTATTTCATCATCTTCCCCAAATTAAAATACATGGAAACCCTAACTTAGAGAAAAGAGTTCAAGCAAACTTAATTGGCTCAATTGGGTAAATATTCTTGTATTGTTTTTAGTAATTTTTATATTTCCGAGATCGTAATAACCTAATCTAGATATTTTGGGGATCAATTTGTAAAGTTATCAAACTATTAAAATTTTTCCATGGATGAGTATGCTGAAATTTTGAAATTTATGGTAGAAAATGAAAGGTTTATTGGTAGATAAACAACTTTTGTAAAGGAAATTTTCATGAAATTGTGATTTAGGGACTAAATTAAAACGATGAAAAATTCATGGAAAATTTCTTATTTTTGTGAAATAAATGAGCTGTAAATGTTATATGAAAATTTTGCCTAGGCTTGGAATAAGGATTAAATTGCAGGAATTTTATTTTCCGAGCCTAGGGACAAAATCGAAATTAATTAAAAGTATAGGGGCAAAATGATACTTTTGCCTAAAATGTGAATTGGGTTGAATTGAATATGAATTGTATTACATTAAGTTAAATTTACTCGTATAGATCTAGATAGACCTAGTACGGAGTTGGATCGAGGAAAACAAAAAGTATCGGATTAGTAGATTCTCGTATACAAACAACTGTCGAGGTAAGTTCATGTAACTAAAATGTATGTTTATATTTTTAAATTGAATGTTATTATTGTGAAATGTATGACTGCCATGTATAAACATTAATCACGTATCCGATAATGTCTGACAAGTGTTAAGTCCATTTGAATAAATGAAATTAGATGGATACATGATTTCCCGTATTGGTTATGGTCCTGCATATGTTGCAGACACACCATATCTGACATTGGCATCCTATTATAAGCCCTCTCGAGCTTTCTGTTATAAGCTCTCTCGAGTTTTTCATTACATGGTTCCTGCAAGCATCCTAATTGGTATTTATCCTACATGTGTTGCGGATATACCGCAGCTCTTTGTGAGCGTCCTGTTTTATGATCGGTATGGATCCTACATATAATGCGGACATACTGCAGCTCTTTATAAGTGTCCTAATATAGATTGTCTTTGGGTAAATTTTGTATGCTTGTCTTAAATATAAATGATTGGTAAGTTGATTTTCCGTTATACGAACTTACTAAGCATAATATGTTTACTCTGTTTCATTCCTTCTACTTTATAGTACTCGGAAGCTCGTAAAGGTTGGAAGCGGGTCAGAGCAAGATCACACTATCCTTTAGCTCATTTTGGTATAATTAGTAAAATTTTCCCTTGGTATAATGGCATGTATAGGTTAAATTGACCAAATGATGGCATATAAATATTTGGTTGTAATTAGCCATTGGAATGGATAGTGATGGTATGTTTTGATATATATGTGCATGAGACCATATTATGTTGATATGTATTGTGTGCTTGAATTGATATACATATTAGGTATGAATATGCTTAAATGAATATTTGACCAATTTGGTAAATTGGTCGCTTGAAAATATGTGATTATATGTCATGCATAAGAATTGGTTTTGGCTTAATTTAAATGTTTTGAATTGGCTTGGGAATGTGTTAAAATGTTAATATAGGTGCAAGGCAAAGTTGGGTGAGAAATAAGGCTTGGAAATGACCTTATTTTGTCCACACGGGCAGAGACAGGAGCGTGTGTTTTAGCTGTGTATGACACACGGGCGTGTGTTTTGCCTGTGTATGACACACGGCATGTGGTTTGGCCGTGTGTCCCCTGTATCTTAAATTTTAAGAAACAGAATGTTTCGAATTGCTCACATGGGCAGATACACAAGCATGTGTCTTAATTGTGTGTGCCACATTGTCTAGCACACGGGCGTGAGACTTGGCCGTGTGACCCCTACACTTAATTTTTGAAAATTAAATTGTTCACATGGCCTAGCAGACAGGCGTGTGGCTGGCCGTGTAACCCAAGTTAGAGAGTTACACTGGTATGGACACGGGTTGGGACACATCCGTGTACCTCACATCGAATGCCCACACGGCCTAGGACACGGGTGTGTCACTTGGCCGTGTGAGCCACACGTCTTGATCACATGGGCGTGTGTCCCTTGTAAAGTGGAAACCCTTTGAAATTTTGCAAAAAATTTTCTGAGTTCCCGATTTAGTCCTGACTTGTTTCAAATGCATAAATTAGACCTCGAAGGTTCATTTAAGGGACAGTATGATTGAATATCATTAGTTTCATTATGAATAGTAAATAACATGAATTAATTGTATTTGTTCTATAAACTTTGATAATGCTCCGTAACCTTATTCAGGCGACGAATATGGGTTAGGGGTGTTACAACTACAGCATGAGTATTTCCAAATCATATCAAGATGCCATGGGTCTCAACCTCATGGTCTTACACTTGTTTTCATATCATGATCTACCAATCTGGTTAGCAATATAACTGCCCTACCAGACACTTCAGAAAGGAACATTTCCCATCATTTACTTACCCAGATTTATTTGCATTCCAGACTGTCTCATACATTTCTTATCTCAACTTTTACTTGCATACTTATCAATCAACATTCCTCTTCAACAGAACTGATTACATATCATCATAGCACTTATCTCCTCTTTACTATACTCGTACACTTACCTTTTATTATAGATACCATCATCTTTTATATATATATACATTTTCTTATACTTGAAAATTTTACATAAGAAAGGGTGATAACATCTTAAATTTGCATGATTTTTTGTGTTTAAATTGGCTAATTCTTGAATTGATCCCTGCTAAATTAGTGATTTCATATTTTAATCCTGTTAGGAATGCAATTGGGATGCTATGAGTCAAAAAGAAGCAGAAAAGGACTAATTTGTTGCACAGTCAATAAAGTGGGGTTGAATCAAAAACTTGGAAATAATCAAGGACTTATCAGATTTCTTTTGACCTTGTAAAAGATAAAATTAGAAGAAAATCTGATTTTATTTTTATTTAATTCTAATTTTGTGTAGTGGGTAGTTAGGCCAAATTTAGTAAATCATTTGTATATAATTAGGGCATTTGTGGTAGCTTGAAAACACACTTGAATTTTCTTAAGCAATTAAATTAAACCATTTTTCCCTTCCAATTTTATGTGTGTAGCATACTGCCATTTCATTTCCATTTGCTTGTTCTTTTGCAAAATAGTTTAATTGCTTTCCAAATCCATTCCATTTCTAACTTTCACCATTTTTCATTCAAATCCACTCTATAACCAACCAAAGCGTGATTAATTTCGTGTTTTATTTTATTCTAACTTAGCTTTAGGCCAGTATTCTTTACGGTCAAGAATCGTGAGATACGTATCTGTACTAAAAATCCTTCCAATCGGTATTTACTATTTTTCTCAATATCAGGATTAAGAAATTCATCCCTTAAAGTTAACTCGATTTTAAATCAAAAAGTGCGTTGGGTTGGAGTTGTATTTGTGGACAGTTGGAGAAACGAGTCGTTCATGCTGTATTCGGATCTCTGAGAACAAATCAAATGAGATAGTGATCGAGTTTAAACATCCCGTGCGGTTCTGGCCGTTAATCCGAGTTGGATTTTTTGGAGCGCAAGGCTGCCGGAATCTTGAATGGGGAACGCGTGTATCAAAGTTAGATAATTGGAAAGGGTTGGTTTGCAGGTCGTATCGGGACAAACTACGAGAGGAAGAATTGGTGGTTAAGACACTTTTAGCCCCTATAACCAGCTTATTTTTTGGGGAAAAAGACTAATTTTCAAGGATCGGTTTAAAGATTGGAATTCACCGAGTCTAGGGCTAAGGCTTACTTATTGTTTAGGGAAAAATACTAATTTTTGAGGATCGGTTTAAAGATTTACAATCTCCAGGATGTCATTTACCACAATTCTTGCACTCGGATCTATTCTGCCGAACGTTGCCAACACTAGCAATCGAAGTGGCTCGTGAAGTCACAGGAGGTCGATCTCGATCTCGTCTAGAAAATCCCGCAGTCACTTTAGATCAGCTAATATCCTCTCTAAACTTCTTCGATGCTGAGTGAAAAGTCTTACTTGATGATCTTTTACAAAAATCTCTAGCTTCAGAATCAACTTTTCTTTTCTCTTTCCCGAGCTCTTCGGCTTTACAAGCTCACTCAACCAGCACCACGAATTCTTTGATTTCAAGTATACCAACAAGCAGTTTAATATATTCATTCAACCCGTTTTCAAATCGTTTACACATTGTAGCTTCAGTCAAAACACACTCACGGGCATATCTGTAGAGTCTCACAAATTCCCGCTAGTATTCAGTGACAGTCATACAACCCTGTTTAAGCTCAAGAAATTCTTTACATTTCTTGTCAATGAATCTCTGACTAATATATTTCTTGCAGAACTCAGTCTAAAAGAATTCCCAGGTGATCCACTTTTTCGGCACATTCCCAGTCTGAAAGAACCATTGATAGGCAGAATAGCGTAACAAAGATATGGAACATTTCAAACATTCGTCGGGTGTACATGAGAATTCTTCAAATACACGGATAGTGTTATCGGGCCAAAATTCAGCCCGCTCAGCATCATCATTAACTGTGGCCCTGAATTCCTCATCCCCATATTTTCTAATTTAATCAACAGGGGGCTTACTAAATCTTATCGAATCAATCATCGGAGGTATCACAGGTATCGGAGATGGATTATTCGGGGGTGAAGGTTGTTGAACAGCCAGATTAGTCCGGATATACTGAGTAAACCAATCGTTCATCATTTGATAGAAGGCTTGTTTAGCCTCCCCCTCTTGGCTACTCGAGGTAGGCCGAGAATCAACTGGCGCTGTCCCTTGCACGGGAACAGGCACTATACTTTCAACATCATTCGCTACAGCTCGATTGAGATCCATTTACTATATAAAAACACATTTTAAATTGTCAGAAGTCATCACACTATCATAGTATAAATTATGGCATGTATAACTAGACTCACACGGACTACTTTAGTCCTAGAATCAGCAAAACCTTAGCCAGCTTATTCTTTGGGGAAAAAGACTAATTTTCGAGGATCGGTTTAAAGATCGAAATTCACCGAGTCTAGGGCTAAAGGTTACTTTTTCTATTGTCAAAACTCAAATTCATTTTCTAATTTAATTTTACTTTCGATCTCTTTAATTGCTTTTTTCTATTATCTTAATTATTTAATTTCTAGACATTGTCAACCCCCTAATTTATTTTTTTTAAAAAGACCATTTGAACTGAGTAACCAGGGTAAGGTAGGGGTGAGCAAAACTCGATTCGACTCGAAAAAATTGAAAAAAATTGAAATTTCGAGTTAAACGAATCGAGTTATTTGAGTTAATTGAGTTATTCGAATCAACTCGAATTTTTTTTTTGAATTTTGAGTTCGAATCGAGTTGAGTTTTCGAATTCGAATAACTCGAATAACTCGAATATTAAACTATAATATTTTACATTTTTACCCCAAACTCCCAAACCTTTTTACTTTTCCCTCAAAACTTTTACTCCTTCCCACTTTCCCCCCAAAACTTTTACTCCCCTCCCCTCCCAACCCCCTAATCTACCCAAAATCCATTTCCCACCAAAATTTTACTCTCCCATTTATTTTTTCTCAAATTTTACTCCCAAAAACCCTCAAAACCTTTTATTTTCCCCCCAAATTTTTACTCCCTCATACTTTTCCCCTAAAACTTTTATTCCCTTCCCATCTCACCTCTCATCTATCCTAAACCCTCCCCCTCAAAATTTTTTTTAAATATTTTCCCTCCAAAATTTTACTCCCCCTATTTACTTTCACTCAAACTTTTATTCCCAAAACCTTTTTATTTTTCCCTTAAACTTTTACTTCTCACCCTTTACTCTCAAATAAAAAATCAAAATTATCCAAAAAAATCACTAAACATAAATAGTAATAATTTTATTTATATCTACTATTTATATTATTAAATTAAATTTCACATTTTATATTATTTATATTATTGAATTGTTTAGTCATATTGAATATTTATATTAAAATTGAATTATTAATTATGCCATAAAATATTCGTGTTAAAATTTTATATTGGTATCAATTTCACATTTTATTTTTAAAATAACTTTTATTAAAAATCATATTTTTACATTTAATATATTTTTTAATTCTAAAATACATAGTGACAAGAATCTGAAGATAATTGAAACAACTAAGCAAGCAAAGAAGCTAACCAATATATAAAAAATTAAATTATAAAGTGATGAAAGTTAATAAAAATTTTGATTAAGGTGGACCAATTTTATTACGATGGGTGACAATGGTTACAAGGACCCAAAATTATTTTTTTAAATTTAACTCGAACAAATATATTCGATTCGATTCGATTCGAATTCCATCTCACTCGACTCGATTCGAGAAAACTTCAAATAAAGTTAGGATGACAAAATGAGATTCGAAAACTCGATTAACTCAAATTTTCAATTCGATTCGATTCGATCGAATGCTCACCCCTAGGGTAAGGTGCTTGGGTTGTCATCCTAGTTCGCGTAAAAAGGTTTGACTACGTCCAAAATAAAATAAAAATATTATTACTGCATGATTAATTGAGAATAATACCTTACAAATTTTGGTTCAAACTCAATTTAGTGAAATGATTTAATTTACATGTTTCAATTTTATGGACACTTGTTGATCAAACTAGATATTTTGAGCACTTTTTTTTTTGCCTATATTGTTTGCATTGATCATGGGTGCGGAAAAGAGGTTTGATTTCTAATAAGTTATTGAATGATTTCTAATGTATGAAAGTACAATATGCTTAAGGGTAAGCATGAGCTAAGTAGGGGGATTTGATAACATGTTAAATTTGCTTGATTTTTTGTGTTTAAATGGTTGAATCTTGAATTGGTCCCTGCTAAATTAGTGATTTTATGTTTTAATCCTGTCAGGAATGCAATTGAGATGCTATGGGTCAAAAACAAGCACAAAATGACTAATTTACAGCACAATCAATAAAATGTGGCCGAATCAGAAACTTGGAAATAGTCAAGGACTTATCAGATTTCTTTTAACCTTGTAAAAGCTAAAATTAGAAGAAATTTTGATTTTATTTTTATTTAATTCTAATTTTTTGTAGTGGGTAGTTAGGGCAAATTTAGTAAATCATTTGTATATAATTAGGGTATTTGTGGTAGCTTGAAAACACACTTGAATTTGCTTAAGCAATTAAATTAAACCATTTTTCCCTTCCAATTTTATGCATGTAGCATACTACCATTTCATTTCCATTTGCTTGTTTCTTTGCAAATTAGTTTAATTGTTTTCCAAATCCTTTCCATTTCTAACTTTCACCATTTTTCATTCAAATCCATTCCATAACCAACCAAAGCATGATTAATTTCATGCTTCATTAAATTCTAACTTAGCTTTAGGCCGGTATTCTTTCCGGTCAAGATTTGTGAGATACGTATCTATACTAAAAATCATTCAAATCGGTATTCACTATTTTCCCTAAATATCGGGATTGACAAATTCATCCTTTAAAATTAACTCGATTTCAAATCAAAAAGCGCATTGGGTTGGAGTCGTATTTGCGAACAATTGGGGAAATGAGTCGCTCGTGATGTATTCGGATCTTCGAGAATAAATCAAATGAGATAGTTATCGGGTTTAAACGTCCACGCAGTTGAGGCCGTTAATCCAAGTTGGGTTCTTTAGAGCGCAAGGCTGCCAGAATCTTAAATAAGGAACACGTGTATCTCGGTTAGATAATCGATAAGGGTTGGTTTGTAGGTCGTACCGGGACCAACTACAAGAGGAAGAATTGGTGGTTAGGATGTTCGTAGCCGCTATAACCAGCTTATTGTTTGGGGAAGAAGAGTAATTTTCGAGGATCGATTCAAAGATCGAAATTCACCGAGTCTAGGGCTAAGGCTTACTTTTTCTACTGTCAAAACTCAAATTCATTTTGTAATTTAATTTTACTTTCGATCTCTTTAATTGCTTATTTCTACTATTTTAATTATTTAATTTCTAGAAAAAGGGAATCAAGGTAGAAACTCACTTTAACTCACCTACTGTAGTTCTAAGCTCCAGACTTAAACATCCTTCTTGAACCAGCAGCAATAATTGCTTACAGAACATAGGATCACCATTAAAACTCATTTACATATAATTTATTATCATCTCAAACTCTGATAACTCCTATGCAAAGCCTTATACTTACAACTTATTGTTCATATACCACATAAAGACTCATTCTCTCAAAATATCTAGCATGCAAAACTATGATACTTACCCAGAGATGGAATGATCACTGATTAAACCAAGAATCATTAAATTCCAGCTTAATGAGGAAAATATACCATTAGATTAAGGAAAAAGAATCAGAAAGAAGCATTGAAAGATGAAGAAGAATCCTCTTCAAAACCCTTTTCACATATATATATGGCTCATCCTACCTAATGGAACTTAACAAGAGTCACACATTTCAGAATTTGTCTTCCTAATGGTTTATAGTTTTCGAGAGCAACATAAATGAGGATTATGTATTATAGATATCAGGTTAGTCTATCCAGTTGGTTTCTAACCATATTACTTTACAACCTAACTAGCACAATACTTCAAACAAACATGGCAAACAATACATTTGACGATAATTCAAATCGTACTTACCCCTTATTAGTTAACACTATCATTTCATTTAAATAGAAAAACATCCTAAAATAAAATTTTCACTTGCTTACACAGTAATTACTATACGCTCACACCTTTACGCCAAAAGAAACATATGGGCGGATTACACTTCGCCAAACAAATTATTTTTCCGTTATACGCCAAAATTATAGGTTTACCAAACTTGAGGTGTGACAATTCTCCTCCCCTTAAAAAAATTTCTTCCTCAAAATTTCTAACTTTGGAGAATTTCATTACATAACTGAAACCTAGCTTTTAGCGCCAGGCGTATACCACTAATTTTTGCAAATTCAGAATTTGGTGGCTACCCACGTAAATTCAAATGTTACATAACTTACCTTTTTGACAAATGTCAAAATTGTATTAGAGAACTTGAATAGTTTTCACGAATTAAACTTCTTGCACACGTTTGTTTTTATAAAACAAATACTCAATCACCCCTTCAAACACTTTTCCTAAATCAATCGAAACCTTAACTTTTTCTCTGCTTAATCTTTCTGCCTTCTTCATCTTCAGTCTCAACTTTCACAAAGGTAACATTTTTCTTCCTTTCACTTCCTTTCTTTTCTATTTTTCATGCAAAAATGGTTAATACAAACATTAAATGGAGGGGTCGAGGCCAAAATAACCAAAACGTAATTCCCAGAAATCCCTTCTCCAGAAATTTTATTAGCTAAAAATAAAGAGACAAGGAACTACTATTGGGAATGTTCGCCTCTACATACGCCAAGGTTGTGAGCTAATAATTAATACAAAATAGTATTTCAAACTTGCACCTAAGAAATGACAAATTCATACGAGTCATCTGTAGGCTGGAAATGTGGATTTGGCTTTTGTACATGTTGGTCTCTTCCTTAGAAATTTTTTTATTCTCACTATCAGCCAATTGATTCAGAGGTGGCCTTAAAGCAATATAAAAGACTAAAGAGGGGTGTACACTTAAACTAGTAGAGACTATTATAGTTAGGAATGTCTTCCAATATTGTTTATAGAATCTAACACCAAACTATCGTTGGGAAACTGACCCCATTAATTGGTTAGATGATTACAATGTGCCTGTAACACCCCTAACCCCTATTCATTGCCGAACTAGGGTTACAAGGCATTACCGAACAAAGTGTGTTTTACCTCAATCATTAACTCACCAAGGAATAACTATACTATTAAATTCATTATCAGAGTTAAAATATTCACAAAACAATTAAAGGACTAATCATAACTTACGAATCACTCTATTTAAAAATTTCAAACCCGAACTTACATATATAAACAATAGAACATGTTCATTGCTTAAAAGTCAATTCTACTGACATATACTAAACCATTCAAACAAATAATGTTACAAACTTATCACCATAAACGAACTTAAATAATCTAGGTATATTCAAATTTATATTTAATTCATGACAACCTACATTTTTTTTAAAACTAAATTTGTAATAAAGCAACCATTTCACTTGAACCAATTTAAAACATTTACTTTTCATAATAATAAGCATTTAGCTAACTTAAGCAAAATACATCATTGCATACAAATTATTTTATCCATAATATATTTATATAATATTACAACAAAATCTAATTTATATCAACTACCATACCCAAATATGAAATATTACCACTCCATATATGTCTCATCATTTAATACATCTTATATTCAAATATATTAGCACCTTATAACCAAATTTATAACTACACCCAAGGCCGAACTTATACCCACTATTACATTTTACTTATTAAACAACCAAACCATTTTAGTAATTACCTATCATTATAATATAAGTTTACAATTACATGTCATAGACATACAAAGCAAAACATTAAAATCGAACATTACCACACACTTATATATATAGCATGTTATACTATAATCTTTAGCCGCAATTATCGTTATATCAGTTGAGTCGTAACCATATCATCAATATAATACAAGTGTCAATACAGAATATTATAGGTAATTACAACTTCAAATCAAACATTATTTAAGACTTCAATGTCTAATATAAAACATGACCTAATTTGATATTCATTGACAAAACATGTCCACCAAATCAAACATAAACTTAACAATTATATTTCATATATAATAAGCTAAGGTCAATTTATTAAAAACCAATTTTTAATAGACATGCAATCAAGAGTTCATAACCAAGCCGAATATACATAGGTAAACGGCATCTTTTCAAACCAATTACTCAAAAAATATAAAGACCAAAATCAAGCTTTCAATTACAACCCATAGCCGAAATCATATCCTATTGAATATGGTATACTTACTAAAACCGATCCATACACACACTTTCAATTTAATATCCTCCAATACATGTACATTAGACTTTTAGTTCAACTCATAACAATCCAACTCAAATGCATAAAAATTATATATATATACCTAGCATAAAAATTATACTATATCCGAATATAAGTAAGTAGAACCCCCACCAATGTCAAACAAAAAGAGATAAGCTATTTTCGCATGGCTTTTTATGTACACAACCAAAATCAAACCGAAATACTTACTAGCCTATACATGCCATAAGCTCAAAATAAAATTTTTAAAAGTGCCGAAAGTAGTCGATAGTGTGATTGACTTCATTGATGATCCCCGAGCACGTAACGACCTCCAAAATCTATAAAACATTGACAAATAAATATACAAAGGAAGCTAACTTAGCTTAGTAAGCTTTAAGCAGAACATATAAAATATATATTTTCATAGGCAATTTATCAAAGTCGAATATACATATATAATGACATTACCATTACATTCATTTATCTCAAGTCATTTTAGCCATAGCAATTTGATATTTCGAAAGCTTCCAAACATTTTCTTATAATTGACATAATGCCGAATATACTTCTTATATATACACATTTACTTATAATAGCTATATGTACCATTATTTTGTTATATATAACCAACCAAATTATTACTTAATTATCAAATAGGTAATGAAGCATCATATACCAGACTAATTTGATTCCTCAATCTCATTTGGTACCACATCAACTTAAAACTTACTAGGTACGAGTATTGAAATGATACACCGGCACGAAGCCTGCTAGGCCTAAAGCTTGATTTGGTACACCGGAATGAAGCCTGCTAGACATAAAGTTTGAAATAATTCACCGGCAATAGCTTGCTAGTCACAAAGCCTGAATTAATTCACCGGCAATAAGCCTGCTAAGCACAAAGCCTGAATTTCACTGATACAAAGTTGGTCTTACACATAACTCTTATAAAAGAAAGTCTAAATATGCTTTAAGATTCATATAAGGCTTCTCAATCATCGTATCTCAGCAAAAATCGAATTTATACTCAAATCTTACTAATAAATATACATTCAGCTAATGTATATAAAATCCATAAAATTAAAATTCAGCTTATATAACTCATATATATTCTAATTTAACAACGTTTAATTGCTAAAAGACTTACCTCAGACGATGAATATCGGAACAGGGCGATTAATCGACAACTTTGGTTTTTCCTCGATCCAACTTCGATTTCTTTGGTTCTTGATCTAAATGTATTCAAAATAAACTAATTTAAATATAATTCCATTAAATTTAGTCCAGAAAAACATAAATGGGAAAATTACCATTTTGCCCCTAACATTTTACATTTTTTTGTAATTTAGTCCCTATTGCATAAAACACAAAATACACAAAATTTGCACACACCATGCTAGGGCCGAATGTTCCTTGTCTTCATACAAGTCCACACATTTCATTTATTTCACATTTTAATCCCTCAAAAATTTATTTTCTCAATTTAGCCCTAATTACTCAAATTCATCAAAAATTCAAAGACAAAACATGTTAATCTAACACATATATTTCATATTTCATCATCTAACATCATAAAACTCAAACATTCATCAATGGCACATTTCAAAATCTTCAACAATTCACAAAATTAAGACATGGGTTTTGAAGCATTCAAAGCAACGATCTAAAAAACGTAAAAATTATCAAAAACTGAACAAAGAACTAACCTTAATCAAGCTTTAAACATGGCCAAATATTGCTAGGCTTCTTTTCTTTTTCTTTTGTTTGAATTCAGCTAGGATAAGATGATAATAATCTTATTTTTTTATGATTTATTTAACATATATTAGTTATATTAATTAGTTTACTTATTTAACCTTAATAATAATAAACTAACATATATATAACAAGGTTATACTTGTCCTTTGCCACCCACTATCTTCTTTTTGGCCTAATTGCATCTTCAAACCTCCAATTTATAAAAACAACAACAATTAGGTGCTTTTAGATTTAACCCCTAAATTTTTATTTTACGCGATTAAGCCATTTTCTTTAATCGGTCACTCAAACGACAAAATTAAAACACGAAAATTTCACACAATCAAATTCACACATAATAAACACACAAAATAATATTAAAATATTTTCCAACTCAGATTTTTGGTCCCAAAACCACTATATCCAATTAGGGTGAAAATCGGGTTGTTACAGTACCTTCAGATCTTGAGGCCTGGCCTTTTAATGCTACGAGCAATCTCGCACAATCTTTAATTGGGCATAAGGGAAACCTCCCTTCTTTTTCTATAGAAATTGTGGGATTCGTTCTCGCAATTGCATATCACATTCCGCCCAATCAAGCACTAGATATGGATATCACAGCTCTTTTGAGTGAAGCCCGAGCTAAAGAGAGAGCTACTACTGCCCCTTCAAAGAAATCAACAGCGAAGAAAAATTAGAAGAGGCCCAAAGTAAGTAAAGGTACTGAAGAATCTGAAAGAGAGCGAATGCCCATAACTAACACGGCATAGACTTAGAAAGGGGTTAATAACACCAAAAATTCTCCAATTCTAGCACTTTATGCAATTCCAATGAAGTCTATCCAATCTGTAGAATCTTCAATTCATAATGTTGATCCTCCACTAGCTGAGGTCCCAACAGCAACTTTACCCTCAGAATAGCTAGTGGTTCCCACTAGTTCTTCTCTTTGAGGTTTTTCCACATAAAATATTTGTGTTCGTTCCACTCCACATTTACTATATCGTTTTTTATACGTGTAACAGCCCGTTTTTAATGAAATCAGAACAGTGGTTTCGGGACCAAAAATCTGAGGTTGTAAAATTTATTTTAATATTATTTTATGGTTTATAGCATTATAGTATTATTGTATAAAAATTTTGTTAAGAAATTTTATCGTTGGTATGTTCAATTTGCGAAAAATGACTAAATCGCGTAAAGTGTGAAAGTTGTATTCTATTAGCTAAAGGTGTTAAATAGATGTAGAACTTTAAATTGGATGTTCTTATATGGTAATTAGACCATTAAATGAGTTAGTGGATGTGCATGGCTTGGTAATTGAGTAATTTTTAAAGCTAGGTAACGGTAAAATGGTATTTAGGTAATTAATAGTAAATTAAATAAAACAAAAGAAAAATGCTTCATTCTTTCTTCATCTTCCACCGATTTTTCACCAAGAAAATAGCCATTGGAGAGCTCAAAATTTCAGCAACTTAAACCCTTTCATGTAAGTGATTTTTAAGCCCATTTTTTATCATTTTTATGTTTTCGGGATCGTTGTAGCTTAACCTAGCTAATTAGGGGACCAATTTGCAAAAATATTGAATATTTTGAGATTTGAAATTGATTAAACTGTTAGGGTTTTGAATTTTAACAGAAGAAAATGAATCTTTGTTGCTAAATAAACAACTTTTGTTAAAGGAATTTTAATGAAATTACCAATTAGGGTTTAAATTGTGAAATGTGAAAATTTTGTATTAAATATTTGAATTTTTGGAGTGTGTGGACTGCTATAAGCATATGGTAAATTCGGCTAAGCTTAGATGTGGATCAAATTGCATGAATTTCATTTTACGAGCCTAGGGACTAAATTGTAAAGAAGTCAAAAGTATAGGGGTAAAATGGTATTTTTTTCATAACATGAATTTTGGATTGAATTGAGTAGAATGTGAATTAAATTAGTTAAATTTGCTATATATAGATCAAGAAAAGAAACACTTGAAATTAAATCGAGGAAAAGACATAGTGGATTAACCGATCAATTGTCTCCGTAATAATTCGAGGTAAGTTCATATAGTTAATAAGCATTAAATTATATGTGTTTTAAATGCTTAATTAATATAATTGTGATGATACGACACCACGAAAATTTTCTACTAGGTATCGACAACGTATAAATTCCGGTTGAACCTTAGGAATAGATAGGATACAAATGACATGTCATTAGGGATTATCGTGTTTTGGGTGCTAGTTTCGTACGTCCTACCAGTGATTGAGTTTCCGGCATGTGTTGCGGTTACTTTACGGCTTGTGTGAGCAGCACCGTGTAGCTATGTCTTGACTGACAACTTGTGTGAATAGACCCAGTGATGGCTCGAGAGTGAGTATTTATATGAGATATGAGATAGAGGTGGTTTCAACCACGTATTGGCACTTAGTGTGCGAGATACCCGAGTATCCGATAGTATTCCAAATGGTTCAACGAGCACAGTGATGATTTGAGGTTACATGAGTTCGATTCAAACTAGTACAGGTGTTTATGTGAAAGAGTGAGTATCTATATGAGATATGAGATAGAGGTGGTTTCGACCACGTATTGGCACTTAGTGTGCGAGATACCCGAGTATCCGATAGTATTCCAAATGGTTCAACGGGTACAGTGATGATTTAAGGTTACATGAGTTCGATTCGAACTAGTACAGGTATTTATGTGAAATACGCGAAGTGATTTATATTTGATATATAAATGCATGGCTAACATGATTGTGATTGTATGATAGGCTTTGGGTCAAATTAAGTTGCATCTATACTTTTATTTTTGTTTACTTAAATTGTAGATGATTTGGTAAGTTGTATTTATTATTCATACAAACTTACTAAGCTTAATTGCTTACTCCGTTTTAATTTTCGTGTTTAATAGTGATTCAGAAGCTCGCTTGGTTTGGAAGTTATCAGAGACCGCGTCACACTATCAAATGCTCATTTCGGTACTATTTTGGGTAAATGGCATGTATAGGTGATTTAGCTAATGTAGCCTATATGTCTTATTATGTTTTGGCCATTTAATTTGGCTTGAAAATGGTATATGTTTGGTTATGTAAATATGTATAAATGACCTTATGGTATGTGGTGTATAGTTGTTATGTGAATGTCTTGTTTATGATTTAGTATTTTGAGCACCAAATAGTTGAAATTGAGATGTGGTATGCATGTTGAATTTAGGCACAATGTCTCATATATGCGTGTTGCCCATTTAGGTATATTTTGGAAGCATATTTTGGCATGTTACAAATGGTCTTTTGAGGTACCTAAGAGTATCATGATTGTGTGTGATACTATAACATGTTATAAATTTGATATTGGTTGGTTTTGAATGCCTATTTATGTCATGGTTGTATGAACATTGTTGAGCTTAGGTTGGTACCAAATTGGGTAAGAAACAAGGCTTGGAAAATAGCCTATTTTTGTCCACACAGGCATGTGTCTCAGTTGCGTGTGACACAAGGCCAGGTGACACGGCCGTGTGTCCCCTGATACTTCTATAAAAATCAAGTCAATAGCTTCACGCGGCCTAGAACACGGGCGTGTGGCTTGGCCGTATGACACAAGTCAATATACCCTCCAGTTTTCACACAGCCTAGCACACGGTGTAACACCCCTTACCCGTATCCAACACCGGAATAGGGTACGAGGCATTACCAAAACACATACACTTGTAAACGTATTTAACCAAGTTATAAAATTTCATCTAAATTAAAAATTTAAAAATAATTAACATGCTTCTATAACTTTTCACAATATATCCTCAAAATATTATAATCGTAATAATTAGGGCCTACGAGATCCGATACATACTCATGCAATTCAATGTTTCATTTCCATTTCATTCAATTCGCAACTTCTCATGCTCACAATTTAAATCAATTCACTAGCAATTTCCATTTAATTCACGTACAATTCAATGGCATTAAGTTCAACACTAATACGTATTTACCATTTAACTCAACATTTATCGATTATACCATTCAATAACACATTTATGATATTATCAATTTTGCAATGAAAATATCACTTTAGCTTAAATAACAACATCATCCTGGTATAAATACACTACCACTTATACATTTACTTTAATTCATTTGGGCCCATTTGTCACTTACCATCCTTAATCAAATTAGGGAACGGTTACAGAAAATTGAGTACTTCACTTTCACTTTGCCATAGTATAACTATGGTCTTACGTATGATCACTTATCACTTGTCCCTGATCAGATAAGTGTAGTTAAGGCTACCACTTATCACTTTGTCACTTGACCAGATAAGTGTAGCTAAGGCTACCACTTATCACTTTGTCACTTGATCAGATAAGTGTAGCTAAGGCTACCACTTATCACTTTGCCACTGATCAGAAGTACTCAAATTCGGCATTCCGTTCAATTTGATCATTTATTCGGTTTTTCGCATTTTTGTTTTATTCTCATTTCAACAATAAATATATTTCATCACACATTATATTATTCGTGAAATTAACATTTAATCATTAAATTTCAGCTATATGAACTTATTATTTCATTATCTTTCCACACTCATTTTCCATGCACATCACACAAGATATAAACATATCATTCAACCATAGTCGCAAGCTAGTGTATTTAAATATAACTCTTTTGGGGGCTAACAACACGATAAACCATTTCAATGCATAACTTATAAATTTAACGTGGCATAATCTAGCCACTACTTGGCCAAAGCCTAAGCATATACACCAAATATGTTAGCCAAATACACATATAGCATAAGCATTATAAGCATGGATGAGCACAACATTTATTCATGTACCAGGCTTACCAACATGTGTTAATTCATAAACCATTCATGACATTATTTCATGCCAAATCATATACCGAATATACCATACACACATACTATGAAACTTTATTTTCACACATGAGCTTAAACCGTGACCAATAATGCACAAATATAAGCATAATTTCTATTTCATCATTTATCAATTATAATCAAGCATATGACCAATTACACAAATCATTCATATATTTCCCAATTTTCCTCCTCCTCCTCTCAATTCCACATCCTTAATGTGTATAACACACTTAAACAACATTAGCTATAATTTCACTATTCACTCACATGTATATTCAAAGTTGTTTATCCGAGTCAAAGTCACTAAATTATTTTTATCTAGAGCTATAGAGCTACAAATTAAGATCCATTAATTTTCCCTGAAACTAGGCTCACATACCTTCTTACCATAAAATTTTCAGAATTTTTGGTTCATCCAAATAGTACATTTTATTCTTTAAAGTTTCCCCTGCTTCGTTGTCTGACAGTTCCGACCACTCTTCACTAAAAATGAATTATCTAATTGTACAGAATTAGGATGCTGGTTATGTTTATTTCCTTTGAAAATATACTCATTAAGGATTCTAATAATATAAATTATAACTCATAATTATTTTTATTAAACTTTTGATGATTTTCCAAAGTCAGAATAGGGGAACCCGAAATCATTCTGATATTGTCTCACAAAATTTATTATATCTCATGATTTATAATTCCATTGCTTACATCGTTTCTTCTATGAGAAACTAGACTCAATGATATTTAATTTCATATTTTATTCACCCTCTAATTAAATTTCTACAATTTTTGGTGATTTTTCAAAGTTATACTACTGCTGCTGTCCAAAACTGCTTTAGTGCAAAATGTTGATTTCCATTTTGCCCCAAATTTCACAGTTTATACAATTCGGTCCTTTCTCAATTAACCCCTCAATTAGTCTAATTTTCTCAATTAATACTTTACCTAGACATTATAAGTTGTTTCACAACTATTGAAATTCAAAATTTCCACATATAACTCTATCTTCAAACTCTTTTTCTATTAGGTCCCAAACAGTCACTTTCTATTCAATTCTTTCAATAAAATCAGCATATGAACAATTTAAAGCTCTAATTCCATGCTAAATCATCATATACTTCCCGCACATATTCATAGCAACTTTCAACTTCTTTCATAGAATCAAAAACTAATGAATTCAACAAGTTGGCCTAGTTGTAAATGTCACAAAAACATAAAATTTTCAAGAAATAATCAAGAATTGAACTTACCTGCAGTAAAAATAGGAAGAACCAGTTTAAGGAAGCCCTTCTATGGTGTTTTTGCTGATGAGAATGCAGAAAAATAAAGAGAAATCTAGATAATTTCACTTTGGTCCTAACTTTATTAAGTAAATTTTGTAATATTCCAATTTTGCCCTTAATTCTCCTTACTTTGTTGCTGATTTCATGCCTTTTCTGTCCAGCTAAGCCCTCTTCCTTTTATCATTTAAGCTATTTAATCATTTCCCATAATTT
The DNA here is from genome assembly GCF_007990345.1 of Gossypium hirsutum. Classification (NCBI taxonomy): domain Eukaryota; kingdom Viridiplantae; phylum Streptophyta; class Magnoliopsida; order Malvales; family Malvaceae; genus Gossypium; species Gossypium hirsutum. Next base: position 11,248,012 of record NC_053438.1, read on the forward strand.
TGCATTTGTTACAATTTAGTCCTTTTTGTTCAATTAATTATCGGAACTTTAAAATTTCTTAACGAAACTTTAATACTAACTTTTTAACACTCCATAAATATTTATAAAAATATTTATGGCTCGATTTAAAAACTCTGAGGTCTCGATACCCTGTTTTTTATTCTAATTATTTTAATATTTATTTCTAGTGCAATATTCACTATTTCAAAAATTTTCCTAACTTCACATTTAACTTATATTCACTAAATTAATAATATTTTCTACTCATTTGTCAAATTTAGTGATCTCGAATCACCGTTCCGACACCTCTGAACATTTAGGCCAATACATTTTTTTCCTCGTCGGATTTGTCGTCCAAAAACCATTGTTCCATTTAGACCCAAAATCGGGCTGTTACACACGACCTGGCACACGGGCGTGTGGTCCAACCATGTGACCCAAGTTAGTGAGTTACACGGGTTCGGGCACGAGCTGGGACACAGCCATGTGACCCCATTTCAAATGCCCATACGGGCGTGTGTCCCTTGCACTTTGAAAATTTTCCATATTTTTCTAAAAATTTCTTGAGTACTCAATTTAGTCCCGAACCACTTTTAATGTTTATTTTTGGCATCGAGGGCTTGTATTAGGGACCATATGATTGTCTATGAATGGTTTTTAAATTGAATGAGAAATGAATTCGAGTTGTTTGATTGTTTGATCTATAAGCCCAGCAATACTTCAAAACCCTGTTCCGGCGTCGGATACATGTTAGGGGGTGTTACAATACGGATCGATCCCTAACAACTTTTATTCTAGCTCTCAGTTCTTTCAATCTACTGATAAAACTAGTTCTTCGTTAGGTAAGGGTTATTTTGCAGCATATATGGCGTCAACTCCTCAAAATTTTCCTGGTATTCCTCAACTGTAGTTTTCTAAATTAGTTTATTAAATTCTTCAATAACATCTGAACATGTTCTGTTACAAAATCTTTAGCGAAGACCAACAGAGAAATCTTGCCATTACACATACCCCTTTTGCATAATGTAACAAACATACAACACTTCAGATTTGTTCACTAAAATACATAGATGTCACCTCTAATTTTTACGATCAGAAATAGAAAAAATTGCAAAATATTTCTTACATTTTTTAACCAATGCCCTAGGATTAATCCCATCAAAAGTAGATAATTCTGTTTTCGGTCTACAAGCAAAAGCATTGTTACTTGTGCCAGAGTTAGACCCTTCTACATATTCGTTGTTTTGAAAATGACTGCCATTTACCCCTGATAGAGTCTTTGCTAGCAATCCAGGTTGATTTAGCTTATAACTATACTTTCCATGTTCATCAATAATAGTGACTTCAATAAGGGCTCTTACCATTTCTTCTATTAGGAATAGCTACAGTGATTGAAGGTGGTTGGATGCTTGTATTACTGTCACGGGCCAAAGTGCAAAGCCCGTGACCATGGCACAAGATGCACCCCATGGAGGTCCATTGATAAGATGGGGAACATTTAGCCCACGAGAACTGGCCCGATTCAAGGAATTATTGGAGAAGCCTATTAGATTGAAGCCTGGTTGGCCCGATGATGAAGACATGGCAACTTAGGCTAATTTTGGTAACTAATCTTAAAAGATAGATAGAATCATATCTTGTAAAGATTAGATTAGATTTGATATGGAAAATCTTGTAAATCCTCAAAATCAAGGGATATAGTGAATCTCGTCCGTCGATGTAAATGTATCTTGACCGTCGGTTTTGGAGGAGCTCAACTATAAATAGAAAGCCTCCCCCTCATTTGTACTCATCCATTGTAACTTGAATTCTTAAGAGTAATAGAATTCTTGAGCATTTACTCAAACACTTTGTATGCATTCTTTCTTTGGCTTTCTGTTGTTCTTTTGTAGCTTCTTTTGGCACAATCACTTCCACTATACAAATTGGTGCCTTGGAGAAGTTCTAAGGAATCCTCACTTTTGGGCATAAAGGCTGACTTAGGCGAGTTTGGAGGAAATAGATTGCCTAAGGCCGCACGGTTTGCGAGACAAAAGGTCTAGCCCAGTGATAAGTGGTATCCGAGCCAAGTTTTGAACCAAGTGATATTCAAGTTGGTTCGAAGGCACCGTTGGGATGTCAAAAGAAGTCGTTAGTTAGAGTGAGCCAATGGAGACCCGTGGGAGGGCCAAAAAAGCTAGTCGCTCGAAGGAAATGCTGACAGCTTTGGAAAATTGAGTGGCCAATCTCGAGGAATCCGTAGGGAACGTGAAAGAGACGCTTGAATTGGTCGAGGGACGCACAGATGGGTTTGACTCAATGGAGGAGCAACTCAGAGATTTTGTGTTGGATTCTCTCGATGCCAATAGGGAAAAGATGAATGAATTAGTAGAGTCCACTGCGGAAAAGCTGGCAGAGAGGGATGAAGCTCTCAAGGATATGGCATTAGCCATGAAGAAAGAAATAGAGGAGCTCAAAGGGGAGCTCGTGATCTACAAAGCCGCTTTGAGTAATGGGATGTTGTCTTCAATGCCGAAGCAACAGGCAATGGATGTTCCCAAACCGGAGAAGTTCAAGGGTGCACGATCCGCAAGGGATGTGGACAACTTCTTGTGGGAAATGGAGCAATACTTCCGAGCGATGGGCATTGAAGATGATGCCATTAAGGTAAGCACTGCTTCAATCTATTTTACTGATGTAGCTCTCTTGTGGTGGCGTCGTAGGTCCACAGATGAGAAATGTGGTGGAAACGCAATTGGGACTTGGGAGGAGTTCCAAAGAGAATTAAAGAAGTAGTTTTACCCACAGTATGCCAAGAAAGAGGCTCGGGCTAAGTTGCATCGTCTCACGCAACAAGGCACTGTTCGGGAGTATGTTCGAGCATTTAGCGAGTTGATGCTTCAAATCTTTGACTTGAGCGAGAAAGAAGCATTCTATTGGTTCGAGGATGGATTAAAGCCGTGGGCAAAGCATGAGTTGCGAAGGCAAGAAATCACTGAACTTACTGTAGCCATGGCAGAAGCAGAGTCCTTTGTTGAGCTTGGTCCGGCGAGAGACGAGCTTGAGGCATCTAAGCCCAATGGAAAGGGCAATGGTGAGAGAAACCATGACGAAGATGATGAGGGACATAGCGATAATAGCAACAGTACCGATAGCACAAGTGGCAATGGGAAACCACGAAATACGAATCAGGGATTTGACAACCCAAGGGACAAGAGGAAGAAGATAAAATGCTTCCTTTGTCAAGGACCACACATGGCGCGAAAATGTCCGAATAAAGTGATGGTTTCGGCAATCAAAAAGAAAGATGAGGCGAAGCCTACCGAATGAAAGACATCGAAAGTCAATTCGATGGTGCTCATTCCTAGGAAGAGGAATGGTGCAAATGGGTTGATGTTTGTGGACATCAACATTGCGGGTCAGAAGCGGGGTACTGTTATTGATACGGGAGCATCGGACTTGTTCATATCGGAAAAGGCTGCAAAGAAGCTTGGTCTGGCGATTAGAAAATCGAATAAGAAGATCAAGGTAGCAACTTCTGAAAAAAGCCTCAACTGTGGGAGTAGTTCGTGATGTGGAACTACAAATCGGTGAATGGAAGAGCAAGGAAGAATTCGAGGTAATCCGATTAGATGATTACGATTTTGTGCTTGGCTTAAACTTCCTTGTCAGGATTCAGGCAACTCTGCAACCATGGGCCGATCAAATCCATATTGTCACCGGTCCGTCAACAAAAAGTGTTGTGCCGGTACAGCGGGATGTGAAGGTTGGGACTAAGGTGTTATCGTCAATCCAACTAGTCGAAGATGTTTCGTACGGAAGAAACATTAAATCGTCAAAACGGAATGCTATGAAAGCCCCTTCAGAAGTGTTAGTAGCACAATGGACCGATATGAAGCCTGCGGGATCGACTGTGGAGCCGTCACCTTTGGGAAAGGTGGGTTGTGCATCAAGCTTCGAGGGAAAATAAGTGATGAAAAGATAGTCGAGACGAGTAAATGCTGCGAGTAAGGTACATTGCAAACACTCTGATGGTGTTTTGAATTCTGACTTGTTGGCTTGGCAAGGTCGTAGGGGCCCTTTCAAAGTTCATAAGCAATGAGGCAAAGGGACTATGAGTGGTACGAAGCCAAGATGTGAGAATCCCGGGGATTCCAGTGGAAGCAAGTCAAAATTGGGGCAAGTTAAAGCGGAGACTTCTTGCCAACAGAATGTACCAACGTATGCAACGGTTCAAGATAAGAGGCGACGGAAGCCGAGGCATAAGTTCTGAAGGAAGGGACAACCCGATCGCAAGGCAAGTCGGGAAGTAGCCGAGGCAACGAGAAAAGGTGAATCAAGTCAGTGTCATCCAGAAGTCGCAACGAGGTCGTTGCGAGAATGGGTGGGGGAGAATATCACGGCCAAAGTGCAAAGCCCATGACCATGGCACAAGATGTGCCCCATGGAGGTCCATTGATAAGATGGGGAACATTTAGCCCACGAGAACTAGCCCGTTTCAAGGAATTATTGGAGAAGTCTGTCAAATTAAAGCCTGGTTGGCCCGATGATGAAGACATGGCAACTTAGGCTAATTTTGGTAACTAATCTTAAAAGATAGAGAGAATCATATCTTGTAAAGATTAGGTTAGATTTGATATGGCAAATCTTGTAAATCCCTAAAATCAAAGGATATAGTGAATCTCGTCCGTCGAAGTAAATGTATCTTGACCGTCGGTTTTGGGAGAGCTCAACTATAAATAGAGAGCCTCCCCCTCATTTGTACTCATCCATTGTAACTTGAATTCTTAAGAGTAATAGAATTCTTGAGCATTTACTCAAACACTTTGTGTGCATTCTTTCTTTGGCTTTCTGTTGTTCTTTTGTAGCTTCTTTTGGCACAATCACTTCCGCTATACAAATTGGTGCCTTAGAGGAGTTCTAAGGAATCCTCACTTTTGGGCGTAAAGGCTGACTTAGGTGAGTTTGGAGCAAACGGATTGCCTAAAGCCGCACGGTTTGCGAGACGAAAGGTCTAGCCCCGTGACATTAGCAGGTTCTTTGGCAGGGCTCTAACATCACTAGGGGTTTAGCAGGTTCTAGCATCCTAGACGTGCAAAACTTGATTTTCAGAGCAGTTTAGCATTATTTTCAACTAACTTGGCCTCAATGCTTTTTATTTGTTCTTCCCACCAAGCTAGTATTGTCTTCTCAACTACTTTCAAACTAATTTTACAGTGCTTGCATTTGTTCCTGTAATGAGTTCAACCTGGTAATTTCTACCATTTATTTCTTGTTTTTGGTTCTTGCCAATGTAAAGGTGGATAATAAGCTATAAATACCAATTGTCACAGAATTTGTTGTACAGGTAAAATGTTCGAGGAAATGAGAAGAATGAAGAAAGGATCAAAGAGCATGGATGAATTTAGAAACAAAAAAGGTCTTATATTTCATTTATAGAATTCTCAGTACATACGTGCACTATATGTAAATAAATGCTACTACATACCAAAATTTAGCAATTAACAACATATATTGAAAAATAGAAAGTGAGTAAATATTATTTCGAGGATATTCTTATATTTTTTATATAAAATTTAAAATACAAATTTTTATTTCAATTTTTAATAACTTCATTAAATAATTGTATGTAATAATTTGTTTTATTTTATTCTTTATTTATTAACTTCAGCTTATCTCTCAAAATTCTATTCAACTTTTAGAACAGATGAGTGAAGAAGAAAAACAGCATTGATGTTTCAAAGTAAATGTTGGTTTTTAAGCTTTAGCTGGGCTGTTGGTATTGGGCTTCTTACTTCATTAAACCCTTTTATATAAATTTGGACTTGATTTTCTTTAAACTTACAAGCTAATTTGGGCTTGTAAATTGAATTAAAAATAGGCTTAGTCTAAGTTATTGTTTAATAACACAAATCAATAAAATTTAAATTTAACCATTTCATAATTCGTAATAAAAATCAGAATTATAAAAAAGTAATAAATAAATAACTATTTACCGCTTATCATAATATTTTCTTTTCTTTTCTTTTCTTTTCTTTTAACATTATAGTATCCTTTAAACCATATATCATCCTATAACGAAGTGTAGAAATAACACTCTTTTAAGAAAAATAAAAATTTTAAATTTTAAATTTTTAAAATTCACATTACGAATATATTATAAAAATTTACATAAATAATAAATAAAACTTTTTTTTGAATTGATAAAGTACAAACTATAAAAGTTTGGGTTCAAAATTTTATTTTACTTCTCTGTATTGTTATGTTTTATATAAAATATAAATTGATAAAAACATTTTTCAACAAATACAATATAATTTATAATGTTAGAGTTGTGTGACTCAAATTTCTGTTAAAATAAAATACAAGTGGCAATATAGGGGGATCTACGAGGACAAAGGCTGAGGGCCGAAGTGAAATCGGTATAGAAGTTTACTTCCTCTATTTGATGTTGATTAGAATAAGGTGTTTTAACCTTACTGCATTACTTCTATTTTAATTTGATTAGAATATGATTTTACAAACCTATAAATAGACGTAGTCTATACTCCTCTTGTAACATTCAAATTTCGACATAATGAATTTTCTTCTCCTTTGCTAGTTATTTTTCCCGAAAGAGTTTCCACATAAAATTCAGTGTGTTCTTTTCTCTCTTTCTTTGCAATTCATTGTCATTATCGACATTCAATTTTTCACATGTAAAGTAAGAGTATTTTCATCAATATTCAATCGAGTTAATGCTTGATTGGCTCATGACAGTAACTTAATCAAGTGCTTAAGATATAGTATGAATAAAAGAAATGGGTTGTAATAGCCCGATTTTCAGTGGTGTCGAAAACAGTAGTTTGAGACCACCCAATTCAGCGAGTAAGCTCGTAAATTTTATTATTTAATATTTACGAGTCAAATAGGGTTTTAAAAAGATTTTTGAATTGGTAATTTATGTTTTATAATGATTTATTATGTTTGAGTGGTAAAACCCTAAGTCAAGTGGTTTTAGAAAATAAGATATTGAGATCTCATTTCTATAAACCGAGTCGTAAATATTTTTATAAATATTTACGGAGTGTCATTAAGGTAGTATTAAAGTTTTGTAGAAAAATTTTAATGTTTTGATAGTTAATTAATTAAAAAGGACTAAATTGAAAAAAGTACAAAACTTACTAATTATAATCATTAAGTGATTAAAAGTCTTGATTAATAAATAAAGAATGACCTAAATAGTAAATATACCTAAATGAATAGGATGAGGCGGCATAACAAGAAAAAAAAATAAAGGCATTTAATGGCAAAATGGTAAATAAATTGAAATTAAAAATAAACAAATTAGATTTTAAGGTTTCATTTCTTCTCCCATTTTCGGTTCAAACAGACATTGGGAGAGCTCCTTGAGCTGGTTTTGCATATTTGCTTCATGTGAGTTCAATTCTTACTCATTTTTTTGTAATTTTTTTATTTTTGAAATTGTTACAACTAGGTCTAACTAAATATTACCTTAATTTTTTATTTTATTAAAAATTTTGAAAGTTTTCATTAATGAACCTTGTGATTTTCTATATTAAATGATGAATTTTAGATATTAATTTTTATTTAAAGGTATTTTATTAAGTGATTTTTGATAAATTTTTCGATTAGGGATTAAATTGTTGAAATAGCAAAATACAAGGGTTGTTGTGAAATTATTGCAAAAATGGGTTGTATTAAATGCCATGAAAATTCGGCTAGCTTGAATTTGTATTAAAAATGGTTAATTTTCATGTTTTGGGTTTAGGGACCAAATTGAATAAAAAAATAAAACTTTAGGGACAATTCTATAAAAATGTCAAAAATGATTATTGCATAAAATGAATTGTTTTATTGTGTAAATTAATATATGAAATGAAATTATTAATTTAGATCAAGTTCGAGAGAAAAATCGAGGAAAATAGAAAATTACCCAAATTCTCTTGAATCTTGGTATTTCTGCAATTTAACCAGATAAGTTCGTATGAACTGTATTCTGTATAATTTTTATTAAAGTGAATATTAATTGGTGATTGGTATTATATATATGTTATATTGTTGGAATTGAATTATTGTTGGAAAAATATTATCAAATTTAATACTCATTTTGGATTGAACGCGGAATTTGAGTACATTCATAAATTGGTGTATGGTGGTATTGGAGGGAGACATCAGAATATTACCCAAGTAAACCGGGGTTCAGCATTTGTTGCGAACTCTCATGGTTTACTTTCTATTTGGAGTGATTTGGGTGGATCAGCTCTCACGAGCTTCTGTTCAGCTCTAACGAGCTTCTGTTCAGCTTTCACGAGCTTCTATTGACGTGTTCGGGAGGACCAGCTCTTATGAGCTTCTGTAAATGATGTACTCTTATTCGTAAGTCGTTCTTTGATTTGGGAAAGTTATCCAACGATATTCTAAATGGTTCAACGGGAAATGTTCTGTTACGAGACGATATGAGTTTATACGAACTAATACAGGTATATATATGAAATGTATGGAAATGATGATACATGATATATGGATGATATATGTTTATGAAGAAACGGTAAGAGAATGATATGTATCATGACATGTATATATGTGATTATATTTGACATGTTGATACATGGAAATTATGTAAATTGAGATGAGTAATAAACTCAAGTGTGACATGTTGAGAAAATAAGTTTACCAATGTTGAATTTATATGCAATATGTTCAAGTACACTAACAAGTGTTGTTGTTTGATGCTTAGGCAAGTGCCAAGCTATTTGTTAAATGGTAATATGTTTATTTATATGATGCATTGAAAGGGTAAGTACTCAAATGAAAATATGCTAGTGCTCATGAAAGAGTGGTAAGGTTTAAGTTATGTAATTTCTTATGAAATGACTTATCATGTGATTAATTCGAAAAAGGCTATGTTTAAATGCACTAGCTTGTGGCTATGGTTGAATGATATGCTTATGACTGGTGTGTTATGCATATGGAATGAGTGTGGAAAGTAAAGAAACACAAATGAAAATAAAGAAATTTGGAAGAGTTAAAGTTGTTTAAAATCCTACTATGCTAGGAATAATATGTATAAGTAATGCTGTGGATTTATTCACCTCGTGAGTTGTTGAATATAACTTCATGAGTATTGTGGTATCAATATTGGATTATTCTTGATATGTATAAATTTCATATTTGAAATGAATTGATATGATTAAAGTTTATACGAGCTTACTAAGCACTCATTGCTTACGTAGTTGTTTTTCTTTACTTTTCAGATTATCGGAAGCTCAATTGGGTTGGAAGCTGGTCAGAGTTATATCACACTATCCATCAGTTCTATATGTACTTTTGAATGTTTTGATTTTGGTTATAATGGCATGTATAGGTTATTTTTGGCTAAATGTTGGCTTATATGTATTTGTTGAGTTTAGCCACTCATTTGGCTTATGTTTTGGTATTTTAGTATGTGCATAATTTACTTTAAAATGTTGATGTGTGGAATGATTTGTGGTTGAATGATGAAAGGTAAAATAGTAGTTGAAAATGCATATGAGGTACGTTTTCTAACTTGGTCTGATTTGGTACTATGCTATAGTAAGTGTATATGTATTTGATGCTATTGAATAAGTAGTACAATTGGTACCAAATGGTAAGTTTTAGTATATGTATTTGTTGAGTTTAGCCACTCATTTGGCTTATGTTTTGGTATTTTGATATGTGCATAATTTGCTTTAAAATGTTGATGTGTGGAATGATTTGTAGTTTAATGATGAAAGGTAAAATAGTAGTTGAAAATGCATATGAGGTACTTTTTCTAACTTGGTGTGATTTGTTACTATGCTATAGTAAGTGTATATGTATTTGATGCTATTGAATAAGTAGTATGATTGGTACCAAATGGTAAGTTTTAGTAAATGATTTACATGTCGTGTATTAATGCGATTATACATAAAAGTTGGTGGATTACTTGGTTACATGGATTATATGGTTAAACATATTTGTAATTGTCATTTAAGATGCCTAAGGGTATATTGGTTGTATGTGAATATACTACATGTTTAGGGATTGATTTTACTTGTTTTGGATGTCATAATATGACTTGTTTATATGCACAATGTTAACTGAAGGAATATGCCTTGTTGGGTGAGAAAAATGGCATATAAAATAGCATATTTTCGTCCACACAAGCAGAGACACGGGTGTATGTCTCAGCTGTGTGTGACACACGGTCAGGTGACACGGTCGTGTGTCCCTTGTATCTTTTAAAAGAATGCAAGTCAGTGAGTTGCACAACCTTAGACACGAACGTGCCTCTTGACCGTGTGAGTCACACGGTCGTATGACCCCTACAGTGTTAAAAATATTAAATGTTTCCGAAAAAATCTCTGAGATTCCGATTTAGTCTCAATTTGTTTCTAATATGTATTTTGGGTCTTGAGGGCTCGTTTAAGGGACAATAAATATGATTTTGATAGGTTTTATTATGAGTATTGATATGTAATGAAATGTAATGAAATGTTTAAAATTTTTTGTCTGATTAATCCGTAAACCCTGGTAATGCTTTGTAACCTTGTTCCGGTGACGGATATGGGTTAGGGGTGTTACATGGGTAAACTACTTAATTAGCCACTGAATTTTTACATATTTCTATTTTGGTCACCTAACTATGAAAATTTTAAATTTGATCACTAAACTATTTGAATTTGTTTCTATTAATCACTATGTCACTAAGTTTGAAACAACTAGATGATGTGGCCGTTATAAACTACATGAATGGTCACTCAACTATGAGAGTGTTTTTGTTTTCATCATCCAACTATAAAAAAAATTATTTAGTCACTAATGTTTCCAAAATTAAATTTTTTAGTACCATGCCATTAAATTTATAACAAACATTGGACATGACTATTTTTTATTCGCCTAATAACAAATTTTACCATTCAATATTTATATGTTCTATCAATTTAGTCCTAATTCTAAAAAAATCAATAAATTTTAACTCTAAACATTCTTACTAGTATTTGGCACTAGAAAGTTTTTTAATAAGACTTGAGTGTTTTGGGCACAAAAGAACCACTATTTTAACATAAAAATTTACAATAACAACAATAATAATAAACAACTTTCCGATGACTTATTATCTTTTTGGCGTCGGAAACTAAAAACCTTTGAATTTTCTAGTGTCGAAAAAACATTGTTTAATCTAAAGTGTTAAAAAAATTTTACCAACAACTTAAGATTTTTTTGACATAAAAAACTAGAAACCTTTGAATTTTATTGCAGTGAATAACACCACCTAAGAACCTAAAAGAGTAGGTTAAGAAAAAAAAGCAATAATTAAGATGAAATTAAAAATTTTATAAATATTGAAGGTTAAATTTATAGAAGATATAAATATTGAATGGCTAAATTTGTTATTAAAGGCATGGTGACTAAAAAATCTAATTTCAAAGAAATTTAGTGATTAAATCGAAAAATTTTTATAATTAAATGATTAAAACAAAAACATTCTCATAATTAAATATCATTATTATAGTTTATAACAGTCATGTTATCCAACAGTTTCAAATTTAACGGCTAAAATTATAAATTTAAATAATTTAATGATAAATTAAAAATTTTCATTATTCGATTGCCAAAATAAAACGCAAAAAATTCAGTATATTAGTTATATATAAATAATAATAATAATAAAAGGACAAAGGAAATTAACGTGGTATTCGTTTATTCTTTTTGGAGCGGTCGTATAATCACCGTTGATAAAAATCCGAATTTTGGATAACATATTAAGTAATGTAGTCCTCTCCACATGTTAACACCTCACCGCAGTCATCGGGAAAAAATAGGGTGCAGTGTAGTGCTTTACTGCTTTTTGTCCCTGTGCATCCGTGAGCCACACATTAATTAACTCTTTGTTTTTTTTCATTTTATACTCGTATTAAATTATGAGACACTTACAACTTACGTGAAAGAAAATACATAAAAAAAAACTGCTTAATATATAGATTTGCTCCTAAATTTGTCAATTTTCTCACATTAATCCCTAAATTTCTTTTATCATATTGGTTCTTAAGGTTGGCATGTGTTATAAAGACTGATCTCTACATTAACACTGTATTTTTTTAGGAATTTGTTGATGTGGATAAGTATGGGGTTGAAATTTTATTTTTTATATATTCAATTTTTTTGAATTTTTTTCAAAATTTAAAGTTTTTTTTTATGTTTTAGGAATGATTAAAAATGAATCTACATGTCGTCTCTTTATTTCTTCACGTGTCGCTCTCATACTTGTCCACATCAGCAAATTCTTCAAAAACAAACTGTGTTAGTGTAGGGATCAATATGTTTAGTGGATGACAATCTTAGGAGTCAATATGATCCAAAAAAATTTAGGGGCTAATGTGAGAAAAGTTACCAAATTTAGGGGTCAATCTATATATTAAGCCTTAAAAAAACTAATGATGTTAACAATAAGGACAAATTTATATAACAAATACCAACCTTAGGAAGTAATGTGATAAAAAAGAGAGTTTAGGGCCAATTTGAGAAAAGTTACTAAGTTTAGGGGTCAATCTATATATTAAGCCAAAAAAAACTAATGCATAACACTCCTTTGAAGTATTAGTTTATAAGTTTAAACTTTGACGTTGTATTTTAATTTTTACATAAATATTAATTATTTTCTTCTGACTTGGATCCAATTAGAGGGAGATATATGCGCTCTTCTGGTTCTAGCCTAGCCCACAGGATTATGATAAAAAGTTCACTGTTTTTGGATTTATTCAAATTAACTTTTTTCTTCAAAAGAATTTGTTTTTGGATCATTCAAATCAAATTTATTGGTTTCAAGTTTTGCTACTTTTTTTTTTTAACACTCATTTAAGTCCTTACCAAATTTGTTAGTTCCTTCAATTTTTTTTACTAACTAAATTCCGGATTTTGTATTTCATATCTTATTTGATAAACTGAAAAATTAAGTATTAAAAATTTGAATCTTGAAAAATTATGTGTCGAACTTAAGTTATAAAATCTATTTGGTATATTATTATTTAAAATTAAATATGAAATACAATTAGGTTCTTTGATAAATGTAAATTTTAGAGGTAAATTGTTTAAAGGATAATATTAAATGCTTCAAATAAATTAAAATTTTCTACATGTAAGCTTATTATTTTTCACACTTTTTCATTTTAAAAATATTTTATATGTTTTTTATATCAAGTATGCTTAAAAAATTTAAATTAGTGAATATATTATTTTTTAGTTGATTTAACATTTTCAATAAATTATCAAACAACACCTATTTTTTATATATTAAAAAACTGTTTTTTTAATAATTTTTGAAGGAATTTTTTTTATAGTTAAATAAGTACACATTTTATTTTCTTTAATCCATGAACATCATTAATTTTAATAGAGATAATAATATTTTTTTTGAAGGTAGAAGTAATAATATTTTTAATTTTTAATAATTGGGCAATTATGCTTATATGAGATTTGATATGATAAAGGTAACAATTTTGCTTATTTGGACAAATTTTGAAGAAAATGGTATTATTATTAATAGTAACAACAATAATAATATAAAGATATGGTATATAGAGCAAATTATAAATAAATTGCTATAAACTAATGCACAAATGTTATGGTAAATTGATAGTAACTATAACACTGGAATAATTTAGAAACAAACCAAAGATGCATCAATTTGATTAAATTATTAAAATTTGCATTCTAGTCTCGCTACCATCAAATCGGCTTAATGATGAACACTGATCAACAAGAAAAAATTGTCAAAAGCCCCAAGAGGCCTACCGCATCAGTGATGCACAAAATGAAGTCTCAAATGGTCTATCCTCCTTATCATCATCATCTTGAATCTATCGCCATCACTATGATTTATTATGATAAAGTTTTTCAAAAATAATTCCTAATAGATTTAGCGACACCCTTATATTGACAAATCTCACATATAATATGACTAATAATTAAAAGTAAAATAAAATCAAATATACTTTCAAAGAAAACAGACTAGACAAAACAAAAACCACAAAAAATCTAGAAAACCATGAAACTATAAACAAAATAAAATCATAAAATTGTGGAGAAAACCATGACTAAAATTAAAAATAAAATAAACTATAAAGATAAAAAAAATATTGAAAAAATCGCAACCAGCAACCAACTCGAAAGTTGACCCACTACTACAATTTTGTTTGTTTGTTTTACTATTACAATCACAAATTTATTTGTTGAAAAAATCTCATCCAAAATTTTAACTAAACATATGGGATTATAAAAATTATCAAACAAAACTTAAAACTATGTCAAAATTACAGCAAATTTTCTCTATCAGTTTAATTTTTGTATTTAAATTTAGATAGATTAAAAAAATTTAATCACAATAGTTAGACTTTTAAATAATATCGCTTGTAATAAGTGAGACTTTTGATCCGGACAGCATTCATATCAACGTAAAATGACAAGTGATTTAAAAATTAAAAGTATTCTCACTTTAATTAAAATCAAGAATTTTCGAATAAAATTTACTTAATTAAACTCTACGTATTTTTGTAAATATATCTTTTCACTCACATCTAATAATTTAATGGATATAAAAATACTTGTTCCAAGATGTGCAATAAATTGACAAAACTTTCAATAAAAAATAAATAAAAAATGATCAAATATATATTTAATAATTTAAAAAATTAAAGTAAGAAAAATTACTTGGTGGGACTTTCAGACTCCACAATAAAATTAAAAGAATGACATGCGGGCATATATCATAGCATATAGTTAAAAAATAGATACGTTATTCTTTCAACATAATATCCTCCATTTTAAAGATTAAAAGTTGGTTGGGAAGTGAAATATCATGTTCTATGAAATCTCTTTTTTGTTTTCATTTTAACTAAAACTTCGTTAATTTTCATGTCAAAACAGATTTTTACACAAATTACTGTTATAATTTTTGTATTTTAGAAATGATTTCAAGATATTATTTTATCTAATATCAACTATTATTGAAAAATAATTAGTTTGTAAATATGATAAATCAACTTTGCTTGATGTTTCGTCGTAACGATAATTTGAATAAAACAGGTAGCGTACAAAATAACAACAGAAAAGAATTGACACAACCGACTTTTGTTAACACAGTTCAAGCACAATAATCCCACGTCAGCAAAGCCTTGCTTGGTGAATAATTTTATTCAATAATTGCCTAGGTCACCTATTGGCTTAAACTCGATTTACCATTACATAAAGAAATAATTATAGCCCCAATACCAACCTTAATTGTCACAAATCACTTACTCACAACCAATAAACTCTTCAAAAAATACCTAAAAGAGTGTCACAAAACACAGCAAAGTTACACTCCAAAACTAGTCTTGATGTGTGACATAAAACAACCTATTTATAGCCCTCTTCAAGTGGTCAATCAAAAGTGTTTTGATAGGCTTTAAACTTCTATTTAAAAGTTGAAATTACCTCATTAATTATCTTGAGTATTTATCACACAAAAATCTCCATAAATCTGTCTTTCAACTACTCCAAAACTCTCTCGAATAAATATGATATTTATCTCTAAAAAGTAGTATTTTAATAATAAGACTCTTATGCTTATCCAATCACGTCAATCGTTGGGAGCCTTGCACCCTAATCGATCCATGTTTCTAATTTTGTCAAATATGTCACATCTAAGTGGACTGAACTCCACATAAACAAAACCTATTCAAGGCCCAAATTGATGACTCAAGTAGAAAAACAATTTCGATATAATAGAATATGGAATTTGCAACAACATTCGCAACAATCATGATTTTAAAATTAAAATTATATATTATTATGTTTTAATTTCATATATATATCAAAACTAGTTGTATATTAAAAAATACTAGTGTGAATCTCATGTGATGGCTTGATAGTCAGGGTGTTCACTGTCATAGGTGTAGCATGGGTTCGAGTTACGTTAATTGTATTTATTATTCGGGCTTTGTCCTATTCTTGTATTTAAAAAATATGGATTTAACTTGAAAATAAAAAAATAATTTAAAATAATATAAATTCCCGCTGTGTGTCAATGTATCTAGTATTAATTACGAATATTATAATGCTTTCGTGTGGTATTCAAAACTATAAAAGCACTTTAAAGTCAGTGTCCAACTGTCATCTGCTCTCAAATATAG
This sequence comes from Gossypium hirsutum, assembly GCF_007990345.1. Classification (NCBI taxonomy): domain Eukaryota; kingdom Viridiplantae; phylum Streptophyta; class Magnoliopsida; order Malvales; family Malvaceae; genus Gossypium; species Gossypium hirsutum. Next base: position 11,264,166 of record NC_053438.1, read on the forward strand.
CCTTTGCTTTTAAACGGCCGTTATGCCTTTTCTCTCAATAACGGTGCCCTTTTCAGTTTTCCGTCAATTTCTACGTAACACGTGACTGAGCCACTCCCCCATGATACATCATCATCCATCAGACTATATATCTACATGTCATATCATCATGCTTTTTCTTCTTTTAATTTCTCTATATAAATTATCAGATGATGGATGGGGTAATGTGAGCATGTAGGCATGCACGATACATGATGGGTAGGGTTAGGGTTTCCTGTATCCAGCTATTCAACATGGCGTCACTTCAACTCAAATTACATTTATAGCCTCTATGGTCCTATTACCTAGTAATTACTATTTTTTTCATTCTTCAATATTTATAAGATTCCTTTTACGGGTATCTACAATTTATTATTTTTTTCAAAAAATATTATATTATACAAAAGAATAATTAAGTAGTTTTCTGATTCAGTTTTTTTTTGTTGTTGTTGTAAATTTCCTATTCCATTATTAGTTTAACTGGTAATTTTTTTTAAAAAATTAAAAATTATTTTTTAGTGGATGGATATAACGTAACTCATGTTCTCTTAAAAATATAAATTAGTCTCTCTTTAGTAGTAAAAAATTTTCAACTTTAATATATTATTATTTAAAACTTATTATGGAAAAAAATAAAAATATACATTATAAAAAACTTTGAATGAAGCAGTTTTTAAATATATTTTTATAATATTTAATTATTTAAAATATCTGAGGTCAAAATTCAAAAATTTGACTTAAAAAATGTCAACTTGAGAATTTAATTGGGACAAAAGGACATTTGATATATTCTTTATTAAACTTTTCTTCAAAAAATAATTTATTTATTATCATAAATATTATTTCATTATATGCTATACAAAGATATGTTAAAGTTTGATTTAATTAAAAGGTATTAAATTTTATTCTAATTCATTCATATTTATAAATGATTTTTTTATATTTTTTTAAGTTCACTTATTATTTTTTTATATTTTTTTAAGAATTACAAATATAAACAACTTAACATAATTTTTAAAATTTAGCGTTTTCATTGTACATGTGTAATGCTATTAGATACATGTTAGCGTTTTTTTTCTATACCATTACAAGCTTATAAATTGGGGAAGAGGATTTAGTATCTAGGACTTGAACCCTAAACCTTAAGATGTCAATGCAAAACTTCAATCGCTTACGGGGTGTTTGGTTCCTAGAATGTAAATTTACCTCTAGTAATAGGATTATCGGGATATTATATTACTTAGTATATTACCGGATATGTTACATTATCCTATTTGGTTCATTTAGCCAAGATGTAATGTTTTCCTACCGTTGTTCCCCTCCCCTCCCCTGTTGTCATTTGTCATCGTTGACCCCTCTCATCCCGCTATTCATCATTGTTAACTCATCCGTTCTGATCTCGCCATTCAACATCGTTGACCCATCTGCTCCCATCGCGAAAAATATTTTCCTCCCCTCCCTGTTGCCATTCATCATCACTGACACCTCCTCTCCTGATGTTCATCATTGTCAACCTATTCGCTCTCATCCCACCATTCATCACCTCCGACTAATCCACTCCCCTCTCGCCATTCATCATCGTGAAGCTCGACCCTCACCCCCATTTTTTCAACAATATTAAAAGTATCCATTTGATTTAGTTTAAATTTGCAAAATGGATTATGATGTTGTTCATTGCAATTTCTAGCATAAAATCTCTTATTATTTTTTGGTACTTTACATAAATATGCAAATGCCTTATGGTCTTTGAACAAGCTTTCTTCTTTTATTTATGGATATTACACTTTTATTATTGCATGAATTTTAAGGAGTTTGAAGGCAAGTTAGGTTTTCAAGAAAACAATATTGACGAACAAAGAAGTTTAAGGACAAATGTCTTATGGTCTTTGAACATTTTTTCTATAACACCCCTAACTCGTCTCCATCGCCGGAATATTACGACAATTAACAAGTCAACTAATATCTCAAAACAATTCAAAAATCAATTTAAATATTATAAATCATTATCCATTCATTATTCATAACATATATACAAAAATGAGACTTAAATCGAGCCTACGGAACCTAAAAATTAGTTTAGAAACAAGTAGGGACTAATCTGAAACAAAACAAAAAAATGTATTAAAAATTGAAAACAGGGGTCACACGGTCGTGTGTCCCACATGGTCATGTGGTAGATCGTGTCACAAACAGTGTGCCCAAAATTTCTTCAAACTCAAGCCAATTCATCTACAATTTCTTAGACTCCAAGCCAAACATTTACCATCTCATAAACCTATTCAAAAAGTACCAAAACATACCAATTCACATACAACCTATATGCCTAACCAATATGCCACAATTGACTCGACAATTCAAATATGAAACATCAACCATTCATGCCATTCAAGTCAATCATACCAACATCAAAAATTACCAACATTCATTACCAAAATATGCTATTACCTAAACACGTGTAAAGCAAATCAAAACTTGACCAACATCACCTCATTACCATGTATCAAAGAGGTACTAAACATTTAATACTTCAAAGTTTCATACAATCTCATTCACAACCAAAATACCAAAAACATGACTGTCGAAACCATTTTTTATATTTGAAAAACGGAAATCGATTTTGAAAATGGAGTTACTACCAATCTTTTATTAAGGTGTGATCGGATCACCTTAAAAAAAATTTGGTCTACGAATTTTGAGAAAATAAGTTCGGAAGTCGATTACGCACGAGGAAGGGTTGGCACCCTCGTAACGCCCAAAATTGGTACCGAATTGATTATTTAATGTCTTAGTGTCGAAACTTGAACATATTTTTAAATACGATCCCATGAAATGAAAGCTTAAATAATTGAATTGGTTAAATGGACAGACCCATTTCAAAGAAATAGACCGCCACATTCAGTGAGTTAGAGTGCAACAGTTCAATCTTCGAAGTTCGATTCGTCCCTTTTAATTTTTTTTTAAAAAAACATGTTTTAAGAAGGATATTTGATTATTTAAGTCAATCGAGAAACCAGAATCCAGTAAGTTAGGGTTCAGTTTCTCGAAATTCTTAAACATCAAATATTGCCTTTATTTTAAAATCGAGATAACAAAATATCGTATCCAGTAAGTTAGGATCCAACATTTTGAAATCTTAAGAATTTTATTTTAATAATCGTATGATTTTAATAAAATGAACACTTGATTATCTAAATTCATCGAGAAGAATTGAAGCCCAGTAAGTTAGGGTACAATTCTTTCGAGAACCTATGAACATCAAGCTTTTTTAAGGATTATGAAATAAAACGATTATAAGCTTTAATTAAATTCAACTCTTACAAATGGAGCATGATTGAATAACGATACATATGACGTAAAAGATAAATGACAATTTAAACTTAAACTAGAAGCAATTAAACAAATAATAGACAAATACAAACATTGACCTTAATCATATCATACAAACATCCACATTAATAATTTAATAACAAATAAAATAAATAAAGTTTAAGAAGTAAAACATTTATATATAAAAATTATGTAAAAAAGGGTAATTCGAAGTTAATGATATACTCTATATATGTATGTATACTAAAAATAATTCCATATAAATTATATATATTTTTTAAAATAATATTGATAAATTTAAAACATATTGATAATAATTTTAAAAAATGTATTATTATTTAAAAAAAGAAAATTTGTACTAATAATAAGTCTGAAATCAATATTAAGCTAATGTTAAAATAATGTTAAAAACAATGAATATAAGAATTGATTTACTTAAAAAACTTTTGAAATCAAAATTAAACATAAAAAGCATTTTTTGAAATTGAAAGAAAACCAAACTAAATGAAAATACAATTGAGTCAAAATATTAGTGTATAATGAATTAAAAAAATAAAATACAAACGAAAATAATAATTTATTACATTTTAAACTATAATAATAAATTTAAACACTATTAAAAATAAATATTACAAATAATATTGAATCCTGTAATATATGAAAGAATGATTTATTATAATTAAAAATATTCTTGAATTTTAAGAAAGAAAACTAAATTTGTATTAAATTAAAATTTATTTCAAAACGGAATGACCAAACCAGCAATTGAACACAAATATTGAGATAATCCAAATCAATCACAGAAACGGCACCGTTTAAGCTTAGATCTAGATGAACACAGAATTAAATATGCGGTGCAAATTACAAACAATTAAAGAAATTAAATCGCAATTCCAATAAATGCACAAGGACCTATTGAATAAATAAACCAATCAATCCATAATGTGCGGATCCTTCCCGAATCGGGTCGTCGTTCGGATCGGGTCTTCAAAACGATGCCGTTTCAGTACCATTGTATTGGCTCTGAACGACGACGTTTTAATTCCTGTGTTTAAAACTAAAATAAACCCTAAAAAAACCTATCATTTTCATTACAAAACCTAAACTAAAAACTCTGTGCCGTTCCACGAATCTGTTCCTCAGGCTCTCCGATCCCCACTCAACTTCGATGACGACGAAGAGACAGAGGATGCGGTCACCAGGTACACCCTTCTTTCCCTTATTGTTAACTATTTCTTTGAATAAATAACCAATAGGTGCAAAACGAAAAAGAAAGAAAAGAAAAAAACGATCTGCGAATGAAAAAAGAAAAAAAGAACCCAGAAATCACCTTTTGTATTTCTGTTTTTTGTATTCTGAATGCGTTCGTGTTTAATACAAAGGGTTTTCGGTTCTTATATCCTCATTCGACAAAGAACCAAAAAATCGAATAAAATAAATTACAAAAATAGAAAAAAAATCCTCATTGGTTTGTTCTCTGCTGTGTTTTGTTTGCGTTCGCAGGTACGACTACGGTGTCAGGGGACGTGGCACGTACGGAGGCCAGCTGGGGCATGCGTGGGGTGGAAGCTCGGCGCGTGCGTGGAGGCTACTGTTGCGGCGGCTGGAATTTCCAGAAACCCTAGGGTTTCTTGTGCTTCTGTGTCTTGGGCTGATTTGGGTCGTTGGGTATTTAGGCTAGTGGGCCGAATTGGGCTGGTAATTTGGGTAGTTTAGGTTAAAAGCAATTCGGGCACGTTAGGCTCATGTATTTGGACTGTAGACATTTAATTATTATTTTTGGTTTTTATTATTACGGGTCGGGCAAATATTGGGCCTTACATTAACTTGTAAATAAACATTCTATATACATGCCACAAGTAACCAACTATCAAACTTCAAAATTCTACCGAATCAATTTGATTCGATTGATACGTTCTGAACGTTTAAAATCTACAGAAAGATAATAATACAAGTAAGTATATCAAATACTTAGTAAGCTCATGCAATTTAAACTTCACTTACCTCAAATTTTTATCATATACAAAATTCAATTTGAGATATAATTTAACCTATCAAAATTCAACCCACATCATTAATATGAACATCCATTAGTATTTTTCGTTTCCAGGTAAACCAACTTTAATCTCATAACTGAACTATAATAGTCATCTAGCTAATCTCACAGATATGTCTCCAAGACTTTAATAACAAACCTTCTAGATGAAATTTCGTAAAAGACTTCAGTATACAGATGAAAGCAGTAATGTTTGGTTACCTAATAAGGTCAACCTACACGGTAAATTTCCTGGCCAGGGCTTAATATTTTTGTATTCTCAAGTTCGCAATAGATGCAGGAACTTGGAACCTATTTTTGTATTCTCAAGTTCGCAATGTATGTAGGAGCTCAAAACCTAATCCTATATTCTCGAGTACGCAACGTATGCAGGAGCTTGGAACCTATTCTTGCATTCTCGAGTCCACAACATATGCAGTAGTTCGAAACCTAGTCAAACCCATATACTTGTATACGAGCGTTTACTAATTTCATTAGGAAATATCTTGAGATACATCATAGTAGATAAACATAAATGAGTGGATTCATAGTGTATGAACTTACTTGTCGAAATGGTAACGGTTTAACTATCAGAGACTAGTCGACAATTTTTCCTTTTCCTCGTACGCCCTCCGATCGTTGAGATCCTTGATCTAAAGTATAATTTGATTTAATTAATCAATCCAAACAACATAAAACAACATGAAGGCATCATGTTCTAACTCAATTTAATTTATACTAAAAAATTCTTTAACTTTTACATTTACCACAATTTAGTCCCTAAAGTTGAAACTATTATAATTCTCGCATTTAAGTTTCGATTTCAAAATCAATCTCCATTTAGTCCTCCAACAATCCACTAAAACACAAAAATTCATGATTTTCCTACACATTTTGGACTTATTGCATTTAGTCCCTATGTTCAAAATTAACAACTTTTACTTTACAAACTAGTCCGTTGACATATCTAAGCTTCAAAACTAACCAAATAACCACAAAAGCTTCAAGAAAACATCAATGCTAACTTTAACAAACTTTAACAGTTTCGCGAAATAGCCCCTGGGTTAGCTAAATCAAGCTCTCGAGATTCTAGAAACATGAAAATTGCAAGAAACAGACTAGAATAACTTACTCAATCCAAGACCGAAAGCTTGAATACCCAAACCTAACTTTTGCCCCTTTTGTTTTCGTGAGAATATGAAGAAGAAACAAGTAAAATAAAAATGTTTTCCTTTTTGTTTTATTATTATTTTATAATATAAATTATAACACCTTTTAGCTAAATAAAATCCCACTTATCGTTCATCATTATTAGAAATGATATATTTACCATTTAAATCCCTTAATATGCCTTAATCATGCTCTTTAGTTAATAAAATCAATAAAGATTAAATTTTATATTTTTTACGATTTAGTCATTTTTCTTTGATTAACTAACTAAATGTAAAAGTTACTGAACCAAATTTTAATAAGACACTTAAATAATTTCATAAATATTAAATAATTAATATTTATTGAATCACACGTCGGAATTGTGGTCTTAAAATCACTGTTTCCGACACCACTAAAAACGAGTTGTTACACTTTCTTCCTTTGCTTATAGATATTATGCTTTTATTATTGCAGGAATTTTAGGGAGTTTGAAGGCAAATTAGGTTTACAAAAAAAAATATTGACGAATAAAAGAGTTTAAGGGCAAATGTCTTATGGTCTTTGAACAAGCTTTCTCCTTTTGGACCAAACAGGGAGTATCCACCACTTGATGAAGAAGACGAGGATGAAGATGACGAGGATGAAGATGTTGGGTTCAATAGTACTTGAATTATTGTTTACAAATGTAAGGGATGATGATAGGTATATATGGATGGTGCACTTTTGCCACTGAACTGTTTGTCTAATTATGGATGTCAACTCTTACTATATTTTATCTTAGTTCTTATTATAGTTTTTTTTTTCTTTTTAGATATGGATTACGTAATATAATCTAATATTTTTTTTATGTAAAGTCAGTAAAGTGTACTCAAATTCAAAGGAATAAAGACTTGTATTTTATTCATACAGCATTCATAATGTCATCCAAATGGCTAAGAAGCTGTTAAGATGAATGAATGCATTTCAAAACCTCTATACTATAAATTAATAAATTATATAATGATTTAACAACAATATTGATTTACCAATATTTATAAGACTTTACTAAAATTTATAAGATTTTATCAATATTTCCAAATTTTCTAAACCCTTACCAACTCTTAATAATTCCTAGAATTTCTATTGTTTTGGTAATATATTTAATGGTTTACTAAAATTTCTAAGGATTTATCAAAATATTTGACGAGTTACCAAAATTTCTATCGTTTTACCAATATTTATGAGACTTTACCAAAAAATTTTAGGCTTCACCAATATTTTCAATTTTTCTAAACCTTATACCAAATCCTAACAATTACCAAAAGTTCAATCGGCTTATCAAAATATCTAAGAATTTACCTATATATCCAATGACTTACCAAAATATCTAACAATTTATCGAAATTTATATTGTTTTACCAATATATCTAACAACTTATCAATATTTCTATCATTATATCAATATTTATGAGGCTTTACCAAAATTCTAATATTCTACCAATATTTCCAAAATTTCTAAATCCTATATCAAGTCCTAATAGTTACAAATTTTTTTAAAGATTTACCAATATTTCTAAGGATTCCCAAAATATCTAACGATTTACCAAAATTTTTAAGGATTTACCAAAATTTCTGTCATTTTACCAATATTTATGAGACTTTACCGAAAATTTAAAGATTTTATCAATATTTTCAAATTTTCTAAACCTTATACCAAGTATTAACAATTACCAAAATTTCTATAACTTTACCATAATATCTAAGGATTTACCAATATTTCTAAGCATTTACCAAAAATTCTATCTTTTTACCAATATTTATGAGACTTTACCAATATTTCCAATTTTTCTAAACACTATACCAAGTCATAATAATTACTAAAATTTCTATGACTTTACCAAAATGTCTAATAATTTACCAAAATTTCTAAGGATTTACCAATATATCTAACAATTTACCAATAATTTTAAGGATTTACCAAAATATCTAACAGTTTTCCAAAATTTCTATCGATTTACCAATACTTGTGAGGTTTTACCAATATTTCTAAGGATTTACCAATATATCCAATAGTTTACCAAAATTTCTAAGAAATTATCGATATATCTAACAAATTACCAAAAAATTTAAAGTGTTACCAAAACATCTAACAATTTACCAAAAATTTCAATGTTTTATCAAAATATCTAACGATTTACCAAAATTTTTATTGAATTACCAATATTTATGAGACTTTACCAATATTTTCTAAAATTTTACCGATATTTTTAAATTTTCTAAACCTTATACCAAGTTTTAACAATTACCGAAATTTCTATGACTTTACCAAAATATCTAAGGATATACTAGTATATCTAACGTTTTCCCAATATTTCTAAGGATTTACCAAAATGTCTAATGATTTACTAAAATTTTTAAGGATTTACCAAAATATTTGATGATTTACTAATATTTTTAAGGAATTACCAACATATTTAACAATTTACCAAAATTTCTATAGATTTACGAAAATTTATGAGATTTTACCAATATTTCCAAAATTTCTAACCCTATACCAGATTTTAACAATTACTAAAATTTATGAGACTTTACCAATATTTCTAATAATTTGACCAAAATTTATGAGTTTACCAACATTTCTGTAGAACCAAAATATCTAAAACTTTGCCAATATTTTTATCCATTTACCAATTTTTATAGAGATATAGTAAAATATCTAATATTTTACCAGAATAATTAACATTTTGGACATACCAAAAATATGTAAAACTTTACAAATATTTCTAGCAAGTTATGGATATTTATATGGATTTATGGAATATCTAATATTTTACTAAATTTCTTAAAATTAAACCCTTCAAAACTCTACAAACCTTTTGTAAGTTTTTATGTCGAAGTAAATGGCACAGGTAACGCCACGTGTAAGATAAAATAAATGCTAATTATTGATTTGCTTAAAAGGGGTATCATCTATCTTAATCAAATCTGTCAATCGGACGGTCTACAATCCCTGGTCAGATGTATTGCTTGCCCTTAATACTGGAATGTTTCTGCATTTCCAAAATCTATTGCTAGATTAGTATTCAAATAATTAATCTGGAATTTTTCTTTTAATATTTTAATTTTAATTTTATGAAAAAATATGAGATAAATTAGAAAAAATAACAAAATAAAATGAATATGAGAAGGAAAACAATATAAAGCGATTATTATTTATTAATGCATCAAAACCATAGAAATATTTTAAAAAATTAAACTATATTTACATTTAATATAACAAGGTACATAAATTTATGTCGTTTTTAGTTTGAAAAGTAAACTATTGTCGTCATCAATTTTTCTTTTTCCTACTATTTGTAGGATTTGGGTTACGATTAATTATCCCCATTAATGTTTCTGTTAATACAAATGTATTAAAGAAATTCATAAAATGGCTTTTATTTTCATTTATGAAGTTGGTTTAAAAAGGGTGGAATTTTCTTATTAGAGATAAAAAGTATCGAATTGACTAAAGGAATATCGAGTTGAAGAATAATGTTTTATCATTCTAACTCAATTTAAATTTTTTTAAAATTGAGTTGAGTGAAATAAAATACGAGTTGAATCGAATCAAGTGAAATTAAAATCTTATGACAATACAACTAATTCCATGTTAGAGCATGTAAATTTGAAAATATTTTCAAAGCAAATAAGAAAAAGAAAAGATACTTTAGTATGATAAACTTGAATCATTAATTAACTTATTTAGGTCCACAAATTATTGTTTTAAAAAAATATAAATTTTGAAATTTTTATAAATATTTTGATTTAAATTTTTTTATAATTTTTGTTAAGAGAGACCAATTTGTTCATTTTTAAAATTGGTAGAGATCAAAAAGATATTTACATCAATCTATTATTCGAATTATTCGAATTATAAAATTTAACTCGATTTGGACTCAAAACTCGAATTACTTATTTAATTTTTTAAAGTTGCAAAACCATAATTTATGAGATAATTTTTAACAAGATTAATTTAATCAACAAAATACTTCTCAACAATTTTCTAAAACAACTTTCCACTGACCTTTTAAGAACAAGACATCGGAATCTGGAATTTTTTACCATCGGCGTCGTTCCAACGCTGGATGGGTTATTTCCATAATAACCCCCCGGTCATTATAAAACTATTTACCTTATTAATCCTTTCCATTTCATTGTTTTCAACATTTTCGAAATTTTATCTCCATAATTAAAATAGTAGTCCCCAATATATTAACAAATTTTTAATAAAATGTTTTTCTTCTTCTTACAAATCAAATAATTGGACAAATAATGCTTAAATTAGTTAAATGAATTATGAAATTTCCAGATTTTATAATACAAAATGCATTTCTTACAACATTAAAAAATTAACTTTGTAAACATTCAATAATATTATTAAACAAAATTACTTCTATGTTTTGCAGAGGTCACGTATTAGTACAAAATTTAAATTTTATTTCTTAACCTATTAGATTAAATTATGTTAATATGATTATCACATCCCTAAAGCTTCAACATTTAGAAAAATATTTTTATTTAAAACATCAATCTTAATTACATTTTAAAAAACTCTACTTATAAATTTAATAGATAATAAGAAATAATTGTTGTAAATTTATAATGAAATAAAATAAAATAACAATTCTTTTAATAGCGTAATATAATATTTATCATATTTTTAACTGAATTGCGGTAACCTATAATCCCTAAAATATGCCAATAAAATTTTTATTTATAAAATACAACCAATAATCATAATTAATTTAAAAAAATACCAATTGATGATAATTATTTAATTTCATTCACATTATATTATATTTATTGTATTTATACATTTTAACTTATACAAAATTTAAAATATAATCAAATCTGTCATATGATTGTTATAACCCTATCAAATAAAATGCAAATCAAAATTTTTTTAATTAATATAACACAAAATAAATTAGTATATAAAATAAACACAACGAATAATTAATAATTAATAATTAATATGAAAGATGAAAAAAATGAACGAATACTTCAAAAGGAGAGGGATCCATTTGCATTAATGTAAAAGTTTTACATATTTTTGTAATTTTTATATGATGAATATTTTAAAAATTCTCTATTCATACAGATCGTGTATGTCTTAAAATAAAAAAGTTTAACTATTAATATAAAATATAAAAAATTAATTAAATTTATAATAATATTTTAAACATAAAAAGAATACAAAAATTCATTAAATCTTTTTGTTGGCTTTCCTTTGCTTTGCTCCCTCCTCTTTTCTTTTCTTCTCATCTAATGTCCCAAACCCCCAAAAAGAAAATAATAAGGCATAACCTTTTTGGGTTATAATGCTAACTCTTTTAAGCAATTTCAGGTGAATTGGGGATTAAGAAGGTTCATAAAATAAAATAAAAAATCAACTAGTAGCTAATTAATCAGTTCACGAAATTTGGTTGACTTCAACTCTCAGATCTATTTTTCTTTCTGGTTGAGTCATTCTATATTATATATAGATATTCAAAAGTTGGACATTCCTCATGTTTTCTTTCCATCAACTTCAAATAATTAAAAAAATTACAGAATTGAGCAAATGGATCGTCATAGTTAACCAGTATTCTAATATTATATTTGAATTTCTAAAATATTTTATTTTGAATTCAACTCATGCATGTGTTTCATTATTTGTTTACAATTTGAAAGTTACAATCAAAATCTAGATATCAATATCTGTTTTTATTTTTTATTTTTCTAATATCATTTTCAAACTTATTGAATTTTGAAGTTCTTGGTAACAATTTTTTCCTTTTTGAGAGCACCGAGTAGTAAGTGAATAGAGTTCAAATATTTGTATAAGTACAACGGACTTTAATGATAAATGAACGGAATATTATTTGGATTGTTGTTAGTGGAATTGAAATGCTTCACGGATTGGGTGAAATTCTGTCATGTGAAGGTTTGATTAGACAAAGAGCATTGATAGGGGTAAGTGAATTTTTTTGCTTTACCAACTACACTTACAGTTCAATATCTTCTGTTGACAATTTGTCTCATGGCAACCTCCCTAATTGGGTTGGATGAAATTGAATACAGACAATTCGGACTCATTGAAATCCTAGTAAGATGGAGTAGGTGTGTAACACCCCTTACTCGATTCAAGCTATAGGATGCCACATTCGTTGCTTGAGCAACTTCAATTAAAAAAACATAAATTTTCCATAAATACAACAATTTATTCTAAATATATGATTATTGAATCATTACATCATTTCATATTTCAATCTGGGATTTATACGAGCTTATGAAAGCTCTATTGATAACCTGGAACCGTTGGAGGACTAAAATGTAACATTTTTAAAAGTTTTCAAGTTGATGTCGCGACATCAATGGTTCAATGTTGCAACTTGCAAAACAGTATACAAGCTTCCTTAATCGAGAACCAAATTGCAAAGCTCTCCAAACTATACTAGATGAACGTCACGACCTTGGGGTTCAACATTGCGACTTCAAAGGATGGTGTCGCGACATCCAATGGGTGGTGTCGTGACTTTGAAGGCAGTAGCCAACTTTCCAACCCAAGGACCAATTTCTAAAAATTTTAAACATCATAAATTCGACATCGTGATATCAAACAGGAGACGTCTGGATAAGATAGCCTGGTGTCGCGACATTTAGGGTAAGAAGTCACAATATTCACAATAGCCTACTAAGTTCCCATTTCCATACATTTCCTAGCTAACATAAGACTACAATTGAACTTGGTCATTCCACACCTATGATAGATAAATATACAATCTCAATTCAACCAATACCATATTCATGCATGACCAATACCATTGTAATGCCCTAAATAATTTATTTATGTTCTTGTAAATATTTAACACAAATGTGTATCTGCTTCAATGGTTAAGTTTTTTTGGGTGTGTGTGTGAGGTCTTGGGTTCAAGTCTCACCTTTGCCAAATTTTATTTTATTTTTTCTAATCCTAGTCTTACCCTTGTTGAGCGGGCGTATATAAAATTGTCTATTAATCTATACCAGAATGAGCCTGCTGGTTTGAGTGGTAAGGGAGTTAGTGTGTTAAAGGTCCTCTGCTTGAATCCCTGCACAAGTGTGGAGGTTAATTTTTGCCTCGATTGATTGAGAGAGTTTGGATGGGATTCGGAGTTTGTATGAATGGGTGGTTGAGGATGAGAGGATAGTCGAGAGTTGGGATATTAGGAGTTATCGGGCTTTATTTTTTTTTCAAAATTCATTTTTCTCTCTCTAAAAAAAAACTAACGTCAATTTCTTTTGCTTTTCCCATTTCCGATATTTTCTTTTCTCTTTCTCTGCAAACCTTTTCTTTTTTCTTTTTCATTTCGATTCGTCAATCTGTTGTTCAATCGTGCTGTTGGAATTGTCAAGTTCTCATTCTGATTCGGTAAGTAGAACTCTGTTTATCGCTTCGATTGGTTCTGAGATAATAGCGGTGTTTTGGGAACTTTTATTTGGTGTTTAATCGATAAAATCTGTGTTTAGGTGAAGGTTGTGAGGCGGAAGATTGCATTGCAGCGGCTTAATTCGAGGTCGTGGTTATTTTTATTAGTGGTGAGTCGATTTTAATGTTTTTGGTTAATCGTGTTAGACTCGTAAATTGGTTGTTGAAGGTTTTGGGTACTCTATTTTTAGGTGTTGGTGGTCTCGGAAGTGGTTTCGCATAAAAAACGTACCAGGTATGTACCCAAAACACGAAAAACTGAGCTTCGGCAAAAGCTAAAAGTGCATTCTGTCGACGCCACACGAGCGTGTGCCTGACTATGTGGTTGGCCATGTGATTGACGACGGCATGGCCGTGTGCAAGACACGGTCGTGTGGTGGTGTGAGTGTGGCCGTGTGGTGGTGTGAGTGCATTCCAAACTATGTATTAAATTCATCTCGTCAATTATTTCAATTTGTAACTTTTCACATACCAAACTCAAGCAAGTTCAAAATAATCATTCATATTAGCACCAAACTTGACCAAACGATGCATTAATTAGGTTATAAGCCATGCTAAACACAAGCTCAACCATTACCACATTTACCACATAACTATCAACTAAAAATGACCATTTGCACAACAAGCTGCCCTTATATACATGTCACAATATTTAGATTCAAAATGGACATAATTCTACCATCTCGTTGATAGTGTGTGCTTCATGTTGATCCGGCTTAACAATGTTGCGCAAGGTGATGATCTACAAGTAGGAAAGAACTAGAGTAATCATATAAATGCTTAGTAAGTTCAAATGGAAAATGCTATGTTTACCTTGTTTATAAACAAGCATGTGAGATACCTTACTTTGGCATAAGTTTGGCTAGGATATGGCACTTAAAAATATCAACAAGTGAGCATAAGTATCCATGTTCATTAGATAACAGAAGTAGCTCAAAATATACTAATTTATATCACAATCACATAGCTTATCTCAAAGACATATTCTATCATCAACCCTTAAGAACATATCTATTTGACATGGTTCATTTTCAGTGTTACAATCCATTATTAATATATAAGTTATATCAAACATACACATAGTTCAATTCAATGGTTCATGTTCCATTATCAATCTTTAAGATTATGCTCAATACACATGATTCAATTCAATAGCATATCAAATTGGCTATCAATCCATTTCCGAGTTTCAATTTCATTTATATCGTTTTGCCTATTGGAACCTTAGTAAGACTGAATCAGATACAGGGGTAAACTACACCACACCAATTGTTCATCCAAGTTGAATATATTTTAGGTTACTCGTCCGGGCTAAACCTATATCATGAAACATCAGGTTACTCGTCCGATCTAAACTTGTGTCACATAATACTCAAGAATCCATAACGAATATTGGATCTCATCAAAGTCTATAATAATCCTCGTTCAAGAGCGCATAAAACCTTGTTGACATGCCAATTGTATATTAACCTTTTACTAAGTTCACACAGGCATCATTTACATATATAACATTACCAATCCTTGTAAACAATTGTTTTCACTTGATTATCCCCTACAATTATCCATATTTCATATCGTACACTGTACATGATCACCTATTTAATTTACATCCCATGTAATCAATCAGACTTTTGCATTTGTACCTAATATTGTTACGTAATAGTCAATTATCACATAACATTTCAATTTAGTTCGTTACAAGCCATACATGCCAATTTCACTAGTGTTCCAATTATATTCAATCATATATATATATGAAATCAAACACAAAGTGACACATAATATAAATTAAGATAGTAAGTTCCATATGAACTTACTTGTTCAAATTGTGAAATAAGTGGATAATTTAGGGACTAATCTGTAATTTTAGCATTTCCCCTATTAGCTCCATTTATATCCAAATCTTGATCTATACAATTATTTTATATAACTAATCAATACCAAAAATTTTCATACCATGCCATGATATGCATGATCCTATATAATTTCATTTTTCAATTTTTCCCATATGTTACATTTTTTATTTTAGTCCTTGAACTCGGGATAAACATAACTTTCGATTCCTATCTTCAGATTAAAATCTAATTTCATATATTATCATTAGAGACCTTATACTTACTATTTCTAACCTAATTTTATGACAATTTTTACATTTATTCTATTTGGTACCTAATAAAACAATGTTAACAAACAAGCTAAATTAACTTTACAATCTAGTCTTTTCCATAATCTAAGCTTAAAATCTATCAATTTCAAGCCTAATTCTTCATGAAATCAACAATGGCAACTTTCTAAAACTTTAACAATTTCACAAATTGGTACATGAGCTAGTTAAATCAAGCTCCCATGACTTCAAATTTATAAAAATTGCAAGAAAATGACCTAACTTACTTACCAAATTGATAGTTGAATAGTAAGAAAATTTTTGAAGCTTTCTACAATCCCGACCTATGGTGGATGGTGGAATGGATGATAAAGATGAGAGATTTCTACTAACCTTTCCTATATATATATATTAATTAAATGTTAATTAACCTTATTTAATTAATTAAGTTATGATTTACTTAACATAATTAACTTTTTAATCAATCTCAGTGGAATTCCCCATCATCATCCACTATCACATAATTATAAATGGTTTAATTGCCATTTTAGACCTTTTCCTAATTGCAATTTAAGTCCTCAAACCATTGGTCAATTTAAACTTTATAACGATTGAACTTTTACAAATTAGTCTCTGAGCCTTAATTAACTATCAATTTGACAAAATTAATCGACCAATCTTTAATATAATTTTATATTAATCCCGTAAATATTCATATTTAATATTTATGGACTCGGTTTACAAAAATGAGATTCTGAAATCGTATTTCTTGGTACTATAAAAAATTAGGCTATTAGATGGTACAATTCTAAGAGGCCACGAAGGGAACTAGATCAAAGGTTATTGTTGACACATTCCTAAAGCAACTAGTATGGAAACAAATCTATGAGCATTGAGAGACAGACTGAAACTGGTTAAAGACTTGAACATCACACAAGCTTAAAGGTTGAATTTATGTAACTATTGTTATTAGCATAATATGTTACTAGCTACTTTGATTCATGATTGCAGGATGCTTTTAGCTACTTTCCAGAATTGTGGCAGATCACGTGTCTAAGTCAATTTTCGATCCTTGCTCGAGAAATGCATGTAGCACACTTAGCTTAGACAAGTAATGAAAAGGGAACTTAGATTGCACAAGAGAGTTGGGAAAATGAGGAAGTATATTACTCAAATGAAAGCTAACTTGATTGTACAAATGAAGGAGGGGAGCCTTTACTGTTGGAAAAAATCTGGTTCAAAAACAGTTTTCTTGCACAGCGAAAAAATAAAATTTTTAAAACAGAGCCAATTTGTGATATTTATATCAATAAAATTTTCCCGAAACCACACCTATGTTTTGCCCTAAACGGATCATTATAGTTCCTAGCTTTCAATAAAATGACATTCTCCACTATTCTCGTACTATGAACTACTTCAAGTGTGAGCTCGAACACTTTCGAATCAAACACAAGAAGAGAAAATATTTTCTTTACTTTTAGTGAGAAAATATTTTCTTTACTTTCAATGGGAAAATAACACTTTTCCTCTTATAGAAACCAGTAGAATTGTTATTCCCGAAATATATATTTTCTACTTAGAAATAAATTCTCACTATTTTTAGGCAGAATAATAATATCTTAAAGTTGTGTGTAACTTATTGTCTTTTTTAGCCTTACCAGTGCTATCTATTTATATAGAAAGAAACTGAAACCCTAAT
Organism: Gossypium hirsutum; assembly: GCF_007990345.1. NCBI lineage: Eukaryota > Viridiplantae > Streptophyta > Magnoliopsida > Malvales > Malvaceae > Gossypium > Gossypium hirsutum. The sequence goes on from NC_053438.1 coordinate 11,281,972, forward strand.
TGAATTAATCGAATGCATTTAATGCCTATTTGATAGAAAAACAATCCCTTAGTTGAACTAGGAGAGAGAGGGACTAATAAGGTGTGCTTCCCCTCATATGTATTATGATGGGGATTTGGGCCTCTCTTGTTGATCGCCTTCCTCTCGAGCAACAAGAGAAAGATAAATCAACACTGGGACTAAAACGAATATAAATATCGCAGCTTACTACAAGTGTGACAGGTTAGTTGTAATATTTTTAGTGTTACAATCGAACACAAAAGTATTTCATGGATAAATTCAACTTTTTGTTAAGGGGAAATTTCAAGGATAAATTCAATGTTTAAAATTCTCCAAAGTTAGAAATTTAGAGGATGAAATTTTGTTAAGGGGAGAAGATTTGTAACACCCTAGATCTGGAAATATTACAACTGACTTGTCACACTACAAATTCTGGAATTTGATAAATCCAACCTTTTTAACACTTAGTGATCTTGTTTTCTAGCAATTTACTATTATTTTATTTAATTTTCCATTTTAGTAATTAATTAATAAAATGAGCAATTTTTAGTGTTTTATGATCTTTTAGGCCAATCCAGGCCTAAGGGAAGACTAACATGCTGATTAAGTGTGCAAGACACCAATTCAGGCTAAGGAGATAGTGGATTGTCCTCGATGTTGCAAAACCTAGCTTGGATGTCACAACACCACCTCCATACCACCTAAGGAGAATACTGCCCTCGATGTAGCCACACCAACCATGCTATGTCGCAACACCCAACCTAGACGTCTAAAGGAGTATACTACCTTCGATGTCGCGACATCGCTGCGACGAGGCCACATAAATTGTCAATGGTGTTTTCGTTTGTACAAATTCAATCAGTTATGATTAGTCATTTGTATTAGGTCTAAATGACTCATCTAACATGAATATTATAAATACTATTGCTCTGGACCTGATTAAGGATGGTCTTTGTAACAGTCTGATTTTTAGTGGTGTTGGAAATAGTGGTTCGAGGCCACCAAATCTAGCGACTAAGCTCGTAAATTTTATTATTTAAAATTTACGAGTCAAATATGGTTTTAAAAATTTTTTTGCATCAGTAATTTATGTCTTATAATGAATTATTAGTTCGAGTGATAAAACCCTAGTTCAACTGGTTTTAGAAAATGAGGTATCGGGACCTCGTTTTTATAAACCGAGCCATAAATATTTTTATAAATATTTACGGAGTACCATTAAGGTAGTATTAAAGTTTCGTTGAAACATTTTAATGTTTCGATAGTTAATTAATTAAAAAGGACTAAATTAAAAAAGATGCAAAACTTGATAATTATAATATTTAAGTGATTAAATGGCTTGATTAATAAATGAGGGAGGACTTAAGAAATAAATAAAACTAAATCTAAAGGATGAGGCGGCATAAGAAAAAAAAGCCATTTAATGGCAATTTTGTAATTAAGTGGAAATTAATATAAATTAAAGTGAAATTAAAACATTTTTATTTCATTTCTTCTCCATCATTCCACCGAACACCATAGCCATGGGGAAGGTTTTTATTTTTGGCTTTATTCCTTTACATGTAAGTATAATCGATCCTATTTCTTATAAATTTTATGTTTTTGAGATTGTTACAATTAGGTCTAACTAAACTTTACTTTAGTTTTTGATTTTATTGAAAATTTTGAAAGTTGCTATTGATGAACCTTGTGATTTTTTATATTAAATGATTAATTTGAGATATCAATTATTATTTAAAATTATTTTATTAAGTGATTTTGATAAATTTTCTGATTAAGGACAAAATTGTTGAAATAGTAAAAGTACAAAACTTTGTTGTGAAATTATTGCAAAAATGGGCTGTACTGAATGCCATGAATATTCAGCTAGCATGATTTTTCATTAAAAATGGTTAATTTTCATGTTTTGGGCTCATGGACTAAATGAATAAAAGTAAAATTTTAGGGGTAATTTTGTAAAAATATCAAAAATGACTAAATTGCATTAAATGAAATTTTTTTATTGTCTAAATTAATATATTGAATGAAATTATTAATTTAGATCAAGGCTGAGTGGAAAATCGAGGAAAATGAAGAATTTCCAAAATGCCCCTAAATATTGGTATTTCTACAATTTAAGCAGGTAAGTTCGTATGAACTGTATTCTGTATAATTTTGATTAAAGAGAATATTAATTGGTTATTTGTAATATATATATGTTCTGTTGTTGGAATTGAATTATTGTTGGAAAAATTATTATTGAAATTAATGCTCAGTTTAGATGAAACGCAGGATATGAGTACATTCAGCAATCGATGAATTGATGCCATTGGAAGAAAGTGACAGGGAATTACCCAAGTAAACGAGGTTCAACATTTTTTTGCAAATTTTCGTGTTTACTTTTTGTTTAGCTCTCACGAGCATCTGTTTAACTCATATGAGTTTCCGTTCAGCTTTATTAAGCTTCTGTTTAACCCTTATGAGTTTCTGTTCAGCTCTTGCGAGCTTCTGTTCAACCCTTATGGGTTTTTGTTTAGCTCTAATGAGCTTCTGTTCAGATTTTGAGCTTCTGTTAACGATGTATTTAAATCCGTAAGTCGTTCTTCGAAAGGTAAAATATAGAAAGTTGTCTTGAATGATATATGTATATGAAGAAATGGAAAGAGAATGATATGTAGTATGATATGTATATATATTAATATCTTGATATGTTGATACATGGAAATTATGTAAGTTGAGACAAGTAATAAACTCAAGTGAAACATGTTGAAATAGTAAGGTTATCGATGTTGAAATTATATGAAATATGTTCAAGTACGCTAACAAGTGTTGTTGTTTGATGCTCAGGCAAGTGCCAAGCTATTGGTTGAATGGTAATATGTTTAATTATAAGATGCATTGAAATGGTAAGTGCTCAAATGAACATATGCTTGTGTTCATGAAAGAGTGGTAAGTTTAAAGTTATGTAATTTCTTATGAAATGACTTATTATATGATTAATTTGAAAAAGACTATGTTTAAATGCATTAGCTTGTGGCTATGGTTGAATGATATGTTTATGACTGGTGTGTTATACACATGGAATGAGTGTAGAAAGTAAAGAAATGTAAATGAAAATAAAAAATTCGGAAGAGTTAAAGGATGTTTAAAATCCTACTATGCTAGGGATAATATGTACAAGTGATGTTGTGGATTTATTTACCTTGTGAGTTGATGAATATAGCCACATGAGTATTGTGGTATCAATAGTGGATTATTCTTGATATTTATAAATTTCATTTTTGAAATGAATGGATATGATTAAAGTTTATTCGAGCTTACTAAGCATTTATTGCTTACGCATTTGTTTTTCTTTACTTTTTAGATTACCGGAAGCTCGATTAGATTGGAAGCTATTCGGATTTATATCACGCTATCCATCGGTTCTATTGGTACTTTCGAATGTTTTGATTTTGGTTATAATGGCATCTATATGTAACTTGTTCAATGTTGGCCTATATGTAACTGTTGAGACTAGCCACTTATTTTGGCTTGTTTTGGATGCCTAATTATGGCTTGTTGATATGTATAAGGTTCATTGTAGGTTGACACAAAATTGGGTGAGAAATATAGCTTGTAAAATGGCCTATTTTTGTCCACATGGGCAGAGACACGGGGGTGTGTCTAAACTGTGTGTGACACACAGCCAGGTGACACTGTCGTGTGTCCCTTGTATCTTAAATTTGCATAAAACAGAATGCTCACACGGTATAGCACACGGGCATGTGGCATGGCCGTGTAACTCAAGTCAGTATGCTCAAATTGTTCACACAGCTTGAGACACGGACGTGTGTCCCCTACAACTTAGAAATTTTTTTTGATGCTTTCTGAAAAATTATTTGAGTTCCCAATTTAGTCCCTACTTATTTCCGATATGAATTTTGAGCCTCGATTGCTCACCTAAGGGACAATCTAATTGATTTTGATTGGTTTTTTATATGAATGCTAGATTAAATGAAATGTCTGATATTTAATTTGTAATCTCTGGTAATGCTCCGTAACCTTGTTTCGGCGATGGATACATGTTAGGGGTGTTACAGTCTTTCCTTATTTTAGTTTGATTTTCTCATATTAGGTTTTTTATTTAGGTTATTCCTTGTACGACTTTCTTAATTTCAATTCCAATTCCGGTTTTAATATTAGCACTTAAATTGTTCGTGTTTCTTGCATCCAATCGCCAATCACTCAACATCTGTTAAGGGATTTACGTTGCTAGGTATAATCAACATTTTCGAATCCAAAATTCTCTCTTCCCTCTTTTTTTCTTGATATTTCTTTGAATGTTTAAAATAAATTTGGGGATGTTGGTATTTAGATCTATGGATAAATAAACCCTTTGGAAGATTAACGAGTGGATGCGAGATTAATTACCGAATGTTGTAAGGTTTCTTCGAGAATTAGTCGGATCAAGTTGAGTAAAATTAAACCTTAGGATTGATGACCCTAGGATGTCATTTAGTTATATAGTTTGGGAGAATAAGCCTATATTGCATCTCTCAACTTGTCCTAGTTTGAATTGCGAGGTTGGGAGATAAGTAGTTCCTATTGACTAGTTAATGTAGTTAGAGGTCGGGAGGTAAAAACTAGATTAATTAGTGGCTAATTAGTAAAACCCTAAATTAGTAGTTAATTATGAACACTAAAATGAGTTAGTCTTTTGTTTGTGTATTCGAGTGATTTTCGATCGTTTATTTTGTTTTCGTATTTTGTATGTTATTTCCTAACTTATCTCCAGCTTTGCTTGTCCATACTATAATTTTATCTTAGTACTATTTAGACTTGTAGTGTAGGAATTAATTGTTGTTTAATCAGGCCTCCATTGGGTACGATCCTCAGAATACTCTGTGTTCCATTGTAAAAACAATATTACAATCTGAATCGTAGACTTGCGGACATCACCTTATTCTAGGTATTTTGTTACCCTATTTACATTCTCGACGTTCTCACGTCGATAGGCGATCAAGTTGTTGGTGATGTTGTTGGGGAGGCTTTGGCATTAGATTAGTTTTTGATTTCTACAATTAGTAACCTAAATAGGAAAATTTTAAGTTATAGATACGACTTTTATTTTTTATTTATAATTTTTATTATTTACCAAATTCTTTAATTTTCTCTAATTTCAGTGTATGACTTGAAGCAAGGGCGCCCTATCGAGGCAATCACCGATCTAGAGAGAATAATTAAACATAATCGAAGGTAGCAACAACAACAGATGCAAAATAATCCGCCAGCTGTAGTAGGTCCACCACACGAGAGTTCATTATTTGAAGAGCCATCACAACCAATAACATCGGTACAAATAAAGCCACCCATGGCACAACAGGAAACAACTCAACGCGATTATGCGCTACCCATTCTAGATACAGTGCAATGCGACATTGATATGCTGTAAATTAATTCCAATAATTTTGAAATCAAGACAACCATTATCCAAATGATACAAAAGAAACTGCAGTTTTGAGTTAACATCACTGAGGACCTGAATCAACAGTTGACACATTTCTTTCAATTATACGATACTTTTAAGTTTAATGGGGTTACCGAAAACGCTATTCATCTAAGGTTGTTCCCCTTTTCACTATGTGCTAAAGCATTTATTTGGCTAGATTCGCAGGTTCCTAGTTCGATTACTACATGGGAGGAGATTGTCAGATGGTTTCTGCACAAATTCTTTCTAATTAATAATACCATCCAGCCGAGATGTGATATTGCTAACTTCTATCAATCAGAGGGTAAGAATTTATATAAGGCGTGGGAACGTTTTACACTATTGTTGAGGAAGTTTCCCTATCAAGGTATGCAGGAGTGGTTGCAAATGCAAATATTTTAGAATGGGTTGGATGGAAATTTGACGTATGGGCTAGATGAAGCATTAGGAGGGGCTTTAATGAATAAAACATACAAAGATACTTATTACTTGATCGAAAACATGGCCATGATTTCGTGTGTTTGACCAAACGAAAAGTTTACCTATATTTCAAAACCACCAATGGTTAAAGCTGTCCAAGAGGAGGACAAATACCAGCAAATTTTAGTCAAGGTAAACCATTTTAGCTTGAACGAATGGGAAGTACTTAAAAAGCCAACCTAAGGAGGTGAATTATTTGGGGAATAAGGTTGGAAACCCCTATTCCAATACATACAATGTGGGTTAAAAGGATCAACCCAATTTAAAGTAGGGAGGTAATCAAGAAGGGGGGAACTACATGCAAAATTGACAGAATCCTTCTTATCAATATCCATACATGCAGAGAGCTCAAGAGAGGCCCATGATAAATGATCATAATGCATGTGGCCATAGAATGGAAAAAATGGAATTGGAGATGTAATCATTGAGAACCGAAATCTGACAGGTGCAGTATGATTGCACCCAAACCTACACTCAATTGGCTGACATTAGTGACCAACTTAACCAGATGATGAATATGATTTGTATTATGCAAAGAAAAATTCGTTCTGGCATCCTTAGCAACATAAAGAAAAACCTTCGTAGGGATGGGAAGGAGTGCGTGAAAGCAATTGCGCTCTCCTCGAGTAATGTGCTTAAAAATCTTAGTGAAAACATCCAAAAGGAGATAAAAGAGGGATTCCTCAAATCATGATGGTATTGAGAAAATTGAAAAGGTAGCTGAATCAGTAACTTAGCCAGAAATCCAGCAGAATTATGAACCTTGCACGAAAAGCATACCATTCCTATCTAGACTAGAGGATGGATGAAGAAGGGACGAAGCGAAGATTGTAAGTTTTTTAAACATTTTTAAGTCCCTTAATGTTAATTTAACCTTAATTGAACTAATAAAGAAAATTTCATAATATGCTAAGTACTTTAAAGAAATAATGGCTAGGTATGGGAAAATTAAGAAAGGGAAAAGACTAACATAGACGATTCATGTAGTGTGATAATGTAACGCACCAAACCCGACCTGATTCACCGGGTTCGGATTTCGAGTGTTACTTCACAAAGCTAAGCCATTAAATAAAATAGTTTACAATTTTCCATTTCTTTAAATGTTTTCTTCAACATATTATTTAAAAAATTATTGCTTGAAATCAAGAGAAGTAACTTAAAATAATATTATAGCAACATACTCAATACAAATCCTTACAAAATGAAAGTTTATTTAATATAGACTCAAAAGGCGTATTGTTAGACTACACCACAACTTCACTTTATGCATAATAGCCCACTCTGCCACCACCTTGGCGTACTCCTAGCGTCGTCCCTCCAAGAAAAGTCTCTTATCAGATACTTGAAAAGCAAACACAAATCTTGTAAGTATAGGAGTACTTAGTGCGTTTATTATAATAATACATTGATGGATACTTTGCAAATGAACTACTAGGTGCCAATTATTCTGCATCATTGCGGATACCACCATAGTTTACCATTCTTTTACACACCAGCTATCATATTCTTATCATACTCAATCCTCATTGTCTAACTAACTGAGGAATTCTTTCCAACATTTCATAATTCTCTTGTACCACAAAAAAATTCTTAACAGAACATACCTCCAGAAACCACTTCCAACAATCCATGGCTTAACCCATTCTCTTATTTCAAACAGTTTTTCAATAAGATTTATCACGAGCAGATACATATATTTTTGGCGAATACTTGTGCATAATTTACTACCATCGATTTATACTCAGACATAGCCTGATTCAGTACCACACACATCCATACTGATAAATCATTTCTTAGACTATTTTGACGAATTCCATATCATTTTATACCAGAATCCCATAACACAAGATAACACTAATCCAAATTCAAAATAATTTTAGAAAAAGATACAATACCCCTCACTTCTCATAATTATAGATCATCATAACGAATATCCTTTTTAACATACAAATACATATTTATTTCTTATGGAAACTATTAAGACTTATTCACCCCAAACTTAGAACATATCAATACGTCATTTTAATCGTACTTATTATAGAACTAAAAGAACTTACTCATATCTTACCATAGAAACAAACATCCAGACTCAAATCATACCAGACACTCCTAACATTTCACGCCGCGTAGACGAAACAAAGCACGTCATACAGGTAATCATACAGAATCTCTTATTTACTGTCCCAACAGGCTTCACAGAACACATCAGAGGAAAATAAATGATATACCGAATGCGCTATAAGTCCTTATTATAGAATACGCTCTAAATCAATCTAATCAAAGTATGCCATAAAGGTGATCCATATAGGGTATGCCACAAAGGCGATTCCCACAGAGTACGCCACAAAGGCGATTCATTTAGAGTACGCCGCAAAGGCTGACATGATGCCACGCAGAGAACCCTATTAGATAAAATGTCATTCAACAGTTCTTTTTCAGAGTATGCCATGGTAAAAGACTTTTTTACTTCAGAGTTTATATCAGAGTTCGTGTTTACAATCTCAACAGACTTCTTTATTTACCAGTGCGGTGACTCGACTCAATTTACAAACTTTATGAACCAGATACATCCCAGATCCAAGCTTTCATAATTTCATAACACTTTTCATACATCCTATAGAAATTATTTTCAAGCAAGTTAACTTATCTCTTAATCTAATCATAACTTTATTCCTAATGTTGTATAAGTATCATATTTATTCTATACTATCCACGATTTCCAATTCATAGTTGGATCACTTTTGAGTAGATATACTTTTGTATGAATAGTATACATGCAAGAGTCAGAGTAAAAACTCACCTGATCCTCACCTATTGCAGTTCAAAGCTCTAGATCCAGATATTCATCTCGAACTAGCAGCAACCACTGCTTAGGAACATAATTTCACTACCACTACTCCTGTACATACAAATTACTCATCATCTAAATGATTGACAATCCCATGTAGAAACCTTATACTTACAGTCTCACTGTTCAATTATCACATACAAATTTACTCATTCAGAACTTAACATGCAGAGCTGAAACACTTACCCTGATGCGAAATAACCACTAATCATCAAAGAACCATAGCTTTTAAATCATCGATTTAAGATACATTCAAACTTAAGAAAAGTGTCAGTACATACCATTTAAGGAAGAGGAAGAATAAAGAAAAACCCTTTTGGAACCCATCTCCCACATATAAATATGACTCAACTTACTTAGTGGAATTTAATAAGTGTCATATGTTTCAAAATTTGCCTACTTAATGGCCTACAGTTTCTGTGATAAATATTATTAAATACCTTGCAATCATAATTATCCAGTTGACTATTTACTTGATTTCTAACAAAGTTACTTAAAATTTAAATAGTACAGTATTCTAGACAAATCAGGTGTACTATAATTTTGGCGAACACTTTTCCTATACTTACCCTTAATATCTTAACATTAACTTCTCCTTAATACACGAACTTCAACTAGGGTCTTACAATGTGTAACCCCGTGTTTTCTATCCTGATGAACTATCAATGATGCTATAGCATTTTTCAATTATGGTCTTAGTCTTTTTTACCATGATGCCATAGCGTTTTTCAGCCATGGTCTTACTCATTTTCGTCATGATGTTATAGCATCTTTCAACTATGATCTTACTTATTTTTACGCCTATAGCCTCCGATCGAACCCATGGCGTAGCCATGATCTTTACTCTTCTCATTTGATTCCATTCATTCCTCCATTTCATCATCCTATACATTAATGCTCGAACACCGCAGTGTCCCCTCCGCAAGGCTTGAAGCTTTGCTTATCACGGGTGCACATAGTAACACTGTATAACGGTATTTAACAGAATCATCTCATTTTCCCTTTCTAACTTCGCCTAAACCCAGTAGTTTTTCCTTCCATGTATTTCATAGATGTAATACCATGGAATTATAGCTAATTTATGCTCACTAGACTACCATGGCAGGTACCCATAGACCCATGTAACCTTTCAACATACTTAGTAGTTCGGGGTTTGAGTATAGAAACTCACCTGATACTCCTTTGTCTCACCATCTTAGCTTTTCCAAATGTCAGAGGTTCCATTCCCCAAGCAGCTAAGAAAGAAAACCAACTCATGGGTTAAACTTATTTTTCTAGAAACATGTAGAATCCCTTAAAAATGGTTTCTAGAAACTCTTAACTTTGTTTTATAAGACTTACGTACACTGAAAGGCTCAGAACTATACGAGTTCACTAGTTTCTCTACTTTCCCAACTTAAACCTTCTGATCATTGCTCCATGCAGAGCTTTCCTGTAACCATCTCCTCTAAGAGCTACTAAGGAAGAAGTTAAAGAAGAAAAATGAAATAGACTAGAGAAGAAGTCTTTCAAGAAGTCATTTCTCAACTATTTATAACCCTACCCACACGACCCTCAATCGTGCAACATCTACCCATTCACAATCATGTTTTCCCCCATTAAGGAACTGATTGGTCATCTCTTAATCGGACCAGAATTGATTTTCAACCATATCCCATTTTGTTCCTAATTTTTCCTAATTTTTCAATAGAAACCTCCAGCTTACAATCTCTTTCAATCTAAGCCCTAAATAAGTCCTAAATTACTAGGTTTGAAAGAATCTGAGTGTGACAGCATAAGCCTCTACTTATATTAAAACACGTGAGTTACATACGCATGATCAGTGTCTAACTCAGGATTTAGGTAAATCACACCATGAACGTTTCAAGTGAACTAATTCAAAAATGGATTTAGAATTAATTCATCTTGGGTCTAGTCAAATGTATCATTCTTCCAAAGAAAACATCTACATCTCTACTTGTGAAGTCAACTGTTCTAATAGCCAAGACTAGTTATCTCCTCAATTGGAATTATAGATGACATAATAATCCTTCTAAGTATTTGAATCAAATGCTCATTTTGATTCTTTTATGGGATTATGGACTCGTTTAAATTATCTACTAAAGTAAGCTATCTTTCTCGCAATATAAATGTTCTTACAGTACCACTTATCATCAATTTGAACTTAAACAATCAATGAGCTAATATTTGCTTGTCACAATTTTGCTATGCATGCAAAACATGAAAGACAAAAACGCAAAAGACACAATGGTGAAATGTGAAATTAACTTTATTTATTCATAATTCAAATACATGGAAAATAGTTACATGTTTACTACAATATGGACATATTTCCCAACAATAACTAGATTAATTATTATTTAATTAGTAAAACCCTAAAATGAGTTAGCTAATTATGAACACTAAAATTAGTTAGTCTTCTGTTTGTGTATTTGAGTACTTTTCGATTGTTTATTCTATTTTCATATTTTGCATGTTATTTCCCAGCTTATCTTTATCTCCTTGTTCTTACTATGATTTAATCTGAGTACTGTTTAGACTTGTAAAGTAGGAGTTAATTGTTGTTTAATCAGGCCTCTCTTGGGTACGATCCTTGGAATACTCTGTGTTTCATTGTAAAAACTATATTACAACCTGACTCGCATACTTGTGGACATCGCCTCATTCTAGACATTTTGTTGCAGTATTTACACTATCGACGTTCACACGTCAGGAAGCGGTCAACTCGTTGGTGAAAGAATCAAGTCTAAGGCCTCACGTTTGCTTGGCCTATCAAGTAATAAAGTGATAAGTAGGTATTATTCCCATAAGGACCAACTTCTAAGTTGTTAAGTACCAAATATTCAATTGTATCTAATTTGGATCAATAAAATAAATTCTACTTACTATTAAAATTAAACTAGGCAAATTATGGAGATATTATTAAACTATAACAATGAAACTTTTGAAGTTTCTTAATCAATTGTAAAGACTTGGAACTCTAACTTCAACTAATCTAGTTAATCAATTATCTCTCATTCAATTGTTCATTCTATGTAATTACTAACCCAGGATTCAATGGCATTAATTAGATCCTACCAATATTTAGCTAAGTTAATCACCTTCCCCACTAGTTATATTCTTATGCTAGGCAAGTCGAGTGAAGTTGCAAAGAACAAACCTATTGGATTGATTAGGGCAGCAAATATTTTCCTATCCTAGCCATAAATTAATTCGTTCATCGACGCTATTAAAGTTAATCCTAATTTATTTAGTCTAGATCCAAATCTTAATATTCTCTTCCAAAACAAATCAAGATGATCAAATTAATACAACTTGGTGACAAGCAGATTAAATAAGTACAAAATTGAATAAGTAATTAACAACCATTAAAACAATTGAAGAGAAAATAAATTAATTAAGAAATAGGATCCATCATTGTTTCAAGAAAATAAAGTTTTGTTCATATTAAGTTGAAAAAACAACAACAAAAAGATATTCAAAACAAACTTGCATCAATGAAAAATAATATATATATATAGAGAGAGAGAGAGAAAACAATTGAAGGATTAATGTCAAGCTATATGGATATCTTTTTCTTCTCTTCTTTGCAAGCTTGAAGTTTCTCTTGGTGTGTGAAAGTTTTCTTTTGCCTCCAAGTTGATTTCCTCCCCTTTTTTTTTTCACTCAATTTTTGTCACCCTTATTTTTAGGGTTTCTATTTGTTCTGCTCCATCACGCACAAGAGTTGTGGTGGAGCGAACTGCTTATTGCCAAATTTTTTAAATTAAAGAGCATGCTCCACCGAATGAATTAAATCCGGTGGAGTTGAAGGCTTCTCTTCACCACTTTTTACTCTATGTTTCAAGTCTTTCATTCTTCATCTAAGACTTACAATGGGAAAAGGAAAATAACAAATAAGTTCAAACTAACTTTAAAAATGATAAAAATTAAACAAGATTCAAATAATATATAGTTAATTCAAAAAACTATAAATTGCAATAGAAACTAATCTAAATACTAAAATTACCTTTTAAAATATTATGAATATTATATTAAAATAACTCTAAATATGAGAGTTATCAAAATCTAATGAGCAATTTACAATCAAATGACTTCTTAGAGGAATTGTCTATAAATGCTTTTATTTATGATTGTAATAAGCCCCCTAAGGCTTTAGTTTCTATTTTCTAAGTTGAGGCTAAGAGATCCCTATTTTAAGAAATTTGCGTAAACTTTATATTTAATCAAATGTAGAATTTGGAATGATGGAAAGTGATAATTTTCTTGAAAATTTAATCAGTTGAAAAGTTATTCCAACGTTTGATATGTCAAAAAAAAAGTTACTTTTTTTGAAATCTAACTTCCCTTTGGGAATTACTTTCCCATAAACATGGCAATGTGATTCCCATAATAAATGATGAGAAATTTGCTTTCCCATATAGGTTGGAAAGTTAAAAAGATGTCAAAGCCAAAATTAACCCTATTTTACTTTGATTTAGGGTATTGATTTATTAAACGTAAAAAAGAAGAAGAAGAAGACTATTACCTCTTTTACACTACCAACTCTCTTGTCATTTCAATTAATTCTTTAAAAGTAATCCCTTTTTTTTTCCAATTTTATTTTCGACCTGCATATTTAATCATCTAAATACTATATTATTTACATATGATATTTATTTTCTATTGTTTTTATCTCTTTCCCAAAACAAGTTTTATACATGCAGGATTTTATATATGCATTGTTATATTTAGGAAACACATGTAAGATAAATTTGAAATAATTTTGATTTCAATTAAAATTATAAATTGCAATATTATTAAATATTTAGTCCAAAAATTTATTAATGATAAAGTTTATTGTAAAATGTTGGATACATAAATATTATTTTAATTTAATAGGAGTAAATTTGTAAAGTATCAATATATTTTAAGAAAGCATTTAGTGAATCAAATGTGATAATGTAATTTTATAAAGAAAGCACATAATGCTACCTAAGTTTTTTTTTTTTGCAAGAAAGAACTTTGGACATGTGTCAAATAATGGTACCTCTTGGATCTTCCTTTTATAATATATAATATAAGTATATATTTGAATAATAAATGCAATCTAATTAAAAACGAAATCAAATTTGAATATTTTTATCCAAATTTACTCCAAATTAACAAAAAATATCAAATCAAAAAATATACAATTTTTTTATTTTTTATTTTCTATTTACGTTTTATTGTTTATGTTTGAGGTTTGTGACTGTTCCCTCAATAATATCATTTTTAAGATTCAAACTTATATACTCTTATTGAGAATATAATATATCTTACCACTGTATGATATATATTAATTAAAAATTTTCCAATAAAATTTTTAACTTATTATTTTGACCCAAACAATTTTATAATATAAATTCAATTTAACATTTAAAAATATAATTTTAAAATGTTTTTCCTAAAAAAATAAATAATATTTAAATTTATTACTATAATTGTATTTATTGTTTTTATAAATTTTCAAAATGATATTATACTTTTATCATATTAATTCAAAATCAAATTCTTTTACATACAATTTGACTCGCATGATTTAAGTTAACGGAATAGAAAATATGATACTTAAATTATTAAAATATGAATCACACATCATGAAAGGGTAAAATTGTCATTTGCAAGAAATAGGAGCAGAGATATTGGATATGTGGGCTATATTTCATCATTAGAAATGATACAGTCGATAACATTGAAGGATCAGCTGTCGGTTTGTGATTATGGCATTTTCGTCATTTCACTCACAAAGGTCATTCATAAATCAATATTATTGAAATATTAGATTTTATCTCGTATAGCTAAAAGAAAATATTAATGTTAAAAAATATTACTTAAGCTAAATAAGGGAAATATGTTGTTTTTGTTTTTAATTGGCCTTTTTGGTCGGTATTTTTATTTAAATTAGAAAAATAGAACGTTTTGAGAGAATGTGTGTGAAAACTTGTTCAGCTGGATGCGCTTTCCTCTAACAATCATTTCTCCAATAGTTTTTTGAATGTTGACAACGATAAAATTTTTTAATGCCCCAACGGTAATTCTTTTTCTTATAAATACCAGATCATTTTTTATTTTTTATTTCATTCAAATCCAACTCTTTCAATTCTCTCTAACCTTTCAACCCTCTTAATTTTCTCAAGTTTTATTTTAAATTTTCCGATACGCTTGTTTAAAAATATTATAGTTTTATTTAAGTATTCCGTATATTATTCATTTCGATTAAATTTTCACGAATGGCAAGCTCTCTGATTCGTTTCGACGACAACCATATTTTCGCCGCTCAAGTGATAATGGTAAGACGAAATTTTAAATTTTGTTATTTTCAATTAAGTTAAATTTAAAGTTTTTATTTTTAAAATTCATTTATTTTGTTGATATAAATAGGCGGATGATCGTGTTTTGGAGAGGTTCATACATAACTTGTCAAAGAGCCCATATATTCAGATTTGTGGTTACTTGCAAGACGCAGGATTTTTACATGCGTCTCAAATGCTCGAGGACTGCAAACTTGATCCTACACTCATCAGCGCATTGGTGGAAAGATGGAAGCTCGAGACATACACTTTCCATCTTCCATAAGGCGAGTGTACAATCACACTCGAGGACGTTTCTATGTGTGGTGGTGATTACCGTTTCTACGTTCCCCAAGTGAACGACCCTTATATGTTCCTATTGGTGACAAGGTAAAAATCATTTTATAATAATATGTAGTTAATTTAGTAAATGTTATTTTTTATTATATGTTTGAATTAACGTGTCGCTTGAATAGGTGGAACCATGGGCCAAGTTACGTGGGACTACCGGAGCAACTCAAAGATATCTGGATGTTGTTAGATCAACACTCGAAGGTTGAGGTTAGTTACTGATTTTTTTCAAACCTATAATAATTATGCATTGCAGTTTGAATAGATGTCATACGCCGATCCGAATATCATAAAATGCATCCCGCCCAAATTTTTGGCTATTCAAAATATGTGGGACACGAAAGAGCCATTGATAGTGTACGCGACGGTGGAAATGCATGAATTGGACTGAGTGATGGGACAGTTTGGCTGGAGACAACAAATTCACTGTACATACTAGATCTACATGAGAAGACTGACAAGAATTGGTGAGATTACCAGAAGGAGTATATTAGCATTTGGGATCGAAGGATGGAATTCTTACCCATCCACGAACCCTTTTTTCTCATCGAACACGACGGCTTGTTTGGAGTACATGCCTTGGTTCAGAGTCGTTGACAAGCCATATCTGATACCGGTGGAGGCGAGAAGTAGGAAACTGCATCAGAAGACATCTTCGTCCCCATTATTCTATGCCCCCATGCCGACATTGATGCCAAAAAAGATGCCGACGTAACCACTGACATTGATGGCAACACCAATCCTAGTATCGATCCCCGAGTCAATATCGACATATCCAAGCTTTGCAATATCATACGGTTATTCACTGATAGTATCACAAACACCCACTGCGTTGTTGTTTTACCGATGTGGGTCATCGGCACAACCACTTTCTCGTGGAGTGGAGGACATATGATGGGAGGCTAGGATGGCACCGCAGTCAAGCATGGAGGAAGGGGATGGAGAATAAGACGAAAACAAAGTCGAATGTGGGGATGAAGATAAAGTCGAGAGTGGAGATGAAGATGACTATGAGGGTGGAAGTGAAGAAAAAGAAGATAAAGACGATAATCATGATCAAGACCCCAAGTCGACACCACTAGCTGTGCGTCGAAATCTTACACGTTTATTTTATTGCGTAGAAATCGTTTCTATCTATCTTTCTTTTTATTTATTCTTTATTTATTTTGTTTTATTATAATATAATATAATATTATAATATAACATATTTTATTATAATATATATATATTAAATTTATAAATATCTTACCTTATGCCGCCTCATTAAAAAAATAATAGCATAATTGCTTCTTTAGTCCCTTTATTTTTCTTTAATCTATAATTCAATTTTTACCCTATATTTAGTCCTTATACATAATTACTTTTAATTCAAGCAAATTCACTTAATCGAAACCTAATTAATTACACAACTAAATTCCTCAATATTTACCAAAAATATTTATGAGTCCGATTTACGGGAATGGAGTCTTGGGAATGCATTTTTTTAATTTGATCCTTTTTAATTAATTAATTATCAAAACGTTGAAATTTCTTAACCAAACTTTAATACCGCCTTAATGACACTCCATAAATATTTATAAAAATATTTATGGCTCAGATTATAAAAACAAGATCCCGATACCTTATTTTCTAAAACCACTTGAACTTAATAAATCACTTATACAACATAAATTATCAAATCAAAAAACCTTTTTTTAAATCACATTTGACTCGTAAATATTAAATAATAATATTTATGAACTTACTTGTCGGATTTGGTGGCCCCAAAACCACCATTACCGACACCACTAAAAAAACGGATTGTTACAACTCTTCCTCTTTACAAAAATTTCGTCCTTGGAATTTCTTACCTGGTACAAGCTATTAAGTCAAGTCTTCCTTCCACCTTTTCAATCAAAATCCATAAAAATCAATCATAACTCATATCATTTCCGAACTCATATCAGAACTCATTTTAGAACTTGATACTAGACCTGAACTTAACTAAGTAGCTCTGATGTTCTCTTGTTATCACTTTATCACTAGTAGTATAACTACCGAGAAATTCCCAGTAATAGTTTATCGAAACATAACCGAGAAACCCAGATTATCAAACTCTAACTAATGTTTCTAACGTGGTTGCATCTGTAACTTTCAACTGATATTTTTCCCCTTTTTCCAGGAAAGCATCAGGCAATATCATTTTACACAATTGCGATAACTTCATCAAATAGGACGACTTTAACCCATAATAACATTTCTCGATTAGAACGGACATGATAGATATATTTCTGTATCAAGTCTTTTAGAATCTGAATTTCTCATTCTGACTGTCCGTCTTTTTACCCATGAATGCACAAAATTTATTTTCGGACCTAAGGATAGACTAAAATGCGTATAACTCAATTAACTTTTTAATGAATAACCCACTTTGATTAAAACAACTAAGTCGATTTTATCTATCAGATAATAATTTCAGAATAATCCCTTCTTCTTGTTGTCAAGACAACCCGGACATACAATCTATCACAATTCCCTCAGAATACTAATCAATGATCCTTAAAAACTGCATTAACTTAAACAAAACATAACATCCCATTTTAACTTGTTAACATTAATCAAGATTACCCGAGGAATGAAAACCAATATACAAGTTTGAGCTCAATCTTCCACTGTCTACTCTTTTGCCGATGTCAACCCTTTCACGAAAGCTAGAAAATGATTATATATACAATAAAGCTATTTCAATTATTAACATCGAAGCTTTGAACTATACCGAAGCCACAACCATCAGATAGATTAAAAACCATAGTGCTATAATAGGACCAACGTTTCAATCATATAGATAGAACAATACCTCAACATCAATAGTGCACTCCAAAATAGAAGAGGAAAACTGAAAGTAGTCCTAATAACAACCAGTGTAGTAATACAACTTCTTTGATCTGAGGCCCATATCACCGAGCTCCCATGATCGAACCAAGATTTGTAATAGTAATAAATATAATTACCTTCGGCCAATGAATACCTTTTACAGATGAACCATGTTTGACAAATTAATCAATAAGAATGATAAGAAAACCAAGATAATGAAATTCAAGATGTGAAGCTATACTGAATTTTCGAGAATAAAAACCACATTGAATGATAAAGAGATCAATAATATCCCAAAGAAAGTCCAGAAGAAGAATATCGCCCATACGCACTAGAAACAGTCGTGATAGAGACAATGTAAATTGCTTATATGTAATTCAGAGCATCAACCAATAGAAATAGAAAATAGCATCATATGAGTCTTATCATCAAGTCTTCTATCGAACATAATGGATTAGAAAACCAAAGAAAGATAGAGCAATGTCGATTATGAATCAACTAGACTAATAATAATTCCGTCTAACATTATGATTAGCTAACGTTTTCTTACGATAAGAATCACCTCTAAAAATGAATAGTTACATATATCTTTGAGAATAAAAGAACATATAAAATACCCAGAAGAGATCACTTTAAGATACTCGACTATAACAGCTGCATTCAGACATTTTTGCAATTTCAACATTATCCCACTGACTACTACAGTCATCAAAGATCCCATATTATCCCAATCACTAAAGAAATCAATTCAAAAAAATTCTGGTTAAACCATTCTTTAAATACCATACCTGAATAATTCGATTACTCGTGAATAACTTCTTCATTAATAGTGACATTGCATATCTCAAATAATCTTCAGAAAAATATGATATCCCTTCTAGAACTCTCTTTACTTACTAACCCATCCTCAGCTCTGGCCGCATTATTATTCACTCAGCTATTGAACTCTCTAGTTTCACACTTGTAAGCTTAATGAATATAAATCTTGTAAATTTCATTGTATAAGACTGTACAGGTTAGTGGGTAAAGGTCGTAAAGCCTCAAAATTTGACTATCATATATACACACATATAACGTAACATTTATGATCAACATAATCATTATAATCATTCGACATTTTCAACTATAAAATAAAAACAAATATATCAACATCCAAATCCCAACTCAATTCGACTCAATTATGGCATGTACCTCTAGACTCAATTCCGAGCTCGAATTAGTCTAAGAATCGGCTAAACCTGCAAAGCTCTGATACCACTAAATGTAACACCTCCAACCCGTATCTCTCGCCGGAACCAAGTTATGGAGCATTATAGGAGTTTACAAATCAAACAGATAGAAATTTTAAACATTTCATATCATCAAAACAAGTCATCAAAGCATCATTTTAATCCAAATTATAAACATATCAAATCCAAATCAATTTTTCCTAGTTCATGAGCACTTAAACATAGAATTAAATTCACATGCACCTATCTAGATTTAGTTCAATTTATCATGCCATAATATGACTTTAAAAACAAACACATATTTATATGCATAAAACCAACCAAAATTAAACTTATAACCTCATTTACAATCAAACCACAAAATAACTATTATTTAGACACCCTAGGTACATGCCAACACAAAGGATAAACATCACCACATTTGAGTTGAAAATCGTTGTTGGATGCTGAATCGGCAATCAAAAGTTAAGTACCTAACCTGCGCACGGGAAACAAACTGTATGCTGAGTATAAACTTAGTGGTATTTCTATAATCTGAATATTTAAAGATAAGAAATTACAAATATACAATTGAAATATAAACACATATTAATATTTAATTATTACAACTACCATATCATATTTGATTTGTTTCACAAATATCTCAATTCACATACTTGCTATATAAATAGCTTTTCACAATTTATTTCACATTCCATTATACAATTGCAATATCCATTCCGTAGTCATTTCATGTGTATATAACTCATATATTCCATATATTTGCAACATATTTCACATTCTAGTTTCAATTCACTATTTCACTTCCATTTCTCATATCATGTCATTTCAATATCAATTATATAACTTTATTATTCATTTACCCCTATTAACACGACTCGGACTCGATCGGATACACGGATCCAACCAAACACACCAGTTTGGCACCTAGTGCCTCATTGGATAATTCGAAGTAATAATTTGACACCCAATGTCTCTTTGGTTAAATCGAAGTAAATTGGCACCCAGTGTCTGATCAAATTAATACGAAGTAGGAAATTGACACCCAGTGTCTCATCGACTCGAAGTCAAAAAAATGCCTGAACTCTTCCAATCCTATGGCATGCCATCTATATTTGACTCAGTCCGATACAATTAATAGGATTTCGATTCACTTTTCAAATACAACCAATATTCATTTCAATTCAAATAATCAATATATTCAATATATTCAATATATATACCAATTCAATCAATATAAATTCAATAAACTCATCACATACTAAATCAATCCATTTCAATTGCAAAACACAATAATTCTCACCTCAACACTTACCATATACATTAAATTGAATTATAACAATTAACAACTAAATCGAATTATAGAAATACAAACCAGAAATTCTGAGCTATTCCTCGTCAACTTTATCTTTCCCTTTTTTAGTCAAGGATTTCGGTATGACGTTTGCTATGGAATTAACAATTAAAATTGATCAATACAATACAATTCAATTTCATATTGCACATTCCAATTTTTACTCAACATTTGTCTAAATTTCAATTTAGTCCCTAAACCGAGACTAATTTTATTTTTTCACAACCAATTCTATATTTTCATTCAATTTCCACTTTAAACTAGATTTAACTCTCTAATTTCTCCTAAATCCCTAAATTTTTTAATTTTCACAATTTAGTCCCTATTAATCAAAATTTACAATTTATTCTACAATTCAATCCTTTTTCACTACTAACTTAAAAATCTATCAATTTAATCCCTAATACTAAAATTATTCAACATTAACAACATTTAAAAACTCAATAATTTCTAAAATTTTGACATGGGTCAGGTAGTATTTAATACCGGGATTCCAAAAACATAAAAATTAAAAGAAAAAGAGACTAAATTGACTAACGAATTAAACTTTGAACGATTGAAGCCCCTAAGGTCGTGGCTTTCTTCTTCCTTTCTTTCCTTTTTTCTTTTTTGTCTTTCTTTTTTTTCTTTCTGTTTCGTTTCGTTTCGTTTCTTTTTATTTATTCTTTATTTATTTTGTTTTATTATAATATGATATAATATATATACTTAATAATTAAGTAAAACATATTTTATTATAATATATATTAGATTTATAAATATCTTATCTTATGCCGCATCATTAAAAAACAATGGCATAATTGCTTCTTTAGTCCCTTTAATTTTTATTTAATCTATAATTCAACTTTCACCCTATATGCAATTTAGTCCTTATACCTAATTACTTTTAATTCAAGAAAATTCACTTAATCGAAACCTAATTAACTACACAACCAGCTTCCTTAATATTTATCATAAA
Organism: Gossypium hirsutum; assembly: GCF_007990345.1. Classification (NCBI taxonomy): domain Eukaryota; kingdom Viridiplantae; phylum Streptophyta; class Magnoliopsida; order Malvales; family Malvaceae; genus Gossypium; species Gossypium hirsutum. Next base: position 11,303,802 of record NC_053438.1, read on the forward strand.
TATTTATGAGTCTGATTTACGGGAATAGGGTCCCGGGTATGCATTTTTTAATTTGATCCTTTTTAATTAATTAACCATCAAAACGTTGAAATTTCTTAATGAAACTTTAATACCACCTTAATGACACTCCGTAAATATTTATAAAAATATTTACGACCTAGATTATAAAAACAAGGTCCCGATACCTTATTTTCTAAAACCACTTGAACTTAATAAATCACTTATATAACATAAATTATCAAATCAAAAACCTTTTCTTTTTAAATCACATTTTCACTAACATTTCATATATTATGCAAAAAAAGTACCCTAACCCCGAGAATTTTTTGGTAGATTTGAAGCACGTTTTGAAGATATTCGATGAAAATACTGGTCCTATGACGGATTTTCAACCACGAAGATTTTTTCCTTTGCAATCTCTCCTTTACCCTACGCCTATAAAAGGGGCCCCCCCCTCTATACTCCATCATCCCTAAAACATCATCTCTCTTGGCCTTCATCTCTCCAGTTTACAATATTTCTCTCTTTTCGTTTTCTTCCCCGCTTTAGTATTAAAAATGTTTGTCGCTAATAAAAATTTCGGTTTGAGGTATTTTTGAGTCGTCAGTGATGCGATATCACTTCAAGATGCATATATTTCATATATTCTTTTGAGATTGGACCATTACCTCTGAAACCTATCCTATGGAATTTGGGTTCCGTGGTTATTTTGCTTTGTACGATCACGGGTGGAAGTTTATATAGAGGTCTCAATTGATGGCCGCTATGTGGTCTTGGATTAGAGTATAATTGGGGGAGCCAGTTGGCAGTCATTACGTGGATACGAGCTCAAACTTTTCAGATATCTGGAAATGTTGCCTTATAAATACCATACAGAAGTTTGAGGGCATAATCATAGGGAAAAATTGTGTGGCTTCCCACTATAATCGGCATTTTTTTCTTTATTTCCATATAGTTTACATCTTTAACATTCCTTCTTATCTGAAGGCCAGCACCACTGTGAACATAGGAGGACTTTCAGGCGGACAGCGGCTACTGCAGTGGAGTAAATGTGATGCTCCTTTTAGGGTGACAATGATTTTCATTATTAAACAACTCATTAATAACTACAATTGTCGCCACGCCAACCCAAGTTTGACGTCTACTGTGCTGGAACATTCGCTTTATGCTTGAGAGCTCTCTTGTGTCTATTTCGGTGTCAGCCTTTGAATAAAAGTAAAAGGTTAAAGATACCGGTAGCCTGGAAATAGAGAAAAAATTTATGTTGATTACACCGGAAAGCCCTCCGTTTTCCCTATGGTTATGCCCTCAATCTTATGTATAATATATAAGGTATCATGTATCCAAAATCTTGAACTCGTGACTGCATAACGACCACCGACTGAAACCTCCACTTAGATTCGACCAATGACCTTATCAAGCACTACCACCCCGAAACCTGACTTCCATAGGATTAATTTCTGAGGTAATGGTCCTATTTCGACATGCCATATGAAATGTATGTGTTCTGAGATGCGTTATCGCATCCCTGACCCCTCAATTTAATATATAAACTTTCGTGGTTTTACCCCTAAAATCTTAAACCCGTAACCCTAACCTTATCAAAATTAAAAAAAAGATGAGGAGAGAGAGAGTGTGTGTATGAAAACGACGTGCTTCCACACACTCTCTCCAAAAATGGCCTATTTCCCTAATTAAAAAAAATGACCTAAAAGGCCAATTAAAAAAAAACGACATATTTGCCTTATTTAGCCAATTACTTAACAATTAATTCTTACATTCATAAATAAGTTTTCTTTACGCTTGAATTCAATCTTTAAACACATCATTTTTAGTTGTTTTATTTTAAGCATTTCATATAAAAATAATAAAAGAGTCGAAATAATCGTTATATTAATACTCAATACTTTATAAAATTATAATTTTTAAGTAATTTTTATGACTGAGTTGGTGCTGAGTTAACTTGTGACATCAATTAAGTCAAATACATCATACAAGTATAAATAATAATATATATTGTTTTTATTTTTAAAGTACTATAATTATAATTATTTGATATATTACATAAAATTTGATAATTTATTTTATTCAAATTATGTTTGTCCTTTTTTTCATTATGATTTATTTATATTTATTATATAATTATTAATTAAGTTGGTGTCACAAATTTATTGTTGACCAACTTAATTAAGAAATTATATAAAAATCAATTTTCAAAAAATTAAAAAATATTACTGTAACAATATTTTTATCTTTTCATATTTTTATATAAAATCTATAAAAAAAACCCGAATATGAAGGATTTTTTTTAGATCAATAGATTTAAAAAATATGACACCATATTTCTTAACACCTCAATTTTACCATTTCAATCAAAACATTTTTACTTTTTAAAAAGAATTATAAACATAAAATCTACATAATTTTTTTACACCCATACCACAAAATTGTGTCATAATCTACTTTTAATAAATACTTATATTATGTTTAAAATAATTAAATATTCAAGCATTATGTTTAAAATAAATGGAAAATACTATTGGCATAAAGTTTTCTTTTCATATTTTACTTGAATTTAATTTTCTTCTCTTTGTATTGATTTGATGCATTTAAGATTGTCGACCCTGTTTTTTAAATACAGAATCATGATTTACAAAAAAAAAACTAAAATTAGTGTTTTCATTATGAACCATATAACCATCTTAGTTGTCAACAATTTCTTAATTCAATGGGAAATTCGATTCCAAATAATTTCATTTTCTTCTCTCAAATTTTTTTTTATAAAAAACCCATCTTTTAATTAATTAAAATTTAATGTCTACATGAATAAATAAAAATAAAGCATATAATAATACCACAAAAAGTCAATTTCAGTAATTAACTTTTACTTTTCAGAAAAAAAAAACAAATTCAAAAAGTTGGTACTATAATTCAAAAAAGAAAAAAAGAAGACATACAAGAGTAAAATTAAATGCATTATACTTAATATTTCTAAGAATAGGCTAAAATAGGGAGAAAATGATAGGTTAATAACTAAAATTATAGATCTTAACTAGGTTCAAATATTTTAAACACAATACGAAAATTTGATGTAAGCTAGTTTAATATATATAATGTATTTAAGTTTTAAAAAATTCATAATAATTTTATTAAATCTATTTTTGTGCTAAAAATAAAAAATATACATTAAAAAACAATTAATTATAATATCTTTTTTTTTTGTATATTATAAATGATGCTTGATAACCCTTTAAAAAAAAAAAGGAATGGCAAACACAAAGCATCAAATGACATTATGGCTTATGACAATACAGTATATACTACTCCAAAAAGCACTTTATAGTGAATAAATAAGGTTTTAAAAAGTACTGGCTGAATACCAGTATTTTGAGTTTCATTTTGTATAATATTTGTAAATTCTCATTATTTAAATTTAACTATATATTAATTTAAGTTGGAATATATTTAAAATTTAATTGGATTACACTTTGGTTAATATATTCGGATATCAATCTTATTATATTTATAATAAATACCTTAAAAATATAGGGATGTATAGCAGGGAGGGTGGGCCTAGGACTCCTCAACGGCCTCGATTGAGACCGCTAAACGAACAACATATTTTGTCTAAATTGTTCCTTTTTATTAGAGTAGTACGTGTATTGTTTTTGTTTTGACGTTATTTTGGGATTTCCGACCATTTTTTAATTTATCTATATTAAAATATTAAGCAAGATTGACATTGGAGATTCGTAACAGGATAATGAGGACTAGCAAGTGGAGATTCGGTATGTATCACGAACAACGAATATGACTATTCATGATAGAACAAGATAGTAAGGAGTTGCTAAACGTGGTTTTATTTTTTCTCATAATCACCTTTGATGGTGCAATGTGTAATGTTGAGGGATAAATGCTGAGTAATCAGTCTATTATTATCAGTTGAGCGTTATAATTCAACTTCCTTTTGTAACTGTTAGAATTAAGTGACCCAAATCCTTATTTAAATAAAATACTGTGGTAAAATAAAATAAAAGTGATCCCTTTTATTTTATTTTAGAATAAGGTTTCTAAACCTTATTAAACTCCATCTATTTGATATTATTTGAATAAGGAGTTTCACTCCTATTAGAATAAGGTTTACAAGCCTATAAATAGGCATAGTCTACTCCTCTTGTAATTAAGTTTTCGACATAGTGAATTTTCTTCTCCTCTGCCCGTGGTTTTTTCCCGAAAGGGTTTCCACGTAAAATTTGTGTGTTCTTTATTTTTCTATTTTTATTTTTCTTTGAAATATATTGTCATTACCGACATTATATTTTTCTCAGTAACTAAAAAAAAAAGAGAAGGGATTATATGAAATTGTGATTCCACGTCATCACTATCCCTTTCTAATAGGAGAATGACAAATTAGATTTTTTCTCCTGAAAAAATTTAAATTCAACTAAAAATGTTAAATTCAAGAGGAAAAATCGAATTCGTCATTTTCCTATTGGAAAGGGATAGAGATGACATGAAATCACAGATTCATACAATCCTTTCTCCTAAAAAAATAATTAAATATGATTTTGATTTAAAAGTAAAATTAAGATAGGTCATCAAGAATGAATTCTTTTTAGATATATCAATATTTGTTACTTTATAAAGAAATTGAGTTTTTAATTGTTTTCCAATTGAATTAATATACGGTTGACTTGTGATATACACTTAGCCAAAAACTTAAATATAATATAGATGTTTATAATTTATTTTTAAATTTTTAGTAAAACATATAAATTATAAATTATAAATTAAATTAATAACATAATTTTATTTTAAAAAAATAAATATGAACTGCTACAAATATAGGCAGCTACTGATGAATACCAAGATGGAAGCGATACGCTAATGATAATCGAATTATTCAATTTCTAATTTTGAATAATTCATTGAAAAATTAAATTTCAATTAATTTATCATAGTCTCTTTTAATTGAATTGGATTAAATTAAATTTAAGTAAATTATATTAATTCTTATGGCAACAAAATTTTACTTTTAACCCCATACTAAGCTTATGGTAATTTAGTTTTAAAATAATCAAATTTGAAAAGAAAATTGAAACAATCATGTGGCATTAGTGTAAGCATACACATGCAACGAAACAAGTGCGTCACTTTAATACATCCCATCATCCATAATTCATGATGGATGGATGGATGGATGGATGTGATGCCATCATCATCATCATCATTCCATGGAAACAAAAGAAGGGAGTGAAGGGGGGAAAATAAAAGAAAAATTCAATCTAATGGAATGAAATTTTGACGTCCGCAAAGGACAATACAAACACTCTCTTTCTCTCACTAGATACAGCGAAGAAGAACAGGGCACGTACTGAGACAAGAAAAAAGGAAAAGCAGAAGAATTGATTTAAGAGGAGAGCAAAAAGAAGGTTTTTTTTTTTTTGGTGAAGTGTAGACATATTAATTGCTTCAGATTATTGAAGCAAAAAAGAAGAAAAAAAAAGGAGTAGAAGAATTGAAGAGAAAGAGAGTTCAAAAGACATTTTGGTATTTTTTGTTTTGGGTATGTTTTGATTGAAATCAAAGCTTTGGAGATTTGGGAAACTTTCTTTACTTTTTTTATTTTCTTTCCCCTTCTTCTTTGTTTATCTTTTGACAGTAACTGTGAGAATTTTTCAACGCTGGTAAGTCTTCTCAAAGTCTCTTCAGCTTTGACCCTTTTGCTAGTTTTTTTTGGGGTTTAAGTCTGGATCATTGATTTCTGCTGTTAGTGGCTGGATCGAGTTTAGTTGCTTTTTTAATGTATTTGGTTAAACGTTCGTTTTTCTTCTAATAAAGTTGCAATTTTTTGGGGGTTTGGAGGTTAAAAATTTCAGCTTGGTCAGTTGATTTTACTGTCTTTCTCTAATTTTAAGTAAAATTTTGTTTGAGTTTTAATGAAATTTCTACGGTTTTGAGATTTGGGTTTTTCTTTAAGATTCGATTGGAGTTTGATTTTACGGTTATCGGATTTCAGTTTTAAATTTCTTTTTGTTGACAGTCTTAATTACTTTTTGTGCTGAATGTTAGTAAAATTATTTTTCGGATGATTTATGTTTCAGTGGATCTGAAAATTCTTATGTCTTCTTTTCTTTTATTAGGAATTCGAGGGAAAGCCATTCTAGTGTTGCTTGACTGTAAATGTTAGAATGCTCAGAATCAGAGCTTCTTCTTGGGCTTCGGTTTTCTTTGGTAATGGCCGCTTGTATGGTGGAGCAGAAAGCTATATGCTCAGGCACAGAACTGATCCCTTGTTATTTGTCCACAATGAGGACTGGAAAGTTAAAAGCAGCCAAGTTGGGCTGATTTCTTGAACTCTGCGGCTGATTTTTTTGTGTTTTGTTATTAACTGTAGTTTATTTAGTTGAATTCATGTTGTTTTAGATAGTTGTTACATTTTTGTGAGTGAGTTTTAGGTAGTTAGTCTTGAAACATGGTGCCATTAGGGTCTTCTACTCCAATAGGTGGTGCGCAGTCTGTTCCGTCATCTCTTTTGCGAACAAATTCAGGGATGCTAGGATCACAAGGCGGTGGCCTTCCTTCTCAATCTGGGTTTCCTTCATTAGTGTCTCCTCGTACTCAGTTTAATAATATGAATATGCTCGGGAACGTGCCTAATGTTTCTTCCCTTCTTAATCAGTCATTTGGGAATGGGGGTCCGAACCCTCAGCTTTCTGGTCCTGGGAGTGGCCAGCGTGGAGGAATCGATTCAGGGGCTGAATCTGATCCACTTTCGAATGTGGGTACTGGGATGGGGTTTAATGCCTCATCGTCATTTGTGCCATCGAACATGGCAAACCCTGGGTCGTCTGGTCAAGTTCAAAGTCAGCAGTATTCTAACCTTTTTGGTAACCATATTTTACCAGATCAACAACAGCCCCAACAACCGGAGTCACAGCAGTTCCAACATGGTCAACAAGGGATGCAACAGGTCTCTGCCCCTCACAACACCCAACAAGGACAGCAGCAGCAGCAGCAGCAGCAACAGTTTCAATCTATTAGAGGAGGGATGGCTGGTGTTGGGGCTGTCAAATTGGAGCCACAACTGACTAATGATCAGCACAGCCAGCCACAGCAGTTGCAAACGCTGAGAGATCTTGCTCCTGTGAAATTGGAACCACAACAAATCCCGCCTTCAAGAACTTTGGCACAGGTAAAAATGGAACCTCAACATTCAGATCAGTCATTTTTGCATCAGCAACAACAACAGCAGCAGCAACAGCAGCAGCAGTTGCTCCAAATGTCACGGCAGCCCCCACAAACTGCTGCCGCCCAAATCAGTCTTTTGCATCAACAAAGACTCTTGCAGCTACAACAGCAACACCACCACCAACAACTCTTGAAAGCAATGCCTCAACAAAGGCCTCAATTACCGCAGCAGTTTCAACAGCAGAATTTGCCTTTGAGATCACCTGTGAAATCAGCATATGAGCCTGGGATGTGTGCTCGGCGATTGACACATTACATGTATCAGCAACAACATAGACCTGAAGTAAGATCTCCATGGTCTGAAGATCTATTTCCACATGTGTGCAGTGGCTTTCTGGATGTAACATTTCTGTTTTTTCATGTAGGACAACAATATTGAATTCTGGAGAAAGTTTGTTGCTGAGTACTTCGCGCCAAATGCCAAAAAGAAGTGGTGCGTTTCTATGTATGGAAATGGCCGCCAAACAACTGGTGTTTTCCCTCAGGTCTGCTGATAAAAACTTGCCTATACTTCTCACTCTGAACCTTATTCAATTGGCATCTTATGTAATTGAATGAAGACAGTTATCTTTAGAACTTTACATCTTTGTTTGTTTGCTCACCTGATGATAAATACTTATACATTGAATTTCTCCTTGGGTTTTGGGTATATATTAATGGCAAAAGGATAATTGAACTGCTGTATAAATGTTACAGGATGTATGGCACTGTGAAATATGCAATAGGAAGCCAGGACGTGGTTTTGGTATGCCCTTTTCTTTTAAGTCTCTTTTTGTTCCTGTTCCTCTTTCTTTTTTTGGGATACAGTCAATGAACTAGTTTTCCATCTTATATTATTTGATTAACATGTATTAGTGCTTCTTATTGGTGTGTCAATATCCTATTACTGCGTAAAGTGGTATACATTAAGTTTGTTGTGGCTTTTATTTATCCATTTCTACCGTATATCTAATCTCTCCCAGTTGTGCTTTCAGAGGCGACTGTTGAGGTTCTCCCTAGGCTTTTCAAAATTAAATATGAAAGTGGTACTTTGGAAGAACTTCTTTATGTTGATATGCCCCGTGAGTATCAGAATTCATCTGGACAAATTGTCCTGGACTATGCAAAAGCAATACAAGAAAGTGTTTTTGAGCAGCTTCGTGTTGTTCGTGATGGTCAGCTTAGGATAGTTTTCTCACCAGATCTGAAGGTTACAAATTGAAGTAGTGGCTTTCTATTGAGTCTCAAAGTTTTGGGATCTCATTAACTAAATTTCGGCTCTTCCATTCTTTTTAGATTTGTTCTTGGGAATTTTGTGCTCGGCGTCACGAGGAACTCATCCCTAGAAGATTATTGATACCTCAGGTTGTGATTCTCTATTGCTTGAGAATGTCCAATATATGCTTTTGATCTGTGTGCATAGTATGTTTGAACCGTATGAAACCTGTGTTGACTTGTAATATTTCTTTTTATGTTGCTTTTATGAGATTATCATATCAAGAAGTTGGGATGTTTTTTTATTTTATGATTGGTTGCTTGAAATCTTCCTTTTGCGCATTCTTGCAATCTAGAAAATGTCATATCAATGATGATGATGAATTCTCACCCTAAATCATGAGCAAATTGTTATATTTATTCTTTGGATTCTAAGAGTATGACTGCTGCTTCTCTGGTTTTTAGTTGTATTTGATTGTTGTAAGTTGGGTTGTACAGGTTAGTCAACTTGGGGCTGCAGCTCAAAAGTATCAAGCTGCAACACAAAACGCATCAACAAATTTATCTGCTCCAGATTTGCAGAATAACTGTAACTTGTATGTCTTTTTTTTAATATTGTACTTTTTTCTAATTGAATGAATGGACCAATAATTCATTTACTGAAAATCATGGTCTGTTTCATATTCTTGAGATTTATACTTTTTCCTCTTTACGGTTATGATAGATGCTTCATTATGATAGATTTTGATTAGGATCTTGGTCACACACACACACACATGCTCACTTGGGTTGGGTTGGGCACATCAAATTAACTTGCAGTATACCATTTACTTATTTTCGATTTATTAAATAATAATATTGCATTCATGGAATTCTAATTTGCTATGAATGAACTTTAGGTTTGTAGCATCGGCTCGGCAATTGGCTAAAGCCTTGGAAGTGCCATTGGTAAATGATTTGGGTTATACAAAGAGATATGTGAGGTGTCTTCAGGTAATTTCCTGCATCTGCTCTACCTATTTTCCAAAATTCTCTTTTGTTTCTAGGGCAAATTTGTATCCTTTTAACACTTACTAGCTTGCAAGTTTCCACTACAAATTACTCTGTTCTATGATCTTCTCAAGTTTGTTTGGATCCAATGTTGTATGTACTTGCATCATCGGAATGCTCTAGCAGTTGCTTGTTTTGAAGTCTAAGAGCAAATAAAAAATATTATTGAAATATAGTTAAAATGTTTTATTATCATGTTATGACAACGGGAAAAGCTAAAATGTAAAGATGAGTTCTACAGTTGTACCTTCTTTTCGAAAATTTTTGCATTGACTTGTATTCAAACTACTCATGTTTCCTTATTTTATTGGGGTTTTAACAGATATCTGAAGTGGTTAATAGTATGAAAGACTTGATTGATTACAGTAGAGAAACAAGGACTGGACCCATGGGTAAGTTTTGACAAGATTTCCATCGCTAAATCTATTTTTATTTTGTCATTGCTTTTTTTTAAAAGATACTTTGTAATGCTTGAAAGTACCAGTCAAGGCTTCCTGTAGTAAATAGTCTCAATGGGAGTTCTATATGCTTGTTGACAGTCTTGGATCTGGTAGCCCTTTTTGTAGCTTGTGACTGTATGAAAATGTTCTGATTTTTGAGTTTTGATGGTGAAGGGTTGTGTTTTTTAACTGGTTATTAACTGGTTATTAATAGCGTGTTCTATTTTACCAGTTGCATTTTGGAAATAGTGTGAGAAATAAGAACTTTACGAGTGTAGCTTCAGATTCATTTGTTATTTATCTCATTTATTTAGCTTTTCCTCAGAGAGTTTGGCCAAGTTCCCTCGAAGAACGAGCACTTCATCTGGTTTTCATGCACAATCTCAACAGCCTGAGGAACAGCATCAGCAACAGCAGCAGACACCACAACAGCAAATGATGACCCAGAGCTCTAATGGTGATCAAAGTTCTGCCCAGGCTTCTGGGATGCAGCTTGCTGCTAACAATGGTGTGGCTAATGTAAATAACTCGCTTAATGTAGCATCTGCATCAACATCTGCTGGCACCATTGCTGGGCCTCTACACCAGAATTCCATGAACTCCAGACAGCAGAATTCTATGAATAATGCAAGCAGTTCCTATGGTGGAAACTCTGTGCAGATCCCGTCCCCTGGTTCCTCTAGCACAATACCCCAAACACAAGCAAATCCTTCTCCATTTCAATCTCCAACACCTTCCTCATCTAATAATCCTCCTCAAGCTCCGCATGGTGCCTTAGCAGCTTCAAGTCACATGAGTTCTGCAAATTCTCCAGCAATGAACATGCCTATGCAGCAGCCAGCTCTTTCCAGTGAGGCGGATCCCAATGAATCCCAAAGCTCTGTTCAGAAAATCATTCATGAAATAATGTCTAGCCAACTTAATAACACTGGCGGCATGGTTGGTGCTGGCACTCTAGGCAATGATGTGAAGAGCGTAAATGGAATGCTGCCACCGAGTAACAACATGGTTCTCAGCGGTGGCAACACTTTGGTCGCTAATGGAACCATCAGCAATAATTCAGTTATTGGTGGTGTGGGGTTTGGTTCAATGAGTGGTGGACTAGGGCAGTCTGCTATGGTGAATGGAATCAGAGCCACAATGGGAAATAACCCTGTCATGAATGGAAGGATGGGAATGGCACAGATGGCTCGGGATCAGCTAAGGAATCACCAACAACAGGATATGGGGAACCAGCTACTGAATGGACTTGGAGCAGTTAATGGTTTTAATAATTATCAATTTGATTGGAAACCTTCCCCATGAAAGAGTGCAAAAAGCTGATGGTTCTTTGATTACAGCTGTGCTGTTGTGTGCAGCATGGGAATCGGCTGACTTGCCTGTGGCCCTGCCAGATTCGTGGTACAAACACTATAATGATAGATCAAGGTCTTCCCCTCCCACTGTGTACTAATTTCAGGAAAAAGTGAAAAACAACATATAGCATAGTGTTTTTATCAATGAAATGTTAAAAGCAACTTTGAAGTTGCTCCAATTTCCTATTATTTTCTGTTCCCTAATTAATGATCACTTAAATCAAATCCTGCAGCTTTGAATTTAAAAGAGCATTGGGGTTGACAAAGTGAAAGGATTATTTTTGTTGCAGAACACTAATTAAATAATATTTACAAAATATTTAAAAGAGGAAAATTCATAGATATGTCATTGTGAATGAATGATACATAAAGAACTGGCATAGTATGGCATGAACATGAAACTTTGACATCGTTTCATGTTCAGCCATCAACATATTTGTCAATGGTGGCAGCCAAGGTAGCTTTGGGCACTGCACCAATGATACTCTCTTTCTTCTCTCCATTTTTGAAGAACAGCACGGTTGGGATGCTCCTGATACCGAATTTTGTGGCAATATTTGGGCTGTCATCAGTGTTGAGCTTGTAACAAACAATCTTCCCAGCATATTCTTTGGCTAATTCAGCTATAACTGGTTCAATCACCCGACAGGGTCCGCACCATGGTGCCCAAAAATCCACTAAAACTGGTGTCTTACTGCCAACCACAAGCTCTTCCCAGTCTGCTTCTGTCACCACTTCAACTGCAGATTGCAGATTATGAATCTGTTTCTAACAATCACTAGTTTCTTCAAATTTTAAACAGGGTTTTCTTTTCTGGGACATTATCAACAATCCACCATTGAAACTCCGGAGCTTTCTCAACATAAACTTAAGGAAAATGCATATAGCATTAAGGGTAATAATAAGACTCAAAAAGATTTAAGTAAAAAAGAAACAGATGCATACCTTGAGCAACAGCCTCACTGGCTTTACATATAAGCCTGGATTTTTGGCATCTACCAGCAGTGAAGGATAAATTGGGTTTATTCAATTTCAACCCTTTAAATGTCTGGAAATGGATCTTGTCAACAGAAGAAACATGATGATGATGGTAGCTTTGAAGCACACTAGCTCTGGTGTTGCAAACTGAGGTCAACTGGAAACAATTTTTTAGAGCCATCCTTGATAGTCTGGTTGGAAGGGATGATAAGTGGCAATAAAATAATGGCCTTTCAAGACTGGATTTTTTGTTTTTATTCTTCTTCGTTCTTGGATCTTATTCTGTCCTTTAGCTTTCCGTAAACTAAAAATATGAGGTGCTGGAAAGAGTATTACAAATTTCATTTGGATAACATTTGATAATTTTAGTGCGTATTTTTATTTTGAGCAGAGGAGAATCATAGATTTTGCCATTTCTTTTTGTGTTTAAAATAACTTGTGTACTTTCCTACACAAATTATTAATCAAATCCTTATGCTTTTAATGATTTTTTTTTAGATATACCTACTAACACCTTTAAAAAATTTCTTTTAATTTCTCTAATGTGACCTACTGAAAATAAAATTTTAAAAAACTAAAATCTCATTTAATAATCAAAAGACCTGGTATTAACAATTCTTAAAAATTTATTTAATATTTTAATTAAAATAACATAGGTACATTAATTAACCACGTTATAAAAGTTAAGGTACCAAATTCTGTAAAAAAAATAAAGTATAGAAATTAAATTTTAAATTTGATAATAGTATAAGAATAAAAATTAAAATTTTGCCATTATTATATAATCTAAAAAAAAAAGTGTTTATTTGGACATGTATGAATAAGGAAGCCTTAGAGCATTCTTGTCCCTTTAAAAGAATAGCAGTCTTAACTATGGATCAACTCTTTGAAAATATAATATAAAAGTTTTAAAAAATCAAGTGAATTAAGTATCAACTTGCAAATCAACCCATTTAAATGCAAAATTTAAATAATACATTATTAAAAATATTTTCTCAAGAAAATATATTATTTAGAAATAAAAAACAAAAATATTAACAAATCATTTTTTGCTTTTAATTTTTTTTTCTTAAGCATTTCGAAAACAAATAAGGAATTGATTTGTAAGTAGGCATATTCCAATACCTTTAAATGCATATTTTAAGAATAAAATAATTAACAAAAATAAATTTTAGCTGGATTAAATATAAATGTTAAACCAAAGTTATTCCAATGAAAATGTTGGGGCGAAATTTTCTTTCTCAAAAGTATACATTTTAATTTATCATGTAGAGATAAATTGTGTGCGTTAAAAAGGTGTTTTTAGGAAAAAAATTATATCAATGTTTTAACCGAATTAATTGAGGATAATAATTATTTGGACTAATTAATGTCATTGTAAAAATAGAAGATCAAATCATGTTAAATTAAAATATAAATATTAAATATCAAATATAATCATAGTGAAACTAATAGAAGGACCAAAACTGAGAATTTACCATTATCTTTTAATCACCTCCAAAAAGGAGGAGGATATAGTAAATGTGTCATGTAGAAAGGCTACACATCTGTCATGTGGGAAGGCTCTTATGACCTTACTTTTATTAGGTTCTTCTATTTTTTAGGTTGGGTTGATTTTTATTATTATTAAATAATAGAGTAAAAATTTTGAAGGTTATAATATGCTTAAATTTTTTGTATTTTTTTATATATTTGGAATTTAATATTTTTATTTTATTTTAAAAAATTTAATCTCTATATTTTTAAATTTTTAAATTTAAATTTATTTGTTAACCTCGTTAAAATACTTATTTACCGTTAAAATTTAAGTTTATTTATTAAGCCCGTTAAAATTTTCAAATTTTCATATTTAAGATGGACTTAAATTTACAAATAATTATTGACCCTAATAATAATGAAAAACTACATATTTTGATATTGGACAACCAACCATCGTTTTTGCTCTATCGAATAAAGTTATTGTAACTTCCTTGTTATTTTGATAGATATCTAAAATGAAAAAAAAATAGATGTTGCATAATGTTATTAAATGATTGGTTTAAACAAAATTTAAGAAATAGAAAAATCAAATAAAAATATCTTCGACTATCATCTAAACCAAAATGTTAAAATCAAGATGTTGTAGTACCACTTGTCGAGGGTATCGCATTTAGTTATACAAAAACACGAAATTTAGAAAACATAAAAAATCAGCAAAATTTTCACTCGATGAAATTGTTTTTATGTTTTATAGCGGTGGTTTCCATAAAAAAAACACCGATTCATGCCCCACTATCACACAAACAACAATGAAAGTGGTGGGCAGAAACGTGGGAACAACCCCAGGAACCAGTAACTGCTGTTAGCAGTTCCAACAGTCACTGATGCAGTCAACTGGAAAACCTCTATAATGATAATTTTGTTGACATTTGGGTATGTAAGTCTTGTTCTTCAAGAAAGTATGTTTGAGCTTCAATATTGCTTCAGTAAACAATTCTACAAACACCATCTTGTTTTGAAAAAACACATAAAGCTGTATCTTTGGGATTTAACGGTAAAACAAATCTTGAATATGTCGTCCGATCACCTGACATTATTGCAGATGTTGCTATTGCAATCATTCCTCTTGATCTAAAATTAGTAAGTAAGGTTCGATATAAATTTGTTTTTCCCTGTTCCCCCAAGTCCATCAATGAAAAAGGCTCCACTTTTTCTTGAATTAATTCCATCTAAAATGCAATTTCTTGTTCAACATTTAACTTTGTTTGCATTTCATAATCTTCAAAAGGAATTTCCACTAATGTTTCATAAAATATTTCTTTGTAAGTCTCTAATTCATCTTCAGTAGCATTTGTTTATTTATTTTATCAATAATATCTATTTTTAAAGAAGGCAAATCATAAGTTTTGATAGTTTTGCCCATAACTGCTATAAGAGTTAGAAAAAATAAAAATTATTTAAGATTATATTTTCTGAATTTTTTCTCAAAACTTTAAATTTTATTTTTAATAATAAAAATTTATTTAATAAAATACTATTAAAATAAATAAGGGTATTATTGTCATTATTTGTCTTCTGAGAAATAGTTGATACTTTTTAAAGTGTTTGATATAATTGCAGCCTCGCCATTTGCATGCATCCCATAGTCTTCTTACATTTCCTTGTTCGCAATGTTTCAATATCACTGCAAATCATGTTCCAAGTGTTTGTGACATCTGATATCTACTTGCTTCATTTCAACAATATGATGTGCTCTCGTTTGATTTCAAATTTCCTCTGTTTTCTACAACTTCTTTAAATGATATGGAGTACCATTTACGGTTAAAAGATCTTGAAATAAAGTTGGACCCGTACCATAATTCAACAATAATCTAAGGTACAATTTTTCACCTTTCGGATTAGCACTATGTATATGATCAATGAACTCTCTACTTCGTTATTCTCTCCCTTCTTGGGTTTTCTTACGGGTAAATTATCAAAATAGTAACTTTTGTTTGCCTTAAGTTACGATTTAGCCACCTATGTTTGAAATGTTGCGTTTTAGTCATTTATGTTACCGTTTTGTTACGAAATGGTCACTCTACTTTTAAGATCTGTTACCTCTCAAATGACAGTCCGACGTGGTGGTGAAAATGTATTTTAAATGCCAACATGGATGTTCAGTTGGGATGAAAAAAGTTAAACTTTTTTTTATAAAAATAGAATACAAAATTTTGGGATGTCTGGCGTGAATAATTTGGGTTTTAGGGAAAATTTTGTATTGTATTTTCATAAAAAAAAATTAACTTTTCTCATCTCAGGTGGACATCCATCTTGGCATTTTAAACCTATTTTAGTTGCCACATCAGACTGTCGTTTAGGAGGTAACATATTTTAATGGCAGAGTTACCATTTCATAAGAAAACGATAACGTAAGTGACTAAAACGTAACATTTTAAACATAAGTGACTAAAATGTAATCTGAGACAGACAAAAGTACTATTTTGATAGTTTACCGTTTTCTTATTCCATACATAATGCTTTGGAAACTCTTTATACAAATATTGTCTTGCTTTGTTATGTTTTGCATCTGTTGCAAAGTACTCTATGAGCATTGTTCTTAATATATGATCCTATTCCTATCTCCAAACATGCTCTAGATTTTGATTTTTGGAATAGCGCAGAATTTATTTGTTTGGAAGGTGTAAGTGTAAACTAATGACTACAGGAGATATTTCATTTATTTCTTACTCAAAAATTCTTTATAAAGCTTCTTTAGGAGAAACCCACAATGCATCTTGAAACTGTTTTATTTCATCAACAATATCGTCTTCATTGTCTTGTGTGATTTAAACAACTTTATAATGTATATATAAAGATATATATATTATCATTTTCAATTCGATTCATTCCTCACATGTAAAGTCGTGACTTGTAATTGCCAAAATTTATTTTTTAGCTGCGTAACAGGGTGTATTCGCGATCCAACAGATTTGCCAGCAAGAACTAGCTTCCTCTTGCAACCCCAAGATCTTATCGAATTCCAGCTTATGTTACCAAAATGAGTAACTTGTCAGGGTGGGACGATTGATCTTTTATTTTACAAAAAAATAAATAGTATAAAATCGAGATCAATGGAGGTAAGGTTCTATGGTGTAGTGGTTAGCACTCTGGACTTTGAATCCAGCGACCTGGGTTCGACTGCCGGTAGGACCTTCGTTTTGACCTTTTTCTTGGAATGTGTGTAATTCCAAGTTATGTTGATTAGATATAAGTAGTATCCAACCAACATCTCCAATAATTTCGAGTGAAATTTGAGTTTTAATTTAGAAAATTTTATTTATATTCGATAAATTATTGAGTGTAATGGTCAGGTACACATTATATTTTTAAGAGAGAACATAGTTTGAATCTTAAAGACAACAAAAATATTTATAGGACTTAATACATAATTGGGCTTATACATAATCAAAATTAAGTATTAAAATTTAACTTAATATGACTTAAAAGTTAACCCAAAGTGTAGTCATTCTCGAATTTGGGTAATACAGCAAAATTTATTTGTGTTATCTTTACTAAACAACCCTAATTTGATTTATCAAATGTGAAATAAAGTGATTCAAAGTGCATTTAAAAGTTAATAGACAACCCTATATTCTATATGAAAATAACTCTTAAATATGTATAAAATCATCTCAACCCAACAATGCTTGAATCTCATAAAAAAATACGACACAAGTCAACTAATCTTCCCGACTTAAAAATGGACAGTTTTGACAACTTTAATTGAATGAATTTGAATCCAGCATGCAACAAACTAGTTAGCTGTTTCTAGCACTATCTCTTCGATCTCGTCCAGGCAAGAGGTTGGTGATAATATCGACGACTTAATGTATGAGTGTATATCCGACATTCAATGTGAAAGGGTATCAAACACTGTTAGAGAAGCAGCTCCTTGTACTATGTTCGATGAATCAGGCACTAAATAATGAGTGATCGTCCTATTCTTTTTATTGATAAAGAAATTTTAGGAAGGGTTGCCAGGGAAACTGAAACAAGTAGCTTAACTATGAGTAGACAAGACAGAAGGACATCGAATTTGAGATTTTCATAATCATTTGCTCCATGAAAGGCAAAGCAAGCAGCTACATTGTCCACAAAGGGCTTTTCTCTCCATGTTTCTCAGACTCGGATGGGAGACGGGTATTTATCGAACACGCACATGTTCCCTTTTCTCCAGGGTTTTTTTTTCTTTTCTTTTTTTACGTATTTTCTTATACTCACGTTTGAATACGGGTAATTTTTTAAATAATTTATTTAATAATTCATAACGACAAATCGTTGTAATCAGTATATGACAACCTTTTATGATTATAATTAACATTGTAACATTTAACATTTAACAATAACTTATTTTGTTGTTATAAATTGTATTAATAATTCATAATGACAATTTGTGTCGTTGCAATAAATAAGTATAAAATTAAATTATGTTAATGTTTAACAACTTTTTTAGTCGTTACAAACTTCATTAACAATTCGCTTTGTTGTAATAACATTTCAAGGTTCTTGCTACTATTTTAAGGTTTAGCAGTTGATATACATTTTACTAATAATTTATCACGGCAAATCGTGTTGTTACTATTAATAGACAGAAAATTAAATTACACAACATATGTTAAAGTCAATATTTAGCAATAATTTAATTTAGTTATTGTAATTAGTATCTTAAAAAATTAAATTTAACATCTACAAAATACTCATTTTTCTTGTAGTGTATACGAGAATAACCAATCATCTGCGGAGTTTAATGTCTTTGAAACAACGGCCAAAACTGTGAATTCTAAATGTCAAAAGTTTCCATATGTTTTCATGCATAATTAAAGGGTCCACCCTAAATAAGTAAACTTACATCATCATATAGGTTGTGGACATTTAACAGAAAAGGAAAGGCAGCGGTTTTCCACCATAAGGGGGGGGGGGGTTGCTGGTTTTGCAAATTGTTTAGATGACAAAGACAATTCATCAATGCAGTAAGGACACTTTGGTTTTATTATAATGGGACACAAAACCAAATAATATCTAAAATGTAGCGGAGAGCGTTTTGATGCATTGTATTTCATCAATAATTTATCCACTGCCATGTCCACCAGGGCGCATGCATGCAGTTGAAACCAAGTTGATGAGTACTGAATGTTGTCTTCGTGGCTTGCACTTGTTTGAACTTTCCAAATCTGTGTTTTTCTCATGGAAGCAATTTTCTGTATTGGAGAAGTTGCAGATAAGTCAAATGTGCAGAAGAAGACAAAGCATTAAAACCAAAAAGCTTATGTCTGTTTTTCAAAAGGTGACATTTAATAAGTTAGGGTTGGAATTGTTGGGTTTTCTAACACTTTCTTCTATTAGCAAGTTTCCCTCCATTAACAAGTTACAATCCTTTCCTATATAAAAAGAAAAGGTTGTCTGATACAACAAGATGCAAGATCTTTGTTAGTGGATGACTGTTAAGGAAAAAAGTGGTTAATGGTATATTTAAGGACAAGGCTGCGCAGCTGAAAAGATGCTCATAATTGAATGTATTTGATCTGCTGTGATATATTGTTTTAAAATGGAGAATTGAAGAAGTGACAATATGTTTTTCTGTTTTGCTTTGGAATCATAAATTCGTCATCATTATGTAATAATCTGACCAATCTTTTGCTCTTATAATGAACATCTAAAGGAGGCCGTAAGACAGTTTACAAGCTAATTGCAGATAATCAAAGAGTCAAGTACATGTCCTTAGATATATGCTTATTTTCGAAGTTTCTTCCAAGTAATATTGATTTCCTATCCAAAAACAAACCAAAAATGGAGAAGACCTGACTCCATCCAGATAATTCGAAAATCAAAAGATACCTGGAGTTAATTTTATATAAAAAATGGATTGTCATAAAATTTTACCGTAGGATTGGACGTACATTAAATCATTTCAAACCACCAAGTAGCCAGTGGAAGGCCCCGGTAGATAAGCACACCCGTGTATATACGGGCAAGCACGCGGTATCACATTAATGTTAAGTGTTAACCACTATATAAACCAGTGTGTTCACAAAGAACAACTTCAGCCTAAAACTTACTTAGTTCTTTCTCACACAGTGCTTTATTATATGGAAGAAAAGA
The DNA here is from genome assembly GCF_007990345.1 of Gossypium hirsutum. Classification (NCBI taxonomy): domain Eukaryota; kingdom Viridiplantae; phylum Streptophyta; class Magnoliopsida; order Malvales; family Malvaceae; genus Gossypium; species Gossypium hirsutum. Next base: position 11,323,690 of record NC_053438.1, read on the forward strand.
GCATGAAGAAAACTTATACAACAAGGAACAACGATAAACATAGCATGGAGAAGCCAAACGGCTTGCATGAAGCAGCTGCAGTGAGTAAAAAATCTCCGAGAAACAGTTATGATATTGAAGTTCATCCAATCTCCTTTCATGGGTGTTCAGTGTTGTGGGATTCTGATTCAGATTTAGGAAGTAAAAGTAGGGAGAAGAAAGCTTATCCATTGCCACAGCCTTCAGCTTCTTCATGTAGGGCATCAATGGAGTCCCATCAAAGGGGTTCAAGTTTTGGTTCAGAAAGGGTGTCAGTTTCAAGTTTTACCTCAAATGAATCTTCTTCTTCTGATGATGATGATATTCATGGGGATTTCAGTTCCTTCAGGTTTGTGGCTTATATTCTCAAGTTCCTTAAAAAACTTGTTTCATCTTCTGTTTTGCTCATGAAGATCAAATAATAACTATCTGATACAGATTTTAGTGAAAATTCCATAAATTTCCACTCAATACTGGTTTGATTTTCAGAAAACTTCACCCTCTTTGTTTTATATTTCTTTATCAAATTATATACAACATTTAAAAATAATGAAGATATTGAATTATTATAAAATTAAAATTTTAAGTAAATTTAAGTATTTTAAACTAAAAATAAATTGATTAAAAATTAAAGAAAGAAATGATAAAATGAATTGCTTCAATGTGACAGTAAATAATTGAGTATATTTAGCATAAAAAATTATTAAGAAAAACAAAAAGTAAAATAGAAGATATAATTATCATTTATGACAAATTATTTAACATATAATTTATAATTTAAGTGCCACATATAACATTAGAAAAGCTATGTGTAGAAATGTGTCGGTTATCATCTACCAAACTTGTAATACTAATTAATGTATTTTCTTTTGCCTTAATGAAGAAAAAGCAAATATAATAGCTGGATATTTTATACAGGTCATCTGGTGGTTCCCCTGTTGTTAACATCATTAAAGCTACGGTGCTCACATGATTCTTTTAGAAAATATTAATATAAAAACTCTGATATATAAGCGACATAGTTTATGATTTGGTTGCAGAGTATATGAAGAAAATAACAGCAACTTATGGTCAAAAGGCTCAAATTCAGGATCAAAAGCTTCGTATATGCATCAATCACCTCGATATCTGTCACCATGGGATGCCACTTTAGAGTCCCCAACTGAGAAACATCCATGTCATCGTCTTCCCCTTCCTCCTCCTACTTCACCTAATAAACCTCCAAAGAAATCTCCATCTAAATGGAAGAAAGGGAAGCTTCTAGGAAGAGGGACATTTGGACATGTTTTTGCTGGTTTTAATAGGTAAAATATTTGATATAATTTCATTGCCCTTTCATATGAATGAATTCAAAAGAAAAAGCTTTATATGTTACTTTTTCCAACAGTGAAAATGGAACAATGTGTGCAGTGAAGGAAGTTAAGGTCATTAAAGATGATCAAACATCAAAAGAATGTCTCAAACAACTGAACCAGGTTGGTCTGGTTTTTACAAAATCTCAGTGTCTTAAAACATCTGTTTCTTTCACGGCAATGTTTGGGGGTTATTGATTTAGACTCTCTTTCTTCTAATGCAAAACAGGAGATATCCTTGCTTAGTGAGTTGTCTCATCCAAACATTGTCCAATATTATGGGAGTGAAATGGTTAGGCTTGGCAACCTTTACATGTCTATTAATCCAATTTGTTTACAAGGTTGGTCAATAAGTTGAAACAATCCAAGTTTAATTTATGCAGGGATCAGACAAGCTTTCGGTTTACTTGGAATACGCTTCAGGGGGTTCAGTCCACAAATTACTAGGTGAATATGGACCTTTCAAGGAACCTGTTATCCGAAGTTACACAAGGCAAATACTCAGTGGCTTGGCTTACTTACACGCAAGGAATACAGTACATAGGGATATCAAAGGAGCCAACATACTTGTAGATCCTAATGGTGAAATCAAGCTTGCTGATTTTGGAATGGCTAAACATGTACGGACTTATCCATTAACATTGTGTTTTTAGTAAGGGAAGATGTTTCTGATGAATTTGTGTTTTAAAATCCAGATGACATCTTGTTCTTCAATGCTTTCTTTTAAAGGAAGCCCTTATTGGATGGCACCAGAGGTACCTATTTTTCCATATCTATTTTATACTATTTTTTCTCCCATGTTTTAGAAGTTGTTTGATCTTAACATCCACTGATCTTTCCAGGTTATCATGAATGCTCATGGATATAGCTTAGCTGTTGACATTTGGAGCCTAGGGTGTACAGTTCTTGAGATGGCCACATCAAAACCTCCGTGGAGCCAGTACGAAGGGGTACGAGCGCCGTTATCACCGATATTTATTGTAGTTGATCATGATGACATCCATTGCAATTATAACCAAGACCCCTAAATTTTGTTTATGTTGTTTATAAACCAGGTTGCAGCCATATTTAAGATAGCAAACAGTAAGGGTTTTCCAGATATCCCTAATAACCTTTCAAAGGATGCTCAGAATTTCATAAAACTTTGCTTGCAAAGGGAACCAACTGCACGCCCTACAGCACTGAAACTGCTTCAGCATCCCTTTGTCCAAGACCAATCTATGGTGGAACCAACAAAATTCAATTTGGTTGATGATAGAAGAAGACCTTCAAAGGGTTCATGGTAACTGCTAAACATCTCATGATCTTGTCCTTGTCCCTACTTATAGTTGTCTCACAAAAAGCGTCTTACAAGCAGGAGAGTAAATTCATAGTTAATTTTGTTATTGATTGCAGGGACGAAATATCACTTGCTTCTTCTTTACCCGAGTCACCTTGCTCGAACTCGACTCAACAATGTAAATCAGCTTGCGGAAGCTCTCATCGTTCATCTTATCAAACATCTTATTAGTCGGTTTCATTCACCATCAATATTGTAGAAATCTCCTGGGATCCCACACGTTATGTAAGTAAAGTAGAGGCATTATGTTCGAAATTTTCCAGAGAGGTGAGAAGCAAGAAATGAGGGGATAGATTGTCTTGTGAATGTCGACTTTGAAGATGTAAAGTGGATTGCTTGTACATATTAGGAGGTTTTGTATTTGTTAATATAATTATTTGTTTTCGGAAATGAATTATGTGCATCAAAAAAAGTAAATTTATGAATCAAAGTTTGTCTTACTCAAGTTTATGCTATTGGGATCAGCTAGGAGTCAAATTGTAGTATTTATCTTGGGACAACTTTGGAATGAAACAAACCTACCTAGCAATTGCTACCCAGCTGAAATCATAGTCCAACCGCCTTTGATTTCATCCAACGACTATTTTGATTAATTACATTATTTTAATGAACTTAATTATAATATATTAATATATAAGAAGACTTCATTTGCAGATAACTAAATCCATTTTGGTATTTACATTTCTTTTTTATACTCGAACTTAACAACTATATTCATTTTTATCCCTGAACTTAAAAACTATAAAAAAGTTGATGTTATGACACTTGATGATGATCTGGAATAATTTTAAAGTGTCACATACAGTGTTCTAATAACTAAACTTAGAAGTGTTCATAATTTTGTTAAAACCGAATTAATCGATTGATGGACAAATTTAATTTGATCGGAGATCGGTTAATTATTTTTTTAGAAATTCAGTTATTGGTTAATTCGATACGATAATTAATCGAAGTAACCAATTAACAGAAATAAATAATCTATTTGGAACCTTACATAAATCTTGAAAGTTAACAATTGTCAGCTTTCAGGTTTTTCAAATGTTCCAAATGTCTTATTTGTTATTTTCACTCCATTTAAAATTTTTGGAACTACTAAAAAATTGAATATTAACAATGTATTTTTTAATATTTTATACTTATTTTAATCAAAAGACAAAAAATATATAAATTTCAATTAATTCGGTTAATTAACCAAAATATTTCAATTCAGTTTAATGTATTTAAAAAAAAAACTTTGTTCCGATTAACGGTTAAAGAAATTTCCATTTTAGGTAATTCGGTCATGGTTATTTGGTTCAAATATTAACTAAACCAACCGTTTGAACATCCCTAACCAAACCAATTATTAAACCAATCAAACTACTAATTTTTCATATACATATATTTGATCGATTCAACTGCTAAACCAACAATAATTAATAATTAATAAAATTTTTAAAAAAAATTATTAAATCAGTTCAACCTGTTCAACTATTAATTTTTGTTCCAATTTTTTTTATTGTTCCAATTTTTTCTTTTATTGATTTCGAGCAATTTCTGATTCAATCGATTTAAACAACCCCTTTGTTTCAACAGTGTACCAATCAATTCTCAATCTAGTCGATCCGATCAACCAACCAATCTAGTTATATTCCAAGAACACTGGTTACAACATCAAATCTTAACGAAAACAAATCCCAAAGTGATCTAAAAGAAATTCAGATACCAAAGTGGACCTAATTGGTAAATTCAAAGTCCAAAAATTATTTCAGACTAAATATTTATTAAAAATATCAATAAATCCATATTATTATAAATATACCCTAATCCTAAGACATATCAGTACTAATACTAAGAGAAAAACAATCTGTTCACTAATATGATACTACCTTGGCTGAAACGCAATTAAAAATATGCATGTACACCACCAGTTTTATAAGCTAGATTCTTCAGATTAATATACTTAATCCATGTCCATTACATAGCCAATCACAGACATACCTTAATAGAGATGTGCTAGTTCAAAAATCCTCTAAATAACAATCTTAAACAAAATTTGACATATTCGTATCTGAAACTCACACCCGAATACCCGCATCTAATGGCCATACCCAAGTAATACAAAGCCAAATTTACAACTGAGTTCATGTCCAGCTGATCAAAACAACGAAAGATAGTAAAAGAAAAGAAATGGTATATGCACTCACATTAGTTTTTAGCCCCAAATCAAAATGAATAATCCTGCAAATCCGATTTTGAGTCACTCAATTCCACATCAGCTAAGCACTCTTCTGCAGTAAGAGGAGGAAGTTGCCTGGTTTTCCGTTTTAAATTATGCTTGTGCCACTCACTCTTAAAGTGATCCCTGTACTGTTTGGAATCCCCCACAAATGCATTGCATGTGCTGCACTTATGTTGCTTTGCCTCCCCTTCAGCATTCCCATTTCCTGAAGAGATGGTATGCTTTTGTATTTTCTCACTTAGTTGGACAACTGAATCAGAAGATTCTGGGGGTAAACGTGATGATGCTGACTCGGCCGAATCCTTGGGCAGCTGTGATGATATATCCTCATCATCGTAATTATCCACTTGCGTATCCCCCTCGGCATGTACAGACACTGAAAGTATTTCCAATCTACCCTGTAAATTCCTCACAAGGGAGTCACATTCTCGGAAAAGCCCTGGTTCTATTTCACAAATCTGAAAAACCAGCAAACAAGAGCTTAAGCACTTGAAAAAGAAAACCGTAAGATAAAAGGTAAAGCACACAGTTAAATAGCTATCAACAGCAGCTGAGTCACTTGGATAAGCTAATTTAATCCCAAAAGTATTAAGTAATGATAAACACAGAAGTGACAGACAGGTAAACATAATGTGCTAATTAGAAAGTTCCAGATATGCTTCTCAAATGTACTGATGCACATATAACTTTAGTGTCTATGACCACTCGAGTGAAGGTCAATCGGAAACTTTGGGTGCAAGAAGCATGGAACTAAAATAAGAGTAAAATTCCCAATCGGGTACAAGCTTCTACCTGCTTGACAAAGTTTATGCTCATGCATGGTTAAATACGCCTTCACATTACTTGGCTTCAATCATGTAATTATTAAAATCAACAAAAATCAAAATTAACAAAAAAATGCATCAACACTATTCAAGCATCCTTGCTTGACAAATTATCCTAACTTCCAATTTTGATGGATTAAATTCATGACATTCACATAACTAGAGAAAAAAATGATGCTTGAATAACTACCCAGATGGAGCATCCAGACAAATACCTTTAAATATATCAGTAAATAATGCTAAAAATGTAATGAACTTATAACCATTGTTAAGAGAAAATTGATAAAATGACTAAACCAAGAGTCAAAAGCTTCTCCTTGAGGGAACAGAAGATGCAGCTCACTTACAACTGACAGCTGAGTTCCGGATTCATCTTTTGAAACAATGGTAGCACCCCATTCATTCAGCTTCTCACAAAGAGAATGAAAGTTCTGTCCAGGAACTATGAGTCGTAATCTCATGGGCGACCGTTTTATGGGGAAGTTATTCTGAAGCTGACGAATAACCTCTAGAGCCTGAGAAATATAAACCATCAGGCAAAGAAGAAAACACAAAAAGCCATCATATTATACATGAAATTCAACTAAAAGAATACTACTCCAATGAACAACTTTATGTCAGGCATAACTACGCACATCTAAATATGAATTAAAGCAGAAATAAGATATCTGATGCTAAATCAATTGGAGAAGCATGACTCAACATGGCATGAAAAATTCCATTGAACAAAGAAGATTCATCAGTTTCTTTTGCTAATCCATAACTAAATACTTTAATAACAACAAAAAAACGACCTGCTTCTTGGAACTACTATTGGGATCAACAGCGAAATGAATTTCATGCATTAGTCTCTCAATCATACTAATGGTGTAAGGGCGCTGAGTTTCAGGATTGATGGTTTTTTGCATGACAATCGTCGCTATATCCCGAAACTGACTCGAAAATTGCGATTCCCTTTCCTTCCCAGCAACTTGTAGCTCCCCTTTCTCCAAAATCTACCACCCAAACAAAAACCCACAATCAGCAAACAGAGAATTAACCAAAAATAATTTTATCTTAGTAAAATAATTTAAATTTTAGAATTACCTCCAAACAAATTTTAGTCTGATCATCAGTCCCAAAAGCAGCAACCAAATCTTTGGTCTTAGCAAGAACCCCTTTCGAAACATTGGAGTACACCGTATGGGACTGTAGAACCTCGTCCAAATCTTTCTCGCTGTTGCAATAAAATTCTTTCCCTTTTTAAAAAAATTTAATCAAAATTCAATAACAACGATTAGTAAGTGAAATTTGTGAACAAAAACTTACACCCGGGAACGCCATGAGAGGACTTTGTTTTTGTAGCAAGCGATTTCAAATCGCATGCCGTGTTTCTTCAAACGCACGACGGCCACATTCGTCAGCCGCTTTTGCCCTATCGGTTGCACCAGCGTTTTCGACATTCTTCTTTTTATCTCTCTAGCCCCCTCGCTTCTTTCCCTCTTATTATATACCAGACTTTCCAGGTTATGTTTAGGACAAATGCTGCTACCAGTCCCTATACCATGCGTAAAGTTTAAATTTAATCTTTATATTTCAATTTGATATTTTTAATCGAGTATATATTAAATTCTTTCATCTAAATTCTCTTATTTTTAAAATATTATAGGTAAAAAATATTACCAGCTTCTTATTTTGACATAATTTTTATAAAATAATAACTATTTTAATTAATGGATTTAATTATTACCTTTTGAGTTAATATTAAAATTAAAAATATTAAATTAGAGAAAAATATTTAAATTCACAAATTATGCTTAGTATGAGATTAACATAAAAATTTAACTTATTCAATTAATTAATTAAGTTCTATCATTTAGGTTAAGAAATAAATTTCAAAATTAAAAAAGTATTAAATTGTAATTTATACATAGTGCAAGGACTAATAGAAAATTTTGACTTTATATTTAAAAGCCGCAGAAGATTAAAAACGCACCGTTTGGACCTTAAAGAAACCCGGTTCAACCCAAAGCCCCATCTTAGTTAGCAATTAGCACAAGGGTTCAGACCATTTTCCATTACTGTACTTTTCCAATTCCCTTCTCTGCCGAATTGCCCATATTTGTTAAAAGAAAAAATAGAAAAAGAAAAAAATTGTTTGGGTTCCCAGAAAAATATTTAGAGAGAAACTAAGAAGATTTGTTTTTTTAAAGAAGAAAATGGCGTCTCTAAAGGAAAAGAGTGAAGAGGCAATTCCAGAGGAGGAAAAGAAGGAGAGCTCTAATTATTTTGATATTTATGGACCTCAAGTACTCTTCCTTTTTCGCTTGCTTTCAAGTTTTATGTACAGAATATATTGATTTTCTTTAGTATAATGGGGGAATGGAATGAAACTTGAAGCCTTCCCTTTTGCAGGCAAAAGCAGAACTTGTTTTCAAGACGCCAGAAGCTGACAGTACTTTGAATTTGCAAGTAAGTTTCTTAAAACTGACGTTGTGAGGGGGAAAACCATTATTTATACTCTGAGAAACATAGTTGAACTTTGGGGATTTTTGTTTTGGTACCAGGATGTTCAAGGACTTGTTACCTGGGTTCTTGCCGATGGATTCATGCCTTCCTGGGTCTTTATTAAGGTAAAGAATATAATGTTATGTATTAAACTTTATTATTGGTTTCCTCATTAATGAGTGGAACAAAGTCTTTCATTATTGGGTTTTATAAAAAAACATGTTCTTGTTTTACATTGTTTGCAGAATAAGCCGCTGATACCGAAAGTTGTTATGCTTTATGTCCCTGGCTTGGATGCAGCTTTGTACATAGCTCAATCCATGAAACTTTCTGGTTTTAAACAAAGTTGTGGCAATCCTCGGGCACTTTTAGCACTTAGGTTCGTAATGATTTTGTTTCTGCATTTCTTGTCTATGATGCAATGTGCTGTGTTTATGAGTTCTGTTGTTTTTATAGTTGTGTATCAGATGGGATGCAGACAATAGACGCACTCCTAACGTGCAAAGTGAAGAGAAAGAGAAATGTAATTGATTCAGCAAGGGATGTAAGCCAATCAGCTGAGCAAGGTGCAAAATCCGTCTTTGCATGGTCTACTTCTTTGTTTGCATAAATTTCTTACTTGTATGCTGGAATTAGGTGCTTGACAGGGTTAGTTGATTTTCGTTAGAGGATTGCTAGTCCAACTTGTGTGACTAGAAAAGAAAAGCTTTGGGGACCTTAAACGTGTGCCATGTACTCTTCTGGTGGTCTTAACTAATTTTCATTGAGACAGAATGAAGGTATTTCAGCTGTTCCACACTTGTTGATAAATGGTGTTCCCAGTTCTTTACTATTCACTCAGAGTTGGGCTGCAATCCTTAAATCATGTTGGTTATTTATCATATCAAATAAGGTTATTGGGAGTGTAAATTCTCTGTGAGAAAGAAAATATTTAAATAAGTAGAAAGGCAAATTCGTAAACAATTATGTTCTGTTCCAGTTTACTTTTCATATTTGTAAAATCAAAATCATAGTAATCACTCACTATCTTGATTAAGATTTTTTCTTTATAATGTCTACAATTATCAAAAAGTTATATTTAGGAGATGAGATGGTTCCTATTATGTTGCAAAGGTTATGTTGCCGCTTGGCAATCCTTTTGTTGCTTTCAGCATCACAACATTACAAGGTTTTGCTTAATAACATCTTAACTTATTTGAGTATTTCTACCAACGCAATAACCTGTTGATTATAAAATGACATCTTTATGCAGAAACATCCATCTCTTCAATGGACTCTGCAGAAATCTTGAAAGACATTCCTTTCCCCATTTCATATTATATGCTTACAGCAAAGGAACTAGAAGACAATGGATTTTGTTATGATCAACCAGGTGTGCTAAATGTTTTCTCTGACTGTTACATATACTTTTCTTAGCATCTTAATCTTGCTTCTTCATTGTTCAAATGTCCTTGGTTCATTCTTGGATTTGTTACATGTAGGTTTTCTTCCTACTCGTCCTGCTCCTGATGGATCTTCTCCTTATGAAATGTTGGCACTTGACTGTGAAATGGTAAATCCTGTGTGTCAGCTTATGACTAGATCATGATGACTTTTTGCTTCTTTATTGTGAAATAAGATAAAATCATGTAAACTATTAGTTGGAGAATGTACAGTGACAAGATATTGTTGCTTTCTTCTGAAGAAGTTAGATAAAATCCTACATAAAGCTTAAGAGCTTTGCCTAGAATTTCCTTGGTACACTAATTTTGTCTCCAGACCCACCTGTGGCTTAAAACGTTCATCTCTGATCTGAATTTATGTGATTGTTTGCTCAAGTAGAAAATAAATTATTATATACTCTGGACAATTGTGCTTCTTACCTTCTGCTCTGGCTATTAAGTTTTCTTGTGTTTATGTAGTTAATTCTGTGTGCTCATCATGATGGACTTTGTTTTTTTTCTCTTATTTTTTGTCTGCTTACGTTCATGCAGTGTATAACAAGTGAGGGTTTTGAGCTTACAAGAGTGACCCTGGTTGATATTAAAGGACAGGCATGTTGAATTGAATCTCTTCTCTCTTTTCTTTTCTGTTCTAATATTTCTTATCAGTTTCCTAGCCAACTATTTATCAGTTTCTTTTAGATAATTTTGATAGTGGCCTATAATTGGCATTTAAGGCATACAAATAATACTCCTATATCTTTTTAATGAACTTTTACTCCCATAAGAAAGAGGAAAAAAAAGAAAGAAAAGAGTAAACCATCTTTTTATTGCTGCATCATGTAAATGATACAACACATTTACTAGATAAATTGGCTAAAAGTGCAATGATTTTTGTTGACAGGTTGTACTGGATAAATTGGTTAACCCATCAAACCCTATCACCGATTACAACACAAGGTAAATGCAATTTGGAACTGTTGAAGTTAGGTCCAAGTAGAGTTTCATGAAAACTATATTTCTTTTGTCTACTATCTCTTAGTGTCATTCAAACAAAAGGAAAAGATCTATTAGTTGGTCAAGTTTATGCTGTTTTTTTTTTTAATATGTGTGTGAAAAAATTTCCCATGCTTTGAATTGTTCGACTCAATTTGTATTGACAGATTTGAAATCTTCAGTCATCCAACTCTGAGATCACTCTCCCTGTCTCTAGGCATACACTTTATTATTTCTTATCATTAGGTCAATTTCATAATTTTGTTTATTGCTTAAGCAGGTTTAGTGGAATCACATACGAGATGTTGAGTGGAGTGACTACAACTCTTCAAAATGTTCAGGTTTTACTCCCTTTGTTGACTATCACTAATCATTGTCGTTATATTTTTACTGCACTATTGTTGAATTAATGTTCCATTAAAAAAAGCTCATGTACAAATTATTTATATTTTCTTCCTGTTTTCAGGAAGATTTTCTGATGCTGGTTCACAAAGATACCATCTTAGTCGGGCACTCCTTGGAGAATGACTTATTAGCTTTGAAGATTTCTCATGATCTGATAATTGATACATCTGTATTATACAAACACCCTCGCGGTGGATCTTATAAAAGTGCTCTTCGAGTTCTTGCGAAGAGATTTCTTTCTCGGGAAATACAGCAGTCGGGGAGTGGACATGATAGCATTGAAGATGCAAGAGCTGCTATGGATTTGGCTCTGTTAAAGATTAGAAATGGCAAGTACTTATTTTCTTTGCATTCACATTGATTAGGTTCTTTTACGTGAAGAAGTCAGATATACCTTGCATCAGAAGGTTTATCATATGATTATCTTTTTTATAATGTAGAAACGCATATGTAAATTCTTATAATGTCTTTGCTTCTTGTGTTAGGACCTGATTTTGGTTCGCCACCATCCTTTATGCGTAGGAAGCTCCTTACACTTCTGGGTGAGTGTGGCAAGACCTCCTCTTTCATTGATGATATTTCCATAGTGAAGCGATATGCTTCTGAGTCATCCCATGCAATCCCAGTTTGCTCTGATGATGAAGCACTTTTAAAGGCTAGAAAAGAGGTAAGGCTTCGTTATATTGCTTTTCTGGTATACCTTCTTCTATCCAAGCTTGCTTATCAACTTCGTACATTTATCTGTTGTGGCAGGTCAAGAATGACCGTGTTCACTTTGTCTGGACACAGTTTTCAGAATTGAATTCCTATTTCAGAAAACAAGCTGAGGATGACGTAAAGTTGAATGGAAAGCTTGCGGAAATGATGTCATTGCTTACATGTGATAAGAAACCTGCCAAACGCAAAGGAGTAAAATACAATATTTCAACTGAGCTAAAGGAAATTTTAACACGCATCGACGCTAGGGTTCGTAGTCTCCACACTGCATTACCCACTAACTCGATGTTTATAATATGCACCGGACATGGGGACATAGCCATTGTTCATAGGTAAGTCTTACTTAACCTGTGTCACTCATACACTATGCAATGTACCTTTCTCTCTCTTAAATCTTTTGAATAATGTTACCCTGATCCATTTGTAAGTATTCAATTACTGTTGCATAAATATGGTTTGACACCAATGAGATTTTAGTTACCTGGACTTGGAGGTGAGTGTTGCACCTAAATATGTGTCCAGAAACGGTCTGCTCAATTTTTCTAAGTTTTTTCGTTTATTTAGAGGATTATATCCTTATGTTCATGTCCAAATATTAAGTGTCAAACATGAGTACTTTAAGAAAAATGAAGTCCTAATAACATGTCAATAATTAGCTTTCCTTTTCCCATTGAATTTTCAATCATAATATTAATTTTGGCTTGCCCTTTTTCATGTGCATGGATGAAGATTAAGGAAAATGCTGACAGAGCAAAGTGAAACAATGATTCCACGTGAGAAACTTATTAAGGTTTTGGAAGAGCTGCAGGCCCAAGCTGAGGTAGCTTTATGTTTTGTTGGTATGAAGCATTAGATATACACACACACACTAGTTTGTCTTGCAACTTCCTAGAGCAATGAGGAATGCTCATGTAAGTTCACAGGCTGTTACAATTTTAACAAATTACAATCATTCTTTTGATGCTGTACTGGGAAAATTTTGTAAACAATGATCAAATTTCTATACTGCTAATGGTTATTAAAAGTTTTGTTCAGTTCTCTTTCTTGTTTCCCCGTTCTTTTTCAATTTACTTGGACGTAACTCGAAAAACTCAAGCAGCTCAAGTTATTGAGGCGAACAGAGTTCAAATGTTTCAAAAAACATATATTATTCAAGAAAAATGTTAGATAATTAGCAATACCTACTCTTCTCTGGAATTTTACATAAGCACAAAGGATTAAAGTCATTTTTCTGGAACAACTCTATAGTTTACAATGAACATTCAGAGCTGAACTTCCTAACTCCATGCTGAAGCAACAATCAAGCTTTTGTCTTCCCAACCAAAATGAAGTGCACCCACATCCTCCTTCAGCTTGTACCTGTCACAGTATTCCTTGATAAGCTTCTGGATTGTATCAATTACATTTGAACTCATTGGACATGACTTGAAGCCAGCCATTATCATCCTTGCCCTCCACTTCCCTGCGACTTCGTATCGTTCTATCCTTTCCTCTCCTTCACATGCAATGATGTTAACTATGTCCCGTGCCAGGCACTGTCTTTCGACGTTCATCCGATCCTGGCTCTCCCTAGGAAGGGTGGCGTCCAGGGAGTCAAAAACAGCAGAGTAGTAACTATAGGCTTCGATAAACCTTGGGAAGAATGGTGATGTGTTTGTGTTTACATCTTGCTCGACGACAGTAACAAGTTTTGGATTCATGCTCTTAACCATCCGAAGAAGCTGATCCCGCTGATTGATCGTTGAAACACTCTCATCAGGCATGTGGTGGAGTAGAAATGCAAAGTTCACTATAAGTGCTTCGCCCGGCTTGCAATCCAGCATAGATGGAGCAACAAGTGAAGTCCTTGAGGGAACTGCTCGAAACTCGAAAGGTACACCGAGTATTTCTGCTAGCTTCTCAAGTCTTAGTCCGACAATTTCGAGGCCTCCATTAAGACGTTGGACTGAATCAGGGTCATCAACTCCGGTTAACCTCAAATGAGGTGGCTTACCCGGCAGCTTAGCTATTGTTTGAATCAGTGTAATATATTGACTACCTTGACTTATATCAAAATCTATTATATGTACTCTTTTCTCACCTTTAAATGCCTCAATAATTGCACCATTTGCTGCCATAAATCCAAACTTGAAACAAGGGCACACTTCAAAGAGGATTTGCATTGCTGCAAGCCTATCAGAAGAAGGGGGCTCTTTGCATCTTAAAGCTTTGTAAAGACATTTTCCGGATGCTGCCATGCGAGCTGCAAGGCCTTCGACCATGTAGGCTGCAATTCTCTGGGGCGGATCTCCTTGAATCGAGACCTTCTGGCGAAGCTCGTTTATTATGGCTGAAGCTTTTTCAATGTGACCTTCTGAGAGTATAGCAGCACATTCAATCAGCATTTGCTTAGGAGTCTGAGATGAAACATGTGAAACCTCTTTGTTACCACTAACGCTATCGAGATAAGTACCCGAGGATGATGACTCCTTTGGCGAGTCGTGATGAGAACCCATCCTGATAGGATCAGACCACTCACCATCTACTTCCATGCTTAGACCAGTGCCAAACATGTCATCATCCCCATCAACATCATTATCAGCAAGCAGAGCTCTCTCCAGTTCTTTAAGCTTCAGTTTCATCTTATCCAAATCAGAGTCTAGTGTATCTGGGCTTTGGATTTCCAAGTAATCTTTTAAAAGAAAATGGATTGGACAATATAAGAACATTGAATTAACGAAATAGAAGACTTCAATGGTTTTAGATCAGTCAGGGAGAAAAATGAACTACCTCTTATCTGGCAAGAAGAGACATCTTGTAGGCGAACCGAACTTCCAGAAATTCCAGAACTAGATGAATGTATAAGCTCATCTGTAGGAGAATCAAGGAAGTACTTTTCGTAGCTCTCGCTGCTGTAAGAATCCATAACATAAACAGGCTTATGCTTATCAGAACCAAACATTCGAATGGCCATGCCAGTACTATCACTGCTATCCTGTATTGAATAGAGATTCGTATTTCTACATGACGCAGTAGCTGGTTCGGCAGACCTTACTAAAGACATGGTTCCAACTCTCTGGACAGTCGAATTATAAAATGGTTGCTGCAGAAAAAATCACAAATCAAACACCGATGCAAGACATGAACTCAAATAGCTTATGAGTAACATGAAATAATCTCCATCATGTGACAAATCATTGGCAGCAAGACGTGTTAGCACAAAACAAGTGGCCCTATGTAAGAAATGGACCATGTCACCGCCGTATTTAGATTATGGGAATTTGGGATCCCTTCATTGTTCAGATCAGGCTGGACAATCACTTGTGAGTATGGTGAAAGAGCCAAAAATATAACTTATTTGGGTTTCAGCATTCCCAGACCAGAAAGATCTTAGAAAGGTTGCCATAGACATGTTTTGCTATCATCCTTAACATACAAATAACAGAGAAAGCATTGATCCAGATGAAGATCCGTCAGCAAAAAAACTCGATTTCAAGGACAAACATAGCCGAAAACCGAAACTCCTAAACAAGCTCGAACAATGATCAAATTCAAGGTTTTGAGAACTGATTTTGATGGAAAAAGAACAACAGGCAACATACAGGACACAGCAAAACATTGAACAATTCTAAAACAAGTTCTTGACGTTCCATTTCAGGGCTTAAAAAACTCATCAAAAAGTTAAAAAAAAAAAAGAAGGGTTTTCCCTTTACCTGATGCATGAGAAAGGTCTTCAAGAAGAAGAGGCAAAGATCATTATTTGTACAGAAAAATCCTACAATTTCAACAGATAAAATTCCAGATAAAGCTGAGCTTTATAGCACTTTGCTTCAATGGAGATGAAAACGATGGGATTGACCTTGTATTCAACTAATTAAATACCAATCCTAAAGCAAATATACCTATTCTAAACACTTTAGATTATGCGGTTAGGTATGATTAAATAATCAACGAAGCACAAGGAAAAACACCCAACAAAGAAGTAAAAACAAAACCAAAATTGTAAGAAAAAAAGAATAAACAAACAAACAAAGAATACCCAGATAAGGATGTATACAATATAATAAATGGGTAACTTCAAAGGACTACAAGAATCTGAACAGATCAATATTCCATTATGACCCAAGTTGTAATAATAAGAGAAGAAAGAAAAAGACCAGACATGAAAAAGCAAATTCAATTTTCTAGTGAGAAACTCACCCTCAAACTGAAACCAAAAGGGTGTTTTCCTTTCCTTTTCTTTTTTCTTAAATTGTTTATTGTGACTGTGTGTGTTTCTTCTATCTCATAAAATGAAAAACAGGTTTTATTTATTTTATTTTGTTTGTTTTGTCAGAGTCTGCATGTTTATACCAACTTGTCTGACTCTGAGACGCTGTTTAGAGAGCGCAATGGGATGATGCTTTGTGGCTCTCTATTTTTATGTGGCGCCATCATTGGCTCTTCTTTTTCTAATCATTCAATCCCCACCGTCTAATATATTTCAAACCCCCTGCACTAATATTAATATATATTAAATTATTTGGATAAATTTCAATAATAACCACCTAACTATTAGTAAATTTTTTTATCACCCAATTATAAAAAATTCTAAAATAGTTATCTAAATTTTTTCGTCATAGTGGACTAAAGGTGGAAACTTTTAAAATTAATATAATAGTAACTTTTACCCTTCATATTTATTCGCTATTAAAATTTGTCTTGATTCTAAAAAATCTAATCTTCAACATTTTCGCATGGTTTAAATTGGTCATTTTTACAATTTTATTTTTTTGTGATCCTTTCACTTAAAAATTTTAAAAAACCAATTTTATTAACACCCAAAAATCTAAGATTATAATTTTTATCTTTTCTTATTTTTTTTAAAAATTAATCCTTAATGCCACAAAAAAAACTATAAAAAAAATTAAATTACACAATGTGTAAATGTTAAGAGTTGAAAATTTTAGAATCAAAGACTAAATTGGTATAATTTCTATATGTTGGTGGCTAAATTGGCCAGTTGGTGACAAAAAAAAAATTGAATAATTGAATGACTATTTTATAACTTTTCATAATCCTATAACCTATAAATTTTTTTACTAATAATTAGATGAGTAGTATTATAGTTTATCCCAATTATTTTTATTAAAAAGTATTAAATTATGTGATACTATGATTTAAATGAATGAAAAAAATTATAAAAAAAATGAATTTTAATAGTGGTCGGAGGCTCTTTTTTTTTTGTCAGCTTAAGGTTTAATGTTTAAACTTTAGTATTGTTTTTTTAATTAGTTTTTTTATAAATACAAAATTATTAAAAAAATATAAATATTTTTTAACCATGTTTGTTGTTTTATTTAAAAATAATTTTTTAGACTTTCTAGTTAATGTATATTTTACCCTTTATTTTAGACACTTATTTAGTTTGTGTTTACTTTATTTTATTAAATTGGTACAAAAATTTAGATTTCCTCAGGTTACTCCAAACATTTAACAATATTAAATTTTTTATGATATAATTGTTATAACCAATTAGAAATTAGATTTTTATTTTACCTTCCAAATAAATCTAAATAGAAGAATATTCATTTTGTTTAAATTCATTTTGGAGGTATATTTTTAATAATTTATAATTTTTTTATAGTTTCAAACAATAATAACATAAAAAAATGATAACTTCAGAAAATTTCCAAGTATTTTTAGGATATTTTAGATTTTTAATTTTTTTATAATTTGGAATTTTTTCTAGAATGTTTATAGTTTTATAATTTCTTATAATTTTATATAACATTCAAATTTGTATAACTGTTTATAAATTTATAATTTCTTAATGATTATTAAGTATATTACTTTAAAGTCACCACGTATCATTATATTATTAATGTATAGTGTCACATCATCAAAAAATAAAAAGAATTAACTAAAGTATTTTTAAAATTTTTAAGTTTAAATACTAATTAAATAAAAATAGATATCAATTAGTAATAAATTCAAGACAAAATATACATTTAACTTTTCTTCCATGGCTTAAATAAATTTTTTTATGTAAAAAATTATTTACTTTTGAGAGATGTGTAGAACTTTCGTTGCATCTCAAAGAAAAAAAAATGGGTCATATTCCATCTTGTTTCAATTCTAAGAAAATAAAATAAAATAGTAAAATTTTCTTCATACGTTTTCTCAAATTCGTTTAAAATTGCATCATTTCTACATTTTCAATCATGTTAGGTTGAAACACAATTAGATAAAAAAGTAAATTTTATGAGGATAATCCGTACGAAAGGTGATACTTAATTAGAGAAAAATAATGTATTTTATAATTAATTTATGATATATTTTTTACACCATGTTTAAAATTACTCATAATCTTTTTTCTAATTAGTGAATAAGAGAGTAATGTATTTTAGCGTATTTAAACTCACTCCTCATTAGAGGTGCTCATGGGCCAGGCCGGGCCGGGTTTTGGCTGGGCCCATAAAAAATTTTCATCCCGGCCCGAAATATGGCCTAAAATTTTACCTAGGCCCAGCCCGGGAAAAAAATCATAAGCCCGAGCCCGGCCCGGCCTGGCCTATTTTTTAATAAATACCAAAAATTTATTTTAAAAATTAAAAATATTTTAAAATATTTTAAAAATATTTTAAAATTAAAAAATAAAAAAAAAGTATTTTAAAAATATTTTACAATTAAAAAAATTTTAAAAATAAATATATTTATTACATTGGGCCGGGCCGGGCCAGGCTAGCCTGGGCCAAAAAAGTATACCCGAAGCTCGATCCATTTTCTAAACGGGCCTCATTTTTTTCTCAAACCCATATTTTGAGCGGGCCGTTGGGCCGGACCGGGCCGCCCGACCCATGAACACCTCTACTCCTCATCATACTAACCTAAAAAAACAAAGAAAAATAATAATTTCATTTAAAATAATAATTGTTTTACTTTTAGCGTGTAAGGTAGTCGAAACGCGTGCAAGGATAAAAAGACATTCGTGAAAGTTCTCTACTGACTACAATATTCAATTTTCGTGGCTAAAACACGTAGTACAGAAGGAGATGTCAGAAATAGTCAACCTCTTAACAACTTCGATGGCTTTTCCTTTTTCTCTTTTATATTAGTTTTTATTCTTTTTTAAATTACTTTTTTTGACATTTAAGCAACATATTATCTTTTAATTTGATCACTATCCTTGTGCAATTTTCTATATTTTTTTAACAATCTAATTATACATTTTAATTATATTTGATTTTTTAGCATAATGTTTAGAACCTTCATAGCCACTCTTTAACAGAGGCGAAGTCAGAACAATTTTTTAAGGGGGCGAATGAAATTTTAATTTTTATAGTCTATATCTTTATAATTTTTAAAGGATTAAATCGAATTTTTATAATTTTAGGAGGAGCCAAAGTACAATTTTACCTTTACAAATTTAAAATTTTAAATAATTTTAGAGGGCCTAAACGATAAATTTTTATTTTTGGGGGGTTGGGCCCATGCCAACCACCCTAGAATCACCTCTGCTCCTCAATTTATAAATAGAAAAACAATAATACTCATATCAATCGAGTTAAGACTTAATCGATAATTTTTTATATTTTAATTCAAGAAAAGATAAAAATTTTTCAATTTTTTAAAACTATACCTATTTCCAAAAAGAGGAGTGTATTTTAAGTTTGGGTTGACTTCAATTGCTTCATTTATGTTTTTATAATAATGTCAAATTTACCATTGAAGTGTGAAGAATATGCAATGTGAAATGAATCAAAACCGAGTAGTGAGCAATCATACGATAAGAAATAGGGAGACTTTGGCTTTGAAATATATGCCAAAGTTTAATTTGTCAAATTAAATGATAGTTGTCCTAATTCTGTAGTTAAATTTACCAAGGATTATCTTGATTTTTAAAATACTGAATTTACTACCTTTTTTAATTTGATTTTTAGAAAACTTTGGTATATGTAAATTTTCGAATTTATTTTCATTTTGATTTTTAAATTTGAATTTCGAACAAAAATAATAATATGATATTATATGGTTGTGAGATGTTATCATTTAAAAAATTTAAAAAATTATATAAAATCTAAAAATATACAAAAAGTATTAAAAGTATAAAGAAATTCAATATATAAATATTAAAATTCAAATTATAATTTGACATAAATTCAGAATGTCACTTCATCATACTTTAACAAAATTCAAGTTTAAGGGTCAAATTGAAAAGAAACTATTAAATTCTAATAATAATGTAACACCACAAACATGGCCTAGACGTTATGGTCGAATCCGGGAGTGTCACAAGGAAGGGTTTTGAAAACAATGTTATTTTGTTAAAGCTTTGTAAAATTGTTTGATAAATCATCCAAGTTTTATAACTCATATTCGTTTATAACTATTACTGAAAGTGTTATTTCATTACTTCATTTGTCAAAACATAATTTACAGCGAAAGTCTTAAAAACCGTTATATTTTGGAAATTCAATTCATATTTTCGAAAAAGAAACCTTTGTTTTCGTAAAAACCATGTTTCTAATCATCTGTCACAAATAAAGAGTTAAAACAAAAATCCAAATCCAAAATAACAACCAAACAGTCCGAAGAGTCCAATAATTACAAAACTCCCAGAAATAATCCTTAATTAAATAAAAACCATATTTAAAGTCAATTCACGAACTTGTGGTCACCGTAAGACTCCGTCGCACCGATCTGCCTAAGTCTGTGGATTACCTGAACAGAACAGACAAATAGATGTGAGTTTTCGTAAACTTAGTGTGTAACCCAACAAAAATAGACATGCAACATACACAGATTTCCATAATCAGTCAGATACAGATTCGGACCTAAGTCCATAACAGATGCAGTTTTCATAATCAAATAAACAGAACAGATATAGTGAGTCTTACCCCTATCCTCTACATACCATCTCTGACCATCTCATTATACCATGTGGGGTTAAAAACACCCACCCATCCCTACGCATCAAATAGTGTCGATGTGACACATTACAGATAATATGCAGTCAACCTGCCAGAATATAAGCGAAGTGTCGCCATACAAATCACTTCCTCTACATAAACAAAACTCACTCCAAACACGAATATGGAATACATATACAGAATTAATAGATTTAACATGCTTAACATGTTTGTATACAAATATCATGCATACTTAAATAGTATAGTCAAACATACATATAGTATCCTACTCAGATCAGTCTATTAGAATATCATAACACACAAAATAGGGTTTGGTTAGCCCTTATCGACCCTACAGTAGGTCGACAGTCGATCGGA
This sequence comes from Gossypium hirsutum, assembly GCF_007990345.1. Taxonomy (NCBI): domain Eukaryota; kingdom Viridiplantae; phylum Streptophyta; class Magnoliopsida; order Malvales; family Malvaceae; genus Gossypium; species Gossypium hirsutum. The sequence continues at coordinate 11,344,718 of NC_053438.1, forward strand.
ACAGCCCGTGCGAACTTAGGGAAAATTTCAGAATTATGGGTCCACATGCTCGTGTGACTTGCCCGTGTGGGTCGACACGCCCAGATTGGCCTTGCTTGTGTGGCCCACACGACTGGCCCAAAACTCGTTCGCCCATATAGTATGCCCGTATGGGCCCACATGCCCAATCTGGCCTAGCCCGTGTGGCCCATACGGTCACACTCACACAATCACATGGTCGTGTCCTACGTACAGCCACGCCTTCATCAAACACACAGTCGTGCCTTGCACACGGTCAACCACACAGCCAGGCACATGCCCGTGTGGCGTCGACAGAATGTTTTTTTAGTTTTCGCTGAAGCTCAGTTTTTCGTGTTTTGGGTGCACACTTGGAACAATTTTGATGCCAAACCACTCTCGAAATTACCAGCACCTAAAAACAGAATTACAATTGATCAAATCTAAGTACCGAAACGCCAATTATCGAAACCCCAATCGACATACTTGAACGAAGTACACAATGAAAAGTTCAATTACTTACCAGAACAATTACGACAACCCTAACACCCTACACGATAGACGAAGAATTTCGCTCTCCTTGATCAGCACCTAACACCAAGATACACATTAATAACACAACTGAAACAACCTCCATTCGCACAAAACTTCCAGAGTACTTACCAAACAACCCGTGCAGAAAACACAAAACCCAAAGCAGAGACCGAAAACAATTTGAACGAAAAAAGAAAAGGTAACAAAAAGAGAGGAAAACCGAGAGTACCACAAAAAGGAAGAACAATTGACGTCAAAATTTTGAAGAGAGAGAACCAAAATTTTTGAAAAAAACAAAAATATAATAAGATAACCACAACATCCCAACTCCCCACTAACATTTCAACCACAACTACCCACTCACTTAGACTCCTAATCCATCCAAACTTTCTCAACCAATCGAGGCAAAAAATATCACCCACCACTCACCTCATGATTTGAACATAAGACCTCCAACACAACAACCTCCTTACCACTCGAACCAACAAGCTCATTCTAATATGAATTAACAAACAATTCTATATAAGCCCACTCAACAAGGGTATAGCTAAGATAAAAAATAACCAAAATTTTGTTAAAAGTGGGAATTGAACCCAAGACCTCACACACACCAAAACACTTAACCACTAAAGTAGATACACATTTATATTAATTTTAACAAAACAGACTTAGAAATATTTAGGGTGTTACAAATGATGTGAACCAACAAAATTTAAAAATCAAATTGAAAAATTTGTCATGTTGAAAGAATAAATGTTTCTTTATTCCTAAGATTTAAGGTTGTATAATTAATTTGTGTAATTAGATAATTTATGTTGTAGAAAATATTAATTACAATATTTATAATAATTTGTGTACTTAAATAAAAAAATTATAAATTTGTACAATATGATAATGTTTTGTGTAATTGTTTGATTATACAAAACATTACTAAAGATGTGATATTTTTGTGGTTGGGTAATATTTTATGTAATTTTTGTGTAATTAATATCGTAATTTTTCATGTCACGTTTGATAGTAAAATTTGTAATTATAGAAGTAAATAATTTATATTTTTAAAAATATTAATTACTATAAAAATTATTAATCTGATAAAAATAATTTCTAAATAAGTATTAAAAAATTAAATCAAATTATTATGTTAAAATAAATGTCGATAATAGCGGTAGAACAATCACAAAGTAATAAGAAAAGGAAAAATAAGAATATAAAGATTTTACATAGAAACCATTTCGGGGAAAAACCACGAGTAGAGGAGGAGAAATTCACTAATGTTGAAAAACAAAGGATACAAGAGGAGTTTCAACTACATCTATTTAAGGGTTGAAAAACCATGTTCTAATCAGAGTCAAATAGAAGAAGAATAGTTTTATGCGGATTCAACTTGTGTTGTATGGTCCGTACCGCGAGGGCGGACCCCAGTCCAGTTTTGTGCTTAATGAGGATCTATGGTAGGCTACGGGCTCGAGTCTACAACCCTCGGCCTTTCGTTCCCATAGACCCCCTTATTTTGCCAGTGTATTTATTCCTTCAATAAGTTACGGTATTCGGGTCACACAGTCTCAAACACATCATATGTATTATGTTAGTTTAAAAAAGTAGTTGATAATACGATTACGAATAAAAATAACAATAAAAATAAACACCAGATGAATTTTTTTCTAATTTTTTAGTGCATATTTGTTAGGTTATTCCCTCTTTAATATTTAACATATGCTCCTTAACACACCATTTGTTGGTTCTTAATCAAGTTCATTATTATCTGAATTTGAATATACATAATTAAGATTATTAAGATCTCCTCCTTCCATATACTCTTTGAAGTATGAATCATCTCAATTTCAACTATGATTAAACTTATAATGTGTGCTATACTAAGGTGATGTTAATATGAGAAATATTTTTTTAGAACAACAAATATTCTCTCAACCATATTTCAAAACCTTGAATGTCTCAAATTAAAGAGTTTGCAATGTAACTATGATGCTTGTATCTCGCACTATTCTCTCAAATAGTATCATACCCCATCACATAGTACAAGATAACCTTTTCTATTTGCATAATTAATATCAGCCTTATAATATTTGGGTTCATAGTCCAAATACCTCATACCTCATAGCTTTAATTATAAAAACTTAAACTTAATTTAGAGAAAAACTTATGCTAGATTATATCCATTTCTACAATACGTAAATTAAATAAAAAATTATATACAATTTATAATATATAACCTTTATAAAAAATTGTTTTATAAATTGTCCAAACCTTTAATAACACTTCTTATAAATAATATTTTTTCATAAATTCAAATTTTTTTTTATAAATAAGTTATGATAAAAACAACTATAACATTTTTTATGAATAAATATATTATTTTTATAATATATAGCATGGACATATAAATAAGTTATGTCCACACTTCTTAGTCATAACTTTTTTTTTATAAATAAACATATTATAACAATTTTATTACATGTAAATTATTTTTTATAATAAATTTGTTAACCATATCTTTAAATTATTTAGGATTTAAATATATATTTCTTTATTATAACTTTATAAAATATACCAATTGTTTTTATAATAATTTTTTAAGATTTATAATATAAGAAATATTTTGCCATAATCATTTCAAATATTCATGTGTGTTCATGCTTATAATATAATTTTTATAACTTGTATAAAAATAATTATTTTAGAATTGAATTTGAGTGTAATTACTTGCATAATCACTCCAATTCTCACCCCCTAAAGGTGTAATTGGGGTACTCCAATTACACTCAATTCGGTAAGACCCATCAATTAAAATAGTTATCCAAACATGCCACTCTTGTGCAATTGCAAGCAATTACACCCAAATCCAATTATTAGGTGACTTTCCAAATACTACCTTAATCAAAACTTATAAAAGCCTAATGCAAAAAATTATGTGGATTTTTGTTGGTTGTTAGGCATAATTTTAGAGGGAATCATGCTAAAATTAGCATATGAGAAGTGTATAAAAGCTTGAAAAAGGTAGCATGGAATGACACATTTGAAATTGAATTGAAAACAATTTTTTATTTTCCCTTTTCATGCATTTGTAGCTTATCAAGCTTACTGCTATTTTTTTCGTTCCCTTATTTTGGTGCAATTGTTCATTAAGTCCCCTATTCTTTTCACCTATCACTATTATATTTAAATTCATTCTCATAATCCAATAAAGCATGATTAATCTCATGCTCAACTAATCCCCATTTAGTTTTAGCCCTATCATCGTTCTGATCGAGAATTGTAAGAAATAAATCCGCACTAAAATCTCACAACACGATATTTATTATCTCTCCGGAATATGGGATAGTCACATTCATCCTTCAAAGTTAATCCAATTTCAGCTCAAAGTGTACATTGGGAGGAAGTTGTTTTGGCATACAGTTGGAAAAGCGAGCTGGTCATCTACCGTATTCGAGTTCCCGTGAACAAATTGGTGTGTCCAGTTGGAAAAAGCTAGTTGGATTCTGTCAAGAGAGATAGTGGTCGAATTTAAACGACCCACACGGTTGAGGTCTTTAATTTGAGTTAGGCTTTTCTAGATCGCAAGCCTGTCCAGATCTTAAATTACGGACGCGTATTACATGGTTAGATAATCGGTAATAGTTGGTTTGCAGGTCATACCAGAACTAACTACACAAGAAAGAGTTGGCGGTTGAGGCGTCCTTGATCACTATAACCAACTTATTGGATTGGAAGAGAAAATTTCACTTTCAAGGATCGGTTCGAGTTCGGAGTCTACCGAGGCTAAGGCTAAGCATTCACATATTTGATTTATCAATTTAATTTAAATTACTTAATTTTATTTTGCAACTATCATTCTATTATTATTTCATTTTATTCTATACTTGTTTTTCCTTTATCAACTAAAATTCCCCATTATTTACTTTTCAACTCTGTATGTACAGGTCGTGGGCACGACAATTGCCTAGACTCAGGAATCTAGTCACACAAACAGGAAAATTAGGAGTCCCAGTACCTATGGGATCAACCCTACTTCTCTATACTACAGTTTAATTCAATTAGAGTGTAGGAAATTATATTTTTTGGTTTTGACACCCATCAAATTTTGGTGCCGTTGCCGGGGATTGGAAATAATACTAATTTTTCATTTCTTTTACTTATGACCATGTCAAAACTGGGGACCTTAGAGTTTGTGCCAGAAATTGAGAAGTTAGTTCGATCACTATGAAGAGAAGCTACTTGACGAGAAAAACAACAGCAAGTAAAGGAATCCAAATACGAAACACTATCTTACACGTAAAAAAATTGACGATACACTTAGCGAACAAGAAGAAATGGCGAATCAAACAATTCAACAGTTCGTTGCAGCAGTAGACGAGCAACAACTACTATACATAACTTATTTGACTGGAGGAACACCATTTGAATTAAAATCGGGCTTAATTAATTTATTGCCCGCTTTCTGCGGTTTTCAAAATAAGAACTCTCACATTCATTTTAAGGAGTGCCACATGATTTGCCTAAGCATGAAACCTCAGGGAGTAACACCATTTGAATTAAAATCGGGCTTTTCTTTTCTTATTAGCTGACTCTGGTAGAGAATGATTATTTTATTTACCTCTATGATCAGTTAATACATGATTTGACATGTCTCATTTGTTTTTTGACAGGTTCTTTCCAGTAGTTCGGGCAGTCGAATTAAGAAGAGATATTGTCGGGATACGACAAAAGGAGACCGAATCACTCTATGACTATTGGGAACGATACAAGAAGTTGCGTACAATTTGTCCACAATATGACCTAACTAAATAATCACCTATGGAAATAAAGATGATTGACACCGCCAGTGGAGGAACACTTGTTAACATGACTCCTCAAAGAGTAAGGGAATTGATTTCAACCATGGTTACGAATTCCCAACAATTTCGACCAACTACAGAACCTACGAGACGGGTTCATAGGCTAAGTACTCCATCCTTAGAAGTTAAAATTGACAAGCTCACTAATGTAGTTCAAAATTTACTTGTAGGAAAAATGAACCAGCTTTGATTTGTGCCATGCCTGATCATCCAACAGACTTGTGTCAAATTTTACATGAGGATACAACAACACAAGTAGATGTCGATGGGAACTTTCCAAGGCCACCTCAAGGGCGTTATGATTGACATTCAAATACTTACAATACAGGGTGGAGGGATCACCCTAATTTGAGCTATGGATCGAATCATCAGTACAACCAATCGTATCAGCCAAGACAACCTCTAGCTCAACAGTATCAACCCCCAAATTCGCCTATTGAAACCATAGTGGAAAGGTTAGTTGTTAGTACAGAAAAGTTCCAACAGAAGATAGAAACACACTTACAAAAACTAGATAAGCAAATGAGTAATCTTCCGTTTTACGGTAAGCCGATTGGAATCCCAAAGGAAGTTTCCATCTCTAATATAATCGAATCCATGACAAAATGCAAGTGGTATAACCTTAAAAGGTGGAACAATTTTAGAGCTACACCTGGCATGATTCGGGACACGACAGTGAATGGGAAGTACAAAAACCATTCGTAGTACCACTGCTATTCCTTGGAAGGCTCGCCTAATGTAAAAATGAGCAAGAAGAGAAAGAAATCCTAGAGACGTTTTGAAAGGTAGAAATTAACATCCCCTTACTTGATGCGATCAAACAGGTTTCATGTTGTGCTAAATTTTTAAAAGAATTATGCACTAACAAGAAAAATCTCCTGGGTAACAAGAGGGTAAATGTAGGAGAAAGCATCTTTGCAATTTTACAAAAGAAAATCTCGCCTAAGTGTAAGAAGCAAGGTATGTTTTCTATATTATGCAAAATAGGTAATGTTGGTATTAAAAAGGCCATGTGTGATTTAGGTGCATCTATTAATGTTATGCCTCTATCTATTTATAAATCGCTAAACATGGATCCTTTGAAAGAAACAAAAGTAATCATTCAATTAGCAGATAGGTCAGTTGTGTATCCAAAAAGGGTGTTGGAAGATGTCATTGTCAAGATAAATGAACTAATTTTTCCTACAAATTTTTATATCATCGACATGGAGGATGACAACTCAAAAAATTCCTCTGATATTTTACTCAGGAGATCATTTTTAAGTATCGTGCATACGAAAATTGATATTCGAAGTGGAACACTCACTATGGAATTCGACAATGAAGTGGTCAAGTTTAATGTTTATAAGATGATGTGTCATTAAAGGTGTCTATAGGCCGGGCGGCCTGGCCCGGACCGATGGCCCGCCCAAAATATGAGAGGGTTCGAGTAAAAATATAGGCTCGAAATATGGGTTTGGACAAAAAAATAAGGTCAGTTTAGAAAACGGGTCGGCCACGAGTACCACTTTTTTGGCCCGGGTCCGGCCCAAATTTAATAAATAAATATTTTTTATTTTTTATTTTTAAAATATTTTTAAAATACTTTTTTATTTTTTTATTTTAAAAATAATTTTTTGGTGTTTATTAAAAAATCGGTCGGGCCAGGCCGGGCCGGGCTTAGGCTTAAGATTTTATTCTCGGGTCAGGCTTGGACAAAATTCTAGGCCCATATTTTGGGCCGGGCAGGGCCCGGGCCTAGGAGTCGGGCCAAATTTTTTTCTGGGCCCGGCCCGAACCCGGCCCCGACCCATGGACACCTCTATGTGTCACCCTAGTATAATGACAAACGTCTCTAATATCGATATTATCGAACCATTGACAATGTTACATTTTGAATATAATGAGGATGATGAATTACAAACTGTACGTTGTAGGAGTTTAGATCTCGACGCTATGGAAAAACTAGAGGAATCGATGATGGTGGAAGAACCAATTCATGAAGTTGTTATTTTCATAGAGGCACTATAGTTTTCAAAAGTCTAGGTAAAAATTTTGAATTGTTTCCTTCACAAGCTAAAATTTTACCTTCCGTTTTGCAAGCCTCGGAATTAGAGCTCAAACCATTACCGAAAAATTTACAGTATGCTTTTTTTGGGCAATGGAAACATTGTACCAATAATAGGTTCAAGTAAACTTTCAAAGCTGGAAGAAGAGAAATTGGTTCGGATCTTGATAGACTACAAAGGGGGAAACGGATTGATGATTACCGATATCAAAGGTTTAAGCCCCTCAACCTATATGCATAAGATTCCGATTGAAGAGAATGTAAACTTGACAAGAGAAAATCAAATAAGCCTCAATCCATCAATGATGGAGCTTATGAAGAAGGAAACTCTAAATTATGAAAAATGTCATTTTATGGTTGATAAGAGATTAATTTTAGGACATATTGTCCCCGCTGAAGGGATTGCGGTTGATAAGGACAAAAATGACGTTTTTAACTCACTTTTATACCCCAAAATAGTGAGGGAAATTTATTCTTTTCTTAGCCATGCAAGTTTTTACAGACGTTTTATTAAGTATTTTTCGAGGATTTCACGACCACTCTGTAACCTATTGTAAAAAGGCAAAGAGTTTAAATTCAACCAAGCATGCAAGGACACATTCGATACTCTCAAGCATAAGCTTATTTCAGTTCCCATAATGCACCCACCAAATTAGGATTATCCCTTCGAGATTATGTATGATGCAAGTGATCATAGTGTAGGAGTCGTCCTTCGGCAAATAATCGAAAAAGAACCCTAGGTTATCTCTTACGCCTCTAAAACATCAGATGTCGCCCAAAGCAACTATTTGACCACTGAAAAAGAATTATTAGCTTCTTCTTTTTTTTGCTTTGGAAAAAATTAGATCATATTTTTTAAGCACTAAAATCATTTTTCTTTCTAACCATGCAAGCTTTAAAATACTTGATCAGGAAGAAGGAGGCAAAACTGAGGCTGATTAGATGGATTCTGCTTTTACAAGAGTTTGACCTCGAGATAAAAGACAAGAAAAAGTGTAAAAACTTAGTAGAGGACCACTTGAGTTGATTGTCGCTCTTAAAAGCCTGTGAAGGATAATTTTCCAGACAAGAATTTATTTACGACACAAGCAGTTTACCCATGGTACGCATATATGGTAAATTATCTCACTACAGTTATTATCTCTTTCAACTTATCACACTTTAAAAAGGAAAAAAATTAAAAGAGATTCACGGTACTATATTTGGGATGATCCCTACCTATGAAAACACTGTTTCGATCAGGTAATCTGACGTTGTGTCACAGAAGTCGAGTTACAATTTATTCTAACCTTTCGTTATTCTTATGCTTGTGGAGAGCATTTCGATCCTAAAAGTACTACACATAAGGTAACTGAATGTGGATTATTTTGACCACACATTTTTCGTGATACTTACTTATTTTGTAAGACTTGTGAAAGATGTCAAAAGGTAGGTAATTTAAGCCGAATGAATGAAATGCCCCTCACACTTATACATGTGTGAGAAATTTTTTATGTGCGGGGCATCAATTTCATGGGTCTATTCATTTCATCATTTGGTAATATTTATATTGTACTTGCTATTGATTATGTATCTAAGTAGGTAGAAGTTAAAGCACCTGTCGTGATGATGCTAAAACTATAGTGGAATTTCTAAAAAAACTCTATCTTTTCCAGGTTTGGCACATTAAGAACGTTGATCAACTATCGAGGAACACATTTTTGTAACAAAATAATGGATGCACTGTTGAAAATTATGGTGTAAAACAAAGAGTGGCCATGACTTATCACCTATAAACAAATGGTCAAGCAGATGCCTTGAACCATGAAATTAAGTCAATTTTGGAAAAGACCGTGAAACTGGATAGGAATGGGTAACACTCTTAATTCATTTCCATTTTCGGAATAGAATTACAAGATGTTATAATACAACAGAACTTAACATTAAACCTAAACGAATAATTCCACTTAAATTAATTATTAATAATTAAGTTCTATTCATAACAAACATACTTATTTTGGGCTATAATCAAACCTTCGGGGCCCTAAGAATACATTAGAAACAATCAGGGATCAAATTGAGACAAATCAAAAATTATAGGAAAAACATAAAAAATTTGAGAATGATGAGTCATATGACCGTGTGTCCAGGCCATGTGACATAGCCCAAACTGTGTGGGTATTCAAAGTTGAGACAAACGACTGTGTCTCAGCTCGTGTCTCTAACAGTGTAACTCACTGACTTGAGTCACACGGCCGTATGATAGACCGTGTGCCTTTCAAAATAATCTCACACGACCGTGGGTCAGCTCGTGTGGAAACAACATCTATATTATTTTACAACACGTTTAGGGCACATGCCTGTGTGTGACACACAGCCATGTGACAAAACGTGTCTCGGGCCATGTGTACCTACATGTACTTTAAAACTCAAATTTATCAAATCATGCTTACTTGGACACCAATCAACTCAATAACCAACCATTTAACATATTCAAAACACAATTAAACATGCTCAAAACATGCCAAAACAACCAACTTAAGTGCCTAATCAGTGTACCCTCATTAGTACTACAATTTATGTTTTAAATTGTACTAACAAAGCATCAATCATTCAAAATTCTCATTCATACCTAATTGCCATACTTAAATTAACATTTAGCTATATAAACTACCAAGTTTTTAAACTAAAGCACATATCAAGACATTTAGTTAAACTAACATAACAAAATATAGCCACAAACTCAACCATTTGTACAAATAACTAGCACCACAACTCTAAACTATACCATTCAACAATTATACATCAAGTTATTCATTAAACACACTTGTTCCAACATTACAATATATACTCTAAAAAAAACTAATCTCACTCAAGAACATGTCTATCATCATTCACAAACTCATATATTAACCTATATATATACATGCCACTACCCAAATAAATAAAATGCAAAAACTACGAACTTAGATGGATAGTGTATGCTTGATGATTGATCATTCCAAAAAGTCAGCAACAATTGTATACAAAACTACCCAAGAAAAGAAAATCGTAAGCTTACTTAGCTTAGTAAGAACATAGTATAACTTTACTCTAAATTTAATTGAACTCAATTTTTCATAATGAGTAAATACTCGATTTTCAGAAGCATAAATGGTGAACTTTTGAGACATTAAAACACATTTAGGGGTACCGTAGTACAAACAAGGGCACGTATGCATGTTCAAGAGTACCGAAGTACAATCAAGGGCACGTATGTGCGTTCAGGAGTACTGAAGTACAATTAAGGGCATGTATGTGCATTCATGGGTACCGAAGTACAAACAGGGGCATGTATGTGTGTTCAGGGGTATCGAAGTACAATCAGTGGCACGTATGTGCATTCAGGGGTACCAAAATACAATCAGAGGCATGTATGTGCATTCAGGGGTACCGAAGTACAATCAGGGGCATGCATGTATATTCAGGTTCATACCATTCATTTCAAGTTTAAGAAACTCTACTCATAATCAATTCTCAATTTCATGTGCATATTAAGAGATCAAGTTAACAAGATAACAATATTTTTAATTTAAACCCATTAAATAGAAAATAACTATGAAATAACTTACGATTCACTTCCGGTTAAGACGTAGGGACTACTCCGTAATTTTTTATTTTCTTCGGTTAATGAACTTTCCACTAGTTTCTTAATCTATATCATAAATCAATTACACTCATGAATTTTTACAATCACATAAAATTCAATTCAACATGTAAAAACCTTAACTTTTCTTTAATTACACATTTTCCCACACTTTTTCATTTATTACAATTTGGTTCTTATAGATACAATTTCCAAAATAACAAAGTTTTACAATTTCTCCAAGCTAACCAAATTTTGTTCTATTCTAGGACAATCCATACTTATTCATTAATTAAATAATTTCCATGAATTTTTTTTAGTATTTAATCAATTTACTCCATTTATTAAAACTATCAAAAATTAACTAATAACCTAACCAAAGTCAAGAACTAACACTTTAATTCTATCATTTAACATTCAAATTAACAAAAATTCATTAACGGCAACATCTCAAATCTTTAACAAATCCTAAAATAAAGGTTTGGGCTAGCTAAACCTAGTTGCAATAATCACAAAAACACAAAAATTACAAGAAATATAATCAAAATAAGCTTACATGCAATGATCATAAGCTAACTGAACTTTAAACTCCCAAAGCTAAATTTTCTTTCTTCTATTTCGGTGAGAAAGCATGAGAAAATGATACCATTTCTTTTGTCTTTTATTTTTCTTTAATTTAATTATATAATTACTATATTGCCTTTATTTACAATCTTAAAATTTTACAATAAAAATGAACTTAATGGACAATTTGCTACATAAGTCCCCACTATTTCATTAATTACACAATTAAATCAATTTAATTCATTAACTACCAAATTTTACACCTTTCACGATTTAATCCTTTTTATTCAATTAGTTAATAAAACCTTAAAATTAATTACTTCACCAAAATTTAATACTATACTTGTATAATTCTATAAACCTTATTAAAAATAAAAATATGACTCTACGTATCAAAACTATGGTCCCGAAACCACCATTTCCATCACCACTGAAAAGCAGGATATTACAGAAGGATTGTAGCCTACGACTAAATGATACATTGTGGGCATATCACACTGCTTACAAAGGACCCATAGGCATATCACCTTCCGACTCATATTCGGTAAGCCATGTCATCTTACAGTGGAGTTGGAACACATGACATATTAGGCTGTTAAATAATGCAACATGGAGTTGGATGCTGCAGGTGAATATAAAAAATTACTCATTCAAGAGCTCGAAGAAATCTGACTTGATGCATATGAAAATTCCCAAGTTTATAAAGACAAAACCAAGGCGTTTCATGACCAGAAGATATCTCGTAAATAATTTTTAGTTAGATAGAAGGTGTTGCTTTACGATCCCACACTAAGCTTTTTGCAGGTAAACTTCGAACCAAATGGCTAGGTCCTTTCATTATTACTCAATTGTTTCCTTATGGGGTAGTGGAAATTATGAGCTAGGAGTTCGGAAAATGCTTCAAGGTCAATGGGAAAAGGTTGAAACATTTTTATGAGAACTTCCAAGTGTACGTAGTAAAAGAGTTAATTCTCGATGAATCAAACAAATAAATTTTCAAGTCATCGAGCTAACGATGTTAAACAAAAGCGTTTTTTAGGAAGGCAACCCATATTTATTTTAATTTTTTAAATTTTGAATTCAGTTTAATTTAGGTTGGAAATAAAAATCAATAAGATTGTTATTTAATCCATTTTAACGTGTTGTTTCCCAGGAACATAGGTGGAAGCTACAATTTTTCGTCCAAAAATCAGATTTCTACTATGGCGTAGGCACGCCATGCTTAGTGCTACCATTCTTTGCCACATATCTTACCCAAAATCCAAGACCAACCTAAAATGAAAAAAAAAATCCAAACCCAAAACCAAAAAAAAAAAAAAACCCAACCAGCTAAATCTAGCCCAAAGAGAAAAAGAAACCAAACCAAAATAAAAACCCAAACCAGTTTTAAAAAGAAGAAGAAGCTCACGAACCCCCCTTTTCTTCTTCCCCATTTTTCTTCTTCTCCATTCTTATCTAATAAAATCCTAAATTCTATTAAAACTTTTTTTCATGCCATCGCCACCAAATGCCGTTGTTCACCTTACCTTCTCCTCCCTAACTGTCGTCGCACCTTCTCCCATAAGAACCGCCACTTTTTCAAACCTAAACACCACCATCCCTCATCTTCAAAACACCCAACCACCACACCTATTACCATAAACGACGCTGCCCTTCAATCCGCACCACCACACTTTAAATGCCGCTACATCGTTCCAAAACCCAAATGCTGTAAAAAACCGCAGCTCCCTAAAATCCTAAATCGTTGTCATGAACCACCATAACAAAAATTACCGTTTGTTTCTCAACCCAAATACCGACCATGGTTTGTACTAAAAATCAAGTGGCTGATGGTTTCTCAGTTTCTCGTAATCAAGGTTATAACTAATTTTTAGTGCCACCCATTATCGACATTGATGATAAAGATTTAGAATCGTCTCCACCACCACCGATACAAGCTGTTGAACCAAGTTGACACCATTGTTGAATGAGATCAACACTGGATGAGGTAGAAAATCCACAAATTAGTTCAGACGCTTTCGACGGAGTAAGGACGTCCAGACGGAACCAACACCTCCAATTATCATGGCGTAGAACCTTCGAATCAACACGAGCAACCTCCTATGCACCGAACGAGGGCAACCACCATACGTGCTCGACAAAAACCATCACACCTGACAAGTGAAGAGCCAGTATCAACTCTAGACAACAGTACTAAAGCTGCTAGTATGCCGAGTCCACCAAATAGGCCAGCTGAAAATAAGCACGACCAACGAGGGTGTACCTACACAATGCTGCCAAAGGCAAGACTTGGGGATTTCTAAATTTTACATCCCCAGAACACTAGATGAGATACGACAAAATTTGACAACGTCCAATCTCGATCTTTAAGAGTATCTCTCTTTTTACTTTCGATATAATTGATTTACAAGATGATGTATTTAATTATTTCAATACTATTGGTTGGACATCTTATGTGAATATTAAATGTGTTGCATTCTATGAATTCGTATATAAATTTTATGTAACATTTAGTTTTGATATAAATTCCATGATGATTGTTAAAACTCAGAACATTGTCTGCTTCTGATTGCTTGGTAATACATTTAGAACTTTAGTTTCAGATTTCAACATAGCCATGGGTTTTACTGACCTTGACGATGTTCAATCCAATTCATACCACATTGTTTTACTTGACATGCCTAGCGATTTCAATGCTGGTGCTGCTTATTCGGCTCTTACTAACTTTATATTTCGCACTTACAATTTTAAAACTTCTAAAACCTTACCAATGCATAAACTGGCCCTAAGATACATTCACAAGTTTCTTGCTTTTAGTTATTCGGGTCGTAATGAAACTTCATCTACCCTAAAAAAGATGGAATTATTCTTCTTATGTTGTATGCACTTCGATTATAGGGTCAATTTAGGATATTGGTTTGCACGTGGATTCCATGTTGTTTTACGAGCTCATCGGCCACTCATTCTCGACCTATATATCACGCATTTAACCATACAAAATTTTCAATCAGAAATTGATTTCTCATTTCTTACATGTGCATATGTTATGGATTGTTTAGATTCAATGGGTTACTTGCCAGCACCCTTACTATGTTTTATTTTGTTCCCCCAAGTACTCAAATTGCTCGCAACAATAGAGTTTTTCATCAACAACACAATCTAGCTCCTAGGGAGCAAGAGAAGCAGCCCCCATATGTTGTGGAAAAACGACTAAGCCGTATTGAGGCTTGCCTAGACACAATGGGGGCTAAAATCTCAATCCACCCACCACCCTACGTCAAATTAAGACGGGGAGTACACTTAATCCTTGATGGGTTGTCGAATCCACCAATATAAACCTACGCCTTAGTTTGCAAATTATGCAGTATAGGGAGTAGGGTCGATCCCTCAGAGACTGGTTTACTGTAAATTGTTGCTCGCTTGACCAGATTTATGTCGGGGCAGTTGTCGTGCCCAAGACGTTCGGGAGATAAAAATTTGAAAACCTGAAATTAACAGAAAAATAACGTCAAAAGTAAAAGTTGAAAACATAATAATAAAAACTGTGAAATAAATATTAAGAAAAATTAATTAGAATGAGCTTAGCTTTAGGCGCGAATTTTCCTCGTCTTTGAATCGATCCTCGAAATTGGATAAACTCCTCTTTTCCAATAAGCTAGTTATAGCTACCAAGGACGCCTCGGACACCAACTCTTTCTTGTGTAAATTAGTTATGGAACGTCCAATAACTAATTCTTACCGATCGAATAACCACGAAACGTTCGTGATTTAGAACTTCGGCAGCTTTGCGTTCTAGAAGAGCCTAGCTCGAACCAATGCCCTCAACCGTGTGGGACATTTAAATCCGGTTACTACTTCCCTTGACGAAACCAAACATCAATCTCTACTTGGCACGCCAATGTGTTCACAGAAAACCGATTAGAAATGTTCCTTTCGGAATTCCAACTGTACGTCTAATCACACTAAATCAAACGACGTCTTTTTTTGGCTTAGTGTTGATTTGACTTTATGAGCTGACAAAATCATACTCTTAATCCGGAGAAGTAATAAGTACTGGAATTTTAGGAGTTAAATGGCTCGGGTTCGTAACTCACGGGTTTTGACGAGGCTAATTTCGGCCTAAAGCTGAAAATGAGTTTAGTTGGCTAAGGTTTGGGACATGTTGGTATTTGATAAATCAATTAAGGTAAATGGGTGAAAAGGTGGGTGATGTGATTGAGTATGGGGGTTGGAATATATTAAAGTGGGGTGGTTGAAAAGGGGAATTTGAAAAAAGAGTTGTAAATGGTAAGTAGTAACTAGCTAGAAGTTTTAGGAATTGAAAGTTAAAGAAACTAAAGACAATAAATAAATTTGTGAAAAGTTGAAAATAAAGGTGAAATGGATGGTTGGCTACTGGAACTAATAAATTGAAGGAAAACAAACTAAGAAACAAACAAAGACTACGTGAGAAAGGAGAGAATTGAAAGATAAAAGCTTCTGATTTTTTGATTGATGAATAAATGAACAATACAAGCTCTATTTATACTAGTGGATTTACTAAATTAGGAGCCAACTAGTCATAGGAAATTAAGGAAAAAAATATCCCATAATAAAATAAATCCCAAAATAATCTCCCCCACTAAGTCAACAAAATTTTCAGCTAATTAATATTGGAAAAATTCTACTTTGGCCCTCCTTCTTTGCTTCTTTCTTTAATTTGGCCCAATTGTTTCCTTTTTCTTCTATTTAGCCCCAAATTACATTCCTGCACAAAATTCAATAAATATGGCAAAATTAGTGGTGCATTCTCATAAATTAACCAATTTAGTTACATAAAATATGTAACTTTAGCATTTAATCAATCCTTCTCTTTATTATTCTTTTAAATTTGCATATTGAGGGCAATGTGGGCTAAGTAGGGTGATTCGTAGGATATGCCATACTATTACTTGTTCTTCTTTTCATGTGTTAATTCTTATGCTGAGATTATTCCTTAATTTGTTTCGAAATTGAACCTTCAATTCTTATGCTTAGTTAATTCAAATAATTGGGTAATTCATGAATAATTGCTCATTGCTTAATTTGATCGACAAGTGTTTTGTAGAATTGAAAATATTATGGCCAAGTCAACATTTCATAGAAATTGTTAGCTTTTTAAACTTGTTTAATAAAAGTACTTGAGTCTCATTTAAGTAATTTTATCTTTTGAAAAAAAATTAAAATAATAAAATATATACATACTCCACTAATGGCTTAGTTATGAGTGAAGATTTCAGAAATGGATCAAATTGAGAAACCGGGATGAGGTGTTTGGGTTGTCATCTCATTTCGTGTCAAAAGATTTGAGTGACGAATCAAAATTGCAACACTCCGCTAACCGAGCTACCATGAGTAATGAAACATAAACTATTTGGAAATGTGTCAAATTGAGTAACCGGAGTGAGGTGCTTGGGTTGTCATCTCATTTCACGTAAAAAGATTCGACTATGTCCCAAACTTGTGAAAAAAATTGATTGAGTATGATCGCCTCACAAGTTTGATTAAACTTTAATTTAGTGAAATAGTTGATTTTTGCATAATGTTAGAATTTTATAAAACGCTTGTTGGTTAAACCTAGCAACTGCTTATTCATGCTTCATTTAAATTGTTTGCATTAAGCTTGATTGTGGAAGGAGACTTGATTTTGGAAAAATTATCGAATATTTTCTAGTATGGAAATACACAACATGCTTGAGGACAAGCATCGACTAAGTAGGGGAATTTGATTGCAAACTAATTTTGTGTATTTAATATACTTATTTTTATTTTTCAAATTTTGAATAGAATGCTACTAAGCTTGTGATTTCTTGTTTAAATTTTTTCAGGAACACAATTGGAATGCCAAAGTTCAAAAGAACAAGCAAATTTAACTAAATTGGAATGTAAAGCAATAAAATGGGCCAAACTGAAAAGTTGTAGAATTGGGGGCTGATAAAAAATCATATTTTAATTTAGTCAAACTCTATGATTTTTGTTGGTTGTTAGGCATAATTTTAGAGGGAATCATGCTAGCATATGAGAAGTGTATAAAAGCCTGGAAAAAGTAGCATAGAATGACACACTTGAAATTGAATTAAAAATATTTTTTTCTTTCCCTTTTCACGCGTTTGTAACTTATCAAGCTTACTGCCATTTTTTTGTTCCCTTATTTTGGTGCAATTTTTCTTTAAGTCCCCTCTCCTTTTCACCTATCACCATTATATTTAAATTTATTCTCATAATCCAATGAAGCATGATTAATCTCATGCTCAACTAATCCCCATTTAGCTTTAGTCCGATCATTGTTCTGATCAAGAATTGTGAGAAATGAATTTGCACTAAAATCTTACAACACGATATTCATTATCTCTCTGGAATATGGGATAATCACAGTCCTCCATCAAAGTTAATCCAATTTCAACTCAAAGTGCACATTGAGAGGAAATTGTTTTCGTGTACAGTTGGAAAAGCGAGTCATTCGTTTGCCGTATTTGAGTTGCCACGAACAAATGGCGTGTCTAGTTGGAAAATTCTAGTTAGATTTTGGCAAGGGAAATAATGATCGAATTTAAACAACTCACACAGTTGAAGTTGTTAATTTAAGTTAGGCTCTTCTAGATCGCAAGGCTGCCGAGATCTTAAATTACGGACGCATGTTACGTGATCAGATAATCGGTAAAATTTGGTTTGTTGGTTGTACCGAAACCAACTACACAAGGAAGAGTTGACGGTTGAGGAGTCCTTGATCGCTATAACTAGTTTATCATTTGGAAAGAAAAATCCACTTTCAAGGATCGATTCGACTTCGGAGTGTACTGAGGCTAAGGCTCAATATTCACATATTTGATTTACCAATTTAATTTAAATTACTTAATTTAATTTTGCAACTATCATTTTGTTATTATTTCATTTTATTTTATACTTGTTTTTCCTTTATCAACTAAAATTCCCATTTATTTAATTTTTAGTTCTACATGTACAAGTTGTGGGCACGACAACTACCTAGACTTAGGAATCTGATAACGTAAATAGGAAAATTAGGAGTCTCAGTCCCTGTGGGATTGACCCTACTTCTCTATGCTACAGTTTAATTTAGTTAAAGCGTAGAAAATTATATTTGGTAGTTTCAACACCCATCAACTATTAGGAAATATATATTTTAGTCATTCAACTTTAAAAAATTACAAAATAATCATTGAATTATTTGAAAGTTATAAGTTGGTGATTGGCCCGTTAAGTTCCTAATAAACATTAGATGTGGGGTCGAGCAAGTTTACAATTTGGTCACTCAATTATTAGTAAATTTATAATTTAGTCACTCAACTATTAGTAAATTTACAATTTAGTCACTCTTTGCATAATTTAATATTTTTTCATTGATACAAGTAAATAAAATGTGCTATAAAGTTATTTTATATTTTCTCAACCAAATTAATATCCTAGAGATTTTTTTTTCTTTTAATTTTCTCCTCGTTAAGTGCCAATTAATCAAATAAAAAAATTGAAAAGAAGATTTGATGAATTAAATAATAAAATAATAAATATTTTTTTTGGTACATTAGAATCTCAAACTCGAACACTCATTTAAATTACCATATAGGCACAATCTATAGATCATTTCTTGATTTTGAAGATATGATAAACACTCTTAATCCATAAGTCAAATGCTAGGATTCAAAATAATAAATTTTTAAATATAAGACAACTAATAGCATGTCTCTTTAGTTATTAATAGTGATGATAAAACTAAAAGTGATCTGTAGATAAATAAGAAGGAAAGCAATACTGATGAAGAAGCTTTTTTTTTTTCATATATTTAATAGTTAGAACCAAATCAAAGATAAAACCTATATTGTTAGACAAATTTGTTAATTTCCTTCAAATATTTTTATATTTTATTAGTTAACACGCTATTGGGAATGATGATTTTTTTTTTTATAGTTGATAAAATTTAAAGATTCGTTTATTTGGTTGAGAGTATTAAAAAAAATACTTAATTCCACTTTTATTTAATCGTGTCAATTAAAAATATTAAATTATATTTAAAGTGATGGAATTGTAAATTTATACATTCCACATTTAATGTCTTTTAACAAATTAACGGATAAATGATCTTTTTGTAACTTTCGAATAATTTATATACCCTTATTAAAAGTTTATATGTAACAAGAAATAGAAAAGAAAAAATCAGTCATTAATGAAGTAATAATAATAAATAAATGTCATAATTACTTATTTGGTCTTTTTAAGTTTACAAAATAAAATTATTTTAGCTCTTCATTTAAATTTTTATTTTTTTAGTTATTAAATTTATATTTTTTGTCAAATCTCTCCAAAATAAATAAATTGGATACATGTGAAAACAATACAGCAAATAGGAAGGTATTAGAGAGTTCCCCATTCCAGGTTTTTGGCTGGATTTTCATTGGTTTTTGAGGGAACGTTTTATTTCCCCAAGCATTTTTTTTTACTTTCTTGGTTTTACTATCATTTATTATATTTACGTGCTAAATTGTTTATTTATTTAATAAATGAAATCTATTTATTTTCCATAAAAAATATCTTTTGTATTTGATGTGTTGTTAACTCATTAATTAACCCATTATTTTCTAAAAGAAAAAAATTAGGTTCATAAATGCTAATTAATCTAACTATTTAACCGTTTTCTTTATTATTTCAATTTTTTTTTCAATCTCCCCATAATTTTTTACTTTTCTCAAAAGTTTTCCGGTTTTCTTTCTTACTATTGAATTTTCAATTTTAGCCAGGTACAAATCAATTTTTTTGTTCTTTGTCCTAATGTTTCTTCGCCCGATAACGAAGGTACCATTTTGTTTTTTTTGCCACACCAAATCCAGGTCTTCGTTTTAGAGAATGGATGACAATTTTTTTTAAAATTTCTCCGATGATGTCATAGAGGCCAACAACACCCATTAAAAAAATCTTTTTTAAAAAACATACTAATGCCGACAATATCAAGGCCGATAACAAAATATTAGTGTCACCAATGGCAACGGCAGCACCAAAAATATGCCTGACATGCTTTTTTAAAATAAAAATGTAGATGCCGCCAATGACAACGACAATACTTATTAAAATATATATTTTCTATTTTTCCTAAAAATATAGGTATTTTGGCATGTCATGTACGCGTATTTTTGTTGGTGCCGCCAAAGGCAACGACAACACTAAGGTTTATTGTAGCAAACGAGTTATTTTTGTATAAAAATTTTCAAGTGAGTCATTTTTGTAATTAATAACAAATTTTAGGTCTATTTAAAAAAAAGTCACATACCCCTATCAATAACATTATCATTACCTTTCTCATTGGGGCTTCACCCACTTTGCCGTAGGCAAATTTTATATTTTCATAGATTCATTTATATTTGCTTTTTCAAGATCTATTATTTGATTTATTTTCTTTAAAAAAATGGGGTTTTTTCTAAAGATTATTTTCTAGATTTTTTTGCCCATGCTACAAGATTATAATCATACTAAGAAACCTTATCAATAAAGGGGTTGACCTTAAATTGCTTCCCTTTTCCTTAAAACTATAGGACTTGTCACTCTTGCAAGTACACTTTGTATATCTTCTCTATAATTCCTATTTTTAGACTCAATTTTTAATTTAAGATATCCATAAGTAATATGCTTGATCACATGCTCACTCAAGTTCTTTGAGATTGATGTTTGGCATTGGTTAAAGGAGTTTCTCTTGTAAGTTTTATGGTTTGCTTAAAATGTTTTTTAAGATTTCATTGTGGAGTTTGATAATCTTTTAAGTATTGCTACTAAAATATTTTGACTGCTAAATTCATGGAGAGCAGTTTAAAATAAATGACACTTCCAAAGTCCCATTATCTGAATTAGTAAATTCAATGGTCGAATTAATTAGTGCTCAATTAAACATAGATGTTGGGAAGGTGGCAACAACTTCAGTTGGGAATTCTCAACAGTAAAGGTTGGTTCATGTTTTTATCTTTTATAATCATGAATTTATCAATCTTTTCTTGGGGCTATCAGGGCTTGCTAATGTCAAGTTTCCAAGGATTTTTCATGAAAATAATTTAGAATATAATCTGGACACCATCAATTTACTAGAGACAAAGGTCAGTGATGGCAAGGCAGATAAAGTCATTGCAAAATTGGGGTTCTAATTTTCTCATCCTGTGGAGGCTATTGGATTTTCTGGTAATATTTGGGTTGGTTGGAAAAAATCGGTTCGTGTAGAGATTATTTCTAATCATCCTCAATTTATTTTAATTCGTACTATTGGTGCTAATGTTAATCAGTTGATTCTTATATCTTTTGTCTATGGCAGCCCAAATAGACTTAAAAGGAAGAATCTATGGGAAGGTTTGAGAAATGTCATTCCATCTAGTAATATTCTCTAGCTAGCAATCGGGGATTTCAATGCAATTCTATCTCCTAATATAAGAAGGGGTCGTATGGAAGGAAACAAGCTTGGACTTGAGATTTTTTTTAAATCAAAAGGTTTGACTCGATCCATTAGGATAATTTTTTAAAATTAGTTTCGGGACAAGTACGATCAGACCTGTTCAAGGGTTGGAGAAGCTTGCCTGGTCAGATAGACTCGACTCGACATGGGCCAGGTTTGGACAAAGATTTTTGCACTTCAAACCGGCTTGACTTGAATTCAATTTAAATGATAGAAAAATACTTTTAAAATTTAAATTTAATTATAAAATATATAAAACATCAATAAAAATATTTTTTTTAATTTTTAAACAGTGAAACAAGCTTTTCGAGTAGGGTAGGCCAACTTGAAAACGAGCTTGGACTTGAAATTTTTTTGGATTGAACCTCAACTTGGCCATGGAACCTTTAAGTTGGATGAACTTTGAAAAATAGTCGAATCAGATCGAGGTCGAATTTGAGATAAATTGACTCACTTGTTTCAAGGTCTTTACAAAAAATATCATAATATATATTTAGTTTTTACTTTCAATAAATAAATATTTTAAGGTTTAAGTTTAAACTCAAAATAAAAATTATACTTGGCTCAAAATAAAAATAAATAAATTTTATTTGATTCAAATTAAAAAATAAAATAATTAATTAAATTCGTGTGGAGTGGAATCTCTATGGCATTTGAGACAATTTTTTTGTTTTTAAGAGTCAAGGTGGGATGGGACTTCATTCCAACTCGAAATTTCCTACGAAATTGTCTTTAGGTATCAACACTATCGCTATCACTATCACAGAGCTTTAAATTTCCGGTGAAATTGTCTTTAGATACAGGACTTGATCAGAAACAAGTTACTTGTATAATGTTACACCACTCACTTCCCCCTATCAATCAAAACTTTGAAAATAACAATTCGACAGGGTTTTCTCTGCAACTTCAATTACTGCTCCTATAACAACTATTGGATCTCTTAACGGATCAAATCCAATAAATTACTTTGTTTTGATGCAAAAAACTCATCATCATCATCATGACCACCTTTATTTTCCTACTGTTTATTTCTTCCAAACTACTTGTTATAAATGCTTCTTGTCATGAACAAGAAAGAGAAGCATTGATGAGCTTCAAATCAAACATGGCAGACCCTTCAAATCGTTTATCTTCATGGAAAGGCCAAAACTGCTGCAGCTGGTATGGAATCAACTGTTCGGACTCGTTTCATGTGACAGCCATTGACCTTCGAAATCCCAAACTAGACAACCTTATTCTGGACATGAATTCCCAACTTGTTTCAACGTCTGATGTCCCATCTACTGCTCTTACTGGAACCATCCCCCCTTCTTTGTTCTCCCTTACTCATCTCAGATACCTTGACCTCAGTTTCAACAACTTCAGTTTCTCAAAGGTTCCTTTGGGATTCTCAAAACTCACCGGACTCACGTATCTCAATCTATCGAATGTTATGTTCAATGGTTCCATTACAACCCAGTTTTCCAACCTTACTCTCCTGATGGAACTTGATCTTTCGTGTTCTTCAAGCATTGACGACTACTCATCAATTTACACTACCTTGTCATCTACCCCGACAATTCATGAAGGTTCTACATACACATACATGAAAAGAGGCAACTTGTATGCACCGAATTTGAGTTGGTTGCAAAGGTTGAATAATCTCAGAAAACTAAAACTGAGTGGTGTGGATTTATCCAAAGCATCTCGATCAAACCTGTGGGCAAAATCGGTATCGACTCTTTCCAAGCTGAAGTTGCTTGAGCTGTCTAATTGTAGGATTTCTGGGGAGGTTCCAGTTGAACAACTTCTCAACCTCACTAAATTATCTGAATTGTACATGGACTACAACTTCTTGGCATCGAAAATCCCGAGTAAGTTGGCCAATCTCACCTCTCTCTCAGTCCTAGACCTCACCAGATCGTACCTACAAGGTCATATCCCTTACCTTCCTCAAGTAAAGACACTTCATGTGGGAAACAACGTCGATGTTATGGTTGATCTCCATTCAATGTTTTCCGTCCCCTGGCCTCGATTAGAATCAATCGACATATCATCTACTCATGTCATTGGATCCATCCCATCCTCCATCGCCAATATCACCTCATTAGTTGATTTCATAGCATACAACAGTTTGATTCAAGGACGGATACCTGCCTCCATGATGAACCTTTCAAGGTTGGAAATGTTGCGTCTAGATATGAACAACATAAGTGGTGAGATTTCACCATCAATATCCAATCTAAAAAGCCTGCAAGTTCTATCTTTGCTTCAGAACTCTTTTCATGGATTGATCCCGGACACAATTTGTAGTATCTCCTCTCTCTGGTGTCTTAGCAGGCAACTCTTTCACCGGAAACATTCCAAATTGCATAGGCCAGCTCAATGATCTCAGCCACCTTGAGGTTAGTTCCAACAAGATGAATGGATCAATCCCTTCATTGTCATCTTTTTTCAGAAACTCAACTCCATATCTGTTAGTTCTGGGATTTAGTGGGCTAACTGTGAAAGTAGACCAACAACCATTTCCACCAAGGTTTCAACCACAAATCTTGTCCCTTGATTCATGTAATATAGGAGGCAAAATCCCAGATTTTATATCAAACCTGACCAAACTAGTATATTTAAGTTTGTCCAATAACAGCCTATCAGGGACAATTCCTTCTTGGCTGTTCAATCTTCCCAATTTAGGCTACTTAGATCTCTCTGTCAACAGGCTCCAAGGTGTCATCCCACCTAGTATTAAGCTAAAGTCATTTTTCATGCAGACAACACTTAAATTAAGAACAATCTGCTTCAAGGATTGATCCCTCAGCAGCTCGAGAATATTCGAGCTTTGGATTTATCAGCGAATAATTTCACAGGCAACGTTCCTGCAGAGGTTGGACTAGGCAACATTAGGTACTTGGCACTCTCTGATAATAAACTTTCTGGTCGGATCCCATTCTCTTTATGTCAAGAAAACTGTGAGCTTATGCTGCTAGATCTTTCCAACAACAACTTGTTCGGAACCATTCCGACCAGCTTCGGGAATTGCAGTCCTTTAGTGTATCTAAACCTTGGCTCGAACAATCTTACCGATGGTATTCCAGAGGAACTGCAAGGTGCCAAAAGATTGAGATTTTTAAATGTTAGTGGCAATCATTTTGATGGTCCATTCCCTTCTGTTGTTCGTAGACTTGAGAGAACATCGGTTATCGATATGGGAAACAACAAATTCAGTGGAAAGATCCCTGAATTCATTGGAGACCTCAAGGACCTCCGAATTCTTTTGTTGGAATTCAACTCCTTCAATGGTTCAATCCCGGAAGAGATAAATGCATTAGAAAATATGCAATTCATTGGCTTATCTAATAATCAACTGTCTGGTCCAATCCCTGAAAAGCTATCTGGTTTAAAGACAATCATAAACAGGCCAAAGGATGGAAATCTTCTTGGGTTTATCATCTCACAACTGTACATTGGTGTTCAAGTGAACCTGGTCGCCAAGGGACTGTCAATGCAATTTGATGTGGTTCGAACGTATAATAATGGACTGGATCTTTCATGCAACAATCTTACTGGAAATCTTCCATCGGAATTAGGCCATCTGCAAGGGCTTTATGCACTCAATCTCTCCCATAATCGTCTCTCTGGTAACATCCCAACCGCCATTGGAAACATGAGTCTTTTGGAATCTCTCGACCTCAGTTACAACAATCTAAGCGGAGAGATCCCCGTATCATTGGCTTTGTTGGATCCACTCTCAACTTTAAACTTGGCACACAACAATCTGAGTGGCGAAATCCCGACGAGCCCACACTTTGATACGTTGAGCAGAGATGGGTTAGCATACATTGGCAACAAATTCTTGTGTGGAGCTCCTGATGGTATCCACTGCGACAGCGAAGATTTCCCAACGCCAGAATCATCTGAGTCTGAGCATAGCGAAGAACAATGTGGGGAGTGGAAAATGGTGCTCGCACTGGCATTTGCAGGCTATGTAGTTGGTTTCTGGGGACTTTTCGGGGTTGTTTATTTGGTGAATGAGAAATGGAGGAAGGCTTATTGGGCAAGCGTTGACCGAATCGTAGATGGAATCATCAGATGCAGAAAAATCAGAGTATCATCTGTTAAACCAGTGAGTTTCTCTTCGTTTTATCTCTTTGTATGCTAAATTAATGAACGGTGGATCCTTTTTCCAAAGATTGTTTTAGTTCTTTTAGCTCTTTGATGATTAGTAGGTACATTAATTGCTTGTACATAAATATTCGTAAAATAAAATTGTTTGTTTGTTTGAACTAAAATGTTTTTAGAACAATTTTTTCTAAAGTTTCTTGTTGAATGCAAAATTGCTTCCCTAAAAAAAAAATGAAAGCCAATTGCTATGAAAATAATTACTTTTTCTTCTCCTCGGTCCTTCGGGGCTTTTTTTTTAATTGACTCAAAATCTTTTATTAATTATGAAAATGATTTACTTTAAAAAAAATTATGTACGTAACTTATATGTTTGCCATAGTAAATCTCGGTACTGTCGTTGTCATTGGCAATACTACCCTTAATGAGTACTCAATCATTGATCAGTTTAAAAAATAATAATTTCCTTTTGTATCATCGTTATCATTGGCGGCACATGTCATGTCAAAATACTTTATATTCTAAGAAGAAAAAAAGAGAAAAGAATTATATTTTAATTGGTGTCGTTGTGTCATTGGTGGCACCAATATTTTTATTAAAAAAAGCATGTCAAGTTTTTTTTTTTTGTGTCATCGTTACCATTAGCGGCACTAGTGTTTTGTTATCGACCTTGACAGTGGCGGCACCGATGTGCTTTTTTAAAAATAATTTCTGTTATCCACTCTCTAAAACAAAAAAATATTTGATATATACTTGGCCAAAAATAAAAGCTCCAATAGTGAGAAATTTGAATGTAGAATTAGAGAAATATAGAAGAGCCTTTGACAGTGGAGAGTCCACGTTGGTGGCGAAGATTTTTTTGGTGGTAATGAATTACTTCCATTAAAAGATAAAATGAATTTAAAAATACAAAAGTTCCAATGGTGAGAAAAGTAAATTGAGAATGAGGGAAAGATGGAAGGAGAAAGAAATATTGTTTTGGTGGTTAAGCCTTTCATGATAGAAAGTTCACAGCGGCGACAAATTTATCTTCAATTTTTTTTTCTAAACGGTAATGAATGACTTTCATTAGAAAATTACAAAAAGTAATGATAAATTAAAAACTGAAAATTAAAATAAGAAGAAAACTTATCAAAACCTTTCTTCTCCCCTGACATATGAAAACAATACAGCAAATAGGAAGGTATTAGAGAGTTCCCCATTCCCGGTTTTTGGCTGGATTTTCATTGGTTTTTGAGGGAACGTTTTATTTCCCCAAGCATTTTTTTCCATAAATTGTTTATTTTCCATAAAAAAAAATATCTTTTGTATTTGATGTGTTGTTAACTCATTAATTAATTCATTATTTCCTAAAAGAAAAAAAAATTAGGTTGATAAATGCTAATTAATCTAGCTTTTTTAACCGTTTTCTTTATTTTTTCAATTTTTTTCAATCTCCCCCATAATTTTTTACTTTTCTCAAAAGTTTTCTAGTTTTCTTTCTCACCATTGATTTTTCAATTTTAGCCAGGTACAAATCAAATTTTTCCTTCTTTGTCCTAATGTTTCTTTGCCCAATGATGAAGGTACCAGTTTGTTTTTTTTTCTGCACCAAATCTAGGTCTTCGTTTTAGAGAATGGGTGACAATTTTTTTAAAATTTCTTCGATGCCGCCATAGAGGCCGGCAACACCCATCAAAAAAAACCTTTTTAAAAAAACACACTAATGCCAATAATATCAAGGCCAACAACAAAACACTAGTGTTGCCAATGACAACGGCAGCACCAAAAATATGTCTGACATGCTTTTTTAAATAAAAATGTAGGTGCCGCCAATAACAACAATAGCACCTATTAAAATATATATTTTTTATTTTTCCTAAAAATACAGGTATTTTGGCATGACATATATGTATATTTTTATTGGCGCAGCCAATGGCAACGACAACACTAAAGTTTACTTTAGCAAATGAGTTATTTTTGTGCACAAATTTTTAAATGGGTCATTTTTGTAATTAATAACAAATTTTAGGTCAATTTTAAACAAAAGTTGTCCTTTGGCATAGCCCTATCATCGACATTCTCATTAGCTTTCTCATGAGGGCTTCACCCACTCTACCATAGGCAAATTTTATATTTTTATAGATTCATTTATATTTACTTTTTCAGGATCTATTATTTGATTTTTTTTTCTTTAAAAAATTGGGGTTTTTTTCTAAAGATAATTTTTCTAGATTTTTTTGCCCATGTTACAAGATTATAATCATACTAAGAAACCTTGTCAATAAAGGGGTTGACCTTAAATTGCTTCCCTTTTCCCTAAAATTATAGGACTTGTCACTCTTGCAAGTACACTTTGTATATCTTCTCTATAATTCCTATTTTTAGACTCAATTTTTAATCTAAGATGTCCGTCGGTAATATGCTTGATCATATGCTTACTTAAGTTCTTTGAGATTGATGTTTGGCATTGGTTAAAGGAGTTTCTCTTGTAAATTTTATGTTTTGCTTAATTTTTTTTTTGAGATTTCATTGGGGAGTTTGGTAATCTTTAAGTATTGCTACTAAAACATTTTGAATGCTAAATTCATGGAGAGCAGTTTAAAATAAACGACACTTCCAAAGTCCCATTATCTGAATCAGTGAATTCAATGGTATTAATATCAATTAAACACAGATGTTGGGAAGGTGGCAACAACTTCAGTTGGGAATTCGTTGGTTAAAACTGGAAATTCTCAGTAGTAAAGGTTAGTTCATGTTTTTATCTTTTACAGTCATGAATATATCAATATTTTCTTGGAACTGTCAGGGCTATGCTAATGTAACAGCCGATTTTGAATCTAGTCGGAATAGTGGTTTTGGGACCACAAATCCGACGAGGAAAAATGTAATGGCCTGAATTTTCAGAGGTGTCGGAACGGTGATTTGAGATCACTAAATTCAAAAAATGGGTAGAAAATATTATTAATTTAGTGAGTATAAGTTAAATGTGAAGTTAGGAAAATTTTTTAAATAGTGAATAGTGCACTAGAAATAAATATTAAAATAATTAGAATCGAAAATAAGGTATCGAGACCTCAGGGATTTTAAACCGAGCCATAAATATTTTTATAAATATTTATGGAGTGTTAAAAAGTTAGTATTAAAGTTTCGTTAAGAAATTTTAAAGTTCCGATAATTAATTGAACAAAAAGAACTAAATTGTAACAAATGCAAAATTTTAGGAAATGATTACATAGCTTAAATGATAAAACGAAGAGGGCTTAAAAGGGAAATAGACCCAAGGTCTATTTGGGCTGGACGGCAAAGGCATGAAATCAGCAACAAAGTCAGGAGAATTAAGGGCAAAATTGAAATATTGCAAAATTTACTTAATAAAGTTAGGACCAAAGTGGAATTATCTAGATTTCTCTTCATTTTTCTACATTCTCATAAGCTAAAACACCATAGAAGGGTTTCCTTAAGCTGGTTCTTCCTATTTTTACTGAAGGTAAGTTCAATTCTTGATTATTTCTTGAAAATTTTGTGTTTTTGTGACTTTTACAACTAGGCCCACTTATGGTATTCATTAGTTTTTGATTCTATGAAAGAAGTTGAAAGTTGCTATGAATACATTCTGGAAGTATATGATGATTTAGCATGGAATTAGAGCTTTTAATTGTTCATATGCTGATTTATTGAAAGAATTGAATAGAAAGTGAATGTTTGGGACCTAATAGTAAAAGAGTTTGAAGTTAGAGTTTTATGTGGAAATTCTGAATTTCAATAGTTGTGAAATAATTTATAATGTCTAGGTAAAGTACTAATTGAGAAAATATAACTTAATTGAGGGGTTAATTGATCAAGGACTGAATTGTATGAACTGTAAAATTTGGGGCAAAAATGAAATCAACATTTTACACTAAAACAGATTTGGACAGCAGCAGTGGTATAACTTTGAAAAATCACCAAAAATTGTGAGAATTGAATTAGAGGGTGAATAAAATATGAAATTAAATTTTATTGAGTCTAGTTTCTCATAGAAGAAGCGGTGCAAGTAATGGAATTGTAAATTATGAGATATAATAAATTTTGTGAGACCATGTCAGAATGATTTCGGGTTCCCCTGTTCTGATTTTGGAAAATCATCAAAAACTGAAGAAAAATAATTATGGGTTATAATTTATATTCTTAGAATCCATAATAAGTCTACTTTCAAATGTAATAAACAAAAACATCATCGGAATTCTGTACAATTAGATAATTCATTTTTAGTGAAGAGTGGTCGGAACTATCAGACAACAAAACAGGGGAAAATTTAAAGAATAAACTGTACTATTTGGCTGAACTAAAAATTCTGAAAATTTTATGGTAAAAATATATGTGAGTCTAGTTTCAGGGAAAACTTACAGATCTTAATTTGGAGCTCTGTAGCTCCAGATAAAAATAATTTAGTGACTATAACTCGACTAGACAGCTTTGAATTTAAATATAAGTGAATAGTAAAATTATGTATAATGCTATTTAAGTGTGTTATATGCATCAGGGATGTGGGATGGAGAGGAGGAGGAGGACAATAAAGTATATGAATGAATTGTGTATAATTGGTTATTTTTTTTATTATAATTGATAAACGATGAAATAGAAATGATGCTTATATTTGTGCATTATTGGTCATGGTCTAAGCTCATGTATGAAAATAAAGTTTCATAGTATGTGTGTATGGTATATTTGGTATATGATTTGGCATGAAAAAAATATCATGAATGGTTTATGAATTAACACATGTTGGTAAGCGTGATACATGAATAAATGTTGTGCTCATCCATGCTTATAATGCTTATGCTATATGTGTATTTGGCTAACATATTTAGTGTACATGCTTAGACTTTGGCCAAGTAGTGGCTAGATTATGCCACGTTAAATTTATAAGTTATGCATTGAAATAGTAAATCCATATGACTAAAATCTAACGATTAAATGTTAATTTCATGAGTTATATAATGTATGTTGAGATATATTTATTGTTGAAATGAGAATAAAATAAAAATGCGAAAACTGAATAAATGATCAAATGAGTGGAACGCCGGATTTAAGTACTTCTGATCAGTGACAAGTGACAAAGTGATAAGTGGTAGCTTTAGCTACACTTATCTGATCAAGTGACAAAGTGATAAGTGGTAGCCTCAGCTACACTTATCTGATCAAGTGAAAAAGTGATAAGTGGTAGCCTTAGCTACACTTATCTGATCAAGTGACAAAGTGATAAGTGGTAGCCTAGCTACACTTATCTGATCAGGGACAAGTGATAAATGGTCATACGTAAGACCATAGTTATACTATGGCAAAGTGAAAGTGAAGTACTCAATTTTTCGTAACCGTTCCCTAATTTGATTAAGGACGATAAGTGACAAATGGGCCCAAAAGAATTAAAGTAAATGGATAAGTGGTAGTGTATTTATACCAGGATGATGTTGTTATTTAAGCTAAAGTGATAATTTCATTGCAAAATTGAGAATTTCATAAATGTGTTATTGAATGGTATAATCGATAAACGTTTAGTTAAATGGTAAATACGTATTAGTGTTGAACTTAATTTCATTGAATTGTATGTGAATTAAATGGAAATTGTTAGTGATATGATTTAAATTGTGAGCCTGAGAAATTGCGAATTGGATGAAATGGAAATGAAGCATTAAATTGCATGAGTATGTATCGGGTCTCGTATGCCTTAATTATTATGATTATAATATTTTGATGATATATTGTGAAAAGTTATAGAAACATGTTAATTATTTTGAAAGTTTTAATTTAGATGAAATTTTATAACTCGGTTAAATATGTTTATAAGTGTATGTGTTTTGGTAATGCCTCGTACCCTATTCCGGTGTTGGATACGAGTAAGGGGTGTTACAGCTAATGTCAAGTTTCCAAGGATTTTTCATGAATATAATTCAGAATATAATCTGGACATCATCAATTTACTAAAGACAAAGGTCAGTGATGGCAAGGCAGACCGAGTTATTACAAAATTGGGGTTCTAATTTTCTCATCCTGTGCAGGCGATTGGATTTTCTAGTGATATTTGGGTTGGTTGGAAAAAATCGGTTCATGTAGAGATTATTTCTAATCATCCTCAGTTTATTTTAATTCGTGCTATTGGTGTTAATGTTAATCAGTTGATTCTTATATCTTTAGTCTATGGCAGCCCAAATAGACTTAAAAAGAAGAATCTATGGGAAGGTTTGAGAAACGTCATTCCATCTAGTAATATTCCCTGGTTAGCGATCAGGGATTTCAATGCAATTCTATCTCCTAATGATAAGAAGGTGGTTGTATGGAAGGAATGAGATGTTCCACCAATTGGGTAATTTTCTTGGGAAAGTAAAGCTGCAAAATTTGGGATTTAGAAGCCCCTTTTTCACTTGGCATAAGGGTGGTGTCTTTGAGCATATCTATTAGGAATGATGCTTGGGTCAAGGCTTTCCCGCACTGTTCTGTTACTCATCTTTCTAGATTAAAGTTAGACCATAGGCCTTTGTTATTATCTCTTACGTTAGTTATTAATTTTCCTAGAAGGAGTCCATTCAGGTTTTTGGCAGGTTGGGTGGAACACCCTAATTTATCTAATTTTGTCAAAGATAATTGGCATTTTAATGGTAATATGTTTGAGGCTTTAGCTAGCTTCACTTCGAATATTAAAGTGTGTAATAAATATGTTTATAGACATATCAATATTCGTAAAAGAAAGTTGATGCAAAAGCTTTTTGGGATTTAGAGGACACTTGAAAGTTTAGAGTCAAATTACTTAATTCAACTAGAAATTTTGGTTCACGAGGAACTTGAAAATGCTCTTCATCATGAGGAGTTATTGTGGATATAGAAAGCTAGATGTGATTGGCTACTATTAGATGATCGTAATGCCAAATATTATCATTCTCAGATGATAGAAAAAAGAAAAAATAATAGGATTATAACCCTTAAGAATAATAATGGTGATTGGGTTTTTTATATTGATGAGCTTTAAGTAAAGGCATTTAAGTTTTTCAGAAAACTATATGGTGAAATGCCGAGTCTTATACCTAATATACCGCCTAGTAATTTTCTCATACTTGAGCATTGTGATGTTATTTTTTTTGGTAAGGAGGTTTCTAACGAATAGATCAAGTTAACCATGTTTGATATGAATCTCTTAAAAGTGTCAAAAAATGATGGTTTTCACGCACTATTATTCCAGAATCAGTAGGATTCGATTGCTGAAGTTGTTTGCAAATGGATTCAGAAAGTCTTTGATTGGCATCTTATTGATCTAGAGCTTGACGATAAGTTGATTATACTATTACTGAAGGTTATGAACCCTGAGGGTTTTGGGCAATTTAGACCAATAAGTTTATGCTCAATTCTATACAAGTTGGTAATAAAGATCATATATAATCGATTTAATGTGGTTTTCCCCAAAATTATTGCTCCTGAGCAAGCGAAGTTTATCACAGGAAAGAACATAACATATAATTTTATCGTGGCCTAAGCAGTTATTCACTCTATGAAGAGCAAACAGAAGAATAGAATATGAATGGCCATAAAAGATAGATTTAGAGAAGACATACGACAGGGTGAGATAGGAGTTCATAAAAGCTTATCTACAAGTTGTAGGTATTCCTAATTTCATTATCAATGTTATTGTGTCTGCCATTTCAAGTTCTTCTATGCAAATTTTGTGGGATGGTGTTCCATCTAAAAAATTTTGTCCTGCAAGAGGTGCTTGGCAGGGGTGCCCTTTATCTCATTACCTTTTTGTTTTATGTATGGAATGGCTAAGACATAGTATCTACTCTAGTATTAGTTTTGGCTAGTGGTATCCTGTTCATTTATCGAGGATTGGACTGAAACTCTCACATTTGTTCTTAGCAGATGATCTGGTCATTTTTGGACAAGTAGATTTTAAACGGGCCAAGTTTATTAGAGATATTTTGGATAAATTTTGTACTTAATCTGGGTATCAAGTTAATGCTTACATAACTAATTTTTTTCTCTAAAAAGATGAATGAAAGGTTGTAGATAGGTTGTGTGATATCATTGGTTTTCCTAAAGTTTAAAACCTTGGGAAGTATCTGGGAATCCCACTGTTCCATGAAAGAGTTACAACTAGTTCTTTGAGGAAGGTTGTAGACAAGGTCCAAAGCAAATTATAAAGATGGGATGTGAGACAATTATCCTTAGTAGATAGAGTTACTCTAGCCCAATCTGTGCTTTTGTAAATTCCTAATTTTTTCATGCAGTCTTTGAGTGTTCCATAAAATATTTGTGAGGAGATAGAATGTTTGGCGCAATAATTTGTTTGGGGCACGAACGGGGGGAATAAGAAGATTTCCTTAATGAGCTGGTAGACGATGTGCTAACAAAAGCTTTTGGTGAACTCGAATTGCGTTAGTTGAGAGGTAAAAATAATTCTTTCATGTTGAAATTAGGGTTCAATATTGTGGCTGACACTAATTCTCTGTGGGTTTGTATTCTTAAATCAAAATATGGGGTTAAAGAAGGTATTCCCGATTCCTTAGCTCGCAGTAGGGAGTCCTACCTTTGGAAATCTCTTTCTAAGATTGGGCCCTTACTCCAAGATAATATTTTCTGGTCAGTGGGTGACGGTCTTAGAGTTAAATGTTGGAAAGATAACTGGATTCTTGAGATTAGACCCTGATTAATCTAATTCTTGCACATGCAAACCTTGATTTGGATTGTCTACTTAAGGACATGATTACAGAGGAAAGTGTATAGAATTTAGATCGTTTCAGGGTTAGATTGTTAGAATATATCATAAGACGCATCGTGAGTATTCCCCCGCCTCATTCTTCAGCAAGATTTGATAGAATTGCTTGGGCCAGGAGTGGATCTGGGTCATTCTCCATAAAGAGTGCTTATAAAATGCTTACAGAGAGTTCTTGGTATCAAAGAGGGGAAGTTTAGAATTTGGCATGGAAATTTTTAGGACCTTAGAGGGTTAGGATGTTTATTTGGCTAACCTTCAAACAAAGGTTACTAACACAGGTGGAAAGAGTTAGACACAACATTAGGGTTGAGGAGCGTTGTACGATTTGTGGGCTTTGAGCAGAGGATGTATTACAAGCTATCAGGGACTGTTCTGTGCCTAAAGGTGTTTGGTCACAAATTATTCCAATTGACAAGCAGGAACAATTCTTTTTAAAAGCTTTGCATGAATGGCTTCCGTCTAATTTGGGTAATCGTCAAAGTCTTTCTATGAGGGATATTTACTAGCCGTGTTGTTTTGGGTTAGTAGCTTGGCGAATCTGGAAAAACAAAAATATTTTCACTTTTTAGGGATTGTCGTAGAATGTAGATGAAATTATTAAATGTTTGTATAGTTGGTGCAACACCCCTTACCCGTATCCAATACCGGAATAGGGTACAAGGCATTACCAGAACACATTACACTTGTAAACATATTTAACCGAGTTATAAAATTTCATCTAAATTAAAACTTTGAAAATTATTAACATGCTTTTATAACTCTTCATAATATATCCTCGAAATGTTATTATAATTTTAATAATTAGGGCCTACGAGAACCGATACATACTCATGCAATTCAATGCTTCATTTCCATTTCACTCAATTCACGATTTTTCATGCTCACGATTTAGATCATATCACTAGCAATTTCCATTTAATTCACATACAATTCAATCTCATTAAGTTTAACACTAATACGTATTTACCATTTAATTCAACGTTTGTCCATTATACCATTCGTTAACACATTTATGAAATTCTAAATTTTGCAATGAAAATATCATTTTAGCTTAAATAACAACATCATCTTGGTATAAATACACTACCACTTATCCATTTTCTTTAATTCTTTTGGGTCAATTTGTCACTTACCATCCTTAATCAAATTAGGGACCAGTTACGGAAAATTGAGTACTTCACTTTCACTTTGCCATAGTATAACTATGGTCTTACGTATGACCACTTATCACTTGTCCCTGATCAGATAAGTGTAACTAGGCTACCACTTATCACTTTGTCACTTGATCAGATAAGTGTAGCTAAAGCTACCACTTATCACTTTTTCACTTGATCAGATAAGTGTAGCTAAGGTTACCACTTATCACTTTGTCACTTGATCAGATAAGTGTAGCTAAGGCTACCACTTATCACTTTTTCACTTGATCAGATAAGTGTAGCTAAGGCTACCACTTATCACTTTGTCACTTGATCAGATAAGTACTCAAATCTGGTGTTCCGCTCAATTTGATCATTTATTTAGTTTTCGCATTTTTATTTTATTCTCATTTCAACACTAAATATGTTAGCCAAATACACATATAGCATAAGCATTATAAGCATGGATGAGCACAACATTTATTCATGTATCACGCTTATCAACATGTGTTAATTCATAAACCATTCATGATATTTTTTTATGCCAAATCATATATCGAATATACCATACACACATACTATGAAACTTTATTTTCATACATGAGCTTAGACCATGACCAATAATGCACAAATATAAGCATCATTTCTATTTCATCGTTTACCAATTATAATAAAAAAATAACCCATAATTATTTTTCTTCAATTTTTTATAATTTTCCAAAATCAGAACAGGGGAACCCGAAATCATTCTGACATGGTCTCACAAAATTTATTATATCTCATAATTTACAATTCCATTACTTGCACAACTTCTTCTATGAGAAACTAGACTCAATAAGCTTTAATTTCATATTTTATTCACCCTCTAATTCAATTCCCACAATTGTTGGTGATTTTTCAAAGTTATACCACTGCTGCTGTCCAAATCTGTTTTAGTGTAAAATGTTGATTTCATTTTTGCCCCAAATTTTACAGTTCATACAATTCAGTCCTTGATCAATTAACCCCTCAATTAAGTTATATTTTCTCAATTAGTACTTTACCTAGACATTATAAATTATTTCACAACTATTGAAATTCAGAATTTCCACATAAAACTCTAACTTCAAACTCTTTTACTATTAGGTCCCAAACATTCACTTTCTATTCAATTCTTTCAATAAAATCAGCATATGAACAATTTAAAGCTCTAATTCCATCCTAAATCATCATATACTTCCAGCATGTATTCATAGCAACTTTCAACTTCTTTCATAGAATCAAAAACTAATGAATACCATAAGTGGGCCTAGTTGTAAAAGTCACAAAAACACAAAATTTTCAAGAAATAATCAAGAATTGAACTTACCTTCAGTAAAAATAGGAAGAACCAGCTTAAGGAAACCCTTCTATGATGTTTTAGCTGATGAGAATGCAGAAAAATGAAGAGAAATCTAGATAATTCCACTTTGGTCCTAACTTTATTAAGTAAATTTTGCAATATTTCAATTTTGCCCTTAATTCTCCTGACTTTGTTGCTGATTTCATGCCTTTGCCGTCCAGCCCAAATAGACCTTGGGTCTATTTCCCTTTTAAGCCCTCTTCGTTTTATCATTTAAGCTATGTAATCATTTCCCAAAATTTTGCATTTGTTACAATTTAGTCCTTTTTGTTCAATTAATTATCGGAGCTTTAAAATTTCTTAACGAAACTTTAATACTAACTTTTTAACACTCCATAAATATTTATAAAAATATTTATGGCTCTGTTTAAAATCCCCGAGGTCTCGATACCTCATTTTCGATTCTAATTATTTTAATATTTATTTCTAGTGCACTATTCACTATTTCAAAAATTTTCCTAACTTTACATTTAAATTATACTCACTAAATTAATAATATTTTCTACCCATTTGTCAAATTTAGTGATCTCAAATCACCATTCCGACACCTCTGAAAATTCAGGCCATTACATTTTTCCTAGTCAAATTTGTGGTCCCAAAACCACTGTTTCGACTAGACCCAAAATCGGGCTGTTACAGTTGGGCTTTAAAATGCAACTTTATACACAAGAAAAATCATTTCAGAGAGTCGATGACATGCTCAATACCAACCAGGACTGATAATTGGATTCGTTTATATTCGATTGGAGTTGTTAATGTCAGGTCAAGGGATGCTGCTGTTGGGGGTATTCTCAGGGATCAACATGAGAATTTTATTCTTGGATTTAATAGACGGTTGAGACAATGTTATGTTTTTAACATTGAACTATAAGGTATTTTAGATGGCCTGACTTTTCTTCAGAGCAGACGATACGATAGAGTTTTGATTCAGACAAACAACTTGGAGGTTATTTAGGAAATTCAGGAAGCATTTTCAAAGACATCTCATTCAACACTAATCAGACGTATTCAGCAACTTCTGTTGGAAACAAATCTTTGAGAATTTGAACATATTCCTAAAGAAGAGAATGTAGAAGCAGATGGTATCACTAAACAGGCTTTTGACATGAATGAAGGGCTATAGCGGTTTGTAGAGAGTCCGCTGAATATTTCTAGATAATAGTGTTTAATTTATTTATTTTTTTACATAAAAAAATATTTGTTCCCTCCGATTTAGGATTTAAGGATTATAAGTAAAAGTAGGGTTTATATAAAAAAATTAAAAAAATAACATATTCCTTTCATATCTAAATTCATTAAATATTTAAGTTCAATAAACCATTTTTAGTTCACCCGGGTTCAACTTTGGTTCGGTCTCGCATGATCAGTCAAAGTTCGATTTAGCCATTGCCAATTGTCAAACAATTGCAAAGTGAATTTCAACATGTTTCGTTTACTTGAGTTCGATGAGTAGCTAATCGGGTCACTCACCAGTTGGCACAGATAGCCCATATCTATGTTGTCTCGTTTATACATACTATTGCTTCTTCTTGTTTATGTAGTTTTCTTTGAGCAGATGCACATTTTGTATCCAGTGACTTAAGGCATTAGTTATTGGGTGTCTAGGGCTTAAGCTATTGACTAGGTGTTAATTTATATAAAAATTATTATTAAAAACTATAAAAAATTAGAAAAAATAACTTATTAAAATTATTAGAAATTAATTTAAAACTATAATTTTTTATATATTTTTTCATTTCGATTAAAATTTTTCACTAATATAACTTGTGCAAATTGAAAAATGAGAAGAAAAATATAACAAAAAAAAATGTTAATCTTCATTTTATGATAAGTTGTTTGATGTTCCTTTTTTTTACTTAAAAGTATAAAGTTAATAAATTATTTTTATAAATTTTATGATTTTAATTAATTTCTAGTAATTTTTATATATTTTATAATTTTAATTATTTTTTATAATTTTATGCTTTTTATAATTTCAAAATGTAACTACACAAATGGGTGTCCAGATTCAAATGAACTGTGACAATCAGTTGTTTAAATTTATTGTGTAATTGTTTTAAATTTATATATATATTTTTATTTTTTGCTGATATGATATCTGATAACACTAACGGTCAATATTAATCAAAGAATTTATTTAGCCAATTTTGTTAGTTCAATGCTTAATTTGGTATAAAAAAGTTCATAAAGACTTAATTGATCTTTTTTAAAAAATTTCAAGGGCTTATAATACCCTTAATTCATCATTTAACACATACAAAGAATTTAACCCAACTTGACAGAGCTACTTCTAACATCTTTAAAAGAAAAATTAAATTCTGTTATTAGTTTCAATACTTTGCAAAAATCATGAATTTAGTTTTTGTACTTTAATTTGGTAATTTTTAATTTCAATACTTTTTAAATTTTAAAATTTCAATCCTCTCCAAAAAGAAAACTATTAAATTCAATAATAAGTTTTGCTATTTCCAAAATCTAATACGACAAATATATTATCACGTGTGAAATGCCATGTCAACTTACTATTTTCACATATTACTCCCTAAAAATTAGTTAATGGATTAAAAAGAGTCATTTACATCAAGCTAAAAATTTCAAAATTCAAACAATATAGGGACTTGAAATGATCCAATTGAAGAATATGGATTAAATCCACAATTGTATGCATAGTACATGACTAGTAATTGAATTTAACCAAATATTTAAATGGTATTGTTAGGATCAGGACTAAGAGTTCAAAATTTGAAAAGTATAGGGACTAAAATTGACCAATTTGAAAAGTAAAAAAATTAAAATTGATCAAATTAAAATATAAGGACTAAATCCATAACTTTTGCAAAGTGCAGAAACTAATAGTAGAATTTGACCTAAAAATGGCTTTGGGTCCATTATCAGTTATCCAGTTAACCTTATCCAAAACGACAACATGAAAGCAGAAAATCCCCGTCGTTCACGTTGATAATATTGCGCGCAATCAGTCCATAAAAACCGCACATCAAAACCCGACCTAACCCCAAGGCTACTTCCACTTCCAGCTTCGAAAATGTCGACGATGACCACCATCATGCTAATGCCACCCAAAGCCACTTCGCTTCAACACTTCAACTTCAAACCTTCCACATTACGCTCAAGGTCGTCGCCTACCAAGTCTTCCTATCCGACGGTCAGAATGCAGACGCGGTTTCACCGTCTGATTGAGGACCAAGGCATCGTTCTAATGCCTGGCTGCTATGACGCTCTTTCGGCTGCCATTGTTCAGCAGTCTGGTTTCACAGCTGGCTTCATCTCTGGATATGCTCTCTCTGCTTCTCTCCTTGGGAAACCTGACTTCGGCTTGCTCACGTGAGAACTCCGGATCCATCTTTTCTTTTTTTTGGGGCTATAAAACATTAAACAATGTGATAATTTTATTAGGTTTTTGATGTTTTTTAAAGGCCAACGGAGATGGCGGCGACGGCTAGAACGGTTTGTGCGGCGGCTCCGATGATACCCATTATTGCAGATGCTGGTATTTATTTATCCTATTGCATTTCTATTTTACTTTTCTTTATTGGTTTCATAGGTTAAAGCTCAACTCTCCAGGAAATGGAGCTTAACTGGTCGTTAATCATTTCAATACTACATGGTTATGAAATGCATTGATTCAATATTTCAGTAATAACAATGCTATTAGTCTGCTTGTTTCAGATACTGGTGGTGGCAATGCTCTTAATGTTCAAAGGACTGTCAGGGATTTGATTGCAGCTGGTGCTGCTGGTTGCTTTCTTGAGGTACAAAAGAT
This sequence comes from Gossypium hirsutum, assembly GCF_007990345.1. NCBI lineage: Eukaryota > Viridiplantae > Streptophyta > Magnoliopsida > Malvales > Malvaceae > Gossypium > Gossypium hirsutum. Next base: position 11,385,894 of record NC_053438.1, read on the forward strand.
CAGTTCTGCAAGTAAAAGGCTCATCTTTTTATATATATTTCACCATGTCGGATTCTTGTTTCCCTATATGCAAAGTAGAGATGGAAATACGATTTTAGATGAACTTGCTTTTATAGATTATAAGTTTGCTTTATCTTGCTATAAAATTATGTAAAAGCCCATTGGATTTATTTGTTTGTGAAGAACCTGTTGCTTCCTCTTGTTAATTTGGCTTACTTTCCTTCCAGGATCAAGCATGGCCAAAGAAGTGTGGTATGAACTATGAACTTCCACTTCATGTTTTCGAATTAGACCGGGAAAAGATTCTACCAATGATATCATAGTCGTCATTCTTTATGTTTTCATATATTCTCTTGTTACTTAGTGTACTGATTGTTCCTTTGCCTTTGTATTCAACAGGGCATATGTGTGGCAAGCAGGTACTTTTTTCGTATTCCCGTTTATTTCAATTAAGAGTTTCTTGATCGAAATTTCAGGTTCTGTTATTGATTATTGCATCTGGTGGTACTGATTGGATTTTATCATATGGAGAAGAGGTGTTTTTTGTTCATCTCTAATGCCTTTCCCTCCTCCTGTTCCCCCTTACTCAACTTGTCCTTTTAGGTTATACCTGCAGAGGAGCATGCTGCAAAAATTGCATCCGCAAGAGACGCCATTGGAGATTCAGACTTTTTCTTAGTGGCTAGAACTGATGCAGGTGCTACATCAGCAAAAACCGGCCTTTCTGATGCCATCGCGAGAGCTAATCTTTACATGGAGGTACTCCTCTTGCATTGACCTTGAATCATATTTATCTTTCATACAATCTGCTAAAACCGCATTCAATCTAATCTGCTTTATCATTGTCTCCTTTTCCATCTGCCCCTTGTAGTAACCAAATCTTCTAAAACTAGATATAATTTTATCCGTGGGAATCACTACACTCTCCCCCATGTGAAAATTCTCACTTCTGTTGTAAATCCTGCAAGAGTGTGTTATTGATCAAGCATGAAAAGAGGCAATTATCCGTTGGCTACATTTACCTTTTCTTGCATTGTTAAGCAAATTTGAACTTTGTGCAATGATGTGGTATGGCATATAGTTCTCTTCTAGATGATGTTGCTAAACTTTTGATCCTGGGATCAATGTACAGGCAGGAGCAGATGCTTGCTTTGTGGAGGCACCGAGGAACGATGACGAGCTTAAGGAGATTGGACGCCATACAAAAGGTTACAGAGTTTGTAATATGATTGAAGGTGGGGTCACACCCTTGCACACGCCTGAGGAGCTTAGAGCAATGGGGTTTCATTTGATTGTGCATCCACTCACCGCCCTCTATGCTTCAGCTCGTGCATTGGTGGACGTCCTCAGGACCCTGAAAGAAAACGGAACTACCAGAGATCACCTTCACAAGATGGCTACATTCGAAGAATTTAACCAACTAGTCAAGTTGGACTCGTGGTTTGAACTCGAAGCACGCTATTCAAATCAGAAGAGTCCCATGAGAGTAAAATCATAAGGAAGGGAGAAATCTGTAGGATTTTTTTTTTCCTTTTTACCAATAAAAGGGAGGAATTAGTCTTTACCAAGAAAAGGGACAATGCAAGTTTTGGGAACTAGATTTCATCATTCTCTGAAGAACTTGTATGAAAATACATGTGCTTCGTTTAGTATCCGAGCTACCGGCATGTGTTCAACAGTGCTGAAAATAATTATGCATCTTGATCATGATTTGGAGACAAATGTCGCTCCATTATTAGTAAAATTATAGGCTAGCTAATTAAAGCTGGTAATGTTGCTTATATCATTAAGACTTAAAGTGTCTTATTCAGGTACCTTGCCTTTAGTTTCCAGGGCATCATAGGAAAAAGTTCTAAACATGTGTAGTGGCATCTATTTAAATATTTCATTATAGGGAAGTTTTGTGGGATTTTCGATGGTGATCATGTCAGGTAAAATTGAGTTTACAAAGAAGAGAAAAACTGATTTTCAAAGGAAGGAAAGAACTTTATTTTCAAAGAAAGCAAATATTCAATAATCGATTTAGATTCCTAGGTACCATGATTTTCCAATTTTTTTATGTGGATTTAATCAAACAATTACAGTCTCTATTTTCTAATTAGCTTGTTGATTTGAATATACGGACATATGTAATAGCCTTTTCCAACTATCCTTCAGCCCAAACCGTCAACCAACTCCAATCTTTTAATTCACAGGCGGTGATTGCAGTTACTCTTCCATGTGAGTACCATAGTCAAGCACTTTCTATATAAGACCCGTCACTGTCCTTTTGATGACACTCAAGCTAAACAAACAGTAGTTGGTAATGCAGTTGTTGGCTTCGACTAGTTCAATCGGCTTATAATTATTAAAACAAATATTCAACGTCACTGCTCTAAACGGCTTATAAAAGCATGAAACTTTAGCTTTCCCCACCTCAGCCAAACGCAGCCGAAAATAAATCTCCAATTTTTCCAGTTACAGTTTAAGCTTTTTCTCAGAGATGGCGCAGGGAAGTGGCAGTGCAAGTCAAGCTAAGTTCTGGGTTGCATTGCTATTTTGCTTTCTTGTTTTCTGGGAAAATGTCGATGCAGCAACTTATACTGTTGGTGGCTCCAATGGTTGGACCTTTAACATGGCCACTTGGCCTCGAGGGAAGCGTTTCAGGGCCGGTGACACACTCTGTAAGCATATACATATACGATCTAAGATGGGTTTTGAAGTTACATAATTGTGAATCGGGAAACCTGGAATGTTATATGATTGTGTTTTTTTTTTCTGCAGTCTTCAAATACGATGCAACAATCCACAATGTGGTGGCGGTGAACCGGGGAGGTTACAGAAGCTGCATAACGCCGGCGGGAGCAAAAGTGTATAAGTCAGGGAAAGATGAGGTAAAACTAGGGAAAGGAATGAACTACTTCATATGCAACATTGCTGGTCACTGTGAATCTGGTATGAAGATAGCCATAAATGCAGTGTAAATCACCGGCGCCGGCGTACTATCTTTTTCTTAAGGAGTATGAAACTATGGTTTGTTGTTAAATCAGTTATATTGGGCAAATCTGAGCAGATCTAATGTCATATGATTATGGCCTTTGTCTTATTTTTGTGTTCACTTTCAGAGTTCAGTAGAACATGTAAATTTGTCGGTGATGTTTGTTTTACTTATCATTGTCCCTGCAGGGTTGTGTACTTGCATCGGATCCAGTTCGATTTAATTTTTTTGAAGATCTAATCAAATTAGAATATTATTTTCAAAAATATTAAATATATATTAATAATTATATATTTTAGATTAAATTTAAATTTAAATTAAATATTGAATATTATTTTTATTTAAAAAATTCATTTTCTAAAGGAGGCAAGCAGTATTTGTTTAAGTATAATTAAAAAAAATTCCCCACAAGCATGATCTAAATAATGTTAAATGTCTTTTTAAATTATATTTTATTATTTTATTATTAAAAAATATTTATACATTTTTAAATTCAGCAAGTAGAATTATAGTAATGACAAGTGTGGTATAAGATATAATAAAATATTTTAAAAATAAAGATACAAAAATCGAGAAAGGGAATTTTTTTTAATTTATATAAAATATTAATATTTTTATACTTTAAAAATAAATAAAATTATTCTAAAAGCTTGTGAAATTTTTTTATTCCACTGACACTGAGGGCATATAAGATAACAATTTTTTTTAATATAGAAATATCATTATTAATATAATAGATTTCAATATTTCAATTTACTAAATTCAAACTCGTGCAACCAACGAAAATATGTTTGTATTAATGAATTCTAATTAGAATATATATTTTAATTTAATTTTTTTTAAATGTAGAGTTAACAGGCTCTCTCTTTGTCCTCAATAGTTAGGTGCTTCTCACTTAAACTTCAACGAGGTTGAGGAGCTAGTAAACAAAAGAAGCAAAGAAAACCAAAAAAAAGAAAATGTAGAATTAAAAATAAAGTATAATTTATTTTATTTATAATAAATTTATTATAATTGAATATAGCTGCTAACTTGCTATAATTTTTTTTGCTTGATCAAATTAATGCAGGTTTAATTTTTCTTGAATTATGAATTTGAATTTTAATAGGTTAAAATGGTTGAAGTCTAGAATTTTTCGTATATTTGAAATTTAATTTTTCTTTTTATTTTCAAATATCTCAAAGAATTTTGTGTTTCATTCAAAGATAAAACACATTGACTAGCGACGGAGCTTGAAATTTTTTTTTGGGCGGTGGAATAAAATTGTATATTTATACTATAGTAAAAATGCAATTTCATCATTTTAATAGCTTATATCTTTATAATTTTTAAAGGTTAAATTAAAATTTTATCATTTTTGTGGGGGTCAAAGTGCAACTTTATCATTACTAATTTAAAATTTTATAAATTATAAAGGGCCTTAATTAAAATTTTACCTTTTCAAGGGGTATAGCCCCCCTTGGTCTCCACTACGTTTCTTCACTGACATTGACATCGGGCATCACTTCATCAAATAGCTAGTTGAGAATGGCACAATTGAGATATTCAACTAGAAGTCGATTGGTTGATCTATTTATCAAAACATTGAAAGTTGCCAAGTTTAAAAAATTGAGGAACAAAGTGGGAATGTGGCAAATTTAACTCAACATATAAGGCACAACACCAAAACTCATTAATTCAATGTTGTATTGACTCAATTTGACATATGCTACTTTTTTAGTTTCTTAATTTTATTTCTAGTAGGGTGAAAATTGCCAAAATGTTTGTAAGAAAAGATTAAGGTTAGTTTAACTTTTCTAAACCTCTCAAGAACCCTAAAATTATTGCCACAATAACTCAAGAAGCTTTTCTTTCAAGCAAAACTGCTTCTAGAATATCATTCAATGGCTCGTTTGAAGAAAACCAAAACCCCCAACCCCGCAATTTTTGAAAAATCATCTTTGAGATTTCCTTCTCTTAAACCATTAATTTAAAGAAAAAGATCAAGTGAAAAAAGCGAGGGAGCTTCTTCCTCGGTACCTCAAGAAACTTTACAAGTCGATCCTATGCAAGAAGATTGTTTTAACGCATAGGTAGAAGATCGTTTTAAAAGTACCGTTTGGAGTTGACAGTTAGAATCACATCTTCTTTAAGAGTGTGAACTTTACATTTTGGTTCTTAGAATGGCATGTACATAGGTCTAGAGCTATGTGAATGTAAGTAGTAAATTAGTTTGGTAGTACAAACCTATGCCTTGCATACTTATTGGTATTTTGAACTTTGTGATGTTTAATGTAATGACCTGAAAGTCAGTGATGTTGGAAAGTGTGGTTTCGGGACCCCGTTTCCGTAAACTGGACTCATGAAGTTATATTAGAAGCGAATTGAATTTCGGTTAGGTAATTTCGTTGAATTAGTTTTTAATTTAGGTATAGGAAGTAAATTGCATAAGTGATAAAAGTATGAATTGATATTAAATTATAATGTGGAACTTGATTAAGGGACTTATTAATTAAATAAACCATTATCTATGATTATAATGGTGGCCAGTTATGACTTATACTATATGTTAACTATATTATAAAAATTTAGTTAAAATAAAAATAAGATAAAACAAAATGAAAGTAAATAAAAAAGTGGGGAGAAAGAGAAACAAACCTCTCATCTTCATTTTTGTATGCTAAAATTGGGGAGGAAGAAGAAAGCTTTGAAGCTCAAATTGGTTAGTGTAATTTCCAGTTTCTTGTTATTTTTATGTTTTTGGAATCCTCGTAGTTCAATTTAGCTAATCCATGTTATAATTTTTTGTACTGGTAAAGATTTAGGCTGTTACAATTATTGAATATTTAGAGTTTGAGGTGTTATTTTAATATATTTTAAGTTTAGAATTGATAAAGGATTAAATTGTAAAGTCAACTGTTGATTTTGTGCAATAGGGGCCAAATTGCAAAAATGTCAAAATTTTGGGGTAGAAATGAGAAATAGAGAGTTAAATTTGGCTTAGAGTGAAATTGATATAAAAATTTGAGGTTAAATGTGGAAGTTATGTTAGTCCTACTTTTAAGGACAAAATTGAATAAAATGCAAAAGTTGTATATAATAGCAATTGAATATGACATTGTTTGTGTATTGATGAAATGTGTTGCTTGTTTTATTCTGTAGCTAACGTCGACTTGGATTCCTCGAAAAAGAAAAGATAAAGTCGTCAACAAATAGCTCAGAGTTTACAGTTTGTGTTTCTATAATCCAAAATATTTATAAATTGATGCATATTGATTTGCTCATTCATGGTAAGAATATGATGTCAGAATTCTTATTCACTTGAGATGATTTGAATCGAATAATGATTATGAGGATTGAAATGAATATGTTTGATAAAATATATGTATTTTTATTAATTATGAAAATTGAGTATGAATTAGGATAATTATGACTACTATATATGTTGAATAAATGTTTACTTGATTGAAATAATTTTTAAATTGAGACATTGGTTGGTGTTGGATTATGAAATGAAAACCCTATTAATTTTTCAGGCAAAGTCAGATATAGTTGGCATGCCATAGGATAGGAAGAGTTCAGGGATTTCTTCGACTATGAGTCGATAAAGCATTGGGTGCCAATTTGCTTCAGTTTAACCGATGAGACATTAGGTGCCAACCTATTTGATAACACTGAGCACAACTATTTGCTTCGAATTTATCCAATGAGGCACTGGGTGTCAAACTGGTGTGTTGGTTGGATCCATATATCCGTACGAGTCCAAGTTGTGTTAATAAGGATATAAAGAACAAAATGATTTATATGTGATTTTGATATGGAAAAAAGAACAAGAAATGAAATTAGAAATGGAAATGAAAATGAAAATGAAATGTGAATTTTGAATTAAATTGGGAACATTAATATGTTATGTTCCATGAAATCATGAAATTGAATTTTGAGATGAAACCTATCTCACATGAGTTATAGGATTATTCTCTTGCAAAACGTGACAGGCTTAAGTTGATAATGTGATATAGCATATTTGACTTGATGATTTGCATGTTATTTTCATTTTAAGTTTGTGCTCATTTATGTTTCATATTATACTTATTTTTCGAATTATAAAAATACCACTGAGTTACTCAGCGTACGTTTTTATTTGTCCGTGCGCAGATTAGGTACTATTCAGTCAATACGTCGATTCAGCATCCAGCGGCAATCTCGAACTCAAGTGTTGGTGATGCTCTTATTTTGGTTTTAGCATGTACCTAGGAAGTTTTGTGTTTGAAATGTTGATTTTTTAGTTGATGGTACTTTGAATCTTTTTGGCTTTGTAGGTTATGTAAATATGTATAGCATGATGGCAATGGTCACTTTGTTGATAGCTTGATGGTTGCTTTGGTTATTTGTTAAATGTTTTCATGGATGAAATGGTTATATGTTAGGCATTGGGCTTGATATGTTTTGATATCTAAAATGATTTTGAAACATGAAATTGTTTTAAAGGTTAGTTGTGCTTAAGTAAGTGATTGACAAAATGTCATACAACGTTAATGATTTGGTATGTTTGAGCATTTTCATTTTGGTTGTTTTGAATTACAAATTGAGGTGCCTTTGTGGGCATATTGGTTAGGCACTTAGGTTGAATGGTATATGACATGTTTTGATATGATTTGGTGTGTTTTAAGATGGGTATTTATAGGTTCAAATGGTATGGCATGGTAACCAAGTAATTGTAGGTGAAATGACTTGATTTTGAAGTTACTTTAGGTGTACATGGCCTGCAACATGGTCTACCGCACGGTCGTGTCTCCCGCACGGTCGTGTGTCCCACACGGTCACCTTACACGACCATGTGGCCTATTTAATTTTAGTTTAGGTTTGTCCACACAATCTTAAGGAGTTACATGGTCTGTTGACATGGATGTGTGACCTTATATTCGAATAGTACATGGCCTAACGACATGGCCGTGTGACTCTATATTTGAATTGTAAACGGTTTGCCCACACGACCATGTTATTGAGCCACATGGGCTAAGCTTTGTCACCCGGCTGTGTGACCAAGTTTCACACAGCATCGAGTTGTTACACGGTTTACTCACACGGCAATGTGACCTATCCACACGGCCTCGAGACACGATCGTGTGTCCCTTTTTTTCATATTTTCGAAACCATTTTTTTGAAATTTGAAAAATGGGTATCGATTTCGAAAATGGAAATGGAGTCGCCACCGATCTTTTATTGTGGTGTGATCGAATAACCTTGAAAATAAATTTAGGTCTGCGAATTTTTGAGAAAATAGGTTAGGGAGTCGATTACGCACGACGAAGGGTTAGCACCCTCGTGACGCCCAAAATTGGTACCAATTTGATTGTTTAATGTCTTAATGTCGAAATTTTGAAAAGATTTTAAAATACGATCCTTTTATTTTGAATGAATTGGAAGATAAGGCTCATTTATTTTAAAGAAATAAATTGTTACACTCAGTAAGTTAGAGTGCAACATTTCGAATCCTCAAAATTAAGCTTATCCCTTGATTTTTAAAACCTATGCGTTTTGAGAAGGATATCTGATTATTTGGGTTCGATGAGAAAATCAAAACCCAATAAGTTAGGGTTCGATTTCACAAAATTCCTAAATATCGAACATTGCCTTTATTTTATTTTATTTTTAAAATCCTCGTCTTGAGAAAATAACATGTCATATCCAATGCGTTAGGACACAACGTATCGAATTCCCGAGAATGAGTTTTTATTTGAAACTTGTATGTTTAAAAAAATATTCAATTTTTTAGATTCGACGAGGAAAATTGGAACCCAATACGTTAGGGCTCAATTCTCTCGAGGATTCCAAACTTCGAGTATTTTTGAAAGTTTTTTTGAATGAAATAACTTTGTAATTTGTAATCTTTTGAATGAATAAAAATGATTGTATAATAATGTACCATGCGAATTGATTAGTCGTAAATTAAAACGTATACTAATGAATATAAAAGAAGCGAGATGCACGAGCAAACAATACAATTTACGTAAGAGCAATTATCTCACATCACGTATTACAAATATTAACATTAAAAGCAAATGAATTATAAGGAATATCAAGCAAATAAATACAAACAAAGTATAATAAGTCTTAAAGTAAAATAATAAAAAAACATGCAAGGGAGAAGATTCAAAATTTATCAATGTACAATAAATTATATGCATAAAATTTCATCATAATAATGTATATACATACGAGTTTGCAATAGATTTAAAGGAAAAATATAAGAAATACTATATAAAGAATATAATAACGAAACGAATTTAAAGCAAATACATAAGGAAAATATATAATATACCAAATAATATACATACATAATAATAAATAAAAAGGTTGAAACAAGTGACATATGAAGTAGGCTTTTTTTTTTTAAGAAAATAATTATATATGTATGTAAAAGAAAATGTTGGTTTAAAAATATATTAACATATTTACAAGACAACTTTAAGGTAAATAATTATAATTAAAGGAAATCTATCATATGTATGTGAGGTAAAAATAATTTTAATGAAAGTTATATGTATAATATATATATAGTTTAAAATAAACAATATATATTACGTATGTACATATGCAATATGAAACAGTTTAAAAAAATAATAGTATAATAAAATAACATATAAATAGGTACATAGCAGTATAATACTAAATAGTAATAAAAAATAATAATAGTAAAAACAACAGAATGACTAATTTGAAATCAAGGTTGAAATTTAAGAGCCAATCCAAAATAAATATAAGGGCGCGAACCACATTGAACACGCGAGCAACAAAGAGGGGTCAAAAGGAAATTAATCCCTACCCCTTAAAACGCTGCGTTTCAATAAGGGTCGAAGTGAAATCAGCAGAAAACTACACGGCCAAGATTAAAATAGCAAAAAACCAGATTGAACTGCTGCATGAAATAAAAGGGACTTAGTATGCAAATATCCCCTCCCCAACCAAGATGCGCGGATCAAGTCGCATTCGGGTCTGGTCACCGGGTCAAAGCACCAAATGGTGCCGTTTTTGAAAACATTTAAACGAAAAAAACCCAAATCTAAAGGTTTTCATCCGAAATGACAGAAGAAAGGCAGAGCGCCGCTTGGTTTTTCATCCTCTGTCCCAGCTCCGCCCTTCAGATCCCCATCTGCTCCCATTGCAACGAGAGAAACAGGGATCCGACTGTCGCACTATAGAGGTAAACTCTCATCCTTAAGCCTCTCTTTTTCTTTGTTCTATGTGTTCGCAAACAAAGAAGCAAAAAGGAAAAGAAAACAGTAAAAAACGAAGGAAAAAAATAGAATATACCTCTAAAATTTTTCTGTTTTTTTTCAATCTTTTTCGTATTCAATCTGTGGATGCCAGAAAGAAAAATCCTTTTACAGTGTTTTTTAATCGGCCTTATATCCGAATCGAATAGAAGAGAAAAAATAAAATGCCAAAATAAAAGAATAAAAATCCCTCTTTTCTCTTATTTTCTTCTATTTTTGCTGTCGTTTTCTGCCTTTTCTGCTTTGTTGCGTTGTTTTTTGTTCGTTTCTGCAGGTACGGATGTGCGCGGACGTGCGTACAGAGTGGCTCGTGCAGCGCTGGAGCTGGGCAGAGGCAGGAGCGTGTGGAGGCTCGTGGGGCCGAGGGGAGGCTGCGGCGCTCATGCTGAGTACCTAGGGTTTCTGCAATTAGGTTGGGCTTTGGGTTGAGTGATTTGGGTTAGGTCTTCTGATTTAGCGGGCTAGGCTAGTTGGGCTTAATGGGCTGGGGACATGTATTTGGGTTAGGTTTTCTGATTTAGCGGGCTAGGCTAAATTTTTTGTTGTAATTTTGGGTTATTTGGGCTCGGTGGGTCTGTAAATGGACATTTGGACTGTTATTAATTTTGTTTGGTTTATTTTTGTTTTTGATTTGATTTTATATTACGGGCCGGGCAAATTGGCCTATTACAGCTACCCCTCTTTGCTCATTGTCGTGTAACGGGAATGAAGTAATGACTAAAAAAGGGCCAATTTTGCCCGGTCGTGCTAGACCTCGGCGCTCTTCTTCTTATAGTTGCCTCATTCCATCCTACTGCATCTTCAGAGGTGTAGGAAATAGTGGTTCGGTCCACTCCACTACAACTTTAGGGAGATAGGATTATTGAATTCAATCTGCTCCACTGCAACCTCAAGGAGTTAAGATTTGCTTCTTCAATCTGCTCCACTGTGACTTCAGGGGGATAAGACTTGTTTTCTCAGTTTGCTCCGCTGCAACTTCAGGGAGATAAGACCCGATGCGGTCTGCTCCACTACTGCTTAGGGAGATAAGATCTATTGTTTTAATCCACTCCACTGTAACTTCAAGAAGATAGGATTGATTTCTTCTATCTGCTCCACTACTGCTTAGGGAGATAAGACTTGTAATTTCCAACCTATTCCACTGCTGGTCAGGGATATAGGACTTGTGGCTTAAATTTGTTTCCCTACTCCTGGGGAAGATAAGATTCGCCGTCTTCGATCTGCTCCACTAGTGCTTAGGAAGGCAAGATCTGCTATCTTTAACTAGCTCCACTACAACCGATTGAGGCAAGGCTTTGTTTTCGATCTGCTTCGCTGTTAATGCAGGAAGGAAAAATCTGCTATCTTTAACCAGCTCCACTACAACCGATGGAGGCAATGCTTCATTTTCGATCTGCTTCGCTGTTAACGCAGGAAGGCAAGATCTGCTATCTTTAACCAGCTCCACTGCAACCGATGGAGGCAAGGCTTTGTTTTCGATCTGCTTCGCTGTTAATACAGGAAGGCAAGATCTGCTATCTTTAACCAGCTCCACTACAACCGATGGAGGCAAGGCTTCGTTTTCGATCTGCTTCGCTGTTAACGCAGGAAGGCAAGATCTGCTATATTTAACCAGCTCCACTGCAACCGATGGAAGCAAGGCTTTGTTTTCGATCTTCACTGATCTGTTCTCTGGGGAACATGACCTGTATAATAACCCTAATTATGCCTAATGATTAGGATGGCATGATCAAAATGAATCAAATGCTCCTAACTAGACATGTGTAAATGGTGTTTGCATGAATGTCGAATTTATTTGTTTTGAGAATGATCCCTCTTAGGTTGTCATTACTTGAAGTTTATTAAGGCTTTGTGACTGACGTGCTACGACGCCTTCTCACTTGACTGGCTTTTCTGAAGAATCACTTAGTCGGACTGTCCCCACTGTAAACCTCAAAGTTTAATCCATTGGGGCACAAAATTTGTACCATCATTCTCCCATCGTAATCCAAGGGTAGAAATATGGCTTTTCCTCAATCCTCTCTTATCCAATTCAAGGATACAAGGTCTACATCGTTCTGGCTCATTACACCATTCTCAATGTGTCGTACCAAAGACTCATGCGCAAATGAGGGCTCTCTTCCCCGAGGTAACCTCTTCCTATTGCCTGATGATCATCGCTTTCTTGTTTATGACATCTTGTCATTTTGTTCAATCAATGCATTTGACCATAAAATCCAAAGAGATAGTCCAAACCTAGACTCTTCCTTCTCAAATTTCCAACCTTTAAATTTGGTGTGTTCTAAACAATAGTCCTGTTTTAGGTTCCTATATTATTTAGAAACTTTTCAAAGTAATATGCAAAACTTCCTTTGTGAAAGTTTTATTTGTCCATTAATCATTATTCCAATGCAACATGTTTGCAAAAAAGGGTCATAACAATAGATAAGAATAAAGTTGGTCCTAAGCATAGCTCGAAAGAACAAATTATCGAAAATAGTAAAGAAGGATGACAAAGAAATTAATTGGGAATGTATATCTTGGAAAGGAAAAAAAGTATTCCAAGAATAACAAATAATATGAGAATTGGGTGCCCCAGATATCGCAGCTTGAACTTTTCTGTACAAACTTTCTGATGACCATTTTGAGTTGGACATGTGTTTAGGAGATCTATAGTGCTCTGTCGATGCCCCAAGATGTCGCCTATCTTTTCCTGTTGATTCAGGTATTGCTAGATCACCACATGCCTAGTCTGATCCAGATTCGAGTTGCTTTGATTACCTCATGCCCCACTTTAATCAATATTTGAGCCGCTCTTTCGGGTTTTCAACTCAAATCCCCTTTGGCCTAAGGTGCCCTTTGCGGGTTTTCCCCTTAGCCTCTCCATTTTACTCTTTCATTTTTCATTTTTCATCTTCTTATTTTTTTAAATCCATTGTCTTACAGTACGGTGACAAACCGTGGTGTCTGATTTTAAACTGATTACAGCCCTCAGCTATCGTGCTGTCATTCAAGTTCAATGCAATTTCCAATACCATCCTCTCTGGAATTCTATATCGGCATATGATGACATTGACGCATGCAGTAGCCTCTATCCGTTTGATGAAGTAATTAATGATCTCAATAGTGAAGCAATGCCCATTAGAAGTCTTCGATAATGGTGATGTACATGCCCCATCTTACTCAAAATTTGAGTCGCCCTTTCCGGGTTTTCAACTCAAATCCATATTTGGTCAAAGCGCCCCTTTGCGGGTTTTCGCCTTGACTTCTCCTTTTTCCTTTTTCTTTTTTTCTTCTCTTTTTTTCATTTTCATTTTGACTTTGATTTTGATTTTTGATTTTGATTTTTGATTTTTTTGTTTTTGTTTTTGTTTTTTTTTTAATCTTAACCCTTTTGATCAGAATCAATGTTTTTAGAGATAAGATTTCTCACTTTCATCTTGTATGCGAAAAACCCTCTTTGGTATTAGGTTCCTTTCATAGAGCCTTCTAGGGTGAAACTATGATAGAAAACTTTGGATCTTCCTCTTCAATCAGGATAAAATCCAACAAAACTTGAAGAGATAGAAACTCAACTTCAAACGGGCAAAGCTATATTGAGTTAACAAGAAAGGCATTGCCCCGACATTTCATTATCAGTGCTTAACCCGGCATATCCTGGTATGATTCTACAAAGACATCTTTGAACAAGGTCTTGCTTCATCTTTGAGGTCAGGTCAATTCTAATCTTTACCGAACTCAGAATTCCTAATGATTCCTTGTGAGGTAGGATCTGTCTATCCTCCTGCTCAACCATCCTCAATAAGTTCGGAGGTAAGCTACAATCTTTGTCATTTCAAAGTCCTGAGATCCCTCTGAACACATGCATTGCTCAAAAGGAAAATCTGGGTCTGTAGCAGAGTCATTCACGTAATTGATATCCAAGGACCCATAATAAGTACCGAAGAATGTACAAAAAAATGTATAAATTCATGAATAATTATTTGTACAATATGATTATGAATGAATGAATGATAGTTTGGAAGAAAATCTATAAGAATGAAAGAATATAGAATTATTCGTAAAGAATGGAAACATTGGCTCAAAAATAATCGCAAAGATGTATTTCATTAAAATAATAACGTTCAGACATAAGCCTATTTCACAAAGGAATTTCTATCATTTCTAGGCTAAAAACAACAAAAATGTTCTGAACATTACTTTAAAAAGCTTTAGAGACTATAGGGTTTTTTCCGCAATCGAATTGTTTAGAACACACCAGATTTATAAGGCAGATATTTAACAAGGTCCCTTCTTCAGTTGCTTGTGCATTGCATTCACTCCATTTATCAATTATGATTGGGTAATGGATTCGCCGCACTGGAGGAATCATCAAATTTAACGACGCCCATACTGATAAGCCTTTCAATCAGTTTTTTAAAGGCAATGTAGTTTTCTATGAAATGCCCTGTATTTCCCGCATGATATTTGCATTGTGCATTTGTGTCATGCCATCTGGGGTACAGAGGTTGTGGAGGCTTTGTGTAGAGAGAGGCAACAATGCACACGTTGAATAAACTTTGATACAACTCCTTATACGACATTAGAATTGGCGTAAACTGAAGGTTCTCAGTGCCTTGTTTCACATAAGGTTCTTGTTTTGATGAATCTTGTTAGCTAGCGACCCCTTTACCTAGATGACTTACTGACCTTGAGTAACTTGTGTTGTTCACCTCATTTTCTCTTCTCCTTGGGGTTGACCTCTTATCACACTCTTCCACCTCATTTTTTCCGGCTCTTATAGCATTCTCAATCATTTCGCCATTCATAACTATATCTGAGAAATGTTTGGTTGCACTTCCCAGCATGTGCGTAACGAACGAGGGCTTCAGTGTATTGATGAAGAGCATTGTCGTCACTTTCTCCAAGAGGGGTGGCAAACCTGGACTGCAACTTCCCTCCACCTCTGTGCATGCTGCCTAAAACTTTCGCTCGATTTCTTTTCCATGTTTTGCAAGGTGATTCTATCAGGAACCACATCCGTTACATGACCGTATTGTTTTATGAATGTCTGTGTTAAGTCCCTCCATGAACCAATCTCAGTACGGCTCAGCTGATTGTACCATTTCGACCCTGCCCCAATGAGGCTATCCTAAAAACAATGTATTAATAGCTGATCATTGTTAATATACCCAGTCATTCTCCTACAGAACATGGTGATATGGGCTTCTGGGCAACTGGTCCTACTATATTTCTCAAATTCAGGCATCTTAAACTTGTGAGGGAGTACTAAGTCTGGAACCAAGCTCAGATCTTTCGCATCGATTCCCTGGTGACTATCGACGCTTTCTAGGGCTTTAAATTTTTCCTCCAACCATTTACACCTATCCTCCCATTATTTCGACAGTTTGACGTTTGCCTTCTCTTTTTCGGCCATTTCATCAAAATCAGGAATAACAAGATTCACTGGGTTATCTCTAGGATTAGAACCTGATCCAGCCTGAAAGTTCATCGACATTGAAACATCAATTTGAAACCGCTGAGGCCCAATGGAAATAGAGGACCTACACGGAGGTACCTCGGTCTGAGTCTGCGTGTAGAGGCGTAAAGTCTAGAGGATAGATAGGTCTATCCTTGTCTTCTCCTTCATCTTTAACCATAGGACCCTTCCCCTTATTTACACCTTTAGTCAATAGGTGGGCCAATTCAGCCATCGCATCTTTTCGAGCCTTGATCAATTTTTCCGTAATGTCTTCTTGAATTTTATCTAGCCGCTCTTGCATTTGTCCTTGTAACCGTTCCTGCATATCCTTTTGCATTTGCTCCAATTTATCTAATCTTTGATCCATTTCCTTAGTTTTTTGACGAGTACTGTATTGGTGCTTAATGGGTGAGCTTTTGTCGGTTTCCAGATTAGCTAAAACAAATTTACTTGTTTAGACTCTTTCAATGGATTTTAATGCATACGATGCAGATGTATGAAATGCATGCCTACAGAGACATTGATTCTGCTTCAGTTACATTTAGGAAACTTTTCTAGAAAGCAAATTCCTTTACATAAAACGGATACATGTACGGCCTCACCCTCATATTCCAAGAAACAACATCTATCTTCTTCTTCATGCGCATAATCTCGCCAATTTCCAATATATGCCATTACTAGCTCCTTTTCTTGATCTTGGTCATGATCCATCATCTGTCCATTTTCATAAGGTTCGTCAGGTTCTTTAAGGGGGTTGGGACGTCGAAGGCTCTTAGACAGTTGCCTTGAATCCTCAGGCCACGAAGTAGGGTCACGAACTCTTCCATCGCCATTCTTGTCTTTCTCAGAATATATTCGGGAAGTCGTATTGTTTTCCACTTTATCAAGGAATTCGTATTCCATGACAAGCTTTCTAATTTAGTAATCGAACTTGAATCAATATCTCTTTCCTAAGATGCAAATGCAATGTAATGCAATCATAATCAAAACACAACAAGAGGGGTTAGAACAAAACATAAGCAAGCACGGAAAACAAAAAGTACCTAATCAGGTAAATACTAGGGATTTGTAGTGGCTCTACCTAGGTTAAGTTCCTAAGTTCACTATATGAGGGTTGGTTCTAAAGTCAAGGTACCCGAACCAGCAGATTCCTCGATCTTCACCCATTATAGGATCATACAGACCAAGTTCGGTTCAGGGGAATACATTTCCCTATGGCTGCATGGAGATGAAAATCTCACGAAGACATAGGTTTGGATGTATCCCGGAAGTGATCCATTATCCTGCACGGAGGTGAAAACCTCACGAAGGACTAGTTTCTCACTCCCACTTAAAAGGACAAGACTAAACAATCTTATGCAAAATGATGCCAAAATATACAAATCAATTTACAATAATCATGCAAACAAGCGCAAAGAAAAGATCGTAATTTTTTTAAAATCAAATTTCAGTTTTCGACAATAAGACAGAAACAATCAATTTTACGGCCTAACTCTCTAAAGGCGTCCCCAGCGGAGAAATGGTCGATTTGAATGGAAATGGTCGCCACGATCTTTATTGTGGTGTGATCGGATCACCTTGAAAATAAATTTAGGTCTACGAATTTTGAAAAAACAGGTTCGGGAGTCGATTACGCACAAGGAAGGGTTAGCACCCTCGTGACACCCAAAATTGGTACCGATTTGATTGTTTAATATCTTAATGTCAAAATTTTGAAAAGATTTTAAAATACGATCCTTTTATTTTGAATGAATTGGAAGATAAGGCTCATTTATTTTAAAGAAATAAATTGTTACACTCAGTAAGTTAGAGTGCAACATTTCGAATCCTCAAAATTAAGCTTATCCTTTGATTTTTAAAACCTATGCATTTTGAGAAAGATATCCAATTATTTGGGTCCGATGAGACAATCAAAACCCAGTAAGTTAGGGTTCGATTTCACAAAATTCCTAAATATCGAACATTGCCTTTATTTTATTTTATTTTTAAAATCCTCATCTCGAGAAAATAACATGTCATATCCAATGCGTTAGGACACAACGTATCGAATTCCTGAGAATGGGTTTTTATTTGAAACTTGTATGTTTAAAAAAATATTCGATTTTTTAGATTCGACGAGGAAAATTGGAACCCAATACGTTAGGGCTCAATTCTCTCGAGGATTCCAAACTTCGAGTATTTTTGAAAGTTTTTTTGAATGAAATAACTTTGTAATTTGTAATCTTTTGAATGAATAAAAACGATTATATAATAATGTACCATGCGAATTGATTATTCGTAAATTAAAACGTCTACTAATGAATATCAAAGAAGCGAGATGCACGAGCAAACAATACAATTTACGTAAGAGCAATTATCTCACATCATGTATTACAAATATTAACATTAAAAGCAAATGAATTATAAGGAATATCAAGCAAATAAATACAAACAGAGTATAATAAGTTTTAAAGTAAAATAAAAAAAACATGCAAGGGAGAAGATTCAAAATTTATCAATGTACAATAAATTATATGCATAAAATTTCGTCATAATAATGTATATACTACGAGTTTGCAATAGATTTAAAGGAAAATAAAAGAAATACTATATAAAAAATATAATAACGAAACGAATTTAAAGCAAATACACAAGGAAAATATATAATATACCAAATAATATACATACTTAATAATATATAAAAAGGTTGAAACAAGTGACATATGACGTAGGTTTTTTTTTAAGAAAATAATTATATATGTATGTAAAAGAAAATGTTGGTTTAAAAATATATTAACATATTTACAAGACAACTTTAAGGTAAATAATTATAATTAAAGGAAATCTATCATATGTATGTAAGGTAAAAATAATTTTAATGAAAGTTATATGTATAAAATATATATATAGTTTAAAATAAACAATATATATTACGTATGTACATATGTATTATGAAATAGTTTAAAAAAATAATAGTATAATAAAATAACATATAAATAGGTACATAGCAGTATAATAATAAATAGTAATAAAAAAAATAATAATAGTAAAAACAATAGAATGACTAATTTGAAATCAAGGTTGAAATTTAAGAGCCAATCCAAAATAAATATAAGGGCGCGAACCACATTGAACACGCGAGCAACAAAGAGGGGTCAAAAGGAAATTAATCCCTACCCCTTAAAACGCTGCGTTTCAATAAGGGTCGAAGTGAAATCAGAAGAAAATTACACGGCCAAGATTAAAATAGCAAAAAACCAGATTGAACTACTGCATGAAATAAAAGGGACTTAGTATGCAAATATCCCCTCCCCAACCAAGACGTGGGGATCAAGCCGCATTCGGGTCTGGTCACCGGGTCAAAGCACCAAACGGTGCCGTTTTTGAAAACATTTAAACGAAAAAAACCTAAATCTAAAGGTTTTCATCCGAAATGACAGAAGAAAGACAGAGCGCCGCTTGGTTTTTCATCCTCTGTCCCAGCTCCGCCCTTCAGATCCCCATCTGTTCCCATTGCAACGAGAGAAACAGAGATCCGACTGTCGCACTATGGAGGTAAACTCCCCTCCTTAAGCCTCTCTTTTTCTTTGTTCTATGTGTTCGCAAGCAAAGTAGCAAAAAGGAAAAGAAAACAGTAAAAAACGAAGGAAAAAAATGGAATATACCTCTGAAATTTTTCTGTTTTTTTTCAATCTTTTTCGTATTCAATCTGTGGATGCCAAAAAGAAAAATTCTTTTACAGTGTTTTTTAATCGGCCTTATATCCGAATCGAATAGAAGAGAAAAAATAAAATACCAAAATAAAAGAATAAAAATCCCTCTTTTCTCTTATTTTCTGCTATTTTTGTTGTCGTTTTCTGCCTTTTCTGCTTTGTTGCGTTGTTTTCTGTTCATTTCTGCAGGTACGGATGTGCGCGGGGGTGCGTACGGAGTGGCTCGTGCGGCGCTGGAGCTGGGCAGAAGCAGGAACGTGTGGAGGCTCGTGGGGCCGAGGGGAAGCTGCGGCGCTCATGCTGAGTACCTAGGGTTTCTGCAATTAGGTTGGGCTTTGGGTTGAGTGATTTGGGTTAGGTCTTCTGATTTAGCGGGCTAGGCTAGTTGGGCTTAATGGGCTGGGGACATGTATTTGGGTTAGATCTTCTGATTTAGCGGGCTAGGCTAAATTTTGGTTCAAATTTTGGGTTATTTGGGCTCGGTGGGT
Source organism: Gossypium hirsutum (assembly GCF_007990345.1). Classification (NCBI taxonomy): domain Eukaryota; kingdom Viridiplantae; phylum Streptophyta; class Magnoliopsida; order Malvales; family Malvaceae; genus Gossypium; species Gossypium hirsutum. The sequence continues at coordinate 11,405,747 of NC_053438.1, forward strand.
CTGTAAATGGACATTTGGACTGTTATTAATTTTGTTTGGTTTATTTTTGTTTTTGATTTGATTTTATATTACGGGCCGGGCAAATTGGCCTATTATACATATTTTTCTCATATTTTTAAATTTGTTTCAAACTGATCCAAATTGATTGCCTGCTTAGTTTTAACTTTCTGTAAGTTCGATATTAACCCGTAATTTATTGAAACACATGTTAATTTATTTAATTATGATTTTTTATAGTTAATTTAGATTTTCAAAATTATAATTTGCTTGTAATTGTTTAATATTTAGTTGTAACATCCTATTGTCCAGGTTCGACGACCAGACAGGGTGAGGGGTGTTATATTTAAATTCTATGATGGAGCATACTTGCATTATATGATGTTTGGGTGATAATTATATGTATTTTATGGTTTAGAAATGTTGGAAACAGTTTGGAAGTGAATGGTGAACAATATGGCATGCTTTGGAGGTGTTTCATGTTTTGACTTTCAAGCATCTTAGGATTGACACAAGTGGGAGTTGTATTGGTACTTCCTTAGTAGAATGCAAAAAAATTAATAGTTCCAGTGCCAAAGTACCGATAAATTGGGTCAAAGTATCGATGCCTTTACCCTAACTCCCCTTATTTGTTTTGTTTAGCCTTGAACAAGCCCCAAACAATGATTGAATGCAACCAAAGCATAAGGGAAGCTTAGAAGTGGTTCAAATTACCTTAAATTACCTTAATACAGTCAATATTAAGTAGGAAATATGAACCTCAAATTTAGTAAACCTAGTGTTCAAATGTGACATCCTTTGCTTGAATTATCGACTAATCTTGAGTTAAGGGGTGCTACATTTGTTTTGGTATCAAAGCCTAAATTTAATTGATTCTAGAGTTGTAAATGAGACTAGAAGACATGCAATATATGATATTTTTAACACCTCTTGCTCGACCGATCGTCAGATCCAAACTACAAGATGCCACATTTATTGCCAGAGCAATTACAGTCAAATTCACAATAAAATGATCATTTTCACATGCATTCACATATCAATCATGATTTAAATACAATAATATCTTATTTCAAAGTCTTAATCGAGCTTAAAAAAGCTCTTAGTCATCCCTTGCACAAAATAGGACCAAATTATAAAGTTTTAAAAATGTATGGATCGATGTCGCGACTTCATCTAGCACTCGTCACGACATGGCCATCTCAGCATGTCACGTTGCGATGACAAGCCATAGCTCGTCACAACGTCACTCACTATAATGGCAATGTTGTGACGTCCAAAATCCGAAGTCGTGACATGGTACATGTTTTTGGTAAAAATTAATCATTTGGTACCTATTTTATACTCTCCAACCAACCTAACAATTTAAGCAGCAAATACCAATTTCATTTGGATCAAACATACCAAAACAAGTCAATTAATCATTTCAAATAAGCTGTATTTCCCGATGAACTCTAGTAAATGGACACGGATACACAGGTATCTCTGATACACCAATTACTCGCCCGAGCTTAACATATAATCGTGTTAGGTTATCGGTCCAAGCTAAACCTTTATAATGATACATCAAGTTACCAGTCTAGGCTAAACTTGTGTCACATGTATCTTTGATTCCCAACAAATACTAGATCTCGATAACATTTGTAACCAATCTTGTACAAGCACGCACAAAACCCTATTAGCGTGTTAATCGTATTATAACATTTACTACGTTCAAACAGGCATCTATTATACACATTAACATTTCTTTACAATTTAGTCCAAATCTCACCTTTTATACCAATTTACCACCAATTAATTCACAATCGGTTATACATATACAAATCAAACACACAATTATTTAAACACATAAATACCATATAAAGTTACCTGGTTAAGACAACAAGCGAATTAGATCCTTAAGGACTATTCGACAATTTTGGCTTTTCCCTGACTATAGTTTGATTCAATTCTTAATTTAAACAATTATTTTAGACAATTCATCAATACAAAATATTTTTATAACATTCCATGATATGCATGAACCTATTTAATAACATTTTTTGAATGCACTTTAAGTTTTGCCTTTTATTCAATTTAGTCTCTAAAATCGAAATAACATCTTTCAATTTTGAGCTTCGGTTTGAAAATAGATATCAACCACATCCCTTAGGGACTCCCTAACTATCTATTATTACTAAAATTTCACATAAATTTTGAAATTTATTCACTTTATTCCTTATGTACAAAACTATCAAATAGAATTTACAATCTAGTCCTTTTTCATATCTAAGCTTAAAATCTATCAATTTAACACCAATTTCTTCAAGAAATCAACAATGGAAACTTTTAAAAACTTTAATAGTTTTACAAATTGGTACATGGTCTAGCTAAATCAAGCTCTCATGACTTCAAAAACATAAAAATTAAATGAAAATAACTTAATTGAACTTAAAAATTAGGGGCCAAATGTTTGAAGCTTCCTTAAGGGTTTTATTTCTTTCTTTGTATGGTGGAGAAGAAGATGAATAGAAAAATGACCTTTTCTTTCTTTAATTTATCTTATATAGTAAAATTAGTGGTTAATTAACTAGGTTTAATTAAATTAATTATAATTAGTTTAACTTAATCTATCACTAACATTCATAAGTGGAATTTTACATCATATGCCATTAACACATATTATACTATGGTTTAATTGTCATTTTGGTTCTTTGGCTAATTAAAAATCTATAGCGATAAGACTTTTACAATTGAGTCCTTGTACCTTAATTAAGTAATTAATAGGAAAAATTGAAGTACTATGTAACACCCCAAACCCGACCCAATCGTTATGGCTGAATTTGGAAAGCTACATTGGCCACCAAATGTCCTAGAAATACTTTTGTAATTTCAAACGTACTTTTTAAACCATTTGCGCAGTCCGTTCAAAATTAGTAAAATCGAATGTTCAACTCACATTTCAAATCCATTTGTCCACAAAAATGGTCGAAATAATCTTTCGGAGTTTTGAAATAAATATTTTAAAACTATTGGCTTATCAATTCAAAACAAAGAAGTAAAGTGAATAGTTTCACAATAGTGTAGATAAACTACCACATAATCAAAATCGTGGATAAGCCACCAAAATCGCAGATAAACTGCCAATAACTTCCACCTTTCACATATCCCACCCCATGCATGTGATATGGCCAAAATCACTTGAAATCATATAAACATGTTTAACATGCAAATCACATATGTACACATGTTACCAAAATTTCATATTTTATAAATCATGCGAAAATCACATATGGCATAAGATCACAGAACATGAAAATGAAATTTACATACTTTTCAATCAATAATAATCATCAATACCATACAACATGCTTTTCACAACATATACGGTTTGGAATCACTTACTTGACATAGCCCATAACAATGAGTTTTATCACTCTTTATGGATACATAAAGTATCCTCATAAAACAAACATAATTTAAATAATGACGATTTTATCAGTATAAAACATAAACTTAATTAACACACACTTGATCATAGATCCCATGTGAAACAACTCTCTAAGAACGCCCACACTTGGATCTAACAAATAGATTACCTAATCAATCAACAAATTGCGATCTTATGTTAAGACTACCATTTTGAAGGTAGATACGATAAGTTAGTTATCGATTTCTATGAACACTTACCCTTAAAAAATAATTACTCAGATTAGTGATTTCGATCCCAACGTTAATGGTCTCTCGGATTGGTGTCGGTCGACCCTTCAATAAATATGACATACAAGACTTTGATACATGAGAAAAATATTTCATTATGGCCTTTTGAAAAATATTCGGTTAAGAGAAAAGTAGGGAGATTTCTACTCAACCCTTATGCTTATACTAACTTGGTTGAAACGGGAAGATCAATGGATCATCTTGATCACAAATTAGAGGGGAAAGAATGATCTAAAAAAGAGGATTATTTGAAAGTAAGTTCAAGAAAATAAAGTTTAGGATTAAAAATTAAACACGATAAATAGTGCATAGTTTTTTATTACTAAAAAGAATAACGAAGGTGGAAAAATGAAAGAACAGGAGGAAAAATCTCAACCGTCAGCGGTGGTGCTGCGGCGGCGGCGATAGCTTGCTAAGGGTTTGAGACAAATTTGCACCAAAAAGAAATTAATGAGAGGAAAGGTATTCAAACTCAGATCATCAAGGGCAGCTCCGCCACTACTCAGTCACTATAGTTGATATTTATTTATTATCAAATGAGCAAAATATTATCTAAATAAAAATTCGGTTGTAACCACTCTTTGTTAATTAACCCAATTTCTACTAACCTGATTTTTGGGATGTGACAGACTAAAATTTAATAAACTTTTATACCAACTTCGTAAATATTTATATTTAATACTTACGAACCCAATTTACGGAAATGGGGTTCTGAAATAGCCTTTTTGTCAGCACCACTAAAAATTGGGCTGTTACAATATTGATGTGATGAGATGTGATTTTGATATTGATAAATTTTTTAATTGTGATTATAGATTAGAGATGTCAACTGAATCAAGAAAATCAGTTGAAGAAGAAGTAGAAAGTCGTGTTTCAAATTTGAATAGAGAAGGGAATGTACCTACGGCTAAAAATGATCCTATTGAGTCGAGAGGGTTAAGAAGGCCTCCAAGGGAAGTAAGACTCACACGAGAATAAGTACCTATCCCAGAAGAAAGGCCCACATAATAGGCTTTCTTCTACACAATGAATTAATTCTTTCAACAGTTCATGAGAGTTGGTCCTCAAGCTCCTCCTCTGCCACCTTCACTTGCTCCTCTCGTGCAACCACTTACACTTGAACCTCAATCGCAACCTCTTGTCCAGAATCAATGATTTATTTTAGGGAGAATTAGAAAGTAATAGGTGAAATAATTTAGAGGGAGAAAAGAAGATGATCCCATTGTTACTGAATATTGGTTAGAAATAGTAAGCAAGTATTTGAAGAATTGCAATGTCCTAATGCAAAAAAGTTGAGATGTGATGTTTCTCTATTAAAAGAATAAGTCTACCAATGGTGGACTACTATGAGAAGTGTAAATTTGGCCAAAAGGATTAATTGGAACTTATTCTTGACAGAGTTTAGGAAGACATATGTTGACCAACTATATCTTGAAAAGAAGAAGAGGGAGTTCATTATTTAAAGCAGAACAATTTGCCATAAGAATAATATGAGAAAGAATTTGTTAGATTGAGTAAGTATGCAAGAGAATTAGTGGCAATAGAAGCTAATAAGTGTGCAATATTTGTGTGGGGACTTAATGAAGATATTTTTGTTCTTGTGACAACTTTGGGGTTAAGAGATTTTTTAACACTTGTTGAGAGAGCTTAGAGAATTGAAAAGGGTATTAATAGACATAAAGAAAAAGGCTAGGTTATGTTGGAAAAATCCCGGTTATGTTTGAAAATAGTTTTTTTGCACAATGGAAAATTAAAATTTCGAAAATCGACATAGTTTGTGATATTTATAGCAATAAACCTTTACTGAATATGCCAATGTGTTTTCTGATAAGCGGATCCTTGATGTTTTTTTACTTTCAACCAAACGATCTTCTCTGCTATTCTCATGCCACGAATTGCTTTGAATGAGGGCTCGAACCAATTGAAAGAAAACATAGAACTTCAAAAGGTTTTTTTTTTGGTGAAAATGGAAATTCTCTTGTTTAATAGAAATAGGTAAAATTGTTTTTTTGAAAAAATATATTTAAAATTTGAAAATAAATTCTCTCTATATTTTAGTAGAATAACAATCTCTCAAAAGTAGTGTAAATAGCTCTATTGGTGCCATCTATTTATAGAAAGGGAATGTAGAATCCTTGTAAAGTTGTAGAAGTTTATTTTCACTAGAAAAACAATATCCTAGTTTATCTAGGATATAGGGGGCGACAACCCTAGTTAATGATTGATAAAGAATGAGGCGGATGAATGCAAAAGCCGATTGTAAATTTTGTCAATGTTGCGGATTTGACTTAGGGATTTAGATGTTCAGAAAGAAACTTGGATTTTGACACAACCTGAAACGAAATCGAATCCAAGTCAAATAAAAAATTAAAATAAATAACTAAAATAAAATAATCAATCAAAGATTAGAATAATAAGGAATCAAGTAAAGAAGATAAATGAAAAAGATAGAACGTGGTGTGTAAAAGTCCTAAGAAGCCTTAGAAACACGAAGAATCCACAACCCCCTTCAAGCGACTCTAATTTCCCCTTCAAGAAAGTCAACTTGGCAAGAAAAATTTTGAAGACGATCCCCACAATTTGAAAAGATCATTAAAACTCTTCTAAAAGAAACTCAAGAGAAATTCTTAGAAATAAAATTCAAAAAGAATTTATTAACTCAAAAGAGAAGTTTAATAATAATGAATTGAATTATTTGTGTACAATACAAAGGCTTATATATAGGCTAGCTAAATAAATCTAAATACAAATATTTTGTATACTAGAACTCTAATTAACCTAAACAAGAATTAGTTTTAAACTAAATTTTCTTCTTGACATATCTTGACATAAAACTCTTAAATAACTTAAACTACTTAATCATTATTAAAAATTTGGAATAATAAAATAATAAAATAATTAGAGCTGATAAATACAATATTGGGCTCATACATAATAAAAATTAAGCCCAAAACTTGAATCCTAAATGATTTAAACTCGAATTAAAATCCCGTAACTTGTAATTCCTATCATAATCACGTCCAGAAATTTTGGTCGCGCAGTCTTTATTAAAACAGTCATAACTTGAGCTCCTGAACTCAAAATTGAGTGATACAAAATGCATTTTGAAGCTAAGAGATAGATATTTGAATGCTATGAAGACATCTCAACCCAAAAATGCCCGAATCCCATCCAAAAAGGCATCACAAGTGTGCTGATTTCCCAAAATTAAAAATTGGTAGCTTTGGTGAATGGAATCTAATAAATTTCACCCCATCCCTGCATGTATCATTCCCCCTTTCCTCAAAATGAATCTTCCTCGAATCTTGTCTTTGATCGAATATTCATTTGATTTTCTAAGCCTTTAACATTATTGTTGGACTTTGAGGTAGTGTGAGCCATTAACATCCACGAGTCTGAAATTGGGCCTTGAGACTCGCATCATTCCCCCTTCCTAAAGAAGATTCGTTCCCGAATCTTCAGTTGCACAAAAAGAAAAGGGATTAAAATAAATAAAAACAAAATAAAAAATACTTACCTAATCTTTCTTTTGCTCCAAAACTATATCCAAGATCAAAGATATGATTTTGATCTCCCAAATCAGCATGGATCATGTATCTCTCCTTTAAAAACAAACCATTAACACTAAAAAAAGAAATATTAGACACATGAGTATTCAAGGAAAAAATAGTCTATAATTTTCTTTGAGTATACATTGTCATCCATAAGAATTTCCAATGATGAGTTAAGAATTTCACATAATTATAAAAATCAATAAGGTTAAGATTATGTAAAAATTTATCGTTAAATGTCAAAATAGAAAATTTTGTTACAAGAGAAAATATATAAAATGTTTTAATAAACCTATCTAGTGCAACATAATTACTATTTTTAACCTTTACAGATCTAGATAAACCCATAAAATCAATTGAACTTTCAGACCAAGGTTTAATGAAATTTGACCAACGAGAAAGCATGTTGTAAGGAAAAACAAAATTAGTAGCATACTTATCAAAACCAATCAAGGTGTGCCTTCTTAAATCAATTTCTAATGTTTCCTTACTTTTCTTACTTTGTAGCATTTGTGGAGAAATATCAATTTTTTCAACTTACCTCTCTCCCATAAGTAAAATTGTCTATCGATGGTAGAGTAATAGAATTGGAAGTCTGTCAATGGATTCTTGAAACCCTGTAATAAAGAAACATCACTAAACAAATTTGAGTTAGGGTTAGTTAAAACATAATCATTCCTCACTTTTGTATGATTATTTCTTTTTCCAGTTGAGAACTCTCCAATTTTACCTCATATGGATTTTTACTCACCAAATTTGGACCATCAAGTAGACTTTTATCACTCAAGGTCTCTTTTCTCTTTGTTTTTTCACATAATTCTTCCTCAATTCCCATATTCCCCTTACAAGTATTATGAATATTCAATTTAGTACAATATATCTCAATAGGAGAACCTAATGTTTGTATATCATCTAACTCTATAGATTCAAGGAAAAAATTTATCATTATCATCTTTTTCCAGTTCACAAAGTTCGTTATCACAAATCATTTTACCACTAGAGTAAGAGCCAATAAAAGGCACGAAGTCATACTTACTTTATTCTTTAGTTGGATATTTAATTGGACATTGCAAACCCTCATGATTTTTTGAACTACACCAATAACATTTCACAATAAGTGAGAGATCAATTGTACTCTTTTCGTTTGGTCATCTATTCTTGAAATACTTATCAACTGATCGATTAACTTGAGCATGGTGCCGACATTTAGTTTTGACCTCTTTGTAGTAATGAGAAGCGTAACTCTTTCGCATCACTTGCTTCAACTCATCCCATGTTTCAATTACCCTTTCATAGTTTTTTTGACAATTAATTTCAAGTTGAATCCACCAACTCAATGCATAATCCGAAAATCCAAGGGCCGCCAATGAGACTTTTTCCTTTTCCGAGCATTTATAGTGACGCAACATAAGTTCAATTTTTTATTCCCACTCACAATATGCTTCAGGATCATACTTCCCTCAAAATGGTGGAATGTTGAACTTTGGTTTAGCCACAGAAGGTTGGCCTTGATTAGGAATACCCAAAGTTTCATCAGTGTGACGATATCTTCGTATACTATTATTAGAACAAATACCAAGTTGTTCATTGTCCCCATCATCATCACTATCATGAGCACGAGACTATCGATTCGAAGAAGTTTCCAAACGAGCAACAACTTGAGTTAGCATTTGAATTTGATTGGCAAGCTGATTAATGTTCTCTTTTTGTTCCGTTCGATACTAAGTCAAATTTGCCTCAATTGTGTCACATAACTCTTTCAATTGTTGATATTGATAATTAACCCTCCCCAAAATATTCTCAAATGTAATATCTTGTTCTTTGTTATCGGATGGTGTCTCATCATGGTTTTTACGATTACGAGTGTCAAAAGTCATTGTAAAAGCTTGAAAAAACACAACACTCAAAAGAAAAATTAAGCAAACCTCACATTTATACACTCAGAAATAAAATAAAATTCTAAATGAGATAAGAATTAATCTTGTGAGTATTTTAAAAGTGTCTATATCAATCAATCATAATGTATTAGAATCAAACTACTAAAGCAAACCTAGTAGCACTAGGATTCCAAAATCGACTAGACCCCAAAGAATTATGTTGCTCGGAGGAAGGAATGTGCAACGTGCTTTAACCTACTAACACAAGAAACAATAAAGTGTTAGAATGTGTAAAAAATAATAAAAATAAAAAAACAAAGGGAAACCTAAGGCTAAGAGTTAATGAAAATTGTTGAAACACGAAAACTCAAAAACTGTGGAGCAACTTGACAAAATTCGTTCGAGGTGTTCCCGATGTCCAAAAATCACGAAATTAAAACTAGAGCATCCTCAAGTAATGCAGATCTAATCTGGAAAGTTTCGACACAAAATTCAACCTACACAATATTTTTTAATTTTTTTGTATTTTTGTATTTTATTCCACTTTTTCAATCACTTTTTTTAAAATATTTTTTATATTCTAAAATAGTGCTAAGAAGTAATATATAAAATTTTAGATTGTTTGAAAAATGTTTACATACTGTTACGAAAATAACTACTCAGTGCCCGTCCAATGACCTTATCATTAGTGTGTTACCCTCATATGATGTCATTGATCTCTTTGGGATAATATCCGTTCTCCCAATATGATCCTATTTTATCTCATGGTAACCATTACATCTTCCTTCATGAAAAGTTAATCACTATCAAATAGTGATCAAGTCATTCATCCCAAAGACAGACAACCCGTGGCCACGTTTACGTTTCATCAACCATGTAATGCCAATGAAAAGATGTCAGTTACCCATTTTTTGGGCTATGAATTCCACTATTGTGAACGACGCTACATACTATAGAAGTCATACACCCAACATCTTTCAATTCCTTATCTATTTGAACCCAAGCTGTTACTTACATCAAAGTTTATGAGTCACACATATATAGTTCGGCATCTACTTAGGATTTAGGTATGTCACACAATGAACATCACAAGTGAATAAATCTAAAAACGGATTTAAGATCTATTCTGCTTGGCTCCTATCTAATATACTGTCAGTCCAGTCAGTTACATCTATGTTTCTATCTTCTGGGAGTCATCCGCTCCAACGTCCAAGGCAAGACATCTCCCTAATTAAACTTGATAGACGACATATTAGTCTTTCAATCGATTTGCTCATTTTCTATTAGACTAAAGACATGTTTAGTTCATCTACTAACACAAGTTATCTTTCTGTACTACGATCTGACCACGTAATAATGCTTAGTATTAGTTAAACATTTAGACAACCAATGAGCAACATTTAGTTTTCTTTTGCTTTGCATGCAAAAATCATGTAAGGAAAATAATACAAAATATATTAATTTAATTCATGAATTATTTTATTAATCAATCAATTTGAAAAAAATTACAAGTTTACAAACAAATATACTATATTTAGAACACCAGATCCAACAGGTTAAGTGAGTAGCAACTAGTTCATTGCCACCACCTTCAGCCAAGAAAGCTAATAACTTTTGAGGATCGAGGTACTTATCTCCTTTTCAAATACAAAGGCAAATAGGACAAGGTAGACAAACTCAACAAGCTACCTCAGTTGCAAGTACTGGGGTTCGGGGAAAAGACCTACACTAACTTGTGAACATTGTGGAAAATTTCACATAGGTGAGTGTAAGAAAATTCCTAGGGCATGTCTTAAATGTAGTTTAAAGGAGCATATGATAAATGATTGTCTGAGAATTACCGAGGAGTCTGTAGAACAACCTGTGAGAACTACTTCAACAAAATAAAAGGGTAGAAGACCTAGTGCTAGTAGTGGGGTTAGTGAAAATCAGAGGTTAATGAGAGAAGCTACAAATAGACCCAAGTCTCAAGCACTAACAAGAGCATATGCAATCAAAACTCGAGAGTAGTATTCAATCAAGTTTGAGTCAAATTTCAAATCAAATACAAGTTCATACTTTTTGTTATGCAAACTCAACTCGATTCGATTACGATATTTTTTTTTTGGTGAAAGAAATGAAAAGCTCTACAAAAGACTAGAGAGACTCAAAAGGAGATGTTTCAAATAATTGTAAACCTGCCCCTCTACCAAATACAAACTGAGCATTGCAATCAACTTCAATATTTTCTTTTCTAGGGGTATATTCAAGAAACAAACTCTCCACTTTCTGCAAGAGCTGAGCAATGAGCTTGGTTGTTGCTAAATTTGAACACTTCAACAAGGATTCTTGATAGCCTCATTAACTTTCATGTTTTTTGTATGTACTAATATTTTATCATAACGTATTTATTACATCAACAACACACCATCAAAAATGCCCCACAATTCGGCTTCAAATATTGAAGAAGTCCCCAAACGGCGATTAAAACCAATTATCCATTTCCCATTGTGATCTCTCACTACCCCTCTTGCAGCAGCGCATCCCATGTTTTCTACTGAACCCACCCTAGATAATTGCCTCGTAGAACCTCCATTGCGAACAACAAATATTGCTTAGCCTAGTTATACGCATTTTTGACAATTTCCACAGTACTCTATGGCACACCCTGAAAGATGCAAATATTTATGTTCTTCCAAATACGCCAAGCAAAAATGCCAAAGAAGCTCGACCAATCGACATTCATCATAACTAAATTATGACGATTTTGAAAATTAGAAGCAAGCCAATCCTTTAAATTATCTGAAAAGAAATAAGCCTGCTTTTGAGGTGGAATGATTTGAGACCATACATTGTTTTTGCAACACAATCTCTAATAGCATGAATTACATCCTCTAATTCATGTCCACAGATTGAATATCTCGCATTGCTACCAATTCCACGCCTTAGTCGCTCTGCCCGAAAGAGCTTTAGATTCCACAATCCTTCTTTTCTAACCATCTCCTTAAGGCAACAATCAAAAGCAAAGTTTGCACCAACTAGAATTAGATTGATCAAGGGACCAATCTGTAGAATCCAATTATCCCTCCAACACTTAATGTTGTTACCGTCCCCAACTGACCAATAAATATTTTCTCGAAGCACATGTCATACCTTAGACAGAGCTCCCCATAAAAAAAGCAATTATTACGGAAGATGCCATGGGGTAAGCTTTCCTTCATTCCAAACTTCAACCGTAGGACACGAACCCATAGAGCCTCTAAATTCGCAAAAATATTGAAACCCAACTTCAACAACAACAATAAAAAAAAAGAAATGCTCTAATCCTTTAGATGCCGAATCCCAAGTCTTCTACAAACTTTTTCCTGGCACAGCAAATTCCAACTAACAAGAGTTATCTTTCTGTTACCTACAACAGAACCCCATATGAATTGTCTAACAATAGTTTCAATTTCATCACATATTCCTTGCAGGATCGTCAATAACTGCATAAAGTAATTAGGAATATTGAGGAGAACCAAATGTGCTAAAGTGATTCTGCCAGCTAAGGACAACTGCCTCGCATCCCACTTTTGCAACCTATATTTAACTTTTTCCTCCACAAACCTCAAGGCAGTGATAGTAACCCTTTCGTGGAAGAGAAGAACTCCCAAGAATGTTTCTAGGTTATGGACTTTATGAAAACCAAACAAATCACAAAGATGCTTTGTCAACTCTTTATTCATCCCTTTAGAAAAGAAAATATTTGTCTTATGAGCATTTACCCAATGTCTAGAATAACTACATAATTCGTCTAACATCTCCTTAATTAAATGAGCCTGGCTTAAATCATCTTTCTCAAATATAACAATAGCGTCAGCGAAAAACAAATGAGAAAGCGTCGACCCTAACCTTGATAGACGAATGGGAGACCACTGACCTGAATTAATGGATGAACAAATGCACTGTCCCAACCAATCCATGCAAAGTACAAACAGGTAAGGTGACGAAGGACACCATTGCCTGAAACCCCTAATTGGACTAAATTTCTAAGTGGGCACACCATTCCACAGGATCTGTATAGTTGAGCTCATGATGGCCGACATAATAACTTTTCGAAGGAAATCTAGAATGCTTGCCACCTGAATGGAAACATCTATAAATTCCCATCCCACCTTGTCATAGGTCTTCTCCAAAATCAATCTTGACGGTCATCCATCTTTTTTGTTTACTTCTCATGGAGTGGATAACTTCTTGGGCCACTATGATATTGTCTATGATATTCCTACCAACAATAAAACTTGTTTATTCTAGACCAATGATCTTAGAAAAAAACCACCTTCAATCTGTTTGCAGTGATCTTCATTATCAGCTTGTAAAGAATTGAACACAAGCTTATTGGGCGAAACTGTATAAAATTTTTAAGATTCTTAACCTTTGGAATAAGTACAAAAAAGATGTTATTAAGTTCCCTATTTATAGGTTTACCATTAAAAATTTTCTTAGTCAATAAAAATTCAATTGAACTAGTAAGGATTATATTTTATTATTTATTATAATTAAATTAAATTAAATTTAAAGCTTGACTTTTTAGTTATATATTAAAGACGATATTAATAAACCATCCCCCAAATGAGATTCTGAACTTTGTCTATCAAGATAATGGAGGAATGGCTTTTCCTAGATTTATCATTATGTAATGTTGTTTTACTCCTTTGCCCCCCACCCAAAAACCACACGATATTATTAAGTTAAATGTAATTTTTTTAATAGGGTTAGAAATTAATTGAGTATCAATAGGAAGAATTTATTTTTTTATTAAATATTTATTATTTTAATGAAATTTTTGTCTTTTATATAATTTTTAAATGAAAAAATCAAAATTACTATACTCAAAAATTAAATATATGTTGGATGGATTTATAAATAAGTTCTTTAGCATTACACTAATAATAATTATTAAATAAATTTTTAAAAAATATTTTCTTCTATAAAATGTTTTCTTTCGCCCACATTGTGTATCCATACTATTTTTTAAACCTTTAATTGGGTTGGTATCACGAGTCAATCGAGCACTAACTTGGTTAGAGAAATTATAAAAATTTCCTTCCATATTTAAAATAAGCCATATTACTCGAGAGTATTTTAGTCTTCCTTTTTTTTTAATAGAAAACCAATAAAAAATTTAGTTTTGAACCCATTCAATTTGGGTTGATAAAATATTAATTTTACCATTAAACCAAAATTTTAATTAAATATAATTTATACATTTAAATTTCATTATATATATTTTATTACCCCGATCAATTTTATATGAATATTATTATTTAAACTCCTGATTGAGTTAGTACCACAAGTCAATCGAACACTAACTAGATTAGGAAAGTTATAAAAATGCCTTTCCATATTGAACCCCATTTGATGGTCTAATGGTCAAAGATATTCATTGCCCCAGATGTGGCTTGGGGATCAAGTCGCGTTAATTGCGTTTGTTGTTTGAGTTTTACCTTGTTATTGTAATTCACCAAAAAATAATTAAAGTTTTAATATTGAATTTTTACCAACATGACAACTTATTGACATATTGCATGTGTTATTATTAGTTTCAAACAATACATTTTATTATTTGTTGTATGTTATTTTAAATGTATACTTATATTCTAAATATGTGGTCCACGCATATACATGTGATAGAAGTTCTAGTCTAAACTATTATTTAAGCACTAATTTACTGAGTTAATGTCACCATTAACCAGATCATTAACTCAATTATAAATTACAAAAATTTATCTTCTTTTAAATTATAATTAAGATTATCATAATGTCACTTTTATCTTTCCATACTTTTATATATCTTTAAATAAAAGAATTAAAAATTATAAAGCTAAAGATCAAACACCTATTTAATAGTATTAAGAGACAAATTTATTACGGGTCCACCTATACATATTTAACATAAAATATTTTATTTTAAACGCATCATAGATGCGATCCTATCTAGTAATTTTAATTTTCTTTGTTCAATGTTTAAACATAAATATATATATATATATATATAGAAATCATCATTCATCAAACTCATCTAAACATTTCGATCCAATTTTTCAACATTTTGCATGATACGTTGTCATTGAGTGATTTCCTTAATATTTCCACAAACTTTTATATCAAATATGGATAATTCCATCAAAGATCTCTCAATTATTGCTTAAATTTTATATTGATTCTCAACATTCTAATTTAACTCTTAAAATATTAATATTATGTTATAAATGTCATTTTGGATTCCATGCGAAGCATTTTAAAATTAAATAGTAAATATGCGTATATTTATTATATAAACGATTTAGATTTGATGTGTTAAAAAATAATATTATTAAAAATTATGTCAGATCCAAATAGTTCATTTAGCATATACATGTATATTTATAATTTAACCTGTACATTTTAAATATTCTTCCTGTAAGATTTGAGCTAGCATTTAACGATCTAGCTAATGGTGAGCTAGAGTTGAGCAAGTGATTATTTGGTCAATTCTGACAATTTTTCCAACTTAAACAACTATCATATACAAAAATCAAACTGACTTATATAGTATAAAGAATAAACCAACACTATATCGACTTAAACATTTGTTAATTAAGTTAATCAACCGATTTATGTAAAATATATTCTAAAATAATGAAAATATAAACATATTTAACATACATAAATCAAATTATATATATTATAGAATATAAATATTTTTAAAATAATTTAAAATATTAAAGATTAAGCTGGTTGGATTCATCGATTTGATTATGAAATTCAATAACTGATAACAGAAGACGTAATCAAATAAACCAATATTACAATACATTCGATTTCCACATTAACCGAATTGGTTGGTTAAGTTAATTTTAATTTCAATTAAGTTGGTTTTAATATATTTATACTCTCTCTAGGTGAGATTGATTGAATGACTTGATTAATATGGTATTAATATTTTGAGTACTCATTTAAAATAGTTTGGTTTAGGGGTGAATTTAAAGCCTATGGTTGTTTGGTGAAATTAACCTAGGGGATAATTCGGTAATTTGAAGAAGGAAGAAAACTTGGTGGCGACCGAGCAAGAGAACAAAACCGTGTTGACTGAGCTCGATTGAAACGAGGACTTTCCCTGTGGAATAATTTGGCATTGGCCAAGCATTTTGGCCTCGGCGTGGACGTAAGGATTGGCCTAGTCTTTGCCGTCTTTTCAAAGACAAACAAAAACTTCCATATTTCACTTTCCATGTCTCTCTCCACTCTCCTTCCATTTCAATTCAAATAACCAAACAATCTTTTCATTTACAAACACCCAACTCATCTCTTCCATCTCCATTCCCTAAACTTTTTCTCTGCAACTCAAGGTTCACCATGGACAGAGAGCAAGAAGAGATGCAATTCCTTGGCTTCTTCGGCATTTACAAAGAATCCTACAAAGTCATCATTGCATGCAGAAAAATCTTCAGCAAAATCACACTGTCTCTAATCCTTCCCCTCTCTTTCATCTACCTCGTTCACATGGAAGTTTCCAGTCTTCTCTTCAGAAAAATCATACACACCAAGGTGGAACTCGATGAAGCTCAATCACCCGCCAAAGCCCAGAAACTCCACGACCTTATCTCCAACGAAATGGCTTACTTTTGGCTTTTCAAAGCTGCTTATTTCACCCTCTTTTTAATCTTCTCCCTTCTCTCAACTTCTGCCGTTGTTTACACCATCGCCTGCATATACACAGCTCGAGAACTCACCTTCGGCAAAGTCATGAGCGTCGTTCCCAAGGTCTGGAAAAGGCTCATGGTCACTTTCCTCTGTACTTTCCTCACCATGTTTGTCTATCATGTTATGGCCATTTTCATCATGGTTAGTAGCGTGATTTTATTACTAGGCAGCGATGCGGTCGATGCGGTGTTGGCTGTTTTACTGGTTTTGTACTTCGTGGGGTTCCTTTATATGACCATAATCTGGCACTTGGCTAGCGTTATCTCTGTTTTAGAAGAGTGTTATGGGTTCCAAGCCATGTTGAAGGGCAAGAATCTGATCAAAGGAAAGTTATGGGTAGCCATAATCATCTTTTTGAAACTGATTATCAGCTTGGTCATCATCCAGGCAGCGTTTCAGAGTCTGGTTGTTCATGGAAGCAGCTTGGGGATAGCTATGAGGGTTGTGTATGCAATTATTTGCTTTTTGTTGCTTTCGAAGTTGATCCTGTTTGTATTAGTTATTCAGACGGTGATTTACTTTGTGTGCAAATCATACCACCATGAAAACATAGACAAATCAGCCTTGTCGGATCACTTGGAAGTGTATTTGGGAGAGTATGTGCCATTGAAAGCCAAGGATGTTCAGCTTGAGCAATTTCAAGTGTAGGCTGACTCGATGATTCCAAGTCAATCAATAATAAAAGTAATTGAATGGGTCATGTTATAGTTTTTCATTGTAGGCCTTAAGATACATGTAATTGTTGGCATTTGAAAGCGCTTTGTAATTTCATCATCAATGGTCTTTTTTTCTTTTTCCAAATGAATGGTTTTCTACACTTAAAAATAAATATGTTAATCAATTTCAAACCAAAAATATTTTTTCTCCTTATTTCATGGACATTAAATGATTTTTGTTCAAACCTATGTTAGCCACTTTATCTTCTGTCTTGCTCCTTGCTTTCTTTTTTTATTTGACTTCTTTTTCGTTATCATTTTTTATTCTACTTTATTTCAAAATTATAAAAATATTTAGAAATAAAAATTATAAAATTTATAAATAATTAATTTTTAATGCAAAATAATTTTAAACCATTTTAATATTCCCAAAATTATGAAATATGTTCAAATTAGAAAACCAAAAATAATTTTTGATAATTTAGAAAATAAATAAAATTTTAAAAAATTATTTTTTCAAAATTTTCAAAAATTATAAAAAAATTCTAAAAAAATATGATGAAAAAAAATTATAGTTATAAAAATCAAAAAAATACGTGATTTTTGAATTTTTTTATGAATTATATATTATTTAATAAAAATAAATAAAAGTTCGAGGGTCAATACCAAATAAACAAGTGTAAGATACAAAATGACACATGAAGTAAAAGTCGAAAGTTAAATTTATCATTATATATATTTTTTTGGTTGAAGTTAATGGGTCGGATTTAGATGTACAAGATTTAGTCGTGAGTTTTTAAAGTCATATTGTTGAATCATGATTAAGCATGTTAGCATTGAGTTGCTTATTAATTGTATGTTGAGTTCCAACTAAAGATACAACTAAAAGAGTAAATAACAGAGATTGACACAACAATTTGTTACACAAGTTGACATATTTTCCTATTGTTGAAACTACTTTTTGAAATTTGAAAAATGGGGATCGACTTTTAAAAATAAAAATGGGGAGTCGCCATCGATCTTTTGTTAAGGTGTGGCCGGTTCACCGTTAAAAATGATTTTTTTGGTTTGCGAATTTTGAGAAAACAGGTTCGGGAGTCAGTTACGCACGAGGAAGGCTTAGCACCCTCGTAACGCCCAAAATTGGTACCGAATCGATTGTTTAATGTCTTAATGTCGAAATTTTGAAAAGATTTTAAAATACAATCCTTTTATTTTGGATAAAATGAATTGGACGATAGGATTCACTTATTTCAAAGAAATAAATCGTCACACTCAGTAAGTTAGAGTGCAACATTTTAAATCCTCAAAATTAAAATTATCTCTCGTCTTTTAAAACCTATGCATTTTGAGAAGGATATCCGATTATCTGGGTCTAATGAGAAAATTAAAACCCAGTAAGTTAGGGTTTGATTTCACAAAATTTCTAAATATCGAACATTGCCTTTTTTTTTTAAATCCTCGTCTCAAGAAAATAACATGTCATATCCAATGTGTTAGGACACAACGTGTCGAATTCCCGAGAATGGGTTTTTATTGGAAATTTGTATGTTTAAAAAAATATTCGATTATTTAGATTCGACGAGGAAAATTAAAACCCAATACGTTAGTGCTCAATTCTCTCGAGGATTCCAAACTTTGAGTATTTTTGAAAGTTTTTGAATGAAATAACTTTGACACTTGTAATCTTTTGAATGAATAACGAAATAACATTGTACATCGGAAAAAGCTAATTTACAAACTAAAATCAATACTAATGAGTTACAAAGAATCAATTCATGCGAATAAGTTATACAATAAGCATAAAAGCAATCATACCGCGCATTAAGCCAATATTAATATTCATATTAGAAAGGTAAATGAATTAAAAGGTAGTTAGGGAATCATCCAACAAAAACAAAAACAATGAGAAAAAATAAAATATTTGAAATCGTCAATAATAAGTTATACGTATATAAATAAAGAATTAAAATGAATAATATATTTGCAAACTTGAAATATTCAAAATAGAAAAGAATGATATACACATTTTAAAATAAGTAATAGATGGAGTGGAAAACTTAATATAAATAAATTACACATAATAATATATAAAAGAGTTGAAATAAATAAAATATATGACAAAATAGGGTTTGAAAGGAATAAGTTATTTATATATAAAAATATATGAAAGGATATGTAATAATATAAAATCGATAATATATTATGTATATATATATAAATAATTTAACACAAATTATATATATGTATAGAAAAATATTAAGTAAGAATATTATTGTGTAAATCTTAAAGCAAAGAACTATATAAGTGTAGTTAAAAATGTATTATAAAATAAAAATGTAAAAAGTGTATAAATTATATTGAAATTGCAACAAGAATGCATAAGATTGTACATGATAGATTTAAAATAACGTTAATGATATGTTTAGAACAATAATCTGCTATAATATTAAAATAATATTGTAATAAATTTAAAATATACTAAATTTAAACATAAAATAATGCTAGATGTAAAATTAAATATGTGTGTATATATATTTAAAACAGAATAATAAATTTTAAATAAAATGAAAATCAAGTGTATTAAATTAAACAAGTATGGATTAAATTAAAATAAAGATGGAATTGAAAGGAATAAATGAAAATAAAATAAAGCAAAGGGGGCCAAATGTAGCACACGGATGGCTTGGGGGACTAAATGGGAAATAATCCCGTCCCTCCAAAACGCGGCGTACGACCTGGGCCAAAATGAAACAAAAGCAAAATCAAACGTGAAATTCATAAATAAAGAAAAAAAATTGATATGAAAACGCCACGAAGGAAGGAGGACCAAATGCGCAAATAGACCAAATGCCCAAAGTGCGCGGATCCTTCCCCAGATCGGGTCACCGCGCGGGTCGCTGGCCATTAAACGGTGTCGTTTGTTGTCCGCATATAAACTAAAAAAAACCTAATCAGTTTCAATTTAAAATCAAAACCTAAACAAAAAATATCCTCCCTACGCGCCGTTTTGCGTTCTGAGAGCATCCGAACGATCTCCGATCCCAGCCTCTACTCCGATGACGACGGAGAGAGCCAGGATCGGCCTCAAGGTAACTCTCCCTCCCCGATATCTTTCTTTTATTCTCCTTTGTTTTACTTAAACGAAATGAGAACAGAAGCAACAAAGAAAAATGAAAAAAACCAAATCAGAGAACAAATCACCTTTTTCTTTTCAATTTTTTTGTTTCTATAGATAATCTCCGTCTGTGTAACCCTTTGCAAAATTTTGTAATGGCTTTATATAGCCCGAATTACAGAAAGAAAGAAAAAAAAGAAATCAAAATAAAAATCAAGGAAAATCCCCTCTGTTCCTTTTCGGTCCATTTTTTGCTGCTCCCTTCGTGTGTGTGTGTTTGTTTTCTGCGCAGGTACAGATACGGAGACGCGTGAGTGCAGAGGCTGGCATGGAGCGGCTACACGCGCGCAGGCACAACACGTGCAAGGAGAAGGCCTGGTGGTTGCGGCTCTAGATGCTGCAGAAACCCTAGGGTTTCTTATTTTCTTAGCTTTGGGCCGATTGGGCATTTTAGATAGTGGGTTATGCGGTTATTGTAATTGGGTTTAGTGATTGGGCTGTTTAATTGTTTTTTTTTTTGTTTTTTTTACTAACGGGCCGGGCAAAAATGGGCTCTTACACCTATGTTTGCGGGGCCTTATCAAAAGAGTAATTAACTATAAATCAATCGCCCAAATTTATGTTTTAAATTAAACTCACTCATTAAGTTGCAACCTCACACATATACATCAACTAAGATCACTATTCCACTAATACTTTAGTTACAAACCCAAGGTCAAAATAGTTTGATAATAAAACATTTGAAAAGACTTTGTGGGAGTTCATAGCAAATGCATGAGTCCGAGAGACATGGTTAGCATGAGGAGATGACTCCAAAAGAGTTTTATCATGCTCAATAATCTTAGAACTTTAGTTTTAAAACTTTTGGATATATTTGAAGTAAGGAATCAAAATTTTCATTGTTGGCAAGTTGTGAAGGCTTTCTATCATAATTATCTTGTTGACCAATGGCATTGGTTATAAACAAATTAATAATGTCACCGCTAATCTATTAACTTTGGTTAATGCTAGCTCAAATATGATACGAAACATATTTAAAAGGGCATATTAAATTATAAACACTCGTAGTTAATAACCTCTTGGCTAAATGGCAAAGGGTATTATGTTGCGCATGAGAATTTGGGTTTCATACCAAGTAACCCCATTCCTCTCTCCCCAATTAGAGTTTTTTTTTGAAAAAAATGTTGTTTAAAAGTGATTTTTTGTCACAGCGGAAAACTAAAATTTTGAAAACTAAGTCGGTTTGTAATATTTGTAGGAATAAACTTTTCCTGAAAAGTATTTGCGCTTTGTGCAAGATGGATCATTGACATTCCTAACTTTCAACTGAATGACTTTCTCCGCTATTCTCGAACCACAAATCGCTTTAAGTGCGGGTTGGTGGAGGGACCAATTGGACATATATAATTAAGGTTCAAATGATTTATAATTAAGTTTCAGCCTTTTGCCTAACAATTATAAACTCATTTAGTCACGAAGTGGTTCCACTATAGTATCGTGGCTGAGCTCTTCCCAATTACATACCATTACGAAAGATACTCGATCAATGCTCGCCCAATGACTATATCATAAGTGTGTTACCCTCATAAGATATCTTTAATCTCTTTGGGATAAATTCGTCATCCCAATATGATCTTATTTTATCTCATGGAAACCATTACATCTTCCTTTATTAAAATTCAATTACCATCAAATAGTAATTAAGTCATTTATCACAAAAACAAGTGACTTTTGGTCATGTTTACTTTTCATCTAGCATGTAATGCCTATGAGAGGATATCATTTACCCATTTATTGGTCTATAAATTTCATTATTATGAAGGATGCTACATAATGTAGAAGTCGTACACCCAACGCACCAGCTTTCAGTTCCCTATCTATTTGAAGTCAGGCTTTTCCTTACATCAAAGTATACGAGTCACACATACATAGTCCATCATCTAGTCAGGGTATGTCACACTATAAATGCCACAAGTGAATAAATTCATAAATAAATTTAGGATATATTCTACTTGGGTCTTGTCTGATGTACTGTCAGTCTAGTTAGTCACATCTATATCTCTATTTTATAAAAGTCATCCACTCCAATGCTTAAGACAAAGCATCTCTCCAATTAAACTTGATGGACGACATATTAATCTTTTAATAAGTTTTCTCATTTTCGATTAGATTAAGAACATGTTTAGATTCTTCTACTAATACAAGTTGTCATTCCATATTAGTTAAACATTAGGTAGCTAGTGAGATAATATTTGCTTTAATTTTCCTTTGTGTGTAAAAACCATTAAAGACAATATACAAATGGTATTAATGTAATTCATGGATAATTTTATTAAACTAATATGTTCGAAAAATATAAGTGTACATAGACGAAATACTACATTTAGGGCACTAGATCCAAAATTTTGAACAAGTTCTTAGATAACAAGCTTAAAGGTTTTTTATTGATGCTAGTGGCGCTATTGATTGTGACATTGATCCATCGTTTTATTAGTGAGCTATCTCTCTAAGGATTGTAAAAGATGTTCCATTAAAAATATTCTTGTTATTGCTTAGACTCATGTTCCCCAAAGTGGATCCCACTCTAATAGCCCTGAATAAATTAAATACATGTATTAAGATATAAAAGCTTCTTATTCCACAACAATGAAATCACTTTTTCACTCTTTCATATACTAGGGGATTTCTTTTGGAAAAGAAAATGTTCCGTACTAGTGGATTCGAGTCCATAATCGTGGTTCCAATGCACGAGATCTTGTAGCACTTACCAATGAGGCCCTATCGATTAGTATTACACAGAAGAAATCAATTATAAACACTAATACAATTAGATCTATTTTTCATAAACAAACTTGAGATTTGTGATCCCAGGTAAGATCGATATATATATAAACACTTGTATATCTACCACATAGACAATTTGGATCTGAAATGGTAAAAAAATGGCCCTTCAGATTTCATTGACAATATATGTATTTTTAACATACCAAACCTAAGTTATACATGTAGTAGGTATACATATGTATAAAATTTGAACATGTATTTTAAGTTTGCTTCATATCAAATTTGATAGACAATTGGAACTCAACTATTGAAAATATCATTAAACTAAAAAGTAGTAGAATATAAAAAAGATGATGGTTAATGAAGGGAAGTCTGGAACGACAGAGGATGCGAGTGGCAAACAAACGTTGAAAAATGTGCGTCGTCGAGAATATGAATCACCAGATGTAGGAGATAAAGAGATGACAGGGGGAAGGGGTTTCCTTTCGTTCAAAGCAGCACTTACTGGTAGTGTTTGGAATTGTGAAAAGAAGGATGACTACGAGTGTGACGATTTTGAACTAAAGGAGGGAGATGTCACTACTACCAATATCGATGGATGTCTAATATCTAGTTCTCAAAAAATGTCACACCCCAAATCTGGCATATCCGATTACAATACGTGTACGTGTGAAGTTATTTATTTGTCGTAGTGTAGTCCGCCTATTAGCCGTTTCTGGCGAATAAAAGCTGGCGTAAAGTTTTCGTCGTAGAAGTTATTAAAGATTCTATCTCAAGTTATTCAGCTAATTAAGAAAAGATTATGACTAGTGAAGAGTAAGTCTGGTGAGAGATACCGCCAAATGTATAGTACGCCTAGTTTGCTTGAGCACTAGGGGTGAGCATCCGATTGAATCAAATGAAAATATTTTGAGTTAATCGAGTTGACGAATCATATTTTATCGTCCTAACTCAATTTGAAATTTTCTCGAATCGAGTTGAGTGAGATGGAATTCGAATCGAATCGAATCGAATCAAATATATTTGTTTGAGTTAAATTTTAAAAAAAAACTTTGGGTCGTTGTAACCACTATCACCTACTGTAATCATATTTGCCCACTGTAATCAAATTTGTTATTAACTTTCATCCCCTCATAATTTATTTATTAATCTTTTATATACAGGTTAGCTTATTTGCTTGCTTAGTTGCTTCAATTATCTTCTGAATCTTGTCACTATGTATTTTGACATTAAAAAATATATTAAATGTAAAAAATGTTATTTTTTTAATAAAATTTATCTTAAAGATAAAATGTGAAATTGATACCAACATAAAATTTTAACACGAATATTTTATGTCATCATCAATAATTCAATTTTAACATAAATTTATAAAGATTCAATGTGATTAAACAATTCAACAATATAAATAGTACAAAATGTGAAATTTAATTTAATAATATAAATAGTATATATAAATAAAATTATTACTATTTAGGTTTAGGGATTGTTTTGAATTATTTTGATTTTTTATTTGAGGGTAAAGGGTAAGAAGTAAAAGTTTTGGGGGGAAATAAAAAGTTTTGGGGGTTTAGGGAGTAAAATTTTGAGGGGGGGAATAAATGGGGGAGTAAATGTTTTGGGGAGGAACATTAAAAAAAAGTGGGGGAAATGGGTTTGGGGTAGACCGAGAGTGGGATGGGAGTAAAAGTTTTTGGGGGAAAATAAAATGGTTTAGGGGTTTGGGTTAAAAATATAAAATATTATAGTTTAAAATTCAATTTATTCGAATTATTCAAGTTATTTTAATTTAAAAGCTCAACTCGATTCGAATCGAAATTCAAAAATTCAAGTTGACTTAAATAACTCGAATAACTCAATTCTTTTAACTTGAAATTTGAAGAAAAAAATTATTTTTTTCGAGTCGAATCGAGTTTTGCTCACCCCTACTAAGCATTGTGCTAAGCGGGTTTTGTAACGTGATTTGGTTAATGATCAATTGAATTGACTGGTCAAATAATATTCGTATATGATCCTCAATTATATTTCTCTCGAATTTTGTAAGCCAATTATTAGGACAAACTCTAGATACATATGATATATGTTAAGTTCCACTGAAGGGAACTGGATATATATATTGTGAGAAGGGTTCGTCTGAAGGGTTTTGCTTCATTCAATACAACTTTCTGGTTCTTCTTCTTAAACTTGTATGTTTTTTTCTCCTTTATTAAGCTCGAAGTTAAGGTTTTCGAATTAATGAGTCGATGTTCCACCTTCTAGTAAGTCTGATAACTTTGCATGTTAAGTTTTTGAAAGATTAAGGATATTAAGAAGCATATGAACAATGAATTATGAATAAAAGACCCTATACGGGGGTCAATTGTAATTGGGATGTTAGCAATTTGCCTGTATATGGGTTTTAATGGTGGTTCCATGTTCTTTAAGTAGTTGTTTCTATTGGTTTAAGAATGATATTCGAGTTTGGAATTCCAAGCTACAGTTTAGTTAAGTAATAGGTAAGTCTCTATCCCGGCTCCTGTATGTGAATAGTAAAAGCAGAGATATATAAGATGATAACCTCTCAGACAATTGGTAAGTGTGTATGTGAAGTTTTGTAAAGATTGTGCATGTGTAATGATGTTATGTGTAAGGTATTGTTTAGGGTTTAGGGTTTTAATGGTAAGTAAGCAAGTGAAAATTTGATATGAGAAGGTAAGAATCATTCAGGTATGTGAATAAGATCTAAGTAAGTAACTTCTAAGTGAAAACCTCTCTTTGTGATACCTCTGGTAAGGCAGACATAGTGCTAACCAGACTAGTAGATCACAATATGAAGGTATGTGTAAGTCCCTGTGGCTAAGACCCATGGCATTATATGACAACGAAAACACTTATGGTGTTACCTCTAGTAAGAAGAAGACTGGACTGATAGATCACGACATGAGGATGTGCAAGTCCATATGGCTAAAACCTGTGGCATGATATAATAAGAAGAAGACTCATGGTGATGCCTTCAGAAATATGTAAACCGGATTAGAAGATCACGACATGAAGTTATGTATAAGTCTATGAGGAAGAAACCCATGGCGCCTTTTGTGAAAGTCTGCCAAGACAGTAAACACGTGATTTTGTATGTTACCTATGTGGCGTGATCCTAAGCCTTAGTGGCATATTTTGTATTACCTCTATGACGAATCCCGTAATGCCTATGTGGTGTTTTCGGTAGTGTGTGTGTGTGGTAAAATTTGGTTATCCGCCTTTTTGTCAAAATCTGGGTAAGTTTTGAGATTTCTTATATTTATTCAATAACTAGTTCTATGATAAAGATCTGATGAATTTGAAGATAGCTTGGTTTGTTTGATCTTGTAATGAAGGTTAATAAACTTTAAGGGGAATTTTCTGAATGAGAATATGCATTTGTAATATTAAAGAGAGTACCTGCCCTAGTAGCTCGTTAGTATAGGATATGTGGCGTATTCGTATATGTAAATGGTCAAAGTGTTCACTGGACTTAGTTCATTTATGTTATGTAGTGGTGATGTCTGATATCTAGTATCCGCCATATATGAATAGTATCATGCCTCATCCTAGGGATATTTGAAACTTGAGTTATTTTTCAATTTGGGTGTTCTTGTGTTGTTAAACATAGACGTTTGAGATTCTTATGAATGGATTGGAACTTTTCGTCATCAATATAAGCTTGCCTTAGGTTTGAGTCAGGGTATGATCTGATTGATAGTCTGATAGTCATCCAACTTAGTATGAGAATTCTCCAAATGTAGGTTCAATTAGTAATTGTCCGCCAAAGAATAGTATATGTGAATAACTATTCTAGGAAAATGTGAAGCGTGTGTTTGAAGAGAAAATTTGTTAGAAGTGGGTTCTGTATGGATATTCTATTAGGAATTATGTTGTGTTCTGGAAAGGAATAAGATCTATATCGACTAGTAAAATCTGGAATCAATTAAGGGGTGAAATGAGAGTGAGACGTTAGGTAAGGAAATTGGTGTCTATGTAAATATCCAGTATTATAAAAGTATCCGCCAAAGGCAGAGTGGTAATCCAAAATTTTAAGATGAGGATTTTATCTCGAACATTTTCAAGGTATTTGTATTCAAACTCACTAAGTTCGCATGAACTTACAAGTGTTTACTCATGTTTCAGGTTCTGTTGGAAAAAAATGAGTTTGCCAGGAAGGACCAAGCCAGGAACTCGCTAATGGAGTAGTCTGAGTGGCGATATTGTGCATACAGGGGTTCTATGGAGCATAGAGATATTACTTTACGCCATGTTAAATTTTTTCTTAGTGCATTTAAAAGTTGTAATAAGTTTGTTGTATTCTTAAGTACTTCTTTTATTTTATCAGTGGCAAGACATTTAAAATAATAATAAGAAATGTGTTTACGCTTACTGTTTTGTAATTCTTCTAAGTGTTTTTTGTATAGTAGTACCAAAGATTTAGACTCGATAATTGGGGTTAGTAAGGGCGTTAGAAAAAAGGTACATTCGTTGATCTAGAAAAGTATGTCAAAGTCCGTAATCATCGAAATGCTGGGGAGAAAGGTTGGGTTTAATACGTTGAGTAGCAAATTGTATTCTATGTGGAAACCAACACGAAGCTTTCATCTAATGGACTTGGAAAATGATTACTACATTGTTAAGTTTCAAGCAAAGGTTGACTCTGAGAAAGCGCTTGTAGAGATGGTTGTGTAAAGTCAATACCTAATGGTACAACCTTGGACACCGTCGTTGAACATACATGAAAGTTTCTTAATGCGGGTGGTGGTGTGGGTTAAGTTACCATGCTTTCCAGGGGTGTGGTACAAAAAATGTCTATTGAAGGCGGTGGAGAGTACAATCGGGCAAGTTGTGAGGGTTGATGACAACACGGAGAATGGGTATCGAGGACGTTTTGCTAGGATAACAATGTGTGTTGATTTTAGAAGGCCATTGATAACGAAAATAAGGGTGTAAGGTAAGGTTCAGAGGGCTGAATATGAAATTCTCCTTAATGTATGCTATGAATATGGTTGTTTTGGTCACGTGAAGGAGGGCTACCTGAAGACTCGAGCGGAAAAAGGGACTGAGTGCAATAAAAAAGAAACAAATGAGCAAAGTAAAATACCGGCAGTGAAACAACCATCTACGATGGAGCTTGATAGGTAAGACAAAATTGAAGCATATGGTAACTGGATGATTGTGTCTTGATATCCTAAGAAACAATCATGAAAATCTGTAGCTAAAATTAATAGACAAATACTGACTAGTCTGGGGTCTAGATTTAAGGTGATTGCCAACTCCATTTATGAGGAAGATGACTCATATGGGCAGATGGAGAATAATATGTCAGTGGGGGTTAGAAGGGATGATGGACAAGGACTTAAGAATGGTAGTGGATATTGGAGCCTTTAGTTTTGGTTGGGCCTGAGGAAGCAAGTGGATCATCAAAGGAAAAATCTATTTTGATGAATGGGGCTAAAGTTGTAACAGACTGTTTTTCAGTGGTGTCAGAAATAGTGGTTTCGAGACCATAAATCTGATGAGTGAGTTCGTAAATACTATTATTTAATATTTACGATTCAAATATAGTATTGTATTGAATTATGATTTAATAATTTAACCTATTTGAATGAATAGTTAATTTCAAGTGATTTTGGAAAATAAAGTATCGGGATCTCATTTTTGTAAACCAAGCCCATAAATATTTTTTATTAAATATTTACGGAGTACATATATAGGTGTATTGAAATTTAGTCCAAAAATTTAGTGACTTGTTAGCTAATTAAAGAAAAATGACTAAATCGTAAAACTTAATCACTATTGATTAATATTGGTTAATTGAGCTAAAAAGTGTTTTTGCAAGGCTTGGAATGGTAATTAAGCCATTATAACTTATAATGGACAATACTTGCGTAGTTTTAATTGTTTAAGTTAAAAGTTTTTATTTAAAATAATATTAAAAATAAATTAAACATAAAATAACAAAAGAAAAACCTTACCATCTTTTTCATTTCTTCTCTCCCATCAAATATGCCACTAAGGAAGAAGGATTTGAAAGTTTCAAGCACCCTTAGCATTCGGCCTTTTTCATGGTATGAAATTTAAGCTCGTTTTTAGTAATTTTTATGTTTTTAATATCATTGTAGCTTAATCTATCTAACCCAAGGACTAATTTGTGAATTTTTTAAATGTTTTGAATTATGTCATTGGTGAATTTGTGAGTTTTTGAAATATGATGATAGATTTATAAGCTTGATGGTTAAATAGGATAATTTTGTAAAGTGATTTTGGTTGATTTTTAAGTTAAATGACTAATTTGTTAAAATAGTAAAATTACTTGAAATTTTTGTGAAAATATAATAAATATGGGCTGTATGGGGACTATGGAAAATTCAGTTACCATGATTTGAGTTAAATATGTTTAATTTGATGTTTTAGGTTTAGGGACTAAATTTAATAAAAGGTGAAAGTTTAGGGTAAAAGTGTAAAATGTTGAAAAAGGGTAAATTACATGAATTTAAGTATTTTAAAGTATTTTAATTGAATAATTTAATTAAATTATTATATTTAGGTTAAGAAATGAGTCAATCGGATAATAATTGCAGTAAAAGAAAATTAACGATGTAATCATTGATGTTGGGTTCGTGGTCGTTTTTGGATTTGGTAAGTTTGTAACTTAGTTAAATTAATTAGTTGTTGTTTTTATGATATAATATCTCACTATATAAGATGTGATTGAGTTCCTTTATTTGTTTAAGTGTAAGGAATGAAATGGACTAAGTTGAAATGTTAATTAAATTAAAGGTTATGTTTAAAAATGGGAAACTACATGGATGAATTATTGTGATGAAATAATGTGTATATGACTAAATGGTATAGATATGAAACATGGCCCGTATGAACCTCATGAATGCTTAGGATACAAATGACATGTCATTAGGGTTATTTTAGTTTCGGGTGTTGGCCTTGGATATCCTACAGATGGTTGAGGTCCTGCATTTGTTACGGATCCTCCATATCTCATGTGAGCATATACAGTTACAGTTACAAGCACACTTTGTGTGAGCATTGTTCCCACGTATTCGACATTATTTCATTTGGTTCATCGGGTGTTAAATGTATAAAATGAGGTGGGTAACACTAAACTGTTATATAGAATGAGACATTGAGTGGAGAAATTGATATGAATTATTGAAACGTAATGTGATTTATGAAAGGATTGTGTGTTAAATGTATAATACGAAATGGTTATATGAGATGTTTATACAAAATTGTTATATAAAATAGATATACAGAATAATTATATGAATCAGTTATATGGAAAATAATTATATACAGTGTTTATACGGGGTGTTGATATGAATAGTTATGTAAAAAAAAGGACATTTGAAATGAAAATTTGAAATGGAAATGTTAAATGTTAAATGAATAGATGTTGAATGAGTGGTGTATCAAATGAGTTTATTTGTATATAGTTTATGACGTGATAAAGTTATAAGTTTTGTATATGTGAGCTCACTAACCTTGTGAGACTTGTGATATGTATAGGTTAATAATGAACTCATGACCTTACTTATGAATTTAATTGCAAAAACTCTAGGTTACAACATTTTACGGTAAGTTAAAGTTTAATACGAACTTACTAAGCAAATATTTTCTTACATCCATTTTATTTTATTTCTTGTAGATTATCGGAAGCTTATGCCGGTTGGAAGTGCAAGTTGGAGCTCACACTATGTAGCACCCCTAATCCATATCTGTCGTTGGATTAGGGTTACAAGGCATTACCTAACACAACATAGTCATTTATCAAAATTCATGTCTACTAATCATACCTCATATACAAACCATACTTCTTTTCCATGCAAACCAATTTCACAATGCAATTCATACACTGAAATTTAAACCAAGTCATAACCATTCTACTATTCAAATTTCGAACCAACTAACATACATCAAATCATATTACATTATAACAAAACACATCCACCAACTAAATCATTACTCAAGCCGAATTTTATAACCAAACATTATCATACATATATACCTCGAAACATACTTCCCAAAAGAGCTTATAACATGACCGAATATACAAAAAAATTAGTATCTCTAACAAGCCATTCCGCATGGCAACTTATATACAATTCAAAATTTGCCATAGTCTATACATGCCATATGTCATAATATCAAGCTTTCAAAATACCAAAATGGCGATTGATAGTGTGACGATAATCCTTGACGATCTCCGAGCTCGAGCTAGCTTTATATATCTATAATACAATGGAAGGAAGCACAAAGTAAGCTTTGGAAGCTTAGTAAGCCATAAGCAAATAAATCATCTCAATGATATTTATAATTCAATTCAATTAGGTCAAATTTAAATAAATCTCAAACACATATACATTTAATTGTCTCATATAAATTCATATTATCTCATTAAGTACTAAACTTACCTTATTATTTCATGAAAATATAAACTTCACGCATACCTGAACCATTTAGCTCAAATTCACATTCAGAATTGTTAAGAACACACATAAATCATATAAAGCTCGTACAATGTCATATCCCAGATATGGTTTTACATGTTAACGCATATCGATTCCACTGTCCCAAACAGGGTCTTATACGAATCATATATGATGCCAATGTCCCAGACATGGTCTTACACATTTTCTCACTTTGGTGCCAATGTCCCAGACATGGTCTTACATGAAATCACACCTCGGAAGTCATAATATCATGACATCAGTATTCTATACATTTCCTAAGATTCATTTGGAGCTTTCGACTTCGTAATTAAATCAATTCATGCACGAAACCAGTCATTCAATGCTCAAATCAATTTGGCAATGTATGTATCTATACTTAAATCAATTCGGAAATATAAAAAATATATACATTTGAATTCAAAAACATTTATTTACTTACGAACTTACCTCGTACGGAAACGAACGGATTGTATCAACTACTCGCCAACTTTCAAAATCTAAATCTGATATCTTTCTTTCTTGATCTATATGAATTTAAATTTAACTCATTTAATCACCTATTCATTCAATTTCATCCAAAAATACCTATTTGGAAAATTTTGCACTTTAGCCCTTGAATTTCACATTTATTCAATTTAGTCCCTATTTCACAAATACACAAAATTTATACAATTCAATATAACCCAAGCTTAGCCAAATTACTATAGTGCCCCTATCAGCCCAAAAATTTCATTTATTTCACATTTCAACCACTCAATTTGCATATTTCACAATTTAATCCCTATTTGACATTTTTGTCAAAAATCACTTTACAAAACATATTAATCTATCAACAATTATTCATTTTCCATCATCAACATTAAAAAAATCAAGCTATCATCAATGGCAACTCACAAATTCATCAACCAATTCAAAAATTAGGCCATTGGCTAGCTAGAACACGAAGCAACGATCTCAAAAACATAAAAATTATTAAAAACCGAGCTTAAACCGAACGTTAATCAAGCTAAGTGTTCATCAATGGTGTCTTTCTTCTTCAATATTCGGCCAAGGAAGAAAAGATGGACAAAATTTTAGCTTTGGTTTTATTTATTTTATCATTAATTTACCTATTTACTATTTTACCATTAAAAACATTAGTAATTACACCAAATGTCACTCCATCATCATCCACTAACCCACAAATGGCCTATTTACCACTTAAGAACCTTTACTTTAATGTTCTATAGCTATTAGACACCTTTAGCTTATAGAACACAACTTTTACATTTTACGCGATTTAGTCTTTTTTTACCGAATTAAGTATTCAAACAGTAAAATTTCTTTACGAAACTTTCACACATATATAGACACATGCTGTAAATACTAAAAATAATATAAAAATAATTTTCTAAACTTAGATTTGTGGTTCCAAAACTACTGTTCCGGTTTAACTAAAACTGGGCTGTTACAACAAGCACCACAACAAATAAGACAATTCTTGTGGCTACGTCTACATGGCAGACTTTTAACAAATGGTGAGCGATGTACAAAGGGCCTAACATATGATGGATCATGTTCTTAGAACATGTCCTTCGACTCAAGTTGTATGGAAAAGGTTAGTGCCTAATTGTATCTATAAAAATTTCTTTACAACTGAGTTTGAATATTGGTTACTGTCAAACGTAAAAAAAATGTGCCAAAAACGGGTACCAAATGGATACAATAGGAAATAATGTTTGTAAATACCTTGTGAAGACTCTAGAAAATAATGAATTTGGTTATTTTCATAGGTCAAAATCTTAGTATAGACAAAGTGGTCATGACCAGTTTGTCTTGGTCTAAAGTATTGATGTAGGTGGCCTCTAAGTCACAACAGATTGCATCTACATAGTGGGAAACTCCTCAGACAGGGTAGTATAAACTCAATATGAATGGTGGAGTTAACATGTGATTTGGAAGTCCGACGACGGGTGGGGTAGTAAGATGTCACTAGGACGACTGGGTATTTGGGTATGGCCGCAACATAGGCGTTAGCTCGATCCTAAAGGCAGAACTTTGAGAAATTATTGATAGGCTGGAAATAGCTTAGGAGAAGGGGGTGTGTTGGCTGCTAATTGAGAGTGACAGTAAAACAACAGTAGACCTAATACTTGGAGTCAAAGTGGTGGGATGCTGAGATTGGCATTGAAGGTTCGCAACTGGATGAATAGGAATTAGCAAGTGAAGATTCGGCATGTACCACGAACAACGAATATGGTTGTTGATGCTATACACAAGGCAATAAGATGTCGCCAAATAGGATTTTATTTTTTCTCACAACCGCTTTTGGTGGTGCAAGATGCAATGTTGAGGGAAAAGTTCTAAGTATCTAATCTATTGTTATCGGTTGAGCATTATAGTTCAACTTCCTTTTGTAACTAAAAAAAACTTTAATTAATAACTAGGTTGACGGAAAGTCTTAATAGATAAAAATAGGGATAAATTTTAAAATTATACATAAACTTTAGTCTAATGTACAATTTTATACATGAACTTTAATTTGTGCAATTTTATACATAAAATTTTGATTTGATCCAATTCTCACAAATTATTAACACAATTATTTATATAACTTTATTTTATGTTTTTATATTGCATATACAAATAATTATATTTATCCAGTATAACAATAAATTGATATTTTTTATTTAAATGTCTATGATTTAATCAAAATTAAAGTTTCATGTATACATTTGAACCATAATCAAAGTTTCATGTGTATAATTACATCAAATTATAGTTCATGTATCAAATTGCACATTGAATCAAAGTTTATGTATAATTTTGAAATTTATCCCATAAAAATACTAATATTTTGAAGACTTAATTAGTACTTTTTAAATTTAAAGACGAATTTAAAATCCAAATGATAATGGGAGGAGCTTTGGTGGAATTAATTCAATTTTAATACAAAAGAAAAGGTGAAAGATGAAACCAAAATAAAACTTGCTTCACATATTCTCACCCCACAATTACGAACCCTCGTCGTCCATCACCGCTTTAACGACCCAAATTGGATCTCTTAATGAACTAGTCCACAAGCTCGCCTCACTCGAAGGCCTCGCCAGCTATGACTTATGGTAATCCACCCTCAACAAAGTTTCCCAAGCCCATTCCCTCAACCTCTTAACCAACCCCCACGATCACCTTCTCTATCTTACCTACAACATTCTCACCCTCTTGAAACTATGTTGTTTCATGGATTCTTCAAACGAGCTCTACACTCTCAATGATTAAAACGACCACCCTCAACTTTACCCAAACCAGTTTGGTTCTATGCTCTCTTTCTCTCTTCAATTCATCCATTCTCGACTTCCAATCAAGCTTGCTTAGGCATATCCAAGAAGGTTTAGATCAATTTTATCGTTTACTTAATTTTATTCATCAGAAAATAAAAGAAAATGAAATGAATAATCTACATGATTCTGTAAAAATTTGGAAACGAAAACAATTTGTTTTGAATATAAAGAATTTAATTTATATTTAGATTTGATTAAGGATATAGTTTTTTATATTGATTAGTTAGATACAATTCTAGTTTCAAAATTAGATTATATTTAAATCGAGATTTGATTAAGAATGATTGGTATTCGGTTTTGAGTGAAATTCAATTTAGGAATCATGTGAAAGAAACAATGACTTGGTTTATATGGTGGGCAAAGATTATGTTTCTGTAGTGAAGAATATGAGAAGAGAGAAAAATAAATGGGAAGAAGAAAAAGAAAAAAAAGAAAAAAGTTCAATTATTCAAAAAAAAGGGACTAGTTTTAACAAATGGAAAATATAAAAAAATTATGTTAAAAGTAATGAAGAAGCAGAAGAAAATAGAAAATAAAGAAAAAAAATTAAAAGAACATAAAAGAAAAAAATTAAATGACTCAAAACGAAAAAAATATAGAGACCAATTATATAATTTAACCTAAAATTTTCATTTGAAATAATGATTTAACATGTCACGTCAACTTATTGTTATACCATTAATGACAATTAACAGCTTAGTGACTAAAATTTTACAACACGATAACGTAAGTGGCTAAAATGTAACGTTTCAAACATAAGTAACTAAAATATAACTTGAGATAAACAAAATTGACTATTTTGGTAGTTTACCTAAAATTTAAGGTAAATTACCTAGTAACACTCAATTTTTAGGACGTTTTCTTTTTTATTACCTAAAATGCAATTTTTGTAATTTCGTTACCTAACTTTTACAAAACATAACTGTAAATTAAAGATAAAGACTTACAATGAACATACTTACACTTGCATTTTAGTCACGTAAGTGTAAAATCTCTAACGACGATTAACTGTACATGTTATATCATACTTACACTTGCATTTTGATTACCCAACTTCTAGGTCGTTTTTATTTTGGTCACAGAAAAGAAAAAACTTTTTTAAGTATAGATTGAGGTAAAAAAAATCAAAGGATAAAGTAAAAAAAATGGATAGAAACTAAAATAATATACAAAAATTGTCAAATTGTATTTGTTTATCCTATTGCTGAAAATTCTAAATTTTTTAATAAATTTCAAAACATAAAAATAAATTAAATAAATTATTGAATTTTTTTATCTCTTGATAATGTTAATCAGTTTGTTACTATAGTATTGAAATTAATTAATTTAATCTCCTTCTAAATTTTAAAATTTTATTTTATATTTCCAAATTATCCTTAACGGGATCAACTCAAATAACCCATATTTAATAATTGCCTACGAAGTTTAATTTTTTTATTATATAATCTTGAATCTTCCATGCTAAACTAAAAGTAAAGGAAAACAATTCTTACAATTAATTAAAGTTATGTGTTCTTTGTTCGGGTAAAGAAGTGATGAAAAAAATTATGAGTTTTGTTTGGCATGTAAGATAAAATTAATTAATTTAATTGATTGCAAGAATTTTTCTTTGCTTTTAGCTTAGTATGGAATATTTAAGATCATATAATGAAAAGAAATTTGTGTTTCATAGACAACTATAATAGTTAAGTTATTTAAGTTTATTTTAATTTGGAAACATAAAATAAATTTTAAATTTTTAGAAGGTCATTAAATTAATTAATTTCAATAAAATTTTTCAGTAACTTATTTAATTGATTTTGATGTTTTGAAATTTAAAATTTTAAAATTTTAAAATTAAAAAAAAATTAGAACTTTTAGCAAAGGGGTAAACAAGTACAATTTGACAACTTTTAATGTATTATTTTAGTTTCTACCCTTTTTTACTTTAATCCTTAATATTTTTTTATCTCGATCAATACTTTAAAGAAAAATATATTTTTTTGGGTGACCAAAATGAGAGCGGCTTAAAAATTGAGTGATAAAAATGACAGTGTAAATATGATGTGGCATGTACAGTTAACCGCCGTTAGATATTTAACTCTTGTGTGACTAAAACGAGAGTATCTTAAAAGTTGGGTGATGAAATTGCAAGAATTTCATTTTAAGTGACTAGAATAAAAGTGTCTTAAAGTTGGGTGACTAACTAAGGTAATTTACCCTAAAATTTAAGTAACATATTGTAATTAAAAAAAAGTACAAGATACAACTTGTAGGATTAAGCTGACCGGATACAAGAAAAATGATAAAATAAATGAACATTCACACTATTTACTAATCTTAATATCATCATGGTTAAAATTTGTTGGATAGTCACTGTACTTTGTCAAAATTTATGATCTACTCTCTATACTTCAAAAATTTAAAATCAAGTTCTTGTACTTTTTAAATTTTACATAACTTAGTCCAATTATTAAAATCATAAATATTTTTTGTCAAAGTTTGTCAAATTGGCATAGTGCCTTGTGCTCTTATGTGATGTGGCATATGATTGATGAAAAATAAGTACCTTAAATTAACAAATTTTAATGGAAAATACCAATGACAAAAATTATTGAACTAGGATTTTTAAATTGAAAAAATTAGGAGGATTGAATTTTTAACTTTTAAAGTATAGAGACTAAATCTCAAATTATATAGAAGTACAAGGACTAGCAGCATATTTTAACCTATCTTCATAATTTTTACTATTACTAGTCAACAGCTATAAAGGCAGGAGTAAATCAGCTAGCCTACTCTATACCGCACCAAAGCCAATCCCAAACCGCTTGAGCAAGTAATCGAGCAGGGTTTTTTTCTTTTTTTATTAATTTAAAAACGCTTATTTCAAGCTTTGTTATAGAGACCGACCGAAAAGAAGACTAATAGAAGATTTTAGATTCTTCTTTCTTACACTTTACTTTCTGTTTCGCATTGATTTTCTCTGGAAATATACAAATCTTATTCCTCCATTCTTTTTTTCCAGATCCAAATTCCAATATCAATTTCGTAGTTTTTAAGATATTGGAAAAAGATGGAGGCATCGTCGACGAGTCAACCTGAGTTTGACTATTTGTTTAAGTTGTTACTAATAGGGGATTCGGGTGTGGGGAAGAGTACTCTGCTCTTGAGTTTTACTTCCGATACCTTTGAGGAACTCAATCCTACCATTGGTAACCTTACCTATCTTCCTTCTTCTTTATTCTTTTTTGGTTAATTTGTTTTTAAAATTTTGAAGACCGAGTGATTTGATTTTTTTTTCTTTTAGGTGTGGATTTTAAGGTAAAGCACGTTACCATTGGAGGGAAAAAGTTGAAGCTTGCCATCTGGGACACTGGTAAACGTCGTCGGATCCTGTTTCTTTTTCCTGTTCCATTGTGTGTGTGTTTTTTTTAAGGAACTTTTTCCCTTTGATGATTAAGATAGAATATAGCATTAGATATTGAGTGGAATTTTTCAATGTTTATTGCTTTCGTTTTAAGTTCTTAGAGCACATTTGAGTGTATTATGCATTAGATCATGATATTGGTGGAAGTTGCAAACTTCATACATATACATATACATATAGGTATATACACACACATGTATTTGACATGGTACTGCAAGTTAATTTGAAAGAGAGGACTGTCTAAGTTTGCAATCTGTTTCCATATTCCATATCAACTGTAGACTAATTATGAATTTTCTGCAAGGAGCTCTTATTCTCCTTGGACACCTCCTATAGGATGTTTGTAGAATTTGGTATTGTTTATACATTGTGTTTGTTTCGCGTAAAATGAGTTGGTGATTTGAATAGAATAAGTTGTTATTCATAACTTCACTTTATGCAGCTGGACAGGAAAGATTTAGAACGCTAACAAGCTCATACTACAGAGGAGCACAAGGGATAATTATGGGTATAGTACTTCATTCATCTCTTGCTAGTAGTCTTCTATTTACTTCTGTGGCACATCAGTTGTTATAATTTGTATCTGTGTTGTTAAACATGACAAGCATAATGATGCAGGAAGTCTTGTGCTAAGACTTCGTTTCATCCGTGAAGTTTCTTTTCCTTCCTTCTTTGCTTCAATTTTTTTTTTCATTTTTATCAGTAATCATACTTTTGAAGTTCTTATTGGTATTTGTTAGTTATCATCATTATTAGATATTCTGGGGTCATGCTTCCTATGATGAAATGAACTTCACAATGAGGGTAGATTGGGTCATTTGGATGTAGGGTTCTTTTGGTAAGGTGAGGAGACGTTACAATTTAGCAAAATGAGATGTTGTGGAGAGATAGCAGAGAGGAAGATCAGAGCAGACTCTGGAAAACAAGTGCGATGGCAGGCAGTGGTGATGGACACAATAAGGGGTTTAGAAAGAGTTACAGTGGTTGTGATTGTAGAAAGAAAGTTGCAGAGAAAACTTTAGAGTGCTAAGTTTGCCAAAATATCAAAAATTTCCTAAGGAGACATTCAAACCTTTATTTATAGGCCTTGAAAAGGGGAGTTAAAAGGAAATGGTTATGAAGGAAATGTGGGCATGAATGTGTTAAAATGGTTGATAATGGGATTGAAAGGGGTTACTTGAACATAGGAAAATGGAAGGTAAATTATATGGATAATGAATATAAAGGCAATTACATGAAAGTTTACCTACTTAACCGTTTGTCCAATGAAGAGATTGGAAGGAAAACATTTGTATTCCAAAGAAGTTTAAGTGAACTTCTTAACAATATCTGTATCTATGCCTCCAAGCCATGCTTTCCAGGACATTCCAAAATTGGATCAACCTAGGAGTCATGCCAACCTTCCAAGGTTAGCTCCAATGGTAGTTGTTCCCAACATAGGAACAAAGTGTTAGTAACCAAAAGCAAGCATCTACTAGTTCGTTTTAGGCCGGTTTGTTAGGTCGTTCTACATAGGATTGAGAAACATTTTTTATCTTCTTGTTGAAGAGATGGGTGCAGAAAAGATGCTGCTTTAAAAACGTCGGATCTAGCTGTAGATTGATTTTCTACCCACTTTATTATTATTTTAGCACTGCTTCTAATTTTTTGTTCTGCCAAAGTCACCTTTTCTCTTTCTAAAATTTTGGCCCAAGATAGATCTCTGACCATAGATCAATTTAGCTACCAGACAGATTTAAATAAGTTATTCCCTTCAACTAAGGTAGGGGATTCCATGTTTCTATGTATTCAAATACTCAGCTGGTTTATTTATCGCTTTTGGTTCTCATCTTAGTGGCTCCTCATATGATGCTAATTATTACATTTGTACTATTACAGTTTATGATGTAACTCGGCGAGACACATTTACAGATTTATCTGACGTATGGGCTAAAGAAATCGATCTGTACTCAACAAATCAGGACTGCATCAAGATGCTTGTTGGCAATAAAGTTGATAAGGTATAGTTTGAGAAGTGATTTATATCCTTTAATCTCACCAAGGTTATTGGTTTTTTTGTTCCGGTATTCCTCTGGTTCTTGACCGTTATCTACAGTGTTTTGCCATTGGATTGTTGAACTCCGTCTACCCCTTCATGAATGCAGGAAAGTGAAAGAGTGGTCAGCAAAAAAGAGGGCATCGACTTTGCTCGGGAATACGGATGCCTTTTCATTGAGTGCAGTGCAAAAACACGAGTAAATGTGGAACAATGCTTCGAGGAGCTTGTCTTAAAGGTATTTACCAAGTAACTTCAACGTTGACAGGCATTTACAAGAATCCCTATGAATGCTCATTTACATAGACATGCTCAGATAGTTTAAACCCGGTGATGATGTTTGATATGCAGATATTGGAAACCCCAAGCCTCGTGGCTGAGGGATCATCTGGAGTGAAAAAGAACATCTTCAAACAGA
Organism: Gossypium hirsutum; assembly: GCF_007990345.1. Taxonomy (NCBI): domain Eukaryota; kingdom Viridiplantae; phylum Streptophyta; class Magnoliopsida; order Malvales; family Malvaceae; genus Gossypium; species Gossypium hirsutum. Next base: position 11,446,780 of record NC_053438.1, read on the forward strand.
ATCCGCCTCAAAGCGGTGCCGCAACCAGCGGTTGTTGCTCGTGGTGATTTGGTGATTTTTATCGTTGAACGCTTCGTTTACTTTAACAGCTTCAAACCTGTTTATTTTAGCTTGTTCATGTGGGTGTCATTAATCCTGAACTTAATAGTATTGAATAAGATCATGTTCCTGCCCATCTCTTGTCAAATATAGTGCCATATTTTATATTTGGTTCCTTTATAGGTGGTATGTATTTCAAGTCCAATTGAAAGTGTGTATTGGGAATGGCCCAATTGATGGAAAAAGCATATTTCAAAAATGGCGAACTTGCCATTAATGAGATGCCTAGGAGATGAGAGGAAAGCACATGGCATATAACAATAAAATAGAATCAATGATGTAAGGAATTTATTTATATTCTATGGAGTGCTGGACTTTGGCAGAGTTCACTAAATGGAATTCCAGTAATTCTTTATGAAAAAAGGAAATCAAATCAATGGACTGGGAACGAATTTTCAGAGTGAAGCAGATAGCTAACCTAGTTTTGTCTAGTCCAAAAGGATAAGGTCATTTGAAATTTATTTATAATATATAAATAAAATAAAATTTTAATAATGAGACGAGTTCTCAATCCATTCATATTTATCCCAAATTAAATAAATACTTCATAGAATTTTATCAGAATTTTTTTTATTTATATAAACAAATGTTGGTTTTGTGGGTTTATATAAATAAATTAATATCATCTATTTATAGTTTCTCTTAAAAAAATAAAAGTCAAGCTAAGAAATAAATAAAAGATGCAGTGATGGTGCTGTAGATCTGAAACATTTAGGTTGGGGGGATTGAAGCATTAATGTCAATAGCGATTCAACAATACTATATAGGTGTTTATCTTTATATTGAAATTTAAATTTCGGGTGAATTTCAAACTTTTATTTGCTTCAGCTTATATTTTAATTATTTATATTTGAAATGTTACGTTTTAGTCACTTATGTTATTGTTTCGTTACGAAGCGGTCACTCTATCGTTAAACTCGTTACCTGACAGTCTTACGTGACCGTTCAAATAAGTTTTGAATGCCAGCTTGGATATCCACGTAACATAAATTTTTAATTAAATAAATTTAATTTGGACAGCCACGTAGGATATCCAAGTTGGTATTTAAAACGCATTTGAATTGCCGTGTAGGACTGCCGTTGGGGAGGTAATGGAATTTAACGGTGGAGTGACCACTTCATAACAGAACAATAACGTAAGTGACTAAAATGTAACATTTAAAACATAAATGACTAAAATACAATTTGAGGCAAACAAAAATGACTATTTTTGTAGTTTATCCAAAAATATAAATATAAATTTCAAAATAAAAAAATATGAGAGACAGAATTATGACATTAATCTAACTAATTTAATAAATATCTGCAGAACATCATTATCAAAGCCAATAAAAATTGAAAAATGAAAAGTCAAAATTCGATCCAAATCGAATCCCGACATGCTATTATTATTGATGTTGTTGGCCCTACGTTATTAAGCTTACTTCCATTTGTAAGGGTGAAGCTTCAAAGTAAAGCCTTAAAATCATACTCCACCTCTCTGCTTCCCTCTCAAGTCACGGCGGCGGCGCCACCTACTTTGAGCTGCTTCTAGCTGAAACCATCGACTACCGAATAACAAAAGAGGAAGAAACCTGACGGAACCATCCGTGGCCGCCTCCTCCTTTTCCCCGCCGCGTGGGGATGCCGATATTGAGGCTCTTCGCCCTCCTGCATTGGCTGACCCACCGCAACTCCCACCGCTGCAACCTCCTCAGTCAGACGCTATGATATCATCTAGGGACCCGCACGCGCTCTTTAGTGGCGGCGGCATAAGGTTCTCCAACTTCTCTCTCTTTTTTTTTTCTGTTTACTAAGTAGCCATATAGCTTCATCAAACTAGAGTATCGCACTGAAAAAAAATTGTTTGGAAATTATTCTGTTTTTCTTTTTGTTAATCATATAATCGTTTGGCTTGTTCTATTTTGAAGGATGACCCTATTAATTATACAATAACATTTTTTTAATTCAATGCAAAATTACATGTCAAGGACTGTTGTTGTGTCAAATGGCACTGCCGTGGGTGCATTTGCTGGCTCTGATTGTATGCTAAGAATATACTGTTAGTAACCGTTTTATTTAAATTAATTGTGTTTTCTTAGTCTTTGCTTTTTTGCATGTTAAATAACATAGTTATTCTTCTTTTATGGATTGATTGGTTTTGATTTTAATCAACCTAGCTTTGGTGTCAGGGTGGAAGTTAAGATGCAAGAACATTACAGGGTAGTTTTTTGTTTCACTTATCATAATAACTAGGATCTGAATCTGTTTGTTTTCCAGTTTCGATCATGTATAAACATGAACTAGGATTAATAACATGAACATCCAATTAAATGTGATACTTGGTAATGGTTCCCTTGGTTTCTAGATAGTGAATTGTCTGGATCATCAGATGTAAAGTTTTTGAAGGTTTAAATCTCTATGAAGTTCGGTAAAATTGCAGAAGCTGCATGAGTTTTTGTGCACAATACTGTGCATTAGATTTAGAGGCCCATGAAAGTTACAAGGTGGCTAAAATGCTTTGGTTCTTTTGCCAGCTTTCTCACTGGAAGTCGAGCTGCTAAATTCAGCTATGGATATTCCAGTTTCAAGGGCAAAAGACCTTCAATGGAGGATTTCTATGAAACGAGGATATCTGAAGTTGATGGTCAGATGGTTGCCTTTTTTGGTGTTTTCGATGGTATGCCGTCATTTCTTTGCCTTTGTTGTCTCGACTTTGTTCATTACAAGATGTATTTTATGGTTTCAATTTGCACCTTTTTAAATACAGGGAAAAGGAACTCGAGCAGAATTAGGTGAGGGTGTGTATAGCTGTTTATGATTTGATTTAGTTTCCCTTATTTTATCTTTGCACTATAGGTCATGGAGGTTCAAGAACTGCAGAGTATCTTAAAAACAACCTCTTCAAGAATTTGAGCACCCACCCTGATTTTATCAAGGACACAAAAACAGCTATAGGTATGAAGTTGGCGAAGTTTTCACATCACTGTATGATGAGGAGTTCCATGATTTTGTTGGTACATGTGTATTTGTTTATGGCAATGTTACTATTGCAGTTGAAACATTTAAACAAACTGATGCTGATTACCTCAATGAAGAGAAAGGCCAGCAAAAAGATGCTGGCTCAACTGCTTCAACTGCTGTATTATTGGGTGACCGGCTGCTTGTTGCAAATGTTGGTGATTCTAGGGTGGTTGCTTCTAGAGCTGGATCAGGTTGCTTTCTTACCTGCTAATGTAGTCTAAGAATTTCTTTGGTTAGATCTTTGGAATGAAAAGCAATATATCAAAGAATATCAGAATGAAAATCTTCACGTCTGTGTCTCATATACTATCAAGTAATAGCTTGATGGCTGTCATGTGTTGGACATGCTATAACAGCCATTGACAGGTTTCGAAGGCTTTGTCTTAACTATTTCTCCTCCATTTAGAAGTACAAATATAAGGTTTTGGTTTAACTTATAAGATTAGCAATATATGAAAAAAAAGGTTGAATTCTGTGGTGTTTAAACAGCTGATGATTTACTTTTGTGTTTCCTGCAGCTGTCCCTCTGTCAATTGATCACAAGCCTGATCGATCTGATGAACGCCTAAGGATTGAAGATGCCGGAGGTTTCATCATTTGGGCTGGTAATATGCCTTTCACAGTCTTTCATGTCCTCATCTTTTCAATCAGAATGCACTCTCTGTATGCTTGTATTGTCATGCTGATCTTTCCTCTATGAATAATGGTTTCTTGCATTTTAACTTTAATTATTTTCATTTGGCTTATAAATTGGGTTTGCACATCGTTGCACTGAAGTAATATAAATTCAGTAAATAGTTTCTATTTGTTGCAGAATTGAACTAAAATGTGTTGCATTTCTTTTTTATGTTAGGGACATGGCGGGTTGGTGGTATTCTCGCTGTTTCACGTGCATTTGGTGATAAACTACTTAAACCATATGTAGTTGCTGAGCCAGAAATTCAGGTGGTATATTAGGGTTCATACTCATAAAATTTGTTCTTTTTCATTCGTCTAATCACTTTTTAAGTAGAATTACTTGAGTGAAATAAATGTGGCAACCAGTGTAAAAACATGTGATAACCGAACCATTAACCCCTGGTTTTCAACTGCTAAAGTTTCCTTCATTCATACTCTAAGAGTACTTATTAGGGTTTATACCCTTTCTATTGCTTAGGAAGAAGAAATCGACGGTGTTGATTTCATAATCATCGCCAGTGATGGGCTTTGGAATGTCTTATCGAATGAGGTGAGAACTTTTACCATGTTCATTTCTCATATTAAAAAAACAAAAAGGAAAAAAGGGAGACTTTATATTGATGTTTCTTGTATTTTCCCAGTAATTTTAAATGACTTCTATGGAAATTAAGCATCTGGACTTGTTTCACTTGCAGGATGCTGTGGCCTTAGTGCAGCACATAACTGATGCAGAAGCTGCAGCAAGAAAACTTATAAAAGAGGCATATGCACTAGGGAGCTCAGACAACATTACCTGCGTTGTTGTCCGGTTTGACAGCTCATGAACTTGTTCGAGGTTTGTAATTTATCTGCAAATAATCATGTTTTCTATCTTGTTCATCTGGCGAACCACTTCTGTAATCAGTAATTTTTTTATTCCTTTTACAGGTATTGGGGACACTATTTAGCATAAGGCAGGAAATAGGATTATGATTATGAATGGATGCAAGTTATAAGCTCACTTTGGCCTGATTGGTTACTGCAAGAGGTAGTCATTTCAACTGGTTACGAGTGAGAATGTTGTATGTGTTTTAAGATTTAGTTGTTTCTCATAAGAAAATTATCTTACACCATTGATGGAATTTTTAGATTCCGAAGGGGTTAGTAATTGAAACATTCGTAATGTTAAAAGATTACATTCTTAGTGTATCAAAGATGAACTCTTGTTATTGATCTTGCTTGAGGCATTGGGATGTTTTGATATTTGATTATACAAACCCTAGGTAATCAATTTGTTTGTCGGTTTTATCAAACAAAAATAACTCTTTACTTGAATTTTTTAAAAATATACACTTTTTTCTATAATTAAAATGAGGTGTTTGATTATATTGGGATTTGGTAGGATTAAAAAAAAATTATATTAAAATTTTAGTCTCGCAGTTCATGCGACTTACATTATGAACGAATATAATGGTATAAATTACAAATGAGAGAGGAATGAAGTATAATGAGATAAAAATGGGATGATTATGATTTATTTACAACGATGATTAAGTCAATTTACAATTTGAAAATTTTAAGAGATTTATACAATCATCTAAAATTATAAAATCAAATTGTCTAAGATTATAAATCTTTTAAATTAGTTTTCATATTTATCATGGTAACGTTAGTTTTTTTTTAGGTAATTTAGTGGGTCACCAAAGTTTCAAGTACATAGATTTTTTTTTTACATGTTCTACGAATTAGATAAATTCAAGTGAGTCAAATAAGTCTCATTTAATCAGTTTGAGTTTTAAAGGATATTTTTTTGTGTGCATTAGTCACGGACTTTGATCCACGACTCATGACATATCCATGGGATAATTTTCTACCTCTTCAACTGGTTTTTTTTTCTCTTTACTCGTTATCGATTTTCTCTCTCTCCTCATGTTATCTATCTTAAATGTTTTATTAATTGATTTTTTTTTTATGTTTCTGTTATTCAAAATAATTTAGTCTTTCCCTTCTTCTCTCAGCCATATCAGATAATAAATCAAAAAATGACCACCGTAAATGGCGTTGTTCATCTTGTCTTATCGCGTACTAACACCGGTTCAATTTGATTAACAATTATATAATTAATTGTGTAATTAATTTGATTAAGTTCATAAAATGAGGAGACGAAATTAATCAATATTCAAAAAATTAAAAATTATAAACTTAATGTCTTTGATTCAATTCGATATATGGTTGTACGATTAATCGTATTTGGTAATAAAAATAATTGAAATTTATCAATACTCATAAATTAGAAGTACTTATAAGCTCACACCAAATTACATTGTAATTCATTTGATTAATTGTATAATTTATTTGATTAAATTCGTAAATAGAGTAAATGAAATTAGTCAGTACTCAAACCATCAGAAATTATAAAGCTTAATTCCACTGCTTTTGTACTTACATCCATTGAGATATAATTTTGAAATATGAAAAGTGGAGGGATTGAATTTCAAAATTACAAAGAATTCAGGGAACTATAACGTATTTTAACCAATTTTACATTTTATTCCATTCTTAGGCTCACTTTTTTTATGGCCCAAATTTAGGCCCATAACTTTAGATGGAATAGGCCGCAAAAATCTTTACACAGAAAACCCCTTCCGAGGGTTTTAGGCAACCGATTCGTGAACAGAACAAAAGAAAAGAGCCAGCCAAATCTGCCGCTTTCTTCTCTTCCTCTCTGTTTGTTTCCCCAGAAAAAAACACTTTCCGGGAAAAAAGAAAACGGAAGCTGTAAACGTTCGATGGCTCCGGTAGACGAGCGTTTTGTAAGCTCCAAAGCGGAGCTTAAACGAAAACAGAAGGAAAAAAAGAAGGCAAAATCTGGTGGCTTCGAGTCCTTAAACCTAAGCCCTAATGTCTACAGAGGAATCAAGCGGAAGGGATACAGAGTCCCTACGCCGATTCAACGCAAGACCATGCCTCTTATTCTTGCTGGAAACGACGTCGTTGCCATGGCCCGGACTGGTTCTGGGAAGACGGCGGCTTTTTTGGTCCCCATGCTGGAGAAACTGAAGCAGCACGTGCCTCAGGGCGGTGTCCGAGCTCTCATTTTGTCTCCGACCAGAGATTTGGCCTTGCAGACTTTGAAGTTTGCCAAGGAATTGGGAAAATTTACAGGTTCCTTCTTCTTATGATGTGGAATTTAAAGTTAAATTTTCATTATTCATAATTTATCTTTTATGTTTTTGAATGATTACAGAATTAGAATTTTGAATTTTATGCAGCAAAATGCAGGAATTTAGTTTTATTGGTAACCACTACATTTGAATTTTTTTTTTGTTCTAATCATTTGTTTATTTTTAATAAAACATGATCACGCTTTTTAGCACTCTTTGAGGGAGCCAAAAGCTATCAGTAAAACTAATAACCAAATGGAACATTAGCTTTAGATTGTAACAGATGAGTTTCAGAGACCACTGAGGATTTTATCTCCTAACAAATCTACTTTGTCCTTTCATTATTGTAATATCGGTGATTTGTAGTAACTGAATAAGAAATTGGTTTTAATTGGCTTGCCTTCCTTGATGACAACTTACATATAATCTCTTGTGTTCATTTTAGATCTTCGGATTAGTTTGCTTGTCGGCGGTGATAGCATGGAAAGTCAGTTTGAAGAGTTGGCACAAAACCCTGATATTATTATTGCTACTCCTGGTAGACTGATGCACCATCTAGCTGAGGTTGATGATATGACACTTCGTACAGTGGAATATGTGGTATTTGATGAAGCAGATTCCCTCTTTGGCATGGGTTTTGCTGAACAGTTGCATAAAATTCTTACCCAGCTTAGTGAAAACCGTCAGACCTTGCTCTTTAGTGCAACTTTACCAAGTGCCCTAGCAGAGTTTGCTAAGGCTGGTCTGCGAGACCCTCAACTTGTGCGGCTTGATTTAGAAACCAAGATTAGCCCTGACTTAAAGCTTGTTTTTTTCACCTTGCGTCAGGAAGAAAAACATGCCGCACTGTTGTATTTGGCAAGGGACCACATTAGTTCTGATCAACAAACTTTGATATTTGTTTCCACTAAACATCATGTAGAGTTCCTTAATATTATGTTTCGAGAGGAGGGTATCGAGCCTTCTGTGTGTTATGGTGATATGGATCAAGATGCTCGGAAAATTAATATTTCAAAATTCAGATCAAGAAAAACTATGTTGCTTATTGTGACAGACGTTGCTGCTAGGGGTATTGACATACCTTTACTAGATAATGTTATTAACTGGGACTTCCCTCCGAAGCCCAAAATTTTTGTTCATCGTGTTGGACGAGCAGCAAGGGCAGGTAGGACTGGAACTGCATTTTCCTTTGTGACATCTGAGGATATGCCATACCTTTTAGATCTTCATCTATTTCTGTCAAGACCAATCAGGGCGGCACCTACTGAAGAAGAGGTTTTTCAAGATATGGATGGGGCAATGAATAAAATTGATCAAGCAATTGCAAATGGAGAATCTGTTTACGGACGTTTCCCCCAAAACATTATTGATCTTATTTCAGATAGGGTTAGGGACATGATTGATTCATCTGCAGAACTAAATACTTTACAGAGGACATGTACAAATGCTTTTCGTCTGTATTCCAAGACTAAACCATTGCCTGCAAGGGAGTCCATCAAAAGGGCAAAGGATTTGCCCCGTGAAGGCTTGCATCCTATCTTTAGAAATGTACTGGAAGGAGGTGAATTGGCAGCACTTGCGTTTTCTGAACGTCTGAAAGCTTTCAGGTAATTTCTAAAGCCTTTCATCTGGGATATACTGGGCTTTGTGGTTAAGTGCTTCTGTCTTTTTGGCTTCTCTGTGTTCTTCCAAGTCAAATTGTTATTTGTAAGTTTCTTAAGCTGCAAAATTTTAACTTACTATCAATGATTTATGCTAGACCCAAGCAGACCATTCTGGAAGCTGAAAGTGAAGCTGCTAAATCAAAGCATTCTCAGGTAACTCCTCAATTTTTGTGGCATTTTCTTTCTATTATCAATGATGATTTTTTTCTTAAATTGGTTAACTTTCTTGCCTTCGATTCTTACATTTTTCTTTATTCTGATTACTCTGCCTTTTCTTTATTTCTTTTGAATATCTTGCTTTTTTGCACTTCAAAACCTTGTATGAGAATTATGCTGCATTCCTTTGGTCATACAGTGGGTCGATGTGATGAAGAAGAAGAGAGATATGCATGAGAAGATCATTAATTTGGTTCATAAGCAGCGCTTTAGCAATCATGTGGAAAAGGTAATTTTTGTTATTTAGTAATGATATCCATAACAGTATCCAGCGAGTCTTCACCCCTATCAACCATGCACCCACGCACGGAAACTGAACTTCTGATATTGATATAGGGTTCTTATTGGTTTCTGTGCATGTCATTTTTGGAACTAGTTAAATAGTCACGTCTTTCTCCTGATCTATTTTCAAATTCCGTGGTGTTGAGAGGTTCCAAATGCTATGGCTTTGGGAAGAAGTTTATTTAGACCTATTTTATTTACAAAAACTGATTGATAATGAATATTTTCTTTGTTTTCATTTTATTTTTTGGCCTTCAATTTTATTTATTGTCTCATAGCATCTGTTCTTTCTATTTAAGTCGATCTTTGATGCATGCAGGAAACCGAACCTGACATTACTTCTTCAAAGATAAATGACACAAAAGGTATTTTCCTTACAATTTTTTAATTTCTTCCTTCTTATTGGAGCTTTGTCTTCCTTCCTGACGAAGTCCTTAATGTTCAAGTAGTGTCTTATTTTATTTATTCTCTATTATTTAGAGTGGCAGACAGGCAGAGTGAAGAGGGTAACAGTAGCTATATTTTTTGGTTTTGAATGGTTGAAGCTAGCAAAGCTCATAAGAAATAATCTAGGTCTTTCTGTCACATTTGTTGGCCAAATGTGAGCTACCTCTTCAAGTGGGATAAAAAAAAATCAACACTTAATCAATGAATAAGTCGGTAGAACTTGTTAACAAAAATGCATGTATCCAAGTGTATTTTTCCCAACAATTATATGTATTCGTTGATAACTGATGGCTCTTCTTGGAGCGTTCATTATTTCTTGTTTTTTCAGTAACAATTTTTTTTTTCTTTTCTATAGTAGAGGCTCGTGGTTCTAAAAGAAAGGCAAGGAGCTTCAAGGATGAGGAGTATTACATAAGTTCTGTGCCAACAAATCATGTATGTTAATTTATCATCTTCAGACACAATTCTTTTCTATTGTGGTTTCAATGTGTCTATGATATTTAACCCTTTTTAAATCTTATTGTCTAATTTGAGCTTTCTTTCAATTTGTTAACTTGCTAATGCCTAACGAGTTTGTGTTCATATTGCTATCAGCATACAGAGGCTGGTCTCTCAGTAAGAAGTAATGAAGGGTTTGGATCAAATAGGTAAATTTCAGATCTTGATACCTTAGCTCATTTTCCAATTTGGTTCTTTCCCCTTGCTAGTGAGGAGTTAGGTGTATAAATTTAAATTTCCTGGAATAGTTTGGAATATAACTCAGCATTTTTATGCTTGAGAATGTTTCATGATAAGTCATTAACTTATCATGCTATCTAAAATCCTTGTATATTTGACCCTTTCCTGTCTCTAGCTCACTGCATATCTGATTAGCACGTGTGCATTTGCATGCATTGCTGCAGAAAAGATTCTACTTTAATAACGTTGTGCATCTGTGCTATTATAATGTGAAATGAAATTTGAAAATGACATTTAATTTTGAAACATTTAATTTGGGAGTTATCCCCCTTCTAAAATGGTTGCATTCACGCTATTAATTTTTTATTTGCAGGTTGGAGTCTGCTGTACTGGATCTTGTTGCTGACGATAGTGAAGGTTTGCAGAAACAAAAATCCAGATATCATTGGGATAAGGTGGATAGAACTATTTGAATACTGATATTTTATCTTTATCCTAAACAAATTATGTTTTTAGCTCAACTCATATGAATCTTTTACATGCAGAGGGGTAAAAAGTACGTCAAATTGAATAATGGTGAACGTGTTACAGCTAGTGGAAAGGTACTTTTTACTGCCAATATTATTTGTGCTTGCCTTTCTGGATGTTCACTTCCCTTTAGTTTCACCTTTCAAGCTTATTGGTTTAAGTTAAATTGGATGCTATCTGTGTATCTCTACTATAGTCAGTGAACTATTCTGGTGCTTAATTGAGCTTGATGGCCATGCTCGTTCTTTCATTCATATACATCCCTAGCATTTGGCTTCAGTCTGCGATGACCTAGGTCCACTGCTTTTTTTCCCATTGTTCACTGCGGTGCAATATGGAGCAAATTTGCTCCACTTGTTCATTTTAAATAACTTCTCCTTTATGTTTTTGTATTCCCGACTTATAAGGCCTTCCAGGTTGCAAACCTGTTGTTTTGCCTAGACCTCAAAGTTTTTGTAAGTGGTTCTATCAATTATCTTCCTAATGAATCTCTATTCTAGGCAATTCTTGACTTGTATAAAAGAATGGCAAGGGTTGTTTAGGTAAATAATATCGTCTGTAATGGCTGTCTTAATGGAGGTGCTGTAGTGATTAGTAATGCAAAGTTGGTTAACTAGCTCAGTAGCGTATGTGGTCGTTCGGGACAATTGACTTTCATACTTTTCTGTTGTTTGCAGGTGAAGACAGAGAGTGGTGCCAAAATAAAAACTGAGAAAACAGGAATTTACAAGAAGTGGAAAGAACGATCTCACAAAAAGGTATATTTGAAGGGAACCACCAACGGAGAGAATGGTGAGGCAACAACAATTTCATCAGGTTGGATTATGAACTTTTTCTCCACCGGTTTTGATTGCTATTATTATTCTGATGATAGAAAGAATACATTATTTATTTCGGAAAATATTTCATGCAGGAGACTATCGGTCACGAGGTAATGGTAGAAACTTCAGAGGGAACAAGAAATCACAGCATTCTGTGCCTAATGCTCATGTACGTTCAGAGATCAAAGATTTCGATCAAGTGCGAAAGGAAAGGCAGAAGAAGGCAAATAATAAACTGTCATATATGAAGGGCAAAGCCAACAAGAAAAAGGGTAAAAATTTCGGTAAAAGTGGTAAAAGAGGAAAGTCCAAGTAGCTGATTCCATTGTTGCAGTGTCTTCGGGAGAGCATATACATATAGGTCAGTACTTGCTAACCAGAAGTGGATTCAAGAAGTTTTCGGCCTTTTTAACGAGTATTACATTATACCATTTATGATGCTCAAGTAAAAGTGGGTTCTGGAAAGAAATTTTGAGTCGGCCACTGTATTGTTTGGTTGAGGCCTTGTGGCGCAAAAGAATGTGAGTAATATTATAGGTTTTCTCATCATTTCATTTCTTTCAGACTATTGTTGATGGATTAGAACTTTCATGTTACTTTCTTAATTTTACAAAATATATGTTGTTGATTCTTTCTTTTTCGATATCCATATCCATATCCCATACTATATTGAGAATTTGAAATATATCCAAACAAATACTCATTCCACACATTGCCAAGTACAATGCAGATCATCAGGGTTCTGTCAAATAATACTTTTTAATATTTTTTATAAATAATAAAAATATTTACAACGACAATGATTATTACCATGAGTTTAAAAGTTTCTCTGCATTCTTTTATATGTAAAAATTAATATTTATAGATATGAACGTTGAACATATCCTTCAATGAGCTGTGTGGAAAATAGTGTTGAAGGTCCGGTGAGCTTGAACCGCACAAGCACAATGCACGGAGGTTAAGTTCAAGCAACCACTCATAACAAGGGAGTGCCTTCCAGAGCAGGTATGAAGTGCAGGGAATGTGTCACATAAAGCCTGAACTGCTGATGGAGTCAGTGCCGTACACTGGCTTATATTCAGACTTTTTAGACCATCATCTTCATATCTACCTTTCATCGACGACTCCCACGTCAAACCTTTGTTCTTCACTCGGCTGTGAGCCAATGAGTACATCGCCCTGTCCGTGATGTTACGGCAATAGTACAGTCCGAGCGACCTCAAATGGAGGCACTCATTTGCTAAAGCAATCACGCTATCATCTGCACCAATAAGCCAATAAATGTTCTTTATAGCATGCCATGCTTAAACCCTCAACTTCTTTGATATAGTGAACATGCATAGTGTTGTTATTGAATCAACATATAATACTGTTATTGAGATCATGAATACTCTTTAGGTGTCTGTAAAACATGGTCCAGGGATAGGTTGACAAAATTTTAGGGGAAAATAAGACGGGCTTTCATGTTAACCAAGATATTGAGGCTTCAAGGAAAAAAGTAGGATCGTACATGTATGTTACATTGCATTATGAGATGCTAATAAGCACCACTGTAAGGGATACCTGTTATACGAACACAACCACACAGGTCCAGGCATCGGAGATCATGGCATCCATATGCTAAACTCATGACTCCGAGATCGCCAACATTGTCACACCATCCCAGATTCAAAGATTGCAACATATTGCAGTTTCGTCCAATAGCCTATTATCAATACAAGCGATTCATTATCTTCTTACAGACAAGCAACTGATTTTTTGTCAGCAAGTAAACAATGACCCATCATGATATTGTTCATACCTGCAGTGCATGGTCAGTTGCAGCTTTAACACATCCGCACAGATTTAATATTTTTAGTTTTCGACAAAAATTAGTCAAATACGCGAGAGCTTCGTCGCTGAATGATGTGCAGCCGCTGATGTTAAGCTTTTTAAGGTTAGGACAACCGTGAGCCAATGCATACAAGGAGCGATCACTAAGCTTGAAACTTTTACTGAGGTCCAGGTCCTGCAGATCGTGACAAAACTTTGAAATAGTCTCGACAGCATTGTCCTCGAGCTGTGGATTCTCTTGGCGCAATATCAGAGTTTGCAGTCTGGTGAATTTAGGTGCAAGAGATAGAACCAAATTGTTCATGTTCTTTCTACACCTGAAGATTGTAGACAACACAGTTATTAGCAAGTAGGATACAAAGGAACAGGACACAGAGTAAGCCATCCGTTTATCTTTACGAAAGGCAAGACCAAAACACGAGATTGAAGATAAGAAAAAGGCCAAAAACAGAGCAAACTCCACAGACACAACAACAAATCTAAATGCAGTTAAGCAAGACGAGAAAGTTTCTGGCCAACATGTTAGATATCATGTATCTCAAGATCTCTGCCCTAGTGATGCTGCCATCGAGGATAAAGCATTGAGAAGAAGATGGGACAGCCTAGAAAAGAACCGTGGAATGACAATCCGTTACCACAGAAGGCCAGACAAATGAGTCAATAAGCTGCTATATGTCAGAAACTATAAAGGTTATATCTTAGAGCTATGGATAAACAAACACAGAACAGCAAATGTCCTTGTTTTTTGCATTATATTAAAAACTCTAGCTACCACGAACATGAAAGCCTTATTGATTATCTTAGCAATAAGAAGGTTTGAAAAAACATGACATGTGTTTGCTAGCTTCATCAGATACTTCACAAACTGTAAAACTTTTCATTATTCCAAATTTTATTACCATTTGAGAGATAATAATAGCTAAAGCATATCAACAAGAAGCGAAACATAAACAAGGAAAGCTAAAAGACCATATATAGTATACCATGAGAGACAGAGTTGTGTGAGACCCAAGCAAACGGCATCCCTCCACCCACTACAGACACTGGAAGCAACGATAGCAGTCTGATCATCGAGTAGTGAAACGATTCTCAACAGCAGCTCCACAGGGATATCTTTCCACTCAGTGATCCCCACACCATTCATCTTAACTCCCTCACTATTCCCAGCTGCAACCATCATCAGCTTCTCAAAGCATAAGTTCAAGTCTTCATTCCCAACTTTTGCTTCACCAATCATATTCACTCTCTCCTTCTCCCACCACCAATTCCACACAAACTTATATGCATATGTTTTCAGATAGATTATAGGTCTTGATCCTATAACCAGGCATAAAAAGAATAGTCAGAAGAGATTAAAAAACCAAAGAGAAACCATCGAATTCAGTGAGAAAAGACAAGTGCCTAGAAAGAAAAACGAAACCCATGTGCCAAAACCTTGAGAAACTAGCATAAATGTACAATAGAGATAAAAACAATCAAAATCCTAAATCCTTTGAATTTTTCTCAAGTACCCAAGCTAAAATTATACCATCCTTTTCAGTTTAAACTCTGCTGGTCGTATAATAAAACAAGTTACTCAAAAGAAAAAAAAAGCATGTTTTTTTTCTTGGTACGAAAAAAAAAGGAAACCATTTTAGCCATAATCAGTGAAAAAAAAAGGAAACTAAAGCAAATCCAATTTATCTGATTGTATAGCCAAAGAAAAAAAAAAGTTGATAGCATAAAGAAGATGATCTTTTTCTTGTAAAAGATGGAAATTTTAACCTGCTTCAAAATCATCGCTCAATTGCATAAGAAAAAAAAATCGATGAAACAAAAGTAAACAAGGGAAAATTCCCAAAAACAAAATTTTAGTTAAAAAAAATGAAATTATGGAAGATCAAAGATTATGATCATATACCTTTTGTCGTTCTGGGTTTTGTTTATTTTGCTGCATTCGTTTGTTCTTTACATATTCATCTGGATTTTGTTTCCATTGAAGAGTTTATAAAGAAGACATACAAGAGGGTGCAAAAAAAAGAAAAAGCGAGGGAGTAACGTACGAGGAGAGGATTAGCGACGTCTATGCCGCCACGTGTGTTAAATCAACGGTTGACATTTAGTGGGTCCAACTTATTGACCCCACATATATATATATAGTGAAGGTTTTTTATCATCATTACCTGTTTAACAGTAAAGAAAGGGAATGGAGTCAAAATTCAATAACAAGTTACTGTTTTTTTCTAATCTATTTGGGAAAAAAAAGTAGAAAAAGAAATAAATATATATATATTTGTGGAATTTTGAAGCAATAATTTTATTTTATATTTCTTAAAGGAAGAGACTTTGACATTAATTTTATTTTATATTAACATTATTAGTATATTTGAGTAATTTGTATAACATTTTACATGTTTAGATATTAAATTAGACCCAAAAAAATAGATATCAAATTAGGAAAAAGTATATTAAATTGCATCTAAAAAAAGATTCAATATCAAATAGGGGTGTTCAATCCGAACCGAACTAGCATTAATCGAATTAACCGAACTTTTTAAATCCTTAACCATTAACCGAACCAAACTATTTCAGTTAGTTCAGTTGGTTAACCAAATTAACCAAAATTTTTATATTTTTTTGTTAAAATAAGTATAAAACATATCAAAAAATAAATCGGTAATGTTTATTTAACCGAATTAACCAAAATAAAATTAACCGAATTGGTAATATATAATATTAGTTGTTTAAAAGTTCGGTTAATTTGGTAATTTTCCGATTTCGAATCGAATTAACCGATAAACAACCACCAACTGAATTAGATCGGTTAACTGACCGATTAACTTAATTAGTTTGGTTTGGTCGGTTGATTTTAACCGAAACTTAAACACCTCTAGTATTAAACTAAGAATAAGTTTCAAATTCAGGGTATCAAATGTCAAGCTTTAGAACTATATTGAACCAAAAAAAAGTTTAAATACCAAATTTTTTTTAAAAAAATTCAAGTGCTAAATGTTATAATAAACCTTGTTTAAAACCGAAGCCGCACGACAAGGAAGGGAAGAAGAACAAGTTTCTTTGTACTTTCTTTTTTCTTTGTCATTATTACTATTTTATTTTCTGATTGGGTAAAATTAAGGGAAATATAATTTTCCTTTTCGAGATAAAGAAGTGGGACTACAGAGATGTGGGGTTGGGGTTGGGGTTGGGGTTGGGGTTGGGGTAGGGTTTGGTTTATGTACGATCTTTTCATGTCTACTTGGACTTTAAAATGACCCTAAAACTTTAATTAATTAAATAATTAATTTAAATATATTTTATGTTATTGATTGAGTTTTAGTTTAATTGGTATTTATATTGTTGTCAATGTAAAAAGATGTGGGTTCAAGTACACTGAAATACATTATTCTCTTATTTAAAGGTTGTGGAAGGACTATGTGGAGTTTTAAGCATGGTATAAAAAAAAGCAAATATAATAAAAACCTATAATGGAATTATTTTTAAAATTTAGACAACGTGATATATTTTGTAATGTTTACATAGTATTGTATTGTATTTTTACATATTTAATTTTATGTATATAAATTATATAATATATAAAATAAATAAATATATTACAAAAGTATGAAACAGGTCAAGCTCAAGCATTGAATATTGAAATCCAAGCTCGACCCATATTTTAAATGGGCTTAACTTTTTTTTTTGTTTAAGTTCATTTTTCGAACTTACTATTTTTATCCAGTATCTCAGCTCATAAATAGTTCTAGGGGGACATATGGGCACATTTTGAGTAAGAATGGCAATGGAGTGGAGCAGGCGAATGTTGGTAGATCCACTATTGCTACACAGTTGGCACGTTTTGCTCCATCATCTATCCTACTTCACTATGGATGTATAATCCTAAAAACTACTACCACCTTCATGAATGTTGGATGCATCTATCCTCGTCCCGCCCCACTCCACCTCACCTCTATCTAATTCAATATGATTTTTAAAATACAAGTACCACACTAGACATTTTATGAAAGTATAAGTATCGAGTGTAGTATTTTATCAAAAATATTTAAACATAAAACATAATAATATTTTCTATTACACATACATTTTTACTAAAATAATAATTTAATATGGTAGAATAGAGTGAAGCAAGACGAAACAAGTAATTACCATAATCGTTCTATATATATACTGTCTAAAAAATCCACCTATCCGACTCTATATCTACTTTTTCAAAAGAAAAAGATCCCGTCCATTATACAAAACAATTCAAGCTTTGCCTTCACTAATTTAAAAAAGGTGATGGTGAAGTCCAATAGTTGCATGGGTCATCTTATTTTTACATGAATTTATGATCATGCGAATTTAGTTGAGTTGAGGCCATGACTTTCTGCATGAAATCATAGGAAAAGTATTTAGCAAATGTAAATAATAACACTATTGAGGACAATTAGGAAACGAATCATTTTCACAAATTTCCTCTTATCTTCTCCTTTCCATTTCTTATTTTCATTTTACTTATCTCATTATCTCTTCATTTTCCCATCTTTTATCTAAAAATTACTAAAATACAAATGTTGATGCCCAAACCATTTTACTTATCATGATTTAGGACCATTACCTTTTTCATCCTTTTTTTTCTTTTTTCTTCACTATTTTTAAATGGATTTTTGGACCATTTCTTCCTTTTTCTTTTTCCCTCTATTTTTTTTTCTAAAAATATGATTTCATGTATTTAAATTTCATTTTTTATTTTTTTATATAAATAAAAAATTGATTATTAAAAATGATTTTTTTTAATGAAATAAACGAGATGCCCCGGTAATGGAGTTTTATTATTATTATTATTATAGGGATTTTAGTTATAGCTATAAGCAAGAGGGGGACCATTTACTGATTCCTATATCTATATCTGAATCTTGTATTCTTGGTGGCCATTACAATTGACCCATTCTTTTCTCTCTTTTTTTGGTTAATATAATTTTTAGTCCTTGAATTTGGTAATTAAGTTTATTTTGGTACTTGTATTTTTTTTGTTTACTTTAATATTTTAATTTGGTAATTAGGTCCATTTTGATTCCTGAACTTGAATTCTATTAAGATTCGATGACATCTCATTTTGAGATTGCAGCACATCATTTGAAAGCTTTTAAAATATATACTCTTAATTTTCAGGTGGCGACGTAACACAATCTCAGAGTGTCATGCGTTAAACTTTTACATTTGTCAAGTTTATCGATCAATTAAGTATTAAATTGGATAAAAAAAGTATATGTACTAAGTAGACTGAATTACGAAGTTTAAGGATTAAAAATTATATTACCCCTTTCCCCCTAATTTTTTGTGTGTGATTTTGTTTTCCTTTTTAACAACTATTACATGCATCTCAATTTCACAGCCAATTGGGTGGTAAAATGAGATTATTGATTTCTCAGGTTTCAAATAAAGATGAGGACAGAAGCGACAAATTTGTTATTACAATTCGGTCAATTACATATTGCAGTGTGAATAGAAAAAGAGATAGGAAATTTGAAATTAGAATTTCCATTTTTTTTTAATATGGAAAAGATTTGGATTCAAATTTTGAATATTAAATTTAATATCAATTAAGATTTCAAATTAAGAATATCAAAATTTACCATGACTCAACTTACCAAAATTAAATCTTAAATGTTTTTTTTAGAACATAAAAATCCAAAAAAATTACATTAAAATAAATCTAATTTTCTAAAGGGGAGGCCTCAAACACATGTAGTCTTTCTCTCCTCTCTTGTACAAATTTGGCGATTCCATCAGCTTTCCTGTTGTCCTCCCTAGGAATATGCCGAAGGATCCAATGTCCTATTCTCGATAAAAGATTGTGAATTCTCCTAACCAACACCGAATCTAAACTATTAGGAGACTGATCATGAATTACGTTGACTGCCTCTATGCTATCAGTCTAAATTAGCACACTATCATATCTCTGCTCCAGAAGAAACGCTAAACCATCCATGATGCCCCATAACTCAGCCTCAGCAACAAAATAAAATCCCAAATACTTGTTATATCATATGATCCACCTTTCATTTCTATTTTGCAATACTCCCCCTGTTGCAGCTAATGCGATATCCAATTTGACCACACCATCTAACCTTAATCAAATCCAATTACTGCGCAGGGAAGAAAGTGAGCTTGTAGTTTGCAAATCAGCCCTTGTTACCTTATTGTTAAAGGAGACATACTGTTTGACCCAACTGTAGAAAACTTTAATAATTTTCCTTGCACTCCATAGAATATCCTGAAATGTGAGAAGGTTGCGATTTTTCTAGATACGCCACACAATGAGACCAAAGATTCATTGTCAATCAACGTCCCCCAAATGTATCTGTTGATGGTTCCGTAGATTTGCTGCTAGCTACTCCACTAGGCCACGTAAATAAAACCAAGATAGCTTATTTATTGGGGCTATATACTCCCAAATATCACTAGATGCAGGACAATATCTTAAAACGTGTAGCACATCTTCAAATCCGTGACGATAAAACCCATAAAAACTATCATAACCAATGCGCCTTTTTACTTTTTCCACGTTAGTAAGGAGTTGTTGCTGAAAGGCAAGCCAAATGAAGTACCTAACCTTTTGAGGGCCTTGAAATTTCTACAGAACCTGCCAAACCTCCTCTTTTGGATTCTACGACCCTTCCCGAATCCTCCCATAAGCACTTTTGAGTGTGAAGGATCCTATTGTTGTACCACCCCATGTAACTATATCTGAACCTATTGTTGGATGTGGCGGGGGAATCCCTACAATCCTTCGAATTATCTCGTCTAGAAGCCAGAGTCGAAAAAAATCAAGATTCCAATACCCTTCTTTAGTGGCTATATCCCTAAGAAGGCAGACCGTCACCAGATTGGAGTGAGATGGGATATAATTACAAAGAGGCCCAACAATAGGAACTCAAGGGTCCTTCTAGCATTTGATACTGATCCCATCCTCCACTCACCAAAGTAAATTCTCTCGTATGAGCGACCATACCTTTGATAAACCTCTCCAAAGAAAAGAGCCACTTCTTTGGGCCAAAGTCTCTGGTAAGCCATTTTGGATCCTATATTTTCCCATAAGGACACGAACCCAAAAAGCATTAGAATCTAAAATAATCTTAAATTTGAGTTTCATCATGAAGGCTGTTGTAACCGCCTTAAGCCCAAACCACCGTCGAGGCCGACAAATGGATTCCCAACTGACCATGGCCATTTTTCCCACTACTAGAAGACCTCCAAATGAATTGCGTAACCAAATGTTTAATTTCCTCACAGAGTCCCTTAAGGATCATCATGGACTGTATAAAATAGTTGGGTATAGTTAAAAGGATTGATTGAGCAAGTGTGGCCCTTCCAACTAATGAAAGTTGTCATACATCCCAACTGTGCAACTTGCTCCTAATCTTATCCATAAAAAACTTAATGTACTATTGGTAACCTACTCGTGAAATAGGGACACCCCCAAGTAAAAGCCCAGGTTATGCACTTTATGAAAATCGAAGATATTGCTAAGCCTCCTAGCTAAATCATCATTAACCTTTTTGGAGAACCAAATATTGGTCTTTCGCATATTGATTCGATCCTCTAAGTACTCACAAAATCTATCCAATATTCATTTAAGAATCTTGGCTTGTTGTACATTGGCGTGGCTAAATAATATGAGATCATCTAGAAAAAAAATGTGTGAAAAAGTTAGGCCTAAACGGGTCAATCTAACCGGAGTCCACTATTTAGAGTCGATGGATAAACGTATGTTGTGCCCAAGCCACTCCATACACATGAAAAATAGGTACAGAGATGGTGGACACCCTTGACAGACACCTCTAGCTGGCTTGAATTTCTACAAAGCGACACCATTTCATAGAATCTATATAGTAGAGTTCGTAATGGTAGACATTATGACATTAATGAGAAAAATTAAGATACCTGTATCTTGTAAAGATGTCTCAATAAACTCCCACCGAACCCAGTCATATGCCTTCTCCAAATCTATTTTGATGACCAACCATCTTTTATTCTTCTGCCTACTCTTCATAAAATGAATTACCTCATGTGTAATGATGATGTTGCCTGTGATATTTCTATTGGCTATAAAGCCTGTCTGTTCTTAAGCTATTAGCTTTGGAAAGACTACTTTAAACCGATTGAAAATGATCTTCATAACCAACTTATAAAGAATCGAGCACAAACTGATTGGTCGAAACTATGAAAAGATCTCTAGACCTTGGGAATAAGGAATATTAAGGTGTTATTCAAATCCGGATCAATAGTATCTCCAGCAAACACCTCATTAACCCATTCACAAACAGAGCTACCTATTTGCTTCCACTGATTCTAGAAGAATAAAGCGTGGAACCCATTACTGCCTGGTGCTTTCAGAGGGCCATATTGAACATAGCTCTCTTAATTTCCTCATTCGTGACCGACTTTCCCAAAAACTGAACCTCCTTATCCTTTAATTTAGGAAAGGAACTTCGAGGGAGACTTCTCATCGGACCTGGTTTCTCACCATAAAGCTTTTGAAAAAAACTAACTTCCTCATACTGAAGCTCATCTTCATAAAAAATCTAATTTCCCTTATCATTTTTCAAAGCATTGATCCTATTAAATTTCCTCCTTTATAAAGTGCGCCTATGTAAAAACCTGGTGTTATGATCTTCCAAATACAACTAGTCATACCTAGCTTTCCGTTTCCAAAGTGCAAAACAATTTCCAACTCTTTGCGCACCTCCATTTCTAATTGTAAAAGATGATTCGAATGCACCAAGTCCAACTCCCGCTGAATGCTCATGAGCCTCTAGGTAAATATTTTTTTCAAGTTTCAATGTGCCCAAACACATCCTTGTTCCAAACCTAGATATAAGAAGTGAAACAAGCGAGAGATTCTGTTATACTACCATTGAAACTCTAATTTTTCTTAACAAAATCTAAAAATTTCGGATGCTCGACCCAACCAGCCAGAAACTTATAAGGACGTCCTTAGGGAGTTTTAACTTTTGGTTTAGGAGAAAGAAAAAAAGGCCCGTGGTCAAACTTGGGCCTCGAAAGGTGAGTCACCAAGCTATTAGGAAAAGCAGTAACTCACGCTTCTTTACAAATTGCTCTATTTAACCTTTGGACGACCCCACCTTTATGCCAAGTAAACGTTGGACCTCTAAATCCTAAATTATGAAGCTCACATGATTCTAAAAACTCACCAAATAAAGAGTATCTCATTCCTATGACCCGCCTACCCCTCTTCTCATCAGACAAGAGGATAGTATTAAAATCCCCGATCGCTAGCCAGGGAATCTTTTCGTCGTAAATAGTCAATTTCAATCATTCTCGAAGAAGTCCCCACTTCTGTTTGTCAGGATTGTTATAGGCAAAGGTGATTAAAGCCAAATGTCAAAGGGAGCTATCAAATACCCTCGTCAAAATGAATTGGGGGTAACTTCTAACAACCTCAATACATAATGATTTCTTCAACCAATCAAAATTCCTCTCGAAAAACCAATTGTCTCAACACGAAAAGAAAATTGGAAACCAAGTTTCATAATAATTGAGTTTGCTTTACTCCCACTGACTCTCATTTCATAAAGTCCCACAATATTAGACTTAAACTCTAGGTTGTACACACGAAAAATACGCGAGGATTTAATACTGGCACATCCTTGACAATTCCATGCAAAAATGGAAAAACTCATAATAATATTAAATGAACAAATAGTGAAACTAACCTCTATTGGCCAAACAGAGCCATTGTCGCATGATGCTTACCACTAGTGACCTTCTCCCCTTTACCAACTACAGATTGAATCTGAAAATTAATAAGTTGACCATCGAGTTAATTATTTTTGACACTGGAACCTTGAAATTCCCTA
Organism: Gossypium hirsutum; assembly: GCF_007990345.1. Lineage (NCBI taxonomy): Eukaryota > Viridiplantae > Streptophyta > Magnoliopsida > Malvales > Malvaceae > Gossypium > Gossypium hirsutum. The sequence goes on from NC_053438.1 coordinate 11,470,032, forward strand.
TGAGTTTAAATCAACCTCCACACTCCCGTATGGTCCTATTAAAAGGCCTACTAGTATGGTTAAGATTGCTTTTGTTCTCAGAACCATGCCTTTTCGATGTCACCTGATCAATACCTGTATCCCCAAAGCTCTCACCCTCCGGGGAGCCACTAGCCTTCAGGTTATAATTCTTTTTAAAAGAGATGGTCAAATGCCTCCCCAAATCTAAAACCCCGACAGATGATTCTACAAGTGATTCCACTAGTCTTTCAAAAGTGGGGTTGAAATATGTAGTGTTAGACTAGATAACATATAGAAATAGAGAAATGACATCATATTCAATCATATGTGTGGATGCCACTTGTAAATGACATCATATTCAATCATATGTGTGGATGCCACTTGTAACACATGCATTTCCAAAGAAGCTGTTGAATCGGGGATCACCAAGGCGTTCTGTTTGGGTTGGACTAACGACTTGTTGGAAAAAATTAGTATAGGTTGTAGACACTAGTCCCAATTTCTCTAAAACTGACCCAGACTCTAGACCGACCTTCTTTCCATTCGTCTTAATTAAGTTTCTCCAACCTCCATATCAGACCCGCTTTCATCCATAGGCACAACGTCACCCCTCTCTCCAGGCCCAATAGCCTTCATTTGGTCCATTCTATTTAATGCTTCCATGTTCGCCTTAGATGGCCCAACATCCACCTTATTCTTTCCTTTTAAATTGTCTCATGTAAGATTTTCCAAAAAAAAAATCCCCTTTCTGGAAATTTGTTAACAGTTTCCATTCTTTAGCTATTTCAATCTCGGCGTCTCCATTGTCAAGGCCAGGCAAAGCCTTAAATTTAGATCCTACCGAATCAAAATCCTAATTTTTATGCCGTTGATTCCTACTCTCCCTTGTATTCTGCCAAGTTTTTTGCTCAACCAACATGGCCTGAATGCCTCTACCCTCTCCACCGTCGCCTCACCTATTGGTCGCGCCTTTCGGCGAAGTTTTCTTCTCACCTGACTTGCTTAGATCTATAGTAGAGATAAAGCACGAGTCTTTCACATGTCTATACCGACCACATGAGAAACATACAGTCAGCAACGACTCAAATTCCACTCTCTGCATCCTACCATTGATTAGGATTTACTAGACAAGTGGTCGATCAAGGTTGACATATACCACTAACCTAGTGAACATTCATTTCGATTTGTTATCGGTCATGAAGTCAAGTTTTGCCACTTTGCCAACCAGCCCACATATTTCCTCCAAAACTTTCCTTTTGTATAAGAATCCCGACAAGCTAGGGAGCCGAATCCAAGCTATCACCACACTAGGGAATGACTATAACGAGTTGAAATCCAGGGTCCATGGCTGAACCGTGAGATACTACCCAAACACAATCCAAGGTCCCTGGGTAAGAACATTCTCATAATCCTTTGAACTTTGGAATTTAGCTAAGAAATAGTTATTTTCAATATCCATGAATTGAAATAGCGAAGATGGCTTTCAGAGGATAGAAATCCAATTATGTAAGGTTGAATACATTGTGTTCCGTCCAAGAAGCTTCCCCAGCACCATACTAGACATGTCCATCACTAATAACTATTGCATCCTATCGAAAAATTCAATTGTTGGAATTCCATTCATTGTGGATTTCGTAATGTCTCCCTCAAAAAGTTCAAGGTCCTCCTCAATCCCATTCCTAGAATACATGGAAAAATTCTTAGATACAAAGGCTTTTTTTCTCAACAACCTATCTTTCCATGAAAACACAAGCTCCGGTGGTAGATCCACCGAGATCTCAATGCCTTCCTCACCTTTCTTTCCTTTGAAGCAAACCTTTTTGGTATTCTGATCATCAACCAATCGGCCACCACCGTCTTCTTCGGTGCCTTTTGGTATATTTGGTTGCAATTATTGTTTGTCGATTGAGCTTTTAAAATTTTCAAATTGAATCTTTATGATAAATAATTCAATCTTAAATGTTGATAAAACAAATTTGTTACATAAAAATCACTAGCATATTCATTGACATTATATGTTGATTTAGAACATATATTGGAATATATAACATTTAGTAAAGGAAGCAAAATGCAATTCTGACTCTTAAATAAAATTCATCCATATGCATAGAACGGTTAATAAAACTATTGAAGGGCTAATCTAGAATTATTGGACTGGCTAGCCTGTTACCAAGCACGATAAGCCACCCATTAACTACATTTATTAGTGCCTTCAATTATTTCATGAAAAAAAGCCGAAGATGCATTTAAAGTGATTTAAGACTTAGTAGGGACTAGGAACTCATTAACCCAGTTAAAAAATTATGTTTGTCCAAAATTTTATTTTTTATTTTAAAATAATTAAATTTTTATCATGTAAAATTTAAATTTTAAAACTGCATATAAAAGTAGCTCCTTCATTAATATTTTAATAAATTTTAATCTCCCATTTAAAAATTAAATTTACCACTTGAAATATTTTAAATAAGTATCTGATAACAACTTTCATAAACAAATCTTCCAGCAATTTCAAATGCACTTAAAAAAGATGAGATATTTCAGCCACTCAAACTTTGCTCTCTTTTTCTCCAAGTTAATCTAAAAGATAATAATAAACATTCCATACTCCTCTTTTATTTACTGCTTAAAACATTTAAAAATAGTTCAACATTAATGTTAAATAAAAGCAAACTCAAAGGAAATTTATTTATGATGAGTATATTCCTCTAATATTTAAAAAATATAATTTTAATAATATTTTTTTATTTGGTTAAAATGATAAAATTATATATATATATATATATATATAATTGCCCATTACTAATGCTTGAAGTTTAAAAGTAACATCATTTCATTTATTGATTTATTTTATTAAATTATGGAAGAAATCAATCTTTGCTCAAATTAAGGAAAGCCAGGCTATTACAGCTAATACCATGTTTATATTTATATACTTTAATAATATGTCTCGTTTATTTTTTTATTTTATTTTTTAAATAGTTATTAAATTAAATTTTTTTTATATATTTTAAATAGTGAAAGCAGTTTTTGGAATTCAATTTAATTATTTTTTTTGGAAAAATAATATTAAAATTTAATTCCACCCAATATTATGTCAAAATAATTATTTTAAATATGCTGTGAACACTCAATATTAAATTCTGTAATATATGGTCATAGTTGGATAATTATAATTCCATTATTTATAATAACTTGTAATGACAGATAACTCCAAACAGAAGTAACCATATAGAATGAGATTTCTCCATTTTTTATAAACCGAATTAACAACAAATAGGTTAAAATATGCCATAAACCCCTATACTCTTTACAAATTGGGAATTTAATCTCTATACTTTTATTTTTAAAAATTTAAGTCCAACTGTCAGCACTATTATTATTATTTTGTTAGATTTATTGGTGTGACATTTTGAAATAATAATAAAAAAAACTCACTTGGTAACCATATAACTAAAAAGATCACATTGTAATGAACCTGAATTCAGCAAAAGAATTTTAATAGTGTTAACAATTGAACTTGAAATTTAAAAACTAGAAGGATTAAACTTTAAAAATACAAATATAGAAACAAAATTTCAAATTGGAGAAGAGCATAAGCACTCATGACATATTTTAACCTTACAAATATTTTTAGTCGACTTGGGGAAGTTTCAGGAGGCAAGTAGGTGTCTTGGCCTCCCAAAAATGATAAATTAGCTATATGGTCTGTTCAAATTTTATGAAATTATAAATTAATATAATGATAAAATCGTACTTTGATCTCCAAAAGTTTTTATTATTCATTTTTTTTATCTCTTAAAGCAATTTTTTAACTTCGCCATGAGAAAATCCTCATTCGTTGTTGAATTAATGAATATTCTTTCTATATAAAAAATAATATTAAAGTAATCGAATTAAAAATTAAACTGATAAGAAGTTTAGTTATTAGTTTAGTTAGTCCATAGGTTGAATAGGTCGATTTTATTAAAAAAATAATTATAACTGTTGAGTATTCGTTTTTCCTCCTCTCTCTTGAGGGTTTATTTATATATTTGTAAGGTACGATCCTTTGATGTGATGTACTAGGATCAAATAGGCCTCATACATGTTAACATGTACCCTCTCTTAAGATTAACACGTGTCTCCCAAGTATGAATTCACTTGCATTGTGGCGAAGTGCATGGGCGAACCATGCAGGCGAACTACATGACAATGAGCTATATACTTTTGAAGTAAGAAGAGTCGGGTCGGCCCTAACTGGATAGTGGGTCGGTCCAGAAACGGATAATGGCGAGCACTATAACAATAACAAATGTTAGATATAGTAAAAATATTAATAAGTATATGTATTTGGTAAAATGACATGGTCTTTGTTATATATTCAAGGGGTTGAAATGTGTTAAAATTTGGTCATATACAATAATTTTTTTTTGAAAAACAACTTTTTCTTTTTCTTGGTTTATACTAAGTACGAGGATTTTTGTTTTATGATAGGTATGTGATTGAATAACTCGTTAAATTTTAGTTTAATCAATTTATTTTTTAAAATAAAAAATTTTAGTTTAATCGATTAATTCATAAATAAGATCTATTTATTATCATTAAAAAATGTATACATATAGATATAATTTTAAAAAGATTGAGATTAGAATATTTGAAATTTAAAAATTTTTTTATAGCGAGTGGAATAAATAAATAAATAGAGTGAAATGCAAGAAAAAAATCATATTTCTTGTGCCTTTGGAGTATGTAATTCCGTCATCCCCGGTCCAAGTCAAACGCATGCTTGAACAACTAGTAAAGCCATTCAAAACTCAACAAAGAAGCATTCAAATTTCCAACCCATTTTTTATTCATGTAAATTGGAGTTGAATTTCGACTTTGAAAACTGCTGATTTGGTTTAGTGCGATAAATTAACTATATAAGCAGTTTTTCTTTTTTCTTTTTATTTGTTCTTTTAGTTTGTGGTTGTTTATTTAGCTTAGTGGGATAAATTAACGATGTAAGTCTACTTCGACCCGTGATTGTATCAAGCACTGTCACCCTAAAACTTGACTTCCTAGGATGGATTTTTGAAGTAATAATCCTATTATGCCGTAGCATATGGAATGTAATGTATGTATTTTGAAGTGCATTATCAGATCTTAACCCCTCAAATCAACCTATAAACTTTTACAATTTCACCTCTAAATCCTAACCCTAAACTCTTAAAAAACTCTAACCTTAAACTTAACAGAATTGAAAAAGCCCAACCCTAGGAGAGAGAGGGGGAAAGCATGAACTATTTTCTTAAATTAAAAAAAAAAAGGGCTTATGGATGTAGTAAGAAACGAACTCAATTCCCATGTTCAATTTTATATCCGACTGTTTTGGAGTTTGGATATTAACGTTAAATTAGTATATAGTAAGAGTAACAGAAGTGGATTAGGCTCACAAGCTTCACAATTCGCAAGCATTTATTTTTAAACAAACTAGGGATAACAAGTTCTTCCCATGGTTGATATGCAATAGCTAGCATTATTCTATACATGGACATTGATTTTCTTCTTTCAAGCCAAGAACTTTTCCAATAAATTCCCAAAGAAGAAGCTTGTTTTAGCCCATCCGCTGGTCTCTGCCTCCCGTGCTTTCGTACTTGATGGATCCTTCTTTACGTTAAGCATCATTGTCTGTCCGATTTCTTTGCGAAGTGCTTCGATTGTCTTTGCATCTACAGGATTACCGTAAGCATCTCTAACATAGAAAACATTCACTGCTTTCTCCCCAACTGTTGACACCCCTGCCCTTCTAACGGACAATCCGTTCTCTCGGAGAATCCTTGTTACTTCGGACAACAACCCAACTCTGTCCTTTGCGCAAAGCTCCAGGCTTAAACCCTGCATTCGTTACATGGATCATGTTTTTCTGCTTATTTTGTGTACGAAATGCAACATTTCAGCTAGGTACATTCTACTCACCTCACTCACTCTTCTATGAATGGCGGCTTCGAGACATTTAACAACCCTTTCTTTCTCTCCTTCAGTATCAAGTGTGCAGCCATCCATGTGGCGAATAAAATATTCCTACGATTCGAAAGACATTAGGATAACTTATGCACATATAACCTAATTTGATACAATACATGGACGGAAGTTCTTCTGGTCCTTTCTGAAAGATTATGAGAAATGATGGGATTACCTGTGAAGCATAAGGACCATTGGATGAGATGTTAGCATGAAAAACTACATATTGCATGTCCGTGAGCGTGCAGACAATGTCAAACATGAGCTTAGCTCGATCTTTGCACCGGACAGTAACAACCGAGTATCCTTTCTCCTCACAGCGCTCAACTGTGATCTTTGGTTTGAAGGATGGAGGATAGTCAACCTCAGTTGTCACTCCACCACCTTCGTAATCCCTATCAGCAAACAGCATTTGATGAAGCCGGCGATCAATATGAGTGAATCCCATGGAGAAGCTGGTACGAGCCACATTGTCATCGTCCTCACAACCACGCATGATGTGCTTAAGCTGCTCCTCCATAATAGACAGTCTGTTGGGATCATCCACAGACCCACTCGTGGTATTATCATTGACATAGAGCACACATGCTATTCGTCTATTATGTGTCCATACTTCCGCAACAGTAACATTGAAGTGAAGGTTGGCAAGGACAGCCGAGATCTCTGATAAGAGACCAGGCCTGTCCCTTCCAATGAGTTCGATGGCAGTGTGATTACCAAAAGAGTGCACCCCGACACGTTTGCCAGGGCAGTCTTTCATCCCATCTGTAGTGTGGCCCTTAGGTCCTAGAACCTGTTAAAATAAAAATACAGTGTGCTATGAACGCATACCATGGTAGTAGGCCTCAAGAAGAGCAGAAAGAGAGGGAGAAATACACCATTTTACAAGCATCATAATTTAGCAAAAAAAGAAGATAAGTTCGAGAGGAAAAGAAACCACATACCCTCTCTATGTAATCAATGGTTTTTCCATCGGTGATCTTTTTTCCTTGTTGATCCGTGACATGAAACACTGTTTGCAAAGAATAAAAAAGTGTCAAGTACTCAGTATTGGGAAGAGAAAAACGGAGGGGGAGAGAAACATAATGCCATTTTCCTGCTACTGCTATAGCCATATACGTTGATGCTTATCCGTAATTGATCTGTTTAACAGTAAAGAAAAGGATGAAACTACATTCTGCTTTATAGTTGAAAGGACCTCCATAATATAGGAACAAAGCTCTATCGCCTAACATAAACAGAACACATCTAGTATATATCATTATCCTACCATCCATGAACCATCCACCATCAGAGGAGACATAAGCTTTGGTAATAATGAAGTCAAGGTCCGATAGTATTTGCACAACTTCCAGCAATATTCCGGGTTTATTCACGCTGTCAACCTATATGCAAATAATGATTTAGCTGTTAGCACTAAGAATGATTGATACCGCCCATTAAGTTTGTTTTGTATTGAAATTTACCTTTATAAGAGTACAGTCACTGCAACTCGTGTTATCGACGGACACCCTGCCGGAAAAGGTATGAGAAACAAAGAGTTACAACTATAGAAAGGTCTTCACTGCTAAATGTGCCTGAAATCTTCTCCAATGCTCTGTCCTTTTATATGGAAAAAAACCCCTTATAACACAGAAACACAATTCGGTAGCATAACATTTGATCGATTTGCATATTTTTGCAAACTGTAAATCCAAGGAATTATAGTGACTCAACCATCAAGGTTGTTGAATTTTGTTGCTTGTTTTGGGACAATAACGATAACAGACCTCAAAGAAGAAAAAGAAAAAAGGCATGTGGATAAAGAAGGTAGAACCTTGGAGGATTTATTCTGACACTCAGGTTCTCATACTCGGGATCAAAGTATGGCCAACAAACTTTAGCCATTTAAACCGCAGCTTCACAATAATCCAAATGTGTTTCTCTTTCTGTGTCAAAGCAGAATAAGCTCAGTTATCAGGAGATACACATTAACTATTATGTAAGGAAAAAAAGTTTCATATTCTCACGAAAAGAGATTGACTTAAACATGTAGATGCAAGTTATTAAGATTCATCAAATCAGCCAGAAACATGTGAAATGTATCGTAAGGTGCACTCTAGTATTGCAAGCCACCGACAAGGAAGGAAATCTTTCCGAACATTTACCTAATATGAACAAACAAACTGAAAAGCCTAGCTTCACAAGTTCTATATCAAACGGCTTGTAGTTGAGGAGCAAGCAAAGGAGCTGTAAATTACAATGATAGACGATATCTTCAATCTTTGTGCACGACAAGAAGAGTAACTACTGTTTCCGAAGAAAACAAGAAAAGGTCTTCTTTGATGATTTAGCTTGTAGTTAAGGTTGCCTAATTTGGCAATCCTAGGTGGATGGAAATCAGGTTCACATTATGGCAACAAAAATCTGCAAATAAAGTGGAGGAAAAATTAATAATGCAAATACGGAGAATCCAAAATCATTTTAGCGTCATTATATGTACTTATATATATCTATGTATCTTTATAAACTTCATCGAGCAAAGAACATTGAAGTATTGAAATTAATACAAGCTATGCAACAAACCTCAACTACTAAATCCAGTACAGGCATTTCTCAAGCTCTTGCTTAGCAATTTTAACTCTACCAGTCATAAGACGGGTTTGCAACACTACTTATGCCCAATCTTTCGACTTAAAGGATCAATCCCTCTAAGACTTCAAACCGGGAATAAATCATACAACAGAATAATGCATCCCTTGTGAATCACAGCTTTAAATGTTTGATAGCTTTCAATTCTCATTCCTCCCTACGAAAATGCTTAGTTTGGATATGTTTGGTTCAAACCCGAAGACCCAAACCAAAGGTAGTGTATGATTAGAATTAGTACTACCAATGTGACAGCAAAGAACAAAATTGACCAAAACAACTATGAATTGGCATAAGGATTTGATTTTTAACATTTTCTTTTTCCGAAACATCCGTATCAGGAACAGTCTACATACTGCCATTAAGCCTCACTATCAGCAGCATCACCACTGTTTGTTGCAAATATCTTATCAAGGCCGTCAATTCTTAAGAGGAATTAAAAGTAAATAATACTAGTAAAGTGGGAAATTGTATATGAATTTACTCCAGTTAACTAATTAGTCATTATCACTAAGGAGTCATTATCACTATAGTAATCCCACAAAGGAAAGAAATTTTAACAATCAATCAATTAATTAAAGCTTGAAACTAGTGAGAGCTTGCTGCAAAATTCATCCTATAAAAATACCAAAAGAGAAGCTGAATATTCCTTAATCCAAGTTGTACATCTCAGAAGGAAACCTGCAAATTCTCAGGAGAAAAAAACAGAAAAACAAAATGAAAAGAAACATGAAAGAATACCCTACTCAGTAAAGAAGATGACTTAACTGGAAAACCGAGCAAATTTATACGCAGCCATATATGGTAGTAATTGAAACAAGAACTCCATGCAGAGAAAAAAAAAAGAACAAGAACAAAGAATTCAGATTACCCATCTCCGGGAGAGATGTTAAAAAAAGTACTAAACTAAATTACCTTTGAAAAACCCTTAACTTATACAGCTTTGCTTCTTCTTCTTCTTCTTCTTCTTCTTCACATTCTATCTTATCTTAGTAAAGAGAAAACCGAAGAGAAAACTTTCTTTTTTTTTCTTTTTTTTTTGGTGAGTGAATGAATCTTTTAAAAGAGAGATTCTATGCTTTTCTACGTTGGAATACCACTTTCATAAAATCATCATGCTTTGCTTTCTATATGTTTCAACCAAAATTCGAGCTTTTCTCTTTTTTTCTTGAGCAAATGGAAGCTGGGAAAAATGAGAGAGACCACTTGAAAAATATGACTGATAAGAACGGCGTTGGGATTTAAATAAAATATAAAATAATATTATTGTAATACAAAATGATTAAAATATTATGTTTATTACTCAGTAATGACACGAGGCGACAAAATCGACCTTCTTCTTATATTTTCTGTAAGTTCAAGTTTAAACCCACTCTCAGCTGTGCGCGTGAGTGATGCTGACGTGGATGATTGTAAAGTATTGGTAAATATATATATTTTTGTGAATTATAAAGAGGAGAAAACAACCCGACTTGAGCTTAAGTTATATTTGGGGTGATGAATATTCTAATATATGAGATTTAATAATATTTTATTTTAACTTCCTACATTTGATATTTAAATTTGATAAATTGTTTGAATTGTAATAACCATGGTATAATCATAACTACAAATCCGAATAATTATAAGTATTAAACTATTACAAATGAATTATTTGAGTAACCACAAGTACAATCAAATTAATATAGCATAAACGGATTAAGAACTGGTACGATATTAAATTTGATAACATTTTAAATATGATATTTGAGTTTTTTTTCTTACTGTGGTTCATATATTTGATACAAATTATATATTTTAGTACTAAGAGATGAAAGAAGTATTAATTTTTAATGTTTAATTAAAACTTTAACGTTGTTTTGAAAATTTATAATTTATAACTAATTTTTATAAAATCAATCTTAAAATTGAAAAAATCATAGATTATATTTAATAAATTAAATAAATTTATAATTAACCCTAAAGTTATTTTATTAACAAAATCAAGAAAATTTAAATTTAATAATATTAAAAATTAAATCTAAACTATATTCTTTATCTTATTTTGATACCTAAACTTGTTTTGGTCATTAATAGTATCTAAACTATTTTTTTCTTTCAAGTTGGTACCACGTTAGTTAAACTGTTAAGTCTACTTAAAAAAAGGCTTAATCTATAAATTGATACCTAATTATATCTTTTTTTTCATTTTGGTACATAAACATTTGTTGGTTAAATCGTTAAATCTATTTAAAAAAAGTAATCAACTAAAAATTGACATGTGATAAAAAAATGAAAAATGTTCTATATGTCATAAAAAATTGATTTTTTAATTTAATTCTAAAAACATTTTTTAACCGCGATAACTTTATGAAATTAACTTTGAAGGAGCGTGAAGCACGTGGTTTAGTGAGGCAGTGCTGTGGACCGTTGATATGGTATGAAAAATGGAGGATGATGGGATGGTTAGGGTGAGTTAAGGTTGGTTCAGAAAGTGGGGGAATTAAAAAACCTTGGGTGCCTTTCCACTTTATGAGTAAAGAATGGTTTGAGTAGAAACTGGGATGGTAGCCTAGCCTCATTCAACACTTAACTGCTTTACTTTGTATAAAGAAAAACAAAACGTGAAGATACAAAGAGGATAAAAGGAGGTTTGGGGGTAAAGAAATTGGATAAGCAATTAGGGGTGCAGGTTAAACAAAGGGTGCAAATGAATCAAACTTTTCCAATTAATTGGAACCATGAGACACCGAATCTAATTCCGAACCTAAACGTCAATGGATTTTCACAATTTTATTTTTTTTTCTCGAAGGAATCGAGATCACATGCTCCCAATTGTTTTCATCATTACTGAAATTTTTAACATTTTCATTTTAATTTTTTTTCACTATTTAAAACTCATTATATCACTCAATAAAAAAAAGAAGAAGAGAAGATATTTTGGTTGAAATTAATTAAATAAATTATGATGAATGATCAATGATTAGAGGTAAGCATGAACTCTTAGGTTGATATCAAGTAACCCAAGAAGGTAATTTAATGGTTTAGAATCAACCGAAAAAGTGCAAAGCAAACATTGATGCTTAATCTTCGAATACAATTTTGATGCTTGTAAAAATTGCTGATTTGATAAAAAAAATTATGTTTAAATTTTTAGTCGATAACAATTTTTTTTACACAATATCTAGAATTACTTATAGTTTCACCCCAATTCATAATTGATAGATAATACATTTCTGTGCACTCAAATCTACCTTCTCTTACATTAATAACAATATTCATACTGATTGAGGTAAGACTCAATCCGAATAATTTTGATTCTTATGTACAAGAAAATATGAAAAGCCAGAAAAGAATTGAAATTTCATTATCTTCGTATTATTTTTTGTAGTGAAATAATTCAAGTAATTAACTTTTGAATTTGTTTTTTTTTTTTCATTTTGTCTTTCCACTATTTTCTATCCACAATAGTTTTAAAATTTAACATTTTTTTTTGGTTAAGGTATGGAACTTTGAATTCATCAATACTGATTTTTGTTTTTCTAAATTTTATATAAAGATTTTAACATTTTTCAGGTGATAATTTCACATTATTATTCTTAAATAACATTCAAGTTTAGATGCTAATAAAAAAAATTAAAAATTAAGTTAAAAAACTACAAAGTTCTTTTAAGAAAAATATATATAGATGTGAAAACAAAAAGTAAAATCCTTGTTTGATCTTATTTCATCCTGAGATATTTATTAAAGGATTTTGCTTTAACTTTTTTTAAAAAAATTACTATCACAAATAGAATAAATAGTACAACATAAATATGTTGCTTTTAATTTTAAATCTACTTTTCATATATTCTGAGAATTATTATTTTATCCAAGAAAAATATTTGGTATATTGTTAATGTAGTTTTTAAATTTTATAAGTAAAGTTAAGTTCATGTGTCCTTTAAGAGTATAATAAAATATTAAATAATATTTAGAAAAAAAGAGATAGATGAAATTTTTTTAAAATTATTTATGAAATAAAAAAATATTATCAACAAACCAAATAAAATTGAAAAAGAGAATTGAAAATTTCCACAACTAAAATTAAAAATCCAGCCAGCAGCTTTGTGAAAATAAAATTATTTGTCTAAAAGAACCCTAAGCAAAAAGGGAATTTGTTGGATTTTTTACCGAAATAATATAAAATAATTAAATAAATACTAAAATGAGATAAAGACAGTAATATTTACGAATTTATGTAGGAGTTATAGTAAAAAATCGGTGTCATCTGACCAATAGGTGACATCCCTCTCCTCAACCACGGGTCACATCAAGTTTTAAAAAAAATTAATTTTTTATTTCCTTTCAACACCAAAAATAGAGTTTTTCTCTAAAAAAGTTATTTTTTAAACAAAAATAAGTTTTAGTCCGGTATTGCCGATTGACCAAGCAGCATCCGTGAAAAAATTATTTTTCTTTAAAAAACTTGTTGTTTGGTGGCTGGGGAGAGGGGTGCTGCCAATTGGTCAAACGGCACTAATTTTTTACTTTACCTCCTGTCTAGATTGGTAAACATTACTTCCTTTATCCCATTTCAATATTTATTTAATTATTTTATGTTATTTAAGTAAAAAAACCCATCTTTAATACTATTTGTAGTTTTTAGTTCTATTGGCCTGATATTAATTCACAATTTAATAAGGATTTTTTTAATTTTTAAAAAATCATATCTTTTTAAATATGCCAAAATATAAATAACTAGGTAGGTGGAGTAATAAACAAACTCCAATGTTCCTTTCTAAAAAAATAATTTAATTCAAATCATTATTGAATTAAAATAGAATTTAAATTTGGTCCTTAATTATTTCCTACCTTTTTTGTATTAAAAAATTGAGTTATACAAAAGCTCCACGTTACTCACCATCACATACCTAAATATAACAAAAATATTATATCTATCAAAGTTTTTTTTAACATTAATTTCATTATACGTTCTTATCATATTTGTTCTTTTTGATACAATGCCTAAAACTATCCATAGCCTTTCTCCAATCTTTAAATGGGAATAAAATGTGCTTCAGCGCACTCGAATCCACGTCCTCCTGTACTGATAATAATACCGATATCAATCGAGCTAATACTTAATTGACATATCTATCAAAATTTTACATGGTTAAAAAGTGGATGATTGTAAAAATGAGAATTACTATAACCAGTCATTATAAAATGGATTCTTTTAATAATCTTAAAGAAATTAAATTACCTTATTAACTAATTTTTACATTTTCTGAACCTTATTGACTAAATATTATAGATATATTATTACATAAAATATAAAATAGTGATAAAGAAAGAAGAGGTGGGTAATAAAGAGTAGAGGGAAGCAAAGCAAGTTGGGGGAAAAGTACATGAGGATTGGGGATCACCAAGGAGGCGTAGAATCCAGCACCACATGTGAGGGAGGCATTTGGCTGGAGGTCCCCACCAGCAGCAACACCAAACTAATGCGTTGACGCACGTCCCCAACTCCTTTTTGTATTTTTGGTTGCATCATTCAGCTGTCGCTGTGCTTTTCGGGCCCTAATGAAAACATAAATAATAAACTACAGAGACACACTTTGATGTTTCGTTTTCAAAGAAATTTCAAACAAGATTCATTTGATTTCTCCATCTTTTTTATTATATATGCTTTTATAGTTCATGAATCAACGACCCTGACGGAATACTGAATTTTTTCATAACCTGCTTTAATTTCCTCTCAACACTAAACACATGACGTTGACGCCTATTGAGTGATTATCTTTTCTTTACCTTTTATTTTTTTAATTTTAAGTATATAATTTATTTATTTATTTATTATTGTAATAAAAAAATGTGTGGTGGTTTACCCAAGGTTGCTTGAACCAGATCAAATCGGTTGGTCGGGCCAATTGAATTGAGAATCGATTAATATATTGACTCGAAGAAGGGTGTTGAACCGTTTGAACTGGAGAAAAAAATCAGTTGAATCGAATTTTTAAAAATTTTTAAATAATTTATTTAATCAAATCAAATAAACTAATCAAACCAATTGAACTGACGAATTGATAGTCCAACCGATTCAGCCATCGATCCAGTTCTAAAAGTCTTGAGTTTATCACGTGTGCAAATAGCCACTTCAATTGGTGGAAATCTCATGAACATAGGAAAAGTTTTTGAGAGAAATTTGAATATGCATTAACTTGATCAAACAACTAAAATTTGCATCTTAGTCCCGTCATCATCAAATAAACCTGAGGATTAACATTGATCAACCAAGAAACAATCAAACAACTGCCAAAAGCTTTAAAAGACCTACAACATTAGTGATGCATAAAAGACCAAATCTCATATGTTATATCCTCCTCCTCCTCATTATCTTAAATCTATCACCAACACTATGATCTATGATGATAAGACCCTTTAAGAAGGGTTCTTAATAGATCTGACAACACCCTTACAAGGAAAATATTATACATGTAAAAATGTTGGGGATCGATCCTTATAAACAATGAGATAGTAAAAGTGGAGAAGAACGAACATAAATATTTTACATGTTACACACAACTGTGTGTCACACACGGTTGTGTGCCAAGCTGTGTGCGATGCTCGTTCGCTTTTTCAACTCATATGTGTCAAACAGTGTAACTCTCTGTGCCTATGTGAGTTAAAATAAAATTAAAAAAAATTAGCTCCACTATGCACACGGCTTGGGACACGCCCGTGTAGATAAATTTTTTTGAATTTTTTTTAAAAAATAACATGAAATTAAAATGAATAAATAAGTAAAATAAAAACATTCGGGTTGCCCCCTGAGAAGCACTTATTTAGAGTTTAAGCTTGACTTCATTTTTTTAGCTAACGATTAAGGTGGATTTTGGAGCCGAAGCTCCTCTCTCTCGTTGTCAGTATTACCATCAAAATAAAATTTGAGACGAAGACTATTTACCTTGAATGTGCCGTAATTAGGGTGTGTTACCTCAATTGTTCCGTATGGAAATATGTTTTATACCACAAATGGGTTTGACCCTCTAGACTTAAGCTCTGAAGCAGACATTCGTGGATCTGATTTGTCTAGCAACACTTTGTCCCCAACTTTGAATTTTGTTCGTCCTTTTTACATTCACACTATGGTGTTGCATAATTATTTCTTTGACCGTTCTTGGGTTCTCATTAGCCTTTGTTCGCCATTCATCTAATTCATCGAGTTGTACCATTTGCTCTCCACTCATCTCTTGGTTACTATCACCTTGAAACGAATGTTGTTTGAACACGTATTCATTAGTTTTCTTGCAAAGAATGTTGAGTTGTATGATTCCTAACATTAACAGAATAACGAGTATCATATCGCTCACTAGGAACTCTAACAAAATCATGTGTTTGAAGAGTAACATTTTCATCACTTACACTTAACACAAGTTCTCCATTACCCATATCAATAATAGTTCTAGCAATGGTTAAAAATGGTCAACCTGAGATCATGGGTACCTCAATAGCTTCATCCATGTCCAATATAACAAAATCAACTGGGAATATAAATTTATCAACTTTAACAAGTACATATTCAATAATACCCCTAGGATACCTGATTAATCTATTTGCTAATTGAATATTCATCCTAGTGGGTTTTGGTTCCCTGAGACTAAGTTGTTTGAACATTTTATAAGACATAACATTTATACTAGCCCCAAAATCAACCAAAGCTTTTTCAACATTTAAACTATCAATAAAACAAGGAATAGTAAAACTCATTGGATCTTTAAGCTTGTTGAGTAGTTTGTTTTGGAGAATGGACGAGCAATCCTCATTGAGCTCCACAGTTGACAAGTCGTCTAACTTTCTTTTATTTTCTAATAGCCCTTTTAAAAATTTTGCATACTTGGACATCTACGAAAGAGTTTCAACAAAAGGTAAGTTAGTATGTAGTTTTTTAAAAGTTCAAGAAATTTAACATATTGTTCTTTTATGCTGTCTTACTTCAATGTTATCGGATATGGAATTCGTGGTTTGTATTCTCTAACCACCAACTTATGCTCTTTTTTTGTTTCTTCAACCCCATCATTTTTCTTAACAGTTTTTAGATTCAGTTTCTTTTCAGGCTCGACTAACCCTTCCACATTTCGAACAATGATTGCGTGGACTTGCTCATTTGGGTTTGTAACACCCTATATTCGGCCCGGTCGCCGAGCCCGAGTAACAGGACGTTACACCACCGTCACACATCAAACTCATAGTAATTTGTCACGTTATTAACAAATCATTCTTATTATAAGGCATTCACACGAATTTTAAGTCCAACATACATCAATCAACATTAAAACATGCTCAGCATACTTCAAACAAACTAATGATATCAATTAAACATGCATTACAACCACTTAGCAAAATTCCAAAACAAGTTATGTAGGTATCGATATTGAAACAAAGGTATCGATATTTCTCTTATATGGTATCGATACTGATTGAAAAATCAATACGAAAACAACATTTTTTTTCTCATAAAAAAATCAAACCCTATTATTTATCGGTACCTTTATTAAAGTAATGATTATTTTACCCCGAGTATCGATACTTGTGGTAAGGTATCGATACCAAATTACAATACTAACTTCCTGCACATTGAAATATCACAGAGGTGTCATTTTTAAAACCGAATATCGATACATTTGCTCTAGACCACAAAAATACAACACATCTAAGCATTTAATCCATTCCAACAAATATCTAATCAACATGCATGATTTACCTTTTTAAACCAATGTCAAAATAACCAAAATAACAGTTCAAAACATCAAAAACATGCCTGAGAAAGAAATAATATACCAAGGTTCAAGCCTATAGTTCCTAGGAATAATTAAGCTACAAAATATCCAAAACATCATGGCAATATCATGCAACAGTTCTACCACATCATTCAACGTCTATTGACCATACATACAGTTCATGGCACTTCAACATAACAAATATTCAAACCAAAACAATACCAATGAAATAATTATGACATCCATCAAAAGTACTAGAAAACTAAACCCATAAAATATCATGAGGACTACAATAATAATCAATTAAAGTTTAACCACATTACATTATCCCCACAGTTTAAAAAATAATATTAATACCACCTACGCAAATACTAAAGCCTAACTTGGATCACTTCCTTGGTATCCCCACACCTCTCACATCGTAAAGGCTAAATATCTGCAATGGTTAGAGAGAGAGTGTGAGCTTAAACAAGCTCAATGAATGTTGGAGTAACCACAGTGTATACACAACATTAAAGGTTAAACAAGAGCATGCTATAACACATTCACAACAATATTCTAACCAAGTCATAATAACATATTCACGCTTCATTAAATCATAAAAATAGAAAATTCTCTTACGTATGGCTACACTAAACTTTTATACAAATAATTTATTTTACAATAATTCGTTAAGACTAACAATGTATACATGCTTTAATAACTCAAAAGTCTAGCTGATATATTCACATGCATTCACAAGTTAAATGAAAATGACCCAAACCACAATTACATACGCAATTTACTATGAGAACATACTAACATTTTCATGAAACTTAAATCGACTCATTTAGCATATTATTTACATGTTTATGCATTCATCTCACATCGTATTATCACAATAAATAAAATCACATTTAAACAATAATTTGACACTTGAGGTTAGGAAACATAAAAGTGGGCTCTATCACTACACATCGGATACACGGATCTCCAACACACCAATTGAATCATAAAGACGAACATATCCCAAAAAGTGAAGCATAAAGCTAACACTTTCAAACACACCAAACATGTCCCATTGGATGGAGCTTAGCTAACATTCTCTTATCTCTCCAACCTGTCCCAGGGCCTCAATGCCCCAAAACACAATACATATAGGTGAGTACTCACAATCCTATTGACATGCCAACTATATCCAATAGTTTTAAGAGATCACAAGGCTAAAATATCCACAATTACACATTTTTAATTACCGATTTAATGCACATAATCTCTGTTCATATTCATCAATTTACATCACAACTTGTACACAATGTATGCTTGTCAGATTCACATTTAATTGCATTTTAAGTGGCACAATAATGCTCATTGAGCCATCATATTTTTAACCACATATTTGTGTATTAAAATTAGTACATCATATATCGCAAACAAGTGTTCTCACATATTACATGTCATATATACTTATCGAAATTTCGCTCGCTTTTTCTACATATTTGCATTATTTAGCATATCATTATCACTATTATTTGGTATGTACATTATGCCCACAACACAACCCAATTCACAATAGTCATCACCAATATCTCATATCACAATATTGTATCATAATAATCAATCCACAATTATTCACATAATCACATAATAGCCAAAATAAAGCAAGAGAAATAGAAAGCTTACACACGGAACTTAGGATAAGGGTTTAGGGTATTCCTAAGCTCCCAATTAACAGTATGAATTGTGTCTACAACTAGCGATTGCAAACACTCGCCGATCACACTTTCACCTAATTACGGAAAGCTTAAATTAACTTTTCCTTACTTTTTGCCTTGCTCGTAGAAGGCTCCAATGGTTCCGATGCTTCACACATAATGACCACACAATATACACAATCAACAATCAACCAAAGACTCACTTCAAACAATCAAAACACAAGCCTAAGCTAAATTCTCTTGTAACTGAAACCTTCGACTTAGCAAACTTGAATTTCAACTATCTCAATCTATACTTAATCTTTTTACCTAAAATTGATTCCGTTAATCTAATTATTCACCTACGACTAATTCTCAACCTTTAAACTACTAAAAACTACTCAATTCATGGTATCAAAATTTTTGACATGTTTATGACAATTTTCACGAAAATTCATTAAAACTTTGGAAATCTTCAACAAAACTTTAAAGTAAGTTTAGAAACCTTCTAATCATGTCAAAACTAATTGAAAAACACTTTAAAACCATGTTTTTATCCAAAATCCCGAAATCCACCATCAACAACCCAAATTTTTACTTTTATTTAGAACATGCGGTTTAACAACTAAAAATTCAATCTAAAGGATCGAATAACATCAAAAACTAATAAGGAATGAAATCGTTACCTTAGTTGATGAAAAACCAAACATTTGATCGAAAACCCGAAAAACCCAAAAAATTAACAATGGAGAAACCTATGGTGTTCTTAGATATTTTTCTTAAAATACTATGGAGATTTATAGGTTGAGGAATAATGAAAATCAAATGAATAAAGTTTGAGAATCAAAATTGAATAAAAGAAGCTTTGGAATGCAATGGATGACAAAACAAAAATATGGAGAAGAGACTAATGTGGGTTTTATAAAGATGAAGGGGAAAATATGATGAAAATTAAATTTTGGTTTAATTACCTTTCAAAAACTTATAATTTAGATTCTTTTTAAAACTAGCCTTTATTTCAAAATTGAAAGTCTTTCGAACATTATTTTAAAAAATTGTTTTAATTTCCAAAATGACATAGACAAAAACATTTCCGAATATCATGCTAATGAAATTCCCAAGCACACTAGAGCTAAAATCCCTATTTTACCCTAAAAAATTCTAGGCCCAATTTTGGGGCATGACAAGGTTAGTTTCAGTGTCACTGGGTAAGCTACATTACTGTCTTTCCAAAATCGGTTTAGCAAGCTACCCAATTTGATTTTCAAGCCCTTGAATTGATGCTTGATGGTTTTTTTAGAGCTGTCTCAGTGTTTTGAAATTGAGTTCTCCTCAAGGTTCGGTTTCTTTTCTTGTTGATAAGGTTGCTAAAAACCCAAAACGAGTTGTGACCTTTGATTACCTTTGATTACCTTGACCATCCCAAGAGAAATTGGATGATTCCTCCATCCTGGATTATAGTTATTGCTATAGGGGTTATTTTGAAGTTTAGAATTGTTACCCATAAAGTTGACTTGCTCATGCTCCATGCCAGAACAGAAAGGTAAACATTCTGAATTAATTATTCCCGCTCCATTTGAATCACATTGCACTACCGAATTCACCTGCTTAGAAAAATTTAAACCATCAATTTTCTTACCAAGAGTTTCAACCTAATTTGCTAACATAGAAACTGCATCAATATTAAAAACATTGGTTGCTTTAATCGGTTTCGTTCTCATGACTTGCCACTGATAGTTATTTAGTGCCATCTCCTTAATAAACTCTTGAGCTGCCTCAGGTGTCTTATTATTCAATGTTCTGCCAGCTGCTGTATCAATTAGTTGCCTAGTCAAGGGATTCAAACCATTGTAAAATATTTAAACTTGTAACCACAAAGGTAACCCATAATGAGGGCACATTCTCAAAAGATCTTTAAATCTCTCCCATGCATCATATAATGTCTCCAAATCAATGTGAACAAAAGAAGAGATGTTGTTCCTCAACTTAGCTATTTTAGCCGGTGGAAAGTACTTCAATAGTAACTTCTCAATCATCTGATCTCAAGTTGTGATAGAACCTTATAGAAGCGAATTCAACCATTGTTCTACCTTGCTCCTAAAAAAGAATGGGAACAACCATAAGCATATGACATCATCAGTAACGCCATTAATCTTAAATGAGCCGTAAATCTCTAGAAAGTTAGCCAAACGAGCATTTGGATCTTCATCTTGCAATCCATCAAACTGAACATATTGCTGTACCATCTGAATTGTGTTCGATTACAACTCAAAATTTTTTACAACAATAGTCAGTCTAACGATACTCGATTCAACCTCAATCAGAGTAAGTTTAACATAATCAAACATAGTATGAGGAGTAAGAGGTACAGGAGGCTACTAATTATTTTGATTATTCTCCATCTCCACAGTAATATCCTTTTCCTCTTGACCGTCGTCTATTACAATATATTGACTTTGCCTTACTTCTCTAACTTCTCTCCGATTTCTGCGAGTAATTTTCTCGATTTCACTATCATAAACTTACGATTCCAACAAGTTTCTTTTAGTCATAAACCAAAAGAATCTGCCAGAATCAAACAAACAAAAAATTAGAATGTAAAAAGTTAAATTAAAAACAAAAATATTAAAATGAAAATAAAAATGGCTAAACTAATAGAAATAAAGTTTTTCTAATATTTTAGTCCCCAGCAACGGCGCCAAAAACTTGATGCAGTTATAAACCAGCTAAAAATCTAACTAAGGCAAGTGCGCCTATTGATTAATAGTATAGCTACGGTGAGAAAATATATCGTTCCCACGAAGACTAAAAGTACTAGTAGTTACCGTCTTTCTATTATTTAACCTATAAATTTGAGTGATTGATTAAAACTAAAATTAACTAAATTAATTAACTACGAATGCGTCAAAAAACAAATTAGGAAAATAATCGAATAATAACCAAGAAGAGAAACAATACCCAGGAAATGATTCACCTAGATTTCATTTATCATTATCAATCTAAATTACACAATTTCTTTACTTAGTATCTTGATCCGTAGAAATCCTTAAATTATGCTATTATCTTTCTTCAAGAATAAGAGCAACTGACTTTAGGTTGATTAATTGAAATTTCTTTCTAATTAAAACCCCTATTATCACATTAACTTAATCTATGAATTCCTTATTAAATTTGACTCTAATCCAGTAGATTTATGTAGTCCTATTTCTAGGATTACATGCAACTTCATTCAATTACGCTAGACTTACTCTTAAACAGGGTCTATTCCTCCTTTGGTTTAAGCACATCAAACATGGATCAATAGTCTAGAAATATTAAACCAATAATTAAGCACACATAATTGAGAACAAGATCTAAGTATTTATTGCGTAAAATAAAAATCAAACGACAGAATCCATCATAGGGTTCATCTCCCTAGGTATTTAGAATATTAGTTCATACTTGAACAAAAAAAATCAAAAAGACAATATAACCACAAGAAACAAAGAAAGTCATAATAATCTCTAAAGAAATCAAAAGGGAATCTTTAATCTTGACGAAAATCTGCTTCAATAGTGTTTTTCGAGTTGTTTTCTTGAGTATTCTATGACGACTCACTCCTATCTTCTTATTTTTGTCATATATAGGTCTCAAAATGCTTGAAAACCCTAAAAATAGCGTTTTTTCGTTGTTTAGAGTGTAATTCGCTAAATTGACACGGCTACGTGGCAGCCCGTGTGGCTCACATGGTCGTGTGGAATGATCCAGTCTGTGTAGCTCCTGTAACTCGCTCCGATTTTGTAGTTTTTGTTCATTTTTTGCTCTTTTTGCTCCCAAATGCTCTCCCGAGTATAAAGACATGAATTTAAAGGATTAAGAGTGTAAAATTCACCATTAACATCAAACAATCACCCAAAAACACATTAAGAATAAAACTAAAAACCTGTTACTTTTAGCACCTATCATTAAACCACTAAGTTTTTTTTGAAGAAAAAACTTAATAATTATATATTATTTCTAATCAAACTTATATACCATCAAACAAATAAAAGTTGAAAAACACCCATAGATCAAGTTTCTCAAATTTAAAGGCTTTGACTCAAAGTTTCAATTTAATCCAACTTGGATACAAATTGCTCAAAGTCCAAATTCATTGAATATTTTCTCTTTTTAACGTTATTGAAAGAACTATTGAAGCACGCGTGTATGTTTATTATAGCATATAATATTTCCTACTTATCCTTATGCCAAAGTTCTACTTTCCAAAATCGTCCTTCACTTGATTAAAAATAATTTTTGACATATTGATAGTATTAAAAATTATTACATAATCCCTTAATAAGTTTATATTTCTGATATATTTTAAAGGATTTTACTTAAGATAATTCTTTTTATTAATACATTGTCATATATATATTTTTTAATTTTAAGCACGTGTCTCATTTTGTTAATGTTACTTTTTTAATATATATAAGAATTATTGCTACTCTTTCCTCCAACAATTTGCAATAATTTAGGGTAAATTGTTGTTTATTTTTTCTCTCTCCAAGCAAGTGCATATTATAATGATGAGTGGCAAATTTCCACCATAGTTGGGAAACTTTGCTTTAAACTTTATGCTCCACTATGGGCTCTGCCCTGTTTCCAAGATAATACATACCACGCAAAGATTTTGAATGAAAAATTCATGATTTTTTTTTGTAAATTATAAATTTAAAAAATTATGAAAAGTAAAACTCTTTAATTTTTTTTAAAAAAAATCATTTTAAACAATTTAAACTTATGAAAAATATAAAAAACTCCAAAAAGTTTTAATTTTTTCTTTTTTTTACTTCTTGAACGGTAATTAGAGAAGATGTGTTTATGGGTCATGCAACTCACATAATCCGATAGGCCTAATCTATTCTGGATCAGGCTTGAATAACTTCTATTTTTAATCTTGGGTTGGCTCGACATGTTTCACTGCCTAAAATACTAATAAAATTTAAAATTTTATATTAATTTTTATTTTAATTTTTATAAATAAATTTAAATAGAAAATAGTTTGTTATTATTTTTAAATAGTGAAATGGGTAATTTGGGAGAAATGGGCACGAGGCTAGAATTTTTTTTTAAATCAAGCTTTGGTTTGATTTGACCCATGAATACCTCTAATGATAATAAGGTTTCTCTAAAATTTGAGTTATTTGATCAGTTCATATTAAATCGTTTTTGAGAAAAATATTTTTTTTTGAAAATATGAAAAAGTATTTTTTAACTTAATAAAAAATATTAAATTTAATTCAAACCAATTTAGAGTTTGTATTGTTATTTAAAAACTATTTTACACCGATATTTCATATACTTTATAATTAAATTTAAATAAAAATATTTTGATATATAATTGATTTGAATTAAAATAAAATTCTTCAATACAGATTGAATGAATAACTCAGAATTTAGAAAGAACTTACTACCATTCAAAGAGTAAATAACATGAACTTTAAATTGTGACCTATCGATCGGGTATTCATATTCCTTAAGGTTTGAATCTCATTGTACCGAGAAAAGGAGTAAATAACACTTTATTTTTTGAATTTTTGGAAACATTTATATTTTTCATAAATTTTAAAAAATATTTTTTTTGAATTTTGAATTTTTCATAATTTTTAGAAATTTTCATAAAATTTATATATTTTCTAAATTTTTATGATTTTTTATTGAAAGTATTAAAATAATTTTTAGTTTTGAAAAAAAATATAGGAACCTCGTACATATTTATTAGACCATTGATATAACTATTGGTGAAGCGTTGACTTGTGCTTCAATGCTTTTCGTTTCACTTAAATGTTAAAGATATGTTTTTAATTTTCTTTTGAATCTACTTATTAGTTTAAAAAAATAAGTATTAATTTTTTTATAAATAAAGGGATAAATCTTAAAATTATAAATCAATTTTGATTTAACGTGTAATTTTATATATGAATTTTGATTTGGTGTAATTATATATATATAATTTTGATCGTGGTTCAAATATATACATGAAACGTTGATTTTAATTCAAATGTACATGTTTAAAGAAATAAATACATCATTTTATTTTTATATTAGATAAATAAAATTATTTATGTGCACAATATGTAAACATAAAATGGTGCTATATTAATAGTTATGTTAGTAATTTGTGAAAATTGAATCAAATCAAAGTTTCATATATAAAATTATAGTTTATGTGTAACATTGCATTTTTGTTTGGGTATTATTCTTATCCGTTTTACAACTTATGTTCAAGGTTCGTGGATGCCACTCCCAACAATATCGTCTCTAACGTTTGAACTTATGTTCTCTCTTAAGAGTGCAATATACCTTACCATTACACCCAACAACTTATTAATATAACATTACTAAATTTCATCCCTAAATAAAAAATAAATATTTAAGTTTAATGATAGATCAACTTATTTACAACTGTAAATATCTAAAATAGTATTAGCTTGTCCTTATTTGCTATTTTTAACAATATAGAGGGCTTAAATGACCTCTTCATTATAATTGAGAAATGATTTATGAAACAATAACAAAATGTAAAATTTTCATTCATGATGACATTTTAAAAAATCTAATTAGAAGACATGATTTAAATAGGGATTATATACGTTAAGGTGTCGCATCTTCTCATACAATCTTTTTCTCTGTTATAGTTAATTGAATTTCAATGTGTGATCTAATGGTCAAAGATTATTTATTTATAGAACGTATTTAGATTTAAGTTTTCGTGGAGTAAATGGTAAACCTCTATTTCACTTGGCAACCATTGAAATCAGTCATTTCTTAGAGAATATGCCTTTGATATGAAGAGCACTGCCTACAGATAGAACAAAGTATCTTTAGATGCCTCTGTTTTGTTGATTAGAAAGCTTGTTAGTAGAGCTACATCTTCCAACATTGTTGTCGCTTCACCATGTGGAAAAGAAATTATGAGTCTCAGGCATTTATCTTTCAACTAAAGTGGCAAGAAACTCAATCACACACTGAGTCTATATTATACCAATGGGCATACCATATAAACAAGCCCTTTACAATAAGGTAGTCTGTACCGTACTAGTGGGCATATCATTTTTATCTTGGTACTAGTGTCAAGGGCCGCAGTTCAAAGCTCGTGACCATCGCACCAAATGCATCCAATGGAGGTCTATTGCTCCGATGGGGATCATTTGGCCTACGAGAACTGGCCCGATTCAAAGAGCTATTGGATAAGCCTGTCAGATTGAGGCCTGGTTGGCCCAATAATGAAGAGATGGTAACTTAGGCTAATATGGTAACTAATCTTAGAAGATAGAATCATATCTTTTAAAGATTAGATTAGATAAGACTTATCTTGTAAATCCCTAAAATTAAGGGATATGGTTAAATCTCGTCCTTCGATGTAAATGTATCTTGACCGTCGATTTTGGGGGAGCTCAACTATAAATAGAGAGCCTCTCCCTCATTTGTACTCAGACTCCTGTAATTGTTTCATTATTCTTTGTAAATAAGAGAATAGAGAGCATTTATTTAAACACCTTGTGTGCATTCTTTCTGTTGTTCTTCTTTTGGCACAAATCGCTTCCGCTCTTCAATTGGTGCATTGGAGGAGTTCTTAAGGAATCCTCACTTGAGTTAAGGCTGACTTGGGCGAGTTTGGACGAACGGATCGCCTAAGGCCGCACGGATCGCAAGAGAAAACTCTAGCCCCGTGACAAGTGGTATCAGAGCCAAGTTTTGAACCAAGTGATATTCGAGTTGGTTCGAAGGCACCGTTGGGATATCGAGAGAAGAATTCGAACAAAGGCGGGCAAGGAAGTCTTTGAGGGAGATGTTGTCGGCTGTTGAGGAACGCGTGGGAAAACTTGAGGAGTCCATAGAGGACGCAAAAGAGTCAGGCAATGCCCTTGGGGAAAGCATTGATGACTTGAGGGAGCAGTCCAGGGACTTTGTTACCACGTGTCTCACTTCCTAAAGGGATAACGTGCGAGAGTTGCTAGATTTCCAAAGGAAGAAGCTCTATGATGGTGGCTTTGAAGGAGGAAACAATGGCCACGACGAGGGCTTTGAGCACAAGAATAGCGGAGCTCGAGAGAGAGTTGGCCTTGTGCCGAGCAGCCGTGGGGAAGGGAGTGGCAAATGCAGCACTTAGTAATGAGGAGGTCTCGAAGCCGAAAGAGTTTGTGGGGACAAGGTCTGCATGCGATGTGGACAATTTCTTGTGGAGGATGGAAAACTACTTCTGTACCAAAGGCATCATGGATGATGCGGTTAAGGTAAACACTGCTTCAATATTTCTTATTGACATTGCGCTTTTATGGTGGCGAGGTAGGACCACAGATAAAAGGCAAAATGAGATTGGGACGTGGCAAGAGTTCCAATGTGAATTGAAGGGACAGTTTTACCCAGAATTTGCCGAGGAAGAAGCTCGAGCAAATTTGCAAGGGATAATACAACGGGGCACAGTGGGGGAGTATGTTCGAGAGTTTAAGGAACTCATGCTCCAAGTTTCAGAGGTGACCGAAAGAGAGGCATTGCTTGCTTTTTAGAATGGATTGAAGCCGTGGGTCAGACAGGAGGCGGAACAAAGAGGTGTCCAAAAGCTGTCGGAAGCCATGACGGTAGTTGAGTCCGTGGTCAAGCTTGGTTTAGGGAAAGACAAGCTTGGGTCTTCCAAGTCCGAGGAAAGGGGCGTATGTGAAATGGATCACAAGGAAGATATTGTGGATGGCAATGGCAATGGCGACAATGGTGGTAATGGGAAACCACGAGTTGGGAAGAAGAAACCCAAGAGGAAAAGGGACAAGCTGAAATGCTTTCTTTGCGACAGTCCACACATGTTAAAGAAATGTCCGAAGAAATCCGCGCTTAAGGAGAAGCCGGTGGGTAAGGCCTTGGTACTTGGTTCGAACGCAAGGGGTGTCGAAGCCAAGGAGGCCGAAAGCGAGAAGAAGCCAGTGGAGTGCTTCTTGTGTCATGGTCCGCATAGGTTGCGGAAGTGTCCGAGAAAGTCTGCCATCGAGGGGAACGATGGAGCAGACAAGGAGCCCAAGAAGCTTGGTTTGAGCAAGGGAAAAACCGAAGCCAAGAGGGCAAAGAGGAGCAAAAAGAAGCGAGTAAAGTGCTTCTTGTGCCGTGGTCCGCATGAGTTGCGAAACTGTCCAAAGCAAGCCGGAGTCAAAAGAAAGACAACGTCTGAGCTTGGTGAGTCATCAGAGGGCTTCCACCCAAGGAAGAGGTGAGTTTGTCATCGGACTTAGAGGAAAGAGTTGCGATGAAAACAGTGAAGCTGGGACCAATGAGGCTCAAGTTGAGTGAAGTGTCGGAGTTGGCCGAATCATCGACAAGGCTTCCACCTATGGGAGAGGTGGGTGGTGCATCAAACTTCAAGGGAAAAGAAGTGATGCATGTGAGACAGTTGACCAGAGTAAATACGACGAGTAGGACGGTTCGAGTTAAGAAGCGATGTAAGCCGAGGCAAAAGTCCCGAAGGAAGGGAAAGGCTAAGGCGTTGAGACGAGACCGAGGCAAATCCAGTTGGTGCCATTCGAAAGTCGCAACGAGGACGTTGCGAGAATGGGTGGGGGAGAATGTCACGACCGCAGTTCAAAGCCCGTGACCATCGCACCAAATGCATCCAATAGAGGTCTATTGCTCCGATGGGGATCATTTGGCCTACGAGAACTGGCCCGATTCAAAGAGCTATTGGACAAGCCTGTCAGATTGAGGCCTGGTTGGCCCAATAATGAAGAGATGGCAACTTAGGCTAATATGGTAACTAATATTAGAAGATAGAATCATATCTTTTAAAGATTAGATTAGATAAGGCTTATCTTGTAAATCCCTAAAATTAAGGGATATGGTTAAATCTCGTCCGTCGATGTAAATGTATCTTGACCGTCGGTTTTGGGGGAGCTCAACTATAAATAGAGAGCCTCTCCCTCATTTGTACTCAGGCTCCTGTAATTGTTTCATTATTCTTTGTGAATAAGAGAATAGAGAGTATTTACTCAAACACCTTGTGTGCATTCTTTCTGTTGTTCTTCTTTTGGCACAAATCGCTTCCGCTCTTCAATTGGTACCTTGGAGGAGTTCTTAAGGAATCCTCACTTAAGTTAAGGCTGACTTGGGCGAGTTTGGACGAACGGATCGCCTAAGGCCGCACGGATCGCAAGAGAAAACT
Source organism: Gossypium hirsutum (assembly GCF_007990345.1). Lineage (NCBI taxonomy): Eukaryota > Viridiplantae > Streptophyta > Magnoliopsida > Malvales > Malvaceae > Gossypium > Gossypium hirsutum. The sequence continues at coordinate 11,499,221 of NC_053438.1, forward strand.
CTAGCCCCGTGACACTAGTACGTATCTGTATTGGCATGTTTTAGTGTACTGTTTTGGGTTTACCGATATTTTTAAATATTTTTCACATATATATTATAGTCTAATTTTTAATTTCTTGATAATATATATCCATGTAAATATTTTTCACACACATATATATATTTGTAGTCTAAATTTTAATTTTTAATTAATTATATATTATTTTGGTAAAAGAATAAATTATATATTATATATACAAGCACATATATCTCAATTACATCCATATAAATATACTTATTTGTAACTATAAGCTTAAAAATTATTAATTAGATTCAATAATTTAATTTAATAACTACTAATTAAAATGTAGATATAAAAAAATTAAATGGTTAAGATGAAATAATTAAAAGTTAGTTTAAAATATCAAAATTTTGTACCAACTAGTACAAGTCAATATGCATTGATACAAGTCGGTATTGACCGAAATAGATCAAAATACACCGCAATGACTAAAATATACTGAAATTTTTATCTAAACAGAACGTGAAATCTGGTTTAAGAGTAGAACGATATATATAATTTAGTTTGAACATTTGGAGCATCAACATGTAGATTATGGTTGGGTCAAATTGATAATTGCCAATAAAAATATTTAATTTACTAAACACTAAAAAGAATCAACATGTAGATAATGTTTTATGTAATTATAAAAAAGTTATTAATATTGTAATTATTTATGTAAATGGATAATGTTTTGTATTATAAAAAATTGTAATAAGTTATGTAATTAGATAATGATTGTGTAAATATGTAATTAATTGCACAAAATAGTATAATTGAATAATGATTTGTATAATTGTAACTCATACAAAGCTCACCATTGCAATTGCATACGAATAATGACAGGGTCCATGAACATTGGTAAAGTAAACACTTTAGACGGCTCTCACGCCTTGGGTTCTTTTCGCTAATGGAATTGAAAATGCTAATGATTTCCAAGCAAAGCCCCACCTTGTGGGAAGCACTGTACTTCGGTCTTAACATACAGAACCAAATTACAGGTTTTCAGTGTCTCATAAAACCCCTCTAAGCCTTATCTTATTCTTGTCTTGTTGGAACTTTCGAGACCGATCATGGTAGCCAATACCCAGTACTGTTGTCACTATGCATGAAATGACTTCACACTTCAAAACTTCGTTATGCCTAGCATGTTACATTGAAGATCCTACTTGTTTGTAGGGCTATGGTTCTAAAGCAGTACTCCTAATGCGACAATTATATCTGTATATATTGAGATGTTTTGACTGTAACAGTCTTTTAAATGTCACTAAGATGGTGACTGCAAAAACAGTATATTGCATTGGTTTTTTTACCCTTTTCCATGTTGATGTTGGAAAAGCAGTGACATCTAAGATGAAATTCTAAATGCAAGTAATTGAAGTAAATATTGTTCATCGTTTTGTAAATTGAGGAACTGCCTTTTCCTTCAATTGGTGGAAATGATCGGCTTCTCCTTCCAGAAGGCGCAATACCTGTGGGACAACCCATCAATTCATTACTACTATTTAAAGTAGGGGTCAGCAAAATTCTGTTTGACTCCAAAAAATTGAAAAAAATTTAAAATTTAAATTATTTTAATCGAGTACAAAGTTAATCGAATCAACTCAAATTTTATTTAAATTTCGAATTTGAATGAAATTAAATTTGCAAATTCAAATAACTCAAATAATTTGAGCAGACCAAATACCAAACCCTCCAACTTCTCTTTCCCCTAACCCCTCCCCTCAAATTTTTTTACTTTCCTTCAAGATCTTTTTTTTTTACTTTCCCTAAAAAAATTTTACTTCCCCTCAAACCCTCCCAAAATTTTTTTTCTTTTTGCTTTCTCTTAAAACTTTTACTTCTTCAAACCTTAAAATTTTTTTTATTCGATTCGATGGAATACTCACCCCCTAATCTAAAACAAGATTTTGCAAAAACAAGATCAAACAAGATGTTATTAGTACTATTCATTTCTTTTTTGAAGTATTCATATAATATGTGTTCAACACATACTGGGTAGGGCATGAAGGTATAATCTGAAAATTTTAAAAATGAAAATCAAGCATGTATACCCATGTCAAACATAAAAAATTAGTTATGATGAGGAGTATATGATATGGTATCAAAGGGTCATTACCTCCGCCATTGATGGCCTCATTTCAGGGTTCATTTGCACGCATAAGTAAGCTGTCTTAGCCATAAGGTAGAGTTGATAGGTGTCATATGACTCTTCAATACGAGGATCAATGAGCTCATGTAGTGCTAACTTTTCGATCAGTGGTTCTGCCTACATGATCAAACACCAAGACGGTACAAGTGTAAAACTAATCAATATTGCCAAAAAATATATATATGAACACTCATTGAGACCTACATACCCATTGTCTCAAAGATACTTGCTGTCCTTCGCTTTTGTAGTCAATTACTTTGCGACCTGATATTAGTTGTAGGAGAACTATCCCAAATGCATACACATCTGTCCTCACTGAAACAAACCCATTCTCTGCATACTCTGGAGCAAGATATCTACATGAACCAAAGGTCCATTTTACACTAGTTGGCATATCAATGGTGTATGTACTCAGTCTGAAAATGAATTGAGAGGTCATAGAAAAGAAGTCTCCTACCCAAATGTTCCAAGAACTTTTGTCTGTAGTGTTTCATCATTTATCTTCCATCTGGCTAGACCAAAGTCACCTAGCTGTGTGTAGAAACACAATCATTTCAATGAGCATGCAGTTCCATAGAAAATGCTAATTATCATATAAATTTCTAAAACAGACAGCATTTAAGGTTTTAAGAATCTTTTCGCTTTAGCAGACAGTCTACTGTAATGTTAATCGAACTTGGGTATGAAGATGTGATCTGATAAAAGACACCTAAATTACATGGGCTAAGTAGTAAGGATTATTAGGCCTTAAAAATAGGACCAGCCCTAGTTGATTAAAGGACTTAACTGACCATAGGGACTAAGTCATGTGTGAGAAGTATGTTGCCTGGACGCATGTCCCTATGAATAATAGGACCACCACGGCATTCTTCATGCAGAAAACGTAAACCCTTTGCAGTGCCAATTGCAATAGCACGTCTTTGATGCCAATCAAGAACATTTTCTGTATTCTCTGTAGAAAAAAATCCACAATTCCAAAACATATAGAAAATTTTGTAAAGATGAAATGACACACAAATCAATACTTGGGTCTGTAAAGATATGTTTAGTTTACCAAATAAATGCCAGTAAAGGGACTTGTTGCATATATACTCGTAAACCAAAATGTTGAGGTTCTCCTTGCAACAATAACCCAGCAGCATCACAATGTTCTTATGACGTGCGAAACTTAAGACAGATACCTCGGAATTGAACTCGGCAAATCCTTGTGTACTTTCTTGTTTCCGGACCTTTGCTGCAATCAGCTGTCCATCTTTGAGCTTACCCTTGTATACATGACCATATCCACCTTCCCCTAACAAGTTATTCTTTGAAAAGTCTTCAGTGGCTTGTTGAATCTCAGTGTAAGTGAATGCCTTTGAATCTTCGATATACAGTTCAGTCCTTAGTCCACAAGCAACACAAAGAAGAGGTGATCCTGTGGATTTGTTGCGGAAGCCATACCTTTGCTGCTTTTGGATAATATTTGGTGTGTCAAATAGCAAACTTCCTCCTTTGGTATATGTATCTGAAAGGAAATGATGTTCCATTGTTGTCAGATACATACTCGTAGCTAGTTTTCATAGCGTCTATTCATATAAAATTGCCAAGATTGCTTGCTTACCCGATATTTCCAGCTTAGAAGAGGGACCAAAATCAGATAAAAAGTTATGCTCTTCTGATTTCAATGTAGATGAAGGGGTGAAGAGGCCACTCTTGGAGCTTTCCAAGTAACTCGTGGACAAGGAGTATCTTCTTGATGAGGTTTCCGAAGGATCGATATTTTCAGTAAAGTGAAAGTTGGATGGAGGTACAGACTTGTACTTGGACATGGAGTACACCTTTTGGTCTCCAATATCTGGTTCACTTATTGTATGGTTTCTCAAAACATCAACGTTCAAGCTGTCTTGAACTAATGCAACTTTACAAGGTATCTGTTTAAGGTATAACTTCAAATCCCGTCTGAGGTGTCTGCTAAGACTGAATGTCATCAGTAATGAAAAACTAGAGATATACCATACAATCAAATATCGTATCCAACACCAGACATGTTCAATATCATCTTCTAAAGGTTACTGTATGAATTAATCGAATTAAACCACAAAAGCGTTCATTTTCCAAAGAAAACAAATAATTATTATGAAACTATATATAAGGCAAATGATGGTTGCAAACTAATTACCTATCAAGTACAACCCATGCTGGCTTTGAGGCAACCACTTCTTGTAGAACAACATTCTTTATGGGAACCCCAGCTGTAATTTTAACTCCAATGCTCACCTAAACATGAAAAATACACAAAACCACAATTAAAGTACATGAACAGAGTTTGAATCCGCAATGAACTTTTTTGTTTAAGTATAGTATGTATGCAAAAATAAAAAGAAGAAGAAATAAATAGTACCCCTTGCTCTTCACATTCTTCAGCACTTTGGTGGAGCAAATTAACATATGAATCAACCTTGTTTGAGAGTTCTTCCTCCATGGCACGAAGGCTTGTTCCAAAAGATTCTGGACATGGTTTGCTTTGGTAACCCACTATACCAAACCGGGGAAAAGAAAAGGATAAAACAGTGAGTTAATTTGACTGATCATACATATCCCACTTTCATATTTTGTATTTTATGTAATTTCATCCAACACCTAATAGATTCAACAAAAATCTGTAGGCCATCACGATTGCTTTATCACTTAAAGTATAAATCAATATACTCAAACACAAACATCAAAATCATCATTAATAGGTATATAAGAAGAAAGAAAAGAGTGCTTACTAGGGTGAGTGACTCTATGCAAAACTCCAAGCATAAGAAGCGTATCCCCACCACGCAGAATATCACCTCTAACTCGTATATGATTGATGATAATTCTAAACTCACGTTCATTATGATCCTTAGTTGCATCGAATGCGATAACCACATAAGACGGTGTATGAGGAGTTGTATTGCCCTCCATTGTTGAGTCTGCAACTCTCTTGGAGTTCCAATGGTTTGTATATATATGACTTTCAAAAAAAGGTTGAAAATCTTGATGGGGTGTGGTTTGATTCAAACATGAAACGTGGCCTGGGGGATAGAGATGTGTAATCCAATGATTGTATAGATTTAGTTTTGTTTTGAAGGAGGGTTTTAATTCTTTTTTCTTTTTTTCAATCCATGTAATGTAATTTGTCTGGTTTGTAGGGATAGGGAGATGGTTGAAGAAATCAGAGCAGATATACTTTTGGATATTCGGATAGTATACCTGAAATTGGAGGGAAATGTGCCGTCCAAAAACAAAGACAATGGGAATATTATCAAGGTATAAGTTGAAGACCGAATCTGGATTTCTTTGTTTATTCATTCATATTATTCCTTAAAACCATGGGTTAGTCACACTAGTCAGTGCTTTAACCATAAGTTACGTACAAGGGGCTTTACTGTCTTCGGGTGGATTCCATTAGGGTTTATTTTAGACTTGGATCATTGGAATTTGAATTCAGTCCTTCTCTGTTCAAGTCCTTTATAGATTGAGCTCGTTTAAATTTTAATTATTTGGGACTTGTATTATTATTATTATTATTATTATTTAGTTGTTAAGTGTACTTTTATACCTAACTAGAGTACAAGTGTATTTTTAACTAGAGAAAGTAAACATATGAGACCCTACTGTGCTACGAAATTAACCCCTTACAAGCCTCTTTTTTTTTGTACATTACATCATTATAATAAAATAAAAATTTTAATATAAATACTCAAATTTGTTAAAATTTGTATACAAAATTTATTTACTTATAAATTTATCTTTCAATTCTATTCAAGGGAGGTTGGTCTTGGACCCTCAATAGAAGGTCTTGTCCCACACTGGAGTTTTGCCTCCTGTAGGAAACGTCTCGGTTGATGTGGATTCGAACTACAAGTTCATGGGAGAGGTGTCAATATTTTTAGAAATTAATTTATGGAAAGTACACCTACAAGGGATCGATCTATCAACCAAGGCCTTACATGCCTTACCTTATCATACCTGGTACCTTAAGGGGGAATCAAAGCTCTTATTGGGAGAAGCCTTTTAAGTGTCGTCCTTTGAGCTGCCGACTTGATGGTCCAACCATTGTCTTATCTGTCAATTCATTCTTTGCCACGGAACGTTCGTACTCAATCATGCGTTCTACTCATTTTAAACATTCAATTCTGTTTTCATACTTTTACAATAATCTTAATTTCAACAACAAAATATGAATAAATATATTATACCATTCCTAAATTAACACATAACCATGAAATTTTAAACATATGAACTTACCTGAATTGAATTGTAATAATTGCAGGAGTTCAGGGACTATTCCATTATTTTTCCTTTTTTTAAAAGTATCTACGGAATCTTAATCTAAAATATAAAATTACTCATTCATTAGCATATACTTCAGTTCCAATTTATTTCACAATTTATACCCTCCATTTTTCAAATTTACACAATTACCCTAACTTTTTCAACTTTTACAATTTAGTCCCTTAACTAGTTAATCTATCAAATCAAATAATTTTTCTCAATTAATAATTTATCCAAATATTCTAGGATATCATACAACCCTTAATAAAATAGAAATTTAATACCAAACCCTAATATTTTAACTATTTTCACAATTTGATACTAACATTAATATTTACAAAATCACTTTATAATATCATCATACAACAAAATTAAAGCTCTAGACCCACTTGATATTAATAATTTCTTTCAATATATATTAATTTAGACAATAAACAATTCATTTCATGCAATTTGGTCATTTTTAACATTTTTACAAAATTTCCCCTAAAATTTTACTTTTATTCAATTTAGTCCCTGAGCCTAAAATATGCAAATTAACCAGTTTTATTGTAAACCCATGCTATCTTAATATTCATATATTTTTCTCCTCTCCATTTCACATCCTTAATGTATATAACATGCTTATATATAATATTATCTATAATTCCACCATTTACTTATGTTCATATCAAAGCTGTCCACTTGAGCCATAATCACTAAATTATTTATATCTTGCGCTAAAAAATTCTAAATTAAGATCATCTTGATGTTTTTGAAACTAGACTCAAATATATTTTTACCATAAAAATTTCAGAATTTAATATTTAGCCAATAAGTACAATAAAATCTTCAAATTTATCTCTGTTCTGTTGTTTGACAGCTTTGACCTTTCTTTAGTAAAAATTAATTATCTCATAGTACGAGATTTGAATGATGTTTTTGTTTATTTCTCTTGAAAATAGACTCATTAAAAATTTAAACATATAAATTTAAACCCCTAATTATTTTTTTTACAATTTTTTATTTTCCAAATTCAGAACAGGGAAACCCGAAATCAATCTGACCTTGTCTCACAAAAATTCATATATCTCATAATGTGAAATTCTTTTGCTTACACCGTTTCTTCTATGTAAAACTAGACTCAATAAAATTTAATTTAATATTTTAATTAACGTCTAATTCAATTTCTACAATTTTTGATAAATTTTCAAAGTCAGACTACTGCTGCTGTCCAAAACTGTTTTAGTGTAAAATGTTGATAACTAAGTTTATAACGCTCTCATTTCCTTTCTCTACAATATTTCCCATCACTTCCTCTTATTTCCCTTCACTAACATATCAAGAATATAGAACCTTATATAATAAAACTCGACTTTAACATCATTTTCATGCTTTTTTAATAATATCAAACTTAAAAATATATTAAAATCTTGATGTTCTTACCTTGTTCTATTGATTTCAATCTTTAACTTGATTTTCTCTCTCCTCCAGCTTCTATTTCTTGAATCTAACTTGATATTCTATCTCCCCATCATCTCCTTATTATTTTACTCTCTTGGTAGCTATGGAAATTTTTTTGATTTCTAAGTGAAAATGGTGAATTTTTTGGTAAAATGACCAAATTGTAAAGAAAAGAAATTTTGTTTCTTCTTTTCTCTTCTCACGTGGGTGCATGGAAAGATGAAGAGAATTCTTCATCTTTCTTTTCTTATATACTAAATAAAATAATAATAAAATATCTTATTAAAATATTAATAAAATAATATTTATCTAATTAAATAATTATAAAATATCATCAAAATATCTCTAATATCATCATTGCCCTCTAGAGTTCTCTTTCTTTCTAATTGACAATTTTTCCCTTTATGATCTTGTAAAATTTCATCCTTGAGTCATAACTTAATTTGGTAAAATTACGATTTAGTCCCTCATAATTCTTCACCTATTCAATTTGGTCCTAATTTATCCATTTTCCTTAGTTTCTAGATCATTCCACCCTTAAAATATTTGCACTATTGGTCCTTCAACTTTTTCATATTTACACTTCAACCCCTCAAATTTTGAGTATTTACTCTTGGGCCACAAAACTTTTCTTACTTTTGCGATTTAGTCCTTTCTTGAATTAATACATCATAATATACTTCCCAATGTTGACATAACTCAAAATTTCCCTTTTTGTCACTTTATTTCCTTACTTTACCATATCAAGGATAATATCTTATTTTCTTACTGTAGTAATTTTTGAGGTATTACAGTTACACTATTCATAATTTGATGTGTTGGTTAGACGAGTTCTCGATAAACTCGATTATGGTGTGTAGCGGAGATGGGTAGGACCGTTTTCCTAAAATCTGCATTGTTTTATGAATTATGCATTGATATGATCAGGCACCATATGCTTATGAAATATTGAGATATGTGATTTTATGACTTTGTATCGTATATTTTTATGTTGTGAATGAGTTTGTGTTAATCTCACACTGGGCTTAAAATGGGCTTAAAAAGCTCACCCCATTAGTGTTTCAGCCTTGTAGGTAACACTCAAACATAGGACTTGGATCAACACATGGTGGAGCCACTCAGAAAATTTTACATCATGGATATTTATTGGATTTTTAACTATTTGGATTTTGGGTTGTGTTTTTGTGGACTTTTGGACTTTGGACTTTACCTTTATTTTGGTTGTGATTTATATTTTTATGACTTTAAAACTATCATGCATGCTGGAAAATTATGGGATTTTAAGTATTTTAAATAATTTCATTTTTTTAAATTAATTATGTTTTTCTTAAATTTTAAACAAAATAATAATTCGTGAATTTCCTAAATAGATTTATGAAAATCCGCTGTAGGGTTCTTTATAAAAAAATCATTTTTATAATTATAATATAAGATCATTCATATTTAGATGTTTTCAAACAACATTACAATTAAATGATGCTTTTAAAAAAAATATATTTTTTACTAAATATTTTTCAAAGAGATAAAATTAGTCAATCTTAGAATTTTTACAATTTCAATTTCAAACTCAAACCTCTATTTTTTCAAAATAAACAAATAATTTCACATCTCGTTAATGTAATTTATAAGATTCAGCCATAACGTCTAGGTCAGGTTTGGGTGTTACAGGTTAGTTGTAATATTTATAGTATTACAATAGAACACCAAAGTATTCCAAGTATCGAACCTAAAGGAGTCGATAATTTAATGAATTCTATTAAAAAATATATGCAAGAAGTGAGTCTAGCTAGGTACTCACTAATTGTTATAGTACGACAAAGAATAAACAAATATTTTAACACTAATTTCTAAATTAACTATTAAGGACTAAATTGAAAAAAAACACAAAACTAAGAAATTATCAAATAAATGACTAATGGTAGTTTGTTGACTTTGATGTACTTCACCGATCCTTGAACAAGGGACTTAAATCGCTTAAATTACTAAGTGACTTCATTTTATCTCTCGATCTCAATTTTATTGACTTAGACGAATTAGGTTCAATTTATCTCTCGATCTCATTAGTTAATATGGGACTAATGAATGAGTGTGAGACAAGATTACCTCTCGGTCTCACTTTATCTTGATATTCCCTTAGGGGCGTCACTACCTAAGTTCTTGGTTCTATTCAAATTAGTCCAATTTGTTAGATTTAGTCTTTTGTCCAAAGATTTTAGTTTACCCATATCTCCATCAACCAACCTCATAGGGTTTAGTTACCCATTACCATATTAAAGCTAACAAACATGAAAGAAACAACTAAGGAAGCCATTAACATAAACTTGGACAAACAGATGAAAGCTTTGATTTTTAACTTGATAAACTTACATTAGAAACAACTAACACAAATATAAAGAAACAATAACACTAAAGATGAGAGCTTTAACAGATAAAAAGAAAGAAAACTCAAATAACATTAACTCAAAGATTAATGCGTGATTACAACTAAGTTTAAAGTCTTTAATATGTAAATAAAACTAAGCTATAGCAAAAACTAACTCTACTAGCAACTATGAAACTAAATAAAATAAGAAAGAAACATAAACTAAAACCCTAAAACTATAGAAAAGAAAACTACCTTACTCCAAAGCTTAAAGATGAAAGAAACCTTAAAACTAAATAGCTTTTTAACCTAAAACTACAACCTCCTCTTGTTCTAAGCCAAAATGGCTTTAAATATCTTATTTAACCATTTTAGTGATCAAAATGCCCTTGGACGTTGTATTTTGATTGGTGTTGGACAAAAACTACCCTCTATAGTCATTTTTCTCCACGTTAGGTAGCGATATTGCAATACCCAGGCTTAGGTATCGTGATACCTACAATAGTTTACAAGTAAGGGTCCTTTGGGGTGGATATTGTGATACCCAAGGGTTGGTATCACAATACCACTGTAGATGACTCGTTTTCTTCTTCATTTCGGGCATTCGATGACTCCCTACAACACTCAATCAACCATTAAATTCCCTAACGGAACAATTGGCCATTTTGGAGTGAAAATGAGGAAAAAAAGAATATTTCAAAAATCTACTTGTAAAAACTACAATTATGTAAATATACTCAAAATACTCTAGAAACACTTGAAAACATTTGAAAACAAGCTTGTTAAGTGACAAACGGGGCCCAATTTAACACATAAATTTGTGGTAGATCAACTCCCCCACACTTAATTCTTTGCTTGTCCTCAAGTAAACACACAAAACACGCAAAACAAACAACTACCTTTGAAAAAGGAATTTATTTGACATTTGATGAACGAACATACATTATGTACCAAGTTCTGTTATTGTACAACTCCTAATTGATGCATTGTAAACGCATAGGTTTGAGATTAAATCGTCTTAGTTCAAAAACTTATAGAGCAAACAAAAGTAGAGGTAGTTTATGAAAATCAAATTTGTATACATTATTCCATCACAATAAGACATGAAGATATGATGTATTTACGTATGAAGGAAATAAACTTATTCATTTACAATAAGTTTTTACTAGTTTCGGTTTGTAAAAGGAGACACTAAGCTCACATAGGAATTAGTGGCTAACATTTTGAGGCTTAGGTTGGTACAGATTCAAAGAAAGATAAGCTCAAAACGGTCAAGCACTATGAATAGTATAGCACACGACATTGTTCTCATTTCCCACCAAATGTGATCATTTGATCTCTCCGCCTTATTTTTCCTTCTCTCACCTTCCTTATCTCTCCAATAATGTGGAAGAGATGGGTCAATTTTAGCTCATTTTTGTACATTATGATTTTGAGACATTAATGTTATGCTCTTTTCTTTTTCTTACTTTGAACATATTTTTCATCTGTTTGTTATTTTCTCTCACAATGCTTTTGATCCTCACTATCTTTTCTTTCTTTCATATTTTCTTTGTTTCTTTTTATGCACAATTTTTAGTAAGAATCAATTATGAGCCAAATCAACCTTTTTTCACTAGTCACTCAAGTAAATTTTGTAATAAACCACACATTGTTCCTACCTAACCCTTAATGTCCATATCCTAACATCCATTTGATAGTGCAATACAAAGTTTAGGGGCTATGAAGGGTTGAGTTTCGAACTCAATTTTGACTTAAGGTTTCAAACATAAAGGCTCATCAAGAAAGGACAATTTAATGTTCAAATTCTGGGGACTAAGGTAATGTAGCATATAGGTTAGTATTTTGGGCTCTAGGCTACCAAAACAATGTCTTAGGTCATCCCTTAGCATTTTCAACGAATACGAAATCGAAACATATTTCTACTCATCTCAATTAATAATGAAAATTTCTGAAACATAAATGTACACACCTATTTTCATTCTTATTGATCATTTGGATAAAAAAAGAATTTTTCAACTAACTCTATCCTATATACATTGTAATTAATTTAACTAAACAATTTATTCACAAAGCAAAGAATTCATCAAGCATCAATTAAAAACTAACACATTCAAAAAACTTAATCCACAATACCATGCCACAATTCAAAAATATTGATTAGTTCATGTCCAAGCACCATGCACACAATAACAAACATCAAAGAAATAAAAGAAAAATATTTTTGAAAACTTTTGATTTTTTTAAATATGGCATAAAAGCCGAAAACATGCAAAGCACGAATAAAAACAAATCAAAATAAAATAATGTGCATCCCCCACACTTAAATTACACATTATCCTCAATGTGTAGACCAATACAAAAGATTAAGAGGTTATTGAACTTCCTTAGAAGAAGCATCAACTAGCTCGAGTCATCCACCTTTACATTTAAGCTTTGAAGTTGTTGGGTAATCTTTGGATGGGTGGCTTGCACAGAAAACAAAGAAGCATACGAAAGAAAATGTATTTGGGAGTAGGGGTGAGTATTCGGTCGAGTTTAGTCGAATTGAGTCAAAAAATTTCGAGTTAGTCGAGTTGATGAATCCTATTTTAGCAACCGAACTCAATTTGAATTTTTTTTCAAATCGGGTCAAATCGAGTAAAAAATTTTCGAGTCGAGTCGAGTTAATGAATCATATTATTTATACTCAATATTGCGTTTGCTTAGACTGGTTATTTAACTAGTAAACGAAGTACAATATTATTTAACTACATAAACAATATAATTTACTAAATAATTACATGTAAAGAACTATTTTAGGCATGCAAAATAACTCTATATAACGTCACAAGACAATCATTATGGCCATAATTCGAGTAAACTACATAGTGCATAATAATGCGTCAAGAACTATCTTATATACAAGATAAAAAAAATGATATACCAAAAGCATGATATAGGGATACATGCCACTACTACACAAAATATGATACACCAAAAGTATGATATAGATCGTCATGGTGTGATGCTCCAAGACTCGAATTCAACAAAATAAATTCAAGCTTCCCACACACTAAAATCCAGAGTTTAACCAATTGTTTTGACCAAAACAAAGCAAATGCAAGGTTGAAGTTTTCATAAGCATTAACAAAATATCTATTCCAAAGAGTTAAAATCAAACTATCTTCAAGCTTCATCTTCTTCAAACACTGTAGATAGTACCGACAATTCTGTAACAAAAATAAAAATGTATTCTTAAATTATGAAAATCTTTACTAGAAAAATTAAAAATAAACATTCAATTTTGTGAGTTGTAGTTAAGTATGTTACCATCTTCATGTTCTGATAACTTTGAAAATTCTAATAAATATCAAAAGAGAAAAATGTTAGTTAAATTGTGAGAATGTTTATAAAATAAATAAAATAATCAATTAACCTTTTGGATTAAAGTTAGTCCATTACCATCATCTATATTTTGAAGTTCCTCCACATACTCCTCAAGGTTGATAGGATCTTTTGACCTTCGAAGCCAATCTTGTGTGCAAACCAAAGCCTCAACCATTGGAGTCAAAGAGCTTCTAAAACTATCTAAAACACGTCCACTTGTGCTGAAAGCACTTTCGGATGGAACGGTTGAGATAGGAACGAATAACACATCTGGAGCTATTTGCGCAACAATTAGGAATCTTGGACTATAACTTTCCACCACAATAACAAATCAAATGAATCTGAAATATTTTCACAATCTTCTACCAAATATCTATCCAATTCAGATTTACTTTCCAAGCCAACACGTTGCTTTTTCTTCATATATTGTTGCATGACTAAGCCTATCTTCAGTTTTACTTGATCTGTTTCATTTTTACTTGAACTTGGAGCTCTGATAAGAAAATTAGATTCAACTTCAACATTCATGTGATGATTTTCCTAACAATTGCAGAATATTCATCAAACAAACAATGCAATTCTCTATTGACCATCCTTATAATGTCATCTACAATAGTAGGAAAAAATAAGTTGACTCCAAATGCAAGAAAATCCATTTTGCACCGTGGGTTAGAGATAACTACTAGATAAATAAGCAAGTTCATCACTTTTGAATCACCCTAGTACTTCTTGTACTTGTCATTCATTTTTGAAGCCATAGACATTATGTCTAAATCCCCACAATGTTTCCACCCATCGAGAAGGCAATGCACATCTGTGACTACTTTAAAAAAAGTATTAGAGGTGACATGTAATGATTCAGACACCTTCAATGTAAGTTCATGAAAAGGCTCAAGTACTTTCGTAACTCTTCGAACATTTTCCCAATCATCACATGTGGGGACTCAATATCCAACACTAAGGTCTAGAAAAAAGTTATGATCATCATGAACATAAGCTTCAAACACACATTTATATTTTTTAGCCGCATTTAATATCATATAAGTTGAATTCCATCTAGTAGGAACATCTAGACATAAATGAGCCTTAGTACCTACCATTTATTCTTCTGCCCGATGGTTGAATTTAGACAACCTTGATGGTGATGCTCTAATATATCTCACGGCTCCTCTAACTCGATCCATAGATATAGAAGCATCCTTAACCCCTTCTTGAAAAATGAGATTAATAATGTGTGTCGCACATCTCATATGAATATATTTACCATTCACAACACAAGCTTTTCAATGAACCAACTTATTTCTCAAATAACCAATAGCAGCATTGTTAGAAGATGCGTTATCAACAGTAACAGCAAAGACCTTCTCAATCCCCCAATCCTGAAGACATTTCTCAAGGGCTTGACCAATGCTCTCACCTCTATGAGCAGAAATTGGGAAAAAGTTTATAATTCTCTTTTGTAAATTCCACTCATCATCTATCCAATGTGCTATTAGAAGCATGTAGGATATCATTTGCAATGACGTCCAAGTGTCTGTTGCCAAATAAATTCTACTTGTCTCTTTTTGAAAAGATTGCTTTAATGTATTTTTCATGGAATTATACAAATCAAGACAACATTTTCTAATTGTCCAACGAGATGGAAAATGAAACATTGGGCATGCTATAGAAATAAAGAACTTAAAACCCTCATCTTCTACAAATTTAAAATGCAATTCATCCACAATGATCGTATGAATCAATGCATTTCTAATATCATCTTAATTAAACACCCAAGTTGACAAATCTACATTTTATTGGCTAGACTTTACAAATGCAAGTTCTGCTTACTTAAGATCAGAGCTATTATTACCTTAGGGTTTTCTTGAGCAAGTCTTCAAATGGTTTTTTAGACTGGTGGTAGAAGACCTAGTCTCCATTGTGTAAAAGTCATCAGAATAATTACATTTTTCCCTATTCTCCCCATATTCTACTGAGTATTTGTTGAAATGTTGCCAACAAGGTGCCCTTGGTTTGGTCTTTATTCGAGTATTTCCCTTCTTTGTTGTGCGGACAACTTTAGTAAGAGAAATAGGTGTAGCTTCTTGTAATGTTTTTTTTTTGCTTTGGGACTTTTGCAATGATATTGAGTCATTCATCTTCAAAAATAAATATAACCAATTAAAATTACAAAATGGTCAAGGGCTATAATTCCATCAAAGTTTTATACTCATAAATATGTTCCACACAAATATCCATCAACAATTCAAATTAAAGCATTAAAAATTAACTCAAAACAAAGACAACAGAGTAACTTACTTATAAAATATACTAATTTAACTTATCAGATATATTAACGAAACTTATAATTGAGTAAACGTAACAAAAGTTTAAAAAAATCTGAGAATAAAAAGTCAAAATTTTAAAACTCTTATTTGAAGAATTGTGGTTCACATAAATAATAAAAAGAAATAAATTTTACAATAAATAATAAAAATAAATAAATCAATAGTCAAAGATGAAAGAAGCTATAAGTCCATAACACTTATTTAAGGCGATTGGAGTGAGATTTCCAATCATTTCAACTAATGTTTATAATGGATAGAAATTAACAAATTATTTTAGCTTGCAAATCATTCTCATCCACATATTCAGGAATAGAATTTGAAGGAACTAAAATTCCATCACGATTGTCACATACTACTTAAATAAATGTAATAAACATAACATTATTAGGCATCAACAGGTTAAAGGTTTGTGATTTCTAGTTTTGGCCAATACATACTTTGTTACAATCTAACAAATTGGATTAAGTTGAAGACCTGAGTGACAAGTTAGCGTAAAGCATTTTTTTTCTTTCATGTTGGCACATTTTGTAACACCCCAAACCCGGCCTAAACATTATGGCTGAATCTTGTAATGTTACCATAAATGGGTTTTGAAAATGGTGTAAATTCATTAAAGCTTTGTAACCCATTTTTGTTTATACAACTTTTATTGAAAACATTATTTAATTAATTTATCTTGCCAAAACACAATTTACAGTGGAAGTCTAATAAATTCGTTATATTTCGAAAATCCAGTTCGTATTTTTGGAAAAACTTTAGTTTTCGTAAAACTGCGATTTTAGTCAAATGTTGTAATAAAGGTTAAAAACACCTTCGAAACCAGACATAAAATCCAACAGTCCAGAGAGTCCAAAAATTACATCACTCTCAGAGAAATACCACTTAAAATAATTAAAACCATTATTAAATCAGTTTACATCTCGTGATCACCATGAGACTTCATTGCACTGATCCGCCTAAGTCTGTGGATTACCTGAATAGAGCAGACCAACAGATGTTAGTTTTCATAAACTCAGTGTGTAACTTCGTTATATTTCGAAAATCCAGTTCGTATTTTTGGAAAAACTTTAGTTTTCGTAAAACTGCGATTTTAGTCAAATGTTGTAATAAAGGTTAAAAACACCTTCGAAACCAGACATAAAATCCAACAGTCCAGAGAGTCCAAAAATTACATCACTCTCAGAGAAATACCACTTAAAATAATTAAAACCATTATTAAATCAGTTTACATCTCGTGGTCACCATGAGACTTCATTGCACTGATCCGCCTAAGTCTGTGGATTACCTAAATAGAGCAGACCAACAGATGTTAGTTTTCATAAACTCAGTGTGTAACCCAACAGAAATAGACATACAATAAATATAGAATTCATATATATAATCAGATTCAGATTCAGACCTAAGTCCTTTACAGATACAAATAACAGAATCAGATAAATAGAACAGATACAGTGAGTTCTACCCCCATCCTCTACACACTATCTCCGACCATCCCATCACACCATGTGGGGTTAAAAACACTCACCCATCCTTACACACCATATAGTGTCGATGGATACATTACAGATAATATGCAGTCAAGCTACCAGAATATAGGCGAAATGTCGCTATACAAATCACTTCCTCCATATATACAAATCCCACCCCAAATACAGATACAAAATACAAATACAGAAATAACAGATTTAACATGTCTAACATGCTTGCTTAAACAGTATAGTCAGACATACATTTAGTATCTTACTCATATCAGTCTATCAGAATGTCATAGCACACAAAATAGGATTTGGTTAGCCCTTACCGACCCTACGGTAGGCCCACAGCCGATCGAAATGACCCATGCGACCTTAGGGAAAATTTAAAAAATATGGGCCCACACGGCCATAGTGGCCTTGCCCATGTGATCCACACGGACTGGCCCAAAACCCACACGTTCGTGTGGCCCACACACTCAACTTGGCCTATCCCGTGTCTTGCGCACTACATGGTCGTGTCTTACGCACGGCCATGCCCTCGTTGACCACACGGCCAGGTACACGCCTGTATGGCATTGACAAACTGGTTTTTCGGCTTTCACTGAAACTTATTTTTTACTTTTTGGGAACACATCTGGTTCAGTTTTGATGTGAGAACACACTTGATACCACCAAAACCTAAAATTGATATATAAATTTCCCAACATCAGTCTAAATTCTCAATTAAACTGGGCTAATGAAACTGACAACGGTGAAATTCGAGTGTTCAGAGTTTACCCGATTCCCCGAATGATTTCGCTTACGATTTCGAAAGAGAAAAAAATTACACCCCATGATTCTCTGCTGCCAAAAACACCAATTCAATACGAACAAAAAAGACAACATCGCTTAAAACAACTTCAAAGGAAAAACTCCATATTCGAACAAAGATACTACCACCACTTACCAACACGTACGAACACCATGAACCGAAAAACCGTAATTTGAAAGAATAAAAAGAGGATTCAGATTGAAGAGAAAATAACAGAATAGGAGAGTAGGGGAGGAAGCAAAAAGAATGTCAGAAATTTAGAAATGAGGAAGAAGGCCGAGATTTGAAAAAAATATATAATTAAATCTGATAATATCTACATTAACTTCCTACTAACCCACTAAATCCACTAACCTACTAAATCTCAACTTCATCAGAATTTCTGTTCAACCGAAACTCTAACAAGCAACCGAGCAAAAATAAATTCCCTCGCTCACGTAGGGATTCGAACACAGGACCTCCAACATAACAACTCCCTTACCATTTGAACCAACAGGCTCATTCTAATATAAATTAGCAAATGGTTTAATATAAACCCACTCAACAAGGGTAATGTTAGGATTGGAAAAATAACAAAATTTGCTAAAAGTAGGACTTAAACCCAAGACCTCAGACACACCCCCAAAACACTTAACCATTGAAGCAGATACACAGTTGTGTTAGAATTCACAGATACAAAAATAAATTTATCAGGGCGTTAAAACTCTACCCTCTAAAAGAAATTTCGACCTCGAAATTTACCTGATTAGAACAGATGAGGATATTGCTGACGCATTGAGTCCTCAGGTTCCCATATGGCTTCCTCAGTGCCATGATTCTACCACAGAACCGTTACTAATGTAATAGACTTCCTTATCAGAATCTTAACATCATGATCCAAAATCTAGATCGGCTCCTCCTCAAATGTCAAATTTGGTCTAATCTTAATTTTCTCAACAGAAATAACGTGAGATGGATCAAATCGATACTGCCTCAACATCGAGACGTGAAACACATCATGGATATGGTCTAACTCTAGAGGTAGTTCCAACTGATAAGTGACCGGTTCCACATGTTTCAAAATCCGATACGGCTCAATAAACCTTTGGCTCAACTTGCCCTTACGATCGAATATCAGAACTTTCTTCCACGAAGAAACCTTAAAAAAATGAAGTTACCCACAGAGTACTCAATATCTCTCCTCTTCAGATCTACATAAGACTTCTGTCTATCAGAAGCCGCCTTCAGACAATCTCGAATCAATCTAGCCTTGTCTTCGGTCTTGGAAACCAACTTAGAACCCAAAACTCGATGCTCACCCAACTCAGTCCAACATAGCAGAGTACAACACTTATGACTATACAGAGCCTTGTAAAGTGCCATCTGAATGTTAGACTGGAAACTGTTATTGTAGGCAAACTCAACTAGCGGTAGATAATCCTTTCAACTACCTCGAAAATCTATTACACAACTCTGAAACATATCCGCCAGTATCTGAATCACCCACTCAGATTGACAATCGGTCTGATGATGGAATCCAGTGCTGAAGTCTAATCTCGAACCCAGAGCATTGTACAATTTCTTTCAAAATCGAGAAATGAAGCGAGGATCTCTATCAAAAATTATTGAAACAGGAACCCCATACAGTCTTACGATCTCAGAGATATAGAGCTTGACTAGCTTCTACAAAGAGTAGTCCGTCTAAACTGGAATAAAATGAGTGGACTTGGTCAATTGATCTACGGTGACCTAAACAAAAGTGTGAATAAATGAAAAATGTGGGCTGTTATGGCAATAATAAAAATTTGGCTAGCTTGGGTTTGTGTTTAATTTCATGAAATTATGATTTTATGTGATAATGACTGTACAAACCCAACAATGCTCGGGCCCAACTAAACCTAGAATGGCCCAACACCTAACCCTAGCCCGCTAGCCCAAAGCAGAAACCATTGCAGAACCCTAGGCTGTTAGCAGCAAGTTCAGCGCCGCAACGGCCTCGCCAATGCCGCGCCCCTCGCTCCCGCACTTTGCTCGTCAATCCCGCACATCGCGCCGTCGCGAATCTTGCACCTTCCCCACAAGCACGTACCTGCAACAAGCGAAAGAGAATAGCAAAAGATCCGGCCAACAAAGAGAAACAGAAGGGATTTCTTTAGATTTTGGTTTCATTTTTTCCCATTTTCGGCTATTTAAAAGGCCATTTAGAAATATGTAAAGGGAGGATACGGGGGAGGAAATACACAAGAAAATCGAAAAAATACAGAGAGAATACTGTAAATTGAAGGAAAAATAGTGAAATAAAATCAAAAGAGGTGAATTTCATCTTAGTTTTTTTATTTCTTAGTTTGTTTTATTTATTTTCTGAATTTTTGTATATTAAACAAAAAAATAAAAAGGGAATATCACCTTCAAGGATACGCCGTTGAAACCCGAGCCTGCTTCGCTTGAATCCGGACTAGAATGACCGGGATTTGAATTGGCCGGTTGGTTGAGAACGGCGGTGGCGCGGAGAAGGGGTTGAAAACCCTAGCAGAGCTTTTGGCGCTCTTTTTTTTTGTTTTTTTTACCTTTATGCTACAAATGAAATTTTTTTAAAAAAAAATTGTTTAAAATTGTATTAGCAAAACGGCGCCGTTTAGGTGGCCATACCCGCGCGGTGACCCGACCCGAATGGGAGGATCCGCGCGCTCTGACGTTACATAGTCTATTTGCGCAATTGGCCCTTCCTTTTTTGCAACACTTTTCAATTTAATCCTTTTTACTTATTTTAGAAATTGGGCCATATATTTTATTTTTGTTTCAATTGGGTCCCCCGTTGCACTGCGTTTTGGAAGGATGGGATAATTCCCCTTTTGGTCCTCTGTTGTCGCGCGCGCGTTCAAGTGGGTCCTTTCTTTTTAAATTTATTCTAAATCTGCCCCATTTTTTCGTTTTTAATTCAATTTAATCCATTTTAGTTTCTTATCATAATTATGCTATACCCTTATTTTATTTTATTTATTGTTATTATTATTAACATTATTATTTTTATTATTTCATTCATACATACGCATATTTTATGTATAATATACATGCATGCATACATTTCGTTCGCACATTTTTAAAATTTCTTTTTTATAGTTTTTATTTTTCTTTCACATGCTCATATTTTATACATACTTACACATTCTTTATTTTGTAAATATATATGTATATATAATTTTATATTTTTATTTTATTGATTTATGTACATATGTTTTTATTTTTATTTTGTTTTTTTCACGATATAGTTATACTTTTCTTTGTAAATATATATACATATGCGTATTTTGATAATTGTTATCTTCACAATTTTCACATATACATACACGTGTTTTGCATGCATATTCTTAGAAACTATTGTGAGCTTGTTGTATATATTTCTTTACCTTCCTTTTATATGTACACTTCTATGTATGCATTAAATATATGTGTACGTATATTTGTAAATTTTTTTGTATATTATATCTACTTGTATATGTATTTGTAAATACTTATTCATTTATATTTGAAATTAGAGAATCTGTTTCATGTTATACCTTAACCTTTTTAGCATCCCTTTTCAAAAAATATATTTTTTGATTTTCTCAAAGTATTGAAATCATCCTATTTTATAAATTCCAAAATATTTGGCATTCACGATTCTCGGGAAAGATTGTGTCCTAACTTACTGGATCGCGATTATTTTTTTCGATGAATTTAGAAAGCCAAGTATTTGTTTTGCAATAAATTCGCAAATTTTAAATAAAAAGCTTATTCTCGGGAATTCAAAATGTTGGGTCCTAAGTTACTGGTCATGACATTTTCTTCTCGAAATAAGAATTTTCAAAAGCAAAAGGCAATATTCGGGTATTTTGAAGATTTAAAAACATTGTGCCCTAACTCACTTTGTGTGGTGTTTTATTTCTTTGAAATAAGAATGTCTTATTATTCGTTTCCTTTTAAAATATTTTCAAATTTTTGACACCAAAGCATTAAAAAAAATCAATTCGGTACCAATTTTGGGCGTTACGAGGGTGCTAATCCTTCCTCGTGCGTAACTGACTCCCGAACCTATTTTCTAAAATTTCGCAGACCAAAATTATTTTTAAGGTGGGCCGATCACACCTTAATAAGCGATTGGTGGCGACTCCAGTTTTTTTTTTAAAGTCGACAACTAAAATTTTGTTTTCAAAAAAAACGGTTTCGACAATGACTAAATTGCAAAAATATGAAAGTATAGGGGCAAAAGTGTAAAATTTCCCTAATGTGTAAATTGTGTTAAATTGAGTGAATTAGTGATTAAATAAGTAAATTTTGTTATTATATAGATTGAGAAAAACAAGATTTGGACCTAGAAACAGAAGAAAAACTACGTATTGGATTAGTCGACCTAATTCGTCGTTTCAACGAACGAGGTAAGTTCGTATGTTAAATAATGTTTTTAAATTGTGTTCTAAATGTTCATTTATCATCGAATTGAATTGAATGTTGATTGGATAAGTACGAGCATGAATCGACAAAGTTACGACATCCGAAAGTCTCATACGAACATTAGGAATAACTTAGGATACTGAGATGGGATTACGTGTAAGACCATGTCTGAGACATTGGCATTGATATAAGATTCGTGTAAGACCATGTCTAGGACATTGGCATCGATTTGAGATTCGTGTAAGACCATAGCTGGCTATTGGCATCGATATATGATAGTTTGTAAGACCATATCTAGGATATGGCATTTGCGAGTTATACGAGATTTTTGAGTATCCTTAGAGATTCTGAATGGTTCAACGGGAAAAGTCAAGACGAGAATAAAAGTGTAAACGAAATAAATGGTACAAGTGCGTACGATACTTATACTTATATTGAATAAAAGAATATTGATAAATAGATGTGAGCTCGTGTATATTACATGGAAAGGTTTGAGTTTATGTAAGTTTTTTATTTATATAAATGCTTATTGAGGGTATCGAATTTCACATGATGAGTAAGTGGATAATTATGAGAAATCTATATGGTTATATTGATTATGAATATGTAATGAATATTGGATTGAATGTGGGATATCTTAAATTACTTATGCATATGTAAATGTGAATGAATTGGTGAGAATATATTAGATCTATATGAACATGGAAATGAATAAGCTTGTAAGACCCTTGGTTAGCTATGGTATGGATTCATGGTATAACAATGATAGCAAATGAGTAACATTGTAATTTGTAAATACTTAATATGTGTTATTTGATAAGTTGAATACATTATCATACGAGCTTACTAAGTTGTAGAGCTTACTTTGTTTTATTTCCTATGTTTATAGTGTTTCGGAGGCTTGCTCGGGTTGCAAGTTGTCAGAGATTTCATCACACTATCCAGCTATCGTTTTGGTATTTCAAAAGCTTTGTGATTTTGGTTATGTGGCATGTATAGGCTAGTGGGTTTATGAAGTGTATAAGTGACCTTTGGCTATTTATGCATATGTGTTTGATATGTATTTAGCCATGAGATTTGGTTTAATAATGATGTAAAGTTTAATGTGTATAAGCTATGTTTATATTAGTTTGGTATGTAAATTTCCTTGTGAAATGGTATATCTTGGTATGTTTGATTATGGTTCAAATAGCTCAATAGACATTTGGTAAGTGACATGTATATGTTTGGTTATTTGTGGCTTGACCATGAATGCAAATGTGGTGGCAATGCGGCTTAAAAAATGGTATGTTTAAATATAAATTTGAAATGATACTTTGGCATAACTTGGTTTGGTTTTAAATTGAATGATTTGGTTGGATATTTAGTTTGAATTTAAGGCATGTGATAAATGCAATTGATAGTAAGTGGTGAATGATGAATCATGTGGAGTTGGAATGCTTTGAGCTAATTTATAGACATTTGATGAGTAGTAAAGAAATGGATATACAATGGTATGAAATGTACATGAAATGGTCATTTTTGGTTGCTTATTAGATGTGAAATTGATGCCAAAATGATGTGGTTTAGGTATGCATGTGAAATGTGAGAAATGTGACTTAAACCAAGTCTATTTTCGTGCCACATGGCTTGAGCACATAGACGTGTGACTTGACCGTGTGACCTTTATTACTTAGAAAATTTTTACAAGTTTCATAAATTTTTATATGTGATCAGTTTAGTCCCGCACATTCTCTAATGTATGTTTAAGGTCTCGTAGACATTTAAAAGGGGACAATATGTGTATGATTGAATGGTATTTATTAATGTTGGATTATTTGATTGAGAAATGAATGTTGGATGTTGTGTTTCGATTAGTAATACCTCGTAACCCTATTCTGGCGACGGACACGAGTTAGGGATGTTACAGAATCTGCTAAAACAAAGTCAACTTAACCTACAACTCAGCTAACAGACTCCCATCATCAAACAGGCTAAGACAAGCGAACATCGCCCTCAAATTAGTCATCGCTCTACGACTGAAAGCATCGGCCACCACATTGGCTTACCAGGATGATACTCTATCGAGCAGTCATAATGTTTGAGCAGCTTAATCCAGCGACGCTATCTAAGATTCAAATCCTTCTGAGTAAAGAGGTACTTGAGGCTCTTTGTGACCAGTGTAGATGATACATCTCTCATCATACAGATAATGCCTCCAAATCTTCAACACAAAAACCATAGCAGCCAACTCGAGATCATGCATCAGATAATTCTCTTCGTGTGTCATAAGTTGACGTGACGCATAAACCACAACCTTACCATTTTGCATCGATACATATCCCAAATCAACGTGCGATGTATCACTCTAGGCCATAAATTCTTTATCAGATTTAGGCTATATCAGAATAGGAGCCTGGGTCAAAATAGACTTGAGTTTTTCAAAGCTCGATTTTTGCGCATCAGACCAGATGAAGGGAACACCCTTGCGCAGAAGCTTTGTCAAATGAGCTGTAATCAGAGAGAACCCCTCGACAAACCGTCGATAGTATCCCACAAGACCCAGAAAACTATGAATTTTAGATACATTCTTAGGCTGTGTCTAATCCAGCACAGCCTCAATCTTTCTCGGATCAACACGGATCCTCTCAACAGAAAGCACATGCCTCAAAAAAGTTACCTCTCGCAATTAGAAATCACATTTTCTCAACTTAGCGTAGAGCTGTTTCTCTCGGAGTATCTGAAGTACTACTCTAAGATGTTCATCATGCTCATCCTCGGTCTGAGAGTAAATTAGAATATCATCGATAAAGACTATAATGAATTGATCCAGATATGGCTAAAAGACTCGGTTCATCAGATCCATGAATGCAGCCGGAGCATTTGTCAAACCAAAAGGCACAACTAGGAATTCGTAATGTCCATAATGAGTCATAAATGCAGTTTTATGAACATCAGCTTCCTTAACTCTAAGTTGATGGTACCCAAAACAGAGATCTATTTTCAAGAACACTGAAGCCATTCAAAACTGATCAAACAGATCGTCTATCCTCGGAAGTGGATACTTATTCTTTACCGTCAGTTTATTCAGTTGCTGATAATCAATACACATCCTCATGGTCCCATCTTTTCTCTTAACAAACAAAACTGGTGCCCCCATGGAGACACACTAGGACGGATGAAACCACGATATAGATGCTCTTGAGGTTTAGCCTTAAGCTCTACCAGCTCCTTCGGTGCCATATGATATGGAGTGATAGACACTGAAGCTGTACCCGGTAGAAGCTCAATGTTGAACTCAACTTCTCGATTCGGAGGTAAACCCGGTAACTCATCAGGAAAGACATCCGAAAAATCCCTCACTGTTCTGATATCCTCGATAGAAGAATCCCCAGAAACTGAAACACTAAAAAAAGTTATATACGCGTCACACATTTTTTGAACCAGTTTCTTACCCACAAGAGCGGAGATCACATTGGACAGGTAATCTCGACGCTCACCAATCACAACCACTTCCTTATCATCCTTAGTCCTCAGAACGACCCTCTTAGTCGAGCAATCCAAACTAACTCGGTGCTCAACCAACCAATCCATACCCAAAATCAAATCGAACTCCTCTAACGGTAACTCCATCAGATTTGCCAGAAATACCTCCCCTTGCACCTCTAACAGAACATCCCTATAAAGTTTACTAACCCAAATAAACTGCCTCAACGGACTCAGTACAATAATCCCACTAAAATTGCTCTCCACAGAAATCCCTAGGTTTTCAGAAACAGTACTAGCTACATAGGAATGTGTAGAACCTATGTCTACCAGAGCAGTATAATTACATCAAAAATTAAGAACGTACCGGTGATAACATCAGGAGCATCTCTATCCTCTCGGCGTTAAGCAGCATAGACGGCCCATAGGTGGCTGCTGAACTGCCCTCTAAGGCTGTACAGAACCCAGTTATGAGGCTTTCATCTGATTAGCCCGCTGTGGACACTCTTCAATAAGGTGCTCCAAAAATCCACACATCAGACAAGCCCCTAACCTCCTCCAACACTCACCCAGATGGCTCCTACCATAATCTCCACATGGCTAAATCCTCATAGGAGCAACAAAAAGCCCACTCTAATTGGCCCATCAGGTCTGGCCCATTTCTTAGGCCTCTAAACAGAACTAGAGGACTCTGAATCCCTCTTACTATTACTTCTCTCTCGGTCTTTATTTTAGCGCTCCACACGTTTAACCTCTTCGGCGATCTTCACCTTATCAACTAAAACTGCAAACTCTCGCTCCCTTTATGGAGTAATCAGTACCTTCAAATTATCCCTCAAACCGTCCTCAAAGCAGACACACTTTTCATACTCAGACGCCACCATACCTCGAGCGTAGCGACTCAACCTCAGAAATTCGACCTCATACTCGGTCACAGATCTATCACCTTACATGAGATTCATGAACTCACGCCTACGAGCATCCACATACTTCTCTTGGAAGGCAGTCTTAAAGAAATCCCAATTCAGACGATCCGGCTGATTACCTTCCTCAACCGATAACCACCACTGATATGCCTCGTCGCGAAACAAAGATACTGCACCATTAAGTTTCTGCTCGGGAGTATAATCTATATCGTTCATGATATTTTCGGTGGCCTCTAACCAATACTCGGCCACAGTAGGGGCGACTCTAATGACACCCTTAAATAGCTCAACATCATTGGACTGAAGTCGTTCAATTACCGACCCACGGCCCCCAAATCCAGAATGGGGTCCAACAACCCTCTCCAATACCCTTAACATGGCCTGGGACGGTGCGTCATCCCCAGCCGAACGGCTTTAAGACCCAGTCTCAGTAGCAGGCAAAATCAGTGCCTCACTCGTATCTAAATTTGACATACTGCCTAGAGAGGAAGACTCAGCTCAAGCCTCTCTACGGCCTCTACCACGGCCACGAATACCATATCCGCGAGTGCTCATCGTAGATTTCAAATTTTATCTACATTATAAATTTTTATGTATCAATTCAAGTATTTATTAGCAGATATTTTATGCATAAATAATCAGAAGTTCAAAAATATTTTTCGAGGTTTTAGTCTCTAACTAACTCAGTACAGTTTCAAAAAGTTCTATCTATAGTATTTTTAGAGTATTCTATCTAAATTTAAAATTGCTTACAGAATTGGTGCAGGACACTCGGTGTACCACATACTTTCTCAAATTATCCAAATGATTTGAAAATCAATTCTTTTTAAAACACAATTTTGAAACCCAAAATTCACAGCCCGAGTTTTGCAAATTGACTCTGATACCACTAAATGTAACACCCAGAACCCAGCCTAAACGTTATGGCCGAATCTGGTAATGTTACCATAAAGGAGTTTTGAAAATGGTGTAAATTCATTAAAGCTTTGTAACCCATTTTTGTTTATACAACTTTTATTGAAATATTATTTAATTAATTTATTTTGCCAGAACACAATTTATAGTGGAAGTTTAATAAATTTGTTATATTTAAGTAGTTCAGTTTGTATTTTTGGAAAAACTTTAGTTTTCGTAAAACTGCGACTTTAGTCAAATGTCGTAATAAAGGTTAAAAACACCTTTGAAACCACAAATAAAATTCAACAGTCTAAAAAGTCCAAAAATTATATAACTCTCAGAGAAACTCTACTTAAAATAATTAAAACCATTATTAAATCAATTTACATCTCGTGGTTACTGTGAGACTCCATTACACCGATCCACCTAAGTATGTGGATTACCTGAACAGAAGAGACAAATATATGTGAGTTTTTGTAAACTCAGTGTGTAACCCAACAGAAATAGACATACAATACATACAGAATTCACATATACAGTCAGATTCAGATTCGGACCTAAGTCCACATATACAAATCCCACCCCAAATACAGATATAGAAATAACAGATTTAACATACCTAACATGCTTGCTTAAATAGTACAGTCAGACATGCATTTAGTATCTTACTCATATCAGTCTATCAGAATACCATAGCACACAAAATAGGGTTTGGCTAGCCCTTACCGACCCTACAGTAAACCCGCAGTCAATCAGAACGACTCGTGCGACCCTAGAAAAAATTTAAAAAATAAGCACCACTAAAAAACGCCGCAAAAAACACCGCTAAATTTTGCGACATTTATGTAGAAAAATGCCGCTATAGAATATGACCTTGAGCGGTGCTTTTCTCACAAACGCCGTTAAAGAACATGACATTTAGCGTTGATTTTCCACAAATGACGCTATAGAACATGACCTTTAGCAGCATGTTTTGTAAAAAGCATCGCTAAAGAACATGACCTTTAAGGGAGTGGCACTTTCCCCACAGACGCCACTAAAGAACATGACATTTAGCGACGCTTTTACCAAAACCGCCGCTAAAGGTCATGTTCTTTAGCGGCATTTTTAGTAAAAGCGCCGCTAAAAATCATGTTTTTTTACTGCATTTGTTGAAAGCCGCCACTAATTAGCAAATTTTTAACAACCCATCTTCATTCATATAGAACCCCTATAATGTCAAATCCAACCAAAAACTACAAATCTAAATAATACTTCAAATCCAAAAGAAATATGCATATGATCTAAATTAATAAATGAAATGACAATATATTATATTCAAAAGTTATATTGTTAAAATATTCTTACTAAGATAGAATATATATACCTAATACAGCAAAATAGAACAAACACACATCAAACAATCACCTTTAACCATAGTAATAGTATATATATACCTAATACAGCAAAAGACCCAAATACAAACAAAAAAAATAATGATAGAATGCATACTTTAAGATCGGCAGTTAGCTCAAACAAGCGTCACTATGCATGAATTCAGCCCAAATTTTCTAAGACACCAGGAACATGAGACACCTAAGACAGTTGAGTGGATGTACTAGCAACAGACAAATTTTCTGTTCCAGGGGCACAACTAACTTCCGTTTGATTGTAATAATCATCCCATTGCTTGTAATGCTGCTGATAATGGAAAGAATTTGCACCTGCATTACCAGCGACATAAGCCCCACTTGAATCTTGAGTGTAGTTTGAATATCGATGAGTAGTATAATTTGAATAATTGCTCTCATTCTATGTGGTAGTCTGATGAGTGTAACTACTGCTTGGGCAACCTCCAGCTGTCTGATAATCACCAAGATTGTAGTAAGTGCTTGAATAACTTGTAGGCCTAGCATAAAACCCTGTATTCTGAAATGAGAAAATAGGCTGATATGGAGCACCTGTGTTTTGATATGCTCCTACTGGCTGAGTAAGAGGGGTTAGGTTGTTGCTGATAACCACTATAGTAACCTTGGTAACCTGCGCTCCCATGTGAATAGGTACCAGCAGAATTTGAGTATGAAGTATAGCCGCCATAGTCTAGTTGTGTATGTCTCTCCTAAGTTCGATGAAGTGGCAAGAGGTGTTGCATTAGACCCATCCTGAACGGTTCTCGAGGATGGCTCGCTGTGCTGCACATGGTGGTAAGTGGAATTTGAAAAACCTCCACTTTCTGCAGAGTGGTTTTCTACACTATACATGTTCCATGATGCAGCTTCTGAACCAGTTGTTGAGGGAACATATAAAAACGTTTGCCCTTGACTTGTATTAACAACATACCAATTCTGAGAAAAAGAAACAAAAGTTAATGAATAACATATTAAGGCAAGAACCAACCAAAATAATAGAATCAAATTCCAGTTATTATGAAAGTAGATAACTTATCTAAGATAAGGTTCTTCTAAACTCAAAATCCTAAACCAGATTAATAATAAAATATGCAATTAACTTGGATGTAGTATATAAAAGTAAAACCGAAAAAACTTTTTCTTCTTCAAAGAAAACTGTCGAAACCATTTTTATTTTTGGAAAAAAAACAAAAATTAGTTGTCGATAAAAATTTGGAGTCGCCACCAATATTTTATTAAAGTGTGATTAGGTCACCTAAAAACGACTTTGGTCTACGAATTTTAGAAAAACGGGTCCGCGAGTCGGTTACGTATGAGGAAGGATTTGCACCCTCATTACGCCCAAAATTTGGTACCTAATTAGTTAGTTAATGTCTTAATGTCGAAAATTTGAAAAATATAATCCTTAGCAAAACTTAAAAACGTTACGTATTAAGACCCTTATCATTTCAGAGGAAGAAAATGCCACACCCAATGCGTTAGGACACGACATTCTAATTTCCTCAAAAATGAATTAGGCCAAAATACCCGAGTAATAAAAAATTAAAAGAATATCCATTTATTCAAGATTTAAGAAATCGCGGCCCAATACGTTAGGGCACAATTCCTCCAAAATCCCAAACTCGGAATATTTCCTTTATTATTTTTTAGAAAAAATCTTCATTTCGAGAAATCAATGCGTCACGTCCAATACGTTAGGACACAACGTGTTGAATTCCCAATAATGAGTTCTTATTTTTTTAATTAAAGAGAAATGCTCGATTGTTAGATTTAACGAAGAAAATCGGAACCCAATACGTTAGGGCTCAAGTTCCTTGAAAATCCTAAATACAAGCATTATCTCAATTTTGAAAATTTTGAAATTGAGTAAAAAAAATGATATGATGCTACATTAAATATACAATGCAATAATAAATATTACGATGGCATAGAAATAATATGAATAAACAAAATCGATAACAATAATCCATGACATGCAAAGTATCAAATAAATGAACAAAATATAAATGAAAACATAAATCAATAAACAAATGAAGGACATAAAAAATAAAAAAAGTACAAAATATATACATTGAAATTATGAGGAATAAAAGACAAACATATGATTTACATATAAAATTTTGGATTATAGATTTATACAAACAAAATACATAAGAAAAATATATAAATATATATACATATAAAATATATTCATGCATTTACAAAAAAATGAAATATATAAGTATAATATAAAAACGTGGAAAATATTTATAATAAGCTTTGAATGGAGTATAAATATATGAGTACATATTACAAAAATGTATAAACATATAAAAATCATAGAATATGGTCAAATGTATAAATATTATGAAATATAAATGTGTATACATATATATATAAAACTATGAAAATAAAATAATAATAAAGTATGTATATAATATGTATATATATTAAAACGTTTAAAATATATATGTATAAATAAGTAAAAAAAATAATCGAAAAAAAAAAGTAAGCCACCTTTAAAAACTGCCAATCGTTCTCCCTTTTTTTTTCCTCCTTTTCTTTTTTTAAAATGAAGGGAGAGGCCTCTATTTATAGTTGAGCCTCCCCAAATCCAACGGTATAGATCAATTACATCAACGGCTAAGATTAAAGGGTATCTACAAATTAAATCTCTAAGATTACAAAATCATATCTTCTAAGATTGCATATCATATCCAAGATTGCATATATCATATCTAAGATTGCATATCATATCTAAGATCGCATATCCTTGAAGATTATGTTTTCATATGTGAGCCCGAGCTAAAATTGGGTATTACAAAAACATTGATGTAAACTCAAACCCAATTCACAATAAGAAAACTCGACTCCTAAAATATCACTGTAAGGTATCTAAACAACATAGAAACTTCAAACACAATTCATTACTCATTAAAAACAAATCCTTTCAGTTTAAGATTTCAACACTTCTATAATCCAACTGTAAACCGATCTAGTTCATAACAAGAAAATTCTGCCTAAAAAGAAAGCCTATGAAACACCCCATACCCGACCCGATCACTGGGTCTGAGTTACAGTGTGCTACATTCGTTGTCAAGGAAACTACAATAATTTTAGATACAATCACACGTCACAATCTGCATAAACTTACTTATGAGCATATAATAACACTATTAACCAAATTTAATATCTACTAATTTGATTCTCAAGTTCATATAAACATAAAGATATACTAACAGTGACTCAACTAGATAGGTACATGCCAACTAAAATAGTAAAAGTTTCACCAACTCAATGAGTGCAGTATTTTCTAATGGATGTTGAAAACAATAATTGTATATGATTGAACATAACTTGCACACGAAAAACAAACTGAACGTTGAGCAGCAACTTTATATTTATTCTTAGACAATAGTAGATTTAATTTTTAATTTCAATCATTAATTAAAACAAGTTGTTTTGAACAGCTTTTAATACATTTATTTGAACCACCTCATTATGCACAAAATGGACTGTCTGTTTATACACATCGAACAACATTATTGTTGACACCATTTTTTGGATGAAAACGGGGTCAACTTGGGTTTTGAAAAATGAAACGGGAGTCGCCACCAATCCTTTTTTATGAGGTGTGATTGGATCACCTCGAAAAATGGTTGTTTTTAATAAACGGTTTGATTTTATTAAAACAACAAGTTTGGTCCACAAAATTCAAAAAAACGGGTTCGGGAGTCGATTACGCACGAGGAAGGATTAGCACCCTCGATACGCCCAAAATTGGTACCTAGTTGATTACTTAATGTCTTAATGTCGAAAATTGAGAACTTTGAAGAATTTTAAAAATACGATTATTGTATTAAAACGTAAATTTTAGGGAAAAGTAGCATATTTTACGTTAATCGAGAAAAAGAATCGTATCCAGTGAGTTAGGACACAATGTCTCAAATTCTCGATACGCAAATAAAAATGATTATTTAAAATATAGTTAACTATCTTGGATTAAAAAAAGGGATCACGACCAGTAAGTTAGGGCACGATCCTTTTTTAATTCCCGATATCATTTAAAACTTGAGTTTGAAAAGATTCTTGCAATAAAGTTTAAAAGAATATTCAATTGTTTAAATCAAATGAAAAAAACGCAACCCAATACGTTAGGGCACAATTTCTCAAAATATTAAACATTGAATATTGCATTTATTTCGAAAAATCATCGTCTCGAGAAAACAACGTGTCACATCCAATGCGTTAGGACACAACGTATTGAATTCTCGATAACGAGCTTTTTATCATTTTTAAAAGAGTAATCTCGATTATTTAAATTCAACGAAGAAAATCGGAATCCAATACGTTAAGGCTCGATTCTCTCGAAGATCCAAAATACCGAATATTACTTATTTTTAAAATTTCTTTTTTGAAATCTAAATAAATAAAAAATGGGTGTAATGGAATGATGATAATAATAATACGAACAATAGCATTAAAGATAAGATAAAAAGACAAATTCATAATATACGAAACAAAAATACAAACCAATAATATTAAAACATAAAAATAAAGAAGCAATAATCATGAATAATAATAATAATAATAATAATAATAATAATAATAATAATAATAATAACAACGTAAATAAATGAATCAAGAAAAATGAATAAGATTATAACAATATAAAAAGATATATAAGTGCATATATGAAAATTAAAAGATATGTATATATATAAATTCAAGCATGTATATGTATTTATGAAAGTTAAAAAAATGTACATGAACATATAGACATGTGTATAAGTTAAAATGGGTATATATATATAGATGTACATGAATTAAAATATATGAATATATATATGTTTGTACATGTATGTAAAAATATGAGTCAAGAAATATATATATATTTATAACAAATAAAAATATATGCATATATATATAATAAAACTGGAAATCAAAAGAGTACATAGTAGTAATAATATAATATTAATGATGTTATGCAACGGTAGTAACAATATGAACTAATTTAGAAATAAAATAACAAGAATAACAAATGAAGGGTTAAGTTTAAACTTAAACGAAATTTGGGGCCAAAATCAAAGAAAACAAAACAAAAACGGGTTAAATCAGGTCGCACGGAAAAAGAGGAGGGCCAAATGGGAAATATTCCCATGTTGACTAAACGGTGCCGTTTCGGAGAAGTATGTGTGCATGGCCTATGGGTCAAATTGAAGCATAAACAAAATGTTATGGCCAAAATTAAATAAAAATTGAAAACTGCATTGAAAATGCTACAAAGTCAGAGGGGCCAATTGCGCAAATGACCCCATAACCAAAAACACGCAGATCCTTCCCTTAGGGTCGGGTCACCGCGCGGGTCAGGGCCGAAACGACGTCGTTTTGGCACCTGACCCCTAAGAGTAAAACGACGTCGTTTCATGTTTAGTATAAATATTAAAAAAAACCAAAACAACCAGTTTTTCATTTTCTTTAAAAAAACAGAGAGCAAGCTCTCTCCCTCTCTCGTTCTCTCCGGCCAAGGGGCCGGTCTAGGGCTCCGGCGAGCCTCCGCCGAAGCGCCACCGCGTGTGGCGGCCGGAGGCTCAAAATCGGACCTTTTTGGTCCCTTTTTGAAGCCTATCGCTTCTAGGCCACGGATCTGGGGCCGAAGCACGTGGAACAAAAGCCGAAGACCCGAGAATAGAGGGAAACTGCTCGCCTTCCTCCTCCTCCGGCGCGGCGCAGGTAGGGTGTTTTCTTTCTCTTTTTTTTTTTTATTTTTGTGCTCAAAGAAAATAGAAGAAATAAACTTGTAAGAAAAAAAACAGTAAGCAAAAGAAAAGAGAAAAGAAAATTCAGCAGATGGTTCAACCTTTTTCTTTTTTATTTCTTTTTTTTCTGTAATAATAAGGGCCGAACCCCTTTACATGATGTTTGAACGGCTTTTTATAGCCATTATTTACAAGTTTTTTTTCTTTTTTACTCCATTTTTACTTTTTTATGTTGAGTGTTAGGTAGAGCAGGTGAGGACGACGCGGTGGTGGCAGCTGCTAATGATGCGACAAGCGTGCGGCGCGGGTCAGAGGCAGATGAGGGTGCGGCGCTAGGGTAGTGGCAGAGACTAGGGTTCTGAAACCCTAGTTTCCATTGAGTTTGGATCCTGTTATGTGGGTTATTGGGCCGGTTTTAATTGGGGAGAAGGTTTGGGTTAAGTTTGTTTTAATTTTGGGTCTGGTTTGGTTTGATGAGGCCCGGGCTAAATTTGGGCTGTACAATTGTTATGTAATAAAAAAACAAGTCAACATTAACGCCACATATAACATCTAATTGCACAGCTTAATATACTCAATACATTAGCATAAATAACATCCCATTGAACAATGAATTTAACACATTCGAATAGATCAATTTTAAGCTCACTAACGGTTAATTTAGCATGTGAACAACATATACATGTTTTGCATTTACAGCATGGTTTAATCAACTTTAAGCAGGAAATTAAATGCTGCGAATTTCCAGCATTCAAGATCATATATGGACAACATTAATATGAGATTTTCGAGCACCTTAAAGACACATTTGGAAAATTTGAAGAACCATTCGAACAGCCACATTCGTACATCTTAAAGACAACTAAATTTTGTCTTGTTTTGGACAACCTTACGGGTCAGCAAGGAATCTATAAAACTACGCCTAACATGTTAATTTCATCATGCATTGAACAACAATAAACAACCATTAGGCATTATATTAAATCAACTCTTTAACACATTCGAACAACTTAAAATATATTGTTGACACCATTATTTTGATAAAACGGGGTCGACTTTGATTTTGAAAACGAAAACGAAAAAGAAAAATGGGAGTCGCTGCCGATCCTTTTTAATAAGGTGTGATTAGATCACCTCGAAAAGTGATTGTTTTTAATAAACGATTTGATTTTATTAAAACAATTATTTTGGTCCACAAAATTCAAAAAAATAGGTTCAGGAGTCGGTTACATACGAGGAAGGATTAGCACCCTCGTAATGCTCAAAAATTGGTACCTAGTTGATTAATTAATGTTTTAATGTCGAAAATTAAAAAATTCAAAGAGACTTAAAGTACGATCCTTAAAAAAAATCGAATGACATGGATTGAGATTTAAGAGAATATTTGCCTATTTGGTCAAACGGGAAATCGAAACCCAGCACATTAGCGCACACTTCCTCGAATTTCTAAACACAAAATATTGCCTTACTTTGAAATTTTAAAAGGATATTTGGCTATTTGGTCGAACGAGAAAAATCAAAACCCAGCACATTAGGGCACGTTTTCTCGAATTTCTAAACGCAAAATATTGCCTTACTTTGAAATTTTAAAAGAATATTTAGCTATTTGATCAAATGAAAAAATCGAAACCCAGCACATTAGGGCACATTTTCTCGAATTTTCAAACGCAAAATATTGCCTTACTTTGAAATTTTAAAAGAATATTTAGCTATTTAGTCAAATGAAAAAATCGAAACCTAGCACATTAGGGCACGGTTTCTCGAATTTCCAAATGCAAAATATTCCCTTACTTTGAAATTTTAAAAGGATATTTAGCTATTTGGTTGAACAAAAAAATCGGAACCCAACACATTAGGGCACGTTTTCTCGAATTTCCAAACGCAAAATATTACCTTATTTAGAAAAATTTTCCTTTTTTGAAGTAAGGTGTTAATATGCATAATGTAATAATAAATATGATAATATGAACAAAAATAATATGAGCAAAAACGAATAAGAATAAAAAAAGAAAAAATCATTCATGTATATACAATAACAAGTAAATAAAACTAAAACATTAAAAAAATAAACATATAAATAAATAAATAAATAAATGATCATCAAGTAAAACAATAATAACAATAAAGAAACTAGATAAAAAATATAAAATATAAAAATAGATATGTACACATAAGGGAAATATATATATGTATGTATATACATAAAATTATGAAAATATGAAAAATATATATTTTTTAAAATTATTAAATATAAAAGTTTATGAAGTATGTATATACATGTATATGTATATATAAAATTATGAAAAATATATAAGTATTTATATATATTTGTAAAAAAAATGTATATAGATGTATTTATATATATGTATTCGTGAAAGAAAAAAAATGTATATGGATATATATAGATATATATATAAAAATTATAAAACATATAAAAAAATGAGTATGTATGTATATATTAAATAAGCTATACAATATATACGTGTACATATATATAAGTAATTATATAATAATATAACATAATAATAAGACACATTGATTTTAATAACAAAATCAGCAAAATAACAAAAAAATGCTAAATTAAATTTTAAAACAAAGTTCGGCGCCAAACCTATAAATAAATAAAAGAGGCGGGACTTCGTTGAACGCGCAAATAACATAGAGGAACTAGAAGGGCAATTTTCCCTTTAACTCTAAAACGGTGTTGTTCGAATAGGACTAAATTGAAATCAAAAATAAACTAAAGGGGCAAATTTAAAAATACAAAAAAAACTGATTGAGAAAGCATTAAAAGGCGAAGGGGTTAAAAGTGAAATTTACCCCTCCGTATAAAAACACGCAGATCCTAGAGCAGGCGGGTCGAGTCGGTCCAATCCAGGTCAAAACGACGTCATTTTTGGTGTTTTGGAGCTAAGCCAAAACGGCGCCGTTTCGCAATGGTATAAATATTAGTGTTTTGAGAAAAAAATCATTTAAACACTTAAGAAGGAAAAAATACAAAAGAAAGGGTTTTTCCTCTGAACTAAGTCCAGATTTCGACCAAGGCCCGCCGCACCGGCATCGCGCAGGCACCTCGTCGACCACCGTGTACGGTGGCTGAAATTTTCAAAAAAGGTATTTTTTATAATTTTTTACGAATACAAGTTGTTCCTTAAAAAAAGAATAAAGAAAATAAAGATAAAAATAAATGAGTATAAAAAGAAAAGAAATGCAAAAATGAAAATCACCTTGGAGTGAATCTATTTGTTTGTTTTTGAATCTGATTTGCATTTTTCTTGCTAAAGTGTTCCTACAAAATCTATATAAAAAAAAGAACCCCCCAAATTACAGAAAAAATTGGCTTTTTATAGCCGATTCTCCGCATGTCCTTCTTTGCTCTATTGCCTTCTTTTATTACTTGCAAGTGACTGATGCGACAAGTGGGCAAGTGGTGGCAGATAATATGAAAATGGCAGTGGGTCGGTGGCGACTCCGCTGGGGATACAAAATAAAAGAGTCAAGCCATGAGTTGATTATTTTTTGTCAAAAATTAAAAACTTAGTTTAAATGTATGATCCTTTCGTTGCATTTTATCGATCTTTATTACAATTTTCATCGTTGAGGTTTATAATTGATGTGTTAGTTTAAGTTTTGGTATCTTTCTGCATTGCATTGCATGACCATTTGTCACACCCTTTTAAGTGGGAGTGAGAAGCTAATCCTTCGTGAGGTTTTCACCTCCATGCAGGATAGTGGATCGCTTTCGGGATACATCCGTACTTATCTCTTCGTAAGATTTTCATCTCCGTGCAGCCATAGGGAAATGTATTCCCCTGAACCAAACTCGGTCCGTATAAGCCTATAATGGGTGAGGATTGAAGAATCTGCTGGTTCGAGTACCTTTCCTTTAAAACCAAACCACATGTAGTGAGCCCTAAGAGCCCACCCTAGGTAGAGCCACTTCAAACCCTTAGTGGTTACCTCAATAGGTACTCTATTTTTCTTATTTGCTTTTGCTTTGTACTAACCCGTTTCGTTTTCATCATAAGAAAGAGGTGTTGATTCATGTTCATTTCATACATTTGAATTACATGACATCATGTGCATTAAGGACCATTAAAAGACCCTAATTGAGTAAAATTATTTCAGTTAATCTAGAAACCAAAAAGAATCCACCAACCAAATATTACTACGGTACTCACCGTACAACAAAAGCAATGGATTTGAGGTTAGAAAGATTGGAACAATTGCAAAAAGAGATACAAGATCAGATGCAGGAACGACTGGATAAAATCCAACAAGACATTCAAGAGTCTCAAAGAACTATGATGAGTCAATTGTCGCAGTTATTGGTTAGAGGGAATGATAAAAGAAAAAGCATTTTAGTTTATTCTGGGGTTGATCATGAGGGCCCTGTTTATCCTTCAGGTTTCACCCCGACGAGTACCCCGGCGCAATCAGAGATGTGCCCGCAAAGAATACTTGTCACTATCAGACCTCAATATCAGGCTGGTGTCTCGGCATCAATGAACTTTCAAACAGGCTTAGGTTCCAATCCGGAGGACAATCCAACCAATCCTGTAGTTCCTGATCTAAATGAAATAGAAAAAGTAAGTGGAACAGCCAAAACAACTTGAAGATCGGTACAAGTGGTTGGAGGAAAAACTTAAAGCAATGGAAATTGCTGACTACCATTACGGGGTTGACGCTAGGGATCTAAGTTTGGTCCCAGATTTAATACTGCCACCAAAATTTAATACTCCAGAATTTGAAAAGTACAATGAGACTAATTCTCCTGAAGCTCACATCAAGATGCTCTGTCGAATAATGACAGGATACGTTAATAACGATCAATTGTTAATTCATTGCTTCCAAGATAGTTTGGTCGGGTCGGTTGCCAAATGGTACAACCAGTTGAGCCGTGCTAACATCCACTCATGAAAGGACTTGGCACAGGCTTTTATGAAACAATATAGTTATGTAAAAGACATGACACCTGACAGAATTACACTGCAGAATATGGAAAAGAAGCCAAGTGAGAGCTTCAGACAATATGCCCAAAGATGGAAAGAGGTTGCGACACAAGTTCAGCCACCTCTTTTGGAGAAAGAAACCACAATGCTTTTCATCAACGCTCTGAAAGCACCGTTCATTAACCACGTGTTAGGAAGTGCTACCATTAGCTTCTCAGATGTAGTGATGTCTGGTGAGATGATTGAAAATGTAATAAGAAGTGGGAAGATAGATGCGTGAAAAGGCGTCAAGAGATCAACCCTAAAGAACAAGGAAAATGAGATGAATAACACGAGTACATATAACAA
The DNA here is from genome assembly GCF_007990345.1 of Gossypium hirsutum. Taxonomy (NCBI): domain Eukaryota; kingdom Viridiplantae; phylum Streptophyta; class Magnoliopsida; order Malvales; family Malvaceae; genus Gossypium; species Gossypium hirsutum. Next base: position 11,539,610 of record NC_053438.1, read on the forward strand.
GGGTTATTCAAAATCAATTACGGTGAATCAGTTAAGAAAAATGGTCGCTAACCAACAAGGTTCATCAAGATAAGAATCTGGAACAAGACAAAACACTGAGAAGTTTCAGTTCACGCCAATTCTGATGTCGTATAAGGAGCTATATCAAAGCTTATTCAATGCGCACATTGTTGCCCCTTTTTACTCAAAACCCCCACAACCTCCGTACCCCAAATGGTACGACGCGAATGCACAATGCGATTATCATGCGAGAATTACGGGACATTCTATAAAAAATTACATTTCCTTTAAAAAAGTGGTTGAAAGGCTTATCAGCATGCGCGTTGTCAAAATTGATGATTCCTCCAGTGTAGAAAATTCGCTACCCAATCATGACTGATAATGGAGTGAATACAATGCATGAAGAAGTTAAGAAATGTTCACATCAATGTTGTTTGTGAAAAAACTACTGAAGAATGAACATTGTTAGATATTCGCCTTTATAAACCTGAGAGTATTCTAAATAATGGGACTGCAAAAGAGACCCTGTAGTATTTAGAGCCTACTTAGAGTAATATTCAAAACACACTTGTTGCTTTCAGCTTAAAGGCAACAAGAACTCTTTTGTGAAATAGGCTCATGTCTGAACGTCATTATTTTAATGAAATATATCTTTGCAATCATTTTTTAGCCAATATTCTTTCATTCTTTATTAATAATTTTTTTATTCTTTCATACTTTCTTCCAAATTATTTTTTCATTCATTCATAATCATACTGTACAGATAATTATTCTTAAATTCATACATTCCTTGTACTTACAATAGGTCCTTAGATATCAACGACATGAGTGACACTGCTACAGACTTAGAATCTCCTTTTAAGCAAGACATGTGTTTAGAGGGATCTCATGACGTTCAGACATGAGCCTATTTCACAAAAGAGTTCTTGTTGCCTCTAGGCTGAAAGCAACAAGTATGTTCTGAATATTACTCCAAGTAAGCTTTAAATACTACAGGGTCTCTTCTGCTGTCTCATTATTTAGAACACTCTTAGGTTTATAAGGGCGAATATCTAATAAGGTCTCTTCTTCAGTAGCTTTTTCACAAATAACATTGATATGAATATTTCTTAACTTCTTTATGCATTGTATTCTCTCCATTATCAGTCATGATTGGGTAGCATATTTTCTGCACTGGAGGAAACCACTTTTTTAAAGGCAACGCAATTTTCTATGGAATGCCCCGTAATTCTCGCATAATAATCGCATTATGCATTCGCGTCGTACCATTTGGGGTACGGAGGTTGTGGGGGTTTTGAGTAAAAAGGGGCAACAATGTGCTCATTGAATAAGATTTGATATAGCTCATTATACGACATCAGAATTGGCATGAACTGAAGCTTCTCAGTGTTTTGTCTTGTTCCAGATTCTTGTCTTAATGAACCTTATTGGTTAGCGACCATTTTTTTACCGATTCATCGTAATTGATTTTGAATAACCCTTTTTATATATACTCATGTTGTTCACCTCATTTTCCTTATTCTTTAGGGTTAATCTCTTGACGCCTTCTCCCGCATCTATCTTCCCACTTCTTATTGCATTTTTAATCATCTCACCAGATATAACTACATCTGAGAAGCTCATGGTAGCACTTCCTAACATGTGGTTAATGAACGGTGCTTTTAGAGTGTTGATGAAAAGTATCGTGGTTTTTTTCTCCAAAAGAGGTGGCTGAACTTGTGTCGCAACCTCTCTTCATCTTTGGGCATATTGTTTAAAGCTCTCACTTGGCTTTTTTTTTCATATTCTGCAGTGTAATTCTGTCAAGTATCATGTCTTTTACATGGCTGCATTGCTTCATAAAAGCCTGTGCCAAGTCCTTCCATTAGTGGATGTCAGCACGGCTCAACTGGCTGTACCATTTGGCAGTCGACCTGACCAAACTATCTTAGAAGCAATGAATTAACAATTGACCGTTATTAACGTATCCTATCATTCTTTGGCAGAACATCGTGATGTGAGCTTCAAGAAAACTAGTCTCATTATACTTTTCAAATTCTGGAGTCTTGAATTTTAGTGGGAGGATTAAATTTGGGACCAAACTCAGATCCCTAGCGTCAACCCCGTGATGGTAGTCAGTAATTTCTATTGCTCTAAGTTTTTCCTCCAACTACTTGTACCGATCTTCGAGTTGTTTTGGCAGTTCCACTCTTGCTTTTTCTATTTCATCTAGATCAGAAACTACATGATTGGTTGGATTGTTCACAGGATTGAAACTTGAGCCTGTTTGAAAGTTCATTAGTGCCGAGACACCAGCCTGATATTGAGGTCTGATAGTGACAGGTATTCTTTGCGGGCACATCTCTGGTTGCACCGGGGTACTTGTCGGGGTTTCAGGGCCCTTATTATCAACCCCAGAATCAACTACAGGGCTTTTTCCTTTATCATTCCCTCTAGCCAATAACTGCGACAATTGACTCATCATACTTCTTTGAGACTCTTGAATGTCTTGTTGGATTTTATCCGTTCCTGCATCTGATCTTACATCTCATTTTTGCAATTGTTCCAATCTTTCTAACCTCTGATCCATTGCTTTTGTTGTGCGGCGGGTACCGTAGTGATATTTGGTTGGTGGATTCTTGTTGGTTTCCAGATTAACTGAAATAATTTTACAAAATTAGGATCTTTTAATGGTCATTAATGCACATGATGTCATGTAATGCAAATGTATGAAATGAATGCAAAAACGAGACATTGATTCTTGGTTTAATTCTTATTAGAACAACTTTACTAAAAAAATAAATCTCTTTACATAAAACGGATGCATGTATGGCCTCGCCCTCATACTCCAAGAAACATCGATTTTTCCCTTTGTCCGGATGTTTAAGATAAATCTCACAAATTTTCAATGGATGCCACTACTAGCTCTTTCTTGCCTAATCTTGGTTGCAATCCATCGTTTGCCCATCCTCGTAATGCTCACCAATTTCTTTAAGGAAGTCAGAATATCGATGACTCAAATAATTAGCTTGAATCCTTGGGCCACGAAATAAAGTCATGTACTCTTCCATCGTCCTTCTTTTGCTGTGTTTCTTAGGGATATATTCGGGCAGCCGTATTGTAATCCACTTTATCAAGAAACCCATTTTCTTATGATAAGCTCTCTATTTAGCAACTTAACGTGAATCAACACCTCTTTTTTATGATGAAAATTCAATACAATCATAAACAAAACAAAACGAAACGGGTTAGTACAAAGCAAAAGCAAACAAGAAAAATAGAATACCTATTCAAGTAACCACTAAGGGTTTGAAATGGCTCTACCTAGGGTGGGCTCTTAGGGCTCACTACATGTGATTTGGTTCTAAAGCAAAAGTATCCAAACCAGCAGATTCCTCGATCCTCACCCATTATAAGCTTATACGGACCGAGTTCAGTTCAGGGGAATACATTTTCATATGGCTGCACGGAGATAAAAATCTCACGAAAATATAGGTACAGATGTATCCCGAAAGTAATTCACTATCCTGCACGAAGGTGAAAACCTTACGAAGGACTAACTTCTCACTCCCACTTAAAAGGGTGTGACCAATGATCATGCAATGTAATGCAAAAAGATACCAAAACTTAAACTAACACAGCAATTATAAACCCCAACGATGAAAATTATAATAAAGATCGATGATATGTAATGAAAAGATCATACATTTAAACCAAGTTTTTAATTTTCGACATTAAAACATTAATTAATCAACTAGGTACCAATTTTTGGGCGTTACGAGGGTGCTAATCCTTCCTCGTATGTAACCGACTCCCGAACATATTTTTCCGAATTTCGTGGAACAAAATCGTTGTTTTAATAAAATTAAATCGTTTATTAAAAACAACCACTTTTCTAGGTGATCCAATCACACCTAATTAAAAAGGATTTGTGGCGACTCCTGTTTTTCGTTTTCGTTTTTAAAATCCAAGTCGACCCCGTTTTATCAAAAAAATGGTGTCAACATACATCATTTGAATATCATAAATCACAACTTTCAGACACCATAATTGCAGCATTTAACACCTAAACTTTTAGCTTATTAACATCTTAAATTCATATCCATTTGGACATCATTAGTTAACATTTAACAATTTAGTTTCACATTGTTCAGACCATTTTAATTTCCTGGTCACTTGGATGATCTTTAATTATTATTTGGACAACAATAAACAACCATCGATCAGACCACCTAAATTGATAAGAAATTAGACAGCATGCATGCAAACTGCATGCTTCAACAGCTCCCTCGACAACTAGAAATTTCACTCAAATTTCAGTTAATTCCATCATTCGTACCAGCATAAAGATGCAACAAAACAACCAATGAAGAAAAGGTAAAGAACTCAGTATCATTTATTTAATTAATTAATTAACATATGCAATTGTTGCATTTTTAGCAAGTTGAAAACATCTTTAAACAAGGAAATTAAATGCTGAAAGTCTAACATTTGGACAGAGGCCAAAATTGGCATTTAACTTCTCATAATTCCCATTTATTTCAATCAGTAGCAGTCCATCTCCTCAACAAATTTAAGTATATTCAGTTCAACAATTTCATACTTAAAATTGAGAATTCTTAACAACGGTCATCAAAAATTAACTCAACATTTAATCTCTTTAGTTTTTCTTTTATCCTGAATAGCACATACATTAATTTCAAACAAAAGGTATAAGAATTTAGGAGAATACCAAGCTCCAAACGAGCCGTTGATCAAGTCTGTCAAGCTAAATTCATTTATCCAAAAAAAACAATATTTAGTTATCCAAATACCAGCTTCAGACATGATAATTTGCAGCATTTAAATGCCTAAAGTTTCAGCAGTCAGATAACATGGTTTACAACATATAACACTTTAGAGCATGTTTGGTTGGGTGTAATGGCATAGCCATTACATCCCTATTACATGGGCCTCACCTATTCATATGTTTGGTTGGGTGTAATGCTCTATTACATCCCTATTACATTACATATTTATTACTGCTATTACACCGACTTCTATTCCCTGCCCAAAGTTCAGTTTAGCTTCCATTTAGCCATCTTGATTTTTATGCCCTGTTTTACCCTCTCATTTTCCCAAGCCGAAAGCCACTTCCAGAACTCTCCCTCCCAACATCATTTTAAGTTGCCAGCAAAGTCACCTCCACCGCTTTCGTTTCACTTTCACCTCCACCACCACCGCTCCCTATTTTACGGGATTTTGTCGACCAAAAATAGACTTGTGTTCTTCAAATGCAGTGAGTAGGGAAGTCTCTTGTATCAATCCTAAGTATCTCCAAATAAACCCTCAACAAAACCTTTCCGATTCAATCAAGGTAAACATTGTCTGCCCTAACATTTTTATGTTTCTTTCAACGTGTTTTCCCTTTTATGTTTAATGTTTATGATGAAAGATTCAACATTTCTAGAAATTGAATCATGCATTCACCTTTAGTGGCATCTAAGGTTTCTGAAAACTAGGGCTTAAATCCCAATTTCAACGATGAAAGATTGCACTTTTTCGAAGTTATAATTCAACTCAGAAAAAAATTAGAAGTTTGAATCCCAATTTTCGTGATCAAATATTTAATATATTCATAAAATAAAACTTTAATTCATTTGATAAAGAATTAGAAGTTGTAATGGCTGCGAATGAGTTACAGGGGAGTTCTTCAAGTACGGTTAAGAGGAAATCTTCGAAGGGTAAAGGGAAAGCTGTTGTTTCTGGTTCTGAAAATAGGTTTGAGATTTTGAATGATGAATGTGAATTGGAACAGATTGATCAAGGTCAACTGGGAGACGATTTAGTTAATCCTTTTTTTGGAATGTAAGGGGTTTTAACAATTCCCTCAAATAGATTAGTGTTATGAATAGAATGAAGGAGTTGAGAGTTGTAGTTTGTTTGATTAAAACTAGAGTAAAGGAAAATAATGTGACTGTTATTGGAAAAGTGGTTTCAGGGTTGGAGGGGCATTAACAACTACAATGATGCTGAGAATGGAAGATTATGGTTTTTATGGATGGACTTTTTTGGAGGTTACAGAGGTTGTTAACACAAATCAGACTATCACATGCATGATTAAAAGCTCTAATCAATTCTGGTATGTTTCTAAGGTTTATGGAAGTACTGATGGTTGTGAAAGGAAGAGGTTATGGACTCATTTGGAGACTAAGCACAATGTTGGTGCTTCTCCTTAGTTAGTAGCTGGGCATTTCAACGTGATTGCCAATCCTCAAGAGAGCTCGGATATTTCAGGAATTTATAATTAAAGTACTGACATTAAAGAGATAGAAGTTGCTTGGAAGAGCTTGAGTTAGATGATTATATGTTTAGTGGGCCACTTTTCACTTAGACTAACAATCAACAGCAGAGCTTCTTGGCAAGGAAACTTGACAGAGTGCTTGTTAATTCTGCTTGGTTGCAGATACCAAATTACATTGTTGAATTTCTTGCGCCAGGTGTATCTGACCACTGTTGTTCATTTTTGAATTGGACAAGCTTAGTCACTCACCTCCTAAGCCTCTTTGATTCTTCAACTTTTGGTCAGCATCCTGATTTCCTAAGCATTGTTAAGAATTCATGGCAGCAACATGTTTAGGGAGATCCTATGGTATCTTCGTTTCTCAATCTCAAGAGGCTGAAAAATGAGCTTAGGAAATTTTACTTGAAGTGTTACAGAGATATTACTGGAAAGGATCAAAAAAAAAAGAAAGGAGTTGGAGGAGATACAACTAGCAACCCTGTCTGGTAGTGTCAATGATAAATTGGAGATACAAATTTATTTTCTTTGTTTTTGCTACCTCTCAGGCAACAGCTGTTTACAAGGTGTCATCTATTGCGGCACAGCATGGTGTGCCTGTTATTGCTGACGGTGGCATTTCAAACTCTGGACGTATTGTCAAGGCTTTGGTTTTAGGGGCATCTACTGTGATGATGGGAAGCTTTTTAGCCGAAAGCACCGAGGCTCCTGGAGCTTACGAGTATAAGGTATGATACTGCTTTTGTTTTCTGTAACTTTAGGCATTATAGTATAAATTATGGTGCACTGCTCACCAGACAGGAGTTAGTGGGAGTCTGATTCTTACATATGCGAGTCTTATCCAATGACAACTTTTCTTCTTTACTTTTGGTTCTTCTTTCATTGCCTTATGTAGTGTTATTGCTTTAGTCATCACTTGTTTCGCATATAACACACACTCTTTTCTACAAACACAAACACAAAGAAACATATATATATGCATTTCACATTTAATTTAAATCAATCCTTTTCTGCAAACCCTCATGTTTTGTTTTTATTAGAATGGTCAACGTGTCAAAAAATATCGTGGCATGGGCTCCCTAGAAGCAATGACTAAGGGAAGTGATCAAAGATGTTTGGGTGATACCGCGAAGTTGAAGATCGCACAAGGGGTTGTTGGAGCAGTCGCGGATAAAGGCTCTGTACTAAAATTTATACCTTACACAATGCAAGCAGTCAAGCAAGGATTCCAAGATCTCGGTGCTTCCTCTCTACCGTCTGCACATGAACACTTGAGATCAGGCACACTGAGGTTTGAGGTATGATTAATCTCCTTTATAAGATCCCATGTCTTTTTTTTTTCTAGTTTGTGATTTGATTATTGTTGCTTATGGTACACTATCATGTTGTCCTGAACCTGGAACAGGTTCGAACCGGTGCAGCACAAGCTGAAGGTGGAGTGCATGGTTTGGTTTCTTATGAAAAGAAGTCGTTTTGAGATTTTCCCGCAATTGTGCCATGTTGTTGATGGCATTCTGGTTTTCCATCTAACGTTTATAGAAACTTGGTTGATATGTTACCCTTTTGGGGCTAAGGTTGTTTATATGTACACATTTATTAGTATTGCTTTGAGTTAATTTTTATGAAATTCTTAAACTACTATTAATAATATGACTTTTAATATGTTTTTTTATGGGATAATATAATTTTTGGCCTTGAATTTGGCAACTAGGTTGGTTTCAGTACCTATAATTTTTTTTTGTTAACTTTGGTACTTGAATCTATTTTGATTATTGAACTTGAAAAATATAAACGTTTAATCAGATTTTTTAAGATTATTTTAAATTATTGCTTAAAAATTTAAAAATTTATATGAACTTTCAGGTAAAAAAGTGGTATAATTTTAGAGTGTCACATTCAATATTTTAATAATCAAATCCGCGATAGAATATGTCGAATATGTCAAAACAACTGTAGGTTCTTGTTTGGGAAAATGTTGGCAAAAATTATATTATTATTTTTAATTATTAGAGAAAGTTGAATTATTTGAGTTTAATCGGATGAGCCTCCTTTCCATCAGATATTTTTAGTTTATTCAATCATGCTCAAATGGAAATTTTTGATTTTTTTCTTAAAAACTAAATATGTAAAACGTTAAACTTAAGCATTTTCGGTTAACACTTGAATTCAATCTTTAATATAAAGAAGTTTTAAAGGATATTTTTATTAACATTTATGTATTTTATAATTCTCAAGTTATTTATTACTGCTAATATTTTTTTATTATAGAATAATTAAATTATTTGTTCCACTAATGATATTTTAGCACATTAAAATATGTATTGCAGTTTAAAAATAATAAAGTAGATTATAAATTATATTTAATAATTATTATTTTAAATTATATTTTATAGTATTATATATTATGATTTTAGTAAATTCATATAAGAATATTTAATATTAAGAATTTTATTAATTATATTAAATAATAATTATTAAAAATTATATTTTATAGTATTATATATTATGATTTTAGTAATTTCATATAATAATATTTAATACTAAAAATTTTATTAAATTATATATTTTTGTTAAATTATATTTAATAATAATTATTTTAAATTATATTTTATAGTACTATATATTATGATTTTAGTAAATTTATATATTTTATTAAATTATATATTATTATTAAATTATATTTAATAATAATTATGTTAAAATATGATTAAATTATTTATTATTTATTATTTATATTAATAATCTTATTAAAATTTAATAACAATAACAATAATCATCTACCAACCAAAAATTCTGCTAAAGGTATTCTAGTCATTTTTGTTTTTTTCCTTATGCCATACATTACACCTCTATTCCATTCAATCAAACACAAGAATACCATTACGCCTATATTCCATTCCATTCAACCAAACAAAAGAATTACCTATTACGCCTCTATTCCATTTCAACGAACCAAACGTGTTGTAAGTTTCCAGCTTTCAAACTTAATAAATTTCAGCATTTGAACATCATCTATTTACCATTCAGACATCATAATTTACAGTATATAGCACTCCAAATTTCTAGATTCCAAACATAACAAATTTCAGCATTTATTCAATAGCATATGCAAACTTTAAAAATTTCAACTGACCGTTTTCACACATCATAAAGTTCATTCATTTGCACCAAGTTAATTACCGATAAATTAACTCAATACTGCAATATTTAATCATCAATGTAATAGCCACAAACATCGGTTTTTTTTTTTTTTTTTGCATTTCTCTAGCTAGCAGCAATTTAAATTTCATACAATTTAATTCCTTACTTCTCTTCGACATATATAGCCTTTTTTTTTTCTAGCTTCAACATTAATGTTAAAACATTACAAAACCTGATTTTTTTTACAGCATTATGATCATGTCGAACAGCATGCATGTTAAATTCAACCATCATTTTATTGTGCTTATTTCACCACAATGCAATATACATGCAAGCCGAACAGTAACTCCACTTAAACAATATCATTAAATTCTCTTTATCAATCGACTAGCCAAGGTATAGTCCCAATAAACTTCCAGCCAAAATCAACAATTTTTAAGTAAATGAATGCACAAAAATTTTAAAGATTTGGATTCAAGAACTCACCAAAAATCATTCAATTTGGTAGCTAACTAATAAACTCATTCCTTCCCTCATCTATAGTTGCTATACTTCCCGTCCTTGGTCATGGTATTTGTTTGATATATAAAAGGCATTTTATGTGTGAAAAGAGGAAACCTTAAAACTGATAAAGTCCAACAAACTAAGAATAGAAGCATGCATCAGTTTGTAATCTAAGGAATCCTACAGCTAACAACTTCCAAAAAAGAGCTCTCAAATCATTATTATTACATTTCAATCATAATGGTTGTTCAAACAACTTCCAAAAAAGAGCTCTCAAATCATTATTATTACATTTCAATCATAATGGTTGTTCAAACAACTTCCAAAAAAGAGCTCTCAAATCATTATTATTATGACTAGTCTACTATTTAGCTCCCAAAGTCTAAGCACAACTAATCAATGAAGTTTTGTCACTTTTTGACAGTGACACGATGCAACAGACTGGTATGAATATAAGAATAAGTTAAAATACACAAGATACTGCAAAATATACTAGATGAGCACACAAAGATGATTAATACTGACCACATAAATTGCAGATAAACTTCATTCCCTAATCAATGAACTTCATGAAAGGATTTATGTAACCTTTGCAACGGGAACATCGAACATGACCACTTTCCCCAAAATCCAAAACCTATGGTAAGAAATGTTCAAAATATGACAAGCAGATCAAATTACAAAATCCATTTAAGAACCCGACAGATTGCATAACAAGCTAGAAGAACAAATACAGCTGGCATTACTTGAATAGGGTCCTCTGACGGATGAGGAAGAGCCATTGGTTGAACTAACAAAGCCAACTGCATAGACGATGTTGTCAAAAGGTCGGCTGTGCAAGGGATCTATTAAATGGAAAGAACAATCGATAAGCACTCAAAACATCACAAAGATTACTGGTGGTGAAACTGCAGTGCAAACAGACAGATGAACCAAAGACAGCAAAGAGAGAACAAAAAGTAACCCAAATTCCTCGTAGTTGCGTGAACAATGTGTCCTTTTTCCAGGAGCCTCTTGACAAGCGAAGAACCTAGGTAAGCGGCAGCACCCAAATTAAAAAAAACATTTGAACTACCCAAATTAAAATTTCTAAAATTTTAACACGATTGAAAACTAAAGGAAGTAAATTTTAACAAACCCAAACAAAAAAAAAACATCAAAAACCTCACATACTTTCTAAGACTGAGTTCGCTGCTGGGTAGTGTGGCTAGGCGTCGGAAAACTGGGTAAACTGTTGCTCGGTTACAGCCTCTGAGGAAAGGGGGCAAAAGTGGGTGTTTAGGGTTTCGGGAAATCAAAGAACAGACTGAGAAATAAAATAGAAGAACAAGTTGAGAGGAATTTCGGGTATAAAATAGAAGAACAGGTTGAGAAAGGCTGAGAAAGAAAAGGAAATTGGGAAAGAAAAGGAATCGGGGGAGAGAAATAAAACGGCGTCTTTTCAGTAAAATTAAAAATTAGCGCCTCCCTTATCTTTTGCGGTGATTATAAAAAAAACGCCACTAATGATATATTTGCGGCATTTTCGGTCTAAATGTCACTAAAAATATCACTAAAAGCTTATTTTATTGTAGTGACATTGTCCTCAATGTACAAACAGATAGGTACAGGATAAGCAAATTTTCATAAGGGAGGGAGAAAACTAAAATTGCTTTGAATTTGGATGAATTCGCAGGAATAGTGAAAATCGAAATCGTAAACGATTCTAAATAAAGTACATGTTACTGAACAAACTAATAAGAAAATAGAAAAAAAAATAAGATATAGAGATTACAAACTAGAAAAAAACAATTGAAAAAGTATAACAAAAAATGCATAATAAAATAAAATAAAATATATAAATCCAAAATCGGCTTCTACGGTGTTTTTCGAGTTGTTTTCTTGACTATTCTATGACGGCTCACTCCTATCTTCTTATTTTTGTCATATATAGTTCTCAAAATGCCCAAAAACCTAAAAATTACGTTTCCCGACAATTCAGAGTTCAAATTTGCTAAATTGACATGGTCTGCCACATAGTCATGTGACGGCCCGTGTGGCTCACACGGCCATGTGGAATGGTCCAGCTCGTGTGGCTCCTGTAATTCGCTCCGATTTTTAGGTTTAACATGTTGACACATATAGCCCATGCATGTCGACATGTACCCTACTCTAGATTTAACACGTGTTCATACAATGTTAATTCGGCTATAAGATGATGCGAACCTACATCGTGCAGTCTCATAGAATTATATGATGTGGGTTCGCCTATATGATGGTGCGAACCTACATCATGTGGTCTCATAGAATTATACGATGTAAATGTAACACCCCTAACCCGTGTCTGTCGTCGGATTAGGGTTACGAGGCTTTACCGATCAAAATACAACTCAGAACAGGCATTCATTTCAATTCAAGTACCAAAAAAAAATGTAATCAATTCAATACTATTCATCTAGTATAATTTTAAACCAAACTAACATGCTTCGATACTATAATTCATACTCTACCCAAATTAATATTCAAACATTATAACCAGTGAATCATAGCAATCGAATACTTAACTTATAACCAAGTATAATTCATTTCATATACAAATCATATATTAAGACATCTATTCATATAAATCTATTTCATTAAATATTTTCCAAAAGCACTTATAAATATGCACTTTTTCACATTTTACTAAGTCAAGCCAAACCACATGATTTATTAAACATTAATATTTATATATACGACATTAACAACTTCACATAATGGTCAAGTATAAAATTTGGTTTTACCAAATTATGGACATTTTACCAAAATAATAACTACCAATTTCACAATTCGAATCAAAGCTAATTGCACCATTTATAACCGTACCTAAATGATCATCAAATAAATTATAATATATGTTCATATTTTTACTATCACAAACTGTACTTTAACAATCAATATGCAAGCTATCACACATACATAACTTATGTGAGCATATGCATTATGTCAAAAACACATTATTTACCACTTTCAAACCTTTACACAAGACAAATTATACATCCAAAATGAGCTACTTTCATGGCCGATTATACATCATCTTTAACATTTCTCATTGCCGAATCATATAACCAACATCACAAATATATTTAACATGAAACATACATCCAAATTAAGCTTCTAACATGACCGAATATGTATACCAACATTAGTATCATGATCAAGCCATTTTCGCATGGCTATATACATATATACATATATACAAATTTCAAAATCAAACATCTCAAAACTAGCCTATACATGCCACATAACCAAAAACTCAAAGCTTATATTTACCGAAGCGATAACCGGATAGTGTGATGAGATCTCCTATGACTTCCAACCTGAGCAAGTCTCTGAAACTCTATAAACATAAGAAAAATAAACAGAGTAAGCTTTGAAAGCTTAGTAAGCCATAAGCAAATAAATCATCTCAATGATATTATAATTCAATTTGACTAGGCCGAATTTAGCAAATCTCAACCACACATACATTTATCATACTCGTAAATTCTCATGACCACATTAAGTAACTTCACTTATCTTATTTATCAATGAACATATAAACCATGCTTTCAAATTCAACCATTTCAATCTCATTTATCAATTCAAAATTCAAATTAACTACCATACATCAAAGTCATATTACACATGCTTCATAATTCCACTATTCAAACCATATATACTCCTCATTCAAATATATATCACATTCGGTCATACAAAACACATAACCAACAAATCAAAACATGCTTATTTAACTCTTTCACATATACATAACATATTTAATAGTTTAACATTATCAATAACATTTATCTAATCATCTTTCAAACTAAACTAACATACCTCAAACCCTGTTTCATGTTTCATAAATCCCATGTTCGAAACATAGGACCACAATTTCATGGTATTCGAACTCTTGAATATAATTAAGCTTATTTCATTACAATTTCATATAACGAGCATATGTATCACCACGTTCATTTATATACATTTATTTCATTCATTGTCATGTATTTCACATATTGTCGTTTGAAACATACTCACCTTTCATTCTTGAATATCGTATACACTTCGTACGTACCTGAATCGGATATACTTTCACATAGTCATTCATTTCTCAATATTGCCCGTTGAACCGTTAGGAATCAATAATGATACTCGGATAGTTCGGAAGCTCTTACAATGCCAACGTCCTAGACGTGGTCTTACATGTAATCAAATATCAATGCCACTGTCCCAGACAGGGTCTTACAAGAAATCGTATACGATGCCGATGTCCCAAATATGGTCTTACACGTAAATCTCAAATCGATGCCAACGTCCCGGACGTGGTCTTACACAAAATCACATATCGGAATCCTATGTCATGACATATGTATCCTAACTATTCCTATGGTTCGTACGGGACTTTCAAACGTCGTAATTTGATCGATTCAAGCTCGTATTTAATTCTCCGATGCTTATATCAATTCGACATGAATACATATAAACATAGTAATTTAATTCGACATATTTAATACATATACATTTAAATTTAACGACATTTATTCACTTATGAACTTACCTCGTACGGACACGAACTAACCGGACGACTATTCGAAAATTTTTGATTTTTCCCCGATCCAAATTCGATCTCCTCTTTTCTTGACCTAATTCAATTCAAATCTGGCTTGTTTAATAACATATTCATTCAATTTTATCCAAAAATACATAATTTGGGTATTTTGCATTTTAGCCCTTAACATTTTACATTTTTACAATAGTCCCTATTTCAAAATAACACAAATTACTCAAAATTTCCACAAACCCATGCTAGGCCGAATTTACCTTAGGTCCTTAGCAGCCCATTTATTCAATTTATTTCACAATTTGACCCTTCAATTTACAAATTTCACAATTTAATCCTTAATACACCTTTTTATCAAAAATCATTTAATTAAACATATTAATCTATTAACAATTATTTATTTTTCATCATCAAACAACAAAAACATCAAGCTATTATCAATGGCAAATCACAAATTCATCATAAATTCCAAAAATTAGGGCATGGGCTAGCTAGAATACGAAGCAACGATTTTAAAAACATAAAAATCATCAAAAACCGAGCAAAGAACATACCTAAATCAAGATTTAAAGGTGCCGAAATATTTAAGCAACGATGGTTTCTTTTTCCTTCAACTTTCGGCCAAAAAGATAAGAATGCATGGCTATTTTTTTATTTTGTTTATTTAATTAACCATTATTTATTTAATTACCAAAATGTCCATTAATAAAACATAAATAAAACACTTAATGGTGGTCCATCTTTGTCCACTCAATTATTCAATGGTCAAATCACAACATAAGGACCTCACTTTTAATTAACTAAAGCAAATAAGCACTTTAACTTATAGCATGCTACTTTTCAATTTTACGCGATTAAGTCCTTTTATCAAATTGAGCACACAAACGATAAAATTTTCACACGGAATTTTTACACATATTAATTCACATATTGTAAACACCAAAAGTAATTTTAAAATATTTTTTGACTCGAATTCGTGGTCCCGAAACCACTTTCTGACTAGGGTCTAAATCAGGCTGTTACAGTAAGTTTGCCTATATGACGATACGAACTTGCATTGTGCGGTCTCATAGAAGAGTAATCGAATTCAAAGTGCGAACTATGTAGAATATGGGTTAGGACCCAGTCGGGTAATGGGTCGGTAATAGTAACTATCATAACACCTATAATATTATTTAATTAATTAATTCAAATAAATTTAATTATTTCTCTCAATTAAGTATGAACTAATTAATTGTATATATAACCTAAAATGAAAAACAAACAATTAGCAGTAGTATGATCATCTCATACCTTATTGAGTTTTTGTTTTTTCTCTATATATTTTTATTGATACAAGGTTAGGGAGTTGGTTGTTGTGAGCAGTTTACATTGAGTCTATGGTGTTGAGACACACAAAGTGGGAGGTTTCTTTCTTTTTAAGAGAAAGTTTATCTCCTTTCTTAAGAAGGAACAATCATTTTACAAGCAAAACGCCTTGAGGGTTCTGTATGTAAGCCCTAGGAAATAGTGGCCCAGTTTTTTAGACCTACAATTAAGGTTAATGGGCCACGTGACTAGACAAGAATGGTTGTTCAATTGGTGGTTGATAGCAGGAGGCCATTGCTTGGGATGTGATAGATGTGATGAGATAGATCTTTGATATTGGGATTGATAGGGTCGTTCCGTAGGTGGGCGAACCTATGTATTAATGAGTCATTGTGCTGGATGGATGCTCTACGCCAAGCGGGGTTTGGTGAGCATCCCCTTTGCAGGGATGTCACAAAACAATTTTATAACTTATTAATTTTACTACAAGAAATACGATAATTCTCTTTTTATGAAAAGAATGTGATAGTGTTATGATTGAATACATATAGATAAAAAAAATTAAACATTTCAACTAGATGTATCCATGTGCTAGTCGAGCCAGGCCACAAGTCAATTTTAAAAAAAATTCTAAGCTTGAGCCCGAGCCCGACTTAGCCTAACTCATCAAGAAGCTCATGTTATTGTTAAAAAATATTAAAAAATAAAATTTTATATTAATAATTTATGTATCTATACTAGATATAAAGTGGTTGATTGAGTTGATTTCATAAGTCAACTCGATACCAGCTCAGATGTGAAATTATTAGAATACTCTTATATTAAAGTATAATTAATATTATTGTAAGGGTATTTTTATCTTTTCATGTTTTTTTCATAATTTTCAAATAAAACAACTGAAAAACATTATTTGAAAATTGAATACAAGACCAACAAATTCATATAATAAAACCCTTGCCACTCCACTAATCATCATCTATTAATATATTTTTTTAATATGAAATATTTTTGTTTGCCCACATTTTGGGTGTGATAAATTTTAGGCCTCGTTTGATAGACCATTGAAAATAAAAATCATTGAAAATTAATATTTTCAATAATTTAATTTTTTTAGGCATGTTTAATAATCTAAAATAAAATCAATGTGATAGAATTTTTCTAGAAAAAATGTGGAAAATAATTAGAGTTATCAATTGGTTGAGAATATTTTCAATTAATTCAATTTTAATTTATTTATTTTAATATTATATTATCCTATAAAAATTTATATTTAAAATTTGATTTTTGCGTAGAATAAGGTGAAATGTTTAAGAGTTAAAGGATAAAATGTACAATTTATTTATTTTACAATTTATAATTTATATTTATCAAACAATTTAATTATATTTCGTAATTAATTTTAAGTAATACATCAGATAATTTTATAACTTAAATTTAGTACTTAAATTTTTAATATTTAATTTTTAACCTTTATTTTTTTAATTTTATAATTTAATTTAAATTTGATTGATGTCACCCTAACTGAAAATAAAAAATCTTCACCATGACCTATGAATAGGTTTAACGTCAACTAAATCAATGATGCAATTACAAAAAAATTTCGTTATTTATCAAATCTGTAATTGACATTGGTTAATCATTAATTAAATTCTAAATATTATAACTAATCACATAATGCTTCATTTAACATTTAATAAATTATTTTTGATACAAACAAATACCATTTTTGTAAAAATTTTTGACAAATTACAATAACAGGGCAAAGCTCGAACAACAAATGCGGCAAATACGACTCAAACCCATGTCATACTTGGAACAATGAACACCCTTGAAAGAACTTGATAAAAGATTGAAAATATATCTAGCCAAACAGAAGGAAATAGAAAGAACAGAGAATAAACTTCTTTTCTTTGTATTCAAAATTGCTTGCTTATGAAATATCAATGTACAACATTTATAGACTTTGTTGACTAGTCTAAACTGAGCAACAACCTTACCAGACTCACAACTAACTAACAACTCCTATACTCTAATATTCATCTATCTTCTCCACAGGCAACACCCGTAGAAAACTCCTAAAATGAGTAAAACTCGATAGCGAAGGCGGCTTAGTAAGAACATCAGCGACTTGATCACACGCTGGAACTTCACCAACGGCAACAGTACCATCAGCAACCTTCTCACGAACAAAAAATAAATCTAACTCAACATGCTTAAATTTTGAATGGAGAACAAGATTGGCAGCAACCGCAACTGCCCCAGAACTGTCACACCAAATATTAGGAATACTATTAGACTGAACATGTAATTCTTGAAGTAACGATAAAAGCCACGCAACCTCACTAGTAACTGCGGCAAGACTTCGGTATTCTGCCTCAGCAATAGACCGAGCAACAACCTGTTGTTTCTTCGTACACCACGACACAAGTGTATGTCCGAAATAGACACAGTATCCAATAGTGGATCTCCGGTCATCAAAATCTAATCCCCAGTTTGCATCAGCATATCCAACTAAGGACAAACCTGTGGATGGACGAAACACAATCCCAAAATCAATCGTTCCACCTAGATATCTCAAAATGCGCTTTAGAGCGGTCATATGAATGGAGGTGGGACAATGCATAAACTGACATATTCGATTTATAGCATATGCAACATCAGGCCGCGTAAGAGTGACATACTATAAAGCTCCTGCAAGACTCCTATATTCAGTCAGATCATCTAACCGCTCACCATCATCTCTAGTCATAATAGAGGAACTAATCATCGGTGTATGAACACTCTTCGCATTTTCCATCGAACAACGTATAAGAATATCACGTATATACTTCTTTTGACAAAGAAAAAGATAGCCTGTCGAAGAACGAATAACCTCTATCCCAAGAAAGTAATGGAGATCACCCATGTCCTTAAGCGAGAACTCACTATTTAGCAATCTAACAAACCACTCTATAACAGAAGGCACATCACCAATAATAATGATATCATCAACGTACACAAGAACATACAATGTTGAAGCTGGTACCACTCGAACAAATAAGGAAGCATCAGACTTTGATACCACAAACCCCACAGAAACTAGAAATCCTTTTAACTTCTCAAACCAGGCACGAGGAGCCTGACGAAGACCATACAACGCTTTCTTCAGACGACACACCAAAGGTCTGCCATCTGAGCCATATTGAACATAACCGGGAGGTTGATGCATAAAGACTTCAGTGTTAAGATCGCCATTTAGAAACGCATTATTCACATCCACTTGCCGAAGCGACCACCCCCTAGACACAATAATAGAAAAAATAACTCTGATAGTAGCCGGTTTGACCACTGGACTAAACGTTTCCTTAAAATCACAACCTGAAACTTGAGAGCATCCTTTTGCGACTAAGCGAGCCTTATGTCAAGCAATAGTACCATCAAAATTCTTCTTGATTCTGAACAACCATTTGCACCCAATGATCTTACGATTAGACGGAGTAGGAACTAGCTCCCATTTGGAATTACGCATAAGAGCATCATACTCAGCTTGCGCAGCATCGCGCCACTCAACAGTAGCCAGAGCTTCTTAAATCGTAGTCGGTTCAACAGCTTCAACATTTAAAACCTTAGGCTTGTAAACCCCCGCTTTAGCTCGAGTGACCATTGGGTGAGTATTACCCGTAGGTGGCCTACTAATCTAACTATCAGATGCAGATGAAACACTTGCAGACATTCTCATAGTAGAATGAGAGTGAGCATTGTTATCACTTGATGATCCCGAGCCATGCACTGCTGGAAGATCACTCAACTCAATCCCATCATTAGCTGACGAACCATGAGCTCGAAGATTACCCGACCCAGTCCCAACATCAGCTAAAAAATAATGAGACTGAGACTGCTCCAAATCAACATCTAATACAGGATCAGTAGACTGAGATTGCAACCCTTGTAAAGATGGTGTCATCATACAAGGCTCAAGAGTTGAGGAATAAGATGGCCACATGAGAGGAACAACAGTCGAACTAGCCTGACTGGTCATCGACACAAACTTGTCTGGACTAGTCTCAGCAAACAGAAATCTCTGCTCATCAAATACCACATGCCTTGAAATTATAACTTTACCATCTGGTAAAAGACATTGATACCCCTTGTGACGAGGACTGTAGCCCAAAAATGTAGACGGCTAAGATCGAAATTCCAACTTATGACCTACAAACGGACATAAGTAAGAATAACAACAGCAGCCAAACACTCGAAGATGATCATAGGTCGGATCATGTCCATATAGTGCCTTAAACAGAGAACTGTTCTGAAGGACAATAGTAGGAAGTCGATTTATAAGATGAACCGCACAGCAAAACGCATACCCCTAGTATTCCATAGGTAAATTTGCGTGAGCCAACAATTTAATACCTACTTCAACAATGTGACGATGTTTACGCTCAGCTACTCCATTTTTTTCTGAAGTATACGAACATGTCAGTCGATGTATGATTCCTTGAGATTCTAAGACAGACGTAAAACCACGGTATTCGCCTCCCCAATCACTCTAGAACTGCTTAATAGACTTGCCAAACTGTGTCTTAATTAACTGTTGAAACTGAGTGAAGCATTCTAGTGCTTGAGCTTTTTGACGTAAAAGATAAACCCAAGTAAACCGAGTACACATATCAATAAACGAAACATAATATCTTTTATCACCATATGCAACAGGTGCAGGACCCCAAAGATCAGACACAACTAACTCAAAAGGACGATAACTAGTAGTCGAAGGTGAGAAAGGCAACTTATGTGACCTACCTTTTTGACATGTAGTACATATACCATCCAAACTATTTTTACTTGAAGTAACATTACATTTATTTAAAACTGTTTTGACCACAGAAGTTGATGGGTGGCCTAAACGATTATGCCATAAAGCAAACACATTATTATTTGAAACTATATGTGGAACTTGCGAATGAGTAACAAGTGGAGCAACCGTAGACGGAGTAGAACTCACTGGTACAGAAAACTGATATAGTCCATCATGAATGCGGCCCATCAGCAATGTCTCTCGATTCACCGTATCCTTAATAACACAATGGTTAGTGTTGACACCATTTTTTGATGAAAAATGAGGTCGACTTGGGTTTTGAAAACGAAAACGAAAATGGGAGTCGCCACCAATTATTTTTTGATAAGGTGTGATCGAATCACCTTGAAAAGTGGTTGTTTTTAATAAATGATTTAATTTTATTAAAACAACAATTTTGGTCCACGAAATTTAGAAAAACGGGTTCGAGAGTCGGTTACGCACGAGGAAGGATTAGCACCCTCGATACGCCCAAAATTGGTACCTAGTTGATTACCTAATGTCTTAGTGTCGAAAAACTGAAAACTTTAAAGAAATTTAAAATACGATCCTTAAAAAAACTCGAATAGCATGGATTGAAATTCAATAGGATATTTGGCAATTTGGTTAAACGAGAAATCAAAACCCAGCACCTTAGGGCACGTTCCTCGAATTTCCCAAACGCAAAACATTGCCTTATTTTGAAATTTTTGAAAGGCTATTTAGCTATTTGGTTGAACGAGAAAAAATCGACACCCAGCACCTTAGGGCATGTTTTCTCGAATTTCCAAACGCAAAACATTGCCTTATTTTAAAATTTTTAAAAGGATATTAAGCCATTTGGTTGAACGAGAGAAATCGACACCCAGCACCTTAAGGCATGTTTTCTCGAAATTCCAAACGCAAAACATTGCCTTATTTTAAAATTTTAAAAGGATATTAAGTCATTTGGTTGAACGAGAAAAAATCGACACCCAGCACCTTAGGGCATGTTTTCTCGAATTTCCAACCGCAAAACATTGCCTTATTTTAAAATTTTAAAAGGATATGAAGCCATTTGGTTGAACGAGAAAAATCGACACCCAGCACCTTAGGGCACGTTTTCTCGAATTTCCAAACGCTAAATATTGCCTCAATTAGAAATATTTTCCCCTTTTTGAAATATGATATTTATATGCATGATGGAATAATAAACATGATTATGTAAATAAAAAAATGAACAAAAACAAATAATAAATCAATCATGCATATACCATAGCAAATAAACAAACAAATCAACTAAAGCATAAAAATGAACATAAAAATAAGTACATAAATGAACATAAAATAAAAATAAGTACATAAATGAACATAAAAATAAAGGAAAACATATGAAAATTATAAAATAAAAAAATATGTATGTACATATGTGTATTTTAAGATTATTAAGTAAAATACATATATATAAGTATGTATACATATATTCATGAGAAAAAAAAGCATATAGATATACGTAGATAAGTATGCATATATAAAAAAGTATTTAGATATATATTAAATAAATTATATGTAATATATATATATATATAAACACTTATATAATAATGATAATATAACATGGCACATATATTTAAAAATATAAGTAATTATTAATGGAAATATAATGATAATAATATTAATAATAATAATAAAGGATGATGATAATAATAATAATAATAATAATAATAATAATAATAATAATAATAATAATAATAATAATAATAATAATGGTAACATTAAAAATAATAATGTTAACAATAATTGACTAAATAATAGAAGATGCTAAAAAAGGGATTAAATGCTAAAAAAGGGGATTAAATCGAAATGAAATAAAAAAATGTAGGGCCAATTCGAAATAAAAGAAAACGAAAAGGATCCAATTGCGACATGCGTAAAAAGGGAAGGACCGAAATAAAAAATAAACCAAAATCTCAAAACGCGGCGTTTCAGGGGACTAAAATGAAACAGAAATAAAAACTACGGGGATAAATTTAAAAAAATGAAATTGGTGAAAAGGGGCCGAATTGAGGCGCGTTGCAGGGTCGAGGGACTGTGTGCGCAATTATACCCTTTAAAGAGAACGCGCGGATCCTCCCCGGGTCGGGTCACCGCGTGGGTCAGAGAAGCCTAAAACGGCGCCGTTTGGATTGGGTATTTAAACCTAAAAAAACTGAAAAAAAAATCACTTCAGCCACCGAAGAAAAAAAATTTTGAGAAAAAAAATCCTCTTCCTCACAAAAGTCCGGCCTTTGGGTCATATCAGCGCCACCGTTGTGCCATCACAGACGGTGGCCGGCCTCGCGCAAAAGGGACGTTCTAGACCCCGTTTTAGACCCAATGAAAGGCTAGACTCACCTAGCCCGAAGGCCAAATAGAAGGGCCCCCCAACTCGACCTTTCGAGGCCAATTTCCTCGACGGACAAACTCCGACGGCGGCACAACTGAAAGGCGAAACGGTAAGTCTTCTTCCCTTCCTTTTAAATCATTTTTTAAGTATAGAGAAAGAAAATAAAAAAATATAAAATATAAAATATAAAAAACGAATAGATCTATGAGACCAAAAAAAAGTATCACCTTGAGTTTTTATTTCTGCTAGTATGCGTTTTTTGTTACAAAAATCACTAGAAAAAAAAGGAAGGAAATAAAAGGGTTACATATTCGGCTTTTATAGCCGATTCTTGCTGCTTGTGTTCTTGCTCTCTATTTCTTTATTTTGTTTCTTCCTTGTAGGTGACGGCGTAAGTGGTGGTGGTGACGTGACCGTGGCGGTGGCGACGTGACCATGGCAGTGGCAGGGCTAGGGCGGCGCCTGTTGGTCAGAAGACCCTAGGTGCGGCGCACCTAGGGTTTGTTTTTTTCTGATTTGTTTTTTTTGTTTTTGTTTGGGCCTGGGGCATTTGGGTTAGGGTCTTGTTTGGGTTTGTAATGGGCCCGGGCAAATGAAAATTAGGCTGTACAGCTACCCCTCTTTGCTCATTGTCGTGTAACGATAATAGAGCAAAGACTAAGAAATACCAATTTTTGTCCGGTCTCGTCGAGAAAATAAGATTCGCCGTTGCGACTTCAATCTTTAGTTGCAATGTCGGGAAAGCAAGATTTGCCATCGTAGCTTCAATCTTGTGAATTGCAATATTGGGGAAGTGATTCGCCGCCGTAGCTTCAATCTGTTCTGCTGCATCGCCTGGGAAGTAAGATTCACCGTTGTGGCTTCAATCTTTTAAATTGCACTGTCGGGGAAGTGAGATTCACCATCGTAGCTTCAATCTGTTCCGATGCATTGCTAGGGAAGTAAGATTCGCCGTTGTGGCTTCAATCTTTTAAATTGCACTGTCGGGGAAGTGAGATTAGCCATCGTAGCTTCAATCTATTCCGCTGCATCGCTAGGGAAATGAGATTTGTCGTTGTGACTTCAATCTTTTGAATTGCAATGTCGGGAAAGTGAGATTCGCCGTCGTAGCTTCAATCTGTTCTGCTACATTTCCTGAGAAATAAGATTCGCCGTTGTGGCTTCGATCTTTTAAATTGCAATGTCGGGGAAGTGAGATTCGCCGTCGTAGCTTCAATCTGTTCTGTTGCATCTCTTGGGAAATAAGATTCACCATTGTGGCTTCGATCTTCTGAATTGTAATGTCGGGGAAGTAAGATTCGCTGTTGTCGCTTCAATCTGTTACGCTGCA
Organism: Gossypium hirsutum; assembly: GCF_007990345.1. Taxonomy (NCBI): domain Eukaryota; kingdom Viridiplantae; phylum Streptophyta; class Magnoliopsida; order Malvales; family Malvaceae; genus Gossypium; species Gossypium hirsutum. Next base: position 11,563,891 of record NC_053438.1, read on the forward strand.
TCGCCTGGAAGTAAGATTCACCGTTGTGGCTTCAATCTTTTAATTTGCAATGTATGGTTTCTTTGATCTGCTTCACTGTCAGCTCAGGAAAACAAGACCTGCCATCTTCATTGATCAATTCTTTGAGGAACATGACCTATATGAACCTATTTATGCCTAATGATCATGATCAAAATATCCTGGCTAAATGTGTATGCATGAATGCAAAATGAAAATGATCTTTCAATGTTTGAGTTGTTAATGCCCCTTGTTCAATAAGGCTTTATTGCTAACACGTCTGAATGCTATTTGTTCGGTTGGTAATGCTCATCTCTCATTTGGTCAGATTGCGCCTACTGTAATCTTCAAGGTTCAATCCACTAGATGCAAAATTTGAATCTCCTTTCTCCCTCTGTAACCCAAGGATAGAAGGATCTAGCCCTTTCTCGATCCTCTGTTATCATACAGAATGTGACACTCTTTGGTCTCCTACATCATTCCCAGGGTGTCATACTAACTGTTTATGCACAATCGCAAAATTTTCTCTTCCAAGAAACCTCTTCTTATCGTTTGGTAATCATTGAAGGTTTGTTACCAATATGACATCTTGTCATTTTGTTTAATCTAACAAAGTTTGAAAAGATAGTCCTGACTTAGGCTTTTCCTTTTTAGGCACTTTAAATTTGGTGTGTTCTAAACAACAGTCCTGTTTCAGGTTCCTTCATTATTTAGAAATTTCTAGAGTAATATGCAAAACCCCTTTTATTTGAACATTCAGTCCATTAATCATTATTTCAAATGTTTGAAAAAGATTATCATAATGGACAAACAAAATGTTATTGAGAATAAATCTCGAAATGAATAAGTTAAAAACAATATATAAGATGGAATTTTATTGGAGAGCAAAGCTTGAAATAAATACATTAATCAAGACAACAAATTTTGCCAAGATTCAAAATAAGATGACAATAGGTGCCTCAAATATCACAGTACGAGCTTCCCTGCATAAGTTTTTCTAAAGACCATTTATTACGTGTTTAGGGAATCTATAGTATTTTGTCGATGCCCCAAGATGTCGCCTACCCTTTTTTGTGATTCAGGTATAGTAAGACCACCACATGCCCCAGGTCTTGATCAAAATTTGAGTTGTTCCTTTCACCTCACGTTTCTTCAAAATTTGAGCCATCTTTTTCCGGTTTTCAACTCAAATCCCTTTTGGTCTCAAGGCGCCCTTTACGGGTTTTCACCTTGGCCTCTCATTTTTTCTCCCTTTTTTTTTGAAGTGCCCCCTTTTTTTTCAAGTGAAATATTTCTTGACTGAGTCTGAGTTTACATGATTTGGCAGGCTTTTACCATCCATCTCGCTCAAGATTAAAGCTCCTCCTGAAAATGCCTTTTTTACCACATAAGGACCTTTCCAATTTGGCATCCATTTTCCTCTAAAATCCTTTTGTAGAGGAAGAATCTTTTTCAAAACCAAGTCCCCCTCGTAAAATTCTCTGGGACGAACTTTTTTGTTATAGGCTCGCATCATTCGTTTCTGATACATCTGACCGTGACGAATAGCTTTTAACCTCTTTTCTTCTACCAAATTTAGCTGGTCATATCGAGATTGGATCCATTCAGCCTCATCTAACTTTAGTTCAGCTAATACTCGGAGAGAAGGGATTTCAACTTCTATGGGTAAAACTGCTTCCATCCCATAGACTAAAAAAAACGGTGTTGCCCTAGTAGAGGTCCTAACAGAGGTGCGATATGCCAGGAGGGCGAAAGGTAATTTTTCGTGCTAGTCTTTGTAGGTTTTAGTCATTTTTCCTACAATTTTCTTAATGTTTTTGTTAGCTGCTTCCATGGCACCATTCATTTTTGGACGGTACGATGACGAATTATGATGTCTGATCTTGAACTGACTACAAACTTCTACTATTAAGTTATTGTTCAAGTTCAGCGCATTATCGGATATGATCCTTTCAGGCATCCCGTATCGACATATGATCTCTTTTTTCAGAAACTTGCTAACCGCTGACTTCGTGACATTTGCATATGAAGCAGCCTCCACCTATTTAGTGAAGTAATCAATAACCACAAAGATAAAATGATGCCCATTAGAAGCCTTTGGAGATATTGGCCCGATGATATCCATTCCCCACATGGAGAAAGGCCATGGAGAAACCATAACATGAAGGGGAGACGGTGTGCGTGCGTTTTGTCGCTATAAATTTGACACTTATGGCACTTTTTGGCATAATTAATGCAATCCCCTTCCATGGTGGACCAATAATACCCAAATTTCATAATTTTTCTGGCCATCGTAAAGCCATTGGCATGCGTTCCATAGATACCTTCATGCACTTCTTCCAAAATTTTCTTGGCTTCGACAATGTCCACGTATCTCAACAATACTTGATCTTTTCCCTTAGTTCTCGCGTGATACTCGTATTGGGCGTTTGTGTCATACCACTTAGGGTATGGAGGTTGCATGGGTTTCAGATAAAAATAGGAGACCACATGGGCATCAAATAGATTTTGGTACAGCTCCTTGTAAGTTATCTGTATAGGTGTAAACTGGGGTCTTTCTGACTTCGAATTAGACTCCTGCCTCGGAGGGCCCTGATGATTGGTAGTTACTGTCTTTGGTGAGCCAACGGTGACAGACTTTGAATATCCTTTGTTGTATGTATTCACATTATTTATCTTACATTCCTTCTTCCTTGAGGTCGGTCTTCTAGAATTTTCCCCCGCATCTATTTTACCACTTTTTACCGCATTTTCAATCATTTCACCAGTCATCACTATGTCTGAGAAACTTTTAGTGGCACTTCATAACATATGATTGATGAATGAGGCCTTCAAAGTATTGATAAAGAGTATTGTGGTTTCTTTTTCCAGTAGAGGTGGCTGGACCCGAGTTGCCACCTCCCTCCACCTCTGGGCGTACTGTCTGAAGCTTTCATTTTGTTTATTCTCCATGTTTTGTAATGTGATCCTATCGGGCGTCATGTCCGCTACGTGGCTATAATGTCTCATAAAGGCTTGTACCAAATCTTTCCAAGAACAAATTTGGGTACGACTCAGCTGATTGTACCATTTGGTAGCAGCTCCTATCAGACTGTCCTAGAAACAGTGAATTAACAATTGATCATTGTCAATATATCCCGTCATCCTCCGACAGAATATGGTGATATGGGCTTCGGGACAGTTAGTTCCGTTGTACTTCTCGAATTCGGGCATTTTAAACTTATGCGGAAGAACTAAGTCAGGGACCAGACTCAAGTCTTTGGCATCGATCTTGCAACGGTAATCAGCATTTTTCATTACTCTGAACTTTTCTTCTAACCACCTACACCTATCTTCAAGTTGTTTCGGTAAATCTACTCTTGCCTTTTCTGCTTCCGCCACATCGTTCAGATCAGGAATGACAGGGTTAGCCGGATTATCTATTGGGTTAGAACCCAAGCCTATCTGAAAATTTATTGGTGTCAAGGTATCAACCTGGCATTGAGGTCTAATGTGAACACGTGCTCCTTGTTGACACATATCCGGTTGTGCCTGAGTACTCGTTGGGGCAAAACCTGGAGGATAAACAGGGTCCTCCTGATCAACTCCTGAATTGATGGCAGGGCCTTTTCCTTTATCAGCCAATAATTGTGTCAATTGGCTCATCATGGCTCTTTGAGATTCCAACACATCCAATTGTTCTTGCATCTTATCTTGCATTCTTTCTGCATTTGTTCCAATCGTTCTATCCGTTGATCCATTACTTTTGTTTGTTTTCTTGTGCCATAAGGATGTTCCAGGATAACTGAAATAATTTTATTTAATTAGGGTCCTTTAATGGTTGTTAATGCATATAATGTGATGCAATGCATGAAATGAATGCAAAAAGAGAAAAGACATTGACTCTGATTCAATTCTATTTAGAAAACTTTACTAGAAAAAACAAAATTCTTTACATAAGACAGATTACATATACGGTTTTGCCCTAATGCTCAAAATTCTAATCTTCTTAAGTAATGAAGCTAGTTCTTTTCCTCGGTTTGATTCCAGCTCATACTTCACACTTAGCGTATCAGCTTGCACTGCCAACGTCTGCAGGTGATCCACAACCTCTCGAATTTAAGCCACAGATTCTCTTATAATGTAATCTCTATCTCTGACTTGGTTCTGAAAGTAGTGTAACTGCTCAATTTGACGATTTCATTAGCTTCCAAATACACAATCCGAATCTCGCAATTTCGCAATGCTGCTTCTAACTCTTCAATTCTTTCTTTCATTTCTTCAATTCTACTTAGGCTTGCCCTCAATTCTATCACAGAATTCCGATTTCGGTGCAAATGGAGAGATCCTTCTAATTCAGTCACTCTGTTCTCTAGCTCCCCTTTTTCTTTCTAATTCTCTGACAAACTCCTCTTTAGAGTCTCATTCTGTGCTTGAATTTCTTGGAACCTCCTTTCCCATTCATCAGCCTTGTTCTTTTCTTCTTGAATCTCCTTACGCCACTGTTCAGAAGTCTTTCCCAACCCGGCAGTCCTCATTGATAATCGTAACTTCTTGTAATCTGTTTTCAAACTATCAAGGTCTTCTTCAGCCCTAGCTTTCCCTTTTCTTAGTCGCTCCGCCTCAAGCTTCTGAACATCTGCATCCAGTCTTAAGTTCATTTTTTCTTCCTCTATTTGCTCTATCTGCTTTTCCAACTCTGCATTTCTTCTTTCAAAGACTTGCTTTAATATTTCTAGTTCAGAAGGAACGACCCGTAAATGCTCCTCTATTAGCTGACTGCCTTCACGACTCAGCTTGGGAATATTGTCGTTAATCCTCTTACTTCGCCACCCATGATACTCAGGAGTTATCATTGCCCCAACGGTAAATCTTTTTATCCGGTGAGTTTGTTTCCAAGCGTTAGACATTTTTCAAATCTTTTCTTTGTAGTTATTACCTCTATAAGAAAATTCACCCTCAGCCAGTCATTGTGTTGTCGGTATGAACTGTCTTGATCTATATTGTCTTAATATGAGCAGAGGGGTATATCCGACAGCTCCCCAAATTGCGAGTAAAGGAACGCAATCTAAATCTCCACATCGATACAAAATCTCATCAGGCACCATCCAAGGAGCTTTCCATTCAACATCCTCATCTCGGAGATTTTGAAGGATCGCCATCCACCTTTCTCCAGTAATATCGTCACGTCTTGGTGTTGCTGCTAATTCTTTCAAAGGAGAATACTTTTCAGAGAATACTCTGTAAGAAACCTTATCCACTTTCTAGAAGTGGCTATGGAACCAAACTAACAGGAGCTGTGCACAACCAATTAATCTCCCTTCACCTGCTCTCCGACACGCACTCAAAGATCTGAACGTTTCAGCTAAAATTGTTGGGACGGGTGTAATCCTCCTGTCAAGTTGATTGAACAAATCTGTGACTGTTTCATCAATATGTCCTAATGCCTTGGGGAAAATAACCAGCCCATAGATACTCAAAGCGAGAACATCGACTTTCTTCTTTGTATCAGGGTGTGCCAAAATCTGACCTCGCAAACTTTTCCAAAGGATACATTTGTTTTCTTTTTTTTGTTTAATTCGTGCCGTAACCCATTGCTCGTTCATTCTGGTGATTTTGGCTAACTTCTTTGTAAATTGGTAGTTCTAGAATAAACTTTATCTACTTGGATTCTTAGACAACGAAGTAAAGCTGTATACTCCTCCATAGTAGGCACCATGTCTACCTCCCCAAAGGTGAAGCATCTGTAAGCAGAATTCCAAAATTGGGCCAGAGCTCGAAATAAATGCTCATCCACCTTGATGTCAAGCAAGTAGGGCAAATCACCATAATTACAGTAAAAAAACTGCTTGACCTTGTCATCCCATTGAGCCCAAATTTCTCTCAACTATTAGAGATTATTCTGAGTTACGTTAATACAAGTGAAGTCCCATAACTTTGATGTGTACCCCTCCGTCAAACTATCGCCTTTCTCGAGTTACGTTTTTTCTGACCATGTTTGGACAACCGCATTATTTTCCACCTTATCAAGAAATTCGTTTTCCATGATAAGCTTTCTGTCTAGAAACCGAATGTGAATCAACGCCTTTTATAATGAAATGCCATGCAGTTGAAATGTCATGCATCCAAAGTAAAATAGAAAAGATCAGTATCAGATATAAACATATAATCCAAAACAATTCAAAAAAATAAAAGCACATATCAGGGTATCTACTAGGATTTAGTGTAGTTCTACCTAGGGTGAATTCCTAAGGACCACTACATGTGGTTTGGCTCTAAAGAGGTACTCGAACCAGCAGATTCATCGATCTTCACCTACAGTAGGCTCATATAGACCGAGTTCGGTTCAGGGGAATACATTTTCCTATGACTGCACGGAGATGAAAATCTCACGAAAACATAGGTACAGATGTATCCCGGAAGCGATCCACTATCCTGCACGGAGGTGAAAACCTCACGAAGGAGTAGTTTTACACTCCCACTTAGAAGGCTGTGACCGAAGGTCATGCAATGCAATATGCAGCAAGATACCGAAATTTAAATCACCACAACAATTACAACGATGAGAATCATGATAAAACGAATGAAATGAAATGAAAGGATCGTATACTTAAATCAAGTTTTCAATTTTCAACAAAAAGACAAAAGGTAATCAACTCGTGGCTCGACTCACTTATTTTGGAAAGGTCCCCACTGGAGTCGCCAAGCTGTTGACACCAATTTTTTTATGAAAAACGGGGTCGACTTGGGTTTTGAAAACGAAAACGAAAACGGGAGTCGCTACCAATCCTTTTTTGATAAGGTGTATCGGATCACCTTGAAAAGTGGTTGTTTTTAATAAACAATTTAATTTTATTAAAATAACGATTTTGGTCCACGAAATTTAGAAAAACGGGTTCGGGAGTCGGTTACGCACGAAAAAGGATTAGCACCCTCAATACGCCCAAAATTGGTACCTAGTTGATTACCTAATGTCTTAGTGTCGAAAAACTGAAAACTTTAAAGAAATTTAAAATATGATCCTTAAAAAAACTCGAATAGCATGGATTGAAATTCAAGAGGATATTTGGTAATTTGGTTAAACGAGAAATCGAAACTCAGCACCTTAGGGCACGTTCCTCGAATTTCCCAAACGCAAAATGTACGGGCCCAATTCTACCCTGACCTTAAACACAAAACACACAATAATAAACAAAATTAAAACAAAATCCGTAGCCCAAATAAAAACACAACAGAGGCCCAAGATGGCAAAACCCTAGCCCAATTCAGCTCACAACCAGCAGCCTTAGTGCGCCGTACGTCTCCTCGTGCATTGGCAGCGCACTCAACGCCCGAAGCACGACCAGTTTTGCACCAAAAAGGCTAGGTTTATTCTTCCAATACCCGTTGACTTCACCAGTACCTACAAGCAAAGCAAAGAAAGGGGAACAACAGCAGCAACAGTAGCAATATTGGACAGAAATGATAAAAATAAAATAGGAAATAGATTTTTAGGAATATCTTTTGGCTATAAAAGCCACCAAAATCTGTATTCAAAAAAAAAAGGGAGCAGATCAAAAAAATTAAAAAGGTTGACTCCAAATTTCTTTCTCTGTTCTTAATAATTTTTTTATATATTCTTCTATTTTCTGTTTTTTTACTACTCTTTGAAACTAAAAAAACAAAACGAAAAAGAAAGAAAAGGGACACTTACCGGTCTCGAAAGCCCATCGCCGGAGACCATCTTTGTAACACCCCGTACCCGAGACCGTTGCCGGAGTCGAACGCGAGGTGCTAACAGACTTAATTACTTTGTTTTCACAGTCCATAAAAAAAAATTCCAGACAAGCTGGCTAACCGCGTCACTGTCGCCTTAAAAATCATATCTCGAGTTCAAAAACTCAAAAACTGATTCCGTAAATTTTCCCCAAAATTAGACTCATATATCCATCTGTGGATTTATTTCTAGAATTTTTGGTTGGGCCAATTAGTACAGTTTATTAGTTAAAGTCTCCCCTGATTCTGGGTTCGACTACTCTGACCTTCATGTATTCTGTCTTGGATATCTCCCTGTACAGAGCTTCAATACTCATGCCGTTTGTTTCTATAGAAACTATACTCAGAGAGGAATCCATACATGTAAGGCATGACTTCTAATTATCTCTGGATAATTTATGGTGAATTATCAAAATCGAAACAGGAGATCCAGAAACCGTTCTGGCCCTGTTTCACAAGAACTTTAATATCTCTTAATATACTGTTCATATGATTGTTTCGTTACTTTCATATGAAAATAGATTCATCAAGGTTCGATTACATAATTTATTCACTATTTAATTCCATTCTTACAAATTTTTGTGATTTTTCGAATCTACACCACTGCTGCTGTCAGCAGCTGTTTTCAATGTAAACTTTACCTATTTCGTGGTTACCATGGACCAACTAGGGTTTTGTCATACATAGGTCCACATATGATCATATTTAGCCATTCCAATGGCTGATCATTTGCCCAACACTTCCATTCCAATCCATAGTCACATCATGAAACCATATATACATACATAAACACAAATGGTCTAATGCCATACTCCACTTCTACGAGCCATTTTCGCATGGCTGTACACACATACATCACAAAAAGTACTTAAAACAACAAGGGGTAGTCCTATACATGCCATATCCAGAGTTCAACTAAAAGAGTACCAAAAGAGCTTTGATAGTGTGGATGACTTCGACTTCGATGATCCCGAATCCGATAGTTAACGAACAATATCTATAAAACAGAGAGCCAAAGCAACGGGGTAAGCATTTTAAAGCTTAGTAAGTTTCAAGTAATGAAATCGGCTTTGACTAAAGTATTACATTCACATAGCTAAATGAATCACTTTATTAATTCACATTCTCATAATCATACTTACTTCACACTTCATCAACATATACACACACAAGGTATTAACCTATCTAAAAGCCGAAAGTTCGTTAGTCGATTGAACGAATATTATTTAAAACGAATCGACTTTTTCGAAGCACATGCAAACATACCTTATCGTTTGGGTTTGTCGAGCGTATTAATTGAATTTATTACAGCACAAAACGCTCACATTCAAACCCAAGTTTATTTGGAATTTAGCCGGATATAACCACAAGCTCAATTGCCTTCGGGTCTTAACCCGGGTATAGCAACTCGCACGAATGCCTTCGGGTCTTAGCCCGGATATATCAACTTGCACAATTGCCTTCGGGTCTTAGCCCGGATATATCAACTTGCACAAATGCCTTCGGGTCTTAGCCCGTACATATCAACTCGCACAAATGCCTTCGGGTCTTAGCCCGGATATATCAACTTGCACAAATGCCTTCGGGTCTTAGCCCGGATATATCAACTTGCACAAATGCCTTCGGGTCTTAGCCCGGATGTATTCAAATGCTCATGCACACATATATCAATAATCATAACACACCCATATCTTATTTTCGTTACTAAGGCTCAAACACAAAACATTTATTAAACCTTTCCAATTTCGGCTCAATAGCCACACACAAAGAGCATGATTTCGATTGGCTTTATAACATAGTCTCTATGCACATTCGACTATCCGTCATAGTATGACTAATCATTTCAATATAATTCAAGTAGGATCATTACTCGAAGACTTACCTCGGATGTTGTCGAACGACTTCAATGGCTATTCAATTACTTTTTCCTTCCCTTTATCGGATTTAGTTCCCCTTTGCTCTTGAGCTTAAGTTCAACAAATTTTAAAATAGTCATTAATCGACTATTCAAGTATTACTTTCAGAATAATATATATATTGATTCGACTTCCACACACATAGATTATAGTAAGCTTTATAAAAATCAATAAATAATTCATTAGCAAATTTTCATTAATGTTTACAACATAATCACATATTCACTACGAGCTGTTTTCCTGAGCAGCAGTCACTAAATTATTTATAACTGGAGCTACAAAACTCCAAATCACTTTCCGTTAATTTTCCCTGAATATATACTTGTATATCTTCCATCCATAAAATTTTCAGAATTTTAGGCTTGGCCAATCAATACCAGATTTTTCTTAAAGTTTCCCCTGTTTCACTGTTTGACTAATCTGACCACTCTTCACTACGAATCAAATTTCTCATTTTACAGAATTCAAAATGTGTTGTATTTGATTTCATTTGAAACTAGACTCATTAAGGAGTTTAAGCATATAAATTTTATCTTATAATCATTTTTGTACAATTTATAATGATTTTCTAAAACCAGAACAGGAAATCTAGTAGTCATTTTGACTCAGCCCCACAATACTTCAAATATCTCAAGATCGGTAACTCTTTTGTTTTTATAGTTTCTTTTGTAAGAAAATAGACTCTTCAAGCTTTAATGACATAATTTACTCAGCTTCTAATTCAACTCCTACAAATTATGGCGATTTTCCAAAATCACCTTACTGCTGCTGTCCCCAAGCAGATTATTACCAAATCAAATACTAACATTAGCAAACCTTAATTTAACATATAATTCACACATATCACATTCCAAGCATTCACTCTATTCTATCACTTAAGGTACAAACATTACTCAATAACTTCCTAATTCAAGTACACATTCGGCCTTGGTACATAATGAGGTAGTCGATTCCTTTCCCTTTAGCACCCATTGCTCACATATGATTATTTGTATAGCTCAAACACTCATCTATCTTTGCTCATCTAAATTTATCATGAAACAACAAAATTTACCATTGTCAAATACCATAGCCGAAAGCCCTAGTCCATAACACAAATCAAAATTTCTACATGGGTTTCCAAAGTAGCTTGATATCTTACTCAAGCTTAACCAAAATTTCATGAACTAATATAAATTTCTTACCTTGCTATCAGCCTAGGATGACCGAATGCCTCCCTCCTATCTTCCTCTTTACAATCGGCCAAGAAGAACCAAAGATACAAGCTTTGTTTTCATTACCTTTCTTTTTTTATTCTTTCTTTTATTTATTATAACTCCAATAACCCAATTTCTTATTATAATATCAAATTCAACAAATATATTGCCCATCATCAATCCATCTTGGCCGGCCACTATAAGGGAATTGGGCAATTTGACATGCAAGTCCACCCTTGTGTTGACATGCACTAATAAGCCCTTTAAAATTAGCCTATCATATTTCACCATGTCTCATGTTGATCCCTGTTTAATAATTCCTCATGCAATTGGCAAAATTAGGAAATGAAACTTCCACATATGCATGTACACACATAATAAACATAGAATATAACAATTAATTATTTTCATAACTCGGTTTTGTGGTCCCGAAACCACTTTCCGACTAGGGTCACATTAGAGCTGTCACAATCTTCGGTGTTGGAATCGGACCGAGAAGGAGACGAAAGGTCTCTCCTTGTTTCGGCTTGTTTGGTCTGGAGGACCGGGCCTTAAGGTGGAGGTCGAGAACGGGGTTAAAAAGCCCTCCTTTTCTCGCTCCGACCACCGCTCGTGAAGGAGCTTTGGCCTTTGGAACCGCCGCTCGCCGGCGTGGGCCATGTTTGGCTGCTGGGAACCTTGAAAGGGAGAGGATAGGTTCAGTTTTTTTTCTTTAAAACACTGATAAAATGAAGTTATAAATTTTTTTTTTGTTTTAAATGGGGATAAGTGAAACGGCGCCATTTGGTGGGGGGGAATCTGTGCATGCTTTGCCTTAATGGGTAATTTATGCATTTAGTCCCTCCATCTTGCGTGGAAGTGCAATCCAACTTCCTATTTCTTTTCGATTTGGGCCGCAAACTTTATTTCTACTCCAATCAGGTCCTTTGACCATATATAGTCCTCTGCGTTGGAACATTGCACTCTAGGACTGGGGTATATTGCCCAATTAGTCCTTCTTTCTTTGTGCGAGCGCCATTTTAATCCCTAAGTGACCTTTTTATGGTTTTTGCAATTAAAACCCCCAGATTCGATTTGGTTTCAGTATCGTCCCTAGTCCATTTATTTTATTTTATTTTTTTTATCATTTTAAAATAGGGTTTCCTTTATTATTATTTGTTTTGAGTTTCTTATTTATTGTTTATTATAAATTGTTTTTGCATACTATTTATTTAATTCTTTTAATATATTATATATTTTAAATCATTATATGTATAAACTCTTTTAGATTCCTATATATATACATTTTTATAATCTATATGTACACACGCATATATATTTATCTAGTAACTTATTTAATAGATACATACATATTCATATATTTTTATTTATATACATATCTATACTTATATATCTATATACATTTTTTCTATATAGATATATATCTATATACATTTTTTTCTTCCTGTTTTTCTCACGAATATGTCCATACATACTTATATATATATATTACGTATTAAAATATGAATACCTTCATATATATATATTATATATTTTATATGTACTTATATATTTTCATATTTTATAATTTTTTTACCTATTTTCTTTATTTTTTTTCATTTATTTAATTATTTATATGTCCATTTATTTAATGCTTTAATTTTTTATTTACTTGTTATTGTATATTCATGAGTGATTTGTTTTTTATTTATTATTCATTTTTGTGCTCATATTATTTTTTTTAGTCGCGTTATTTTATTTATTATCCCATCATGCATATAAATACCATATTTCAAAAAAAGGAGAATATTTCAAATTGAGGCAATATTTAGCATTTGGAAATTCGAGAAAACACGCTCTAAGGTGTTGGGTGTCGATTTTTCTCGTTCAAATGGCTTAATATCCTTCATAAAAATTTCAAAATAAGGCAATATTTTGCGTTTGGAAATTCGAGGAACGTGCCCTAAGGTGCTGGGTTTCGATTTCTCGTTTAACCAAATTGCCAAGTTTCCTCTTGAATTTTAATCCATGCCATTCGAGTTTTTTTTTTAAGGATCGTACTTTAAATTTCTTTAAAGTTTTCAATCTTCGACACTAAGACATTAAGTAATCAACTAGGTACCAATTTTGGGCGTATCGAGGGTGCTAATCCTTCCTCGTGCGTAATCGACTCCCGAACCCGTTTTCTGAGTTTCGTGGACCAAACTTGTTGTTTTAATAAAATCAAACCTTTTATTAAAAACAACCACTTTTCGAGGTGATCCAATCACATCTTATAAAAAAGGATTGGTGGCGACTCCCGTTTTCGTTTTCATTTTCAAAAACCCAAGTTGACACCGTTTTCCATCCAAAAAAATGGTGTCAACAGCTTGGCGACTCCACTGGGGAATTCAAAAAATAAGAGAGTCAAGCCACGTGTTGATCATTTCTTGTGTTTTTGTCGAAATTTGAAAATGTGATTTAAATATACGATCCTCTCATTGCATTGGTTTTGAGTTATAGTTTTCATCACGTTTTGTATTCTAAACTTTAGTATCTTTCTGCACATTGCATTGCATGACCGTTGGTCACACCTTTTAAGTGGGAGTGAGAAGCTATTTCCTTCGTGAGGTTTTCACCTCCGTGCAGGATAGTGGATCGCTTTCGGGATACATCCGTACCTATGTCTTCGTGAGATTTTCATCTCCGTGTAGCCATAGGGAAATGTGTTCCCCTGAACCGAACTCGGTCTATATGAGCCTATAATGGGTGAAGATCGAGGAATCTGCTGGTTCGGGTACCTTATCTTTAGAACCAAACCACATATAGTGAACCCTAGGAACCCAGCCTAGATAGAACCACTTCAAATAGGTGCTTTATTATTTCTTGCTTGTCTCGGATTTTTAATTTTGATACTAACTTATTTTGTTTTGATTACATGGCATTTTGTCTGCATGGCATTTCATTGTAAAAGGCATTGATTCACATTCGATTACTAGATAGAAAAGCCAATCATGGAAAGTGAATTTCTTAGCAAGGTGGAAGATAATGCGGTTATCCGAATATGGTCAGAAAAGTCGCAACTCGAGAAAGGTGATAGTCTAAAAATGGGGTTTGCATCAGAGTTATGGGATTACACTAGCATCAATGTGACTCAGAACAATCTTCAAGAGTTGAAAGAAATTTGGGCTCAATGGGAGGATGAAGTCAAACAATTGTTTTACTATAATTATGGTGATTTACCCTACTTGCTTGACATCAATGTAGATGAACATTTATTTCGAGCTTTGGCCCAATTTTGGAATTTCGCTTATAGCTGCTTCACATTTGGGGAGGTAGACATGGTGCCTACTGTGGAGGAGTATACAACTTTACTTCGTTGTCCAAGAATCCAAGTGGATAAAGTTTATTCTAGAACTGCTAATGTTTCGACTTTTACAAAGAAGTTAACGAGAATTACCGGAATGAGTGAGCAATGGGTCACCGCACGAATCAAACAAAAGGGAGAAAATAGATGTATCCCTTGGAGAAGTTTGCGAGATCAGATTTTGGCACACCCGGATACGAAGAAAAAGGTTGATGTTTTTGCTTTGAGTATGTATGGGCTGGTTATTTTTCCTAAAGTGTTGGGGCATATAGACGAAGCTGTTACAGATTTGTTTGATCAACTTGATAGGAGGGTCACACCCGTTCCAACAATTTTGGCCGAAACGTTTAGGTCTTTAAGTGCATGTCGAAGAACGGGGGAGGGAAGATTCGTTGGTTGTGCACAACTCCTGTTGGTTTGGTTTCACAGCCACTTCTGGAAGGTGGATAAAATTTCTTATCAAGTTTTCTCAGAAAATTACTCGTCTTTGAAGGAATTGGCAGCAACACCAAGACGTAATGACATCACGGAGGAAAAGTGGATGACGATCCTTCATAATCTACGAGACGAAGATGTTGAATGGAGAGCTTCTTGGATGGTGCCCGACGAGATTTTGTACCGATGTGGGGACTTTGACTGGGTCCCTTTGCTTGGAATTTGGGGAGCTGTCGGATATGACCCTTTGCTCGTGTTAAGGCAATATAAGTCAAGGCAGTTCATACCGGCAACGCAAGGGCTAGCCGAGTGTGAGTTTTCTTATAAAGGTAATAACTACAAGGGAAAGATCCGAGAGATGTTTAACGCTTGGAAACGAATTCACCGGATGAAAAGAATTACCGTAGGAGCAACGACAACTCCCAAATATCACGGGTGACAGAGTAAGAGGATCGACGATAAGATCCCAAAGCCAAGAGAAGAATGTAGTCGTCCTATAGAAGAGCATTTACGAATAGTCCCTTCAGAACTAGAGATTATCAAGCAAGACTTCGAAAAAAGAAGTTCAGAGTTTGGAAAGAGGATAGAACAGCTGAAAGAGGAAAAGATGCGTTTGGGACTAGATGTTGATATCCACAAGTTGGAAGCTGAAAAGTTAAGAAAAGGGAAAAATAAGGCTGAAGAGGATTTAGATAGTTTAAAAACAGATTATAAGAGGCTACGATTGTCAATGCGAACTGCGGGTTTGGGGAAAACATCGGAACAATGGAAACAGGAGATCGAGGAAGAAATGACCAAAGCTGATCAGTGGGAAAAGAAATTTCAAGGTGCCCGAGCTCGAGAAAGCGCATTGGAAAAAAGTTTATTAGAATGCCAAAATGAAGAAGCAAGATTGAAAGATCGATAGCGGAGTTAGAAAGGTCGCTTCACTTGTGGCGTAATCGCAACTCTGTGATCGAGCTAAAAGCAAGTTTGAATAACATCGAAGAATTGAAAAAAAATAGGAGAACTTGAAGATGCACTGCAAAACTCTGAATCGCGAGAGGAACTTCTTGAAAGGCGTAACGAACAATGCCAAGAGCAGCTCCTCCATTCTCAAAATCATATTAGAGATAGGGATTACGTGATGGGTGAAGCTATATCTCAAATTCGGGAAGTAGCTGATCATTTGGAAACTTTAGCAGTTCAGGCCGATGTATTGAGTTTGAAATATGAATTGGAATCAAGTCGGGGTCGAGAGTTAGCTTGGCTCCTTAGGAGAGTTAAGGCTTTGAGCATAAAGGCAAATCCGTATATGTAATCCACTTTATGTAAAAAAAATTTGTTTTCTAGTTGAGTTTTTCTAATGAAGTTGAATTAGAATCACTGCCTCTTTTTGCATTCTTTTCATGCATTGCATCACATCATATGCATTAATGACCATTAAAGAACCCTAATCAAATAAAATTATTTCAGTTAACCTAGAAAACCAACAAGGTTACGGCACTCAAGCTAAGTCAAAAATTATGGACCAAAGGCTGGAAAAGCTAGAACGACTTCAAAAGGAAATGCAAGACCAGTTGCAGGCGCAAATGAATGAGCAGATAGAAAAGATTCAGCATGACATAGAACAAAAGATGCGGGAGTCTCAAAACGATCTGATAACTAAGATGACACAATTATTGAAGGGAGTAGATAAGGGGAAAGGACCTGTGATTGTTAATGAGGAAGAAAACAATAGCGAACCACTTTATCCTCTAGGTTTCACGCCTCCGCACGCGCAGGTTCAAACTGAGCTGCATCCACGAAGACCCTTTGTGTCGGTTAGGCCTCAGCAGTTCCAAGGCGATGCTTCCACACCAATGAATTTTCAACCCGGAGCGGGCTCTAATCCTGGAGATAGCCCGAATAATATTGCTATCCCAGATCTTGACGAGATGGCCGAAAAGGACAAGGCGAAGGAGGAGCTTCTAAAACAACTTGAGGAGAAATGGAAATGGATAGAAGAGAAGTTTAGGGCAATAGAAAGCATTGAAAGCTATCATGGCATAAACGCAAAAGACCTGAGCTTGGTTCCGGACTTGGTGCTACCTTACAAATTTAGAATGCTGGAATTTGAGAAATATAACGGGACCAGTTGCCCAGAAGCCCATATTACTATGTTTTGCAGAAGAATGACGGGGTATATTAATAATGATCAATTATTAATACATTGCTTTCAGGAAAGCCTTACAGGAGCGGTGTCAAAGTGGTATAATCAGCTGAGCAGAACAAAAATTACTACTTGGAAAGATTTGGCACAGGCTTTCATGAGACAATACGATCATGTCTCGGAAATGATGCCTGACAGGATAACTTTGTAGAATTTAGAAAAAAAATCGAACGAAAGCTTCAGACAGTACGCGCAAAGGTGGAGAGAGGTGGCGGTTCAGGTACAACCACCGCTTTTAGAAAAAGAGATGACGACGCTTTTTATTAATACATTGAAGGCCCCATTCATTACTCACATGTTGGGAAGCGCTTCAAAGAATTTCTCGGATATAATCATGAATGGTGAAATGATTGAGCATGCCATTAAAAGTGGAAGAATAGATGGAGGGGAAAATAATAGAAGGGCAGCCCCGAGGAAAAGAGAAAATGAAGTGAATAATGTGAATGCCTACGGTAGGTCAATTACTGTGAATCAACCAAAGAAAGCGGTTGCTAATCAACCGGGATCGTCAAGACAAGAATCGAGAGCTAGGCAAACTACTGAAAAGCCCCAATTCACGCCAATCCCAATGTCATACAAGGAATTGTATCAGACTTTATTCAATGCACATATTGTTGCTCCTCGTTACTTGAGTCCTCTACAACCCCCGTATCCAAAATGGTATGACACGAATGCACAATGTGATTATCACGCGGGAATTTCAGGGCACTCAATAGAAAATTGTACAGCTTTCAAGAAGGTAGTGGAAGGACTTATCAAATTAGGTGTTGTTAAACTTGACGACTCACCTAACTCAGAAAATCCGTTACCTAATCACGCTGATAAGGGGGTGAATATGGTGAGCGAAGGTACGAGAAGAGAAGTCAAGTCTGACATTGCTGAAGTAAAAACTCCGTTGAAACGGGTCTGGAAAGAGATGGCAAAGAGAGGGTTAGTTATTTTAAATTTTAAGGAAGGGTACGAGCTGGAAAATTTTTGTGAATTCCACCATAAAACAGGGCACAAAATCCAAGAATGTGAAGGATTCAGTGCTTTGGTTCAAAGCATGATGGATAACAAAGAGATGATGTTTTATGAAGAGGCGGAAGAAAGGAGGAGCATATGCGCGACAGAGTCAGGAACAGGAACTCCGAAAATAAATCATCCTGTGGTCGTTATCTCACGCCCTAAGGGTAATGAAACTAGGGCTCAGGTAACACCGAAAGTTGTAATTCAAAAACCATCAAATTTCTTGTATAAGGATAGCAAAATGGTACCGTGGAATTATGGGTGCAATGTGACCATCTTGGAAAAAAAAAGCGGAAAAAAGCCAGGAAATAGGTTCTTACACACGCAATAGGAAACGATATGACACTCAAGCAGAGTCGTCCAGGGAAGAGAATTGGAAGAAAGAACAGAGGAAAGGAAAAGCAGCAGGAGTTGAGCCATTGGTTAATGAACTAATAAAAGAAGATGAGGCAAAAGAGTTTTTGAAGTTTCTGAAGCACAGTGAATACAGTGTTGTGGAGCAACTGCACAAACAGCCAGCCCGCATTTCTGTATTAGCTTTACTTCTAAGCTCAGAAATACATCGGAATGCGCTTCTGAAGGTACTAAACGAAACATATGTGGCCGACGATATATCGGTAAACAAGCTAGATCGGTTGATCAACAACATAGGCGCTGACAATTTTATCTTCTTCAATGATGACGAAATACCATCCGGAGGAAGGGGTTCTACTAAAGCCCTGCACGTTACTGTCCGATGCAAAGGATACACACTCCCGGGAGCCCTGGTTGATAATGGATCTGCACTGAATGTATTGCCTCTATCCACTCTTGGTTGATTACCGGTGGACAGTTCGCACATGAAAGCACGCCAGAGTATAGTAAGGGCATTTGATGGAACAGAAAAGAAGGTTATGGGGAGAATTGAGGTACCGTTAAGGATTGGCCCAATCACTTATGAGGTGGACTTCTTGGTAATGGATATTAGACCTTCCTACAACTGTTTATTGGGAAGACCGTGGATACACTCATCGGGGGCAGTACCTTCTTCATTACATCAGAAGGTGAAGTTGGTATCGAGGGGTCGGTTGGTAACAATAGATGCAGAGGAAGATATTATCGCAATGATGACTAGTGATGCACCTTATGTGGACATCAACGATGATGCACTGGAATGTTCTTTTTGGTCGTTAGAATTTTTGAACGCGATGTTTATTGCGAAGGGAAGCAGAATTCTAATACCGAAAATATCCAGGACCACCGAAATGGGGTTGCGATTGATGGTAGGAAGAGGAGCCGCACCAGGGAAAGGACTGGGAAAATATATTCAGGGAAGGATTGAAGCTCCAATGTTGAAGGAAAAGTTCGATAGTTTTGGCTTAGGATACAAGCCAGACATGAAGCAGAAAAAGAAAGAAATAGAGAAGAGACAAGAGAAAAGAAGGGCACGTTTGAGCGGATATGAAGCTAAGTGGGAGCCTTTAACCTTTCCCCACATATCTATATCCTTTGTGTCGGGAGGATTTATTCATTCTGAGTGCGGAGTGTCCGGTAGCAAAGGCATTGAAGGAATGTTGGAAAATGTTCATATCAACACTGTGGAAGCAGCGGAAAAAAGGGCCTTGTTGGAGATCCGCCCTCATGAGCCGGGGAGCGAGCTAAACAATTGGACTGCTGAAGAAATCCCTGTAGTCTTTAGGGCTTATTCAGAGTAATGCTCAAAACATTCCTGTTGTTTTGGCCTAGGAACGATATGAAATCTTTTGTGAAATAGGCTTTGGGCCTAAATATCATCATTTTAATGAAATACATATCTACATTCATCTCGATCAGTCACTTTTTTCCTTTACATATAAATAAATACTTTCTATTTGATTAATTGTCTTATAAATAATTCTTTCATTTGTAATTCTTTTGCACAAATATTCATTCATAAATTTATATATTCTTGGTATACTCTTTGGTATGCCTTCATAGGTCTTCAGATATCAACGACATGAGTGATGCTGCTTCAAACACGGAGCCTATTTTTGAGCAAGAAATGTGTTTGGAGGGATCTCACGACTTTGAAAATGACGAAGATTATGGTGTGTCTCTGGACTTGCTAAGAATGGTGGAAGAAGAGGATAAACAGATCCTACCTCATGGGGAATTATTAGAAATCGTGAGCCTAGAGGATGGAAAAGAGGTGAAAATTGGCATTGAAATCATTGCAAAGACAAAACAAGACCTCATTAATTTGCTCCGAAAGTTCAAAGATGTTTTCGCGTGGTCATACCAAGATATGCCCGGGCTAAGCACTAACATTGTTGTGCATCGTCTACCCATAAAAGAAGATTGTAAACCCGTTCAGCAGAAGCTCAGGAGAATGAGACCTGATATTGTGTTGAAAATAAAAGAAGAACTCAAAAGGCAATTCGACGCTGGATTCTTACAAGAGGTCAAGTATTCGGATTGGGTAGCAAACATCGTCCCTGTTCCCAAAAAGATGGAAAGGTACGAATGTGTGTGGATTATAGGGATTTGAACAATGCGAGTCTAAAAGATAATTTTCCACTGCCTCACATTGATACCTTGGTAGATAACACGGCGGGCTATTCATTGTTTTTTTTCATGGATGGCTTCTCCGGGTACAATCAAATAAAGATGCATCCTGAAGACATGAGGAAAACCACATTCATTACCTTATGGGGAACATTTTGTTACAAGGTAATGCCCTTCGGATTGAAAAATACGGGAGCAACATATCAAAGAGCTATGGTGACTTTGTTTCACGACAAGATGCACAAGGAGATCGAAGTCTATGTGGATGATATGATTGCGAATTCTAGAACGGAAGAAGAGCACGTTCAAGTCTTGAAAAATTTATTTTTGAGATTGAGAAAATTTCAGCTCAAGCTTAACCCGGCAAAATGCACATTTGGAGCCAGATCAGGGAAGTTATTAGGCTTCATAGTTAGCAAAAAAGGGATTGAGGTTGACCCAGACAAAGTAAAAGCAATACGAGATTTACCTCCCCCGCGCACGCAGAAGGAAGTTCGAGGTTTCCTAGGGAGATTGAATTACATTGCTCGATTCATCTCACAACTGACGGAGAAATGTGATCCGGTATTCCGTCTCTTAAAGAAGCATAATCCGGGTGAATGGGATGAAGAATGCCAGAGAGCTTTCGATAAGATAAAGCAGTACTTGGTTAATACTCCAGTCTTATTGCCACCAAGTCTAGATAGGCCATTGATATTATATCTAACAGTGTTGGAGAATTCCATGGGATGCGTATTAGGCCAACATGATGAGACGGGAAAGAAAGAAAAGGCAATATACTATCTCAGCAAGAAATTTACTGATTGCGAAATGAGATACTCATCAGTTGAGAAATTGTGTTGCGCTTTAATCTGGGCAACCCGAAGACTAAGGCAGTATATGTTGTATCATACGACTTGGCTGATTTCAAAGTTGGATCCTTTAAAGTATATGATGGAATCTACTGCTTTAAACGGGAGAATGGCTAGATGACAGATCCTGCTCTCGGAATTTGACATAGTATATGTAAGTCAGAAGGCCATAAAGGGAAGTGCGATAGCTGACTTCTTAGCTAGTAGAGCCCTGGAATACTACGAGTCTTTGAACTTCGACTTTCCAAATGAGGACTTGAAGTATGTGGCGAACACTGAAGAGAATCCTCAAATGGGTAGCGTATGGAGGTTAAATTTTGATGGAGCTTCGAATGCTACGGGTAATGGAATTGGGGCAATCTTGGTATCCCCAAATGGAGATCATTATCCTGTTGCTAGCAAGTTGGACTTCGATTGTACTAATAATATGGCAAAATATGAAGCATGCATTATGGGCATTCGTGCAGCCATTGAATGAAACATCAAAGTGCTAAGAGTATATGGGGATTCTGCATTGGTGATATACCAACTAAAAGGGGAATGGGAAACTAGGGACCCTAAGCTAATTGATTATAGAAAACTAGTTCTCGAATTGGCTGGTGAGTTTGATGATATCACCTTCTGTTATCTCCCACGAGAGGAAAACCAAATGGCTGACGCATTAGCTACTCTAGCTTCGATGATTCAGGTGAATAGACTCGAGGCAATGAGGCCTATTCAGATGAGTATCTATGAGACCCCAGTTCATTGCTGCAATATTGAAGAGAAGGGAAAAGATGATTGTCCTTGGTATTAGAATATCCTACAGTACGTGAAAGATCGGGAGTACCCCAATCAAGCGACAGAGCATGACAAAAGAACTCTGAGAAGAATAGCCATTGAATATGTCCTAGATGGGAAAGTGTTATACAAAAGAAGGAAGGATCAAGTATTGTTAAGATGTGTGGACGCCGTGGAAGCCAAGAAAATATTGGAGGAAGTACATGAGGGTATTTGTGGGACGTACGCCAATGGTTTTATGATGGCCAGACAAATCATGAGATTTAGGTACTATTGGCCTACCCTGGAAGGAGATTGCATAGATTACGCCAAGAAATGCCACAAATGCCAAATTTACGGAGACAAAATACATGCGCCTCCTTCACCTCTTCACGTCATGACCTTTCCTTGGCCGTTTTCTATGTGGGGTATGGATGTTATTGGGCCAATATCACCAAAGGCTTCTAATGGGCATCGCTTCATCTTTGTGGTCATTGATTACTTTACCAAATGGGCAGAGGCTGCTTCATATGCAAATGTCACGAAGTCAGCAATTAGCAAATTCTTGAAGAAAGAGATTATTTGTCGATATGGAATGCCTGAGAAAATTATATCCGACAATGCATTAAATTTGAATAATAGCACAATAGCTGAGGTTTGCAGCCAATTTAAAATCAAACATCATAACTCATCGCCATATCGTCTAAAAATGAATGGTGCAGTGGAAGCGGCTAATAAGAACATCAAAAGGATCGTGGGGAAAATGACTGAAACTTACAAGGATTGGCATGAGAAGTTATCATTTGCTCTCCTTGCCTATCAAACATCTGTTAGAACTTCTACCAGAGCAACACCTTTTTCTCTGGTATATGGAATGGAGGCGGTATTACCCATTGAAGTTGAAATCCCCTCTCTAAGGGTACTATCTGATCTACAGTTGGACAAAGCCGATTGGGTCCAATCTCGGTACGATCAGTTGAACCTAATAGAAGAAAAGAGACTTAGAGCTATTCGTCATGGGCAAATGTACCAAAAACAAATGATGCGAGCCTATAATAAAAAGGTCCGCCCCAGAGAGTTTCGTGAAGGAGACTTGGTGCTAAAAAAGATTCTCCCCATGCAAAATGATTCGAGAGGAAAATGGATGCCAAATTGGGAAGGTCCCTATGTTGTAAAGAAGGCATTTTCCGGTGGGGCTTTAATCCTATGTGAGATGGATGGCAAAAGTTTGCCAAACCCTGTAAACGCAGACTCCGTCAAGAAATATTTCACTTGAAAGAAAAGAGAACCAAAGTGAAAACCCGCAAATGGCGCTTTGCTTCCAAAAAAAAACTTTGGAGAGGCCAGGGTGAAAACCCGCAAAGGGCACCTTGAGGCCAAAGAGGGCTTAAGTCGAAAACCCGGAAAGGGTGGCTCAAGTATTGATCGAGTTGGGGCATAAGGTGATTTGAGCAGATCAAATTCTGATCAGGGGCATGTGAAGATCTTGCTTTACCCGAACCAACAAGAAATGATATGCGACGTCTTGGATCATTGGCAGAGTATTGCAGATCTCCTAAACACATGTCAAACTCCGAATGGTCTTCAGAAAGTTTGAGCAGAGAAATTCAAGCTGCGATAACTGGGGCACCTAGTTCTTATTCTATTTATATGTATATTCTTGAAAATACGTTTTTCTTTTTGCTAAGATACACATTCTCAATCCACTTCTTTGTCGTCTTTCTTTCACTATCTTCAATGTTTTATTTATTTTTGATTTATGATCAGAACCAGCTTTATTCTTATCCATTGTTATGACCTTTTTGCAAATATGTTGTATGGACTAATAAAACTTTCACAAAGGAAGTTTTACACACTACTCTGGAAAGTTTCTAAATAATAAAGGAGCCTGAAGCAGGACTATTGTTTAGAACACACCAAATTTAAAGGTTAGAAATTTGGAAAGGAATAGTCTAAATTTAGATTTTCTCTTTGAATTTTTGTTGTCAAATGCGTTGATTGACAAAATGCCATGTTGGTGACAAAGCTTACACAAACAAGCAAGCAATGACCATCAGGCAATAGGAAGAGGTTACCTTAGAGAAGAGAGCCTTCATTTGCACATGAATACGACACCTTGAGAATGGTGTAAGAAACCAGAACGATTTAGATCCTGTATCCTTGATTTCTGATAAGATAGGATTGAGATGAAAGCTGCATATTTTTACTATTGGATTACAGTGGGATAATGATGGCACAAATTGTGAGCCCAAATGGATTAAACTTTGAGGTTTATAGTGGGGACAACTTGGCTAAATGTTTTATCAGAAAATCCAGTCAAGCAAAAATGGTGCTGTAACACGTCGATCACAAAGCTTTAATAAACTTCGAGTAATGACAACCTAAGCGAGATCATTCTCGGAAATATAAAATTCTGCATTCATGCAAACACCATTCACACATGTCAAGTTAGGAGCATTTGATTCATTTTTGATCGTGCCATCCTAATCATTAGGCATAATTAGGTTCATTATACAGGCCATGTTCCCTAGAGAACAGACCGGTGAATATTAGAGATCTTATCTTCCTGAGATTACGGTGGAGCAGATCGTATCAAGTCTCATCTCCCTGAGACTACAGAGGAGCAGATCGGAGCCACAAACCTTATCTCCCTGAAGTTACAGTGGGGCAAGTTGAATATACAAGTCTTATCTCCCTGAGGTTACAGTGGAGTAGACCGAAGAATTTCAGGTCTTATCTCCCTGAGGTTACAGTGGAGCAGATTGAAGCCAGAAATCTTATCTTCCTGAGTTTACAGCGGAGCAGATCGAAGACACTATCCTATCTCCCTGAAGTTACAGTGGAGTGGATCTTATCTCTCTGAAGTTACAGCAGAGTAGATTGCATCAGGTCTTATCTCCTTGAGGTTACGGTGGAGTAGACCGAAGAATTTCAGATCTTATCTCCCTAAGGTTATAGTGGAGCAGATTGAAGCCAGGGATCTTATCTCCCTGAGATTACAGCAGAGCAGATCGAAGACACTATCCTATCTCCTTGAAGTTACAGTGGAGCGGATTAAAACAAAGATCTTATCTCTCTAAAGATGTAGTAGAGCAGATTGCATCCAGTCTTATCTCCCTGAAGTTACAGTGGAACAGACTAAAACCACAAACATCGTCCCCCAGAAGTTGCGGCGAAGAAAATTAAAGCTACAAGTCAGATCTTTTTGAAATGCAGTGGAGTGGATTGAAGCAACAAGACACAATGGACTGGAACGAAGTTATTTGAAGAAAAGAAATAGTAGAAGAAGTCAAGACTCGGTGAGACCGGGCAAAATTGGCCCTTTTGAAGTCTTTGCTCTGTTCTCGTTACACGACAACGAGCAAAGAGGGGCAGCTGTACGGGCCCAATTCTACCCTGACCTTAAACACAAAACATACAATAATAAACAAAATTAAAACAAAATCCGTAGCCCAAATAAAAACACAACAGAGGCCCAAGATGGCAAAACCCTAGCCCAATTCAGCTCACAACCAGCAGCCTCAGTGCGCCGTACGTCTCCTCGTGCATTTGCAGCGCACTCAACGCCCGAAGCACGACCAGTTTTGCACCAAAAAGGCTAGGTTTATTCTTCCAATACCCGTTGACTTCACCAGTACCTGCAAGCAAAGCAAAGAAAGGGGAACAACAGCAGCAACAGTAGCAATATTGGACAGAAATGATAAAAATAAAATAGGAAATAGATTTTTAGGATTATCTTTTGGCTATAAAAGCCACCAAAATCTGTATTCAAAAAAAAAGGGAGTAGATCAAAAAAATTGAAAAGGTTGACTCCAAATTTCTTTCTCTGTTCTTAATAATTTTTTTTATATATTCTTCTATTTTCTGTTTTTTTTACTACTCTTTGAAACTAAAAAAACAAAACGAAAAAGAAAGAAAAGGGACACTTACCGGTCTCGAAAGCCCGTCACCGGAGACCATCTTCGGTGTTGGAATTGGACCGAGAAGGAGACGAAAGGTCTCTCCTTGTTTCGGCTTGTTTGGTCTAGAGGACCGGGCCTTAAGGTGGAGGTCGAGAACGGGGTTAAAAAGCCCTCCTTTTCTCGCTCCGACCACCGCTCGTGAAGGAGCTTTGGCCTTTGGAACCGCCGCTCGCCGGCGTGGGCCATGTTTGGCTGCTGGGAACCTTGAAAGGGAGAGGATAGGTTCCGTTTTTTTTCTTTAAAACACTGATAAAATGAAGTTATAAATTTTTTTTTGTTTTAAATGGGGATAAGTGAAACGGCGCCATTTGGTGGGGGGGAATCTGTGCATGCTTTGCCTTAATGGGTAATTTATGCATTTAGTCCCTCCATCTTGCGTGGAAGTGCAATCCAACTTCCTATTTCTTTTCGATTTGGGCCGCAAACTTTATTTCTACTCCAATCAGGTCCTTTGACCATATATAGTCCTCTGCGCTGGAACATTGCACTCTAGGACTGGGGTATATTGCCCAATTAGTCCTTCTTTCTTTGTGCGAGCGCCATTTTAATCCCTAAGTGACCTGTTTATGGTTTTTGCAATTAAAACCCCCAGATTCGATTTGGTTTCAGTATCGTCCCTAGACCATTTATTTTATTTTATTTTATTATCATTTTAAAATAGGGTTTCCTTTATTATTATTTGTTTTGAGTTTCTTATTTATTGTTTATTATAAATTTTTTTGCATACTATTTATTTAATTCTTTTAATATATTATATATTTTAAATCATTATATGTATAAACTCTTTTAGATTCCTATATATATATACATTTTTATAATCTATATGTATACACGCATATATATTTATCTAGTAACTTATTTAATAGATACATACATATTCATATATTTTTTATTTATATACATATCTATACTTATATATCTATATACATTTTTTTCTATATAGATATATATCTATATACATTTTTTTCTTCCTGTTTTTCTCACGAATATGTCCATACATACTTATATATATATATTACGTATTAAAATATGAATACCTTCATATATATATATATATATTATATATTTTATATGTACTTATATATTTTCATATTTTATAATTTTTTTATCTATTTTCTTTATTTTTTTTCATTTATTTAATTATTTATATGTCCATTTATTTAATGCTTTAATTTTTTTTATTTACTTGTTATTGTATATTCATGAGTGATTTGTTTTTTATTTATTATTCATTTTTGTGCTCATATTATTTTTTTTAGTCGCGTTATTTTATTTATTATCCCATCATGCATATAAATACCATATTTCAAAAAAAGGAGAATATTTCAAATTGAGGCAATATTTAGCATTTGGAAATTCGAGAAAACACGCTCTAAGGTGCTGGGTGTCGATTTTTCTCGTTCAAATGGCTTAATATCCTTCATAAAAATTTCAAAATAAGGCAATATTTTGCGTTTGGAAATTCGAGGAACGTGCCCTAAGGTGCTGGGTTTCGATTTCTCGTTTAACCAAATTGCCAAGTTTCCTCTTGAATTTTAATCCATGCCATTCGAGTTTTTTTTTTAAGGATCGTACTTTAAATTTCTTTAAAGTTTTCAATCTTCGACACTAAGACATTAAGTAATCAACTAGGTACCAATTTTGGGCGTATCGAGGGTGCTAATCCTTCCTCGTGCGTAATCGACTCCCGAACCCGTTTTCTGAGTTTCGTGGACCAAACTTGTTGTTTTAATAAAATCAAACCTTTTATTAAAAACAACCACTTTTCGAGGTGATCCAATCACATCTTATAAAAAAGGATTGGTGGCGACTCCCATTTTCGTTTTCATTTTCAAAAACCCAAGTCGACCCCGTTTTCCATCCAAAAAAATGGTGTCAACACAAAACATTGCCTTATTTTAAAATTTTTGAAAGGCTATTTAGCTATTTGGTTGAACGAGAAAAAATTGACACCCAGCACCTTAGGGCATGTTTTCTCGAATTTTCAAACGCAAAACATTGCTTTATTTTAAAATTTTTAAAAGGATATTAAGCCATTTGGTTGAACGAGAGAAATCGACACCCAGCACCTTAAGGCATGTTTTCTTGAATTTCCAAACGCAAAACATTGCCTTATTTTAAAATTTTAAAAGGATATTAAGCCATTTGGTTGAATGAGAAAAATCAACACCCAGCACCTTAGGGCACATTTTCTCGAATTTCCAAACGCTAAATATTGCCTCAATTAGAAATATTTTCCCTTTTTTGAAATATGATATTTATATGCATGATGGAATAATAAACATGATTATGTAAATAAAAAAATGAACAAAAACGAATAATAAATCAATCATGCATATACCATAGCAAATAAACAAATAAATAAACTAAAGCATAAAAATGAACATATAAATAAGTACATAAATGAACATAAAAATAAAGGAAAATATATGAAAATTATAAAATAAAAAAAATATGTATGTACATATGTGTATTTTAAGATTATTAAGTAAAATACATATATATAAGTATGTATACATATATTCATGAGAAAAAAAAGCATATAGATATACGTACATAAGTATGCATATATAAAAAAGTATTTAGATATATATTAAATAAATTATATGTAATATATATATAAACACTTATATAATAAAGATAATATAACATGGCACATATATTTAAAAATATAAGTAATTATTAATGGAAATATAATGATAATAATAATATTATTAATAATAATAAAGATGATGATGATAATAATAATAATAATAATAATAATAATAATGTTAACAATAATTGACTAAATAATAAAAGATGCTAAAAAAGGGATTAAATCGAAATGAAATAAAAAATGTAGGGCCAATTCGAAATAAAGGAAAACGAAAAGGATCCAATTGCGACATGCGTAAAAAGGGAAGGACTGAAACAGAAAATAAACCAAAATCTCAAAACGCGGCGTTTCAGGGGACTAAAATGAAACAAAAATAAAACTACGGGGCTAAATTTAAAAAAATGAAATTGGTGAAAAGGGGCCGAATTGAGGCGCATTGCAGGGTCGAGGGACTGTGTGCGCAATTATACCCTTTAAAGAGAACGCGTGGATCCTTCCCGAGTCGGGTCACCGCGCGGGTCAGAGAAGCCTAAAACGGCGCCGTTTGGATTGGGTATTTAAACCCAAAAAAATTGAAAAAAAACATTTCTGACACCGAAGAAAAAAAAATTTGAGAAAAAAAAATCCTTTTCCTCTCAAAAGTCCGGCCTTTGGGTCATATCAGCGCCACCGTTGTGCCACCACAGACGGTGGCCGGCCTCGCACAAAAGGGGCGTTCTAGACCCCGTTTTAAACCCAATGAAAGGCAAGACTCACCTAGCCCGAAGGCCAAATAGAAGGGCCCCCCAACTCGACCTTTCGGGGCCGATTCCTCGACGGATAGACTCCGACGGCGGCGCAACCGAAAGGCGAAACGGTAAGTTTTCTTCCCTTCCTTTTAAATCGTTTTTTTAAGTATAGAGAAAGAAAATAAAAAAATAAAAAAAAATAAAATATAAAAAAAACGAATAGATCTATGAGACCCAAAAAAGTATCACCTTGAGTTTTTATTTATGCTAATATGCGTTTTTTGTTACAAAAATCACTAGAAAAAAAAAGGAAGGAAATAAAAGGGTTACATATTCGGCTTTTATAACTGATTCTTGCTGCTTGTGTTCTTGCTCTTGGTTTCTTTGTTTTGTTTCTTCCTTGCAGGTGACGACGCAAGTGGTGGTGGTGACGTGATCGTGGCGGTGGCGACATGACCGTGGCAATGGCAGGGCTAGGGCGGCGCCTGTTGGTCAGAAGACCCTAGGTGCGGCGCACCTAGGGTTTGTTTTTTTTTTCTGATTTGTTTTTTTGTTTTTGTTTGGGCCTGGGGCATTTGGGTTAGGGTCTTGTTTGGGTTTGTAATGGGCCCGGGCAAATGAAAATTGGGCTGTACAGTTAGGATGAAACTCAAAAAACACACCATTATCACGAGCAAACTGTGAGACGGATAAGAGGTTTTTCCGTATACTTGGCACACATAAGACATTTGATAATCGTAACGGTTTATACTGAGTAGGTAAAATAGCAGTACCAATTGACGAAATTACCGCAGGAGTACCATCACCCATTAAAAGAGATGACGTACCTGAATATGGAGTGACATCACGTAAAGCTGACACATCACGACAGACATGATGACTCGCTCCCGAGTCAGGATACCAAGATGTGGTGCCAACTCGCACTGGAACGTACGGAGCATCATTACTAGTACTAAATCCAAGTTGAGCAGTATTGACATGAGAGCCGGATTCTGAAGGATCAGAATAATCAGATGCACGTAAGTCCCCTAGCCGAGGGAGCCCAATACACGGTTCGGACCCAGTATAAACCCAAGCACGCGGTTTGGTAAATTGCAGAACTCGATCAACACTAATCGATTCAGGTGAACCGAGATCACTTTGATCAACTTGAACAAAATTAGATGACGGAACCCCATTTACATTTGGGTCAATATTCGGCCCATGAGTGGAATTTACCACATTCGGCCCTTGCAACCCACGCCGTCCATTTCCAGCAACAAAATCCAATGGGGCATTTCCATTAAACCCATTGCTATTAAAACCAGGCCCATTATCATGACCAAACAGACGCAAACTTGACTTAAAATTATTTCCATATGGCCGGCCATATTCATTTGCATATGACACCTGTGGCCCATGTGCCAATTTCTCACTTTGCATGCCAGCACTTTAATTTTGACCACCATTTCTATTTTGACTTGCATAGTACCATTGGCCATAAATTGTTCACTGACTTTTGGGATAAGGAGCCACATATTTTTCTTCTTCTTCTTGCGCACACGGTCCAAATTTGGCTCGCTAAACACCCGACGGAACCCCTTGACAAGAGGCCGATGACACCACGGACGAGGTATTTGAGTCTTTATGATAACAGTAGTAGCACTTCTGAGCCACATGACCAAATCGACTACAGATCTGGCATTGAATGTGAGATCGGAAGGTTCTGCCACGGCCACGAACAGACGTACGACCGCCACGACTGCCTCCTTCAACCGACGGCGCATCCTCAACCAGATTTGCATTCAAATTTACCTCCTGCAACACTTGAGCTTGACGACTCTCACAATCAACTAAAGCATCAACCAAACGTTGTAACGGCAGAAATCCAGTCGACAGCCTAGCAAAGGAGATAACCGCCTCAAAATCTGACGGCAATCCCGCGAGCATCACCTCAATCTTCTCTTCATCAGAGAGACGAGAACTAGAGGCATCTAACATAGCACACAAATCTTTAATTTAGCAACATAAGCTTTAATGGAAAGGTTACCTTTCTTCAAAGAATGAAGCTCATGTCGAATTCGTGACTGCTTAGCACCAGTGTCAGCCGCAAACAGATTAATAGCCGTGTTCCATATATCACACACCGTGCACGCATCATCAAATGACGATTGAAGAGATGTACTTACAGTTGATAATAGCCATGAAGTCAGAAGCCTATCTTGCTGCATGAACACCTGTGCCGCTGGATTTAGAGCACGAGATCCATCGGGCAGAGACACAAACCCCGATGGCGGAACAACAGTGCCATCTAAAAATCCTGTAAGTCCATATCCATCCACTATTAATTTGATCTGTTTGCGCCACTGAATATAGGTTCCTTCATCGAGCTTAACCACTTCATACCGAGGAAGACCGGTCGTGACATGATCGCTAGAGAACACACTAGAGCTAGACTCACCAGTAGCAAAATCAGCGGAAGCCATGATAGACAAGATCCAGAATCAAATGGCGAATGATACCATGAAAGAACTTGATAAAAGATTGAAAATATATCTAGCCAAACAGTAGGAAATAGAGAGAACAGAGAATAAACTTCTTTTCTTTGTATTCAAAATTGCTTGCTTCTGAAATCTCAACGTACAGTATTTATAGACTTTGTTGACTAGTCTAAACTGAGCAACAACCTTACCAAACTCACAACTAACTAACAACTCCTATACTCTAATAACCCTTAATCATCAAATCATAAAAAAACATCATTATTTTAATATCCCATCCCATAGATGAATTGGGATCATGAATTTTATTTTACAAATTGATGGCCAAAGTTAAGCAAACTTCATCTTAGAAGCATGTCTCAGCTTTTCCTTTCGCAGCCGTTGCGCCTTTAAAACCACCCGAAATGCGATTACCTTTCTCCTGAACCACCCTATCTCCTTCTGAACAACAAATGAATTACTATTATACCAAATTCGATAAATTATAAAATAACTTTCAGATTTGAGCATATCCTACTGGTTTATATGTATTATTTTGATCTTCAGTTGGTACTAAATAATTTAGATTATGTTCGAGTTAAAATTTCAATGCATTTCGATTTATTTTTATCATTATTAACTTATATCGTATCGGATAATAATAAAATTTACTTTTTTAAATAAGATAATTATGAAATCTTATACCCATGTCTCCGGTTTGATCTTCTCTAACTCGTCAAAGACCAAAGGAAGGACGACGTTGAGCAACTCCTCTGAATTATATGTTCAAAACAACTAGCATGTTAGTTTAAATATTATAATTAACTAATACATGTAAAATTCTTAATTACTGTAAAATTAATACCTTTTTTCATTAGAGAAGTAAACTATGTATATAAAAATACTAAAAATATCATAAGGTTGATTATATCATGCAACCCAAATTTTGAATAACAACTTAAATTAATTTTAAAACATTATAATTAAGTTCTTTAAAGTACTAGTATAGTATCAATAAGAGTTTTGTTTTTAATCTCGTCATTAGTTTAGACATTAAATGTCAACTTATATTTAGTATGGAATATATTTAAAATACATAAATAAATTATAAATATGCATATACCTTTTGCGTAGGCAAATTAGATATGCCATGCTAAAAAAGATAACCTTTATAAGTTTTATTGATATTATCTTGTTTTTTTAACATATCAAACCAAAGTTGTCCATGTGTAGGTATACACATATCTATATTTAATCCACATATTTTAAATATGCTCAATGCCAAATTCGAACGACATTTAACGCTTAAATTGACTGCTAGAGTGATAAAAAGATTGATTAATACAATATTAATACTTCGAAGACTTAATTTTATATTTTAAAATTTATATACCAATTGAAAGTCTAGATGGGTTAAATTTATTTCTTCTTTCACACCAATGTTGTGTAAATATTTACTCAAAATCATAAGAAAAGGATTGATATGAACGATATGTAAAGATCATATACCATCGCTATATGCTTTTCTCTTTGGGAAGCAACCTGTCTGAATAGTATCCTGCTTAGAAGAAAGATTACCACAATAAAAGTAGAGTTTTTTAATCATATGACACCACAACAAATTGTAGCATTAGAGGCATTTTTTTTTCACATACAGCGGTATGCCTCTGAAAAAGTAATGGTGTTTGCATAAACGCCGTCAACGTCAAAGGGAAACTATTGGCGACAATCCCAGAAAAAAGTCC
The DNA here is from genome assembly GCF_007990345.1 of Gossypium hirsutum. NCBI lineage: Eukaryota > Viridiplantae > Streptophyta > Magnoliopsida > Malvales > Malvaceae > Gossypium > Gossypium hirsutum. The sequence goes on from NC_053438.1 coordinate 11,597,316, forward strand.
CTAACTCCTTCGCATGTTCCAGCTTTTTTATTTTGAGTGATCAAAATGAAATTATCTTAAAAATTGGATGACTAACTAGATAGTTTATCTATAATATTATACTATTTTTTATTGGATTGAATCTAATAAAAAATTTTAGTTGAAGTGATAAAATCGAATATTTAAATATCTTAATATTAAATTTAAATAAAATCTTAAATAATAATATAGATATATATTATTTACCATTATAAAATAATGTATGAACCTATTTATAAATAAATTTTAAATTTAAATAAGGTATGTTCTGAAATCATATGCCTAATTTACCTGTTTGCGCTTCTGCAATATCCTTTCATAGGTCAAAAGAATTTTGATTTTGCGCAAGTCCTCTGAATCATATGTTCAAAACAACTAGGAGGTTAGTTCTGCTCAGGTTTTAATTGAATCGTTAAATTAGTAGTATCGTATCAATTAAATTTTTTATTAATATAATTATTAAGTTAAGTGTTAAATGTCAACTTAAATATGATATAAAGAGAAAAAGATATAACTATTGAAAATTTTATCGATACTATTTATTTGTTTATAACATGTTAGACCCGAATATACACATTTATCTATAATTTGATTCACGTCATATTCAGTTCAAACTGAAAGTGATTATTAAACTGATGGAATGACAAAATTAATATAATACTACTAATATTTTGAGGATATACATTTGGAGTAATTGACCTAATATCATTCTTATCATTTTGACTTTCACTTAAAATGATAAGAAAAGGATTGATATGAAAGATGAGTAAAGATGAAATACCATTGGTGTTATTGGCTTGAAAGTTGGATTGGAGTACGGGTCGTGCTTTGTAGTAAATATAAAACAGCTTTTTTATGGCAGTAATATCTGCTTCTCTTTGAGCATCCGCTCTCAAAATTTCCAAAACAATGCTATCTTGAAATGAGGTAACCTCCTTGCAAGGTATCTTATCAAGGTAAAACTGCAAATCCTGTCTAAGCTTCCTGTTAAGATTTGCAAGTGATTGATTATTCACTTAGTTGGCATGCTAAGTTACACCATGAATAATAATACGAAAAAAAAAATCATTAAAAGTTTGCATAGATGTTTATTAGATAATTAAAAGAAATTTGATTATTAGAATTTTATTAATTGAAGGGGTTTTTATTTATATATACAACATTAGGTGTAGAGGATAGGGTAACACAGTTTGAACCTGTACTAAACCGGCGTTTAACAACTTTAACTATCGCTCTATACAAGTCAAGACAACCTCACTAGTTGAAGTTGAGATTGAATCTTTTGTACTTTTGAAATGAATATGGAATCATTCACCCACCATGTGAAACGTTTTGATATTATATGATTTTGATAGATGCATTTACAAAATAATACATGTTTATTATCAACTTGAAATTTATATTTTGTGAGATTATTTACTCAAATAAGTAGATTAATAACAAAAATTTCAAATTATGCAATGCAGACAATTCTTTTTTGTTGATGTTGGTGAGATTATATTTCAAACTTTTGTTTAGGAACATAAATGTTCAATTTAAAAAAAAAGTTGATATAAAAGTTTAAAAATTAATGATTTAATTATACTATATTTTAATTACAATAACCGACTTTATCTTTATATATGTGTTCATTTAAATTTGAATAATTAATAAAAGGTGTATATATGTTAGAAAAGTTGATTAACTAAAATAATCAATTAAGTTATTTTGTTAAAGGAATTTGTGGTTGATCGGATTGTTAAAATAAATTGATAGACTAATTAGATGGTAAGACATGACAATTTTTGGTTTAACATAATATTTTTTTCATAAAATAATTAAAAATATAAAACTTATTAAATATGAAAAATATATATTAAAATTGATATAAATTTATAAAAATTATAAAAAATAATGACTTATAAATATTGTAGAAATCTAATAAATTGTAATAAATTATAATTCTTTATAAAATTAATAAACATATTTAAAATTTTATAAAAAGGTATAAAAATTCTTAAAAACTTATAAAAAATAATACAAATATTATAAAATATTAAAATTGATATAAAATTATTTTTAACTTTACAAAAAATACTTTATAGTTGGATAATGGAATTTTGGTTTAATAGTATCTAACTTTACAAAAATACTTTATATCATACAATACTTAGTACATAATTTTTAACTTTTCAATGTCCAAACTATGGAGATAACATTTTTAATTATTAATAACATTTCAGCAATAAAAATGAGAGGGTCCTACAATTTATTTTTTGGAATATCAAGAATATTTTATTCAATATGAAAATGATTATAACAATATGATGGTTGTTCTCATTATCAAACGGTTGATATGTATGTGTTCATTATGATTGTAGGGATTTAAATGACTTTTTTTATAATTTATTATATTATTTATAAGTTTTTATAAAATTTTAAATATATTTTTATTAGTTTTTATAAATTTTTAGAATTTATTAGAATTTTTATATTTTTATGATATTTATTAGTTTTTATTTTTTTTATAATTTTAAAAGTTTATGTTAATTTTAATTTTTAAATTTTTATGATTTATTAGAATTTTTATACATTTTTATAAAATTTTAAATATTTTTATTTATTTTATAATTTTTATATATTTTTAAAATTTTTATAAGTTTATATCAATTTTAATATTTTTAATCTTTAATAATTTATAATTTTTATATTTTTTCTGATTTGTATAACTTTTTTTTCTTTTTTTTTATTATGATTTTATGAGAAAATATTATGTTAAACTAGAAGATGTTACATATCACCATTCGATTTTTTCCATCAATTTATTTTAATAGTCAACGTGGTCAATCACAGATTTCATTAACGGATGGGCCTAAATGATTATTTTATTAACGGTAGGGCTCAATTAGGTGCGAATTTAATACATGGGCTCAATTGATTTTTTTCGTATTTTTTAATTTTTTTTTTACATATAAGCCTTAAAAATTTTACATACTTAAATATGACATTTTTAATTTTAATTTTAAATAATTAATAAAATAATATATTTAAATTTTATTAATTTTAACTTAGATTAATGTCATGTCGATTTATTTGCAAATAATTATTAATTTAAATTTAAACAAAAAATATATTTATATATTTTAATAAAATATTTTATTAATTTAAAAAATTATACAATATGGGATGAAAAACACAAACATAAGAAAGGCAGGCTTGGAAATATTTACCTGTCAAGTATAACTGCCTTACAAGATGCTGCCTCTTTTATAACAATATCCTTAGTCGAAGCTCCACCTATAATTTTAACTTCAACCCTTACCTATACATGATAATTTTGTTACTGTGTTAGATTATACATTTTCATAAGTGCCCAAAAGTAGTTGTCTTTAGTGTCCTTGAGAAATTAAAGGTTGAGTTGAAGGCTTAAAAATGATTTTTTACAAAAAATTAGAATTAGAGTTAAATTGATAAATTTTATAAATGTTGAGGGTTAAAATTATTGAATTTTTTTAAAAAAAAATTGAACAAAAATGATAATTTTTTTAAACATTGAGGGCTAAATTTATTGAAATTTTTATATTTAGGGTCAAATTGATGGAAGGTATAAAAGCTAGAGAGCTAAATTTGTCGTTATACTAATAGAAAAAGCTCATGTCAGCTTTTTGTAACTCATCTAACGGCAACGAACAAGAGGGTGAATAAAATATTTAATTTCGAAAAAGTTAAGTGACTAAATCAAAAAAATTAATAGTTGAGTGACCCAAATAGAACCAAAAACATAATTGAGTGACTATTTTTGAAGTTTACCCTTATTTATATTACCATTTTATAATTATTTATATCTTTTAACTATGAAAATGATTGTACATTTCCAATTATTTATCTAGATTATTAAAATTATCTAATAGTCACATTGAGTTCTAACTAAATTTAGAGTCATGCTCCTAAACTCTCCTAATGCTTTTTATCTGCAAAACTCAAACTTTAAACCTTACTTAAAAGGACATCAAACTCCTTATCTCTGGACCCAACAAGGGTTGGTGTTATTTTCGAAGCTGACACTTACATTACATTATATAGATGATATGTAAGTAAGAATGTAGGAAAACTAGTACCCCTTGGCGTTCACAATCTTGAGCACTTTGCTGGAGCATACGAACATATGTATCAACCTTCTTTGAGATTTCTTCATGCATGGCACGGATGCTTGTTTCAGAAGTACTTAGAAGCGATGCTTTGCTTTGATAACCCACTACAATATATCCCAGCCACACCAAGAACATTAAAATGTAAAAGAGAAGATGAAAATGAATACTATCAACATGTTTGAGCAATTCATCGAGCACTTACAGGGGAGAGTCACTTTGGCCAAAATTCCAAGTACAACAAGCGTATCACCATTCACCAGAATATCGCCTCGAGCTCGAACATTAGAGATGGTGGCGCTAAGCTCACGTTGGTTAAGATCCTTAGTGGCATCAAGCGCAATAGCAACCCGTGGTGAAGGGTTAGTGCCCATATTAATATGGTATTGTTAGCAGGCAGATGTGGTGGAAGTGTTTCTTTTGTGTATGGTTGATATAATTATGGAGAGTATGGGTCCTTCATATAGAAGCGTGAAAAAAAAATGGCCTATTGTAGATTGGCATTGATAGATGAGGAAGATTCTTGCCAAAAGTCAAACTAGATATACTTTTGGTTTTCTTATGCATTTTGTCGTGAGATGGAAGTTGTTTCTTTCATTTATTTTCTATCTTTTTTGTTAGTTGGTTCGTTGTTTTCATTATGAGGTGTTTTGTCCTCTTTTTTAATAAAAATATAGTGAGCGAGAGAAAAATGCTTCACATCCAATAGAATACTGTGTGAATGTACCGTTTATAACAAAGTGTATCTAGTCTGACATTTCACAAGAATCTTCCCCGTCCATCAATGTCATTCTCCAATAGCTCATGTTATTTTCAACCCAAAAAATAGCTATTACTTTTAGGGGTGAGTAAAACTCGATTCGATTAAAAAAAATTTAAAAAAATTTTAATTTCGAGTTAATTAAATTGAGTTATTCGAGTTATTTGAATTATTCGAGTCAATTCAAAAAACTCGAGTCGAGTTTCAATTTCAGGTCGAGTTGAATTTCACAATTCGAATAATAGATTGGTGTAAATACCCTTTTGATCTTTGTCAACTTTGAAAATAATCAAATTAGTCTCTTTCTCTCTCTCAACAAAAATTGCAAAAAGAAATTCAAAATGATTTTTGAAATTCAAAATATTTATAAAAATTTCAAAATTTATATTTTTAAAAAAATTATAAAAAATCTAAAAATATATTAAAAAAAGGTTAAGATTTTAAAAATTTTATAAAACAATAATTTTGGGAACCTAATTCATGATTCAAATTTATCATACTCATCAAGTATCTTATTTTTATTATTATTTTGATTTGGAAATTTTTTAAATATATATTGTTTCAAATTTATGTGCTTTAACATGGAATTAATTATACTGAACAATATTTTTATTTTACATGTTTAATTTTTTTAATTTAACTCGAACAATTTCACTTGATTCGACTCGACTCAATTCGAAAAATTTTCAAATTGAATTAGGATGATAAAATAGGACATAGGACTCGTGAACTCGAATAACTTGAAATTTTTTCACTTGATTCGATCGAACACTCACCCCTAATTATTTTTATTTCAAAGAATTTATATTCCATTTGAGTTTAGGAAGTAGAAATTATTTTCATTTTTGTTTTCTTAAAAAATAGAAAACATTTAAGAAAGCGTGTTTGGTTGAAAATTTTAAAATTAATTTTTGAAAAATAAAATTTAAAATATGTGAAAAATAGAAAATAATAAAAAAAAATTTCCTTATTTTCAATAAAAATATTTTATAAAAAAAGAAAAAAGTTGAACACAATGCAAGAACAAAGCTAAAATATAGTTTAGGAAAGCCAAAATTGAATAATATTTTGTAATTTCATAAATTTTAAAGGGGTAAATTGACCATGTTTGGCAGCACTGCTTGCCCTTTTCCTCTGCCTTGAAACAATGATTTCTTTTTAAATAAAACTTTAAATATATTAGCACTGGTTCAAACTTAAATAAACACAAACAAATTTATTTTTCAACAAATTTTAGATATTAAACATATTACCTTGATTCAAATCTATATAAATGTTGGAGGTTTTTTTAATGCTTTTATTTTATTTATCATGTTTCATGTTTTTTAGTTTTTAAAATTTTAAAATGCAGATTTAATTTTGTAACTAACCCGATCTAGCCTAGGCGGTAGACCTGAACCAAAGAGATCACATTAATCATCGAAGTGATCCTATTTTTTTTTCAAATCTGTTCTCAATTCTAAACTTGTTCAATAATAATGATTATCTTATATTAATCAATTAAAAACTAACATTAACTTAACAGCAGAAAATAAATCAATAATCTTTGTATAATAAATTAACTTGTGTAAAACACTTAATAAATTAACAAACATTCTAAAATCATTATCAAGTATGAATCGTTCCATCTGTATAAATATCTATTAATAACATACATCCTAATTAATGTGATTAAAAGTAATTGCCCCATACCACAATTTTTAATAAAATAAAATGATAATTGTAATAATATTAAATCATTGGCAGAAAAGATCGAGACCCTCTCTGCATGTCGAGTTCGCATCCTAGCCTGTTGGGTTATTTAAAAAGATTGAAAATAAGGGTAGTGAGCTATAGAAGCTCAATGTGAGTCCCTCTACAATAACCAATTCAATTTTTTATCATAAACATTACGATTAGCAATCAATTTCACTTATCAGTCAATTCAATATGGTAATCCAGGTTTGCTACTTAAGCAAGCAAACATCATCATTCAATCATAATCAATCGGACGAATTCAGTTATCAAATCATTATACCTTTCACAATAACCATATGCACATTTAACAGTTCAACCGTTTCGATATGTACCTTTCATGAGTATATACAATGTGTCATGTAATGATCGTTTAACATTTTGTTTAACAATCGATAATCCTACCCTCGAGCACTAAATCACACCAAAATAGGGTGTTCCTCAGAACCTCTCCTCCAAACACACCAAATTGTGGGCTTAATACTCCAACATTCGTTTAGATTTGGTAATTGCAAATAAAAGCTATCGGTAATTGCGAAAACACAGCCGCTCCCAGTAGAAAGCTGTTGGAGGGATCCTGAGAGCACGGTGCAAAAACGTCGCAGTTAGGATCTACTGTAACTGCGGGTACACAGTAAGATTGTCGTAGTTGGAATCTGATATGACTATGAATACACTGTAACGCCCCAAAATTTTGAGAATTGAATGGTGAGAATCTGCAGTAATTAAATTTTTGTATTTGTGGTTCTGTGCTCTACTATTATGTTTAAGGTCTGGACTTCGAGTGGCATCGTTAAAAGTTTTATTATTTTTAAAACAACCATTGTCTATGTGTTACATAGTTAAGTGCAATTCTATGTAAACCTGTGTCAAGAATGAGCTTGCTGGTTCACTGGTTAAGCATCTGTATTCTGTCTGGTACTGAGTTTGAGTCCCATCGTGTGCGTTAGAAAATATTTTGTTTGTTGCTAAAAATATGCTGGTTGTAACACCCTTAACCTGTATCCGTCGCTGTAATAAGGTTACAGAGCATTACCGTAAAAATGTAACTCAAATAATTCATTCTCAACATTTCATAATCATTGCAAAATTCAATCAAACACATGCATAACGTCCTTAATTTGAGCCCTTAAGGCCTTAGAAACACTTTAGAAATGATTCAGGACTAAACCAGAAACATTTAAAACTTCATGGAAAAAGATGGAAAATTCACACTGCAGGGGTCACACGGCTGAGACACACGCCCGTGTTTCAGACTGTGTGGACATTCGAAGTAGGGACACACGGCTATGTCTCAACCTGTGTCCGTGCCCATGCCCATGCCCATGCCCATGTCTCAACCTTTTCATGGACATAAGCACGTTACCAATTGAGCATTTACCATTTCAATGTATTTTATTAAGATTAAGCATAATATAATTCAATCATAAACTTGGCACAAGCCCAAACACCAACAACAACACATGATAGCATAATTGAATATAGTTCATGTGAACTTAACATAGATAACCATTATACTTGAGCATGGTCCAGTTGGATCTATTATCCTTCATAACATATCATGTTTTCCATGTATCATCATTTCAATAAGTTTCACACACACATGTTTTGGTTTATATTGAACACTTACCATTGTCATAGGCTAGTGGTTAAAACATAACTTAGCAATATCATCACATGGTAAGATATGATATATAAACATAATATCATTTAAATCATACCTTTCGAATCACGAATATTCGTTCTTTGATCATTGATACATCATACCTTTCCATATTTTTCGTACTAAAGTCAATTGGAACCCTTACCGGAGCTCACACTAGTGTGCTAAACGAAGGTCAAAACCATCTATTTTCTTTAATCGATGGTCAAAGCCACCCCTTTTCATATTCGATGAACAGTGTAAAGACGATTGAAGCCCCGGTACACGTTCCATATTGTGCCATAGTCCAACTATGGTCTTACATGTGCACTGCTATGGCCTTACCATGGTCTTACGCTCATAGTGCCATAACTTGGCTATGGTTTTATCATTAGAATGCCATAGCCCAACTATGGTCTTACATATATATATATACATTGCCATGGTCCAACCATGACCTTATGTATCAAAAACTATTATAGCCTCGCTATGGTCTTACGTGAATATTGCCACAGTCCAACCATGGTCTTGCATCTGAAAAACTATCATAGTCTCTCTATGGTCTTATGTAAACATTACCATGGTCCAACCATGGTTTTGTACATCTTTATGTTGTGTTGCCATAGTGTCTTATTCGTTTCTTTCAAGTTGACAAATGTGATTCACATATATACACAAACAGATAATAATTTATCGAAACAATAATTAATTGAACTAACCAAGTTACGAACTTACCTGGCTAAATTGCAAAAAAGACAAAGTATAAGGGAATTTTGGTAATTTGTTATTCTTCTCGATTTTGCACTCGATCTTGATCTAAATTAATAATTTTATTCAATTTATTAATTTAGATAGTAAAACAATGTATTTTATGAAATTTAGTCATTTTTATATTTTTAAAAAATTACCCTAACATTTTACTATCATTCAATTTAGTCCCTAGGCCTAAAACATGCAAATTAACCATTTTTAATGCCAATTAATCAACAAAATATTCATGGCACACAAGACATCCCACATTGGCAATAATTTCACATCAAATCCTTGTACTTTTACTATTTCAACAATTTAGTCCCTAATCAGAAAATTCATCAAAATCACTTAACAAAATACTTTTAAATATCAACCAACATTTCAAATTCATCATTTAATAACTAAAATCACATAGATTCATCAATGGAAACCTTTAAAATCTTTAACAGTTTCAAAATCGAAGGTACGGGCTAGCTGAACCTAGTTGCAACGATCTCAAAAACATAAAAATTATTAAAAACCGGGTAAAAATCACTTACCATGCAAGAGAAAATCACCATGGCTAAAAGCTTCATCCTTAAATCCATGGTATTCAGTTCCAAAATAGAAGAAAGATGATGAATATTAACTTATATTTTATTTTTGTTATGTTTTCATTATTATATTAACCTTTTATTTTATTTTATTAATAAAATAACATATAAAACATTATAATTAAAAGAAATTAAAGCATCCAACCGTCCCACTATCTTTAGGATGGCTAATTTTCTCAATAAGGTCATCCAATTATAATTCTTTTATCAATTAACACCTTTAAATTAATAGCGATTGACTTTTTTCAACTTTTACGATTTAGTCCTTTTCGCTTAATTAACTATCGAAATGTTAAAATTTTGCAATGAAACTTTAATACCATCTTAATGACATTCTATAAATATTTATAAAAATATTTACGACTCAGTTTATAGAAACAAGGTCCTGATATCTCATTTTTTAAAACCACTTGACCATAGGGTCTTACCACTTGAACTTAATTAATCGCTTAAATAACATAAATTATCAAATCAAAAATATTTTTTAAAATCACATTTGACTTGTAAACATTTAAGTAATAATATTTACGAACTTGTCGAATTTGGTGGCCCCAAAATCACTGTTTCCGACACCGCTGAAAAAGGGGTTGTTACACTGGTGGTTAATGCAAAGGAATATTTTTAAATGTTCTTTTATTCTTTCTCTTCTTCTTTCCCTTTATTTTTTCTTTTTCTTTTCTTTCTTTTACTCCTTCATATTTTTCCTTTTCAATTGCGTTCGACAAGTGAATATCATAATTATTAAGACGCCTAAGTTGTTTGAAGATTTCTGTGTAAGTTCTGTCAGAAAATTTTATGCCTCTGTGAAGTTTCGTTAGTTTCCTTTTGTGTTGCTAAATTGAAAATTCTCTACCTGTTTTGCATAAACTTTTTGATAATTAGTTATTTTTGTTTTCCTTAGGCGTGAACGGAGGGAGGTGGTCCTTCGTGTGTTGTGTCAAATTAGTGCGTTGTTGAATTGTCGGTAAGCATACATCGTCGAAAGTTTAGCATTGAGGTTTTGACATTCTTAGTTGAATGTTAATGTATGCAATGATTTGTCATTTTAGTTGTTTGATTGGTTGTTGATTGGTTAAATTAGGTTTTGAGACTTCTCTGTGTTGATTCTATGTTAAAACGAGATCAGGTGCGTACCAAAAACCTTAAATTTTGTGAATTTTGGACGCCAAAAAATGTGGTTATCGACGCCATACGGGAAAGGCACACGAACATGTGTCTAGGCCGTGTGTGGCCATGTTAGTGCAAGGTTCACACAGCCAACAGACATGGGCGTGTGTCTAGGCTGTGTAACTCACTGTTTGTGACTTAGGACCACACGGCCAAGGACATGGGCGTGTACCCAGGCCGTGTGAGTCACACGGGCATGTGTCCAGGCCATGTAACTCACCGTTTGTATTTTGAAATCATACGAACAGAGGACATGAGCATGTGTCCAAGCCGTGTGAGCCATATGGGCAAGGACATGAACGTGTGTCCAGGCCGTGTGGCATATAAATAGGGTCCAAATTCTATTTTTGAGGCTGTAAGTGTTGCCTAAGACTAATATTGACCTCCCAAATGTATGAATGACCTGAATTTGGTTGTACGAGGACTCTTTGATGCTCTATGACTAACATATGAATCATATAACTGTATATGTGTTATGATAGTTATTTCTAATATTGAACTGTATTATCTAATTATAAAATGAATTAGAATGACTGAATATATATTGTGGATATTTGTACTCTGCATTTGAAAGGGTTGGGATGTTGTGAAGAAGGAAGTAATCTGCTCTGAATTAGTGGCTAAGCTACATTGCGTATAAATCTGAATCTTGCGCTTTTTCGCATTTCGATTTGGTAGCTAAGCTGCGTCTCTCTAAACGTGTCAGACAGACACTCCATGGTGTGTAGGGTTGGTTGGACGTTGAGCGCCCTTAATGGTGTGTTGGGATGGCTGAAGACGATGTGTAGCGGATGGGGGTAGGAATATCTGCATCTGAATTTGATTTGTTTTGCATATGAAACTAAAAATGCTTCTACATATGTAACTGATTTGTCCTAAATCCTAACTGAAACTGTTTTTGCTACCAAACTGAATTTTGGGATTTGGGAATTTTCTTATAAACGTGTTCCAATTGAATAAACATCGTTTGTGCATTGAGTTCATAACTCATTTTGTTATTTATTGGATTTCAGGTGGTTCTCAGACTTGAATGGGTCGGCGCCGCGGGAGCTCGGTCAAGCTTTTTCTTTATTTTAAATACTATTATTAGGAATTTTGGTATTCTATGATAATATGATGTTTGGGAAGATTATATACTTAGTTAATTATTGTGATGGATATTATGTGATGAATGGTTTAATTTTTATTGCATTATAAATGTGGTTTATTAGTATCAATGATGTAACTCTTTGGACTTGGTATGGACGCATAGGCCAGGTTTAAGGTGTTACATACAATGCGAACATTCGTTTAACTTTGGAGTCACGACCGCTCACAAATAATAGTTGTCAGAGGGATCGTCCAATATAGTGAGATTGCAGTTGGAATCTGCCATTCTGTGGGTACACAGTTAAAACATTTGTATATGCAATCAATATGAGTTGTTATTCTTCCTCCTTTCATATCGTCCCCCCACATGCATATGCAATGCAATCATTCCTTAATGCATTTATTCATTTATACTTTCAACATTCTATGTCATTCTATAATAACGATATTCACGATTATATCCATCAATCCACAGTTCAATCATTTAGGCACACGAGACATTCATTTGGCATTTATAATAACGATAAACGTAAAATCATTCATGCATCAAGTAATCAATCAAAAGTAATTAAAACCATAAATTCATTCATATATTCAATCATTCTAATCGTAGTCCAGGACCTAATCGCGTAATATAGTTCTCCATATGCCATTAAAAACATACTCAGGGACTGATTTGCATAAAATAACAAAATTTAAGGAAAAACTGAATTTTTTTAGATTCAGGGGCCACACGGCCGTGTGACCAACCTGTGTGTGAAACTCCAGGCTGTGTGTAAAACGTAGGAGTGAAGGTGCAAAAGACACACGGTTGTGTGTCCAGGTCGTGTGTGATGGATCCACACGACCGTGCGTTTGGCCATATGCAGGGCCTTAGGCCGTGTGTGATGCGAATGGAATGAGGTGGAAGAGCCACATGGCCATGTGTCCAAGCCATATGCGAGTCTCCAGGCCGTGTACGAATTGCAAATGCAAAGGTAAACAAGGGGACATAGCTGTGTAAAGGACTGTGTGTCCCACACGGCCGGGCCACACGCCCATGTGGTAGATCGTGTGTACCTAGGTAGTTTCGAATTTTGACTCGATTTTTCATAAAAAGACACACACCTAAATTTTCCAAGATCTTAAGTGACTACCCTACGTTCAAGTTTGATCCAATCACCTACAATGGTCTTTCAATCGACAAAATTCAATAATAAAAAATGAATTTTCAATATTTCTGGAGGTTTTCGGCAAAAACTTTAAAGATTTATAACTGAATTGAAGGATTTACCAAAACATGATATCTTCTAGGATTGAAAGGTTCTAATTGACAGTGGATGAAATACTTACCGATCTTGATAGAGATTCAACGATCTAATGACTCGGATTTCATCAATTTGGAGAAGAACAGTTGATGAAGACTTGATTGAATTTTTCAAAAATTTTAAGAGTATTTTTCAACAAAGCTTAAAGGCTTAGAAGAGTTTTGAAGTAGAGAATTTTGAGAGAAAGCTAAGGTATAAAAAGATAGAGTTAGGGTTTCAATTTGATAGAATAACAAATAGGGAATTTTTGTTAAATTAGAAAGAGTTGATTTGGAGAAGAGTTTGAGGGCTTATGGGCAAATAGCCCATTGGTCTAAAAATCATCAAAAATAAGATAGTGGCATGGATGGAATCTTGGATTGTCAAGGGAAGATTAGAAAAGCTTTAACCATTGGGCTAGTACCCACATGCATACTCAAAAAACACAAATAAATACATAAACCATGTTACCTAGGTTCTATATGTGCAAAAAAATTAAAGAGATGAAATCAAATTTATAAGACTTCAACCTAAGTTCTCAAAACTTCCTAATAGGCTTCTAACTAATAATGCTATGTTTTAATTGTAACAGGCCCAATTGGCCCGGGCCCGCACAAAATAAAGCAGGCAGTCTGTTTTTTGTAATAGTAGGCCTAAACCCATCTAAGGCCCAATTTACCCAAGCCCATTTCAGCCTAAAACCAAAAAAGAAACCCTAGCTTCTCTGCCTCAGCACCGCAGCAAACTGGCGCTGCAACCGCTCCCACACGTCGCGCCCGCCGCTCCACGCGCGTCGTGCGCATTCTCCTCCAAGCACGTACCTGCAACGAAACTCAAATAACAAGAATCAAGGTATTTTTTATTATTGTTATTTCTCTAGGATTCGGCTATAAAACTGAATGGGGAAATCGGTAAATTGAAAAAGACGAAAATAGAGAAGGATACAGATCAAATTTATTTTTTTCGAAGGTGTTTTTTGTTTTACTTTGTAGTGTTCATCGTTTCTTTTTGTTTATATATTTTTTTATTTTATTTTATTTTATTTTCATTTTATTTTTCCTAAAACAACAAAGAAAAGAAGAAAAAACTTACCTTTCGTCGTAGTCGCCATGCCACCGCCATTTCCATCGCAATCGGAGCTTTGGTGAAGGCATAGGGCTGAACGGTGGCGGCAGCATGGAAAAGAAACCCTAGTAGAGGGTTTCTCTGCTATCTCTTAAAAAAAGGGAAAAAATGAATATTGGTGGAAAATTTGGTCTTTTATAAGTAAATAAAATGACGTCGTTTTGGGGGGGGGTTCTCTACGGCCTTAGAACGGCGACGTTTCGATCCCTATGGCTTTTGACCCGCGCGGTGACCCGACCTGGGGGGAGGATCCGCGCGTTTTGGGCCTAAATGGGGAATTTGCGCATATGGTCCCTCCGAGTTTTCAATCATTTTAATTTATTTTTTTACTTTTTAAATTGAGCCTTAAAATTTTGGCTGGCTTCCGATTTGATCCCAATAAAGCGATGCGTTTCAGAGGGCAAGGATATTTTCCCATTCGGTCCCTCTGAGTTATCCACGCCTTAAAATTGGGTCCTTTATTTATTTTATTTACGCTTGGTCCTCTAATTTCATTTTAGGTTCATTTTAGCCCTTACTAGTTTAGTTTAAGATTTTTTTTAAATTATTTATAAAACATATATATACTTTTTATATTTTAATTTCAAAAACCTTTTTTTTTACTTCCGTAAATGTGTATATACTTATATTTATATTTTTTAACATGTATATTATTCTTCATATTTTTTTTACAAACGTATACATATATATATTCATACACTATTTAAAATTATTGTAAGTATATTTTCCACACTTTTTATAGTATATGTATATATTTTAAACCTTTATAAATACCTGTATATATGTTTTATTTTTATTTCCTAACTTTTATATACATATATTTTTACATTTTATAATACGTATACCATATATATTTATCATTTACATATTATACTTTTACGATATTAGTATAGCAACTGCTATATTATATGCATACATTTTTTTAAATATTATAAATACATATTTCATTTATTTTTTTTATATGTATGTTTATATATATTTTTTAATATATGCATATGCATATTTTTAAAGTTTATCTATATATCATATATATCTATTTATTCCATTGTTTTATATACATATTGTACATATACATGTATAATTTAGATTAAAGTATTTGTTTCATATTGTACATTAGCTTTTTAACATACCTTTTAGGAAAGATATATTTGGTTTCGTCAAAACATTAGAATCATTTTTTTTTGTTCAAAGGTTTTCAAGATCATGCAATATTCGATATTTGGGATTTTCGAGAAAATTGAGCCCTAACGTATTGGGTTCCGACTTTCCTTGTTAAACCTAAATAATTGAGCATATCTTTTTCAAAAAAACGCACGAATGTAAAAATCATTTTCGAGAATTTAACTTGTTGTGTCCTAATGTATTGGGCATGACATATTGCTTTCTCGAGATGAAGATTTTCTTATAAAATAAAAACGATATTCAAAGTTTAGGGGTCTTGAGAAATTGTACTCTAACGTATTGAGTCTCGATTTCTTCGTCCGACTTAAACGATTGATTATCCTTTTCACATTTCAGCCTTTAAGTTTCTTTTAAAATCCTTTCAAACTTTTGACATCAAGACATTAAATAATCAATTTGGTACCGATTTTGGGCATTGCGAGGGTGTTAACCCTACCTCGTGCGTAACTGACTCCCGAACCCGTTTTCTCGAATTTCGTAGAACAAAATCGTTTTAAGGTGAGCCGATCACACCTCAATACAAGGATCGGTGGCGACTCCAATTTTTGTTTTTAAAGTCGACAAATACATTTTTGTTTTCAAAAAGATGGTTTTGACATTAATTCTTAAAAATTTTAAGAATTCTAACCCCTAATTTTTGGTATGTTAGGACTCTCCCCTCTTTAAAGAAATTTCACCCTTGAAATTTTCCTACTGGTTTGCTAATTACTTAATCACAGAATCCATTATTCAACCACTATGCTTCCACTGCGCTACTCTTAAATTTTTTTTTTTTACAACCTCTATCATTATAAATACACAATATCATTAAAAAATATATTATTTTGAAGATCAAACTCATATTAAAATGCCTGTTTCAAATACTTGACTAACTAACTAAGGGTGGGTTTGGATGGGCGATTGATTGTAGTGCGTTTAGCCTACTTTTTGTCTCACGCTACAATATCATTACAGTATCTAATCTCACTGCCACTGCTGTTTTTACACTAACCGCGGGTAAACGCACCGTCCATACAAACTCACCCTAAGCTACTAATACAAATTAAAAGACAATAAAGTAAGAAAAATATAAATCCTTAAGAAAATAATAATCCAGTATCCATATTTTCTTTATTTTAATTCTAAACAGGGTAGATAGTTATGTTACGAGTCTAAACAGCTAACGTTTTCATTAATCTAGTGGAGAGAAACATCAGAGGGGAAATCGCGTGGATATTTATTGACAATTTGTCTGAGTAGTTTCTCTTGCTCGATAAGGTTAGATGGAGGAAGATCGTAAACATCCGTGAACAACTCCGTAAGTGGTGGCTTCTCCATTCCCTCCGCCACTTGAATCGCTTTCAATAGCTGCATTGAAAAAATTTCTCAAATTATTTACATTTGCATACACCATTTTCTTCTCAACATATATGTATAAACTTGCCTGTTTCTTTATGCTACTTCGGAGATCAGCTTCATCCCTTTCACTCCACCAACCATTGAGTTCAACCCATTTTCTAAATTTATTTACCGGGTCTCGATCCGTTTTCCAGTGCTCGATTTCATTGAGAGAACGATATTTGGTCGAATCGTCGGATGTGGAATGGTGTCCAACTCTATATGCAAGAGACTGCGACATTTATTAAAAATTTATTATTTGGTACATTGACGGACATTCATTTAACCAGATATGAAGTTACCTCAACTAGGACCGGTCGTTGCTCATTTATAGCCATACTACGAGCCGCACGAATGGCGCTATAAACAGCAAGTGCATCAGTACCGTCGACTCGAATGCTTGGGATTCCATAAGCTTGGCCCTTAACAACAACACCGTCGCCTGCCAAAACAGGACCGATTTCGTTTCGTCAAGTCTACGGTTCAAGTAATGTTTATGTGAAAACAACTGATGAAAACATACTTCGAAATTGATCTGATGTTGGTGTACTAATGGCCCAGCCATTGTTGCGACAAACAAAAATAACCGGGGCTTCCATCACTGCTGCAAAGTTCAAACCAGCATGAAAATCTCCCTGAAGAAAAAGGGCAGTTCATAATTAATAACAATTGTGAGAAAATGATAAAAAACAACATAAGGATCAAGCCTTAAAACCTCGCTGGTACCGCCATCACCGATAAAGGCGACAACGCAAGCGTCTTTCTTATCCATCTTAAGAGAGTATGCCATGCCTGCAGCTTGAGGAAGCTGAGTTCTGTCAACCACAAATCCAACCAAACACTCAGACATGAAAACCAGTGGTGGAAATTTCATTGTATCTATTCGTAGTTCGAAAACCGAGCAATCTTACGCAATCGGGGATGAAACAGTGACGAAGTTGTGCTTGCTTGAACCGTAATGAACTGGCATCTGCCTACCTTTCCCACCATCATCCTTGTTCCCAAAGCATTGGTTGACAAATTCTTGCAATGTGAAACCACGCCACAGAAGAGCTCCTGGTTCCCGATACTGAGGCAAGATAATATCATCTTTGGTAAGTGCAGCAGCGGATGATATGGTAGCCGCTTCTTCACCAAATGATGTCATATAGAACGATATTCGCCCTTGCCTTTGTGCTTCATACATGAAAGTATCCATAATTTGCAGACAAACCATGTCACTGTACATTTTCACTGCCAATTCTTTGTTAACCTATCCATTTCATTTTCACATCAATTTCATAAATATTGAATTTGTCAGAAATCTTGAATGCAATTGTAATAAGTGTACTAAACATATCGTGTTAATTGGGTCTACCTTTTCAAAATCACTACCATCTTTGATTAGCTCTCCATCATCACCAAGAACTCGATAGCAAGGTATTCTTTTATCATAAGACCCTGAAATGAATTTCATTTCTGAAGTATATGCAACTTTTCCTCCTGGAAAATCTAAATCCTGCCCACGTTTAAGATAATAAGAATTGTTTAAAGTAAATGTAACCATATATATATTTAAAAAAACTCTTAAACAATAATTCAATAATCATGCACTGTCGAATTTTGGGATTAAATTTTGGAAGGCTTACTAAAATTTTAAAAAGTTTTAGGAGTCTAATTAGAATTTTTTTGAAAAAAAATTAGGGGCTTGATTAAAATTTTTTGAGGTTAATGAAAATTTTCTAAAATTTTAAGAGAGTTTAATTAAAATTTTTTAAAAAATGAAAAAATATAATAAAAAATGAAAATTTTTTGAGGCATAGTTAAAAAAATTTTAAAATTTCCAAAAAAAAAAAAAATCAATATTTTTCAAAATTTTGGGGGCGAGTCCCCCGTAAGTATTTGCCTCTGTGTGTAAGGCATTACCAAACTTTTGCAATTCATGGAGTGTAGGAACTTTTTTTTTTTTTAATTAACTAGCATCTTATTTGGATTGAAACAATTATCGAAAAACTAAATTTCTTTTTTAAATGTATTATTTCATATATTTTTTATAAAAAAACCGTAATTTATTAAGGTCTATTGAGTTGATAATTTTAGTATACGTGCAACTTTACATTTATAAATCTAGATTAAAGCTGTTTATAGGTCAAGTTAAACTAGGTTTGTGTTTATCATATACAATGTATTAATACTATTTATAGTTGCCTAAGTGGTTGGTCCAAAATAAGTATATTAAATTTTGTCAAAATTTGTTCATATTAAAAAATGGTTTATTCAAACATATTTAAGCTTTCTTATATTATTTTTATTTTAACATATATAATTATTTTTATTTAATAGTTAGTAATGATATATATTTTTTCTTTTATTAAACTAAATATATACAACTTAACATATTTTTTAATATTTACATTATAGTATAGTATATTTAATTTTCTTATGATATAAATTACATAATATATAAAACAAAAAAATATATATATCATAAACTTGAAAGCGGACAAGACCAAGCTCGGATTGGACTTTGAATAATTAAACTTAAGTTTGACTCATATTTTAAATAAATTTATTTTTTTAAAATGTTTTTTTATACCTTACAAATTTTGAATGACTTTTGAGCTGATCAAATAAATAATGCGTCACCAAATCTAATCTCAATTATATAAATTTATATGGATGATATGGCATTCTCAATCACATGGATTTATATAAAAACATATACTTTTCTTGGTTTCTCGCCCATTTTCTAGTAAAACCTTGGTCTCTCTCCTCTCTGCATTAAAAATTACCAAAACCATAAATTATCCAAATCCAAAATGTAATGGTTATCTATAGTTTCAACATCAATCGTCACCATTAATGAGCACTGCTTGACCGCGTCCGATCAACTCCAAAAATCAACATAATGCTCTCCTCACCTCTTCTTCCCGCTCATCGTAATTGATTTATCAAAACCTTTTTATGAAACTTAAATTTTTCGGCCCTGACACTTCACTACCACACAGTAGTACTAAATCTACATATCAAACTCTGGTCTTGGATATAGATGAACTTACTTCAACCAATACTCAAGTCGAGACGGATGGATATAGTTCACATGTTGAGAAGGCTGCGACTGTAGGGTAGGTCTGCATGCAGATGCAGCACCTAAGTTTAATCCTAATCCTAAACTAGGGTGGGCTCACAAGGAGGGTTTTGTTCCTAGATATGTAGAGAGGAAAATGTCCTAGAAAAGAAATTCTCTTGCGTGGTGGAAGTAATAATGTCTCCAAACTGAATAATTGCGAATCAAGAAGGGATGAAGTTGGTTTTAATACGAAAAATTCCAAAAAGTGACATGGCTTGGATCCGTTATTATGCAGTATGGTCCATTTTTAGCCTATGGTGTAGGGCAGCTACTAATTTGGGCATACCTGCTGTTTCTAGCTCCAATCTGGTTCATTTTTTCTGACTGATGAGGGCCGTTTTGAGGTTAAAAAATAAAAGGGTCCAAAAATTGTTTATTTCATTAATAAAAAAAATAATTAAAAGATAAAAATATCTTTAAAATAATATTTATTTTAGATAAAAAGATTCTTAAATATTATTTGTTCTTTGGTATAAATAATAGATTTTTAGTAGGATAATTATCCTGGCCAATATTAATGGTGTAAAAAACTCAACAAGTAGATCTAAACTAATGCCAAATATTTTTTTAATTATTATTTTATTATACTTTAAAAACAAACGACATCAATCTAGACAGAATTTTTTTACTCCAGTAACAATATATAAAATAATTATCTTTTTTTAATAAATTCACAATTAAATTGAGGTTGGATTAATTCATCATATAGTTAAGTAAAATTCTTAAATAATAATAGTATGAATAGATATTTTTTTCTTACTTGAATATAAAAAATATTTTTTTTGATGCATTAAAATAAAAAATTATGATTTATTGTGATAAGCATCACGCCATATCCACTTATAATTGGGTTTTTTTTTGTATATTTGAATCCTTATACTTTTTGTATATTTATGTTTTAAAATTCAGGTTCAATTGTTAACTCCGTCCAATTTTTGTAATAAATTCACTTATATGATATTTTAAAATAAAAAAGATACTCAATTAATTGTCATGTTTAACATTACACATTAGACCAAAATTCGTGCTTAATTTTGAATTTTGTCCTTTTTATTACTAGTAACTAATTTTAAAATAAAAAATAGAGAATGATTTTTTGGAAAACATTGATGTTGATGTTGATGTTATCATTAATGATTTTGCATCTCAAAATGCTCGTAGAACCCATTTTTATGATTTTTTGTGTTTTTGTAGTTGATGACATAAGAGTAGATTGAATGAAAAATGTTTTTTTTTTTGTTAGAAAAACATATTATTTGCTTAATGTCATAAAATGTATTATTTTAATGAAATTACTAGTATATCATTTTATTTTATTATATTACATTTTATAAATTTTTAAAAGGGTCTGATTTATTATTTTACCTAGGATCCAAAAATATCAAGAACGAGTCTGATTTTAACAACAACATTTTGTCATCATTATCCTTGAAAAGGATATAAGTATAGTTGACGTAGCTGAAAGTATAATGCAAATTTTTAGAAAAACTTAAAAAATATATTATTTTATCTATTCTTTATTAATTTTATATTTTAATGTCTATTATCTAATGTTATATATTTAAATTTTAATGTATAAATTACATTATAAAAAATTAAGATTAAAACATGTTATAAGTCATTGTATTCTTTGTAAATTTAAAATTTAGTCGTACTTTTATTTCTAATATTTTAGTCTCTTTACTAAATATTTAGGTCCAATTGTTAACACTAATAAGATTATTT
Source organism: Gossypium hirsutum (assembly GCF_007990345.1). Taxonomy (NCBI): domain Eukaryota; kingdom Viridiplantae; phylum Streptophyta; class Magnoliopsida; order Malvales; family Malvaceae; genus Gossypium; species Gossypium hirsutum. Next base: position 11,619,003 of record NC_053438.1, read on the forward strand.
TGTTAAATTATGGTTCATTACACCATTATTTTTTTAGTTATATTGCTATCATATGAGTGTTTCTTTTATTTTAAAATGTTACACCCAGGGGCGATGGTAGAAATGTATTTTAGGGGGAGCCGAGATTAAATTTTAATTTTTAAGATAGTAAAAATACAATTTCACCATTTGAATAGCCTATATCTTTATAATTTTTAAAGGATTAAATCAAAATTTTATCATTTTTAGGGGGACAAAGTATAATTCTCCAACAAAAAAATAAAAAAAATAAAATTGAGTTGAGTTAAATATATTTATTAATCATACGTAACTATAAAATTACATTGGTTAATTCTCCAACCAAAAAAATCAATTCTATACATTATAAAATCATATTCGGAAAATCTAATGAATGGAGGAGACAGTTAAGGATGTGTTGAAAATTTAATGGTTTGTTGAATGACTTTGGTAGTTCTCTTGCTGGGATTAATAAAAGTATGAGTTTGGGCATAAAAATAAAAATAGTAAGTAGGTACCTGATCACCGTCGTCGTCTTCGACTTGTTTTTGAGGTAGGGAGGATTTGAAACGCTGAACCAAGAAAAGGGAAGCCATAGTATTAACGCATGGCCATGAACGTGGGACTAAAGCTGAAGCAACTCCAGGTTGTAAGGGATATCTCCACCACCCTCCTTTCATTTCACCTGCTTTGCCCCTCAGTTCCACCTTTGAAAGTGCCTTGATATGATGAACCATGCCACTTGATCTTCTTCCCCAACTCGCCATACTAATTCCAACAAGCTCTTCTTTTTCTTTATTTTCTGTTATAATTTTATATGTTTAAGGGCTAATCTGAAAGAAAAATGGTGTTTAGAGAGAGATGGATAAATTTAGAAATGAGTGAAAGCAAAATTTTGTGTAATGTAGACCTCCATAAAAATACAATACCAACACCACATGTTTAAATACAAGTAAATTAAATATATGATGACTGATTAAAGGTGATCATGTAAATTTAGTTTAACACGTTTATATTTATACAAAATTACAAGGGATTTTCCATTTTTCTGAATTAGCTCACAATTAATAAGGTAGCTAGTTGTTTGGGGGACTAGTGTGATAGTTGTCATTGATAGAGAAGGTTACCTAATTAACTCTTTTTGGTCCTTTGTTATTGCATAATTAATTAACTAGTTATAGTCTCAACACAATTTGGGGTTATGTCTGTGGAAGGGGTAATTTCAATTTATAGATTTTGGCCAAACAAATCCTTACATTCCTCCTTTCATTGTCCCAATATTTCTTTACAGCTACACATGATTAGTAGCAATCTATAACTATTTTAATTCATACTGAATGCTAACAAGTTTAGTTTTACTTTAATTATTAAAACAGCACACAGGATTTCAAGTTTTAAGAAAAAAAAATAACACCTCTAACTTCAAGGATTATGGGATATCATAAGTTGATTTTAACCTATTTAATCAACGCATTCAATCAAGTTGGTTCTAATTAACTATACTTATCTTGGTTCAATCAATTCTAAACTACTATGGGCTACAGTACCTAAGCTTCTATATTGTCACACTGCTTAGATTAGGTAATGACGATCTTGGAATGAAAATTGGCTTAACTTTCCCCACCGCCGTACCGGCAGCCGACCTGATTGCTTTACGAGGCACACACATCAACTAACAAATTCAAGACTCAAATAAATGAGAGAATTCCATAAACCAACTTAATTTTCATAATATGACTGAGTTCTCATTATTTTTATGTCATCATTTTAATAATTCTTTTTCAGAGCTTGCAAACAGATTCATTAAAACATTGGATTGTTTTTGGCTAGACCCATTTTTAGCATTGGGATTATTGATCATTAAATGTAAACAAATCAATTGATAACTAATCAAATCCTTTAAATATAGACATGGATGAAAAGAGAGTTGTTTAGCAATTTGTTTGCAAGATAAAGGCACCATCACGGGAATACTAAAAGAAAGAGAATCCAAATGCAAGAAGTGAATCAAACATAAAGGAGATAGAAAGGGAATCCAAATGGGCTCCGCCATTGTTGGGGGTTTTCAAGCTGAATTGAAGTTGAACAGTCATCTCATTCATATCATTTTCCATCCCCCAAAACCAACGGTTCATCATCATCCACCTGCCATTCTAGATTCTACACTCTTGGCTCTTCAAAACAAAAACTTGATTTTCACCACCTTATTAAGACAAATATGTTTTAATCTTCTGACAGCAACTCATCATCTAAATGGCCAACACAGGCTCAAAAGAAACACATCATCGCACATCCCATGAACTAAACAATTAGATGGTATGATTATTCCTTGTATAATAGCTATTCATCACCTTGTATCAAAAGTTCAAAGCAAAAACATATACAAATCCTTCAATGGGTTAAAAGCATGAAACAACCATAATCATACAAAGGGTGCTTCTTTAACCTGTAAATTGAAGAACAATAGAGACAGCCTTCGGTTATCCAATTTACCCCTTAGCACCCTCTATCTCAAGCTCTACATGAATACTGCTATTTTCTTCCAATTCCCAAGTTAATAGTTCCAATATTAAATATATATCTTTTCCTCCCTCATGCTGTAACCGATCTGCTTCGAACATGAATACATGGTTTTTTGTTCCAATCCAACTGCATCCGACGGTTTTCTTCAACCTCTGCTTCATGGCCTTCTTCACTCGAATTATACCTTCCCATTTACCACTCATCTCGTATGCACGATTCAACACCGAATAGGGTAAAGATGACTGTGGTTTCTGTTCTATCATCTTCTTGGCTATTGTTTCGGTGATGTTCAGGTTGGTGTAAGTCGTAGTAGCAAGTGCTAGTGATTTCCAAACTAAAAAGCTAGGTTCAAAAGGCATTGTTTCTAAAGTATCAAATGCTTCTTTGAATTTACCAGCATGGCAGAGCATATCAATTACACATGCATAGTGCTCATCACGAGGTGTAACTCCGAATTCTTCCTCCATTGAAGAAAAGATACTCATTCCTACATCAACAAAACCGCCACACCTGCAAGCCAATAGAATTCCAGAAAGTGTTATTCGATCCCGTGCCAGACCTTCTCTGAGTAGTTCTTTAAATAGTTCCAATGTCTCAACAGCTCTGCCGTTGTGAGCCAAACCCATAATTAAAGTATTCCAAGATATTATATCTTTTACATGCATTTCAGAGAAAACCTGCATTGCTGAGTCAATTAATCCAATATTAGTATACATATCAACAAGTGAAGTGGCGACAATTAATTCCGACGAAAAACCGGATTTTATCACCAAAGAATGGATTTGAGGTCCTTGCTCAACTGAAAGAAAATTTATACAGCTTAGAATACTACTTAGAGTGAACTCAGTAGGCCTACAATCCTCCCTAAAAGCAAGCAAAAAAAGTAAGAAAACATCATCCTGTAAGCCATGCCTAGCATAGCCTGAGATCATAGAATTGCAAACCAGAGAATCCCAACGTTGCACTTCTTCAAAATGCTTAACCGAGTCCTTCAATACATTGCATTTCGAGAAAAGGTCAATAATGGCACTCGAAACAATGGGATTCGAGATGAACCCCATCTTGATACATAGAGCAAATATTTGGTTACCCTTATCCAAATTTCTCAAATTAGTACAAACAGCAATCGCATTGGACAATGTATATTCATCTGGGGAATAACCAGACGCTCTCATTTGATCAAACTGTTCCAATGCCAAGTCTTCATGACCTGACTTACAACAACCCGAAATTAATGAATTCCAAGACACAACATCCACCTCTTCCATACTTAACAACACACCAAAAGCATACTGTACCAATCCAAGCTTACCATACATATCAATCAACGAATTGCCGATCACTAAATTGGACAAACAAACACCACTCGTAATCATGTTACAATGAATTTCCTTCCCTTGTCTAGCACAAGACACTAATGTTGTCAGAATTGAAAACGTGAACTTACTCGGTCTAACACCAAAGTTCTGCATTTGCTTAAACACTTCCAATCCATGATCCCAAAATCCCAACAAACCACAACCCGAAATCATCGAGTTCCAACTAACAACATCTTTCTCGGGCATTTCGTCAAACAATGAACATGCTTTCTTAAAATGACCAAACTTTAACAACCCATTCAACCAAATGTTCCAAGATATGACATTTTTGTCGTTTATCTCCTCAAACACTTTGGAAACATCATGAAAAGAGCCAAATTTGAGATAAAGGTCCACAAAGCGATTACCCAGAAAAGTTGTGCCACTGAATCCGAATTTAATCAACTGAGCATGGATAGTTTGGGCAAACTTAATGGAGTTTAAGGATAAACAATGGTTTATAAGGTTGTTGTAATGTGAAAGTGTGGGTTTCTGAGACCAATAAATTGGTTTTAGGAAAGGGCGCATGCATGGAGCAAATGTTTCTTTATACGAAGCAAGCTTCGAAGTGTTACAAAAGAAGCTGAGAAACTGATAAATGTTACTGTTATTTTTATTTTATTTTTATTTTTTCCCCGAAAATTTTAATATTCTTATTATGAATTATTTATAATGCCACATGTTTATTTTTAGTTAAAATATGTTGCTAGTCCCTATACTTTGAAAAAATTCAAGATTTAGTCCCTATACTTAAAAAGTTAGAAATTAAGTCCTCCAAGTATTTTGATTTAAAAATCTATGTCCAATTATTAAATTCGTAAGCATTTTTATCAAAATTTGTCAATTTGAGATGTTGATTAAGCTGCTCTTGTGTGACTTATCTTATGATTAATGGAAAATAAACATTTTAAGTTGACAAATTTTAACAGAAACTACCAACCGTAATAATGATTGGACTAGAATTTTTAAATTGAAAAAGTAGGAGAATTGAATTTTTAACTTTTAAAGTATAAGGACTAAATCTCAACTTCTATAGAGGTAGATTAGGGTTTGTAGCCACCTTGCTGCAGGACAGCCAATTCAGTCCAAACTAGTAGCTTGGCCCAATCTCTGATCTGGAACAAAATGAACCAAGAGTTTTAGTTTGGTCATCCAGGCAGAGATGAAGGGAACTAACCTCTGAAACTCTATTGCTAACAGGCACCATTGGTGACAAATCATGTTAAAATCTGCATCTGTGAAGTTAACACTCAGATATCTTCATTACTTTCTTTTTTATCTTCACTTAGAGGAAAAATGGATTCCCAAAAAGAGCTTTCTTTAATCCAATTGTATATCATGGAGGACTAGAGATTATCTGGAGGAGGGATGCAGCATTCTGCAGTGAAACCAAAGTGATAAACCAGCTCATTGCAATGAGATAAAAATCAAAGCAATTACAATCAAAGCTTAAGTAACCTGTCAGAACACATACCGACAAGCAAGTCAAGTACAACGTCACAGAAAAACCTTTTATCTCTCCCTGGAACTTGATGAGTGAAGCAAGTATAAGAAGCTAGCCCGACACAACGTTTGCCAGTTGCCACTACGAAGGTGCTTGTTCAACTGTCAGCCCAACTGAAACCGGGATTCTTCTGAATTTGCTTTTCTCTCATTATCTTTCTAACAATAGCTGACGTTTCCCATTCACCAGAGGTTGCAAATAAGCTTGATAACTGTACGTAAGCACTGGAGTTTCCAGGATCAAGCTCGATAATCCGCTCTGCCACCTCCTTTCCAAGAGTTTTGTCTCCATGCGCAACACAGCCTCTCAAAACAGATAACCACAAACTTGCATCCGCCTTAAAAGGCATTTCCCCTATGAGATCCATTGCTTCCTCAAGGCAACCAACACGGGCAAAAAGATCAACCATGCAAGAGTAGTGCTCTATCCCCGGATCATAATGATAGTCCCTTTTCATTGAGTTAAACCACTTTCGTCCCTCCTCTAGAAGTCCACAATGATCACAGGCAGACAGGACTGCTATAAATGTTACGTCAGTTGGCGCTACACCAGCATTTATCATTTCATTGAACAACAACAATGCTTCAAACCCATGACCATTAGTAGCATAACCCATCAGCATGGAATTCCAAGAGATTTCATCTGATTTTGTCATTGTGTCAAATATTTTTCGCCCATATTCAACTAAACCACATTTGCAGTAGAAATCAACAAGGGAGGTAGATATTATTTGATCAGATTCAAGTCCAATGTGAGTAGCTTTAGCAAATACTTGATCACCAAGTTCAATACTGGAGATGCTAGCACAGGCACTGATGGCACTAGCCAAAGTAAACTTGTCGATTCTCAGGTTTAATTTATTCATCTTGAAGAATAGATCTAATGCCTCAACTGGACAACCATTTTGACTCAGACCTACTATCATTGAATTCCATGATATCAGGCTTTTATTTGGCATTGTCATGAAAATCTGCTTTGCATCTTCAATTCTTCCACAGCTGGAATACACAGTGATCATAGAGTTAAGCAAGATTGTATCATAGGCTTCAAGCTCACTAAACAACTTGCAAGCATCATTAGGCTTTCCAAACTTGGAGTAAGAATCAATCAGAGTGCTGGCTACGATAACATCAGAGACCGCACCAACTTTATGAGCATGACCATGCATCTGTTTGACATGTTCCAAAATGTATAAACTACTGCAGGCCCTCAGAATAACTGCAATCGAAGAAAAGTCTTCCCGAACCCCTTTTTCCCGCATCTTATTAAAAAGAGCTAATGCTTTAATTTCCTCATTGTTCAAAACATGTCCTGAGATCAAAGAATTCCATAAAACAACAGATGGATCACTTTTTCTATCAAATATTCTTCTTGCATCAGTCATTCTGCCACAGGTTGCATAACCAGAAATTAATGCAGACAAAGAAAAATCATCCGGTTCTGTCATCAAATTCAAAACACGACTTGCACCATCCAAGTCACCACATTTCCCATATAAGTTTATCAGAGAACTGCACAACACTGGATCAAGCTCTATTCCCGCAACCACCATATGTGCATGAATCTGCTTCCCATATTCTATAGCTCCCAAATCAACGCATGCCCCAACAACAGTTGCCAACACAAATGCATCACCCAAAGATCCCGATTCTTTAAACAGCTCAATAGCCTTTTTTGCTTCCCCATTCCGAGCGTAACCATGAATCATCGAATAGCAAGCAAACCCATTTTTCCTAGGCATGTCATCAAACAAAGCCCCTGCAACTTCTAACTCGCCCGCTTTGGCAAACCCGGAAATGACTAAGTTCCAGGAGAAATCATTTTTATGCGGCATCAACTGGAACAACTCCAATGACTTCTCTTTATTTCCAGATTTCATGTACCCTTCAATTAGTGTATTCCAAGAAAAAAAATTTCTCTGCGGCATTTCATCAAACAGTTTCCAAGTCTCAGCCATAGTACCGCACCGCGCATACATTTGGAGGAGGCGATTTCCTACTGTAAGAGTGGAACCGAGGATACCCTTTTTGAGGAAAAAGAGGTGGAGCTGTTTTCCTAGGAGAATGGAGTTGCGGGTTGTACAAGATTGAAGCAAACGACCATAATATTGGTGATCAAGCTCCATGGTCATGGGAACTAGCTATTTGGTCTTTGGTAGATGATTTTATCAATGTGTTACGGTCATCACACAAAGAAAAAGACCATAAATTGTGCTTTACGAAACTGTAAAAACTATTATATATAACTTCTTGGTTGAGAATGTAAATGGATGTTAATGCTTATTGCCCAAAGGTCCAACATTCAGCTTTAATCACTTACTCTTTTAGATTATTGGCCAAAGCTTCATGTGTTTATATATTGAAGTTCGAATATGCATAAGCCACAATTGCATCAAGAAATTCCATTAGCAATACCTTTTTGAAGTCATATATATATTTTTTATAAATTTTATTCATGTATTTGGAGAATTTTCAAAAAAAATCATATTTTCATCTGAGAATGTGTGAGACACCAATTTGGTATGAAACTTCATTGGTACTGCTGTTTTAATCATTTTCTTTTTGTTGTTGTGCTCATTGCTAGCAAACCTCATAATTAAATGCAGCATCTTGGGGAAGCAAAATCATTGATTCATCTTCAATTTAAAGGGAAAGAAAGAAAACACTTTAATTAGCATCTCTGAATATTATACAGTCTTAGCTGCATTTCTCTGCAGTAACAAATCTCCTGTATGAACTGAACCCTAAACATTTAACATTATTTGAAAAAGATAATTACATGTTGAACGCCATTTTAAAAAACGGCTCAACTCTGAGGATTGGCCTCTTTTGACCGCAATGCTTTGGTTTTTTTAGGGAAGATAAAAGCCAAGCAACCACTTCTCCTATGCCTGCATTGCACAAAAAAGAACAATCATTTCAACTTTAGACATAGGAATCTGCCTGTGAGCAACGGAGGCCAGTGACACATACAGAGATTATTGATTCCTAGATCTTCCCCTAATGTTTAACAAATTTAATATGCAAACTTAGGATCATTTGAATTGAGCAATAAGTTGTAACATACCTGCGGCTGGTAGTGCTGATGCTCCGGTAGCTTCTGCCGCTGCCACTGCTGCTGCTACGGATGCTTTTGGTGCTGCCACTCTTTATAGTTGATCCGCTGCTGTCGCTCTCGCTCGACCCCGATCTCTTCTTCCACCAATCTTTATCTACAGTCTTACCAGATGCATCTGCTACAGTCGGCTTTGGAGAAACTTTTGAATTACCATTCGTGTTAGGATCATTCTTCTTACTCGTATTCTTCTTCATCTTCTTCTTTTTCTTAGACCCTAACGAAACTGGAAACACCATTTTTAGAAGAAACCCTCCATTATCTACTAAGCTCCCACTCCTACTAAGTTGCTGTTTCTGACTGTTCTGCTTCTCGTTCTTGTACTTGCGTTCATCGATCGAATTTGAACCTCTCCCTTGGGCGAAACTCTCCTGCTTCGGTTCCACAACAACGACAGGCTGATGTTCCACGAGATCTTTCAACGAAAGCTCGTAACAAGACTCGGGCATTTTACTAACCATTTCCATAAGCTCCTTTTGGCCTCTAGCTATGGCTTGAGCTCTCGACGATGGCGATAGACACCGGTAATTAACGTTGTTTTCATGTTGAGGACTGGATTTCCATAAAGGAGGACTGGAAATTCCGGACTCATCGTCCGCCATCAATGTTTCAGCTTCGAACCTCCCTTCCAAGGTGTTCCAACTGCTGTAATTTGCGTAGTTTTGAGCAGTTTTTTGCACTTTGGGACCGTAGTTCATGGCACGATCATAACTGTCATTACAATCACTGAATCCTCCAGTTAAGTGATCCGACAAACTGACATAAGATTTGGGCAGTTCTTTGGTAGGATCAAACATGTTTGGTTGGTAAGACAATTGGGTGAAAGGAGAAGGAAGAGGCAGGGGAGCAATTGAAGATGGTTTAAAAGGTGGGTGTGGAGCCATTATCTTTCACCGACCCTTTGGAGTCACTTTGTGATTTTCTAAACAAAACTTGGTTTTAATGGTGAGGATTACCGAGATTATAAAGTAAGATATGTTACGTTATCTTAATTTTTCTTTTAATAAAATGAAATTATGAAGAAAATCCCATGGATTTGGCTCTAATGGGGGAGTTTTGGCTGATTAAAGTCAAGAAATTCTAGAGGGACATCCCTTTCTTATTTTTTGGGTGATTTGATTTTGGATTTTGTTTTGTTTTATTTTAGTTTTTACGTGGATTTAAAAAAAGAACCCTTGTCTCCCCTTGCTTTTAATGCTTTGACTTTTTACCTCTCTCTCATGGGAACGTATTTAACAAGTTCACTATTTTCTTAATAGAATAATATTTATTTGAATAACTAAATTTCGATTATAAATTATTTAATGTGGCACCTGTCTTTTAAAATATGCTTTTATTATAATATAGGTGATTTCATAAAATAATTAATGTGGCATCGTTAGTGAATTGTTAAACCAGTTAATGAAAATCTGACACGTAGAATTTTTTTAAATCATTAAGTTCACATGGATAATATAATATTATTTGAAAAATTAAATAAAAATTAGATTAAATTAAAAAAATAACCAAACATATAGCTAATAAAATAAATAAATACTATTTTTTTTTTTAGCTTTCACATAATGTTGTATTATCCATTTGGACTTGATGATTCGGAAAAACAATCCTACGGGTGAATTTTTATTGCCTGTTTAGTAATTTACTGATGTTGTTAACACTTGGTATCATAATAAAACACATTTAATAGTTCAAGTATCACACTGAATATTTTTAAAGTACAATTACTACATTGTACATCTTATGAAAGTACAGGTAACAAATGTGACATCACCCTTATAATTACTATGGCTTAAGTTTTGATTTGACTTTTAAATTATATCTTTTTTATTTTGGTATTTAAACATTTTTTTGGGATATGTTGTGGTTCTTAAACTATTATTTTCATCTCATTTTATTTCAAAATTATCCGCATCCAGTAAGAATATGTGACATGCCATGTTCTTATTGACAACTTATTTTAAGGTAAATCGGAACAAAAATTATAATTTAAGTACCAAGGGGAAATAAGCTTTAAGTATCAAAGTAAATAAATGAGTATAGATTAAGTGCTAAATCATGTCTTAACTAAATTATTATGATGGGTGGTATTAAATCTGGATTCAAATTGTAACGATCCAGTTTTCAACAATGTCGGAATAGTCGATGTTGTACCGAATTTAATAAATCGAATTACTAAATAACTTATAATGAAATAATTAAGTGTAGAAAGTGGAATTGAAGGGTCGAATTAGTGAATGTAAATAAAATAAATCGGTTATTAAAAATAGCACAAGAGTAAATTGTTATGTGACGAAATGAGTGTAAATGATTTATAATTTAGCAAGGTCTAAGATGACAATTTCACAAAATCGTTGTGAATTTATGGTAATATTAATGTGAGAGTCATATCATCATTTAACACTAACCAATATTAAAGTCTACTAAACATTTAATTAGTTAATTAAACTAAACACCATGTTAATCATGTAAATCTATATATGGAAGATAGTGGGATGAAAAAGAACAACTAATTTTTCTTCTTCTTCTTCTTTATTCGGTTAAACCATCAAAACAAAAAGAAAGAACATTTTTTTCAAGCTTCCTACCATTGCAGATCCATAATTAAGACAATTGATAAGTTTTTTCATGAATTAATGATAAATTTTTAATTGTTAATGCCAAATCCTTAATGCCCATTTGTTTGATAATTGAATTAATGGAATTATGGTTCAATTCCCATTGTTTGGAGTTTTAGGAATTTGAATGTTAAGAGATTAGAAATTAGTTAGTTTATGACTAAAATAGGTTACTAATATGATAAAAAGTATGAAATAGAGTTTGAATTAAATTTAGATGATTTGCTTAATTATGTATTGTTAAGGACTCAATTGTAAAGGATAGAAGCTTTGAAGATTAGTAACAAATAATGATGATAGGAGGTCCCTGTGTCATATTTATGAAGTCGATTTTAAATTCAATCGGGAAAATCAAAAGTTACGAGCATTTCAGTTAATAGGAATTATAGGGACTAAAATGAATAAAATATAGTCATGTTTAGACACTATTAATATGTGAATTTGATTGAGAAACTAATATTGTTTTGAAACCATATTATCAAATGTAGTGAAAGACGATGCTGAAACGTCAAAGACGAATGGGAAGAAAAAGGCGAACGTCGAATAATTACTGCGGTTTATGTTTCTATAATTCACTTTTTTTAACTTGTTTGTAGACTAATTAGTTGTTATAATTGAATACGAAACAAATGTCAAGGTAATTGTATCTTTCTAAAAAAAAACTATGAAATGATGACTTTTGATACCATGGTTGTTGGTTCAAGTATGAATACTTGAATTGCGATTTATATATGTGTGTGAATGTCTATGTTTGACATAAATGTATATATAATATCAAGAAATTGATACTATATTGAATTTTGTGATAATGGTGATAAAAATGATTAGGCCTCGTTAATCAATGTTAGACTTAGTCCGAGTATAGTTGGCATATATCATAGGATCATTGATATAGTAATTTACTAGCCATCATTGTTGCACAATCCGAGATGGTTGAATAAATAGTATAGACAATTACTTAAAACCACAATTGTCAAGCAACCCGTGATGGTAGAATATAACAAATATTAAAAGTCATCATTGTCAAGCAGCCCAGGATGAAAAAATAAAATATTCCTAATTACCAGAGGGTCGTGGACTTACTCGATATATATATTCGAATATTTGTTCTTATGTCTATAATCGGATAATAAGAGCCAAAATATATAAGCATTGGAATTGATATTGAAATGTGAAATTAATAAGAAAGTAGGAAAAATGATATGATGAGTTAAAGTAGTAAATATTAATGTAATTGATTCTTGTTATACATATATAAATATATGTAAATATTTAGTCTAGTTTATTTTTAATAAAATGTATTTAAATTATATTAGGACCATTGAGTATTTGATACTCAGTGCATGATTTTGTTTATTTCCGTGCGCAAGTCTCGAACAAGGATTTCCATAGGTTGGAAGTGTCAAAGCATCCATTCTTAACAACTCAATTTAGGAATCATTTTGCTATATCTTTTGTGTGTATATATGTGTTTGAGTTGGAATGGCATGTAAATAGGTTGTTTTTGGGCATGTTGCTTAAGTGGTCATTTTTGTATATTTGGTATATTGGAATATAAGGTCTTATAAGTTGAATTTTAATCGTTAATTAGTAGATAATTATGCTAGTTTATATAAGATTATTTATGTAAATTAGTTGGTTAAATGATGTTGCATTGATGGTTATAATTTGATGATATTTGGCTGTGTTTACATGTGTTTAATTTATGGTCTTAATTTGGTGTAAACTTTAGGTATATTTAAGGTACCATTAGGTATGGTTTGGACACTTGAAAATGTGTATCTAGAGCTATTTTACCATTGAGTCTCAATATAGAATGAACATGTTTCGAGACCATAAGAACAAAATTTACCTTATATTTTGATCTATATACTTAGTGTCTCGAGACAATCCTATTTAAGCTTTTAGACAAGTGGCTTAAGCTTTGAGACAAGTGGCCTTTGTCTCGAGATAAGTAAACTTCGAAGCTAAATTAGTTTTGCCTTGCTCTGGGTCTTAAGGCAAGAGCCCCTTGTTTCGACACATTTAAACATCGAAGCAAAATAATGAAATAAAGGAGGTTGGTCTCGAGACATAAAGAACCTTGCCTCGAGACACCACCTCTAGTGTCTCAAGACATGTTGACATCGAAACAAAAATACCTAAAATAAAATGAGGCTTGTCTCGAGACAAGAAGTCCTCTATCTTAAGACATAACTTTGAAATTCGATAGTTGAGTTTGGATTTGAGTCCTAACTCTAAATTTAACCTTGCATAACTTGTAACATGATAAATTGAATCCTAAACACTATGAATGCATATGTGTGAGTATGATTAATGATTAAGTTGGTTTGAATGATAATTATGATTTAAATTTTATGATTATGTAATGAAATAGCTTAAGTTGCTTTGGCAACGTAATATGACATCACACATTCAAATTCGATGACCAGGTTGGGTGTAGGGTGTTACATTTAATGGTATTAAAGCTAGAGTTTAGCCGATTCTTGAACTGAACTAAGCCTTAAGATTGAGTTTAAAGGTACATGCCATGACTAGTGTTAATTCTAAGTTGAGTTTATTGGAAAAATAATACTGCAAAACAAACTCGGTAGCACTAACTAGATAAAATAAATTGAGCGTAAATAAAAAATAAAGTAATCATTGTGTCGTGGAAAAACCACTACCTTAAAAGCAAATTTACCTCGATCAGTGTAATCAAGTAGTGGATGTCGCCCCCTAAGGTTAGCATAGTACTTCTATATTCGTACACCCGAATAAAGAAAGTGAAACAAAATTGTTATTGCTCTTCTCAAAATGAATCAGGAAATAAGAACGAGAAATAAATTGGAAGAAACCCGGATAAATCACACTAGGTTCAATTTTCAGGAAATATTGGAGGGGTCATAAATGGTCTCACTTAAAATCTAATCTCCTATACAGAATATCGCTCTAATGTAATTTAGTAAAATATTGGAATTTTTAGAGAGCAAAAACGAGAGAAGTTGTTTGATTGTTTTCTATGTTGCGAAAACGTGAGAGAAATAATCTCCTATTTATATAGTTTTCTGAAGGGAAAAGTAGTAAAAAATACAAAGGCAAAAAGCTAAAATTGGTAGAGATAATATCCTAAAATACCATAATAGTAAAAAAATATTTTTTGTTGACTAGATTTTTCTGCAACAAATTTTCGGATAGGATACAAATATATTTTCTAAAAAATAATACAAAAGTTTTATCCAAAAGAAAAAATGCGCGGTACGTGTCGTAAACATGTGTTAACATGGACACGGATCAGGCTAGGTGGCAGACGTGTTAACACGGACACAGACCAAGCCAAGTGGTAGTAACACACACATGTTAGCCCTTTAGCTCCAATTACTCAAAGAGGGTAAGAAGCAAGATTATATTTAAACCCTCTTAGAAGTCTTTTCCCAACCAATGTGGGATTGCCCTTTTCTTTTGCATTACCAACATTCCCCCACTAGTGCAAAAGAATTATAAATTTTTTTGTGAACATGAGAAAAAAAGGTAAAACATGAGAAGAACAACGAAATTAGCCACTTAAGCACTAGTATCTTGTGGATTTGAACTAGTACATAGTGAAATAAGTGATTCTTCTCTTTAACAAGTGAATGAATCTTGAACTTGTTATGATAGGGGTTAACTCATGACACACGACTAATCTCAGAACCAATTGATGTTTCGCGATAGATCAACAAGTTTTAGCCAATACACATCGGGATACTGATAAGTGCTCCAGTAAGATTGCCCAATGTCTTTCATAGAAAGTGGCTAGTTTTTCACACTTATGTAGGTGATTTCATCAAGTCTATCCCAATATAGACCACCCGAATAAGGAGTATGAAATCATTAAGAGAATTTTATTTAATCTCATCCTCTCTAATTTAAGTTCGGTGAATTCATCAAGTTAG
The DNA here is from genome assembly GCF_007990345.1 of Gossypium hirsutum. Classification (NCBI taxonomy): domain Eukaryota; kingdom Viridiplantae; phylum Streptophyta; class Magnoliopsida; order Malvales; family Malvaceae; genus Gossypium; species Gossypium hirsutum. The sequence goes on from NC_053438.1 coordinate 11,634,028, forward strand.
TATCAATAGGACCACCCAAACTTTGGGATATTAACTGATTAAGAGTAAGAAACTTAACTTCACATGTCAGTGAATTCATAAAGTTTGTCTCAATAGGATCACCCAAACTCTGGGATATGAATTCATTAAGAGTAAGAACTCAACTTTATGCATGTAAATCATTAAGAACTCAACTTTATGCATGTAAATCATTTGCCATAGGGATAGGTAAAATGCACACTATAAGTATTTCCATGGTTTCATTTGACCACATTGAACTTAGAAAACTAAGTTGGGTATTCTTCATGAATTCCTCAACCACTGGGCTTAAGACACATCCCCATCGAAGAATCAAAAACCATTTTCCTACTTAACCCTTTGGTTAGTGGATCAGCTAGGTTCCTTTTAGACCTCACGTACTCCAAAGTAAGCACTCAATTCTTTATTAAATGTTTGACAGATTCATGTCTTATTTGAATATGCTTCTTTTTACCATTATAAGATTGGCTCTTAGCAACGCAAATTGCGGCTTATGAGTCACATGATAGAGATATATGAGGTGTCGATTTTTCCCATAAAATAATCTCTGCAAGTAGATTCCTAAGCCACTCGGTCTCTTACCCAGTTAAGTTAAAAGTTATAAACTATGACTCTATCGTGGAGCGTGCAATACAAGTCTATTTAGTATACTTTCAAGAAATAGTTGTTCCATCAAAAGTAAAAACATACTCACTTGTAGAGCTAACTTCATACCAGTTACCTAGTTTGCATCACAATATCGCTCTAGGATTGTAGGGTATTTGAAAAATTCCAACTCCCAAGTTATTGTACCTTTAAGGTATTTAAACAAACGTTTTAGAGCATTCCAGTGCTCATTGCTAGGATTATAGGTATATCTACTTAGTCTATTGACTGCATAAGCAATACCAGGTTGAGTATAGTTCATTAAGAACATAAGAATTCCAATAAATTTAGCATACTCTGTTTGGGAAACACTATTTCCTTTTTTTTTATCAATTGTATGCTAGAATTAAAAGGAGTTTTCATAAGGATTACAACAAAGTTACTAAACTTCTTTAACATTTTTTCTATATAATGAGATTGGTTTAAAGCAAATCTCTTTTCTGATTTAGTAACCTTAACTCCGAAGATTACATCTACATCTCCCACATCAATTATATCAAACTTGGTAGATAAGAAAATTTTGGTTTTGTTAATGACTTCAATGTTGGTAATGAAAATTAACATGTCATCTACATACAGGGTTATGATGACACAATTAAAACCAAACATCTTAGAATATAAACATGTATTTGCACCATGAACGACAAAACCAAAAATAAGACTAATCTTTTAAAATTTCTCATGCCATTGCTTTGGAGCTTGTTTGAGACAATAGAAAGATTTTTTTAGTTGTTTGAGACAATAGAAAGATTTTTTTAGTCTGCAAACTTTATCTTCCATGCTAGGTGCCACAAAGCTTAGAGGTTGCTCCATGTAGATCTCTTCATCCAAATCACCATTCAAGAACATTGTTTTCACATCCATCTGATGTACAAACAAATTGTGAATGGAAGCTAAAGTAAACAAAACATGAATGATTGAGATATTAGTTACGGAAGAGTATGTATCAAAATAATCTATTCCAAATTTTTGAGTGAACCTTTTTACAACTAGTCTTGCGTTATACCTCTGTATTGACCTATCTGGTCTAAGTTTATTTCTAAAGACACATTTATTACTAATAGGTCTAAAACCTCTGAGTAAGTCTACTCGTTACCAAGTGTGATTAGACATAATAGACTCTAGCTCATTATTTATGGCATATCTCCAAAAACTAGTATCTATTGATTTTATGGCTTCATCATAAGTTTTTGGATCCTTATCTATTAAAAATGTGTGAGCAATAAAATCATTTATTAAGTCTAAAGCTCTAATTTCAGTTACAAAGGAAGTAAAAAAATTCGTGCTAAAACTAGTGGAAGTCCTTTGTCTTTTACTCCTCTTAGGTTCGATATCATCATTAGGAATATCTCTATTAAGTGCATTAGAAAAAAACATGTTCACCTAACTATATATCAATACTTATGCTAGATTTCTTTAATGGAAAAACATTCTTAAAGAAAACATCTCTAGATTCACATATGGAATGATCATGAAAAGACATAAACCTATATGCAGCACTACTAAGAGCATACCCAACAAATAAAACATTAACAATTTTAGATCCGATTATGCTCTTTTTAAAAGTATTGCATATTAAGGGCATAACCTTTCCACAATTCATATGGGGTATAATCTAATTTTTTATGAGGCGCTCTATTAAGAATATGGTTTGTAGAAAGTACGACCTCCCCCCACATACTGTCAGGTAAACCAGAACTTAGTAGTAAAACATTCCTCATTTCTTTTAGAGTTTGGTTTTTTCTTTCAACTATGTCATTTTGTTGTGGGACATAAAGAGTAGAAAATTCGTATATAATGTTGTCTTTCTCACAAACCTCTTTAAGAAAATTAGTGTCATATTCACCACCTCTATCATCTCTAAGACGTTTTATTGTCCTATCAAGTTGGTTTTCTAATTTTGCTTTATGAAGAAGAAAAAAATTATCAGCTTCATATTTCGATCATAGGAGATAAACCTTTGTATATCTAGAGTAGTTATCTACAAATGTGATATAGTAGCATTTTCCACTCTTATTTTCTGTGTTTTTGAAGTATGTTAGATCAGTATGAACAAACTCTAAAAGTTCAGTCTTCCAATCAGCGAGAGTTTTTAAAGAAGGTCCAGTATGCTTAGATTTAACACAAATTTCACATTTATTAAAGATACTATCATTTAGATTAGGGAGTAGATTCATTTTTATGAGTTTTTTTAGAGAATAAATATTTACATGACCTAATATAGCATTCCACATTCGTAGAAACTCACCAAGTTGTTGGACTTTTTATTATTTCTCAGTTTCTTAAAGTTGACAACCTTCTTGTTCAGGGGTTTCACCATCTTCTTTGAATTTTCAGTGTTTTTAAAACTTGTTAAACTTGGGACCTAAAGAAAATTCATTTGAAATAACTAAAGCCTTATCTTTAAGATGGTTGGCCTCCTCTATCTTCATGTGGCAAATCAGTTCCTCTAGAGAAATGTCTCACTTCTTATGTCTTAAGAGATTACGGCAGTCAGAATAGGACTTTGGAAACTTCTCAATTAGGATGTTTTATTCGAGGATTTCACACATCTTCATCCATTTAGTTAGGATGCTAGAAACTAATTTCTCGTAGTCATTTACTTGTTCCAATATGGGTTTGTTATCAGCCATCTGGAATTTGAGCCACTCTCCAACAACATACTTCTTGATTTCAACATCATCAGCTTCGTACTTCTTCTCCAAGGTATCCTAAATGGACTTAGCTAATTTATCTTTGACAAACAAGTTGAAAAGGTTGTTATCCATGTGACTTAACATGTGACCTCTTACCATCTTGTTATCATTGTCATGTTTAACTAGTAGTATAAAATTTACTTCTAATTTGTTGGAAAAATACTACTACAAAACAAACTCGTTAGCACTGACTGGATAAAATAAATTGAGCGTAAATAAATAATGAAGTAATCACTGTGTCGTGGAAGAGCAACTGTCTTAAAAGTGAGTTCGCCCTGGTTAGTGTAGTCGAGTAATGGACGTTGCCTTCAAGGTTAACACAATACTTCTATATTTGTACATTTGAATAAAGAAGGTGGATAGAATTGGTATTGCCCTTCCCAAAAGGAATTGGGAAATAAGACTGGAAAATAAACTGGAAGAAACCCGAATCAACCACACTAGGTTCAATTCCCAAAAAAGATTGGAGGGGCCACACCTTAAAACCCAATCTCCTAGACAAAATATTGCTCTAATGTAATTTAGTAAAACACTAAAATTTTTAGAGAGCAAGAATGGGAGCAGTTGTTTGCTTGTTTGTTATGTTGTGAAAAAGTGAGAGAAATGACCTATTTATACAATTTTTTGAAGGGCAAAGTAGTAAAAAATGTAAATGCAAAAAGGTAAAACTAGCAGAGATAGTTTCGTAAAATACCGCAACGGAAAAAAATTTGATTTTTCTACAATAGATTTTCGGATAGGAAACAAATTTATTTTTTGAAAAATAATACAAAAGTTTTATCCAAAAGAAAACAAGCGCAGTACATGTTAACATAGACACGAATTGGGCCAAACGACGACGGCTCACGTGTTAAGCTTTTAGCTCTAATTACTCAAAGAGGGTAAGAAGCAAGGTTATATATAAACCCTCTTAGAAGCCTTTTCCCAACCAATGTGAGATTTGTTGGATTTGGTGACCTAAGTGCAGTATTTTCATCTAAGTACACTTATAATTTTTCGAATAGATTGGTTAATAAAATTATTTATGAATTGCAATTAATATACATTGTATTATTGTTCTCAAATGGCTTTTGCACACAAAGCAAAATAGAAGCAAATGTTGCTCATTGGTTGTCTAATGTTTAACTAATACTAAACGATATAACGTGGTCGGATTGTAATACGAAAAGATATCTTGTATTAGTAGATGACCTAAACATGTCCTTAGTCTAATCGAAAATGAGTAAACATATTGAAAGACTAATATGTCATCTATTAAGTCCAATTGGGGGGATGTATTGTCTTGGGCATCAAAGCAAATGACTCCCTAAAGATAGAGACATGGATGTGACCCAAACAGAATAGATCCTGAATCCGTTTATGGATTTATTCAATTGTGACGTTCATAGTGTGGCATACCTAAATCCTGAGCGGATGATGGACTATGTATGCGTGACTCATACATTTTGATATAAATAAAAGCTTGAGTTCGAATAGATAACGAACCGAAAGCTGGTGCGTTGGGTGTACAACTTCTACAATATGTAGCATCATTCACAACAGTAGAATTCTTAGCCCGAGGCATGAGTAAATGATATCTTCTCATTGGCATTACATAGTTGATGAAAAGTAAACATGACCATGGATCTTTTATCTTTGTGATGAATGACTTAATTACTATTCGATAGTAATTAACTTTTCATGAAGGAAGATGTAATGGTTACCATAAGATAAATTAGGATCATATTGGGAGAACGAATTTTTTCCCAAAGAGATCAATGATTTCCTATAAGGGTAACACACTTATGACAAGGTCATTGGACAAGCACTGAATAGTTGCTTTGGTAATGATATGTCATTGGGGAGAGTTTAGTCACGATACTGTAGTAGAATGACTTCGTGACTAAATGAGTTTATAATTAATAGGCAAAAATTAAGAACTTAATTATAAATCATTTGAGCCCTAATTACATATGTCCAATCGGTCCCTTCGCTAGCTCGTTGAAAACATAAATGAATTGTGAGTTTAAATAGAAATGAATAAAATGAATAGGAAAAGAGAAATGAAAAACATTCAGGAATAATTATGTTATTTTTCGAAATGGAAAAATGGAATCATTTGGAAATGAATGTAAGTTTTCAAAATTGGAAATGGAAATGATTCATTTGCAATTCTATATGGATTACTTAAAAATGACTGGAAGAATGCGTTTATGTTTTTGAGCTGTTTTGAAGCCGAAAAATAAAAATAAATCATTCGATCACAGTGAACATGTTGAGTTATGAAATATTGAACATATTTTTTCGAAATTTTACCAAGGTTAAAATCCTCAAAAATTATACCAAGGGTAAAAAGTTTTTAAAATTTTACTAGGGGTAAAATAGAGATGAGAAAATTGTTTAATATAGAATATTAAAGTTTATTTTGGGAAATATAAAGATTGAATTGGGTTAGATCACATTACAAAGTACTAGGTTAAAAGGCCTAAGAAGTTCTCGTAATTGGACCCGATGTGTGAGAGGCCCAAAACCCCTCATATAGCATGAAAGGGACGAAAACCCTACTAGGAATACTAGGGTGTGTCCCCTAGCCCACTCCTACTCTAAGTAGAAAGTTGTTTTTCTATTTGAAATAAATCACTACAACTCAACAAGGGTTCTACCTTCTTTTCCTATAAATTGATAGCACTAGTAGAGCTATTAAGACAACTTTAATATATTGTTACTCTGCCGAAAAATAGAGAGAATTTATTCTCAACTATCAAATATATTTTTCCAGAATAACAATTCTACTCGTTTCTATTAAGAAGAGAGAATTTTTGTTTTCTTCCCAAATAAAATAGAGAAAACTTTTTCTAGTTTTGTGTTTTGGTTCAATTTGTTTGAGATCACACTCGAAGTATTTCGTGATATGAGAATACTGGAGAAGATCGTTTAGTTGAAAGCTGAGAACAATGAACATCCACTAAGCCGAAAACACGAGTATGAATTCAGTTAGGGTTTATTGCTATAAATGTCATAAATTGGGTCGATTTTCAAAATTTTAATTTTTCGTTGTGCAAGAAAACCCTTTTCAAATTAGGATTTTTCCAGCAGGATTGCCCTTTTCTTTTGCATTGCCAATAGAGTTTGGATGCTAAAATTGTTAATGTTTGTTTTGATATAGTTAAAAGATGCCTGATGACTTAGAAAATGAGGTAAGTGATGAGCTTGAGCTGAAAGCTCCTCGAGTTAATAAATGAGACAAATATGAACATAACGCACCAAATGAAAATAAAAATGGTGCAAGACGTATGACTAGGAATATGAAACCCCGACATAAAGGTCAAGGAGATGAGGCACTCTTATGCACTATAACGGATGTTCTACAAAGGGTTGTCAGTGTTGCACCCCAATATGCTTCCTCAACCAGAACTCGAAAAGTTCCAATTAAAGAGTTACGGAAGTACAAGGCCACTTAGTTTAAAGGTGTGAAAGGTACAGATCCTAAAATTAAAATAAAAGAATAGGGACTAAATCTACAAGCTTCGCAAAATATAAAGACTAATAGTAGAATTTAACCATTAAATAAAAGATAAAAGTATTTTATTTGTGTTTGAATTGAAGTTTGTTTTATATCATATTAAAGAAATTAAGGTTCTTTGGGTTGAATAACTCTTTGCCTGTTTTTAACCATTCATGATTAATAAGCTGCGAGGTAATAAGTTGGGGGACAATGAGCTACAGAGTGGCTAGAGAGCTTGAAGGTGATGATGTCATCTTTTCTTGATAGGGTCGGACTCCAAATCACCAAGATAGATCGAATCTCGGGCCGAATTGTAATATATTCTATAACAAAAATAAACCCTATCATATTAATCGCATTATTTTTGTATTATTGAACATATTAAGCTTATATTTTTTTTGTTATTTTTATATCGACCCATCTTTGTAGATTTACTTTATTAATGCTATTAATGGCCATTTTAGGTTGATGTGTCTTTATAACTCGTCGCCATAAATATAAATTCAAAATTTAAAAGAAAAAGAATTTAGTGGACCAAAACTAAAACAAAACAAAAAAAAAACTAGTGGTTCAAAAGACTATAAAGGGCAATCCCTACAAGAAATTGTCAAGCATTGGCATATATGACACAGTGTTTAAACAAGACATCCTTAATTTGATTTTTCCCCTTTATTTTATTTTTATTTGTTTATTTTTCTGATCAAATTATATATAAATTTTGATTTAATATATTATATGATAAAATTTTTTGATTTAATATGTAAAATAAATAAGAAAGATACCTTAATTTTAAAAAATAAAAATTATTAAGTTAAGCCTACATATAAAAATTTAGTTTGATTTAATTTTTATTATACTACAAAAATTTCATTACTTACGTATCCATAATTTGAGGCTACTTACTTAGTACATAAAAAAATTATAATTATTTAAAATAAAAATATGTATATTTATTTTTTAAAAACTGTGTTAATTTATTTAGGCATTTTAAATTACAATAATAATTAAATTCTATATAATAATTATTTGATGCACATTCAATAGAGTTTGTTTATTTCATAAAGTAGGTTGAGAAGTTACCACATGTCTTGATATTAAAAGACATCCAATAATTTTTTAATCTTACTTGTTAAGTTAAAAAAAATCACTGTTAGTGTTTTTAATAATAATTTATAAATTTTTTAAATAAAATTCATTTAAAAATTAAAAAGATTTTTAATAATAAAACTAAAATAAAAATTGGATATGTAAACATTAATTAAATATCTCTATCATGACATAAGCTAAGGAAGCTTTGATTATGTTGAAGATCTTGAATATCTTATAAAAATTATGTGTGAATTAATTAATAAAATTATATACATAAAACATTCCATTACAAATTCACACTGCTCTATTAAAAATGACAACTTGGAAAACGTGGAGAACAAGATAAAAGGAGAAAATGCTGAAATAGTTTACGTGTCAAAGCTGTCGCACAACACACGTGGGGTGGAGGTGAGGGGCAGTTTAATTTGCTTCACACACTGTAATTTTATAAGACTCTGCCTCCACGCCTATTCTAGAAATTCCAATATGGTTGAATTAATTTATCATCAACAACTTCCCTAATTTTGTTTTCAGATTAACATAAACATTTTTAAATTAATTTTTCACGATTTTATAGATTAATCGTTCAAGTCCGTCTGAAAAGTGAAAGGGTTTGAGTAAAAATATAGACTCGAAAAATTAGCTTAGTAAAAAAAAAAGACTCGTTTCCTAAATAGGCTAGGCCCCAAGTAAACTTTCTTGACTCGGGCCTAGCCTTGCCCGAATTTGTCTAAAATTTTCAATGTTATTTTGTTGTTGTTTGATGTCTTTTTTTATGTTGTTTTGCTACCATTTTGCTATTATATTACTCATATTTTATTGTTATTATTTAGATATTATATAATTCTTATTTTATTGTTAATTTTACTATTATTTTAGAGGCATTTGCTTGCTAAATTGTAACTATCTTAGTTTCTTTTAAATATATTTTCAATTTGTTGAGAAACATTTATTTTAATATTCTTAATGTATTTGATGTATTATATTTTTCAAATATATTTTTATATTAAAATTTTTAATACGAGTAAGTTGAGCCTAACTCGAATTTAATATTTTTATTTAAACTAGATATGAACAAAATTTTAAACTTAGTTTTCGTATTAAATTAAATTTAAATCTAAAATTTTAAATTAACCCGACCCGACCGGAACGAAAACGAACGCACAATTCTAACTCACAAATCGATTAGTTAAAATAATTGGGTGGAAGGAGGAAGATATTTTAAGAAATATGTTATGTTAATTTAATATGATAAGAGCTTGAAGGTGGCATGTGAAGGGAAATGGAGCCATTCACTCTTTACTTTTGTCACTTTATGATTTAATATTTCTTGCAAATCATCTGTCCCACACTATATTTTAATATGATATTTTTTCCAGCGACTATAAAACAAAAATTTCTTTGCTTTCTTTTAGATAATCAAATTCAAGTTTACATCATTTCTTCACATTTTATTATATAAGAAATTAGATTATGCTATATTTTAAAAATGAGATCATACATAATTTAGTTTTTAAAGTTGTTTATATGTATCTAATTGGTGTATAAATTTATATTACGTTAATTAAGTTGATACCCCACACTAATATTGTTAATTTGTGTTGATGTGACACGATTAGTTAATCTGGTAATACTACGTGGCATTCTGATAGATTGCCATATAGTATAGCTAGATTGACTAGCGGTATCAGGTCAACACAAATTAATGATGTTAATACAAAGTACAAGTTTGAAAATCAATTAAAATTTTTTATTTACTTTCATAAATGGTGTGAAATTAAATATTTGATGATGAAGTTTAAGTTTTTGTAGAAAAAAAATTAATTAACCATCATTTTTGAATTTGTTTATAAGAATATAAATGCAGAATTTAAGGTGCGAGTGTGATGGGTTTTTGATAAGGCCAATACTTTTCTAGAAAGGAAAGGGACATGACACACAGCTTTGGTAGCAATCATCACATACACATATAATGAGAATGGTTACTTAAATATGATTTGTTTTTAGTCAGATTTAAGGATTGTTTCTTGAATCCCACGAATCATTCAATTCAATAATAATGACCATCAAGTTGTCATGTCTTACGTATACCTGATATTTAAAAATTATGTCTGTGGAACACGGTTCAATTATTACCAAATTTCAATTTGTTTTGAGCCATCATTCCAGAGGGTTAAATTTAGATATTTTATTATTTGACTCTAATTTATTTTTATTTTAATTCCAACTTCAAACTCATCTTTCTTATATGTTTTGTTGAGTTTGGAGGCCAAGTGGCCCAAGCTAAACATGGACCAGGGTCCTACTCTATAAATTTAGAAAGCTTGAGGACTTAAGAACAATGGGTTATTTTCATGTTGGGCTTCAATTTTAGAAGTTATGTTGTAGTTTCTTTAATCTTATTTGTAAAATCTTTATCTTCAACCCACCAAACAATAATCCATTAAAGTTATTATACACAAATGATCACCAACCCGAAACTCAGATAAGATCCAGGTTACCTACCTGTGATCTAGCTAGGCCCTACCAGATGGATATGTGTGAGGCGTACAGTGAGGGAACAATCAAGGGAGTTTGCGATATTAGCTCGTATATACTCAAGGAATTTGTATGCAGGGGACAACAAGAACTAAGAGGCAACCTAGAACAGTACACGTGTTCAACGTGCCCGAGGCTTGCTCAAAATGTCAGTCCCATGAATAGTGGGGTCAAGTCCATGAACAGTAAAGTGAAAAAATAAACAGTGATAATATGTATAAATACCCAGATATTGCCTCTAATGAGATACACAAAAAGGTAGCATATTTATTTTTTCTTTATGTACCAAATTTTAAATTAACTTGTATAAATTTAACAAGTTTTAACATTTTAGCTATTTAAATATAAGTCTAAACATTGTTTGATAAATTTTGTGGGTACAACAACTTCCTAGTACTAAAAGCATTAGTATATTTAAAGTTACAAAAATGGAATTGTCTCGTAATTTTGAATTATTTCACTTCAAGGGGTTATAGAGTAAGTTCCAATCATTCTTGCCTTGCTCTACGTGAACAACATTCATAGCTATACAACCATTAACAGGATAAAAATGTATCATTGCATCATTTTGACAATAAATAATGCATTTGTTGTACAATAAAATTGTTTTTTATTTTTCTTTTAAAAAAAAATTAAATTAAGGTAAAACAGGACAGAGAAGTAATAGTGTTGTACAATAAAATTGTTCATTATCTTTCTTTTTAAAAATTAAATTAAAGCAAAACAAGATAGTGATTCTAAATATACAAATAGCAAGATTGATTTAATAATATTGACTCCCACCTGGCCTCCTTAGTATTCCCATCTATACAAATACATTTAATATGGCATTTAAATGGATTTAAAAATCAAAATCGAAACTTGATCAGTGTACAAAGCTATAAGAATCTTTCCACAAATACTTTAGTTAACTTTGTCGGTAATCAAAATTAAATTTTGCACGTAAAACTAATTAAAGTACTTTGTGTTTCGGCAAACTATCCGTATCCAAAACAACAAAACTCAAAATTGCTCTCAAATTTCCCTTGCAAACCACACTTAATTTTCATTTAATATTGGAATTTATTTGATAGGGATTTTGCTTTTGGAATCTTTCACTCCCACCTGTTTTCTTTGTGATTGATTTTAGATTATAAAATATTTGGAATCAACACGAATTGAATGGGATAATGTAGCAGACCTACCAATCTAACCAAGATCGGATCGGATGATAAAGCATCTATTTACTCAGAGCTTAAAACAAACATCACAGCAGAATGGTATGCTTCATAGGTATGTACAGTAAGAACATCACAATGTATGTACGTATGAATTATGATTCCTTAACGCGTCATGAAGCTCGCAGGCTAACCTTCTCGACTACGATGAGCGATCTTTCGAACGGAGACTTTGAGAAGTCGAAACAAACTACGGAAGATCCGACGTTTTACGTCGCCTCTTACAGGGGGTGCATTGCATTTCTTCTCCATCTTTGCCACTGATTACGTTTGCATGAGATTCACTATTTATATACATAATAATTAATAAATGAGACAATTAGTTATATATATATATATTTAGTTGGAGAGTTTGATGAATAAAGTATACGTAATTCTTTATTTTATATATATGATATAAGATAAGGAATGAATGTCTTTGTCAAAGCCATGCCAATCACTCATCATCAAAACAGGTAGAAGAGGTAACTTCTTTTTAATTTCAGTCAATAGATGTATTATTGTAAACATCGAATGCACTCCCTTGTTAACTATCGAATACTACAATTAGATCAATCCATACATAAACTTTTTGAACAAGTTTAGCATTCTAAAACCATAAGTGGAAGTGGACTTGTTTCCTAAATGTTTAAATCAAGTTTGAGTTTTGAAGTTAACATTATTAAAAGAGTTTTACCTAATACCATCTCGACCCGAACAAAACTATACTCAAATCGTAAAATGGATGACCAAGAATAACGATTTCTACTTACTATTAGATTTTATCTCACACACTAGGTTCTGTTATATGTATAGTTTGAGAAAAATATTTAACAATTGATACATTGGCGGAGTGATAAAACACTTAAGTAGTATCTAAGCATTGGTTCAATCCTTACATATTGTATTTTTAGTTGTTTATTTAAACACTTTATATAAAATTAATATAGATACAAAAGAAAAACTATTATATTAATTCAATTATTTATTAAATAAGTGTTTTTAAGTAATTTCCTGACCATTTCATGGCGCCAACGGAATCAACACATTATATAAGTATGCATTAATATAGAAGGTTAACCAATAGTTTAATATTATTTTTTTAATTTTTTTAATATATATATATATATGTGTGTGTGTGTGTGTGAATATTTTTAGTTTTTTTTTTTATTTCTAGTTGTGTTGTAGCGTAAACAAAATTTACCAAGTCAAGTACGCTATTTGATTTATTAAAAACTGTGTTATCAGAAGATTTTGTCATCATGATAATGCATTATGGTGGTGATTGCAAGATTAGAGTTTGATATGAGGAGGATGCCATTTGAGATTTGGGAATGAGTTCGCTGGTATAATGAGGTGGGTTAAAAGTGGTTAAATATTTGAAATGTCCTTATATTATAGGGATTAGACAAAATTAATATATACATTTCTCAATAAATGTTTAACAGATTTATGAGGTATGGGGTTTGAGAATCCATATTTACAGCTCATCGGTAAAAAAATAAATATTTACAGCTCATTTTCTTATGGTTCTCATGCTATTTATTTTAACAAAAAATGCTTAATATATCATTTGGTACTTAAATTTGATATATTTTTTTTATTATGGTACTTGAGTTATTTTTTTATCTAATCTGGTATATATATTCGGCAAAAGTTATATATTTAGATACCTAAAGATAATTGTGTTAAATTTAGTATTTAATTTGAGTTTTAAGGTTGATTTGATGAAATTTTATTACTAATATTATTAAGTTTGAATTTTTTATATTTTTTAATAGAATAAATTTAGTTTTAATTTGTCAAATACAATCCGATGAATATGATTTAAATTGAATTTCAAGATTAAATTGATAAAAATTAATTAACCAACGTTATTAACTAACTATAATTTTTTTTATCAAATTAACTCAATTCAACACTTAGTACCAAAAAAAAAAAATTTAATTGGATATTTAATTAAGAAATCAGTAAGGTGGGACATCCAGGCCGGCAGCAAAATCTTGGTTCTACCACTTTGTTTGGCGCTTACAATGAAAATGACCTTCTTTATTTATTTATTAATTAATTAGCTGGCTTTGACGCGTATTAATTAAAAATGTTTAATTTCTCTTTTGTATGTATTCTAACTCACACAAACATTTAATTTTTTAATTAACAAATGGTAAATTTAGTCTTTAACATCTATATCTTTTATCAATTTAGTTATTGACTTTTTAAAAAAAGTCAAATTTTATCATGATTATTTTAAAAGGAGTAAAATTATTATTTTTAAATACGCTAGTCTACATGACAATTCGCGCATATTTTATGCTAGTTTTTTTGAATTTTTATTAATCTTATTTTTTTAAATTTATTTTTATAAAATTTAAATTATTAATTGATATGATGTATAGGACAAATAGTCTTATGTTAGTATCAAGTATGCGTTGACAATCACATGTATTGGCACGGCAACATCATTACAAAAAAATAATTTTTTAATCAATATTTTTGCTAAAAAAAGCTTTAACTCTTTTTTAAAATTAAAAGTCAAATTTAGCTAAAAACTAATGATCAAATTAACAAAAATTATACATAGTACTAAATTTATAATTATGCATTTCTTAATACTAAATAAAAATATACGTATACAAGTGACGGTGGACATGAGAATTCTTTTAAGATATTAAACTTTGAAATTAACTTTACTTTATTCTTAAAAAATAAAAATATTTGAAACTATAATCATTCAAACACTGATTAAACATGCATGCAAATGGAAACCCTAAAAGGAGACACTTATTTGGAGTTCTAAATACATACTTGTAATAAATGGTATGTATAGCAATAACATTATATTAAATATATTACCGTAAAAAATAATATATTAAATATTAAATGTAATAATGGATAAAAAAAATTTCACCATTTTCCATATATTTAATTAAATAAAAATTATTATATATGCCAATTGCCAACCTTAAAAAGTGTTTTAGGAATTAGGTTAACAAATCCAATAACTAGTCACTTATATCTATATATAATATATTTCCAACTTATGAAATATAATGTATTTTCTGTGCATATATTAGGGTAATTTTATATTTTAAAACATTAATTATTATATTATTTATTTTTAATCGAGTTATATTTTATAGGGTAAATTACACCAATAGTCATTCAATTTTGGGATAACTGACAATATGGTCACATTGGTTTCATTTTAATCACTCAACTTTAGAAAAACGACAAAACAGTCCTTTTTTCCGTTTTTCGTTACAAACGTAATGGCAAAGTGACATGGCAGCTGACGGCTTGCTTGGTGTCATTAACCGTCCAGCTGGCCGGTTAGCACCAATTTAAACAATTATATCAGCAGCCATTTAGGATTTATGCTGTAGAATAAGAAGAGGAAAAGAAGAAGAGGAGAAAAGAAAAAATGAAGATGCCTGGAGTGATTCCGATGCGCTCTTGTGGAAACCCAACCAAATTAAACACATCTTGGTGCAATGACAACTCAGGTAGGAGATTTTTTGGATGTAAGAAATTTGGGAGTGGGTTTCGAAAACCATATAATTTTTTCACCTGGTTTTGGTGTGTCGTTAGAAGCACAAAAAATAACATATCCCTATAAAATAACGAAAAGAATAGTATAAGAGAAGTAGGGTTAAATCCTCAGGGACTGGATTTGCACAACTTTTTGTTCCTTGAGATCCCGGGCACAGTTGTGCCCAAGAAAAAATAGCATACCTAGAAAAAAATAAAGAAATAGAATTAAAAATACGGAGGGGTTGAAATTGTATAAATTGAAATCGTAATTGTAAAGAGAAACAGAATTGAGAAAAGAAATTCTTTGATTTGAGAGATTCCTGCCTCTAGTTATCTCGATCCTCCTTAGGTTCAATCCTAGGCTTTAGGTGATCCTTGTCATGGCAGAATAAGCCAGTTATAGTGGAAGAGGACGCCTACGGCCACCAACTCCAATAAGATTTAGACTTATGATTTAAAGGAACCTGATTTTAGCCAACCTTCACTTTTGTGGGACTGTCTTACACTAGATCATTACTTCTTAATGGCGAATGCCACGCTATTTTGTCTTTTAGGCTCGACAACCATTGATGTAGTAAACTAACAAACCGACTGTGCAACCTTTCCAAAGCATACAAAGCGGCCGCTTTTGCACAAGATGAAAAGATCACTTTTGGAAGGACATAGACGGAAGCATCAATCCCTTAATGCAGAGAAATGATGAATACTCGTTGAGAAGGCTAAGTGCGGATTCTAAGCCTCATGAACCTTTTTTAGGGAATCTTAGTAACCTTTGGCTAGATGAGTTTAGTGGCTCATGCTTTTTGAGAAAAAAGAAATAAGTTTAGTCAAATGGAATTGTATTGAATAATAAAAGGAACAAAAGCTAAAAGCTTTAGAGAGATAGAGTTTTTTATAGAAAAGATGAGTGTCAATTTGTGTCAATCCATCCCCTATTTATAGTACATAAAAAACTTAGTTTGTTCTTATTTAAACTCTAAAAGATAAATGAAGATAAAAGCTGAAATTAAATCTAAATAATAATCCTAATAAAATTCAAATTTAAATAGAGTCTTATGTTTATAAATCACTTTTTTGAATTTTTGCCCCCAAGTCTTCCACACTTTGTATTTTTGGCACCACTTTTTTCCTATTTTGCATGCTAGCCCATTTTGTCTTCAAATTCATGATTTTTGCCCCTGAATTTCCTTTTACCTGTAATTTAGTTCCTACAAGATAAAAAACCATAAAAATCCCAAGGTAGTAGGATCATACTCAAAATATATATGCAATTAACGCATAAAAGTATGTCATTTTAGAGTATTATCATATTCCCCCTATTTAGCCCATGCTTGCCCCCAAGCATGGTTCTTAGCCCACTATGTAATTTAGATTTTGTAATGAAAGAAGTATCACTCCAAAGTTTTATAAAAATTAGGCATAATGCATATGAAAATAAAGAAAGCCTTTAACTTGCTTTAAGTACAACCGAGAAAGTATTCCAATTTAGACACACAAAAATTAAATCGACTTGAATTATTTCCTGAAAATTAGGTAATTTACTAAACTTACCAAGACACCCTAGTGCTAGATTCGGGTTTTCGTTAACCCTAGTGTTAAGCACTTCTTCTGGTGGATCTACTCCTATTCTTTCGTTTTCTAGTGTTTGAGTAGGGTTTTCGTTAACCCTAGACTTAACTTCCTCGCCTGCTTCTATTTCTAGAAATGGGTTACTCTGAGTCCCTAACACCTCTAACTGCTTTTTACGTAACTTTGTTTCCTTGCGATTAGCTCTCGCAGTCTTCTCTATTTTTGAATCAAACGCAAGAATACCTGGAGTAGATTTGGTCATAATAAACAAATGAAACAAGATTAGTACGTTACCAGTCCCTAGAAACAGTGCTAAAATTTGGTGTGTCGTTTGAAGCACAAAAAATAATTTATCCTTACAAAATAACGAAAAGAATAGTATAAGGGAAGTAGAGTTAAATCCTTAGGGACTGAATTTGCACTTCTTCTTGTTCCACGAGATCCCAAGCATAGTCGTGCCCCAAAAAAAGTAGCGTACTTGGAAAAAAATAAAAAAATTAAAAATATGGAGGGGTTGAAATTGTATAAATTGAAATCGCAATTGTAAAGAGAAACAAAATTGAGTAAAGAGATTTTTTGATTTGAGAGATTCCTACCTCTGGTTATCTCGATCCTCATTGGATTCAATCCTAGGCTTTAAGTGATCCTTGTCATGACGTAATAAGCCAGTTATAGTGGAAGAGAACGCCTACGACCACTAACTCTAGTTAGATTTTAGACTTACGATTTAGATGAACCTGACTCTAGCGAACTGTCATTTTCATGGGACTGTCTTACACTAGATCATCACTTCTCAATGGTGAATGTCACGCCATTTTGTCATTTGGGCTCGACAATCATTGATAACGAACCGGTTGTGCAACATTTCCAAAGCTTACAAAGCGGCCGCCTTTGCACAAGATGAAAAGATCACTTTTAGAAGGACATGGACGGAAGCATCAGTCTCGTAATATGGAGAAACGATGAATACTCATTGAGAAGGCTAAGTGTGGATTCTAAGCCTCATAAACCGTTTTTGGAGAATCTCAATAACCTTTGGCTAGATGAGTTTAGTGGCTCATACTTTTTGGGAAAAAAAATAAGTTTAATCAAATGGAATTGTATTGAATAATAAAAGGAACAAAAGCTAAGAGCTTTAGGGAGACAGAGTTTTTATATAAAAGATGAGTGGCAATTTGTGTCACTCCATCCCCTATTTATATACATAGAAAACTTAGTTTGTTCCTATTTAAACTCTAAAAGATAAATAAAGATAAAAACTGAAATTAAATCTAAATAATAATCCTAACAATAATCCTAATAAAATTTAAATTTAAATAGAGTCTTATGTTTATAAATCAAGTCTTTGAATTTTTGCCCCCAAGTCTTCCATAATTTGTATTTTTGGCACCACTTTTTTCCTATTTTGCATGCTGGCCCATTTTATCTTCAAATTTATGATTTTTGCCCCCGAATTTCCTTTTACCTGTAATTTAGTCCCTATAAGAAAAAAACCATAAAAAGCCCAAAGTAGTAGGATCATACTCAAAATATATATGCAATTAATGCATAAAAGTATTTCATTTTAGAGTATATCAGGTTTGACCCATTATTGACGCCCCTGTTCACAAATTGTGTTGTTGGGTCTTTTGAAAAAAATGAGGACATTGGAGGATAAAAGGAGGAGGGGGAGAAAAAATATGGTTTTTGGTGCTTGTATTTGTAATTGTGTTGTTGTTGTTGTTAGCACTAAAAACCATCTTATGTTTTGTAATATTGTTGCTGATATAATTTTTTGTTATTCATTCATGGCTGCTAGTATACTGCTGGTATACATGGCTAACCGACTTATTTGTTGTTGCTTACAAACTTCAAAGTTGAAAGACTTGAAATGGGAGAATACGTGGTTGTCGCTTACAAATTGTAATATTGTTGTTCATGTTTTGTAATATTGTTGTTGCTTACAAATTGTAATGGGAGAATATATGGTTAATGTAATGGTCTGGTATTCTCACACATTTGATTTCATTTCAAAGTTGAAAGACTTGAAAGAATGTTTAATCTTTATTTCATTTGTATTTCTCAATGCTCATATGTTAAAAGAGATAAAACAGATGAAAAAAATAGAAATATTTGTATTTCTCAGCTCTCACACATTTGATTTCATTGCCAAATTGCATGGATCAATGCTCATATATTAAGGCCAAACGCCAAACTATTTGTAAAAGGAAGGAATGGAAAATTATTGCCAAATTTGCCTACAATTCAATAAAATTGATTAGATGTGAATTGTAGGAAAAATTACAAAAAAATTCAGTGATTATTTGCCTAAGTTTAGATAACAATAGCAATCATAGGCAAATTTACAAAAAATAATCTGCTTAAGTTAATAAATCAGTAGCATGTATAGGCAAATTTACACAATTTCAAAAGGGTAACAAAATAAAGTCCTGTTCATAATGTCTTCATTGGTCTTTCACAGATGACTCATGAGTAGAAGGCATCCATCTAACAATGGTTGGTTTCCTCTTCAATGGGAGCTTTTCTCTTGGGGTAGCATCTTTTTGGTGAGTTGAGGCAGATTGTTGATAAGTTTAGGCAGTTTGTAACTGAGTGGGGGTAGCTTCCTACTGAGTTGGGGTACTCTCTTGCTGATTTGGGGTAGCCTGTTGTTGAGTTGGGGTAGCCACTTAGTTGTGAACACAAACTTTGTGTCTTCTGACCTACAGGTATAAGTGAAATCCATCAAATTAATTCATAACTTAAGTAATATAATAAGCAAAGGCAAATGACTTATTAGAATGTTTTGGCCAACTTCCCTTTTCGCAACTCCTCTTATTGTGGCCTATTTTGTTGCATTTACTGCACCTCATATCCACCTTTCTCTTGCTCAACCTTTCAGTTGTTTTCGGTTCATCATGTTATTTCCTTCTCACCTTAATAGGTCTACCAAGTGGCATTCTTAGTATAGAAGGCAGTATTGGCAGTAAGTAGGGGTTTACCTTGTTAAAGCATTTGGAAAGATTATTCACCAACATGTTAGACTGGCTCCTAATGAAGAAGTGGGACCTTGACCAGTGAGTAGGGTTTTTTCCCTTCAACCAATCATAAGCATGTTGATTGGTGTTCTTCAGTTCAGCCATGACATCCTCAAAATCCCTTAGAGTGCTTACTTTGGCAGCTTTCCAAAGCAAATCTTTCAATTCTTTTATTCAAAAACCAACCTTCTTGAAATTGGCATGTAGGTATCTAACACAATGTCTTGTTTCTACATTAGGAAGCAACATATATGTTGCTTCTAAAAGTCCCTACAAATAAAAAAATATAGTTTAATTCTTTGACAAACCCTAAACAGAAACAACATAAAACAAAATAAACAAATATAGTTTTACCTTTTGTTTGTCAGACATGAAAGATATGTAGTATGAGCTCACAATTTCCATATCTAGTGCAAGCAACTCCAAGGACCAAAGCCCTGATGCTTGGTTTTCACTTTCAACAGCAGCATATGCAATAGAATAGTTGTCATTATTTGTATCTATCCCAACAGTTGCAAGTAAGTAGCAACTATAGTAGCCCTTTAAGAAACATCTATCTAAACCTATTATCCTCATACAACCAACCCTATAGCCATCTTTACATGCCTGCAGATAGACATACATCCTTTGAAACAACTTGTTATCTAGATAATAGGTTGTTGTTGTTCCCTCATTTTGGGTATTAACCTCTAACGAATACTTATAAATCTTCTCATGTTGAGCCTTATGAGCTCCTCTAATTAATTCCAATGCCCTAAGTTTATCCTTCACACATTTGGTTAGTGAGACTAGGTAATAGAAATCTCTTTTGACATCTTATTTCAATGATTTCAGAGAATAATCAATATCAACAATGAATTTTTCTTTATAATGTTGACCTATCTAAGCTGAGGTTACATTCTTATTTTTATAGACTTTAGACCAAGTATGGTTAGGGTTTGAACTCCTAATTTGCCAAGTCTAGTCAGTAAGGTCATTAAGGTTTAGTCTAGAGGCCCATATGAACCAAGAATATTTTTCACTGCAGACTGCCTTTAACCTTTATAGATCATTTTTGGGAAACTTAATAAAATAACTATTCAACCTACCATACTGCTTGACAGGTTCTTTTAGACTGTCTTTGGACTTAAATAACATTCCAATCTTAAGTCTAGGATTACTCATGTCGTTGTCTGGGTTGCACTCAAGCCAATTTTGGCCATCTGAGTCAGATTCATGTGCACTATCCAATCTCTCAGAATCATCACTATACATAGTTTACCTACTTCTATATCATCCATGTTTAAACCATCTAAATTAACCCTTATCCCATTAGACACATCACTTTCAGATACATCACTAACAGACACATCATTACCAAACACATCAAAATTAGACACTTCTTTTTCAATCTCATAAAATTGTCATAAACTAAACCTGCCAAACAAATTACTCATCAATAAAGGCAGACAACAACCAAACCATTTATTTAATACAACATAGGCAAACACTTTAACCATTTCTATCAAACAATAACCAATACAAAATCAATTTAATATAAACACAACCATTTCTATCATGCACATGATAGATAATAACCAAACACTTTAACCCTAAACCTAGGCAATGATAGACAATAACTAATACAATATAGAAGGTAAATAACAAATTTGATATTGTCATTCATACAATATAGTAGCTAGGATACAAATAATGGCAGATACAAACAATAAACATCAGTTTGATACAAACAATAAACACTATGCACATGGCATACCATACATTGTATTTGCCATTCATTTTAATAACCAGACCCTAAACCCCATGTGAATAAAAAATAAAATCAAAATCTATCATGCACATTAATAATAAATGAAACCAAAATCGAAATAACCTTAAATCCAAAATCAAAATAAAAAAATAAAAACAAAATAGAAATAATCCAAAATAAACCTAAATTGAAAAAACCCTAAATCCAAAAAATAAAAAACTAAATATAGAAACTTACCCGTTACAGTGGATGTAACAACATTGGCAGCTTCTTTTCTATTGACCATTGTCGTTGAGAACCAAAAACACTGATAAGTTTCTGGTTTTGTCTTGTTTTCTCCCCAAACGGAAAAGACCAATCGATTTCTAACCCTAGACCTTATTAATCGATTATCGAATCGATATTCTAACCCTAAACCAACCCAAATCACGATCAATTTTTTATCAAATGATTTTCTTTTCCTCCTCCCCTTAATCACAACCAGTTTCTATTTTTTTGCCCTAAACCAACATAACCTTTCAGTTTTTTCCCCAAACCCGTCCCAAACCTTGACCCTTCAGCTGGTTCACCAATGTGGCAAGTTAATTGGCCACATCAGCTAGTTAACTTGCCACATCAGCGATCCAGTTAAGACACTAACGAAAAATGTTAATCAGTGATTGTTTTGTCACTTTTTGATAGCGTTAGTGATTTTTTTGTCATTTTTCTAAAGTTGAGTGACTGTGAAACCAAGACGACTGTTTTGTCAGCTACCCCAAAGTTGAGTGGCTGCTGGTGTAATTTACCCTATTTTATATCTTATAACTAGCTTGCATCCCATCTTGTGAGTTTATTGTATTTAATATCAAAAATATATTTAACAAAACCATATTTTTAATATTGAATAGATTTATAGTTAATATAATTTTTTAAATTTAATAGGAAATATATTTGTTTTTTTATTATGTTTTAAAAAATTAGTAACTTTTACCATTTAAACTTTTGTTTTTTATTTATTTATTTTAAACTGTTTTAAATTTGAAAACATTTTCAAAATTTTATTTTTAGTTTTGATTGCAGTTTAATTTTTAAACATTATTATTAAAAATATAAATATGTTTGTAACATAGTATAAAAATATTTTAAATAATAATAGTGTTTTGTATTGTACTTAGACCTACTAATGGACCGGTTTACCTGTCCATTTCCAAAAGTCCGTTCGAAAAGTGGGAAGGTTGAGCAAACATATAGACTCAAAAAATAGGTTTGAACAAAAAATAAAGTCTGTTTTCTAAAAGGGCCGAGCCAGGATTTTTTGGCCTGGGCCTAACCCGAATTAGTTGTTTTGTTGTTTTGCTATCATTTTGTTGCTATTTTGCTATTATATTGCTACTATTTTGTTGTTATTGTTTAGATATTATATAACTCTTATTTTATTGTTAATTTTGATACTATTTTAGAAGCATTTGCTCGCTAAGTTGCAATAGTGTTATTTAGGTATAAAGACTTTTTATTTTATGTATTTTTAATTTGTTGAAAAATATTTATTTTAATGTTGTAAATGTATTTGATGTATTATATTTCTAAATTTATTTTTATATAAAAAATAATCTAAAAAAATTAATACGGGTAGATCGACTCAAGCTCGAATTTAACATTTTTAATCTGGACCGAACTTAAGTAAAATTTTATGCTATTTTTTGAAATGAGCTGATCTTGAACTAAACCTAAAGTTTTGTATCATTTAGGCTATATATATCTACACAGACCTTGTCCACCTACTGGATAGCAAATAAATAAGTCAGATCTGCAAAGCTTATAATAAAAGTGTAATAACAGCATTAATGTTGATTTACAAAGCAACAAAGAAAATAGCCATTAGTTAATGAATGAACAAATGGCCTCAGTTGCAGAAGAATTGTGCATTTTAGATTTTCAATAAATGCTTCAATCACATGCAAAGAATCAGAAGAAAATAAAACCCCTCTTTCATGAAATGGATTCCTTGGCTTTTTGAGTCTCGAAATTGAACCTTTTTTTTTTTTTGTATTTTTTATCCACTTTACTTGTCTTTGGCTGGTTTGTGTTGCAGTTATATGAGACCAAGAAACCAGCATGTCGACCAGCAAACGAATCAAAGAAGGAAGGTAAATAAAGCTTGAAAGATGGATTTTGGACTTCTTCCCCATTTTGACGGTGAAGATGAACTTTCTTTATCTGCAGTCAACAAACCTTTAACTTGATCTCCCGGTTTCCCCTGATCAACATAAAAAGTACTAGATCATGCAACACCCATATTGCAGGTGAAGAAAAAGAATTCTAGTGGTTTTAGTTTTTTTTTTTTTTTTGCCAATTTAATTAGTATCGGATGAATTTGTAACACCAACTTAACTAGGAATATTAGTAGTAATATAGATGATGCTAGTGGTTGAATTACCAAATATAGCTCGGGACAGGGGAAGAGGTTACAACTAACAAATATTGCTAGTACTCGAACTTAAAACCTACTAAATACCACCTCTTTAGGGTGGCTGCATGAACAAAATGCTGCTATGGTGGATTTAAATAAATTATTCTTGTCAAAAAGAAAAGAAAACAACTTGGCTCAGTTAATGAGGCTTGAAAACTGATATTGGTAATTATCAGAGAGCCAGATGAACATCTTCTGGATATGTGATAAGTTATGAAGCCATTAAAATAAGGATATGATTTTACCTCAGCAGCATCCTTAAGCGGTCCCCAACATTCCAAGCGATTGTACTTGGGCAAACTGGAATGAAAGTAAACACATACTAAAGCATCCATTAGCTCAGGGTGTTCTGCGAAAAGGACTGAATCTCCATGAAGCACAGCTTTAAGTACCTGCAGCAAGAGTTCGGCAAGTATTACCATTTACCACCATCAAAAAGGCTAGATGACGGAAAAGGCGATGTCAAAGTTGACAATATAGAAGCCGAGTTCGGACACCTGAATCATATGGGGGAGGAAAACTTACCAAAGGTAATTCCTTGGAGAAAATGTGGTATCTAAACTCAGCAGCAACGTCAAGCAAGAGATTTGGACCGCTTACAAAACAATGCACATTCAGAAACATGGTTTCTTTCACTTTCTTCCACTCAGCAACCACATCATCATTGTTATACCACCCTTTCAACTGCCATGGAAAGCATGCAATTTGTAAAAGCACCACTGATTAGATGTCCCAAATCAAAGTTCTTATATTCACAAAAAGGTTACTGCATACTAAGAAACAAATGGAATTCGAACCTGATCAAGGTTGATGACATTTGAGATGGTCAATGTTAAGTTAGCAGTGAAGTCACAGTGGGAGAGGATGTAGGTTCTTGGGATTATTGCAGAATAACTTTTTAGCCCCTCTCCCATGAAGACAACTTTGAGTTTTGAAGCTTCGAAAATTGCTGTAGGAACCAAAAGCCTTGCAGCCTGGAAACTAAGGATGTCAAATTGCTAGTCATTTGGGAAATTAAGGACCTTTACTAATAATTGCAGCAGACTAAGCATAATGAATGGTTTACATCTTCTTGAAGACATTCAATGAAGTTGAACAATCACATAAGAACTGAATCAGATATTTTATATTTGCCATCACTGAATAGCCTAATATATGATATGGTTTTCTCATTGTAGACAGAACCTATATGTTCACAAGGATGTCTATACCAGCAGAGATGAAAGGGTATTGTTCACCAACAGTCTAAGCAAAGTAGCAGCAACCCAAATTGATAGAACAAATGATAGCCAAAGGCTCATGAACAAATTCTATGCAGATTTTAGAACTACAGCAAAAATGCCATTTTCATAAGCAAATTGCAGGTCAAGAACAAATTAATTGTCATAATCCAAATAATTCTCATGTTGCTAGACTAAACTATCAAAATTCCAAATATACAACTCCATCTAACATTTATATAGCAATGCCATTACAAAACAAGGGTTTCTAGATGAAAAAGGAAAGAAGAACACCTCAGAGACAAGGGTATTGTAGGAGGCTCTAACAGGACTGCTAATGGAAGAAAGATGTACTTGAAAAGGCCTGGGTTCTCTGTTCTTGGCACCAAAGCCTCTCAATGTTACTGAAGGTGAAAAGGAAGCATAGTAAGCATAATGGCAGGCCATGGAACAAGCATAACCCACACTTTCTCTTCTTCTTCATTGTTCAAAACCCACCATTGTCTTCTCTGAGAGCTTGTTTCTTAGAGAAAGAATGAAAATGAATGGTATGATTGATGGGGTAATGTGGAGAATTGATGTTCAGAGAAATTGGTTCTTTGGGTTCATGTGGATTTGTGATTCATAAGACCCCACTAGTCAAAAATCTGTCAAGGCTATCTTTCATCCACACATATGTTTTATTGCTTTTTAAAAAAACATTGCCTACTGGGAATTGTGATTGGCTGTTGGAGTTGGAACGTTGCGCCATGTCATCAACATTTCTAGAAATTTTGATAACTTTTGGATAATGTAATGACGTGGCCTTAGTTCATTGATTCAATTTTGCATAGCCTACCCAGCAGCTCAAAATCTAATTCTGTTGGAGAAAAGCTAGAGAGTTTTTTGACTTCTCAGTTTCATTTTACAAATCTTCTAAAGTAAAACACGTCTAAAAACATCTTATAATTTCTAAGTTTAAAAACATCTTATAAACTTTCCAGAGATATATTTACATTGTAAATTATAATAAAAAGATAATTATATCATTTTTATTTTTTATCTATGTACTTTTTAGAGGTTGCAAATGGGTTCTCGAATTGAGTTTATTTCGGATTTAGATATTTTTGACTTTTGATCAGTTTGGGTTCGAATTTTTCAAGTTTGTATCTTTTTCATATTCAAGCTCGAATAAAGTTGGACAGGTTCTGACGGATTCAGATAATTTTAAAATTTCTAATTTATAAATATTTTAATTTCAAATATAATAATTTATTTTATTTTTATACAATAGCAATGCAATTCAAATTTGTTTGTAAAAAGTATAAATTATATATGTATATATTTAACAGAGCTCTTTTATATAAAATAATTAAGGTGATTATTGTATGTAAAATGTATTATTCTATGATATTATATGAATTGACGTAAATATTTTATTATTATATTATATTGACAATTGAATAAATTTTTATCTTTCTTATTAAATTTATAAATCTAATACTCATATTCTAAAATATTTATTCCAAAACTCAAAATAAACTAATTAACATTATAGTCCAAACCTCAGGTCTAAATAAAAATAAAAATAAAAATCAATACCCAAATACAACTTGAAAAAGTTAAAAGCCCAATTCAAAATCTAACTTAATAAAAATAATATTTTAATAACATATTGAATTTTTAATAATGTTTTACGCATGACTAGTTATAGTTATAAACATGTATTTTAATATACTAAATTGCACATAACTATTAATATTATATCTTTTATTATAATCTATAATATAATAATAGTTATATATATATATTAATACTTATAAAATATATTATTTCATTATGTAATACTATATCACATACTATAATAGTAGTTCATAATATATTTATTAGTATCATATATTATTGTTTGAAATATGCTTTTAAGTCCCTATAGATTTCGTAAATTAACACTCTTATTATATATCATATAATGCTACTAATTTGTATACAGTGCAATGCACGGATTGATGGTATGTATCAATTAGTATCAATTAAAATATATTAATTTATTCGTTATAATTTTTTAAAAATGTTATAAAATTTTAAAAATAATATTATTAAGAAAATAAAAAAAATAAATATAAATGTTTGGCATTTTCATCAATTTTAAATAATATTGAATATATTTAATGATAATTTTATCTAATTAGCTATACTTTAATAAATTTTTTTAATGTTCTATATTTAACAAT
This sequence comes from Gossypium hirsutum, assembly GCF_007990345.1. Taxonomy (NCBI): domain Eukaryota; kingdom Viridiplantae; phylum Streptophyta; class Magnoliopsida; order Malvales; family Malvaceae; genus Gossypium; species Gossypium hirsutum. The sequence continues at coordinate 11,661,440 of NC_053438.1, forward strand.
AATAAAATAGTTTAAAGAGATGCATAATTTATAAATTTAAAAAGGATTGAAAAATTAAAAAAAAAATTCTCTAAAAATGAAAAAAATATAATTTAAAATAAATACTAATAAACTTCACCTGAAGTATAAAATAGATAAATGCATAATTAATTTTTTTTGGCCTATATTAAAATAGAATAAATATAAAATTCTTTTACTTATTTTCTATTCAATCCATCCACTTCTAATCTTTTTCAAATTAATTCATAGTGGTTGTCAAAATATTTTAGAGTTGCAATTTTTCAAAAAATTATAAAATTACTGTAAACATTAAAATATTAAAAATAATTTGAATAAAAATTAAATATAATAATACTACTTTATCATCTATTAAAATAATGTTTCGAATTTAATGTATATGGGCATCCTAAACTTAGGAAAATATAGAGGTCATGTGTCGTGACAATGAATTGAAGCAGACGTTAAAGCTTCCAATGTTCAATACTTCAAACTGCAAAAATAAGAAGAGCACAACCGCCTTTTCCAGTTGCAAATGTGAAAATGTGCCATGATTACAAAAATTGACTACTCAATTTTTATTTTTTATTCTTACTCTAAGATTACTTATATGATAATTAATATTAATTTTGTTATTATTATATAATAGTTAGTAATATATTTAAAAATATTTTTAATTTTAATTTAATAATATAATTAGCAAGTAATTGAGTCTTAGCTCGATTGGCATAAATAATGTTATCAACATAGAAGCACGTCGGTTCGAGTGTGTTGAAGCGTATTATCCTTCTATATATAGGTTGGGAAGGGACCTTCAAGTTGAAATATGATTTTGTTATTAATGCTATCATACCCCATCGAGCTGCTGGTTGCACCTTTGCCATAAGAGCTTGGCAGGTCACTAAGCAAGTATTCAGCTTCTTCTCCTACTAACTTACTTTGACTCCAAGGATGTTTAGGCATTGCTTGCAGTCCTGCTAATTCATGGGCAACTTCCTTCGTTGTTGGCCTTTCCTCTCCATTCACTTTCACACATCTCCTAGCTAAAGCTGCTACTTCCTTAAGCTGCTCAACATTTTCATCGTTAAGCACTCGAGGATCGAGGATGTCGAGCAGGCGGTTTTCTTTCATCAAAGAAACGAAGTACATTGCCAAAACTCGATTTTCTCCCGATCTTTAGAAACAGACCACTTTTTGTCCTGTTAACAACACCATAAACACAACCCCGAAGCTGTAGACATTGCTCTTTTCAGTAAGAAGGCTTGTAAGCATTTATTTAAAATCAATTTAGTTAGAATATTTTAATGAAAAAGAAATTGATTTAAAAAACCTTAGTATATATAATTAAAATTTAAAATAAAGTTTTAAAAATTAACTAAAAAATTATTAAAAAAACAAAAAAAAGTTAAAAATATATAATATATATTATTATATTCTAAAATGCTTGTATATTGTTGAAGATACTGGTAATTGGCTAAATAACAGAAAGCTATTCGTAGTAATTAGATTAGTTACTAGTTAGCAGTTAGTTGAAAATAGGCTATTGTTAGGGATCGACCCGATTAAGCAACAAGTAACAAAAAATAGCGGAATAAATTGAGAAATTGAACACAAAAATTTAACGTGGAAAAATCACTCCAAAGAGGATAAAAATCACGGGCAAAGATAATTTTACCATAATGGCAAAAGAACGAAGAGTTCAAAGATGGAGATAAAACTAAATCTCAAACCCCGAAAACAAAGAACCCTCAAAACGTAAACACAAAATTCTCTAAATGTGTCATGAGTTCTAATCTCAAAATAGGGTGTTTTTTCTAAGGTTGTAAAAGAGTCTACTTATAGGCTAAATTCATATGTCAAATAATAATAAAATAATCTAAACTAATCAGTGTTTGATTGAAACAAATAAACAGAGTTTAACTAGAAGATTATTTCTTAAATTTGACTGAAAATAGGAGTCATACTTAACAAATCTCCAACTTGACTCATATTTCTACAACGCCATATTTGACAAAGCCCGCCACGAGCCTATCTTGAACTATGCAGGGAATTAACTGAGTCGAATCTGTGCTTAGAAACTGGAAGATTTCTAGCCTTCAACTTGTACACTGCCAAATCAAAACTAATCCGGATCTGATTTTCACGAACACAGTGCCCTAATTTTTCAAAACCTGCATCCAAAAGAGAACCTCTCTTCAACGAAACTGCCATACATTTTTCCCTCCAATGACCAAGTTGCCTCCGCTCTAAACGAGTTGAATTCGACTTTGTAACGGGCGAGGGACGTCCGATTTCACCGGTCACTGTAGAACCTTCCAGAATATAAAGACTAACAGTTCTTTTACCTTTTAACAAAACGAGAGCTCCACGAGATACTTTCATGTCGGTTGACTCGATGTTGATTCGGCATCCTTTCAAGTCTAAAATACTCAAGGAGATGAGATTCTTTCCTAAATCAGGTACATACCTGACATCTGAGAGTGTCTTAATCGTCCTTGATGGGTGTCGAATCCACCAATATAAACCTACGCCTTAATCTTGCAATAAGCAGTATAGGGAGTAGGGTCGATCCCACAAAGACTGGGTTTACTGCAAATTGTTACTCTCTTGACTAGATTTATGTCGGGGCAGCTGTCGTGCCCAAGACGTTCAGGGGGATAAAAATTTGAAAACCTGAAATTAACAGAAAAATAATGTCAAAAGTAAAAGTTGAAAACAGAATAATAAGAACCGTGAAATAAATTTTAAGAAGAATTAATTAGAATGAGCTCAGCTTTAGGCGCGAATTTTCCTCGTCTTTGAACCGATCCTCGAAATTGGATGAACTCCTCTTTTCCAATAAGCTAGTTATAGCTACCAATGACGCCTCGGACACCAACTCTTCCTTGTGTAAACTAGTTACGGAACATCCAATAACTAACTCTTACCGATCGAACAACCACGAAACGTTTGTGATTTAGAACTCCGGCAGCTTTGCGTTCTAGAAGAGCCTAGCTCCAACCAATGCCCTCAACCGTGTGGGACATTTAAATCCGGTTACTACTTCCCTTGACGGAACCAAACAGCAGCCTCCACTTGGCATGCTAATGTGTTCACAGAAAACCGATTAGAAACGTTCTTTTCGGAATTCCAACTGTACGTCTAATCACACCAAATCAAACGACATCTTTCTTGACTTAGTGTTGATCTGACTTTATGAGCTGACAAAATCATACTCTTAATCCAGAGAAGTAATAAGTACTGGAATTTTAGGAGTTAAATGGCTCAGGTTCGTAACTCACGGGTTTTGACGAGGTTAATTTCGGCGTAAAGCTGAAAATGAGTTTAGTTGGCTAAGGTTTGGGACATGTTGGTATTTGAAAAATTAATTAAGGTAAATGGGTGAAAAAGGTGGGTGATGTGATTGAGTATGGGAGTTGGAATATATTAAAGTGGGGTGGTTGAAAAAGGGAATTTGAAAAAAAAAAGTTGTAAATGGTAACTAGTAACAAGCTGGAAGTTTTAGGAATTGAAAGTTAAAGAAACTAAAGTCAATAAAAAAATTTGTGAAAAGTTGAAAAATAAAGGTGAAATGGATGGTTGGCTACTGGAACTATTAAATTGAAGGAAAACAAGCTAAGAAATAACAAAGGCTACGTGAGAAAGGAGAGAATTGAAAGACAAAAGCTAAAATATTTTTTGATTGATGAAATGATGACCAATACAAGCTCTATTTATACTAGTTGATTTACTAAATTAGGAGCCAACTAGTCATAGGAAATTAAGGAAAAATATCCCATAATAAAATAACTCAAAAATTTCAGCTAATTAATCTTGGAAAAATTCTTCTTTGGCCCTCCTTCTTTACTTCTTTCTTCAATCTAGCCCGATTGTTTCCTTTTTCTTCTATTTAGCCCCAAATTGCATTCCTGCACAAAATTCAATAAATATGGCAAAATTAGTGGTGCATTCTCATAAATTAACCAAATTAATTACATAAAATATGTAACTTTAGCATTTAATCAATCGTGTATCCTAATTTTAACAGTACCAATACCAATTACTTTACTAGATGAATCGTTTCCCATGCGCACAACTCTACCTTCAACCGAACTGTATGTGGAGAACCATTCTCTATTGGGACACATATGGAAAGAACATCCCGAATCTAGGATCCACTCGGACGTGAACTTAGAGTTATCGCTCGTTGACACTAATAAGAAATCATCACCGCTTTCATCAATCAAATTAGCACCAGCTACATCTTCCTCGTTACTCTCGGCAACTCTTTTATTTCGTAGTTTATAACAATCTACTTTGACGTGACCTAACTTTTTACAATAGGGACACCTTTTGTCTCATTTCTTTGATGCCATCAAAATGGAAGCTTGCCTATCTGCGTTGCTATCCAAATGAAGCTCATTGTTGAGTTTGTCTCTACTCAACAAATGACCCTTCACATCTTCGAACGAGAATTTGTCTCAGCCATAAATCAGGGTTTCTCTGAAAGACTTGTATGAAGGGGGTAAAGAGCACAATAATAACATAGCTTGATCTTTATCATCAATATGAACCTCAACATTCTTTAAATCATTTAAAAGAGTAATGAATTGACTGATGTGATCTCTAAGAAGCTCACCTTCTTTCATGCGAAACGTAAATAGACGTTGTTTCAACACTAAACGATTAGCCAGAAACTTAGTCGCATAAAGAGTTTCTAACCTTTTCCACAAGGAGGATGAGGTTTTCTCCATCAATACATCCTGCAATATCGTATTGTCGAGGTACAACTGGATTGCAGACAAGGCCTTTTCATCAAGCTCTTCCCATTCTGTTTTATTTAGATTCTCAGGCTTTTTCCGATAACAATCTTTTTCAAACCGGATTGAACTAGAATTGCCATCATCTGAACTTGCCATAGATTGAAATTTGTCTCACCATTGAACTTCTCAATTTCTAACCTTGTTGCTGCCATATATGAATGGGCTGTTCTATAAAATTTGAACTAGCTCTGATTCCACTTGTTAGGGATCGACACGATTAGGCAACAAGTAACAAAAATAGCGGAATAAATTAAGAAATTGAACACTCAAATTTAATGTGAAAAAAACCCCTTCAAAGAGGATAAAAAACCACGGGCAAAAATAATTTTACTATAATGGCAAAAGAACGAAGAGTACAAAAGATAGAGACAAAACTAAACCCCAAACCCCGAAAACAAAAAACCCTCAAAACGTAAACATAAAATTCTCTAAATGTGTTATGAGTTCTAATCTCAAAATGGGGTTTTTTTCTAAGGTTGTAAAAGAGCCTATTTATAGGCTAAATTTATATGTCAAATAATAATAAAATAATCTAAACTAATCAGTATTTAATTGAAACAAATAAATAGAGTTTAACTAGAAGATTATTTCTCAAATTTGACTGAAAATAGGAGTCATACTTAACAGCTATAAAACATCTTGCTATTGTAATTTAAGAATGAGGCAATATACTTTTCATTCAGATACAATACTGGTCTAGCTTGTAGTTCACCGGTTGTTGGTCATCTCTGACACTTTCAACATGGCATCAGAGCTAGCGCCGATTGTCTAATTCCAGGGATGATAATTTTTTGCTATAATGGCAAATCTTTTTGAAGGACTTATTGATTACAATCATCCTCTTTATTTACATCCATCTGATACACAAAACACTTTTCTGGTTTCTCATCAGCTCATTGGAGTTGACAACTATAATATTTAGAGTCGTGCGATGCGAATTACGTTGATTGCAAAAAATAAATTGGGTTTCATTAATGTTTCTTGTTCCAAAGATTTATTGGCAGAAGATTTGTACTCATAGTGGGAGCGATGCAACGCTATCGTGTTATCTTGGATATTGTACACGATAAGCAGAGAGCTCTCTGCAGGTATCATTTTGCTTCAAGTGCAACAGTAGTTTGGTAGGATCTTACCAAGCGATTTAACAAGACTAATAGTTCAAGAGTCTACTTCTTGCATTGAGAAATTTCTTCCCATCTTTGAGGAATTGCTTTGATTTCAACCTATTTCACCAAGCTCAGGTTGTGATGGGATGAGTATAATTCCCTAGTTCTCGTTTCTTCTTGTGGTTGTGTGCAAACTAAACAGGTTATTGATCACATTGCGTAGTAGCGTTTGGAGTTGTTTGGAGTCAAATTTTATTGATGGGTTTAAATGAAACTTATGGTGTTGTTTGAAGTCAAATTTTATTGATGAACCCCTTGCCTATGGTCAATCAAACATATTCCATGCTCATGTAAGGATAATCACAAAGGCTGTATGTATCAGGTCTAGTTGTTGTTGATCCCACCTCTTTATATTCAGTAATTGTCAATCTATATATAAATCGACTTAATGGTGTGTGTGATTATTGTAAAGTTTAGGGCCATAAGAGAGAAGTTGTTATAGACTAATTGGATATCCACCTGATTTCAAGTTCACTAAGAAGCGTTTTATGTCTGGGGCTGGTGCAAACAACGTGGTAACAAACAAAGGGACAGTGGTTGATAGCAGTGTGCCCAACAACAACATTCGAAGCTCTCTTGGTATGGTTCAAGCACCTGGGTTCACACAGGAACAATATTAGAAAATATTAAGCTTGTTGAATAAAGAATCTTTGGTCGAGACGACTACAAATATGGCAATTGGTGCAAATTTAGCAGGTATGAGTACATCTTGTGAATGGATTTTAGATACTGGTGCTCCTAATCACATGCTTTCTAGCTTCCAACACCTTGAATTTCCTATTGCATGCACTTCTAATTCACCAAGTGTTCGTTTACCAAATGGCTCCTCCACACCCATGACACATATAGGATCGTATACCCTCTATCTCGGTGCCACTCTTAAAAATGTGTTACATGTACCTGATTTTCAATATAATTTCATTTTTGTTTCAAAACTTACCAAGGATTTGCATCGTTTTGTTACATTTTACTCACACTTTTGTATTTTTCAAGACCTCTCAAATGGCATGATGAAGGGGATTGGTAGGGAACATGGCGGCTTTTATATTCTTCATTCTTCCCTAGCTACATTATCTTCAACTCACGTACCTTCGTCAACAGCTAATTCTTTTCATACAACTATCGATAGTTCTTTTATCTGGTATGTGCGACTCAGCCATGCTCCTTTGTCAAGGTTGAATAAGATGGACATTCCTTGTACTTGGTCTAATAATGATTCTATTCATCGGTGTATTGTATGTCCTTTTACAAAACAAACTAGGTTGCCTTTTCTTTTGAGTTCCACACGCGAGACTTTTACTTTTTCCCTTATTCATATTGATCTATGAGGTCTCTGTAGGGTCTCGACACATAATGGGCATCGTTTTTTCTTAACTATTGTAGATGATTATTCTCGGATGACTTGGGTGTACCTATTAAGGTTAAAAAGTGATGCTATTGTTTCTTTTAAACAATTTCTTGTGATGGTTAACACTCAGTTTTCCACTATTGTTAAAAGTGTAACACCCCAAACCCGACCTAGATGTTATGGCCGAATCCGGAAGAGTTGCATCGACTCATTTAAAAAACCAAATTTAAAATCTAGCTTAGAAATCGTTGGATCAAGTTCTAGAAAATCTCAGGTTTGAAAAACTCATAATTTATAGCGTAATCACTTAACCATATATTTAGAAAAATAGCAGAAACTTCTAGAAATCAAAATCTAACTTTGGAAATCATATGATTTGGAAATATTATATTTTTTTGGAAAAACTCTTACATTGCTATTTAGAAACTCATGCGCATAATTTATTCATTTTACGAAAGAGCATTTAGTTTGATGCTTAATTTTGTAGCGTGTATTTCCAGAGTTTTTTTAAGTTTTAAAAACCAAATTTCAATTTGTCAAATTCAAATAATTTTGCAGTTTATATTAAGAACACCCAAAAATTGACGAATCAAACAAAACCCAAAAACAAAAACAAAAACAAATTCGAAAACTTAGTCCAAAAATCTTAATTTATCAACCAAAACAAACCATTTTATGTAAAAACCAATCCCAGCTCCTGCACGCCGTCCGGTCCTAAGCCTGACGATCACTTGAAACATATTAAACAAACGAGTAAGCTAGATTGCTGCATATTGTGACTCGGATTGGGGAACCTGTCTGATGACTAGAAAGTCGATTACAGGGTACTATATCAAACTAAGAGATTCGCTCATTTCGTGGAAGTCCAAGAAGCAAAACACAATCTCTCGGTCATCTACGGAAGCAGAATATCGAAGCGTGGCATTGATAGTTGCAAATATAATTTGGTTAAGTGGTCTGTTGGGAGAAGTTAGTCTCGACAAATTGGAACCAACAAAATTGTTTTATGATAGTCAAGTAGCCCTTCAGATAGCAGCCAATGTATTCCATGAACGAACTAAGCACATAAAAATTGATTGTCACTTTGTTCGGGAGAAAATCAAAGGGGGGTTGGTTAAAACACAACACATATGCATTAGTGAGCAAGTAGCAGGCTTAATGACAAAGGGGCTCGGTGTGCATCAGCATGAGTATTTGCTGTCCAAGTTGGGAGTCAAAGATCTTTATCACCCTCCAACTTGAGGGGTGGTGTTAAAGATACTGGTAATTGGGTGAATAACATAAAGATGTTTGTAGTAGTTAGATTAGTTACTAGTTAGTAGTTAGTAGTTAGTTGAACATATGCTGCTATTGTAATTTAAGAATGAAGCAATATACTTTTCATTCAGATACAATACTGGTCTAACTTGTAGTTCATCAATTGTTGGTCATCTCCGGCACTTTCAATATATATATATATATATATACACATTTGTAATTATATTCAATTAAAAAAAAACTGGTATGGGATATTTGGTTTGGCAAAGTAAGAATATACAATCAAGTTATTTTGCTGGTATTTTCTAAGGCTTAGCAATCAAATATAGTAGCTTACTAATAAAGCCCGTTGAAATCATTAAACTGGAATTTGGAACTCATGCAAGCTTTTGATAGCAAATGAAAACAATTACCTCTAATCTCATTAATGCATTGAAACAGGATAATGTTGATGATTAATTTAACAACTAGGATTTATTTTATTATAAACGTCTTCCACGTAGTTATTGGGAGCAGAAGTTCATGTCTCCCTTGCTATTTTTTAATTTTTATTTAATTACTTATAATTTTTACTTAATTGTCGGTATCACAGATTAAGAAATATCAATTTAATTCGAGAATTTATTTAGAATTCGAATGGATTTTTTATTTGGTAAATAAATTTTAAAAGAAAAACTAACAACCGAAAATTCCATCCAACCAAATTGAAGAATTTTAATTTAATTAATTTGATTTTAACAATAAATTAATTGGATTAATAAGTTTTAATGACTTATTCAATTTAGATTTTTGAAAGAATTTATTAAATTATTTATATATAAAAAAGGAATTGACGAACCCACCCAATATACGCTTTCAAGTTTCACTCTCCCTTTCATCTAGAGTTCACACTAACATTCGAATGCGTGATGCTTCAAATGCGCCTTCTTTTTTTTTTTTAATATTAGTTAAATTAACGTGAGACTATCTAAAAATAGATGTTTCAAATAAAACTTATAAATCTCATCATATTGTGAAAATAAAAAAATTAGAATATAAATATAACTTATTTATTAGAAATGACAGTAATAACGAATCAAATATCTGTATTTCTTGAATTATATAAATGTAAATCCATAAACCTATTATTCACAAATTATTCGGGTATTACTATTTAAATACAAATCTAGATTATATATATACTATAGTAATATAATGTTATAAAAAATTAATAATACTAAATAGTTTTTTTCACATTATAGTTTTTATTTTTACATTTATTTGAAGCACTTATTTACATTTTGAATAAACTATTATTTTAGTCATTGCCTTTTAATTCTTAATTTTTCTTTTAAATTTTTTTATATGTTAAATTTTAAGTTGATTTTAAATAAATTATTTCTTTATTTTAAGATATTATTTAATTAAATTAAAATTTAATATTATAATATTAAAATTAATGATTATTAAATTGGTTAACTTAAAATATAATTTAAAAAAAGACATATTGATATTAAATATATTTTCAAATATAATAAGAGTTAACAATATTAATGATTAAAGTATAGCAAGGATAAATATAAAATTATAAAATATCAAAATTTAACAATTTTAACATTAAAACAAATTAATTTAACAATATATTGTTGAAAAAAATTGTATTTTATGGAAACTTTGAGGCATATTCTCAATAAGTAAATGTGGAGAGTTGAATCATAAAATTAGGGTTTCATATTCTACTCCATGAGACCTTTACAATGGTATATTATATACTCAAAATGTGAGTGATGAATGAGAAATTGATGCTCAAAGTAAGCTACTTAAAAGTATTTGTTGAGGAAAAGTAAAAACTTAGACCCCACATTAGTTAAATACCAAGTGTGAGATGTGTATATATATGGAACCCTCTTGAAAAGTAATTAAATGACTAAACTTGAAACCTTGTCTCACGCGAAGGGGTGGTTATAGGTCTAAACTTGATGGGGTTGGGGCACACTTGCACAACATGGGTGGCACAAAATGTCGGGCTCAAAATGGGCTTGCAGACATTCTAGTCCAACACGCAATTATTTTTCCTCAACAGACATAATCTGTTTATATAAAGATATCTATCTTATTTTATTTGATTCCCAATCAATTTTATTTAATTTTTAATTAAATTGATTTGTTGGCTCATTTAATGGTAGATTTTGTGGATATTTCCAAAATTCCACCATATTAAATGCCTATAAAATGCTATGAATTCTGAAGAATTTTTCCACACTGATATCCTCTCAGACCGAATTTATTTTGCTCTCAAAATTCTTCTTTTCCTCTCCATATTTTCCAATGTTCTGGTGATAGAAAAATGTAACGTTTGTTTGTTGATCGTTACAGAGGTGCTACTGCTTTGATCATTGTGTTGTTGTATTTTGCGAGACATTCGACCAATGCTTCTCCAAGTACCGTAGGAGCGGCCAAATCTATGTTAAGGAAACTATGTTAAACAAGCCTCAATATTTAGTAAATCTCTATTCTTCCTTTCGATTTCAACTTATTGTTACGGTTTTTATTGGTTTACATATTTGACAATTTAAATATAAATTATTCTATTTATATTTTATTTCATATATAAATATGTGTTTATTTATATTTTAATATTTTGTTCACTAATATGTTTTGTCCAACGTATGTATAAATAAATAACTTGTAATAATTATTAATAATATTATTTAAATTATAATATATTAATATTAATATTTGAATCATAATGAATTTTTGTATTATTTTAATATTAAATATTATTAAAATTAAATAACATAAATATAACTGTTTCTAAAATAATTGAATATTTTTAAAAATATTTTGTAGTTACATTACTTGTCAATTTATTAATAAATTTTTTGAATAAATTCATTAATTTTTAAAAAATAATATTATAAATTTGGTATACTCAACCGACCTGTACATCGTATGGGAATACAAGCTAGTTAAATACTATTATCTACTGGATATCCAATATGCAAAAAAAAAAAAAAAATTCAATCATTTTTTAGATATCAAAATTCACAAAAATCTAAATTCGAATCTAGTAAAATTCTTTATATATATAAAATCAAAATTAAAAGTACTTTGTAATTAGTGAATTCAGATATTAAAATCCACATCTATTATTTGAATATGGGATGCAGGTTTGGATAATGGACATTCGAAGTATCTATTTGCATCCGCAATAGATAGTAATTTTAAATCCGAAATTGAATATTAATCAAATCCGAAAAAAAAACTAATTAGATATTTAGCTTCAACTTGAATTAAGTATTTTAAATTTATATTTAATTCAATTATATGTTAATTTTGAGATAAATTCATTAAATTATTTATTTTTATGTAAAATTAATAATTACCATTATTTAGAATGCTTTAATGGTAAAAATAAAATATAAAAGTAAAAAGAAATTTTAATAAATTCATCTCAAAGTTAATTAATGTTACTATATATAATGAAATTAAAATTAATTTTTAAAAAAATTAACTATAAAAATTATTAATATAAATGAATGATATGTTTGTTTTCTTAAATGCTGGGTTACTATATCACTTCATTTCTAACATTATTTTTTTTTCTTTTATGTTAGGATATTAAAAATGATCTTGTTTGATAATTAAAAATTAAGTATAAAAAAAATTAAGTGTTAAGTTTAAGTTATGAAACTTGTTTAATATATTTATTAAAATTACGTGTAACATATGATTAAATTGTCTGATTAGTGTACTTATGGGAGGAAAAAGTTTATTTATTACATATATTACTATAGTTAGATATAAAATAAAATTAGTACATATTTAAGCTTAAAATTAGAAATATGTATAAAAATTCAAGTAAAAAATAAAATCTCATGAAAAATAAACAAAAAATATTCCTTCTATCTCCCAAAAGCAAGGCATGTGAGTGACTACAAATTACTAATTGAAATTAGTTTAATATACTAAAACATAGTAAAAAAATAATACTCCTACCTACCAAAGGTAGCATGAGCGATAAGTAACTCTTCATCTATTTATTATTTTCACACTTTTTCATTCTATCATTTTCTTTTAATGTTGGACTATCAAAGATGCTTATAAATCACTGAAAAATATTAATTTTAGATTATTTAATTATTTTCAATCAATTATCTAATCAGGGACCATGTTACTTTGATGATAACCTATTAGTTTTTTTTTTTTGTGAATAAGTACAGAAATGAGGAAACGGTTTATAAATATAGAAACCTCTTGTCAATCAACTTGAAATCCACATAAATTTATCGCTGAGCCGGTGGACGATCCGCAATAATCAATTAGTTTTTTATCCTTTTATAGTTTCAATAATGCTATGGTAAATCGATTGCTGAACAGAATAGCCAAAATCGTTGCTGAACTAAATATGCACAATATCAACACATAATTTGTTTGTAAATTGAATCACAATGATAAACATTATAGCAGTTTGTTTTCTAAGATGGCTTTTCTAGAACCTGCAATTTCATTGAAACGTCACCGGAAACTTGAAGAGAACAAAGGCAGAGTAATAATTATTACAGGAAGATGAAAGTCTGCTTTATGTATATAAAATATAGGATTGTACTAGTCAACATGCATCAGACATGTCAAAATGTATCAGACATAAGTGGATGAACATCTGATACAGATGTAATGATGGAATCCTTGTAAAATCCTTTTGAGGATGAAGTGAAGTACCCGATCTCAGTTGGTTTTGTGACAACAACCTCTGCTGGTTTTGGCTGAGTCGGAAAAAAACCTTGCAAAACTCTAATTCTCTCCAGTTCCATGGCCACTTCTTTCATTGTTGGTCTATCTTTGCCATCTAAGTTTAAGCATCTTTTAGCAAGGTAAGCAACTGCAACTAGTTCCTCCTTTTGGCCATCCTTAAAAACTTGAGGGTCAAGTGTATCTAGTAAATGGTTTTGGTCCACCGAGGAGATGAAATAGGAGATTAGGCTTTTCTGTTCTAGCGATCCAGATGTTAAGACTGGCTTTTGTGCTGTTAAGAGCTCGACCAGAACCACTCCGAAATATAAACATCACTTTTCTCAGTGAATTGACTTGACTGAAAGTATTCAGGGTCTAAATACCCAAAGGTTCCTTGAACTTGAGTTGTCAAGTGAGTTTGATCAATGCCGATTGATCTCGATATTCCGAAATCTGATACCTTAGCTCGGAACTTTTCATCTAGTAGTATGTTACTAGACTTTATATCTCTGTGATAAATGGGGACAGAAGCAGACGAGTGTAAGTAAGAAATTGCATTTGAAACTTCAGCTGCTATGCGTAATCGCATATCCCAAGATCTTGGGTATTCTTCATTTTGGTCATGGATTAGCTGAGAAAGGGTTCCATTTGGAATGAATTCATAAACGAGTAGAGGGACTTCGGTCTCTAAGCAACAGCCTAATAATTTGACAACATTTCGGTGATCAATTTTGGCAAGAATAACGATCTCATTGATGAATGGGTCGAGATGCACTTGGTCTACTATTTTGGACTTCTTTACAGCCACAATTCTCCAATCATGCAACATTCCTTTGTAAACCACGCCTTGGCCACCACGACCCAGGATTCTGTTCTCGTTATAGTGATCGGTTGCAGTTTGCAACTCTTTGGAAGTGAAGAATTTAATATTCTCCACACCACCTTCTTTAGAAGACAACTTTTTCTCAAGCAGTAGCCCACCATTTCTTTTAAAATGCTCTTGCTTGCGTTTTATATTTCTCCTTTTCTCTAGTTTCCTATAAAGCCACCAAACTCCAGCAAGGAACAACAAGAACCCTGCAGCTAAGCAAATACCTGCGATCAAAATGAAAGTCAGTCATCGATTAACTTCTGACATTCTTAATATCTCCATTTTAAGCTAAGATTTGAAATAAAATTTTCCATTTTAAGTTCTAATGTAATACTATCCTAAGAGGAAAGCAAGAAAGCCAATACTAGTTTCTAACAATTAAATGAATAGGTTAAACTATTCTCGAGCAAAAAGAGAGATATGGTAAACTTGACTTAATCTTTATACAGCTTTTCATGTAATACAATATAATTAAATAAAATGACCTTATTATGAACGATGAAATTGTTTATGGGTCAAGCCGACCCTATTGAGGCTTAAAATCCTCGGACTTAGTTTGGTTTTTGAAAATATTTTTTATTTTTAAAAAATTAAAAAATATATGATAAATAAAAATAAAATTTTGTTTTCATTATTGAAAACATGGTTGATAACTATCTTTCTATAATAGAAATACTGAAATTAAAAAAAAAACATTTATTTGGATTTAAATGATGGTATTGAATTTAATATATGAAAAATTGTTGAAATTAAAATAATCGAATATTTTTATATTTATTTGGGTTTGAACTAAGGATAACTCATTTAAAGTTAAAAAAAAAAATTATCTTGATCTTTTGAGTTTTACAAAATATTTTTAGTGAATAATAAAAACAACTTTTTATTATTTTTTAATTTTACATATTTTCATCTGAAAATTTACTTTTAAAAATTCAATTAAATGAATGTTTTCCATTTTAAGGAAATGAAAATGAAAATGGCCTCTATCTATCCCCTAAAACTATATGGAGTCTTAATTTTTAGGATCACTGATGTAAGATTCTTCTATAATTTTGCAAATTTTGGGATTACTAACCTAGAGCAACAACAGTAAGAGATGTCTTGGACGACGGATCCTTGTCGGGTAAACTACAGCCTGTTCCACTTTTCTTACCATCGCCTTCATAACCCACCGGACATGAACAATTGTACGTCCCAGGTAAGTTGGTACATCTTGCCGTTCCATTGCAAGGGCTCAAACTTTCACACTCGTTTATATCTGAAATTTGCAGATTGTATGCAAGTAATAAATAACACTATCTTTAATGTTAGAAACTACAAATCCATGGGGTATATATACCTATAGTTACCTTGACATCCATTAGGGAGGTAAGGGTTCCCCATGTAACCCTCAAGACACTTGCACAAATATCCAGAGTTATTTTCTGAATCAACGCATTTACTATACTCTTTGCATGCAAAATTGTTTACATCCATATTCGCTTCGTTGCAACTCGTATTCCCGATGTTCCAATCAAGAGTGATTGGAAACCGCCTGCTTTGAAACTCAAAACCACGAAGATCTGAAGCAGAGAAGGTATAACTATCGACCTCTGCAACAAATGCATAGCTGCAGGGGTTTTCGGGCAACACATTGGTATGGTTGGCGTAGCTTCCGAAACTTATCTTGTAGCTCCTCACATCCTTTGGGATACTTGTCTGACAGCATCCAATCCCAGAGCAAGACCCGTTTGAAACATCAGTGATGTTGTTACAGAACGACAAACAACCAGTTGCGTAACGTTTTCCGTAGAAACCTTGGACGACAGCAGACGTGTCACACCCGATTGCAGTAAACTTGTTCTTGTTATTGTTTATTGAAAATTCAAGAAGTCGTAAGCCGTGAAATAACAAATTCCTGTTTGATGTGTTGTAACAATCATAGCCTGTATTACAAAGGATGCGCAACTGACCATCGGTAGATATGTTGATGACTTCGACGTTACCGTTGCCTAAGAACGCTTTGTTGGGTATGAAACTAGTGTTACATGTGATGAGAAACTGTTCAGTGATGTTGCAATCGCCGCCGGTACCAAACGGGTATGGGATGATAACATCTCCGCAGTGGCTTCGGCAGCCAGGTTTTGCTACCGATGGTGTTGAAGCTTTTACCGTCAATATAACATTAAGCAAGATCATAAGCTGCATAAGCACTAGTGATCTGATGGAACCCATGGCTGTTTTTTCTAGACTGGGGGATACCAATGCTTCAATTTACAAATTCGGAAACATATAAAAAAGGTTAGGGAAGCCTGCTTGACCTTACTAAATACTAACAGTAGGGAGGATGTAAAGTGACCCAATAGACGAGTGGGGAATATCAGTGTTGTCTGTCCTTTGGCTTCCGCTGTTGAATAACGCGTGGTGACTTTGGATTGTCCATAATTTCTTGGAATGGATGAGATGCTAACTTTGATTCTGTCAAATTTTATTTAGTGCTAATAAGTGGAAAACTTGGGTCTTTTCACTTGGTTTTGCTTGCAATACAAGTAGATTTTATGATTTTCTTTTACATGATAATATAATATAACAAAGTAAAGTTAAAAATAATTGAAATGCGAATAAATTTGATGTGAAAATGATAATAAAAATATATATTCTCTTTTATTAAAAAATTATTAAAAAGTTCGAACTCCAATATTTAGAGTCTTTGTTAACATTCCAATTGTCTTAATCATCGCAACTGTACATGTTGACTAACAATCTTCATCATCACCAAGTAATTACTCCAAAATTTGTCGAAACTAATATTAAAAACACTCTTTACCTTCCCTATTTTAGACCCATTCTAAGCAATCAACTTCTTGAAAGTGATCATGGCTTGCAAATGACCCTTATAATCATGCAAATTCTTCAAAGTAATAAAAGTAATAGCAAAACGTTTCTCACTAGGACGACAATCAACCCAAAGTTCATTTGTGATTATACACAAAAATTGTAATAGAAGAAGCATGCTAAACTAAACTCTTAACATGAGATGTTTTACCAACATCATTCAAAATTAAATTGACACAAGATGTTGTACATGGTGACCAAAAGATGTTAGGATACTTTTCATTAAAAAAAATTTCCTAACAGCTTTATAAGTTGCAGCATTATATGTAATTAACTAGACCACATTGCTCAAACCAACAATTTTTACAATCTTCGCAAATAAATTGCAAAGAGTATCGACATCTAAAATCATGTTTGATGCGTTAACGGGTTTGCTAAAGCATAATCTTTTAGGAAAATACAATAGAAAATTGGTTGATGACTTTTGTCTTGTATCTTTCTACCCACCTCCCATTATGGTGCTTCCACATTCCACTCAAATACTGTAAATCCCTTTTTGAGTATTCTAGTAGATTGGTTCACAATGCATGATATGATGGAGCTTTGTATCTCAATCCCATAGATGCTATGGCATCAAGGCACAATTGAAACTTGTCAATCTTTGATTGTGGAGTCTAAAAACTCTATTGGCAATATACCAAATAAATACAGTTTGTGGGGTATGAAACTGGTGTTACAGTTGA
The DNA here is from genome assembly GCF_007990345.1 of Gossypium hirsutum. NCBI lineage: Eukaryota > Viridiplantae > Streptophyta > Magnoliopsida > Malvales > Malvaceae > Gossypium > Gossypium hirsutum. Next base: position 11,679,151 of record NC_053438.1, read on the forward strand.
TGAAAAAGCCTGCAGTGATGCTGCAATCGCCGCCGGTATCGAACGGGTATGGGATGATAACATCTCCGCAGCGGCTTCGGCAGCCAGGTTTTGATACCGCGGGTGTTGAAGCTTTTACCGTCAATATAACATTAAGCAAGATCATCAGCTGCATAAGCACTAGTGATCTGATGGAACCCATGGCTGTTTTTTTCTAGACTGGGGGATACCAATGCTTCAATTTCCAAATTCGGAAACATATAAAAAAGGTTAGGGAAGCCTGCTTGACCTTACTAAATTCTAACAGGAGGGAGGACGTAAAGTGACCCAATAGACGAGTGGGGAATATCAGTGTGGTCCGTTCTTTGGCTTTCGCTGTTGAATAACGCGTGGTGACTCTGGACTGTCCACAATTTCTTGGAATGGATGAGACGCTAACTTTGATTCTGTCAAATTATATTTAGTGCTTCCATATTTAGTGTCTGATGGCTTTCTACGGCAGATATAAGCTTGTTCTCAATGTTAGATGAAAAATCATTTTGCATTAATTGTACAAGATAAATAAATATTGAAAAATTATTTGGTAAAGAATTTTTAGAATTCACGAGTTTCCATATGTGACATAAATATTTAAGTATTAGAAAAAAAACACACATGGGGATTAAGCATACAATTAAAAATGAAATGAATAAAGTACAAACTCAAATGGAATGAATAAAGTACAACACATTGAATAGTCTTTGTTAACATTCCAATTGTCTTAATCATCACAACTGTACATATTGACTAACAATCTTCATCATCACCAAGTAATTACTCCAAAATTTGTCGAAACTTATATTTAAAACATTCTTTATCTTCCCTGTTTTAGACCCATTCTAAGCAATAAACTTCTTGGAAGTAATCATGGCTTGCAAATGACCCTTATAATCATGCAAATTCTTCAAAGTAATAAAACTAATAGCAAAACGTTTCTCACTAGGACGACAATCAACCCAAAGTCTATTTGTGATTATACACAAAAATTGTAATAAAAGAAGCATGCTAAACTAAACTTTTAAAATGAGACATTTTATCAACATCCTTCAAAATTAAATTGGTACAAGGTGTTGCGCATGGTGACCAAAAGATTTTAGGATACTTCTCATGACAAAATTTCCTAACAACTTTATAATTTGCAGCATTATATGTAATTAGCTAGACCACATTGCTCAAACCAACAATTTTTACAATCTTCGCAAATAAATTGCAAAGAGTATTGACATCTAAAATCATGTCTGATGTGTTAACGAGTTTGGTAAAGCATAATCCTTTAGGAAAATAGACTAGAAAATTGGTTGATGACTTTTGTCTCGTATCTTTCTACCCACCTCCCATTATGGTGCATCCACATTCCACCCAAATGCTGTAAATCCCTTTTTGAGTATTCTAGTAGATTGGTTCACAATGTATGATATGATAGAGTTTTGTATCTCAATCCCATAGATGCTATGGCATCAAGGCATAGTTGAAACTTGTCAATCTTTGATCCTATTTGTGGAGTCTAAAAGCTCCATTGGCAATATACCTAATAAATTATTTATCTTTTTAATATTTTACTATACCCCTAGAGAACACTTATCAATCTCCTGACATTGCTTATGGAGTCTAAAAATTTTATTGGTAATATACCAAATAATATTCCAAATAAAAAAGTATTAACTTGACAGTGTACTTTTTTTATTCCACAAGTATTGTTAAAAAATTGGCATTGTCTTTTTTTTTTAATATCTATTTTTTAAAAATTTCACTATACTCCTACTAGACATTTGTCCACCCCTAATCATGCTTATGAAGTCTTAAAATTCTACTAAGTGTATCTTGTTATAAAATAAAGAGAGATGGAGAGAATAAAGAATAAAGAAAATATGGAAGCAATAGAGAATGTACTTTATTGATCAATGCTTCATCATAGTCTCTATTTATAGGTATAAAAAATATAAAAGAAGTAGAGATCTAATTCTAATAACTATTAGAATTAAAAGGACATTAAAATTTTATCTTGATCATGATGGACATCCACTTAATAAGGTGTTCATAACACTCCCCTTGGATGTCCATTGGTAGATAATATACCTCGTTAAAACCTTATTAAGAAACCTTGTGGGATAAAAACCTAATGAAGGAAAAAGAGTACACGATTTATAATAGGCATAATATGTTGCCTCATTAAAAACCTTACCAGGAAAATCCAATTAGACAAAACATCGGTTAAGGGAAAAAAAGTACAACAGGTATTTACTCCCCCTCATGAAAACATCACATACTTTCTCATATTTTACGTATTCAATCTTGAATACTAGTTTTTCAAATGACCATTTGAATGTAGTGCTTAGTATTTATATCACCATTCTTTCAAAATTCATGAGTGAGGGAAATATGGAAATATATATTTTGATCTCTTTAGGAGATTCAACAATAATCATAATAAACTTTAATCATGATTCTTTTATAAAAACACAAATAGATATTTTGGATCATTTTATAATCCTCCTTCAACTACTATTCACTAAGTCAAATTTAACACATATATTCAAATTATTTCAATTCATATAAATGAACAATTTCTCGAGAATTTTAATATGCTTCTACCATACTAAATCCTTCATATAAAGGTTGTAACAATAACCATTTGACGTAAGTTAAATCTTGTAACACCCCTTACCCGAGACCGTTTCCGGAGTCGAGCATGAGGCATTACTTAGCTTATCTCACTATTTCGGAGCATAAAAATTTACTTTGAAAATTAATTTCACTATTTATAGCAATCTATCCAATTGCGCAGAAGTTACTAAATTAATTATAAATCGAGCTACGGAACTTGAAATTTAACTCCGTAAATTTTACCTAAAACTAGACTCATATATATACTTACCATAAAATTTATAGAATTTTTGGTTCAGCCAATTAGTACAGTTTATTAGTTAAAGTCTCCCCAGTTTCATCACTCGACTGTCCTGACCTCTTGCCACTAAAAATAAGTTTTCTCATTGTAGGATTTTCATATGGTGTTCTCACTTATTTATAAAAAATAGACTCAATAAGGAATCTATACATATAAATTACAACTCATAACTAATTTTTTAAAATTTATAGTGATTTTCTAAACTCAGAATAGGGGACTCCAAAAACAGTTCTGACTCTGTCTCACCAAAATTCACATATCTCAAAATATAAAATTCTTTTTGTTAAACCGTTATTTTCCCATGAAAATAGACTCAACAAGATTTCATTCTATATATCATACATCCTCTAATTCATTTTATACCATCCTAGGTGATTTTTCAAATTCACGTCACTGTGCTGCCTGAATTCTGTTTCTTTGCAAAATTTTACCCTTTCACAATTTTCATGCATAATTTATCACCTAGACTTTTATAACAACAAACACCTTTATACTTAACCATTTTAATAACCATTCATCATCAATTACTTATAAATCATTCTTTAGCAAAATCATAATTACAAACATGCAAAATAACTAAGTCCCTATACATGCCATAACTCAAACGTGTTTCGTCATAAAATACCGAGTAGTTGTTCTTGATAGTGTAGACGATCTCCGACTGCTTTAGGATCCCTGAAGCAGCTTTGCAATACTATAAGAGAAACAAAAATAAAAGAAGTAAGCATTAAGCTTAGTAAGTTTACTAGCAAATAAATAACAACATTTAAAACAAAGGATTATACTCCAATGTCAAGGTCTCTAATTTACTCTTTAATTAATCTCATTCTTATTCTCATTCTCTTGCTTGTTTACTTTATTAACTCGTGATCATAACTTACACTTCCCTTGTTGAAACGTTAAGTATCAATTGATAATATAATAGTTCTTAACTCTCTTAACTTACCTGAGCTTGCCATTTGTGCTTTTAAATAAACTTTCATTAACATGATTCGTTTACTGGCCCGTTGAACTACATTGGAATAATAAGGATACTTGGGTTTCTTCTAATAATAACATGCCAAAGTCATGTCCCAGACATGGTCTTACATGGGATGTTCTCATGTCAGTGCTCATGCCATGTCCCAGACATGGTCTTACAGGGGACCTCTCATCTCGGTGCCAACGCCATGTCCTAGACATGGTCTTACATGGGACCTCTCGTCTCGGTGCCAACGCCATGTCCCAAACATGGTCTTACATGGGACCTCTCATGATCTCAAGGATGCCAATGTCATGTCTCAAACATGGTCTTACATGAGATCTCTTTACCCAAATGTCATGACATTCGTATCTAGTACCATCCTTATGTATCAACGGGACTTTTTAATTTTAATTCTCTATCGTTTCATGTTTGGATCATCATCAATAAATTCATGAAATAAATTCATAGTTTCTGGTAAATAACAATATTAATACTAATTATTGAAATATTTCATTTATTTACTATAAACTTACCTCGGTGCCAAATATAGCCAAATTCACCAACTTAGCCTTCAACTTTATTCTTTCCTTTGTCTAACCTCGATTTTCGTTCTTCTAGATCTAAAATAGCAAATTTAACTCATTTAATACTCACATTTATCAAAACATCCCTCGACTCTAACTTTGTCAAAATTATAATTTTGCCCCTAAACTTTTACATAATTACATTTTTGGCCCAAAGCTCAGAAATTAAAATTCATCTCTTATTCTTGTGTTTTATAACATTTTGAACATTTTTCCCTTCTATGACAACATCAAATTCTCACTCTAGCATGTACTTATGAACATTAGGTATTTTTACCGATTATGTCGTTTTACTCGTTTTCACTTAAAATCGGCTAGCAAAAGTTGTTTAAAATATTTTCTAGCTTCATATTCTATCATAAAACATCAAAATAAACACTTTTCACCTATGGGTATTTTTCCAAATATAAACCCTAAGTTAAATTATTGCTAGAATAAGCTAAATTAAGCTATCGGGATCTAAAAAACGTAAAAAACAGTAAAAACGGGGCTTGGGATCACTTACTATGGAGCTTGGAAGCTTGAAAACCCTAACTATGACTTCTCCCTTGCTGATTTCGTTCACCATGGAGAAGATGAGCACATTTTGCCATCTTTTTCCCTTTTTTAATTCTTTTTATTACTAAATTACCAAATTACCCCTAACTTAAAAATTTCCTATTTCACTTATCTCATGTCCATTTTTGTCTTCCAACTTAACCAATGGTCTAATTACCATATAAGGACCTACCATTTAAAGTTTCATAACAATTGGACACCTTTAACATGTAGAATTCAACTTTTGCACTTTTTACAATTTAGTCCTATTGCCTAAATTGAGTGCCCAAACGTCGAAATTTTCGAACGAAATTTTCACAAAATCATTCCGTGAAATCTTAGACCATAAAAATATAAGAAAAATAAATTTTTTCTCATCGGATTTGTGGTCCCGAAACCACTGTTCCGACTAGGCCCAAAATCGGGATGTTACAAATCTTTTATGAATGATCAATTTAATAATATATCTAAAGGTTATTGCCTCCCCCACAAAATAATATTATATCTTTTCATAATCAATGCCAGGACTTAGCAAAAAAATTCATACTTTTATTCCACTTTTGCAGAACTACTTCAATTGAACCCTCACTAGCTTTATACCTTTAGATATTTGGACTACTGGTCCAAAAACTCGAGGAATTTAATTGTACTTGAGTTACGTCTTTCTATTTTGATAAATTTATTCCATATCTATATTTCTCAATAGATTTATTCAAGATCTTCCTTTTATCTCATTATTTTAATAGTAATATTGCATGCAAATCATTGTCGACCAATTTTATTATTCGGTTCCACATTTTCTCAAATTGACATAACTTATCGAGATCTCTTATTTTCATCATTTTAAAATTCAGTTTCAGTACCTGAATCTCTTTTAAATTTTTACTTATTAGTTATGTCTTGGGTCTCTTCTAGAGTAGCCGCCTTCATTATATGACTATCTAGAAGAATTTTCATTTTGGAATCGATCAATCTATTATTTGTTCTAACTGATTGTCCTACTGGGACTTTGATTCAAATTAAAATATTTGATGGTATATGACACTTGGTTATTCTCATTATTCAAATTAAAATAATATCAAGAAATGACATTATAAGCACAATCATTTCTGGTTAATGAAATATAAGCATAACTAATTGGCTTTCTAATTCCAGCTTGAGTTTATCATTTTACTTTGTAACTAAATCTTTAATTAAGCTTGTAAATTGACGTGATATTATGAGTTTTATCATTTCACTTTGTAGTTAAATTTTTTTTAAATGAGTTGAAAATAATATTCTGACGACTGACCTTATTCCAGTTATAGCAACTGATTTATTTGGTTTACAAACTAAGTTTTTAGATGTATATTTGAGGGAAAATGGCCCCGATAACAATTTTTGTTCATAATATCATAGAGAAGTTATTGACGAATTCATTCCAGTGAAAAAAAAGTAAGAGTGGAAAAAAGATTTGGTTTTGTCAGATATAGCAATATGACAGATGCGAGAAGGGTTATTAGTCGATCAAACGACTATGTGATTTTAGGAAATAGATTATTGGTGGACTTAGCCAAGTTTAAGGGGGGATATAGATATGGAAAAAATCTTCAACGGAAGGAAATGCAAAGCAGAGACAGAACGAAAAAACAAAAGGGAGTAGAACGAAAAGTTGCAAGAATTTAGCAAAATGGAAGTAGGAGAAAGTTCCTCGAGGAGTAATAATGATCCGAATAAGACAGAAAAAGAGGACGACAAGGTGAAGAATACCAGCATAGTGGTTCAAGGACATGTTGAAGAGGAGCAACTTTAGAAGCTTCATAGATGTTTGGTGGGTACAACAGCAGCGTGTTGTGGTACGAAGAGTTTATTTGAAAGAATAGTTAGGAATGGATTAGGGGAAATTAAAATCAGAAGAATTCAAGGAAGGTACTTTTTGATTGAAATATCAGATGAGGAATTGTTTGATGTATTGAAGCAAAACGATTGGGCGTACTTAAGAGAGTTCTTTATCAACATATAACTTTGGTCGGGGATAATAGTGGTAGAGGAAAGAGTGGCGTGGATTGAAGCATATGGTATCCCCCTACACTGTTGGAACTATACATCCTTCAAAAGAATAGCAAGTGTATGGGGCGAGTTAATATCCCTCAGAGAGAATCTGGTAATGGTTAACAGCTTGGATAAAATGTCAATGTTGGTATCCATCAAGCAGCCGAAAAGAATAAATGAGACAATCTATTTAAAGGTGGGGAAGACTAAATTTCCCATAAGAGTCATTGAAATAGGATTATCAAAATTTAAAGGCGATAACAGAAAGGTCTATGGCGTGAAAGAAAGAGAAGAGCATGAATTAGTATAAGAAATGGATTACACTTTCGTGTCAGAATCTGAATCAACGATGATATTAGGATTGGAACAGAATCCAGAAGAGAGACAAGGCTGGGAAAATGAAGCAATCAATGCGATTATTCTCAAAAAATCAAACGATAATTGCGGCTGTCAGAACATTTCTCAAAACGTGATTAGGTTGGAAGAGAAATTGATCAGTGGAATTAGGGTCGAAACTAGGGTGGGGGAAGGGTTAAAAACTAGTGCAACAATCGGGCTAAGGAATATATGAGTAATATGGGCTTCGCAATAGATTAATTAGGATTAGAAAATATGGATAGGGTTTAAGATAAGCAACAAAACAGTGAGGAGGGTATGTGATTGTTGATGGATATGGGCTTACAACAAGTCAATCCAAATAAGTTAGAGGGGAATAGATTGCAACAAACAAAATGAAAAATCGAGTGATTTGGGAAGGGAAGGAGTAGATAGAGAAAAAAAGGGTTCAGTTGAAGAATTTTAAAAAAAATTTGAACAGAAGAAAAAAAAAGTAATGGAAGAAAGATTAGATCGATGTCTAAAATTTAGAATAGAACTCTTTCAGTAACAGAGAAGAAGAAGAGAGATCGGACGTTGAAAAAGCAGAAACGTAAAGGAATTACAGGCAAAGAGGAAGTTTTTGTTAATGCTTCTCTCTCAAACTCTGGCATTAGCAATAGAAATAGAGTGATTCTTAGGGAGGCAAGGAACGCATGGAAAGTGGGGAAAACATCTTGGGTTCAGCATTTGGGGTGACGAACAAGATGTTAAAGAGAATATGAAATTGGAAGAAAGGTAGATCTGAGCAACAAAGAAAAGTACAGAGGTCAATAGGCCACAGGTTAGGTTAGTACCGATTATAACCGTGATTTTTTACTGTGAATGAGAGTCTTTAGGGGGAAAGAATGAGGATTTTATAATGGAACATTAGGGGCATGTCTTCAGATTTGAAAAAAAAGTTATCTCAAAAGAGTAATCTTTAAAGCTAGAGTAGATGTTTGCTTCATTTAGGAATCAAAATTCGAAAAGGTTACGAATGGAATTCAACTATTGTAGGGAATTCAGGAGGTGTAATTATAGTATGGGATAAAGGCAAGTTTCGAGTAGGTAGTTATATATATTCTAAACATTTTGTAGTAGTGGAAGGAAAATGGTTAAAAGAAGGTTTAGAAGATATGTTGATTAATGTTTATGCACCTAATGGGACTTTAGATAAAAAATCTTTATGGGAGGAAATTATAGAGTTGAAGGGTTCGTTTGCCTACTCATGGATCATACGGGTGATTTTAACGCAGTAAGAAAAATGAGTGAAAGAACTAATTGTGTGAGACTGTTGAATGGTTCAAAGGTATTTAACAGTTTCATTGATAATTGTAAAGTGGTGGATTTACTTCTGACGGGTAAGAAGTTCACTTGGTTCGGGACAAATAATAAAATGAGTAGATTGGATTGATTTTTATTGGATGAACAATGGTTAATTCGCTTCAAAGACTTTACTCAGAAAGGCTTTTATAGACCGGTTTCTGATCATATTTCGTTACTACTATATAATGATTTTGTGGATTGAGGGCCATGCCCATTCAATTTTCTTATTGCATGGATCACAAAAAAGGAGTGCACGAATCTTATTAATGAAGTATGAGGAGGGAAGGGCAAAGCTAAAATAAGGATGTCCAGAAAGCTAAAGAGGTTGAAACTGGTTATCTAAGAATGGAATGAAAAATCTGGTGGGAATGAAGATTAAAAAATAAAATTGATTGAAAGAAAATTTTCGGAATAGGATGATATTGGCAGCCACAAAAATTTGAATGAAAAGGAAATGGAAGTAGTCGATTGAATATAGAGTTGTGGGATACAATTAGGTTCAGTGAATCAGTGTGACGTCAAAAGTCAAGGTTGTTATGTTTAAAAGAAGGTGATTCCAACATTGCTTTCTTTCATAAAGTAGTGAAATTTAGAGCTAACAAAAACGATTCAAAAGCTCAGATTTGAGTCTTATTGGTGCACAGAATCGGAGTTACTGAAGAAAAAAAATGTTCGAGTACTTTAGCAATCATATTAGTTGTCCAGTTAGAAAATGAGAAGTGAAGATGGATCTGATTTTGAAAAGATTAACAGAGGAAGAAGCTTCAAGGCTTGAAATGCCTTTCATGATGGAGGAGATTAAAGACGCGATTTGGTGTTGCAATGAGTCCAAAGCTTTAGGGCCTGGTGGATTTAATATGTTCTTTAAGAAATGCTAGTAAGTGATAAGGTAGGATTTATTCAATATGATGATGGGGTTATTTAGACTTGAAAAGCTTGAAAAAAGTATAAAGTCATCCTTCATATCTCTTATTCCCAAAACCGATTTGTTTGTTGGGATCTTTCTATAAAATAGTGGCTAAGTGATGTCTAAACAAATCCGAGAGGTGATTGATGGTGTAGTGAGCAATACTCAATGCGCATTTATAAAAGGGAGACAGATTTTTGACAGAATTCTGGTAGCAAATGAAATTAGTCACTCAATTATGAAAAATTCGAGCTCAGGTGGTAGTTTAATTTTGAAGCTGGATTTTTCAAAAGCCTATGATTATGTTAGATGATGCTTTTTGGTTCAAATAGGGTTTGGGGTGAAATGGAGAGGGTGGATATCTAAGTGCGTATCCATAGTAAGAGCAACTATTCTTGTTAACTGATTGACAACAAATGAGTTCAGAATAAGCAGGGGGCTCAGACAGGAGATCCGCTTTTTCCATTTCTGTTTATTCTAGTAACAAAAGTGTTTCACTTGATGCTTGAGAAGGCTAAAGATATTGGGTTAATTGCTAGCATTTAGAATATAAACCTGAATCAATCATTCTCTCTTCTACAATTTGTAGATGACACCATTCTCTTTGTGAAAGCTGAGGAAGAGTATGTTCTAAATATTATATATTTTAAGGTGTTTTGAATCTTTTTTTGTCTTAGTATTAATTTCCAGAAATCATGCTTGGTGGGATTTGAGATGAAAGAGGAGTTTCTTTTATGAATGGTAGCATTATGTCGATGTAAGATTGGGAATTTAGCTTTTAATTATTTAGGTATTCCATTAGGTGCTGATCCGAGAAAAATAGCTACTTGGGAGCCAATTGTGGAAAAATTTTCAGAAGAAACTAGCTGGTTGGAAATATCAGTGGCTCTCTTTCGTTGCAAGAGTAGTACTAACTAATTTGTTACTATCATCCCTCCCTATATATTTCATGTCATTATTTCAAGCCCCTATCACAGTAATAATTAATATCGATAAAATCAGAAGAAAATTTATGTGGTGAGGTTCAAATTGTAACACCCCTTACCCGTATTCGACACCGAAATAGGATAAGAGGCATTACCAAAAATTACGAAACATTTACGGATAATTCGAGTCATTTACAATTCACTATTTCTTCCTGTCAATCCCAATTTCAAATGACAGATTCATGTAAATGAGTTCAATATCATTAGCTGTTTAATTTCCGTCACTTAAATTCATATACACATAATTTATTAACATAACCTGTCAAAACAATCTCTGAATGATGAGATCACATAATTGAACTCAATTTCACTGTTCAATATGTTTTATTACATAAGATTTGCTTAATAGTTACCACAATTTGTCAAATTAGAGAACGTCTTACGGAATTGAGTACTTCGTTTTCACATTGCCATAGTATAACTATGGTCTTGCACATTACCACATATCACACACCGAAGCCATAGCCCAGCTATGGTCTTACACGGAAACACATATCACACTGATGCCATATCCAGATATAGTCTTACACGGAAATCACATAATCATATTTTCACATGTTGCCATGGTCAAACCATGGTCTTTTCCGTCAATTCATCACATATCACTGAACGAAAGTACTCATTCCTGCGTTCTACTCAATTTGACATCTTAGTTCTTTTTTCGTACTTTTACAATATTCACACTTTAAATACGAACATATGAAATGATTCGTCACTTCTTTCATTTACTAACAAATAATTATTAAATTCAGCTATATGAACTTACAATTTGATTTTATAACATAACTATAATAATAATTTCATAATAACTATTTAAAATAAAACATTATATCATTTTCTAGATCAACGTTTATCGATTATAATCGGGCATATGACCAATTTATACACAAGTCATTCATATATTTTCCTCCTCCTCCTCTCCATTCCACATCCTTAATGTGTATAACACACTTAAACAACATTATCCATACTTTCACTATTTCCTTGTATGTAAATTCAAAGTTGTCTATTTGAGTCAGAGTCACTAAATCATTTTTATCTGGAGCTACAAAGCTCCAAATTAAGATCTGTTAATTTTACCCAAAACTAGACTCACATATATACTTACCATAAAATTTTCAGAATTTTTTACTTGGAAAATTAGTACATTTTATTCTTTAAATTCACCCTTGTTTCACAGCTCAACATCTCTGTCCTCTCTTTACTAAAAATGAATTATCTCATTGTACATATTTTGGATGGTTCTCTCGTTTGTTTCTCTTAAAAATAGACTCATTGAGGAATTTAAAAATGTAAATTACAAACCATAATTATTTATTTAAAATTTATAGTGATTTTCCAAAGTTGAAACAGGGGAACTCGAAATCATTCTGACCTTGTCTCACAAAATTAATTATATCTCACGATTTTCAATTCCACTGCTTACACCATTTCTTCTGTGAGAAATTAGACTCAATAAAATTTAATTTTATATTTTATTCATCTTCTAATTCGATTCCCACAATTTTTGGTGATTTTTCAAAGTTAGACCACTGCTGCTGTCCAAAACTGTTTTAGTGTAAAATATTGATTACCATTCTGACCCTAAACTTTGAATACATGTCAATTTCATCCCTAGGTTCGGAAAATGAAATTATTTCAATTTAATCCTTGATCCAAGCCTAATAATTCTCATACATATCAATAACAGCCCATGGATTCCATGAAATTTCATAATTTTTCCACAATTTTAATTCTTTTCAATTTAATCCCTAAAACATGTTTTCATCCAAAATTCTTTAATAAAACACCTTTAAACATCCATTAACATCTTAATTTCATCATCAAATAACAAAAATCGTATGAACTTATCAATGGTATCTTCCAAAACTTTCAACAAAATGAGAAACTAATAGAATTCTAAGTTGGACCTAATTGTAAAAGTCTAAAAATATAAAAATTTCAAGGAAAAAGCAAGAATTAAACTTACTTGAAGCTAAGATATGGAATACCAGCTCTAAACCCTCTTCCATGGTTGTTTTCCACCGAAATTTCAAGAAGAAATGGTCTTGAAATGCTTAAAATAAAATTTGGCCACACAAACTTTATTGTAATTCCAATTTTGTCCTTAAATACATAAAATATTTGATTTTTAAATGGTATGCCATCTCAGCCACTTAAATTTGTCCATTTACTCTTTTATTCCTTCCTTATTTAATTGTTAAGTTATTTAATCACTTTAGCAAATTTTGCATCTTTTCAATTTAGTCATTTTTAATTAATTAACTGCCGAAACATTACAATTTTCTGACGAAACTTTAACACTACCATATTGACACTCCGTAAATATTTTTATAAATATTTATAGCTCAGTTTATAATATCGAGGTCTCGATACCTCTTTTCCTCAATTTCTTAACTTAATAAATTTTTATAAAACACAAATTACTAATTCAAAAATCTCTTAAAAATTATATTTGGCTTGTAATAAAATTTACGAGCTTATTTTTCAAATTTGGTGATCTCGTATCACTGTTTTCGATATTTCTAAAAATTGTGCTATTACACAAATGAAAAAAGAAAAATGGCAAAAGTTTGTTGGAATCAAGTGTGTTTACCAAAAAAATTGAGAGGGGTTGGTGTGGTAAATCTTAAAATTAGAATTGGGCTCTTATGGCAAAGTGGGGATAGAAATACGCTACAAAAAATAATGCTTTGTGGAGAAAAGTTATCCATTCGAAGTATGGCTCGCCTTTGTAACATTAGAGATTTAAGACATCCAAACCAAAAGAGATGTCGATTGAATGGCGCGATATTATGGAAAATTCAAAATTAGAGGAAGTGTCAAAATAGATTGGGTCAGAATCTTTTAGGTGGGTGATTGGGAATGGGAAATCGTTCCTCTTTTGGAAGGATATTTGGTGTGGTAATTGCCCGCTGGAGGTGGAGTTTCCTAGGTTGTTCAAACTTGCTATTGTGAAGAATATTGTGGTCAATAATGTAGCAAAGAATAATGGGTTTCAGGAGGTATATTGGGGAGGACGTTTTCTCAAGGAAGTTGCTGGGTAAAGAGGTAATTATGTTGAACAATTTGAAGAATTTGATTAGGAGTTTTGAACTAGATCCTAAAGTGGAGGATTGTATCATTTGGATTCATGATAGTGTCAGAGAGTTTACAGTTAGGAAATTGTCTCAATTGTTGTCTTATGATGGAATGAGAGCTATTGATTTCCCATTTGAAAGGATTTGAAAATTAAAGGTACCACCAAGAGTCTGAAACTTTCTGTTGATGTTGTTTATTAAGAGTCTTGCAACAAAGGATTTTCTGATTAGCCAGTGGGTGAATCTGGATAGGAGTACAAAAAATATTGTGGTGGATTTCGATTTCAGCGTTATGTTGGACCGTGTGGTTAGCTTGGAACGATAAAGTGTTCGACAGGACATCGACGAATCTAGATACAATATTGTACCACTCTAAAATGAGAGCTTTGATGTGGGCTAAGGCAGTGCAAGAAGAATGTCAATTTTAGGAAGGTTATTGGTGGTATTGGCCAGCGAAATTTAGCTCCTAAAAAAGCATGACAAATATTGATGTTTACCATTGGAAGCCACCTCCTCTCGAATGGATGAAATTCAATGTGGTTGGTTTTGTTTTGAAGGATGAAGCAGGTTGTGGTGAGTTTTGAGAGATGATAAAGGAGTGGCTTGTATGTTTTTCTCGGGGCGGATCAAAGCCAGGGGAACAAAAATGGCAGAAGTAATAGCAATTAAAACAACAATGGATATGGATATTAGATCGAGTCCAAAGGCAGATGTTCCATTAATAATTGAAGTATGCTCGTTTGTTGCTTTAGAATAGCTGACAAATAAGAGTTATAGACTGTGGTTGTTACAAAAATTGTTTGGTGACAAAGACTATGGCATTAAATAGTTGGCTCAATTTCAGATCACAGTTATTCATCGACAAAGTAATGGTATGGAGGATGCTTTGGCGAAAGCAGGTATATCAAGATCTTCCTTTTTTAAAGCCTTGTGGTGAATTTGTTAAATGTATTCTTTTGCTTGTTGTGCGGAGGTTTTTGTATCTGGTTGTCTGTTGTATTATTGTCGTATTCTTGCTTTTCTTAAAACAGTTGGTGGTTCCAATGTCTTTCTTGAATTATTTTATTCGATTGAGCAAAAAAAAACTTTAAATTAGAATACTTTAGAAATTCATATTATTTGTTTATATTAAATTATAAAGTGAAAATTTAAAACTTAAAAAATACTACAAACCTCTACAATTCGTACATTTAAACATGGACTTCTAAAACTTGATAGCAAACATATATGTAGAAAGTATTAATTAGTGGAAAACTTATGTCTTTTCACTTAGTTTTGCATGCAATAAATTTATGATTTTTTTACATGATACTATAATATAACAAAGTAAAATTAAAGATAATTGGAATGTGGATAAATTTGATGTGAAAATGGGGATAATAAAATTATATATTTTAAGTTATCATTAGGTTTTAAATTAAGTGTATATATTATCTAGATTTAAGTTCTAACATGATTTTTTATTATATTAATTATAAGATGAATCAGTATGTAAATAACATTAAATAATTAATAAAACATAAATCAAATCAAAATAGTAGGTAAAAATATTTTAGTTGATTTGATTTGAGTCGAATATTTTATGTTTGATGATCAACCGATTAGTTTGATCTTTAAAACTTGAGTTCCCCAAACGTATGTTTACTTTTAACCTTTTAATATAAAAATAAAAGTTAAAATAAATAATAAAAGAAAAACTAATCAGAAGAAGAATTTTCATTTTTAAATAAAAATGAGCTTTCCTACAAAATATTTGGTGGAAAATTCATTAAGAAAGGATATTGTATGAATGTACCACAAAATTAATCGCATTCCCTTTGATTAGAAAAGTATTAAAAAGATAAAAAAAAACATCATATCCAAACTCCAGTTGCGCCATTGTCATTTTGGAAGCGGGTAATTTTTAATATTTCTTTTTGCTATCTTATTAACATTTGATTGCTTGCAATTGGTGGCTACTCGTTTGGCTCCTTCACTTTTGTTATCTTAGGTAACGTTAATGGATCTTTAATCATTTAGTTTTGGGGTTATGAAATGCTTGTGGTGTGCTATTTTTTATTCGTTAATTGTTTAGTTCTACGTTTAGGTGAAGCTCATGAGATGTTTGACACTCATTCAACATCGTAGTTTCGTATGGTTACGGTTTGATTAATGGTAAGACTGTGAAATAATTTTGGTATTGGGAGAGTTTAATTCTTAATTGCCCCGTGCCTCGTTAATGTTATAATCATTTTATTTGTTGTATTAGGGTCTTAGAGGTCTTGTGGTTCGTTCCCATTAAAACCGAACCAGGTGGGTAACGAGAAACCTAAAAATCAGTAAACTATGAAAGGTGGGTAACGAGAAACCTGAAAATCAGTAAACTACGAAAGCTGAAATTAAGGCCTGTTAACGCCACACAGTCTTGGCCATTTTGGGTCGTATAGGCCACATGAGCATGTGTGGACCACACGAACAAGGCTAATTTGGGCCGTGTGAGCTATACGGACGTGTGGACTCAAATTTCAAAAATTTTCCCTAGGGTCGTACAAGTCGTCTCGATTGACTGTGAGCCTTCCATATTAAGTAGAGGAAGTGTTCTGTGTGAGGCATTAACTCGCCATTATACTAACATTTGTTTGATGATTAGATTCTATTAGCTGAGTTGCAAGTTAAGCCAACTTAGATTGATCAGATTCTGGATAAACAATTTAGGGATGATTCTCTGGTTCTGCGATTCTGTTAGGTAGAAGATGGTAGTACATCTGATTTTGGGCTAAATAGTGGTAGGGTTCCGTGTTTCTGAGAACAGGTTTGTGTACCTAATGATTTTGATTTGAGGCAGTCCATTCTGAGGAAAGTGTATAGTAGCCCTTATGCTTTGCATCCTAGTGGAAATAAGATGTATCGAGATCTTCGTGTTCTATACTAGTGGCATGTTTGAAACGGGAGGTAAAAAATTTTATTTTTGTTGTCTGAACATGCCAGCAAGTTAAGGCTAAGCACCAGTTGCCTTCGGGTTTGCTTCAACCCGTTAAGATTCCCATGTGGAAATGAGAACATGTGACTATGGACTTTGTTAGTAGGTTACCCCTAACACTTCCTAAGAAGGATATTATGTGGGTCATCGTAGGTCAATTATACAAGTTTGTCGACTTCATTCCTGATCGGATAGATTATTCTCTTCAAAAGTTGGTCAAATTATATGCTTTCGAGATTATGAGACTTCATGGGGCACCTGTCTCAATTATTTCTGATAGAGATTCTCACTTCACTTTTTAATTTTGGAGGAAACTTCATGAGGCTCTAGGTTCGAGGTTGGACTTCAGTACTGTGTTCCATCCTCAGACAATGGTCAATCTGAGTGAGTGATTCAGATACTAGGGGATATGCTTCGGAGTTATGTAATTGATTTTCGACGTAGTTGAGATGATTTTTTACCGTTAGCCGAGTTCACCTACAATAACAGCTTTTAGTCTAATATTCAGATGGCGCCTTACGAGGCTCTATATAGTCGTAAGTGTCGTACTCCTCTATGTTGGACTGAGTTAGGTGAGCGACGGGTTTTAGGTCCTAAGTTGGTTTCTGAGACTGAGGATAAAATTAGACTAATTTGGGATCATTTTAAAGTGGCTTCTGATAGATAGAAGTCCTATGCAAATATGAAAAGAGGGACATTGAGTATTCCGTGGGTGACTATGTGTTCCTTAGTGTGTCTCTATGGAAGAAAGTTCTACTGTTTGGACGTAAGGGCAAGTTGAGCCTAGGTTCATTGGGCCCGTATCGAATTCTAAAATGTACGGTATTAGACATGTATTAGTTAGAGCTAATTTTAAAGTTAGACCGTTTCCATGATGTGTTTTACGTCCCTATGTTGAGGCGGTATCAGTCACATCCATCTAATATTGTTTATGTTGAAGAGATTGAGGTTAGACTAGATTTAACTTTTGATGAGGAGTCGATTTAGATTTTGGATTGGGATGTGAAAGTCTTGAGGAGGAAATCTATTCTATTAGTTAAGGTTCTGTGACGGAATCATGGCGCAGAGAAAGCCACTTGGGAACCTGAAGACTCGATTCGTCAGCAATATCCACACCTGTTTGAGTTAGGTAAATTTCGAGGTTGAAATTTCTTTTAGAGGGGTAGAGTTGTAATGATCCCAAATATTTAATTATTGCTATGATAAAATTCGTCATAGTTAAATAATTGCTTCAATGGTTAAGGGCCTTGGGTGTAAAGGGTGGGTCGTGAGTTCAAGTCTTTGGGAGAGTCTTTTGCTAAGTAATTTTTTGTTATGTTGCTGAGTAGAATTTGAGTTAAAGTTTAACTCTAAGAATGGGGGGATATTTGTTGCTTGATTATAGGGATAGGAGGTGGGTAGTTGTCTTGGTTTAAATTTTAAGTTTTAATTTATTTAAAAACAAAAAACAAAACTTCTTCCCTCAAACCCACATTTCCACTTTCTTTCTTTTCTTGTTTTTATTTTTCTCTCTCTTATTGCATCACTATCATTTTGGAAGTAGGTAATTTTTAATCTTTTTTTTTTGTTATCCTATTGACATTTGATTACTTACAATTGGTGGCTGCTTGTTTGGCTCATTTACTTTTGTTATCTTAGGTAACGTTAATGGATCTCTAATCATTTAGTTTTGGAGTTATGAGATGCTAGTGGTGTTATTGTTTTGTAGTACTTAATTATTTAATTCTACATTTAGGTAAAGGTCGTGAGACGTTTGACTCTCCTTCAACATCGTAGTTTCGTATGGTTGTGGTTTGATTAATATTAAGACTATGGAAGAGTTTTAGTGTTGGAAAAGTTTAATTCTTAATTGCCTTGTGCCCCGTGACCATTATAATCATTTTATTTATTGTATTTTGGTTTCAAGAATATTGTGGTTGCATTCCCGTCAAAATCGAACCAAATGGGTAACGAGAAACTCAAAAATCAGTGAACGAAAAAAGTCGAAATTAGTGCATAAAAATGCATGTAATGTGATGTGATATGTATGATATGTTATTTATAGGCATGTTCAATATCTTTCATACGGGCATGCATGATATGTAAACTCTGATATCTTTTATTTCTATTATTTTCAGTGTTCTGTTCATATCTGGCTATGGGGCGGGTATGTATTATGTGGAGGAAGTGTTCTGCGTAAGGCGTTAACTCGCCATTATACTGTAGCACTGCTGCGATTATTCTGAAAAGTGTCATAAAGACACTAAGTGGTGTGTAGGGATGGGTGGGTGTTTTATACCCCACATGGTGTGCTAGGATGGTTGGAGCTGATGTGTAAAGGATGGGGGTAGGATTATATTTATTTGCACCAGTACTACTCTTATACGATTCTGGTTCTGTATAAGAAATATAATTGTATCTGTTCTTTTATGTGGTTAGATTGAAATTTCTGTTTCTTTTGAGTTACACACTAAGTTATAAAAACTCACACTTTGTTTTTTTGATAATTTTAGGTAACCCTCAGAATTAGGCGGGTCGATGCGACGAGAGCTCGATTATGTCCACAATTTCGTAAAATTTTATTTAAATAAATTTGGCTTATTTAAAATTTCCGATTTGAGAGTTTTATAATTTTTGGACTCTCTAGACATTTGGATTTATTATTGGTTTGGATTTTGATTTGGGTTTTTGCTTGACATTTGATAAAACGATTTTTTTTAAAACGGTTATGTTTATGCGATTAACTGTTTTAAAAAAAAAACTCAAATTTTTAAAATATAACACTTTAAGAACTTCTGCTGCAACTTATTTGATTTAATTTAGGAAATTAAATCAACTACCAATTTTAACTATTAAGTATGTAAAACGTTTTTCAATTAAAATGAACTTTTAAATTAAATACCAAAGGTGCACGACATTTTTCAAAAATCGAAAGTTAGATTTATAATTATTTTATATAATATTCCAGATTCAGCCATAACGACTAGGCTGGGTTTTAGGTGTTACAACATTGTTTAAACCAAAAATATTCATAATCTCCACAAACAAATTGCAAAGATTATCGACATTTGAAATCATGTCGAATGCATTAAGGGATTTGATGAAGCATAATCCTTTAGGACAATACACTAAAAGATTGGTTAATAACTTTTGTTTCAAATCTTTCTCCCCACCTCTCATTATGGTGCATCCACGTTTCACCCAAATCCTTTGTAGAATTCAAACAGCCATAAATCCCTTTTTTGAGTATTCTAGTAGATTGGTTAACAATGCATAGTATGATATAACTTTGTATCCCAATCCCATAGATGCTATGACATCAAGGCACAATTGAAACTTTGCAAGACCCTTTTTGCATTTCTTTGATATTTGATTAATTTTTTTAAAAGTCTATTTGGGCGAGAGCTTGGGAAGAAAACTTTCATTTCTTGCAAGGTTTTAGAAAATATTCTAAACATATATTTACTTTTTGGGGTAAACATAATAAATTTTTAAGAAATTTTAAAAAGGGTTTTGAATAACCCAAAATCCCCATTCAAATTCCAGAGATAGTTTTTCAAATTTCCATTCATTTAATACATGTGATCTCACAGTGAAATAAAAAAAAAGGCTAGCATTTTGTACATATGCAATGTACTTTTTTATTTCAAGCATCCTTAAAAAATTATCATGTGTCACTTTTTTAAAATTATAAATTTTTTGGGTATGCATTTGGTATACTTGTAATATTTTTTTCCACAAGCAGTATTGAAAAATTGACAAGTCTCTTTTTATGAATATCTATTTTTTAATATTTTACTATACTTGACAATTGTTAACTCTCTAATCCTACTTGTGAAGTCTAAAAACTACACTGATGGTATATCAAATATTTTATATAACTTTAAAATGTAATATTTGTTTAATTTCAATATTTTTATATTTTATATTATTAAAAATATTTACATATTTTTATGAATGTAATGATATCCATCTTGCATATTTTCATATTATTTTTCTTTTATAATTATTTTTTAACTTATTAAATTTTATTAACTTAATTTTTTTAAAAAATTATTTTTCGAAACCAAAAAATTAAAAATATTAAAGGATGTATTTTAAAATGGTAGCATTTTTAAAGGCTTGATAAATTTAAATTTTCAAAATGTTTTATCCACCCTAAAAGATGAAAAGATGAAGCATGTAATTGTAGTGGCCCGAAGCGACGGCAAAGGAGACCAAGACGAAGGGGGAAATGACTGATGAGATCACAAGTCACTTACCAAGTCTTTTCTTTTGGAATTTTCGCCATTTAACTCAGTGGTAATTATCTGATATTGACCATTCAATCCCTTTTGGTTTATATGCAATTTGCTTTTAAAATTAATGTTTTCCTCTGAATTTTTTATTAATTAATTATGAGATGAATAAAGATGTCCTATGTAAATAATATTAAATAATTAATCAAACATAAATCAAATCGAAGTAATTGGTAAAAATATTTTAGTTTAAGTTAATTTGATTTGATTTGAATATTATGTTTGATGATAAATTAATTAGTTTGATCTTTAAAAAATTGAATTCGTAAGCATGTTTATTTTATTTTAATTAAAAAATAAAAGTCAGAAATAAATAGTGAAAGAAAAAGAAGATTTTTCACTTTTAAATAGAGATGAATTTCCATCAAAATATTTTGTGGAAAATTTGTTAGGAAATAATAATTGTATGAATGTAACACAAAATTAATTGCATTCTTTATTAACATTCCAATTGTCTTATTAAAAAGTACAACACATTGAATAATCTTTGTTAACATTCCAATTGTCTTAATCATCACATATGTACATGTTAACTAACAATCTTCATCATCACCAAGTAATTACTCCAAAATTTGTCGAAACTAATATTAAAAACATTCTATACATTCAAGACCCATTCTAAGCAATAAACTCCTTGGAAGTGATCATGGCTTGCAAGTGACTCTTATAATCATGCAAATTCTTCATTAATAAAATTAATAGCAAAACATTTCTCACTAGGACAACAATTAACCCAAAATCCATTTGTGATTGTCGAAACCATTTTTTATTGAATTTGAACAACAGGAATTGACTTTGAAAATAGAGTCGCCACCAATCTTTTATTGAGGTGTGATCAAATCACCTTAAAAATGATTTTTGATCTACGAATTTTGAGAAAACAAGTCCGGAAGTCGGTTACGCACGAGGAAGTGTTAGCACCCTCGTGACGCCTAAAATTGGTACCGAATTGATTGTTTAATGTCTTAGTGTCGAAACTTGAAAAGATTTTTAAATACGATCCCATGAAATGAAAGCTTAAATAATTGAATTGGCTAAATAGACGGACCCATTTCAAAAAAATAAACTGTCACACTCAGTTAGTTAGAGTACAATAGTTCAATCTTCGAAGTTAGATTTGTCCTTTTTTAATTTTTTTTAAAAACCATATTGTAGAGCCCAAATATGCCCGGGCCCAATAAAATTAAAACCCAAGACCCAAACATCAAGCCCAAAAATACCAACAGCCCAGCAAGCCCAAAGCTTAACAAAATTTCAGCCAAATCAAAAATCAAAACCCTAGCCGCATAGCAGCCACCAGCAAGACCCCAGCCGTCGCACGTCTCGGGACTGGCCTCCTCCATGCGCGCCGTTTTCCCCCACGTTCGCCTGCAAAACGGACTCAAGGAGTCCCATAGAGAGAAAACAGTAAAGAATAATAGCAAAATCGGGACAACAGTTTGATTTTTTTGGCTATATAAAGGCTGATTCTTATTGTAAAAATGGGGGGAGGGAAACTTTTGTTTTTCAGTGTGAGAGATATACAAGAAATAAAAAGAAATACTGAGGAAAAAATTTCTTGAAGGTGAATTGGGTTTTTACATTTTCTATTCTGTTTATTATTATTTTATTTTGTTTTCTAAAGAAACGGTACAAAAGAGGAGAGGGATAATACCTTCGAGGATTGGCCGTTGAACCACGTTCGCCTTGCTCAGATCGGAGTTTGGCGGTGCGCTGGGAATTGGCTCGCCTGAGAATGGCGGCAGTGGGGGTTGGGGGTTAAAAGAAACCCTAGCAAAGAACTTTTTTTTTCTCTGCTGCAAATGCTCTGTTTTTTTTAGAAAAAAAACTGCTTTAAGTAAAGACACCGAAACGGTGTCGTTCGGCTGAGGCAGGCCCGCGCGGTGACCCGACCCAGAGGGGAGGATCCGCGCGTCTTGGGCCTAGATGGTACATTTCGCGTTTGGTCCCTGAGTTTTTAAAAGTGTGTTTAAATCAATTTCTTTGTTTCTCTTAAATTTGGCCACGCGCTTTATTTCCGTTTCATTTGGATCCCCATTGAAACGCAACATTTTAGGGAAAAGGGTTAATTTCCCATTTGATCCCCCTCTGTTCTGTGCGTGTTCAATAGGGTTCCTATATTTGTATTTATTCCAAATTTGCTCTTAAATTTTGCTTGAGTTTCAAATTAGTCATTCTGTTATTATTATTATTATTATTATTATTATCAACATGTATATTTTTAAATGCCCAGCCTCATTATATGTACATGTATGCATTTTTAATATATATATATATTTTTTAAGTTTTATACGCAGGCATATATTTCGTTCTTACATTTTCAAAATTTCTTTTGTATAGTTTTTTTTTGTTTCTTTTTTTTTGTTTCATATGTTTTATATGTTATACATACTTACACATTTCTTTATTTTGTAAATATAGATATACATAACTTTATATATATATATTTCACATGTACATATTATATTTTATTTGTTATTATTTTATTTTCACCATTCTCATATCTTATAATGCATATACATTTTATAATTTAAAGTTCACATATATTTTCTATAATATATTTACGTATACGTTTTTCCTTTAAAATCATTAAATATTTTATTGTTTCTATAATCTGCTATTTTATGTACATATACATGTAATTTTTGTAAAATAAACATACATATTTTCTTAGAAGTTATTATGGGTTTTACATATTTCATTGTTTTTATAAGTATACCTATATGTAAGTGTTCTATTATGCATACACGTATTTCCAAATTTACTTACATGTTGTACGTATTTATGTATATATACATTTGTTGTAAATATATATATATATCTTTAGCTCATGTTAAAGTATTTGTTTTATGAGGTATATTAACTTTTTATCATTTTTTCTAAAAAAGGGAAAATATATTTGGTTTTGTCAATACATCAAAATTATTTTCTCTCGATTCAAAGTTTTTTTTGAATAAAAGCATTATTCGAAGTTTGGGGTTTTCAAGGGAAATTGAGCCCTAACGTATTGGGTTCTGATTTTCTTTGTTAATCTTAAATAACCGAAGATATTCTTTATTCAAAATGCATAAGCATAAAAATCATTTTTGGGAACTTAACCTGTTGTGCCCTAACGTATTGGGTGTGGCATGTTACTTTCTCAAAGTGAAGATTTTCGTATAAAATAAAAGTGATATTCAAGTTTGGGGATTATGAGGAATTGTACCCTAACGTATTGGGACTCGATTTCTTTACATGACTTGAACAATTGATTATCCTTTTGTCAATTTCACCATTCAAGCTTATTTTAATATCTTTTTTAACTTTCGACACAAAGACATTAAATAGTCAATTTGGTACCGATTTTTGGGTGTTACGAGGGTGCTAACCCTTCCTCGTGCGTAACTGACTCCCGAACCTGTTTTTAAAATTCGTAGACCAAAATGATTTTTGAGGTGGGCCGGTCACACCTTAATAAATGATCGGTGGCGACTCCAGTTTTATTTTTTAACGTCGACAACTTAAATTTTTGTTTTCAAAAAAACGGTTTCGACAGCTTGGCGACTCACTGGGGACATTTGAGAGTCGAGCCATAAACTGATTATATTTGCCTTTGTGTCGAAAATCAAAAGTTTTAAAAAATTCATGAGTTCCCTTCGCATTTATTGTTTTTTTTTCATCTTGGTATGTTGGTAGTTTTGCATTTGCATTTTGCATTTTACCCTTTAAGTGGGAGCGAGAAACTAGTCCTTCGTGAGGTTTTCACCTCCGTGCAGGGTAGTGGACTGCTTCCGGGATACATCCGTACTTATGTCTTCGTGAGATTTTCATCTCCGTGCAGCCATAGGGAAATGTATTCCCCTGAACTGAACTCGATTCATATGAGCCTATAATGGGTGATGATCGAGGAATCTGCTGGTTCGGGTACCTTTACCTTAGTAGCCAAACCGCATATAGTGAACCTTAGGAACTTACCCTAGGTAGAATTACTCTAAACCTTAGTAGATACCTGACTAGGAGTTTTTATTATTTCTTGATTGTATTGGATTTAATGTTTATACCCGATACTAACCCGTTTTGTTTTGTTTTGGTTATGATTGCATTGCATTTGCATTGTAGAAAAGAGATGTTGATTCAAGTTTGATTACTAATTTAGAAAGCCTATCATAAGAAAACGGGTTTCTTGATAAAATGGAAAATAGTACGGCAGCCTGAATATATTCCAAGAAATACAAGAAGGGCGATGGAAGAATTCGTGACTTTACTTTGGGGCCCGAGGATTCAAGATGATTTGTCTAAGAGCTTTCAACATTCCAAATTTCTTAAAGAAGCTAATGAGCATTACGGGGATAGGTAGACAACAGATTGCGACCAGAATCAAGCAGAAGGAGCTAGCAGTGACATCCATTGGAAGTTCGCGAGGTTTATCTTAACATCCGAATGAAAAAGGAGAAGATATCTTTGTTTCGAGTATGAGGGCAAAGCCGTATATATATCCGCTTTATGTAAAGAAATTTGTCCTCTAGTAAGGTTTTCTAAATGGAATTGAATCAGAATCAAAGCGATGGAAGTCACTGAAAGTTATCGAGGCATTGACGCAAAAGAGCTGAGTTTAGTGCCAGATCTTGTTCTCCCTCATAAGTTTAAGATGCCTGAATTCGAGAAGTACAATGGGACGACTTGCCCAGAGGATCATATCACCATGTTCTGCAGGTGAATGGCTGGATACGTTAATAATGACCAGCATTAATACATTGCTTCCAAGACAGCCTTGCAGGGGCAGCATCCAAGTGGTACAATCAGTTGAGTCGAGCTACGATTGGTTCATGGAGGGACTTGGCGCAAGTATTCATGAAACAATATAGTCATGTGACAGACATGGCTCCTGATAGAATCACCCTTCAAAACATGGAGAAGAAGCCGAGCAAAAGCTTTAGGCAGTACGCACAGAGATGGAGGGAGGTCGCGGTCCAAGTTCAGCCGCCGCTCTTGGAAAAGGAAATGACTATGTTGTTTATTAACACACTAAAAGCCCCATTCATTACGCATATGTTAGAAAATGCTACAAAAAGCTTTCCTGACATAATTATGAATGGTGAAATGATCGAAAATGCGATAAGAAGTGGGAAAATTGATATAGAGGAGAGTAACAAGAGGTAAGTCTCAAAAAGAAGAGAAAATGAGGTGAACAACACGGGTTACTCTAAATCAGTTACTGTTCAGCCAAGAAAGGTGGTTGGTAATCAACAAAATCCATCGAGGCAAGATTCCGGCATAAAGACTGAAAAATTCCAGTTTACACCAATCCCAGTACCGTATAAGGAACTGTATCAAAATTTGTTTGATGCACATGTTGTTTCCCCTTTTCATGTGAAGCCTCTACAACCTCCGTATCCCGAATGGTATGATGCGAACACACAATGTGACTACCACGCGGGAATTACGGGACACTCGATTGAGAATTGCACTGCCTTCAAGAAGCAAGTTGAAAGACTTATCAACATGGGTATTATCAAGTTTGGTGACTCATCTAGCGCAGGAAATCCGCTACCCAATCATGATTGAGGATGGAGGGACTGCAATATATGAAGAAGTGGTGAGGAATTTGCACATCGATGCCATATATGCAGACACAATTTAAAGGGTCATTGTTAGATATTTTCCTTAGAGGTGTTCTAAATAATGAGACTGCGGAGGAAACCCCTGAAGTATTTAGAGTCTGTTAGAGTAATGTTCAGAACACACTTGTTGCTTTCAGCCTAGAAGCAATAAGGATTTCTTTGTGAAATAAGCTTACGTCTGAACATTATTATTTTAATGAAATACATTATTACAATCATCTTTGAGCAAATGTTCTTTCATTCTTTACATTTTTTTCATTTTTTTTGGATTTTTTCTGCCAAACCATTCATTCATATTATTCATACATTCTTTTGTATATTCACGGATACCTGCTATGGGTCCCCAGATATCAATGTCATGAGTAATGCTGCTACAGACTCAAAATTTCCTTTTGAGTGAGACATGTGTTTAGAGGGGTCTCATGACTTTGAAGATGACATAGATTGTAGCTTATCTCCAGACTTGAGGAGGGTGATAGAATAAGAGGATAGACAGATCCTACATCACAATGAATTATCAGAAATTGTGAGCTTGGTGAAGATTGGAATTGACATGATCACAAAGACGAGGCGGGACCTTATAGAGCTACCACAAGAATTCAATGATGTCTTCACATGGTCTTACCTAGATATGCTCGGGTTAAGCACTAGCTTGTAATCTGAATAACAGCATGATGTTAGAAATGGGCAGTAGGTTCAACATCGATGCTATGAACGATGCAGTAAACTTTCTTTGCTCGGGCAATATCCTCCTATTTGGCTTATCATAGCTTTACTCATTGAAGTCGAATTGTCATTTCTCTACATTTTATCCTAAGAGGAAGACCCGAAGGTCCGTCCCAAAGAATTTCACAAGAGGGAACTAATGTTGAAAAAGATCCTTCCTATACAAAAGGATTTTAGAGGAAGATAGAGGCCAAATTAGAAGGGTCTATATGTTATAAAGAAAGCCTTTTTTGGAGAAGCTTTGATCTTGAGTGAGATGGATGGTAAAAATTTACAAAGTCCTGTAAACTCAGATTCAGTCAGGAAATACTCTGCTTAAAAAAGGTGGGACCAAGGTGAAAGCCTACAAAGGGCGCTTTGAGTCAAAAAAAAAGAGACCAGGGTGAAACCCTACAAAAGGAGCCTTGAGTAAAAAAAAAGGAGAGGTTAATGTGAAAACTCGCAAAGGGCGCCTTAGACCAAAGGGGATTTGAGTTGAAAACCCGAAAAAGGGCGGCTCAAATGTTGATCAGAATGGGGCATGAAGTAATCAGAGCAGCTCAAATACTGATCAGAATGGGATATACAGTGGTCTTGCTATACCAGAATCAGCAGGAAAGGGTATGCGACATCTTGGGGCATCGATAGAGTATGATAGATCTCCTAAACACATGTTAAGCTCAAAATCGTCTTCAGAAAGTTTGTACAGAGAAGTTCAAGCTGCGATGTCTGGGGCACCTAATCTTTATACCGTTTTTGCTATTTTGGAACACTTCATTCATTGCCAAGATACACATTCCTAAATCAATTTCTTTGTTATCCATCTTTATTGTCCTTGATAATTTATTCATTTCGAGCTATGCTCAGAGCCAACTCTATTCTTATCCATGATCTTTTTGCAAGCATGTTGCATTAGAATAATGGTTAATAGACTAATAAAACTTTCACAAGGGAAGTTTTGCATATTACTCTAGAAGTTTCTAAATAATGCAGGAACCTGAAACAGGACTATTGTTTAGAATGCACCAGGTTGGAAATCTAATAAGGAAAAGTCTAAATTCAGACTATCCCTTTAAATTTTGTTACCTAAAACATCGATTGGACAAAATGGCAATGTGTCATGTTGGTGACAAGGCTTCAATGAACAAGCAGGCAATGATCACCGAATAACAAGAAGAAGTTGTTCTTGGAGAGGAATATTCTTCATTTGTGCATGAGAATTTGGTATGACACCCTGGGAATGGTGTAAGGGACCAAAGAGTTTCATATCCTGTATCCTTGAATTGTGATAGTAGAGGATTGAGAAAAGACCAAATCTTTTTACTCTTGGGTTACAACGGGAGAAAGATGGTATAAATTTTGCATCCCAATGGATCAAACTTGGAGGTTTACAGTGGGGGGCAATCTGGTCAAGTGTTTCTTTTGAGACGCCAGCTGAGCAAGAGGGTGCTATAGCACATTAGCGATGAAACTTTAAATAAACTTTGAGTAATGATAACCTAAGTGAAAATGAGGGATCATTCTCGAAAAAATGACATTCTGCATTCATTCAAATGTCATTCATACACGCCTAGTTAGGAGCATTTGATTCATTTGATCATGACATCCTAATCATTTGGCATAGTTAGGTCCATAAAGTGAATTATACAGGTCATGTTCCCCAGAGAACAGATCGGTGAAATCATAAAGCCTTATCTCCCTGAACAACAGTGGAGCAGGTTGAAAAGCAGCAGATCTTGTCTTCATGTACTGGCGTGAAGTAGATCAAAGATAACAGATCTCGCCTTACCATGCTGGTGGTGAAGCAGATCGAAGGAATACAGATCTTGTCTTCATGTACTGGCGTGAAGTAGATCAAATATACAGATCTCGCATTCCCATACTGGTGGCGAAGCAGATCGAAAGAAAGTAGATATTGTCTTCATGTATCAGCGTGAAGTAGATCAAAGTCAACAGATCTTGTCTCCCCATACTGGTGGTGGAGTAGATAAAAGAAAGCAAATCTTGTCTTCATGTATCGGCGTGAAGTAGATCAAAGTCAACAGATCTTGTCTTCCCATATTGGTGGCGTAGCAGATCAAAGAAAGCAGATCTTGTCTTCATGTACTGGCGTGAAATAGATCAAAGAAACAGATCTTGTCTCCCCATACTGGTGGTGGAGTAGGTTGAAGAAAATAGATCGTGTCTTCATGTACTGGCTTGAAAGAGATCAAAGATAGTAGGTCATGTCTTCCTATATTGGTAGCGAAGTGGATCGAATATACATATTTTATCTTCCCATACCGGCGGCGAAGTAGATTGAAGATTACAGATCTTGCCTCCCTAAGCAGTAGTGGAGCAGATCGAAGATGGCGGATTTTACCTCCCTGAAGTTGCAGTGGAGTATATTGAAGCCAGTAATTCTACCTCCCCGGTCGGCAGTGGAATCGATTGAAAAAGCAGATCCCGTCTTCATGTACTGGCGTGAAGGAGATCAAAGTTAGTAGGTCCTGTCTTCCGGTATTGGTAGCAAAGTGGATCAAATATACATATTTTATCTTCCCATACCGGCGGCGAAGTAGATTGAAGATTACAGATCTTGCCTCCCTAAGTAGTAGTTGAGCAGATCGAAGATGGCGGATTTTACCTCCCTGAAGTTGCAGTGGAGTATATTGAAGCCAGCAATTCTACCTCCCCGGTCGGCAGTGGAATCGATTGAAAAAGCAGATCTTGTCTTCATGTATTGGCGTGAAGTATATCGAAGAAAGCAGATATTGTCTTCCCATACTGGTGGTGAACTATTTGAAGCTACAAGTCTTACCTCCCTGAAGTTGCAGTGGAGCAGACAAAAGTAACCAATCCTATCTCCTTGAAGTTGCGATGGAGTGGATTAAAACCGCAGATCTCATCTCTCTGAAGTTGCAGTAGAGCAGATCGCGTCAGATTTACCCTTAAGTTGTAGCTGAACAAATTAAAGCTACAGGTCTTATCTCCCTGAAGTTGCAGTGGAGCAGATTAAAGTTAGCAAATTTAGTTCTTTTGAGAAGCTACAACATACGAATCCTATCTCCCTGACATACATTGCAGTGGAGTAGATTGAAGCACCAGTTCTTATACCTCTGAAGATGCAGTAGGAGGGAATGAGACTATTTGAAGTAAAAAAGTACTAAAGAAGTCGAGGCTCAATAAGGCCGGGCACAATTGGGCTTTTAGTCTTTACTCTGTTCCCGTTACACGACAACGAGCAAAGAGGGGCAGCTGTAGAGCCCAAATATGCCCGGGCCCAATAAAATTAAAACCCAAGACCCAAACATCAAGCCCAAAAATACCAACAGCCCAGCAAGCCCAAAGCTTAACAAAATTTCAGCCAAATCAAAAATCAAAACCCTAGCCGCATAGCAGCCACCGGCAAGACCCCAGCCGTCGCACGTCTTGGGACTGACCTCCTCCATGCGCGCCGTTTTCCCCCACGTTCGCCTATAAAACGGACTCAAGGAGTCCCATAGAGAGAAAACAGTAAAGAATAATAGCAAAATCGGGATAAAAGTTTGATTTTTTTTTGCTATATAAAGGCTGATTCTTATTGTAAAAATGGGGGGATGGAAATTTTGTTTTTTCAGTGTGAGAGATATACAAGAAATAAAAAGAAATAATGAGGAAAAAATTTCTTGAAGGTGAATTGGGTTTTTACATTTTCTATTCTGTTTATTATTATTTTATTTTGTTTTCTAAAGAAACAGTACAAAAGAGAAGAGGGATAATACCTTCGAGGATTGGCCGTTGAACCACGTTCACCTTGCTCAGATCGGAGTTTGGCGGTGCGCTGGGAATTGGCTCGCCTGAGAATGGCGGCAGTGGGGGTTGGGGGTTAAAAAAACCCTAGCAAAGAACTTTTTTTTCT
Organism: Gossypium hirsutum; assembly: GCF_007990345.1. Classification (NCBI taxonomy): domain Eukaryota; kingdom Viridiplantae; phylum Streptophyta; class Magnoliopsida; order Malvales; family Malvaceae; genus Gossypium; species Gossypium hirsutum. The sequence continues at coordinate 11,710,267 of NC_053438.1, forward strand.
CTGCTGCAAATGCTCTGTTTTTTTAGAAAAAAACTGCTTTAAGTAAAGACACCGAAACGGTGTCGTTCGGCTGAGGCAGGCCCGCGCGGTGACCCGACCCGGAGGGGAGGATCCGCGCGTCTTGGGCCTAGATGGTACATTTCGCGTTTGGTCCCTGAGTTTTTAAAAGTGTGTTTAAATCAATTTCTTTGTTTCTCTTAAATTTGGCCACGCGCTTTATTTCCGTTTCATTTGGATCCCCATTGAAACGCAACATTTTAGGGAAAAGGGTTAATATCCCATTTGATCCCCCTCTGTTCTGTGCGTGTTCAATAGGGTTCCTATATTTGTATTTATTCCAAATTTGCTCTTAAATTTTGCTTGAGTTTCAAATTAGTCATTCTGTTATTATTATTATTATTATTATTATTATTATTATTATTATTATTATTATTATTATCAACATGTATATTTTTAAATGCCCAGCCTCATTATATGTACATGTATGCATTTTTAATATATATATATTTTTTAAGTTTTATACGCAGGCATATATTTCGTTCTTACATTTTCAAAATTTCTTTTGTATAGTTTTTTTTTGTTTCTTTTTTTTGTTTCATATGTTTTATATGTTATACATACTTACACATTTCTTTATTTTGTAAATATAGATATACATAACTTTATATATATATATATTTCACATGTACATATTATATTTTATTTGTTATTATTTTATTTTCACCATTCTCATATCTTATAATGCATATACATTTTATAATTTAAAGTTCACATATATTTTCTATAATATATTTACGTATACGTTTTTCCTTTAAAATCATTAAATATTTTATTGTTTCTATAATCTGCTATTTTATGTACATATACATGTAATTTTTGTAAAATAAACATACATATTTTCTTAGAAGTTATTATGGGTTTTACATATTTCATTGTTTTTATAAGTATACCTATATGTAAGTGTTCTATTATGCATACACGTATTTCCAAATTTACTTACATGTTGTACGTATTTATGTATATATACATTTGTTGTAAATATATATATATATTTAGCTCATGTTAAAGTATTTGTTTTATGAGGTATATTAACTTTTTATCATTTTTTCTAAAAAAGGGAAAATATATTTGGTTTTGTCAATACATCAAAATTATTTTCTCTCGATTCAAAGTTTTTTTTGAATAAAAGCATTATTCGAAGTTTGGGGCTTTCAAGGGAAATTGAGCCCTAACGTATTGGGTTCTGATTTTCTTTGTTAATCTTAAATAACCGAAGATATTCTTTATTCAAAATGCATGAGCATAAAAATCATTTTTGGGAATTTAACCTGTTGTGCCCTAACGTATTGGGTGTGGCATGTTACTTTCTCAAAGTGAAGATTTTCGTATAAAATAAAAGTGATATTCAAGTTTGGGGATTATGAGGATTTATACCCTAACGTATTGGGACTCGATTTCTTTACATGACTTGAACAATTGATTATCCTTTTGTCAATTTCACCATTCAAGCTTATTTTAATATCTTTTTTAACTTTCGACACAAAGACATTAAATAGTCAATTTGGTACCGATTTTTGGGCGTTACGAGGGTGCTAACCCTTCCTCGTGCGTAACTGACTCCCGAACCTGTTTTCAAAATTCGCAGACCAAAATGATTTTTGAGGTGGGCCGGTCACACCTTAATAAAGGATCGGTGGCGACTCCAGTTTTATTTTTTAACGTCGACAACTTAAATTTTTGTTTTCAAAAAAAAGTTTCGACACATATGTTTTAAGAAGGATATTTGATTATTTAAGTCAATCGAGAAATCAGAATCCAGTAAGTTAGGGTTCAATTTCTCGAAATTCCTAAACATCAAATATTGCCTTTATTTTAAAATCGAGATAACAAAATGTCATATCTAGTAAGTTAGGATCCAATATTTTGAAATCTTAAGAACTTTATTTTAAAAATTGTATGGTCTTAATAAAATGAACACTTGATTATCTAAATTCATCGAGAAGAATTGAAGCCCAGTAAGTTATGGCACAATTCTCTCGAGAACTTATGAACACCAAGCTGTTTTTAGGAATTATGAAATAAAATGATTATAGTGCTTTAATAAATACAACTCTTACAAATGGAACATGATTGAATAACAATACATATAATGTAAAGATAAATAACAATCTCAACTTAAACTAGAAGCAATCAAGCAAGTAATAGGCAAATACAAACATTGACTTTAATCATATCATACAAACTTCAATATTAATAATTAAGCAACCCATAAATTAATAATCAATTAAAAAAAATACTTCAAGACAATGAGAAAAAGAAAAAACAATAATAACAATAAATAATATGAATATTTGATACAATTTGGTAATAGAACTAAAAAATAAATAAAAGGTTTGAATGAATTTTAATGAAAGATTTATAAAAAAAATAAAAAATAAAATAATGAAATAAAATAAAAGTGAATAACTTAAAATTAAAACCTACACTTTGATTTATATAAATAAAACCTAGTATAAATAATAGTATATACATAGTAATAATACATATAAAAGTTAAAATAAATAAAATAACAAATTTAAAAGGAATAAGGCTTCCGTGCATAAAAAAATATCACTTGAAATTAATAATATATTATATATATACATATGTATACTAAAAAAATATATTATATATTTATATATATAAAAAATATGAGATATTATTATTAAAAAAGATTTGAAGTTAATTATATATATACATGAACAAAAAACGTATGTATAAATTATGCTAAGATAGTATAAAAAAATATTTATAAAATTAAGTTATGAATACATAAAATAATATTATATAATAAAAGAATTTATAGTAAAATTAGGTTAACTAATATAAATATAACTATTAAATATAATAACAACAAATAAAATTAATAATAGTAAACCACTTAATTTAATAAAAATGGATCTATTTTGAATTCAAACAAAATTCTAAGGGTTGATTTGAGATAAATGAGCAAACGTCCGCATTGAAAACCACTGAAAATCACAGGGATTACTATAGCAATTTAATGCAAAAATTTAGAATAATCAAAATCAAACGTAGAAAACGACACCGTTTAGGCTTGGATCTAAGTGAAAACAAAGTCAAATATGCGGTACAAATTTTAAAAAATAAAAGAAATCAGATTGAAACTATTTGAAACAAAAAAGGACCTGATGATTAAATAGACCAATCGATCCATAATACGCGGATCCTACCCGAATCGAGTCACCATTCAGATCGGGTCCTCAAAACAATGCCGCTTCAGAGCCATTGCGACTCCAAATGGCGGCGTTTTATTCCCGCTTAAAGGCCAAAAATCTAAAAATCCTTTTCATTTTCTTAAAAAAACCTAAATAGAATCAGATGAGTTCTGCGCCGCTCTGTGTACTGAGGGTATTCGAATGGTTTCCGATCCAAGCCCGTTCTCCGATGACGACGGAGAGGGCCAGAATCTCGTCACCAGGTACGTTCTCTCTTTTCTTTTTATTGTTTCCTTCCTTAACAAACGATTGACGAACACAAAATAAAAGAAAGAAAAAAACTAACCTGCAAATGAAAAAGCAAAAGAAACTCAGAAATCACCTCTTAGTATTTCGATTTTTTTTTGTATTCACTTTCTCTGAATGCGTTGTAACCGGTTACAAATTTCAATCGATCCTCTTTATAGCCAAACCGAGAAAAAGAAAAAAATAAAATAAAATTTTCTCTATTTTTTTACACTTTCTTCCTATTTACTGCTAGTATTTGCTGTCAATATGTTATTGTTGCCCCTCTCTTTGCTGTTGCTATCTGTTTTGCTGCTTGTTTCTTTGTCCTTCTTACAGGTACGGCGTACGGAGGGTGAACGTGGCGTGTGGAGGCGTCGCGTGCATGCAATGGAGAGCAGAGAGGTGCTACTGCTGCAGCGCTAGGAGCCATTGCTGCTAGGGTTTTTTTGAAACTGTTTTGGGTTGTATTGGGCTGAGTTGGTTTGCTGGGCTTAGAATCGGGTTTAGGGAAGGTTTTGGGCTTTGTTGATTCGGGCCGATGTAATTGGACTATTTATTTGTAAATGAACTTTTAATATTTTTTGTTTTTGTTATCTATATTGGGTCGGGCAATATTGGGCCATTATAGTGATTATACACAAAAACTGTAATAGAAGAAGCATGCTAAACTAAACTCTTAACATGAGATGTTTTACCAACATCTTTCAAAATTAAATTGATAGAAGGTGCTGCACATGGTGACCAAAAGATGTTAGGATACTTCTCATTAAAAATTTTCCTATTAGCTTTGTAATTTGCAGCATTATATGTAATTAGCTAGACCACATTGCTTAATCCAACAATCTTTACAATCTTCGCAAACAAATTGCAAAGAGTATCAACATCTAAAATCATGTCTGATGCATTATCAAATTTGATAAAGCATAATCTTTTAGGAAAATACACTAGAAAATTGGTTGATGACTTTTGTCTCTATCTTTCTACCCTCTCCCATTATAGTGCATCCACATTCCACCAAAATGTTGTAAATCCCTTTTTGAGTATTCTAGTATATTGGTTCACAATGTATGATATGATGGAGCTTTGTATCCCAATCCTATAGATGCTATGGCATCAAGGTACAGTAGAAACTTGTCAATCCCTCGACGCTATTTGTGGAATCTAAAAACTCCACTAGCAATATATCAAATAAATTCTTTTATTTTTTAATATTTTACTATACCCCTAGAGAACACTTATCAATCTCCTGACCTTACTTGTAGAGTCTAAAAACTTTATTGGTAATGTACCAAATGATATTCCAAATAAAAAAGCATTAATTTTACAGTTTACTTTTTTTATTCCTCAAGCATCCTTAAAAATTGACATTTTCATTTTTTTTAATATCTATTTTTTAAATATTTTCTATACTCCTAGAAGACATTTGTCCGCCCTAATCATGCTTATAAAGTCTAAAAACTTTGCTAATTGTGTATAAAATATTTTCCTTAATTTTGAAATGTAATTTTTATTTAGTTCCAATATTGTTTATGTACAAGCCCAATTTTAGCCCGGGCCTAAGACCCAATTACAAACCCAAATTAAACCTAACCAAGCTCAATCCTAAACAAAACCTAAACGACCCAAAATGGCCCAACACAAAAAAGAAACAGGAAACCCTAAGCCTTAGTTTGCAGCCGCGCCTAGCTAGCGTCTAGCCGCCACTGTCCACGCCACTTGCTCTGCCATCGTCGGACCTAACTTCTGTCATCGCCGTACCTAACCCCTTCCCACTGTCACGTCGACCACCCCACTTGCGCCGTCACCTGTAAGACACGCAATAGGAACAGAAACAATAGCAAAGTAATGAATCGGCTATAAAAGAGCCAGAAAAAGTTTGTATTTTGTTTGGAGACTATCGAACACAAAGAAAATTTCAATCAAAAAAATCAAAAAAGGTTTACTCCCATTTTAATTCTTGTTTCATTATTATTATGTCTTGCTATTTTATTTTTCATATCTTTACACACGAAAATAAAGCAAAAAAAAAAGAAAAAAAGAAATGGGAGAAGAACCTACCGGAGTCGATCTACGTCTTTGTCGTCGGAGGCTCCTTCTCCGGTGACAGAATCGGCTATAGGGAAACGTTGATGGCCCTTTTGTTTTCTTTTTAGTGTTTTGAGATCGAATTTGGGCTAAAGGGGGTTAAGATCTAGAAAATAGGTCTTTTTGCCTTCGCCGGCCACCGTGCGCGGCAGCGCCGATGCCGGCGACGGGAGTCCGGCATGGTGATCGTCAGTCGGAGCATGGACCGGAGGAAGGGGGATTTTGAGAGAGATTTCAGGTTTTTTTTTAAGGAATGGCAGAAAATGAAATTTTAAGGGAAAATTTTGATTTATATTGGCATTTAAAACGGCGCCGTTTTTCTATTAACGGTTAGGTGCCAAAACGACGATGTTTGGCCTTGATCCGCGCGGTGACCCCACCCAGGGGAAAGGATCTGCGTGTTTTGCTTTAGCGGGATATTTGCACAAACGGTCCCTCCTCTTTTGCAGTAAGATGCAATCGAGTCTTTCTATTTTTTATATTTTGACCTCGAAAATTTTGTACTTGTTCCAATTCGTTCCCGCGCGAAATGCTGCGCACAAGGGGGCTGGAATATTTGTTCATTCGCCCCCTAGTGTTTCAAGCGCATTACGGATCAGACCTTTATCCTATATTTTATTATTTCGAATGCTTACCTTGAAATATTATTTAGTTTCCAATTTAATACATATATCCCACATGTTTTATAATCCATATATATACATACGTCTTTTATATTTTATAATTTTAAAATATGTACATGCATACGTTTCTTTTTATAATATATACATAATTTATAATTCATATATATATTTTATATTTATAATTTCTATATGCGTGTAGGTATATATATATCTACATATGTATTTTTTATTTTTTTTTCAAATATATACATACTTATATATTTTTCATAATTTTTATGTACATATATATATGCATACTTTTATATTCAATAATATATTTTTCATATTTTCATAAATTTATGTACATACATATACATATATATCTTTTTACATTTTTATAATTTTATTCCTTTTCTTTACTTATTTCTTTGTTTACATTTTTATTATTATTTTAAAAGAATGTTTTAATCTTATTTGCCTATGTGCTTGATATTTTGTATGCTATTGATTTATCCTTTTTATTTAACTTATTTTTGTTGCTATTGCTCGTATTATTTATGTTTATGTCATTGTATTCATTTTTATTTCGTTACTTATATTGATACCGTATTTTATTTCAACTATTTCGAGTTAGATTAATTTTATTTAATACATAAATTATGATTTTTGAATAAACAAAATTTCGTATTTAGATTTGACAAAGTCGTATCCTAACTTACTGTGTTTTGATTTTCACAATAAATCTAAATACACGTATCTTTTCAAACTCAAGTTTTAAATGATCTCGGGAATTAAGAAAAGATCGTGTCCTAACTTACTGGGCATGATCCACTTTTTTAATTCGAGATAGCTAAATGTCTCTTAAATAAGTAAATTTTCGGCATTCATTCGCGCATCTGGAATTCAAGATATTGTGTCCTAACTTATTGGATATAATTCTCTTTCTCGATTAACGTGAAATATGTTATTTTCCTACAAATTTTCAACATTTCAATAAAGGATCGTATTTTAAATTTCTTTAAAGTTTTCAATCTTCGACACTAAGACATTAATTAATCAACTAGGTACCAATTTTGGGCGTTACGAGGGTGCTTATCCTTCCTCGTACGTAACCGACTCCTGAACCCATTTTTCTGAATTTTGTGGACCAAAATCGTTGTTTTAATAAAATTAAATTGTTTATTAGAAACAACCACTTTACGAGGTGAGCCGATCACACCTCATCAAAAAGGATCGGTGGCGACTCCCATATTCGTTTTCATTTTCAAATCCAAGTCAACCCCGTTTTATCAAAAAAATGGTGTCAATAGCTTGGCGACTCTACTGGGGATCAAAATAAGTGAGCCAAACCACGAGTTGATTACTTTTTGCTTTTTTGTCGAAAATTGAAAACTTGGTTTAAATATACGATCCTTTCGTTGCATTTCATTGGTCTTTATTACGATCTTCATCATTGTGGTTTATAATTGTTGTGTTAGTTTAAGTTTTGGTATCTTTCTGCACATTGCATTGCATGACCGTTGGTCACACCCTTTTAAGTGGGAGTGAGAAACTACGCCTTCGTGAGGTTTTCACCTCCGCATGGGATAGTGAATCGATTTCGGGATACATCCGTACCAATGTCTTCATGAGATTTTCATCTCCGCATAGCCATAGGGAAATGTATTCCCCTGAACTGAACTCGGTCCATATGAGCATATAATGGGTGATGATTGAGGAATTTACCAGTTCGGGTACCTCAACTTTAGAACCAAACCACATATAGTGAACCTTAGGAACCTACCCTAGGTAGAACTATGCCAAACCCCTAGTGGTCACCCAAATAGGCGCATTATGTATTTCTTTCCTGCTTGCTTTTCATTTGCACTAACCTATTTTCTTTTGTTTTGGTTATAATTGCATTGCATTTTCATCATAGAAAAGAGGTGTTGATTCACGTTCAGTATCTAAATAGAGAGCTTGTCATAAGAAAATGAGTTTCTTGATAAAATGAAAGATAATGCGGTCGTCCGACTACGGTCCGAGAAAACGTAATAAGGCAAAGGTGATAGTCTGATTAATGAATACATAACTTTACTTCGTGACCTGAGGATTCAAGCTGAAAAAGATTATTTATAAAGCCGTCGCACTTTCTTAAAAAAGCTAACGAGCATCACGAAGATGACTGAGCGATGAGCTGCAGCCCGGATCAAGCAAAAAGGAGCTAGTAGAGACATCTACTAAAAATTCGCGAGATTTATCCTAGCATCCGGATGAGGAAAAGATCGATGTCTTCGCCTGGAGTATGAGGGAAAGGCCGTATAAGTATCCATTTTATGTAAAAAGATTCGTTTTCTAGAAAAGTTGTTCTAATAGAATTAAATCAAAATTAACGCCTCTCCTCTTTTGTATTCATAGCATTTATTGCATTCATGCATTAGCTTTGCATTGCATCATACACATTAAATATCACAAAATAACTCTAAAATTTTGGTAGTTATCCTAGAATATCGGTACACGAGGAAAAACCAAAGTAATGGACCAAAGATTGGAAAGACTTGAACAACTCCAAAGGGAGAGGTAGGACCAGCTACTGCTGCAAGAGCGTTAGCTAAGGTCCAACAAAATATGATGGACAATAAAAAAATGAAGTTCTGTGAATGAGTTAAAAGAAATGTTCACATCAATGCCATACATGAAGGTAATTGAAAATGGACCTTGTTAGATATCCACTCTTATAAACTTAGGAGTGTTCTAAATAAATCGGACTGTAGAAAAAATCTCTATAGTATTTAGAGTTTACTTAGAGTAATGTTCAGAACACACTTTTTGCATTCAACCTAGAGGCAATAAGAACTCCTTTATGAAATAGGCTCATGTCTGAACGTCATTATTTTAATACATCTTTGTGATCATTTTTAAGTCAATATTCTTTCACCCTTTTTAAAAAATCATTTTTGATTCTTTTGGATTTTGTTCCAAATCATTCTTTCATTCATTCATAGTCATATTGTACAAATAATTATTCATAATTTTATACATTTTTTTGTATTTGTACCCACAATAGGTCCCTAGATATCAATGACATGAGTGACGCTGATACAGACTTAGAATCTCTTTTTGAGTGAGACAAGTGTTTAGGGAGATCTCATAACTTTGAAGATGACATAGATTGTAGCCTATTTTCAGACATGTTAAGGATGGTAGAACAAGTTAAGAAACAGATCATGCCTTACAAGGAATCAAGTGGAAATTGTAAGCTTAGGAAAAGAGAAAGAGGTGAAGACCGGAGCCTGTATCACTATAGAGACAAAGCGAGACGGCATTAAGTTACTTTAAAAATTCAAAGATGTTTTCGCATGATTGTACCAAGATATGCCTGAACTACTAAGACGTATGGATGTTATTAAGGCTAAGAAAATCTTGAAAGAGGTCTATAAGGGTGTTTGAGGAACACATAATAATGGTTTTACAATGGCCAAGCAAATCATGATATTCGGGTACTGCTGGTCCACCATAGAAGGGGATTGCATCAGTTGTACCAAGAAATGTCATAAGTACCAAATTTATGAGACAAGATTTATGTGCCTCCTTCATCCCTTCATGTTATGACTTTTCCATAGACTTTCTCTATGTGGGGCATAGATGTTAGTGGGTCGATCTCAACTAAAGCTTCTGACGGTCATCGATTCATCTATCTGGTCATCGATTACTTTACTAAGTGGGTGGAAGCTGCTTCATATGCCAATGTCACGAAGTCGACAGTCAGCAAATCCTCGAAAAATCATATCTTTTTATGGAATGCCAAAAGGATCATATTTGACAATACACCAAATTTGAACAGCGGCACGATAGCGAAAGTTTGTAGTCTATTCAAGAATAGCACCATGCCGCTCTAAAGTGAACAGTGCAATAAAAAGTTGAAACAAAAGAAAAAGAAAAACTCTGCTGGGGCAATGCCTTTCACCTAGGCTTATCACGGTTTTTCCTATTAAAGACAAGATTCTTTCTTTCTGAGTTTTTTTGAATCTAACCCGATTGAAGAGGAATGTTCAAAGTTATATGTCATGGTCAAATATGCAAAAAGCAAATGATACGAGCAAAAAAATTTTGCCCTAGAGGGTTCCATGAGAGGGACCTGGTATTGAAGAATATCCTTCCCATACAAAAAGAACTTTATAAGAAAGTGGATGCCAAACTGGAAAGGACCTTATGTGGAAGGCCTTATCTAGGAAAGCATTGATTTTGATCAGAAGGGATATCAAGGACATGCCTAATCCTATGAATTTAGATTCAATCAAAAAAATATGTCCAAAAAAATGAAGATGATGAAAAATAAAAGAAAAGAAAAAGAAAAAAGAGAATGAAAAAGTCAAAAGGAGAGGCCAAGGTGAAAACCCGCAAGGGTGCCTTGAGACCAAAGGGGATTTAAGTTGAAAACCCAAAAAGAGCGGCTCAATTTTTTTATCAGAATGGGGCATGAGGTGATCATAGCAGCTCAAATTTTGATCAGAATGGGTCATGTGGTGGTCTTGACATACCTGAATCAGCAGGAAAGGGGTGTGCAACATCTTGAGGCACCAACAAAGTCCTGTAGATCTCCTAAACACGTGTCAAACTCAGAATGATCTTCAGAAAGTTTGTACAGAGAAGTTCAAGCTGCAATATCTGGGGCACCTAGTCTTCAAACTATTTATATTGAATTTTTTATTCTTGGAATACTTCATTCTCTTTCAAGATACGTGTTCCCAATCAATTTCTTTTTTATTCTTGCTATCCTTGATAATTTATTTCAAGCGATGCTCCCAAATCAATTTTATTTTTTTTCGTCATGATATTTTCCAAGCATGTTGCATTGGAATAATGATTAATGGACTAATAATACTTTTACAAAGGAAGTTTTGCATATTACTCTAGAAGTTTCTAAATAATATAGGAACCTGAAATAGGACTACTGTTTAGAAATCACCAAGTTTAAAGGTTGAAATATCTAAGAAGAAAAAGTCTAATTTAATATCATCCTTTTGGATTTTGTCGTCAAAACATTGATTGAACAAAATAACAAGATGTCAGAGCTTCAATGAACAAACAAGCAATGTTCACCAAGCAATAGGAAGAGGTTTTCTAGAGAAGAAAATTTTACAATTGTGCATAAACATTTGGTACGACACCTTGGGAATGGTGTAAGGCTAAAGAGATTCAAGTCTTGTATCCTTGAATTACAGTGGGAAGAGGATGGTTCGAATTTTATGTCCCAAAATTACAATGGACTTAACCTTAAAGATTACAGCTGATTGAACTTTGAAGATTACAGTGGGGACAATCCGGTTACGTAAGAGATGAGTGTTACCAGCCGGACAAGATAGCATTCTGACGTGTTGGCAATAAAGCCTTATTGAATAATAAGCAATAACAACTCGAACATTGAGGGATCATTTCTCATGACATTTTTACATTCATGCAAATATCATTCATACACATCTAGTGAGGAGTATTTGATTCATTTTGATCATGACATCCTAATCACTAGGCATAAATAGGTCTATGAAATGGATTCTACAGGTCATGTTCCTCAGAGAATAGATAAATGAAGTTACCTATACTCCTGGCAGTGTAGTGGAGTAGATTGAAGCTACAACGGTGAATCTTGCTTCCCTGACTTTGCAATTAAAAAGATTGAAGCCATAACAGCAAATCTTACTTCCCTGATGATGCAGTGGAACAGATTAAAGCTACAACGATGAATCTTGCTTCCCCGACATTGCAATTAAAAATATTGAAGCCACAACGACGAATCTTACTTCCCTGGCAGTGCAGTGGAATATATTGAAGCTAAACGGTGAATCTTGCTTCCCCGACATTGCAATTAAAAAGATTGAAGCCACAATAGCGAATCTTACTTCTCTAGCGGTGCAATAGAATAGATTGAAGTACAACGACGAATCTTGTTTCCCTGACATTGTAGTTAATCAGACTGAAGATAACGATCTTACTTCCCTGAAGTTGTAGTGGAACAAATTGAAGCTATAAATTACCGATCTCATCCCCTAAAGTTGCAGTGGAGTAGACAAAAGAAACCAATCCTATCTCCTTGAAATTGCAGTAGAGCAGATCGCATCTAATCTTATCTCCCTGAAGTTGCAGTGGAGCAGATTGAAGAAATCAATCCTATCTTCCTGAAGTTATAGTGAAGCGGATTAAAATGATGGATCTTATCTCTCTGAAGTTGCAGTAGAGCAGATCGCATCAGACTTTATTTTCTTAAAGATGCAGTAAAACAAGTTGAAGCTACAAGTCTTATCTCACTGAGGATGCAGTGTAGCAGACTGAAGATAGCAAATGTTTCCTCGAAGAGCCACAGATCTTATCTCTCTGAAGTTACAGTATAGCGGATCACACCACAACAAGTCTTATCTCCCTAAAGTTGCAGTGAAGCAGACTGAAGATATCAAACCTTATCTCCCTGAAGCTGCAGTGGAGCAAGTTGAAGCAACAAGTCTTATCTCCCTGACGTTATAGTGGAATAGACTAAAACTAGGAATCTCGCCCCCTAAAGTTACAACAGAGTGGATTGAAGCTACAAGTCATATCTCTCTGAAGTGCAGTAGAATGGATCGAAGCAACAAGACACAGTGGACTGGAATGAAGCTATTGAAAGAAGATGAACACTAGAATAAGTCAAGATTCGACGAGACTGGGCAAAATTGGTCTTTTTTAGTCTTTGCTCTGTTCTCGTTACACGACAATGAGCAAAGAGGGACAGCTGTACATGCCCAATTTTAGCTAGGGCCTAAGACCCAATTACAAATCCAAATTAAACCTATCCCAAACCCAATCCAAAACAAAGCCTAAACGGCCCAAAATGGCCCAACACAAAAAAGAAACAGGAAACCTTAAGCCCTAGTTTGCAGTCGCGCCTAACTAGCGTCTAGCCGCCACTGTCCACGCCACTTGCTCTGCCATCGCCGCACCTAACTTCTGTCATCGTCGCACCTAACCCCTGCCTACTGTCACGTCGACCACCCCATTTGTGCCGTCACCTGCAAGACACGCAATAGCAACAGAAACAATAGCAAAGTAATGAATCGGCTATAAAAGAGCCAAAAAAAGTTTGTATTTTTTTTGGAGACTATCGGATACAAAGAAAATTTCAATAAAAAATATCAAAAAAGGTTTACTCCCATTTTAATTCCTGTTTCATTATTATTCTGTCTCGCTATTTTATTTTTCATGTCTTTACACACAAAAATAAAGCAAAAAAAAAAGGAAAAGGGAGAAGAACCTACCGGAGTCGATCTACATCTTTGTCATCGGAGGCTCCTTCTCCGGTGACGAAATGGCTGTAAGGAAATGCTGATGGCCCTTTTTCTTTTTTTCTTTTTTGGTATTTTGAGACCAGATTTGGGCTAAAGGGGGTTGAGATCTAGAAAATAGGTCTTTTTGCCATCGCCAGCCACCGCATGCAGTAGCGCCGACACCGGCGACAGGAGTCCGACACGGTGACCGTCGATCGGAGCATGGATCGGAGGAAGGGGATTTTTGAGAGAGATTTCAGGTTTTTTTAAGAAGGGCAAAAAATGAAATTTTAAGGAAAAAATTTGATTTATATAGGCATTTAAAACAATATCGTTTTGCTATTAAGGGTCAGGTGCCAAAACGACGCTGTTTGGTCCTAACCCGCGCTGTGACCTAACCCAGGAGGAAGGATCCACATGTTTTGCTTTAGCGGGATATTTGCACAAACGGTCCCTCCGCTTTTGCAGTAAGATGCAATCGGGTCTCTCTGTTTTTTATATTTTGACTCCGAAAATTTTGTACTTGTTCCAACTCGATCTCGCACGAAATGCTGCGCACAAAGGGGCTGGAATATTTGTTCATTCACCCCTAGTGTTTCCAGCGTATTACGAATCGGTCCTTTATCCTATATTTTATTATTTCGAATGCTTACCTTGAAATATTATTTAGTTTCCAATTTAATACATATATCCCACATGTTTTATAATCCATATATATACATACGTCTTTTATATTTTATAATTTTAAAATATGTACATGCATACGTTTTTTTATAATATATACATATTTTATAATTCATATATATATTTTATATTTTATAATTTCTATATGCGTGTAGGTATATATATATCTACATATGTATTTTTTTTTTAATTTTTTTTTCAAATATATACATACTTATATATTTTTCATAATTTTTATGTACATATATATATATGCATACTTACATATACTTTTATATTCAATAATATATTTTTCATATTTTCATAAATTTATGTACATACATATACATATATATCTTTTTACATTTTTATAATTTTATTCCTTTACTTTACTTATTTCTTTGTTTACATTTTTATCATTATTTTAAAAGAATGTTTTAATCTTATATGCCTATGTACTTGATATTTTGTATGCTATTGATTTTTTCTTTTTATTTAACTTATTTTTGTTGCTATTGCTCGTATTATTTATGCTTATGTCATTGTATTCATTTTTATTTCATTACTTATATTGATACCGTATTTTATTTCTACTATTTCGAGTTAGATTAATTTTATTTAATACATAAATTATGATTTTTGAATAAAAAAATTTTCGTATTTAGATTTGAGAAAGTCGTACCCTAACTTACTAGGTTTCGATTTTCATAATAAATCTAAATACACGTATCTTTTCAAACTCAAGTTTTAAACAATCTCGGGAATTAAGAAAAGATCGTGTCCTAACTTACTGGGCATGATCCCCTTTTTTAATCCGAGATAGCTAAATATCTTTTAAATAAGTAAATTTTCGGCATTCATTCGCATATCGAGAATTCAAGACATTGTGTCCTAACTTACGGGATATAATTCTCTTTCTCGATTAACGTGAAATATGTCATTTTCCCGCAAATTTTCAACATTTCAATAAAAAATCGGATTTTAAATTTCTTTAAAGTTTTCAATCTTTGACACTAAGACATTAATTAATCAACTATGTACCAATTTTGGGTGTTACGAGGGTGATGATCCTTTCTCGTACGTAACTGACTCCCGAACCAATTTTTCTGAATTTCGTGGACCAAAATCGTTTGTCGAAACCACTTTTTGAAAAAAATGTAGTTGTCGACTTTAAAAACAAAAAACTGGAGTCGCCATCGATCCTTTATTAAGGTTTGATCGGCTCACCATAAAAACTATTTTGGTCTACGAAACTTGAGAAAACGGGTTCGAGAGTCAGTTACGCACGAGGAAGGGTTAGCACCCTCGTAATGCCCAAAACTCGGTACCAAATTGATTATCTAATGTCTTAATGTCGAGGATTAAAAAGATTTTTTAAAAACACTCAAATGATGAAATCTAAAAAGGATAATCAATTGTTCAAGTCATATAAAGCAATCGAGTCCCAATACGTTAGGGTACGATTTCTCAAAATCCCTGAACTTTGAATATCGCTTTTATTTCATGCGAAAATATTCATTTTGAGAAAGCAATATGCCATGCCCAATACATTAGGACACAACAAGTTAAGTTCCCAAAAATGATTTTTATACTCATGCATTTTGAATAAAGAATATTCTCGGTCATTTAAAATTAACGAAGAAAATCAGAACCCAATGCGTTAGGGCTCAATTTCCTTGAAAATCTCAAACTTTGAATATTGCTTTTATTCAAAAAGCTTCGAATCAAGAGAAAATGATTTTGATATATTGACAAAACCAAAATATATTTCTCAAAGGGTATGTTTAAAGTTAGTGTACAATATGAAATAAATACTTTAATTTAAAATGTACATGTATTCAAAGCAACGATCACAAAAAACGTAAAAATTATCAAAAAACTAAAATCAAACTAACCTTGAATTGAAATCCCTAAGATGGTCGAATGCTAAAGCTTGAAGAACAAAGTTTCTTGCTTTTATTTTCAGTGGAAAAAGGTGAAGAAAATGACTTTATTTTATAATATTTATGATATAATATACATTATTATTCTTTTACTATTTTCACCTTTGTAAAATAATATTGAAAACATATAATGCTTGGATTTTTAGCCATCTTGCCGTCCACTATCTTTTAAATGGGCTTATTGCCCTTTTTAGGACTTCAAGTTAAAAAGCCATTACCAAATAGGTATTTTACACTTTAACTAACAACTTTTACTTTTTATACAATTTAGTACTTTTATCAAATTAAACACAAAAACGGCCAAATAAATTTACGAAATTTTCACACAATCAAATTCAAATATCACAGACACAGAAAATAATATTAAAATATTTTTTAGACTCGGATTTATGGTCTCAAAACTACTATTCTGATTAGGGTTAAAACCAGGTTGTTACAACTCTTCCCCCTCAGGGATTTTCGTCCCCGAAAATCTTACCAGTGAATAGGTTGGGATAACGTTCTTTCATCGAGTCTTCTAATTCCCAAGTTGCTTCCTTAACCCCGTACTTTTGCCACAATACTTTGACTAACGAAATTTTCTTATTTCGTAATTCTTTGATCTCACGAGCCAGAATGCTAATCGGTTCTTCTTCATATGACATATCAGGGTTAATTTCAATCTCGGTCGGGGTAATCAGATGTGAAGGATCGGATCTGTATCTACGAAGTATCGAAACATAAAATACATTATGAATCTTTTCTAACTCAGATGGCAACAACAATTTATAAGCAACCGGCCCGATATGTTCTATAATCTCATATGGTCCAATAAATCTCGAGCTTAATTTACCTTTGCGACCAAATCTGAGTACTTTCTTCCACAGTGAGACTTTCAAAAACACTTTGTCCCGATTTGAAATTCTATATCCTTTATTTTCAAGTCCGCATAAGATTTCTAACGATCCAATGCCGATTTCAAACTATCCCGAATTACTTTCACTTTTTGTTCAGTCTCTTTAATCAAATCGACCCCGTGTATCTTATTTCACTAAGCTCGGTCCAATACAATGGTGTACGACATTTACGACCGTACAAAGCCTCGTAAGGTGCCATTTTGATACTAGATTGAAAGCTATTATTATATGCAAATTCAATCAGAGGTAAGTATCGTTCCCACGTACCTTCAAACTCAAGAATGAAACATCTCAACATATCCTCAAGTATCTGAATGATTCACTCAGATTGACCATCTATTTGTGGATGAAAAGCTATGCTAAAATGTAATTTCGTACCTAAAGCATCTTGTAGTTTCTTCCAAAATCGTGATGTGAACCTCGGGTCTCTGTCCGAAACAATAGAAATAGGCACACCATGCAACCTCACAATTTGAGAAATATACAATTTGGCAAGTTTATCGAGTGGGAAATCTGTGCGGATCGGAATAAAGTGTGTCGATTGTGTCAACCTATCAACAATAACCCAGATTGCATCTTTCTTACTAGGTGTCAACGGTAAATCAGATACAAAATCTGTCGTGACTCGGTCCCATTTCCACTCGGGAATCATAATCGACTGAAGTAATCCAAATGGTACTTGATACTCAGCTTTAACTTGCTGACAAATTAAACATTTTGAAACAAATTTAGAAATATCTCGTTTCATACCATGCCACCAATAGTTCTGTTTCAGATCGTTATACATTTTCGTACTACCCGGATGAATAGAAAATAGACTATTATGAACTTCATTAAAAATCATCTGAATTAACTTTAAATTTCTCAGAACACATAATCTGTTTTTGAATCTCAAACAATCCTCAGCATCAACTAGAAACTCCGAATCAACATTTAAGTCACACTGAGCTCGTTTTGCAATTAAATCATCATCGACTTTATGAGCTTCACAAATCTGCTGAACAAACAACAGTTTTGCTTTTAACTTAGTTATTATCACACCAGCATCAGACATAGCCATATGCGCTTTCATTGCATGCAAAGCAAACAATGATTTTCGACTTAAGGCATCAACGACAACATTAGCCTTTCCCGAATGATAGTCAATCAAAAGCTCGTAATTTTTTAGCGATTCTAACCATCAGTGCTGTCTCAAATTCAGATCTTTCTAAGTCATCAAATACTTTAGGCTTTTATGATCGGAATAAACATGATATTTTTCGCCAAACAGGTACTGGCGCCATATTTTCAATGTAAACACAATAGCGGCCAATTTCAGATCGTGCGTCGGATAGTTCTTTTCGTGCGGCTTTAACTTTCTCAAGGCATAGGCTACAACTTTGCCTTCCTGCATCAAAACACAACCCAAACCATTTAAAGATGCATTACTATAGATAACAGACTCTTTACCCAATTATGGCTGAACTAATACTGGAGCTTCGGTCAAAAGAACCTTCAACTGATCGAAACATTTCTGGCACTTTTCTGACCACTCAAACTTAACGTCTTTTTGTAGTAGCTTTTTCATCAGGGTTGCAATCATAGAGAACCCTTTCACGAACTGTCTATAATAACCAGTAAGTCCCAGAAAACTTTGAACTTTTGAAACATTTCTCGGAGGTTTCCAATCAAGTATAGCTGAAATCTTACTCGGATCAACCCGAATACCTGATGCTGATATAGCATGGCCCAAGAAACTAACTTCGCTTAACAAAAACTCACATTTACTGAAATTTGCATACAACAGTTTATCTCGTAAAGTTTGTAACACAAGTTTCAAATGTTCGGTATGCTCTGCCTCATTACGGGAGTAGATCAGAATGTCATCTATGAATGCTATCACAAATCGATCCAGATACTGTCTAAAAATTTGATTCATCAAATCCATGAAAATAGCATGTACACTAGTAAGTCCAAAAGGCATAACAAGAAACTCATAATGTCCGTACCTCGTTCGAAAAACAGTCTTTGACACATCAGAGTCTTTAACTCGCAACAGATAGCAGCCTGATCTCAAATCTATCTTCGAAAACACAATAGCCCCTTTTAACTGATCGAATAAATCAGCAATCCGTGGTAATGGATACTTATTCTTTATTGTCACCTTATTGAGCTGCCGGTAATCAATGCACATTCTCATCGTTCTGTCTTTCTTTCTCACGAATAGAACTGGAGCACCCCAAGGAGAGAAACTCTGTCGTGCGAAACCTTTATCAGTCAACTCTTGCAACTGTGCTATCAATTCTTTTAATTCAGTCGGTGCCATACGGTAAGGAGCTATCAAAATTAGAGTCGTCCCCGGTATTAACTCAATACCAAACTCTACCTCTCGAATAGGTGGCAAACCCGATAATTCTTCGAGAAACAGGCCTGAATACTCACATACAATTGGCATGGATTCAATCTTCTTTTCGGTCACTTTACTATCAAGAACAAATGCAAGGTAAGCTTCACAACCTTTTTTCACATACTTCTGAGCCAACATCGAGGATATTACTGCTGGTAAACCATTCAGATCATTAGATTCAATCCGAATAATCTCATCATTTTAACATCGTAGATCAATAGTTTTTCGTTTGTAGTTTACAATAGCATCATGCAAAGTTAACCAATCCATACCCAAAATTATATCAAACTCGTCGAATGGCAGCAACATCAAATCATCCAGAAAACATAAATCTCGAATCATCAGCAGACAATTCTTACACACTTTGTCAACCAAAACACACCGGCTCAGGGGGTTTGATACTTTAATTACAAATTCAGTAGACTCAACAGGCAAAGTCTTGCTGAATACTAAAGTCTCACATACATAAGAATGAGTCAAACTAGGATCAATCAATGCAATATCACTAGTATCATAAAGAGTGAAAATACCAGTAATAACGTCTAGGGATGACGCATCATCACGTGCTCGAATGGCATAAGCTTTGGTAGGTGCGCGAGCTTCAGATCTAACAGATGTATCTTTAGTACCTCTCTGACTACCACTCACATTACCCATATTCCTGGGTGATTTACCTCGAGCTGCTGTGTTGCCTAATCTCGTATTCTGAGCCAAATTTCGATCCACAAACTCTGGGCACTCCCGAATAAAATGATCTTCCGATCTACATTTATAACAAACTCAATTATTGTACTTGCCCCAACACTCACCAACATGTCTCCTACCACACTATTGGCACTCAGGTTTATTCGGTCGGGTATTACCAACACTAACAACTGAGGTGGCTCTTGAACTCATTGGTGGTCGTTCTTGTATAGAAAGCCCAGTAGTATCCTTAGATTGGCTACTAACATCTCTGAACTTCTTTGTTGTCATCTGAAAAGTTTTATTCGCTGATTTCTTGCGGAAATCACTTGCTTCAAACTCAGCTTTTCTTTTCTATTTGCTGAGTTCTTCAGCCTTGCAAGCTCGCTCGACGAGTACTACAAACTCTTTTATTTTGAGTATGCCGACAAGCAATTTTATGTCTTTATTCAACCCTTCCTCGAATCTTTTACACATAGCAGTCTCGGTCGCAACACACTATCGGGCATATCGGTTGAGTCTCACAAACTCACGCTCATAATCAAATACAGTCATACGATCCTATTTTAGCTCGAGAAATTCTTTGCATTTTTGATCAATGAATCGCTAACTGATATACTTTTTGCGAAATTCTGTCTGAAAGAAATCTCATGTGACACGCTCTTTCGGAACAATCGAAACTAGAGTGTTCCATCAATAGTAAGTCGAATCCCATAACAAGGATATAGCACATTTCAGGCACTCATCAGGTGTACAGGATAGTTCATCGAAGACACGAATGGTATTATTGAGCCAAAATCCAGCCCGTTCAGCATTATCACTAGCTGTGGCCCTAAATTCTTCAGCTCCGTATTTTCTTATTTTATCAATAAGAGGCTTATTCAATCTCATAGGATTGATAGTTGGAGGTACCACAGGCATCGAAAGTGGGTTAATCGGGGTCGAAAGTTGTTGAATAGCCAGATTTGTCTGGATATATTGAGTAAACCATTCATTCATCATAGTATAGAAAACTTGTTTAGCCTCATCACCATGGTTATTCGTATTCGGTCGAGAATCAACCGGCTCCATCCCTTGCACGAGAGCAGGCGCTATACTCTCGACATCATCTACTACAATTCGATCGGGATCAGGATCCATTCACTATATGAAAAACACTTTTTTTATTGTCAGAAGTCGTTAAACTATCACAGTATAATAAATGGCATGTATAGCTAAACTCATACACGCTACTTTAGTCCTAGAATTGACTAAATCGTAGCTCTGATACCAATAAAATGTAACACCCCTAACCCGTATCCGTCGCTGAACTAGGGTTATTAGGTATTACAGGACATAACATGACTCGGAATAGTCACAAATTAATTTTTTTTCATTTATGCACAATAGTTGAACACATAATAAAACCAAACAAATAAACCAAACATATTTATTATCTATAATTCTTAGTCGAATTCATCCTTAACATGGTAAGATATTTATTAACATTATAATAAAACATATCAACCAAACTAATTATACACTTCACGATTTAAATTTTTATGCACATAATACGCCATGACCAAATTATTATAGTTCTAACATTATGAGCACATGATTAAATCTAATATTACATACAACTTTCATACACCTGTACTATTATTCATAAATACTAAACTCAAATTAACCTATGTATAAATCATCATATCATAGCCAATTAGATTGTATATATATATGTCATTTTTATCAGATCCAACTTATACACAATCACTTAATTTCATTCAATACATACACATTTAGCATGTATTTTACCTTAAAATCAAGTCAACCACTCTAACATCACATGTTATATCCATAATCCAAATAATTAAGCCGAACATACAATTTACTTAATCATCTCCATCCAATATGTCAAAAACAAGAAAACAAAATATAACATATTAACAATCATACCATAGTAGAATATATGTCATACCAAAATCCAACAAACTATGCACAAAATAACATGAACATATACTATATCTTAGGCCATTAAAGCATATGTAATAATACCAAATTCAAACCAAAAGAGATAAGTCATTTTCACATGGCTATTAATTACACCTGTATACATTGGTTCCAAAATCAACATTTCAACCACGCTATACATGCCATTTATTCAAATACGACTTAGTAAAGTACCAAATTATGGATGATAGTGTGACAAGCTTTACAGACGATCCCCGAACACGTAGCGATCACCGAAATCTATACATCAAAACAATTATCCAACACATTGTAAGCTAATTTAGCTTAGTAAGTTACAAGCAAATAAACTCTACAATTTAACTTGATATCTCGAATAATATTTAACCATTTCATACTACTAAATCATCTTACCTTTAGCTTACCATATCATAAGATAATTATTAACTTAATACTATGATTTAACTAAAATTAATATAATTACTCAACCATAAGCATTTCTTTAAATTTAAATACAAGGCCAAATACATTATGCATCTCATCATCATGTAATATAAAGAATCATCTTATATATATTTGATTCTAAATATAATCACCACATGGTTTAATACTTACAAAGCTCAACCTTGAATACAACCATAACAGTTATTACTCAGGAACTCCAAGTATTTACTCATTTTACTAATCATGATTACTCAATAAGTCAAATACTCAATGCTAATAGTTATTCGAAAATATTTAATAAGTTCGCACACTTAGTGCTTAATAATCAAACTCGCACACTTAGTGCTTCACAATTAAACTCGTACACTTAGTGCTAATTTTTTATCATAAATTTTTATACCCGCACATTTAGTGCCAAAAGTCAACAACTCAATACAACTTATTTTAATAATTTATCACTACGTGTATATGGTATATATATATACCATTCAATTCAGCCTAATTACATAGATACTAAGATGTTTTAAAATGATACAAAATATATGCTTAATAACTTACCTCAGATTTCGTCGACTAATAGATCGGCTACTCAACTACTTTCGATTTCCCCCGATCTAAATCCGATTTCTTGGTTTCTTGATCTAAACATATTCAAATAAATCTCATTTAAACATATTTTCATTCAATTTAGTGTAAGAACACATAAATAGGAAAATTACATTTTTACCCCTAATATTTCACATTTTTACAATTTAGTCGTCATTGCACAAAACACAAAATACACAAAATTTGGCCACACTCCCTAAGGGCCGGATCTTCCTAGTACCCATATAAGTCCATACATTTCATTTATTTCACATTTTAGTCCTTTAAAATTTTATTTTTGCAATTTAGCCCTAATTACTCAAAATCACCAAAAACTCCAATACAAAACATATTAATCTTTAACATATCTTTCATTTTTCATCAACAACTATCAAAAAGCTCAAGCACTCATCAATGGCAAAACACAAAATCAACATCAATTCAGAAAATTAATACATGGGTTTTGAAGTATTCAAAGTAACGATCATAAAAATGTAAAAATTATCAAAAACTAAAATCAAACTAAACTTAAATTGAAATCCCTAAGATGGCCGAATGCTAAAGCTTGAAGAAAAAAAGTTTCTTTCTTTTGTTTTCGGTGGAAAAAGGTGAATAAAATGACTTTATTTTATAATATTTATGATATAATATACATTATTATTCTTTTACTATTTTGACCTTTGTAAAATAATATTTAAAACATATAATGCATGGCTTTTTAGCCATCTTGCCATCCACTATCTTTTAAATGGGCTTATTGCCCTTTTTAGGACTTCAAGTTAAAAAGCCATTACCACATAGGTGCTTTACACTTTAACTAACAACTTTTACATTTTACGCAATTTAGTACTTTTATCAAATTAAACACAAAAACGGCCAAATAAATTTACAAAATTTTCACACAATCAAATTCAAATATCACAGACACAGAAAATAATATTAAAATATTTTTCAGACTCAGATTTATTATCCCGAAACCACTGTTCCAATTAGGGTCAAAATCGGGTTGCTACAAAGTTAGCAGCTAATGTTCTTGATTTTCAACAGCAAATCCAACAGTAAACTCTTAATTTCCAAAAAGAGATGAAGGATTTCTAACAGAAAACTGAGGCGTCCATCAGACCACATCGATCGAGAAATTGACCTCTCAAGGAAAGCTGCCGTCACAAACAGAACCAAACCCTAGACAAAATGCGAATATAGTGACGTTGCGAAGTGGAAAGGTACTAGAACCGATTCCTGACAAGAATCTTGGCTAAAAAATTTCCCAAGAAAAACCCGAGAAAGACGAACAAGTCCAACCGAAGCCTCTATTGCCTAAAATTCAACCTCCATTTCCAGCACTATTCAACCAGTGTTGAAGAGGTAAAGAGGACAAGGAAATCCTCAAACATTTAGGAATGTCAAGATCAACATTCTGCTGTTGGATGCCATCAAGGAAATACCGCGATATGCTAAATTTCTTAAAGAGCTTTGCACCAACAAGCGAGAATTAATAGGTAATGAAAGCATGAATGTTGGTAAGAATGTATCTGCAATGTTACAACAAAAAATGCTAGAAAAATGCAAGGATAGGGGTATGTTTGCAATACCATGCAAAATAGGCCATCTGGGAATTAAAAGGCTATGTGTGACCTAGGGGCTTCTATAAATGTAATGCCATATTCTATTTATGAATCACTTAACGCGGGTTTTTTTTAACAAAAACAAGTGTTATCATTCAATTAGCGGACAAGTCTATTGTGCATCCAGAAGGAGTCCTTAAGGATGTTCTGGTAAAAGTTAACAAGTTTATTTTCCCTGTAGATTTTTATGTGATCAAAATAGATAAGGATAGCACTCCTGGATCTTCAAATCTTCTGCTAGGTCAATCGTTCCTTAGTACAGCTAGTAGTAAAATCGACATTCGAAGTGGAACTCTCACGATGGAGTTTGATGGGGAGATCGTAAAGTTTAATGTCTACGACGCCATTAGCCATACAAGGGAAATCTTGAGCGTAAATTGTATCAACATAATTGACACTTTAGTGGAAGAGAATTTTGAGTCAATTTATGGAGATAATTCTGAACTTGATGAATTTGAATTTGAATTTGTTAATGAGTTATTACCTTCAAATACTAAACTGTCACATTCTGTTCTACAGGCACCAGAGTTGGAGTTGAAACCGCTTCCTGAGCATCTGAAATATGCATTTTTAGGGAAGGGTAATACCCTACCAGTCATAGTCTCCAATAGACTCTCCATAGATGAAGAGGAAATTTTGGTTCATGTACTAAAAATTCATAAGGAGGCGATTGGCTAGACCATTGCAAACTTAAAAGGGATAAACCCTTTGACATGCACACACAGGATCTACTTGCAAGAAGACACGAAACTGAGGTGAGAGGCGCAAAGACAGCTAAATACAAATATGATGGAGGTAGTAAAAAAGGAAATAATCAAGCTTCTAGATGATGACGTAATTTACCCTATTTCTGACAGTAGGTGGGTAAGTCCAGTACAAGTCATGCCCAAGAAAACGGGTGCGACAATAAAGAAAAATGTTGAAGGTGACTTGGTACCTTCTACATTGATTATAGAAAGTTTAATTCATACAGTAGAAAAGATCATTTCCCTCTTCCTTTTATAGATCAAATGCTTGAAAGATTAGCCGAAAAAACTCACTTTTGTTATCTTGATGGATACTCAGGTTTCTTTCAAATTCCAGTCGCACCGGAGGACCAAGAAAAGATCACTTTTACATGCCTATTTGGTACATTTACGTACAGAAGGATGCCATTTGGTCTTTGCAATGTGTCGGCCATCTTTTAGAGATGCATGATAAGTATATTTTTTGAATATGTGGAAAAAATTATCAAAATTTTTATAGATGATTTTACTGTATATGGGAGTTGTTTTGATAAATGCCTTAAAAATCGAACGATAATTTTGAGTAGGTGCATAGAATTTAATCTTGTCTTGAATTATAAAAGTGTCATTTTATGGTAGACAAGTCTGGGTCATGTTGTTTCATCTAAAGGAATTGAGGTTGATAAGGCTAAAATTGACATTACAAATTCTTTGCCTTATCCCTCCACTGTGAAGGAAATTCTTCTTTCATTGGCCATGTAGGGTTCTACAGGCGCTTCATAAAGAACTTCTTGAAGGTAGCTGAACCACTGTGTGAGTTGTTGCAGAAGGATAAGATATTTGAGTTTGGCCCAAAATGTAAGGAGACATTTGATACACTCACGTAAAAGTTAGTCTTCGCTCCTATATTGCAACCGCCAGATTGGAAATACCCGTTTGAAATTATGCGCGATGCCAGCAAGCACAGTGTAGGAGCCGTGTTAGGGCAAAGGATAGGCAAAGAACCACATGTCATATGTTATGCCTCGAAAACTTTAGATGCTGCGCAGAGCAACTACACCACTACGGAAAAAGAACTCTTAGTCATTGTATTTGCTTTAGATAAATTTTGACCTTACTTATTGGGATCTAAAGTAATTATTTTTTCTAATTATGGAACCCTCAGGTACTTGATCGCGAAGAATGAAGTAAAACTGAGGCTCATTAGGTGGATTTTGCTTATCTAAGAATTTGACATCGAGATTCGAGACAAAAGGGAATGCTAGAATTTAATGTTTGACAACTTAAGCAGAATAAAAGTACCTTTTGACGACATCCCTATAAAGGAAGAATTCCCTGATGAGAGCCTATTTTCGACTGAAGAATGTCTCTCATGGTATGCAGATATAGTAAACTTTCTAGCCACAGGATCATTACCCACTGAGTTAGCCTATTCCGTGAGGGACAAGCTTAGACGCGACCCTCGATATTACATTTGGGATGACCCATACTTGTGGGAACACTATTCAGACCAGATAATAAGAAGATGTGTTCTAGAAACTGAGGTAACTTCTATCCTTAATTTTTGTCATACTAAAGCTTGCGGAGGTCACTTTGGCCCTAAGTGGACCGTTCATAAGGTGTTAGAATGTGGGCTATATTGACCGTTCATAGGTCACTTTGGCCCTAAGTCTTGCGATAGGTGCCAACATACAGGTAACATCACTAAACAAAATCAAATGCCCTTTTCCCTGATTCATGTATGCAAAATCTTTGATGTATGAGGCATCGATTTCATGGGCCCATTTATTTCTTCATTTAGCAATGTATATATAATTCTTGCAATAGACTATATTTCTAAGTGGATAGAAGCAAAGCCTACTCAAAATGATAATGCCAAAACTGCTGTGGAGTTTCTAAAACGAAATATTTTTTTCCAGGTTTGGCATACCTCGAGCCCTAATCAATGATCGTGGCACCCACTTTTGCAATAAGGTTATGGAGGCATTGTTGGCAAAATACAGAGTCCACCACCGTATAGCTATGGCTTACCATCCCCAAACGAACGGTCAAGTTGAGGTCTCGAACAGGGAAATCAAGACTATTTTGGAGAAAATAGTTCGTCCTAACCGAAAGGATTAGAGCCTTCGGCTAAATGATGCACTTTGGGCCTAACGAACTACGTATAAATGACCGATTTGTATGACCCCGTATCGACTTGTTTTTGGTAAAGCTTGCTGCCTTTATGTTGAATTGGAACATAAAGCCTATTTGGTCGTTCGACAATGTAACATGGAGTTAGAACCCACAGGAAAGGCAACGAAATTAGACATCCAAGAGTTAGAAGAAATTCGCAATGATGCCTACGAGAATGCTCGTATTTATAAAGACAAGACAAAGTTGTTTCACGATAAGAGAATAGCTCAGAAGCATTTTTCGGTAGGATAAAAAGTTTTACTTTATAACTCTGTGTTAAAGTTATTCCCAGGTAAGCTTCGATCACGATGGCAAAGACCTTTCATTATTACTGAAGTGTTCATACATGGAGCGATTGAAATAGATAGTGAAGAATCTGGAAAGCGGTTCGTAGTCAATAGCCAGTGGTTGAAGCTATTTTATGAGAATTTTCAAGCCCACACGATTGAGAAAATCCATTTGGAACCACCATAGAACCAATAACGGCGTCGAGCTAACGATGTTAAACAAGCGCTTGTTGGGAGGCAACCCAATTTTTATTTATTTTATTTTATTTACTTTATTTATTACTTTATTTTATTTTATTATTTTACAACTTATTTGGATATTAATAAATTTCTCTTCTTTTGCTTAGATAAAACAGAGCAAAAATATGAAGAAAAAGGAAAAAACTAGAAAAATATAACCAAAAAGCCCTGTTCATGGTATCAAACAACCTCTATTCCAGATACTAGTCTAGCCCAGAATGCCTGCAGCCAAACTACCCTATTCCTGCAGCCAACCACCTTTATCCATGCACCCAAACACTACCTCTCAGTATAAATTAACCCCCCAACCCTAAAATTTTAAAACATTTTTTTCCATTTTCCCACAAAACCACCATAACCGCCGCTCTTCCCTCTACCATTCTCCCCCATGCCGAACGACCCTACCAATAAAGGCGCCCACACCTCATCAGCCTCGACAACAGCCGTCCAAACCCTCGGCCAAACCTCCGCCATCCTCCGCTCCTCCGTCTTCTGACCCGACTTGAAACCTTTGGCCAGCAACTGAGTGAGCTCATTGATATCATATACGATTGACAGTAAATAACATAGGGAGTTTTTCTAAACTTTTCTCCTTATTTATTTCTTTTCGTCCACATTGAGGACAATGTGCTTTCAGTAAGGGAGGTACTTTTAGCTATTACTGTCATTTTTTGCTATGATTTTGGTTGTTGTTGCTATTATTGTGATTATTTTTGGCTTGTGTTGCTGTTTGAGGCTCCATTTTGTCCATATTTATTTTTTAGGATCTCTTGCCTCTTTTCATGCCCAAGATTTTTACCAATAATTGCCTACTGTTTGACCTACAAACATGATTCTTATTTTATGAGAAAATTATAGATTTTCCATAATTGATGTCATTTCCAGTGATGCCATTTCCAATGTTTTATTCTTATTAGGCTAAAAATAATTGTGATTCATAGAGTTAACTTTATCTTGTTTTTCTTAAAATTGATCAAGTTTAATACAAAGTGGACACTTAATATGTTTGCATGCTAAAATATGTTCATGACTGTTAAGGTAATTACTGAAACTTATTTTTGACACTTGATTGTTTTTTTTCTCTAAAGTCCTCATAAAAAGTTATTATTAAAATGTCATTTAATGTTTCCATGGTTATGAGTGCAGCTTAAAAACGTGACTGATTGAGTAATCGGGGTAGGGTGCTTGGGTTGTCATCCTATTTCGCATCAAAAGGTTGTGTGACGTGTTAGGTAAAACTCTGCTAACCGAAATTAATTTTTAACATGTTGGAACCGGGGTGGGGTGATTGACTGTTATCTCTCTTCGCGTCAAAACGTTCGATGTGTTCTTAAGAAAAATTATAAAAAATTAAGAGTTTGCTAGGCTGAGTAACCGGGGTGGGGTGCTTGGTTGTTATCTCTCTTCGCGTCAAAAGGTTCAGTATATTCCTAAAGCATAAAAAATATAAATAATAAATCAAAATCAAAATAAATAAAAAAGAAAAAAAGAAAAAGAAAAAAATATAATTTAGGGACTAAAAGAGGAAACAAATAGTTTGTCTTGGTAGGTTTGGTAATTTACCTAATTTTCATTAAATAATTCAAGTCGATTCTAATTTTTGTGTGTATTAATTGGAAAACTTTTTCTGTTTTACTTAAAGCAAGCTTAGGGTTCTCTTTATTTTTCATATGCATTTTTGACTGATTTTTATAAAACTTTGGAGTGGTATTTCTTTTATGGCAGAATCTAACTTTCACAGTAGATAGGAACCATATTTGAGGGCAAGCATGGGCTAAGTAGGGGGAATTTGATAACACTATAGAATAACATATTTTTATGTATTTATTCTGAGTATGATCCTACTAATTTGAGCTATTTATGCTCTTTTATCTCATAGGGACTAAATTTGAGGCAAAAACAAAATTAAGGGCCAAAAGCGTGAATTTAGAGATAAAATAGGTCAATGTGCGACACAAGGAAAAGTTGGTGCCAAAAGTGCAAGCATGGAGGACACAAGGGTTGAAATGCAAAAAGAAGAGATTTTATTATATCAGACTCTATTTTAATTATATTAGGATAATTAATATTAAGATAATTATTAACGATTATTTAATTTTAGGATTTTATTTTATTTATCTTTATTTACCTTCAATTAAATGTATTTATCTGTTGGGAGTTTAATAGGATTAGACGATCTCCCCTAGCAATATAAATAGGGGGTGATGTGATCAAAAGGGATCCATCTTTTTCTGAAAACACTCTCTCCCCAAAAGTCTAGGCTTTTGTTCTTCTCATATTTCCTTTCAATAAAATCTCCATTTTTATTATATTTATTTTCTTTTCCACCACAACCATGAGCCACTAAACCCATCTAGCCAACAGTTGTCGATATTCCCCAAAAAGGGTTCTTGAGACTTAGAGTCTGTACCTAGCTTCCTCGTTGAGTATTCATCGTTTCTCCGCACTACAAGGCTGAAGCTTCCGTCCATGTCCCTTAAGAAGTAAGCTTTTCAATGTATGCAAAGGTGACCGCTTTGTATGTTTTGGAAAGCTTGCACAGTCGGTTCGTTAGCTTACTGCATCAGAGGCTGGCGAGCCCAACAGACAAAATGGCGTGGGATTCACCATTGAGAAGTGTTGATCTAGCATAAGATGATCCCACAGAAGTGATTGTTGGCTAGAGTCAGGTTCCACGAAATCGTAAGTCTAAATCCTTGGAGTTGGTGGTCGTAGGCGTCCTCTTCCACTATAACTGTCTTATTCGGTTTGAGAAGGATCATCTAAAAGCCAAGAATTAAACCCAAGGCGGAACTAGACAACTGGAGCCTGGAACCTCCCACAAGAATTTCCTTTCTCTCAACTCTATTTTTAATTTCTCAAATTTTCAATTCAATATTCTTAATTCTGTTTTTATTTTATTTTTCATTTCCAGATCCAAACCTTTAATTCTATTTTTTTTGTTTTTTTCAGGAACGCAGGTTTTCTTGGGCAAGATTTTGTCTGGGATTTCACGGAACAAGATATTGTGCAAATCCAGTCCCTGAGAATTTGACCTTACTTCCCTTTTACTATTCTTTTTCATTATTTATTAGGGATAGGATATTTTTGGTGCTTTCAACGACCGCATCAATTCTAGTAGATTGGTTCACAATGTATGATATGATAGAGCTTTGTATCTCAATCCCATAGATGCTATAGCATCAAGGCACAATCGAAACTTGTCAATCTTTGATCCTATTTGTGGAGTCTAAAAACTCCATTGGCAATATACAAAATAAATTATTTTATTTTTTTACTATTTTACTATACCCCTAGAGAACACTTGTCAATCTCTTGACGTTGCTTATGGAGACTAAAAACTTTATTGGTAATGTACCAAATAATATTCCAAATAAAAAAGCATTAACTTGATAATAATATTCCAAATAAAAAAGCATTAATTTGGTAAAGATGACCTAACATAACAAATCACAATAATAATGTCAGCTTAAATACCAAAATCCATCACATATGTACCATTTTATAATATATATATATATCAATACCTAGCATTTGAGTGATTATACAAGAATACTAAAACTTAATATTCAATTCATACAGTAATACACGTTTAATTGTCAATTAGATTTCAAATCATTTATATTTCCCATTACTTATTTCCCATATTACTTGATGAAACTCAATAAACAAGCTCAAATACATAGGTACAAATCACATCGGAGGCTCATTTGAGCTAAACATATAATCGTGTCAGGTTACCAGTTCGGGCTAAATCTTTATATCGACATATCAGAGAGCTTGGCCAGAGCTATATATATCGATACGGGATTCAAGAGGAATAAGCGGATCAGGATTGAATTCAAGTTGTTTAACTCAAGAAGGAAAGATTTGGATATAGTCTGAAAAGAAAAAATAAACATATTTAGTAATAAAGAAATCAAAATAGTAAAGAAGAAATTTGAGAATAAAAAAATAAAAAGCATAAATAAATAAGAAATAGAAATTAAAAAAAGAACAAAGTGGAAGATGGACGAGTAAACCGATGGATATGATGGATAGAAGGATAAACGTCCAATTGAACCCTTTGAGATATAAATCCCAATAAACTCAATTAATGGCTCTAATCAACCCTCTAAGAATTAATCCTTGAAGAATGAATTGAAGGATGAAGAATGAATTCCCACGACTTCTTCAAGAAAATCAAGAATAAAACTACTTCTAAAAATCACAAGAAAGAAATCTTGCATAAAAAAAAATCTCAGAGTTGAAATCTTTATTAATGAAAACAATTGTCTCCTTAATAAAAAATGAAGAAGCCTTTATATAAGCTAGCTAAGTACATCCAAATAAAACTCTAAAGTATACTGAAACTCTAATTAATCTAAAGAAAAAGTAGTTTTAAACAAAACTTTCTTATTAACATAAAACTCCTAAATAACTTAAAATACTTAATAGTTATAAAAAAATTGTAATAATCAAATAATAAGAGATGATAAATACAATATTGGACTCATATATAATAAAAATTAAGCAAAAAATCCGAACCAAATATGATTTAAACTTGAGTTAAAAGCACAAAACTCATAATTCCCGTCATAATCCTGTCCAAAAATTCTACTCCTGCAGTCTTCACTAAAATGGTCATAATTTGAGCTCCCAGACTCGAAATCGAGTGATTCAAAGTGTGTTTTGAAGCTAAGAGATAGAACTTCAAACGCCATGAAATCTCAACCTGAAAATGCCTAGATCCCATTCAAAAAGTCGATGCAAGTATGCTAATTTCCAAAACTTAAAAATTGACAGTTTGGGTGAATGGAATTTAATAAATTTCTCCCCATCCGTGCATGTATCACATATACATATCAGGTTATTCGTTTGAGCTAAACCTTTAAAACAAAATCAGGTTACCAATCCAAGCTAAACTTGTGTCACATGTATCTTCAAGTCCGCAACAAATGTTGGATTCTTGAAATTATCTGAAATCAACCTGTAACCATGTGTATGATACATTTACAAAGTTTCATCAATGTAATTTGCATTATGCAAGTTCATATTTATTCTTTTTTTTTCAATTTAGTCCAAATCTCACACTTTAGTACTAAATTACAAATAATTCAAAGTTTAATAAAACATACATGTATTCACAATATTGCATACATAAAGGGTTTAAACATAATTGCACCATATGAACTTACTTGGAAAAATGACAGTAAACACAATATCGAGGACTATTCTGTAATTTTCTCTTTCCCAAAACTATCCTCCGACTGGTTGAAATCTCGATCTATATCATAATTTAATTCAAATATCAATTCCAAACTTCATTTAACAACCTACTATAACTATGTATCAATTCAATTTCATCTATCCATGTTTTTTATTTTATTTAGTTTAGTCCCTAAAATTAGAATTGTCATAACTTTCAAATTAGAGCCTCGATTTTGAAACTCAATCTCGATTTCATCTTTCTACAGTCCTATACTATCTATATTTACAAAAAAAAATTCATGTTAATTTCAAAATATTCACCCTTTAGTCCTTATGTTCAAAACTAACAATTTTCACGTTACAAACTAGTCTTTTGTTTCATATCTAAGCTTAGAATCTAACAATTTAACACCAAAAGTTTCAAGATTCAACAATAGAAACTTTTAAAAACTTTACATTTTTGCAAATTGGTACACAGGTAGCTCCCAAAACCTCAAAAACATAAAAACTACAATAAAATGACTAAATTAAGCTTACCAATCAAGGATCGAAAGTCTTTTAAAGCCAAACCCTATCTCGCTCGTTTTCATGAGAAAGAAGATGATGAATGAAGAATAATAAAAATTTTAGCTTTTGTTTAATTAATTTTAATATATAACATAATTTAATTAAAAATTTTAACATATATTCACTTAAAAGAAAACATCAACCATCCACCACTATTTAAAAATGGCCTAATTGTCACTTTCAACCGTGGTTCAATATTATGTAGCCTTTTTATTAATAAAAATCAATAGTGATTAATTTTTACCGCTTTATAATTTAGTATTTGTACCTAATTAGTCACCAAATCGGTGAAATTACCTATCCAAAATTCAATTCACCAATACAATAACTCCATAAATATTTAATAAAAATATTTAAGGGTTCGATTTACAGAAATGAGGTCCCAATACCTCATTTTTCAACACCACTGATTTAAGGGTTGGAACACTTGTACTTTAACTAACTATTCAATTAACAAATTTTTCAAACCAAAATTTAATATAATATTATAATCTTGATCATCAAAGAACGGGGTTCTAAAACCACCATTTCCAGCACCACTAAAAAATAGATTCCTACAATAAACAGCAATTAAATTATTATTTTTGTATGTATAGTTATTATTATGTCAAATTTTTATTTTAAACTTATGGTCAATTAATTATTTAGATTTAAAATATCCTTCAAATGATAGCATTTTTTACTTTGGCATAATGATAAAAAATTAACCCCTAAAAGTTACTGCTTTTGTCACTTTTGTTTTTATTCTTTTTCTTTTTTGGATCACTTTGGCCCGTAGCGTTCAAATTTTAGTCAAACTGCATTTCTTTAGGTGAAAAAATTAGTTGAACTATTAAAATTTTAATGGTATCAATATGACAATTTGCATGTTCTTCATAAAAATTTAAAAAATTATTAAAATTATTAAAATTTTGATAAAGTTTAAAAAATTCAGTAATTTATACTCTAAAAAGAAGTACAAGTAAACTATTATGTAGGGTACAACATTAGTATCATTAAAATTTTGATAGTTCAACCAGTTTTCCATCCACAAAAAATAATTTGACTAAAGATTGAAGGTTGATGACCAAGGTGATCCAAAAAAATAAGGTTAAAGTAACAAAATGGATACACATTAGGGGTTAAATTTATCATTATGCCTTAAACTTTTTAAAATAAAGATAAAATTATTTTAGTATGTAGTGATTTAAAATTTTATAAATTATATGAATTCTTTTATGTGTTTTACCATAAAATTATTTTATATTATTAAATATTGCTAATAATAAATATATTATATAATATACACAGTAATATCTTTCACCTGCAACATACGTGAGTTAAAACTACTTCCAATTTTCGCAAAAATGAGACATGTCCAAAGCAATTCAATTATTTAATCATTTGAAACTTGAGTCTTCACCCACTTTGAGACATTTTGAGGAAACAAATTAGTTATAGAAATAATTATAAAATGCATAAATAAAATAAAACAAGATGTCAATAAATAAATTGCAACAACGCATATAGATTAAGCTCCATCTATTGTAATTTAACACTATATTACTCTCGAAACTAGGAAATTTAGAAGCAAACTATTTAAAATCATACACCATCGAGCTGCTTTAGGTTCAAATGATAATCTGATTACATGCTTAGCGAGCACCTTCTTCAAGTTCAAATGTGATTTTGTTATTTATGCTATCATACCCCATCCCTATCCAGCTGCTTGTTACACCATCATCGTAAGTGCTGGGAAACTTACCAAGCAAGTATTCGGATTCTTCGCTTACTAAATTACTTTTACTCCAAGGATGTTTAGCCATTGCTTGCAGTCCTGCTAATTCATGGGCAACTTCCTTCATTGTTGGCCTTTCCTCTCCCTTCACTCTCACACATCTCCTAGCTAAAGTTGCTACTTCCATAAGCTGCTCAACATTTTCATCATTAAGCACTCGAGGATCGAGAATGTCGAGCAAACGGTCTTCTTTCATCAAAGAAGTGAAGTACATTGGCAAAACTCGATTTTCCGGTCTTTTGAAACATACCACTTTTTGTCCTGTTAACAACTCCATAAGCACAACCCCGAAGCTGTAGACATCACTTTTTTCAGTAAGAAGGCTTGAAAGCATGTATTCAGGATCCAAGTAACCGAAAGTTCCTTGCACAATTGTAGTTATTTGTGCTTGGTCAGATGGGATCAATCTGGAAGCCCAAAATCAGAAACTTTTGCGGTGTAATTGTCATCTAACAGTATGTTCGCCAACTTGTTGTCTCGGTGAATGATTGGAATGGAAGCTGCAGAGTGCAAATAAGAAAGGGCTTCTGCTGTTTCAGTGACTATTCTCAAACAGGTCTCCCATGAAAGATAAGAGGTTGCATCATCATTATGCAAATGGTGAAAATGGGTTCTGTTGGTGATATATTCATAAACTAACAGCGGAACTTGGGTCTCCAAACAACATCCTAGGAGTTCGACAACATTCCTATGGTTGATTTGGTAGAGCACCATTATTTCATTGATGAATTGTTCAACTTGGCTAGGATCTCCAATTATTGACTTTTTGATGGCAACTATTTGATTATCAGCCAATGTTCCCTTGTACACTGTCCCTTGCCCTCCCTGTCCTAAAATTCTGCGTTCATTGTAATTGTTTGTTGCCTTCTCGAGTTCCTCAGTTGTAAATACTTTAACATCTTCACGGTACCCTTGTTTTGAAAGTTGTTCCCGCAACAAAATGCCACCATTTTGCTAAAAGTAAGGTTCTTTTAATTTTCACCAAATTAAAGTTCATGTATACAATTGTACATGAAACCAAAGTTCATGTATAATTTTGAGATTTATCTCTTTTTGATTTTAATGATTTATATTTCTCATCAGCTCACTGGAGTTGACAACTATAATATTTGCAGTCGTGCGATGCGAATTGCGTTGATTGCCAAAAATAAATTGGGTTTCATTAATGGTACTTGTTCCAAAGATTTATTGGCAGAAGATTTGTACTCATAGTGGGAGCGATGCAAAGCTATCGTGTTATCTTGGATATTGTACACGGTAAGCAAAGAGCTCTCTACAGGTATCGTTTTTGCTTCAAGTGCAACAGCAGTTTGGCAGGATCTTAGCAAGCGATTTAACAAGACTAATGGTTCAAGAGTCTACTTCTTGCATTGAGAAATTTCTTCTCATCTTCAAGGAATTTCTTTGATTTCAACCTATTTCACAAAGCTTAGGTTGTGAAGGGAAGAGTATGATTCCCTAGTTCTCGTTTCTTCTTGTGGTTGTGTGCAAACTAAACAGGTTATTGATCACATTGCGCAGCAGCGTTTGTTTCAATTTTTGATGGGTTCAAATGAAACTGATAGTGTTGTTTGGAGTCAAATTTTATTGATGAGCCCCTTGCCTATGGTCAATCAAACATATTCCATGCTCGTGCAAGAAGAGTCACAAAGGCAGCATGTATCAGGTCTAGTTGTTGCTGATCCTACCTCTTTATATTCAGCAAATGTCAATCCATACATAAATCGATTTAATGGTGTGTGTGATCATTGTAAAGTTTAGGGCCATAAGAGAGAAAATTGTTATAGACTAATTGGATATCCACTTGATTGCAATACAATCTCGTTTTTGTTTCAAAACTTACCAAGGATTTGCATTGTTTTGTTACATTTTACTCACACTTTTGTATTTTCCAAGACCTCTCAAGTGGCATGATGAAGGGGATTGGTAGGGAACATGGCGGCCTCTATATTCTTCATTCTTCCCTAGCTATAGTATCTTCAACTCATGTACCTTCTTCAACAGCTAATTCTTTTCATACAACTCTCGGTAGTTCTTTTATCTGGTATGTGCGACTCGGCCATGCTCCTTTGTCAAGGTATTTAGTTCGATGCTTAATTTTGTAGCGTGTATTTCCAGAGTTTTTTTAAGTTTTGAAAACCAAATTCTAATTTGTCAAATTCAAATAATTTTGCAGTTTACATTAAGAACACCCAAAAATTGACGAATCAAACAAAACCCAAAAGCAAAAACAAATCCGAAAACTTAGTCCAAAAATCTTAATTTCTCAACCAAAACAAACCATTTTATGTGAAAACCAATCTGAGCTCCTGCACGCCGTCCGGTCCTAAGCCTGACGATCATTTGAAACATACTAAACAAACGAGTAAGCTAGATTGTTGCATATTGTGACTCGGATTGGGGAACATATCTGATGACTAGAAAGTCGATTACAGGGTACTGCATCAAACTAAGAGATCCGCTCATTTCGTGGAAGTCCAAGAAGCAAAACACAATCTCTCGGTCATCTACGGAAGCAGAATATCGAAGCATGGCATTGACAGTTTCAGATATAATTTGGTGAAGTGGTCTGTTGGGAGAAGTTAGTCTCGACAAATTGGAACCAACAAAATTGTTTTATGATAGTCAAGTAGCCCTTCAGAGAGTAGCCAATGTATTCCATGAACAAACTAAGCACATAAAAACTGATTGTCACTTTGTTCGGGAGAAAATCAAAGGGGGGTTGGTTAAAACACAACACATATGCATCAGTGAGCAAATAGCAGGCTTAATGACAAAGGCCCTCGGTGTGCATCAGCATGAGTATTTGCTGTCCAAGTTGGGAGTCAAAGATCTTTATCACCCTCCAACTTGAGGGGAAGTGTTAAAGATACTGGTAATTGGGTGAATAATAGAAAGATCTTTGTAGTAGTTAGATTAGTTACTAGTTAATAGTTAGTTGAACATATGCTATAAAACATCTTACTATTGTAATTTAAGAATGAAGCAGTATACTTTTCATTCAGATACAATACTGGTCTAACTTGTAGTTCATCATTGTTGGACATCTCCGACACTTTCAATATATATATTTGTAATTATATTCAATTTTTTTAAAAAGAAAAACTGGTATTGGATATTTGGTTTGCCAAAGTAAGAATATACTATCAAGTTATTTTGCTGGTATTTTGTAAGGCTTAGCAATCAAATATAGTAGCTTACTAATAAAACCCGTTGAAATCATTAAACTGGAATTTGGAACTCATGCAAGCTTTGGATAGCAAATGAAAAAAATTACCTCTAATCTCATTAATGCATGAAACAGGATAATGTTGATGATTAATTTAACAACTAGGATTTATTTTATTATGAACGTCTTCCACGTAGTTTTTTAATTTTTATTTAATTACTTATAATTTTACTTAATTGTCGGTATCACAGATAAAGAAATATCAATTTAATTTGAGAATTTTATTTAGAATTCGAATGGATTTTTTATTTGGTAAATAAATCTTAAAAGAAAATTAAAAAAAGAAAAACTAACAACCGAAAATTCCATCCAACCAAATTGAAGAATTTTAATTCAATTAATTTGATTTTAACAATAAATTAATTGGATTAATAAGTTTTAATGACTTATTCAATTTAGAGTTTTGAAAGAATTTATTAAATTATTTATATAAAAAAGGATGACGAACCCACCCAATATACACTTTCAAGTTTTTTTTTTAATATTAGTTAAATTAACGTGAGACTATCTAAAAATAGAAGTTTCAAATAAAACTTATAAATCTCATCATATTGTGAAAATAAAAAATTTAGAATATAAATATAACTTATTTATTAGAAATGACAGTAATAACGAATCAAATATGTGTATTTCTTGAATTATATAAATGTAAATCCCTAAATCTATTATTCACAAATTATTCGGGTATTACTATTTAAATACAAATCTAGATTATATATCTACTATAGTAATATAATGTTATAAAAAATTAATAATACTAAATAGTTTTTTTCACATTATAGTTTTTATTTTTACATTTATTTGAAGCACTTATTTACATTTTGAATAAACTATTATTTTAGTCATTGCCTTTTAATTTTTAATTTTTCTTTTTAATTTTTTTAAAAGTTAAATTTTAAGTTGATTTTAAATAAATTATTTCTTTATTTTAAGATATTACTTAATTAAATTAACTTTTAATATTATAATATTAAAATTAATGATTATTAAATTGGTTAACTTAAAATATAATTTTTAAAAAAGACATATTGATATTAAATATATATTTTCAAATATAATAAGAGTTAACAATATTAATGATTAAAGTATAGCAAGGATAAATATAAAATAAGGATAAATATAAAATTACAAAATATCAAAATTTAACAATTTTAACATTAAAACAAATTAATTTAACAATATATTGTTGGAAAAAAATTGTATTTTATGGAAACTTTGAGGCATATTCTCAATAAGTAAAAGTAGAAAGTTGAATCATAAAATTACTACTCCATGAGACCTTTACAACGGTATATCATATACTCAAAATGTGAGTGATGAATGAGAAATTGATGCTCAAAGTAAGCTACTTAAAAATATTTGTTGAGGAAAAGTAAAAACTTAGACCCCATATTAATTAAATACCAAGTGTAAGATGTGTATATATATGGGAACTCTCTTGAAAAGTAATTAAATGACTAAACTTGAAACCTTGTCTCACGCGAAGGGGTGGTTATAGGTCTAAACTTGATGGGGTTGGGGCACACCTGCACAACGTGGGCGACACAAAATGTCGGGCTCAAAATGGGCTTGCAGACATTCTAGTCCAACACGAAATTATTTTTTCTCAACAGACATAATCTGTTTATATAAATATATTTATCTTATTTTATTTGATTCCAATCAATTTTATTTAATTTTTAATTAAATTAATTTGTTGGCTCCTTTAATAGTAGATTTTGTGGATATTTCCAAAATTCCACCATACTAAATGCCTATAAAATGCTATGAATTCTGAAGAATTTTTCTACACTGATATCCTCTCAGACTGAATTTATTTTGCTCTCAAAATTCTTCTTTTCCTCTCCATATTTTCCAATGTTCTGGTGATAGAAAAATGTAACGTTTGTTTGTTGATCGCTACAGAGGTGCTACTGCTGTGATCATTGTGTTGTTGTATTTTGCGAGACATTCGACCAATGCTTCTCCAAGTACCGTAGGAGCGGCCAAATCTATGTTAAGGAAACTATGTTAAATAAGCCTCAATATTTAGTAAATCTCGATTCTTCCTTTTGATTTCAACTTATTGTTACGGTTTTTATTGGTTTACAATTTGACAATTTAAATATAAATTATTCTATTTATATTTTATTTCATATATAAATATGTGTTTATTTATATTTTAATATTTTGTTCGCTAATGTGTTTTGCCCAACGTATGTATAAATAAATAACTTGTAATAATTATTAATAATATTATTTAAATTATAATATATTAATATTAATATTTGAATCATAATGAATTTTTGTATTATTTTAATATTAAATATTATTAAAATTAAATAACATAAATATAACTGTTTCTAAAATAATTGAATATTTTTAAAAATATTTTGTAGTTACATTACTTTTCAATTTATTAATAAATTTTTTGAATAAATTCATTAATTTTAAAAAAAAATATTATAAATTTGGTATACACAACCGACCTGTACATCGTATGGGAATACAAGCTAGTTAAATACTATTATCTACTGGATATCCAATATGCAAAAAAAAAAAAAATTCAATCATTTTCTAGATATCAAAATTCACAAAAATCTAAATTCGAATCTAGTAAAATTCTTTATATATAGAATTAAATTAAAAGTACTTTGTAATTAGTGAATTCAGATATTAAAATCCACATCTATTATTTGAATATGGGATGCAGGTTTGGATAATGGATATTGGAAGTATCTATTTGTATCCGCAGTAGATAGTAATTTTAAATCCGAATTTGAATATTAATCAAATCCGAAAAAAAAACTAATTAGATATTTAGCTTCAACTTGAATTAAGTATTTTAAATTTATATTTAATTCAATTATATGTTAATTTTGAGATAAATTCATTAAATTATTTATTTTTATGTAAAATTAATAATTACCATTATTTGGTAAAAATAAAATATAAAAGTAAAAAGAAATTTAAAAAAAATTCATCTCAAAGTTAATTATTGTTACTGTATATAATGAAATTAAAATTAATTTTTAAAAAATTTAACTATAAAAATTATTAATATATATGAATGATATGTTTGTTTTCTTAAATGCTGGGTTACTATATCACTTCATTTCTAACATTATTTTTTTCTTTTATGTTAGGATATTAAAAATGATATTGTTTGATAAAAAAAAATTAAGTATAAAAAAAATTAAGTGTTAAGTTTAAGTTATGAAACTTATTTAATATATTTATTAAAATTAAGTGTAACATATGATTAAATTGTTTGATTAGTGTACTTATGGGAGGAAAAAGTTTATTTATTACATATATTACTATAGTTAGATATAAAATAAAATTAGTATATATTTAAAGTTAAAATTAGAAATATGAGTAAAAATTCAAGTAAAAAATAAAATCTCTTGAAAAATAAACAAAAAATTTTCCTTCTATCTTCCAAAAGCAAGCCATGTGAGTGACTACAAATTACTAATTGAAATTAGTTTAATATACTAAAACATAGTAAAAAAATAATACTCCTACCAAAGGTAGCATGAGTGATAAGTAACTCTTCATCTATTTATTATTTTCGCACTTTTTCATTCTATCATTTTCTTTTTATGTTGGATTATCAAATATGCTTATAAATCACTGAAAATATTAATTTTAGATTATTTAATTATTTTCAATCAATTATCTAAACAGGGATCATGTTACTTTGATGATAACCTATTAGTTTTTTTTGTGAATAAGTACATTGCAATAGAGAAACGAGGAAACGGTTTACAAATATAAGAATTGAATCTTGAACCTCTTGTCAATTAACTTGAAATCCACACAAATTTATCGCTGAGCCGGTGGACGATCTGCAATAATCAATTAGTTTTATCCTTTTATAGTTTCAATAATGCTATGGTAAATCGATTGCTGAACAGAATAGCCAAAATCGTTGCTGAACTAAATATGCACAATATCAACACATAATTTGTTTGTAAATTGAATCACAATGATAAACATTATAGCAGCTTGTTTTCAAAGATGGCCTTTCTAGAACCTGCAATTTC
The DNA here is from genome assembly GCF_007990345.1 of Gossypium hirsutum. Taxonomy (NCBI): domain Eukaryota; kingdom Viridiplantae; phylum Streptophyta; class Magnoliopsida; order Malvales; family Malvaceae; genus Gossypium; species Gossypium hirsutum. Next base: position 11,753,122 of record NC_053438.1, read on the forward strand.
ATTGAAACATTACCGGAAACTTGAAGAGAACAAAGGCAGAGAAATAGTTATTACAGGAAGATGACGAGTCTGCTTTCTGTATATAAAATATAGGATTGTACATGTCAAAATGTATCAGACATAAGTGGATGAACATCTGATACAGATGTAATGATGGAATCCTTGTAAAATCCGTTTGAGGATGAAGTGAAGTACCCGATCTCAGTTGGTTTGTGACAACAACCTCTGCTGGTTTTGGCTGAGTCGGAATAAAACCTCGCAAAACTCTAATTCTCTCCAGTTCCATGGCCACTTCTTTCATTGTTGGCCTATCTTTGCAATCTAAGTTTAAGCATCTTTTAGCAAGGTAAGCAACTGCAACTAGTTCCTCCTTTTGGCCATCCTTAAAAACTTGAGGGTCAAGTGTATCTAGTAAATGGTTTTGGCCCACCGAGGAGATGAAATAGGAGATTAGGCTTTTCTTTTCTTGCGATCCAGATGTTAAGACTGGCTTTTGTGCTGTTAAGAGCTCGACCAGAACCACTCCGAAACTATAAACATCACTTTTCTCAGTGAATTGACTTGACTGAAAGTATTCAGGGTCTAAATACCCAAAGGTTCCTTGAACTTGAGTTGTCAAGTGAGTTTGATCAATGCCGATTGATCTCGATATTCCGAAATCTGATACCTTAGCTCGGAAATTTTCATCTAGTAGTATGTTACTGGACTTTATATCTCTGTGATGGGGACAGAAGCAGAAGAGTGTAAGTAAGAAATTGCATTTGAAACTTCAGCTGCTATATATGCGTAATCGCATATCCCAAGATCTTGGGTATTCTTCATTTTGGTCATGGATTAGCTGAGAAAGGGTTCCATTTGGAATGAATTCATAAACGAGTAGAGGGACTTCGGTCTCTAAGCAACAGCCTAATAATTTGACAACATTTCGGTGATCAATTTTGGCAAGAATAACGATCTCATTGATGAATGGGTCGAGATGCTCTTGGTCTACTATTTTGGACTTCTTTACAGCCACAATTCTCCCATCATGCAACATTCCTTTGTAAACCACGCCTTGGCCACCACGACCCAGGATTCTGTTCTCGTTATACTGATCGGTTGCAGTTTGTAACTCTTTGGAAGTGAAGAATTTAATATTCTCCACACCACCTTCTTTAGAAGACAACTTTTTCTCAAGCAGTAGCCCACCATTTCTTTTAAAATGCTCTTGCTTGCGTTTTATATTTCTCCTTTTCTCTAGTTTCCTATAAAGCCACCAAACTCCAGCAAGGAAAAACAAGAACCCTGCAGCTAAGCAAATACCTGCGATCAAAATGAAAGTCAGTCATCGATTAACTTCTGACATTCTTAATATCTCCATTTAAGCTAAGATTTGAAATAAAATTTTCCATTTTAAGTTCTAATGTAATACTATCCTAAGAGGAAAGCAAGAAAGCCAATACTAGTTTCTAACAATTAAATGAATAGGTTAAACTATTCTCGAGCAAAAAGAGAGATATGGTAAACTTGACTTAATCTTTATACAGCTTTTCATGTAATACAATATAATTAAATAAAATGACCTTATTATGAACGATGAAATTGTTTATGGGTCAAGCCGACCCTATTGAGGCTTAAAATCCTCGGACTTCGTTTGGTTTTTGAAAATATTTTTTATTTTTAAAAAATTAAAAAATATATGATAAATAAAAATAAAATTTTGTTTTCATTATTGAAAACATGGTTGATAACTATCTTTCTATAATAGAAATACTGAAATTAAAAAAAAACATTTATATGGATTTAAATGATGGTATTGAATTTAATATATGAAAAATTGTTGAAATTAAAATAATCGAATATTTTTATATTTATTTGGGTTTGAACTAAGGATAACTCATTTAAAGTTAAAAAAAAAATTTATCTTGATCTTTTGAGTTTTACAAAATATTTTTAGTGAATAATAAAAACAACTTTTTATTATTTTTTAATTTTACATATTTTCATCTGAAAATTTACTTTTAAAAATTCAATTAAATGAATGTTTTCCATTTTAAGGAAATGAAAATGAAAATGGCCTCTATCTATCCCCTAAAACTATATGGAGTCTTAATTTTTAGGATCACTGATGTAAGATTCTTCTATAATTTTGCAAATTTTGGGATTACTAACCTAGAGCAACAACAGTAAGAGATGTCTTGGACGACGGATCCTTGTCGGGTAAACTACAGCCTGTTCCACTTTTCTTACCATCGCCTTCATAACCCACCGGACATGAACAATTGTACGTCCCAGGTAAGTTGGTACATCTTGCCGTTCCATTGCAAGGGCTCATACTTTCACACTCGTTTATATCTGAAATTTGCAGATTGTATGCAAGTAATAAATAACACTATCTTTAATGTTAGAAACTACAAATCCATGGGGTATATATACCTATAGTTACCTTGACATCCATTAGGGAGGTAAGGGTTCCCCATGTAACCCTCAAGACACTTGCACAAATATCCAGAGTTATTTTCTGAATCAACGCATTTACTATACTCTTTGCATGCAAAATTGTTTACATCCATATTCGCTTCGTTGCAACTCGTATTCCCGATGTTCCAATCAAGAGTGATTGGAAACCGCCTGCTTTGAAACTCAAAACCACGAAGATCTGAAGCAGAGAAGGTATAACTATCGACCTCTGCAACAAATGCATAGCTGCAGGGGTTTTCGGGCAACACATTGGTATGGTTGGCGTAGCTTCCGAGACTTATCTTGTAGCTCCTCACATCCTTTGGGATACTTGTCTGACAGCATCCAATCCCAGAGCAAGACCCGTTTGAAACATCAGTGATGTTGTTACAGAACGACAAACAACCAGTTGCGTAACGTTTTCCGTAGAAACCTTGGACGACAGCAGACGTGTCACACCCGATTGCAGTAAACTTGTTCTTGTTATTGTTTATTGAAAATTCAAGAAGTCGTAAGCCGTGAAATAACAAATTCCTGTTTGATGTGTTGTAACAATCATAGCCTGTATTACAAAAGGATGCGCAACTGACCATCGGTAGATATGTTGATGACTTCGAGGTTACCGTTGCCTAAGAACGCTTTGTTGGGTATGTAACTAGTGTTACATGTGATGAGAAACTGTTCAGTGATGTTGCAATCGCCGCCGGTACCAAACGGGTATGGGATGATAACATCTCCGCAGTGGCTTCGGCAGCCAGGTTTTGCTACCGATGGTGTTGAAGCTTTTACCGTCAATATAACATTAAGCAAGATCATAAGCTGCATAAGCACTAGTGATCTGATGGAACCCATGGCTGTTTTTTCTAGACTGGGGGATACCAATGCTTCAATTTACAAATTCGGAAACATATAAAAAAGGTTAGGGAAGCCTGCTTGACCTTACTAAATACTAACAGTAGGGAGGATGTAAAGTGACCCAATAGACGAGTGGGGAATATCAGTGTTGTCTGTCCTTTGGCTTCCGCTGTTGAATAACGCGTGGTGACTTTGGATTGTCCATAATTTCTTGGAATGGATGAGATGCTAACTTTGATTCTGTCAAATTATATTTAGTGCTAATAAGTGGAAAACTTGGGTCTTTTCACTTGGTTTTGCTTGCAATACAAGTAGATTTTATGATTTTCTTTTACATGATAATATAATATAACAAAGTAAAGTTAAAAATAATTGAAATGCGAATAAATTTGATGTGAAAATGATAATAAAAATATATATTCTCTTTTATTAAAAAATTATTAAAAAGTTCGAACTCCAATATTTAGAGTCTTTGTTAACATTCCAATTGTCTTAATCATCGCAACTGTACATGTTGACTAACAATCTTCATCATCACCAAGTAATTACTCCAAAATTTGTCGAAACTAATATTAAAAACACTCTTTACCTTCCCTATTTTAGACCCATTCTAAGCAATCAACTTCTTGAAAGTGATCATGGCTTGCAAATGACCCTTATAATCATGCAAATTCTTCAAAGTAATAAAAGTATAATAGCAAAACGTTTCTCACTAGGACGACAATCAACCCAAAGTTCATTTGTGATTATACACAAAAATTGTAATAGAAGAAGCATGCTAAACTAAACTCTTAACATGAGATGTTTTACCAACATCATTCAAAATTAAATTGACACAAGATGTTGTACATGGTGACCAAAAGATGTTAGGATACTTTTCATTAAAAAAAATTTCCTAACAGCTTTATAAGTTGCAGCATTATATGTAATTAGCTAGACCACATCGCTCAAACCAACAATTTTTACAATCTTCGCAAATAAATTGCAAAGAGTATCGACATCTAAAATCATGTTTGATGCGTTAACGGGTTTGCTAAAGCATAATCTTTTAGGAAAATACAATAGAAAATTGGTTGATGACTTTTGTCTTGTATCTTTCTACCCACCTCCCATTATGGTGCTTCCACATTCCACCCAAATACTGTAAATCCCTTTTTGAGTATTCTAGTAGATTGGTTCACAATGCATGATATGATGGAGCTTTGTATCTCAATCCCATAGATGCTATGGCATCAAGGCACAATTGAAACTTGTCAATCTTTGATCCTATTTGTGGAGTCTAAAAACTCCATTGGCAATATACCAAATAAATTATTTTATTTTTTAAATATTTTACTATACCCCTAGAGAACACTTGCTAATCTCTTGACATTGCTTATGGAGTCTAAAAACTTTATTGGTAATGTACCAAATAATATTCCAAATAAAAAAGCATTAACTTGACAGTGTAATTTTTTTATTCCATAAGCATTCTTAAAAAATTAACATTGTCTTTTTTAATATCCATTTTTTTAATATTTGACTATACTCCTACAGGACATTTGTCCACCCCTGATCATGCTTATGAAGTCTAAAAAGTCTACTAATTGTGTCTTGTTATAAAATAAAGAGAGATGGAGAGAATAAAGAACAAAGAAAATATGGAAGCAATAGAGAATGTACTTTATTGATCAATTAGGATGATTACAATGCTTCATCAGAGTCTCTAATTATAGGCATAAGAAGTATAAAATAAGTAAAGATCTAATTCTAATAACTATTAGAATTTAAAGTACATTAAAATTTTATCTTGATCATGATGGACATCCACTTAATAAGATATTCATAACACTCCCCCTTGGTTGTCCATTGGTAGATAATGTACCTCGTTAAAACCTTCTTAAGAAAAACCATGTGGGATAAAAACCTAATGAATGAAAAAGAGTACACGATATATAATATGCATAATATGCTGCCTCATTAAAAACCTTACCAGGAAAACTTAATTGGACAAAACCTCAGTTAAGGGAAAAAGAGTACAACGCATATTTACTTCCCCTTATGAAAACATCACATACTTTCTCATATTCTACGTATTCAATCTTGAATACTAGTTTTTCAAATGACTATTTGAATGTATTGCTAAGCATTTATATCACTATTCTTTTAAAAGTCATGAGTGAGGGAAATTGGGGAAATATATTTTGATCTCTTAAGGAGATTCAACAATAATCATAACAAAATTTAATCATGATTATTTTATAAAAACACAAATAGGTATTTTGGATAATTTTATAACCCTCCTTCAACTACTATTCACTAAGTCAAAGTTACCACATATATTCAAATTATTTCAATTCATATAAATGAAAAATTTCTCGAGAATTTCAATATGCTCCTAGCATCCTAAATCCTTCAAGGATTTTACTATAAACTTTACTATATAATGATTCATAAAAGGTTGTAACAATAACCATTAGATACAAGTTAAATTTTTTATGAATTTTCAATTTAATAATATATCTAAAGATTATTGCATCCACCACAAAAGAATATTATATCTTTTCATAATCAATGCCAGGACTTAGCGAAAAACTTCATATTTTTATTCCGCTTTTGCAGAACTACTTCAATTGAACCCTTACTAGCTTTATACCTTTAGATATTTGGACTACTGGTCAAAACACTCGAGGAATTTAATTGTATTTGAGTTATGTCTTTCTATTTTGATCAATTTATTCTATATCTATATTTCTAAATAGATTTATTCAAGATCCTCCTTTTATCTCATTATTTCAATAGTAATATTGCATGCAAAATCATTGTTGACCAATTTTATTATTCGGTTCCACATTTTCTCAAATTAACATAACTTATCGAGATCTCTTATTTTCATTATTTTAAAATTCAGTTTCAGGTACATGAATCTCTTCTAAAGTTTTACTTATTAGTTATGTCTTGGGTCTCTTCTAGAGCATCCGCCTCCACTATATGACCATCTAGAAGAATTTTCATTTTTGGAACCGATCAATCTATTATTTATTCTAGCTGATTGTCCTACTGGAACTTTGATTCAAATTAAAATATTAGATGGTATATAACACTTGGTTATTCTAAAAAATTTTGTAAATACATCTAACAGTTAACTTGTAATGAGTTATCCTTATTGATCTTTTGGTTCAAATTACTCTCCCCTAACTAATTTAAAGTTATTAATCAAAATTGTAATCACAAATCATGTCATAATTGAATCTTGAATACATTCAAAACATCTAATAATATAAAGAAACTTGTAATTAATATATATTCTCAACTTTCTTTGAGGATTCACTCATCTTCGTGCGTTGTGGTGGAGCAATTGAAACATATACACACATACAAAAATTTAAAGATGAGAAATATTTAGTTCTTGACCAAAAACCAATTATAATAGGGAGTATTTATAACTTATTTGCTTGATGTGTACAAGACATAAATCAACATAATCTCATGTTCAAATAGAAAGTTTAGTTCTCATAAGTAATGGTTTAGACACTTATCAGAGGAATTTAATCAATAATTTCTCTAAACCATTATGCACAAACTTTTACAAAAAAAAATTCAAACTCAATCAATAAAAGATTTAGATATAAACTCATCAGTATTAGCAAGATGAATTCTCTTAATTGCATGATCTGAAATTAATTATTTAAACAAGCAATCTTGCGAACGTCAGGTTACAAATTGATAACACATATGTGATTATTTTGTAAATGTATCTACCAAAATCATATAATATTAAAATCATCCACATGGTGGATGAATGAACACATATTCATTTCAGAAATGCAAGACATTAAATCTCAACTTTAGCTAGTGAGTTTCTAAGAGTGAATTTTCATTGAGAACAAGTAAAAAATGAGAATTCTTTAAATTAAAGAATCTTCTGGTTCTTTAATAAATGTCCATAGGAATTCTCAATTAATTTTCGCATCATATATGATCTAGGATGTTTTAACTAGTCATGCCAAGTAGTAAATGCATTTTTATCAGTAAACTTCTGGTTTACTTTAACATGTATTTCAATTGTACTAAATTGTAACAAATTAATAATTTTACTATCATTCCTTTTACTTTGTACCCTCATATAAGTGCTATTGTGACATTTACTACTGGAAATGTCTAAATCAATGTGAATATTATAATTTCTCTAAGTTAACAAAATAAATATAATTTCCAAATAATTATATGCAATATTCGCTTCAGGGATTATGCCAAAATCTTCAAATGTAGGGAATTTACTACATCCACGTTAAAGATTATGCCTTTCAAATTTATTATACAGTGCTACATTCTCTTCAGGGAATGGTTAGGTTTCGTGGTTAAAAACTTTTGTTCAATCATAAGTAATTTTTTTTCATGATATTGCTACTATAAGAGCACATTTGGATCATGAAAAGTTGAATAAGTTCTCTCTTGCAAGGTTCTCATCAATAATATTTTTCCACGTAATATTAATTGAGAACTTATTTTGAATACTGTAAAGTTATACTCACAGTTTTAAAACTTTACAACTTCAGGTGTATCCAACCATAACGAGCTTTAGATAGAATTACTATATTCTACTGCTCACATTTTCCTTTTAAATTATTCCAGAATTTATGTAGATCTTTCAGAGTCAAATATTTTTCTTGCAACTTCTTAATGGGGATGATGACAAAAGAAGATCACAAAGATTATAAAATAAATATAAATTAATAACTCAATCCTCTCTTTTTTATCCTTTCAAAATAGACCTCTGATACCAATTACAAGGTATGAAAGGGAATGCGGAAGTCTATTGATTTATTTATTACTGAAGTAATTAAATTTCTTGCTGAAGTAATTAAATTTCAAATAAATTTCTTGAGAGGTTTATTTACGGAGTTGGTTGATAAAACCAACAAGACTATTGTAATACCCAATTTTAGCCCGGGCTCACAAAAAAATAATAAACCCAAAATAATAAAACAAAGTCTAAGTCCAGTACAAAATTATATCATTTGGCCCGATCGAAATGACCCATTACTTGAAAAGGTTCAAGGTCCATCTACAAGCTTATGGAAACCTAATCTTCAAGGATATGCAACCTTAGATATGATATGCAATCTTAGATATGATATGTGCAATCTTGGATATGATATGCAATCTTAGAAGATATGATTTTGTAATCTTAGAGATTTAATTTGTAGATACCCTTTAATCTTAGCCGTTGATATAATTGATCTGTACCGTTGGATTTGGGGAGGCTCAACTATAAATAGAGGCCTCTCCCTTCATTGTAGGGAGGAGAAAAAAATCAATAAAAAAAGGAGAACGATTGGCAGTTTTTTAAACATGGCTTACTGTTTTTTTTTCTTTCGACTATTTTTTACTTATTTACGATTTTAAAAAAAAAAGGAGAAGGCGATACCACTGCGAATTTTATTTATTTATTTTATTTAGCCCTAATAAAGTGACGCGTTTCAAAGGATGAAGATATTTTCCCATTCGAGCTCTATGAGTTATTCGAGCCTTTTAATTGGGCCCTTCATTTTTTTCTTTAATTCTGTTGATTTTCAATTTAATCCTTAATCTTTCATTTTAGGTTTTTAGTCTATTTTATTAATTTTGTTATTATTATTATTATTATATTATATATTATTATTATTATACCTACATATATGTGCGCATATGCATGTTAATATATATACATATATATTTTAAACGTTTTAATATATATACATATTATATACATACTTTATTATTATTTTATTTTCATAGTTTTTTATACATATATATATACACATTTATATTTCATAATATTTATATGTTTGCCCATATTCTATGATTTTTATATGTTTATACATTTTTGTAATATGTACACATATATTTATACTCCATTCAAAGTTTATTATAAATATTTTTCATGTTTTTATATTATACTTATATATTTCATTTTTTTTGTAAATGCATGAATATATTTTATATGTATATATTTATATTTTCCTTGTTTTCATAAATGCATTATGTATTTTATATATATAAGTTTTATAACCCAAAATTTTATGAGTAAATTATCTTTATGTCTTTTATTCTTCATAATTTCAAATGTATATATATTTTGTACCTTTTTCTCTTTATATTTTTTTTGTTTATTTCCTTCATTTGCTTATTGATTTATGTTTTCATTTATATTCATTTGATATTTTACATGTCGTTGTTTATGTACATTAATTTCGTTTATTTCTATGCCATTGCTGTATTTATTATTACATTTTATATTTAATGTAGCATCACATCATTTTTTTACTCGATTTTAAAATTTTCAAAATTGAGATAACACTCGTATTTAGGATTTTCAAGGAAATTGAGCCCTAACGTATTGAGTTCCAATTTTCTTCGTTAAATCCAACGATCGAGGGTTGCTCATTAATAAAAAATATATAAAATAAAAAGCTTATTGTTGGGGAGTTAAATATGTTGTATCCTAACGTATTGGATGTGACGTATTGATTTTTCGAGACAAAGATTTTTTTGAAAAAATGATAATAAAGGAAATATTTCAAGTTTGGGATTTTGAGGAATTATGCCCTAACGTATTGGGCCGTGATTTCTTAAATCTTAAACAAATGAATATTCTTTTAAATTTTTATTACACGAGTTTTAGACTAATTCATTTTTGAGGAAATTAGAATGTTGTTCCCTAACGCATTGGGTGTAACATTTTCTTTCTCCGAAATGATAAGGGTCTTAATAAGTAACGTTTTTAAGTTTTTGCTAAGGATTATATTTTTCAAATTTTCGACATTAAGACACTAATTAATTAACTAGGTACCAATTTTGGGCGTTACGAGGGTGCTAATCCTTCATCGTACGTAACCGGCTCCCGGATCTGTTTTTCTAAAACTCGTAGACCAAAGCTGTTTTTTTAGGTGATCCAATCACACCTCAAGAAAAGATTGGTGGCGACCCCCAATTTTCATTTTTTAAAGTCGACAACCTAAATTTTTTTTTAAAAAAATGGTTTCGACAGCTTGGCGACTCCGCTAGGGACCTTTTAAAAAAAAAGAGAGTCGAGCCACAAAGTTGATTAATTCTTGTCTTATGGTCGAAAATTTCATTTTTTTTAAATTCATGGTATCCTGTTGTATTCATTATTTCTTGCTTAATAGATTTAAGTATTGTTCGCATTACACATTACATGAGTGAAATAATTTTACCCTTTTAAGTGGGAGCAAGAAACTAGTCCTTGGTGAGGTTTTCACCTCCGTGCAAGGTAGTGGACCGCTTCCAGAATACATCCGTACCTATGTCTTCGTGAGATTTTCATCTTCGTGCAGCCATAGGGAAATGTATTCCCCTGAACTAAACTCGGTTCATATGAGCCTATAATGGGTGAGGATTGAGGAATCTGCTGGTTCGGGTACCTTTACTTTAGAACCAAACCGCATATAATGAACCTTAGGAACTTGCCCTAGGTAGAACTATGCCAAACCCCTAGAGGTCACCCGAGTAGGTACTTTATTTATTTGCTTTTACTTTGTACTAACTTGTTTTTTATGTTGTTTTTATTATGATTGCATTGCATTTTCATCTTAAAAAAGAGGTGTTGATTCACGTTCAGTTGCTAAATAGAGAGCTTGTTATAAGAAAATGGGTTTCTTGATAAAGTGGATGACAATATGGTTGTCCGAATAGGGTCCAAGAACATGTGATAAGAGAAGGATGATTATTTAATGGAGGACTACACGACTATGGCTCCGTTGCCCAAGGATTCAAGATGACAAAGATTATTTGAGAGCTGCTGAACCTTCTTAAAGAGAAGCCAACAAGCATCACGAGGATGAGTGTGCAACAACTTACGACCCGGATCGAGCAAAAAGGAGATAGAAGAGACGTTTTTTGAAGAGTTCGTGAGATTTATCTTAACGCTCGAATGAAGAAGAGGATTGAATATCTCCGCCTATGAGGGCAAGACTGTATAAATATCTATTTTATGTAAAGAGATTTGTTTTCTAGTAAAGTTTTCTAAATGGAATTGAATCAGAATCAACATCTCTTTATGCATTCATTGCATGCATTTGCATTGCATGACATCATAAACATTAAAGTCTACTAAAAGATCCTAATCGATTAAAATCATTCCTCAGTTAACCTGGAAACCAACCAACCTACCAAACATCACTACGGTACTCGGTCAAAAACTAAGTAATGGACCAAAGATTGGAAAGACCTGAACAACTCCAAAGGGAGAGGTAGGACCAGCTACTGCTGCAAGAGCGTTAGCTAAGGTTCAACAAAATATGATGGATAATAAAAAAATGAAGTTCTGTGAAGGAGTTAAAAGAAACATTCACATCAATGTCATACATGAAGACAACTGAAAAGGGATCTTGTTAGACATCTACCCTTATAAACTTGGAAGTGTTCTGAATAATCAGATTGCAGAAGAAATCCTTGTAGTATTTAGAGATTACTTAAAGTAATATTCAGAACACACTTGTTGCTTTCAGCCTAGAGGCAATAAGAACTCATTTGTGAAATAGGCTCATGTCTGAATGTTATTATTTTAATAAAATGCATTTTTGCGATCATTTTTTGAGCCAATATTCTTTCGCTCTTTACGAATAATTATTTTTTCTTCTTTCATTCTTTTGGATTTTCTTCCAAACCAATCTTTCATTCATAATCATATTATCTATAAATTTATACATTATTTGTATATTCTTTAGCACCTACAATAGGTCCCTGGATATCAATGACATGAGTGACGCTGCTACAGACTCAAAATCTCCTTTTGAGTGAGACATGTGTTTAGAGGGATCTCATGACTTTGAACATGGCATAGATTGTAGCCTATTTCCAGACTTGTTGAGGATGGGATAGACAGAGCCTACCTCACAAGGAATCATTAGAAATTGTAAGCTGGGTGAAGATTAGAATTGACCTGACTGCCAAGATGAAGCAAGACTTTGTTGAGTTATTTCTAGAGTTCAAAGATGTCTTTGTATGATCATACCAGTATATGCCCAGGACAAGTGCTAATAATGAAATCTGCATAGCAGCACGATGGTAGAAATTCGCAGTGTGAACAATGCAACGAGAATTCTTTGCCGGGGCAATGCTTTTCTAGTTGACTTAGCATAGCTTTGCCCATTTGAAGACGAGTTTCCATTTCTTCAAGTTCTGTTGGATTTTATCCTGATTGAAGAGGAAGATCCAAAGTTTCCTGTTGAAGTTTCACCCTAGGAGGCTCTATGAAAGAAATCTGATATCAAAGAAGTCAAAGTCAAAATAAATGGTCATCCAAATCAGAAAAAATTGAAAAAAAAGTGAAAAAGAAGAGGTCAAGGTGAAAACCTGCAAAGGGCGCTTTGACCAAAGGTGGATTTGAGATGAAAACCCGAAAAGGGTGACTTAAGTTTTGAGCAAAATGGGGCATGGACGTCATCATCGAAGGTTTCTTATGGGCATTACTTCAGCAAATGGGTAAAGGCTGCTTTATACGTCAATATCATCATATGCCGATATAGAATTTCAGAGAGGATTACATTGGATAATGCGTTGAGCTTGAACAATAGCACGATAGTTGAGGTCTGTAATCAATTCAAAATCAGACACCATGATTCGTCATTAAATTGCCTAGAGGTGAACATCAAGAAAATTGAAGGAAAATGGCCCAGACTTGCAATGACTGGCATGAAAAATTACCATTTTGCCCTCCTTATTTGTCGAACATCTATCAAGACGTTCACCGGGGCAACACCTTTCTCTTTGGTTTACGGGATTGAGGTAGTTTTACCTATTGAAATCACTTCTCTCCGGGTATTAGTTGAGCTAGAGTGGGATGAAGTAGAAATAGATCCAATCGCGATGTGATCAGTTGAACCTAGGAAAAGGGTTAAGAGCTATTTATCAGGGTCAGATGTACCAGAAATAAATGATACGAGCCCATAATAAACAGGGTCATCTTAGAGAATTCCATAAGAAGGCTGGATGTTGGAAAAGATTATTCCTCTACAAAAGAATTTTAGAGGGAAATGAATCCCAAATTGGGAAGGTTCTTATGTTGAGCACTGATTGCCTAATCCTATCAACTCAAATTCAGTCAAGGAACACTTCGCTTAGAGAAGGAGAAAGGACCAAGGTGAAAACCAGCAAGGGGCACTTTGAGTCGTAAAAAAAAGATGAAAAAAATAAAAATGGAGAGGCCAAGGTGAAAATCCGCAAAGGACGCCTTGAGACCAAAGGGGATTTGAGTTGAAAACCCGAAAAGGGCGGCTCAAATATTGATCAAAATGGGGCATGAGGTGATCAGAGCAACTCGAATCTTGATCAGATTGGGGCATGTGGTGATCTAGTTATACTTGAATCAACAAAAAGAGTAGGCAACATCTTGAGGCATCGACAGAGTACTGTAGATCTCTCAAACACATGTCAAACTCAGAAGGGTCTTCAGAAAGTTTGTACGGAGAAGTTCAAGCTACGATATCTGGGGCACCTAATTTTCATACTATTGAATTTGTTGTTCTTAAAATACTTCGTTCTTTTCTAAGACACACATTCCCAATCAATTTCTTTGTTATCCTTCTTTACTATTTTTGATAATTTATTCCTTTCAAGCTATGCTCAGAATCAGCTTCTTCTTATCTATTGTTATTACTTTTTTTTTGCAAGCATGTTGCATTAGAATAATGATTAATGGACTAATAAAACTTTCACAAGGGAAGTTTTGCATATTACTTTAGAAGTTTCTAAATAATACAGGAACCTGAAACAGGACTATTGTTTAGAATGCACTAAGTTTAAAGGTTGGAAATTTAAAAAGGAAAAGTCTAAATTAGGACTTTCTCTTTGGATTTTGTTATCAAAAACATTGATTGAGCAAAGTGACGAGATGTCAAGTTGGTGACAAAGCTAAAATAAACAAGCGAGCAATGATCACCAAGCAATAGGAAGAGGTTTCCTCGGAGAAGAAAGCCTTCATTTGCATATGAGCCTTTAGTGCGACACCTTAGGCATGGTGTAAAGGACCAAAGAATTTCACATTCTATATCCTTGAATTGCGATAGGAGTGGATTGAGAAAAAGCCATATATTTCTACCATCGGGTTGCAGTGGGAGAATGATGGTACAAATTTTACGTCCCAGTGGATTGAATTTTGAGGGAAATCTGACTAAGGGGAGACGCCAGCCGAGTAAGAAGTTGTTGTAGCACGTCAGTGATAAAGCCGTAATAAACTTCGAGCAATGATAACTTAAGTGAAAAAGGGATCATTCTCAAAAATAGCATTCTACATTCATGCAAACACCATTCACACATGTCTAGTTAGGCATATTTAGGTTAATTATACAGGTCATGTTCCTCGGAGAGCAGATCGAAGATACCAGCCTTGCCTCCCTAGGTTGTAGTGGAGTAGGTTGAAGATAGCAGATCTTGCCTTCCTGCATCGACAGCGAAGCAGATCGAAGATACCAGCCTTGCCTCCCTGGGTTGCAGCGGAGCAGGTTAAAAATAGCAGATCTTACCTTCCTGCGCCGACAGCGAAGCAGATCGAAGACACCAGCCTTGCCTCCCTGGGTTGCAGCGGAGCAGGATAAAAATAGCAGATCTTGCCTTCCTACACCGACAGCGAAGCAGATCGAAGACACCAGCTTTGCCTCTCTGGGTTACAGCGGAGCAGGTTAAAAATAGCAGATCTTGCCTTTCTGCGCCGACAGCGAACCAGATCGAAGACACCAGCCTTACATCCCTGGGTTGCAGCGGAGCAGGTTAAAAATAGTAGATCTTGCCTTCCTGCGCGGACAGTGAAGCAGATCGAAGACACCAGCCTTGCCTCCCTGGGTTGCAGTGGAGCAGGTTAAAAATAGCAGATCTTGCCTTCCTGCACTGACAGCGAAGCAGATCAAAGACTCTAGCCTTATCTCCCTGAGCAGCAGTGGAGTAGGTTGAAAATTACAAATCTTATTTCCCTAAGCAGTAGCGGAGTAGATCGAAGACACTAACCTTGCCTCCCTCGGTGGCAGCGAAGCAGGTTAAAGATAGCAGATATTGCCTTTCTGTACTGACACTGAAACAGATCGAAGACACTAGCCTGGCCTCTCTCGGTGGCAGTGGAGCAGGTTAAAGATTACAAATCTTATCTCCTTAAGCAGTAGTGGAGCAGATCGCATCCAGCCTTATTTCCCTGGCGGTGTAGTGGAACAAATTGAAGCCACGACGACGAATCTTGTTTCCCCAACATTGCAATTTAAAAGATTGAAGATGACGAATCTTATCTCCCTGAAGTTGCAGTGGAGTAGACTGAGTAAGAAAGTTTTATCCCCCTGAAATTGCAGTGGGGTAGACTGAATAAACAAATTCTATCTCCCTAAAGTTGTAGTGGAGTGGATTAGAAGGATGGATCTTGTCTCTCTGAAATTACGGTATAGCAGATCGTATCAAATTCATCTTTGAGTTGCAGCGGATCAAGTTGAAGCTACAAATCTTATCTCCCTGAAGTTGCAGTGGAACAGATTTTGTTCTCTTGAGAAACTACAACGTACGAATTCTATCTCCCTGGCATTGTAGTGGAGTAGAAATGCTAGTTCCTATACCTCTGAAGATGCAGTAGGAAGGAATGAGGCTACTTGAAGAAGAAGAGTTCCAAAGTCCAGCACGACCGGGCAAAATTGGGCATTTTTAAAGTCTTTGCTTCATTCATGTTACACGACAACGAGCAAAGAGGGGCAGCTGTAGTACCCAATTTTAGCTTGGGCTTACAAAAAAATAATAAACCCAAAATAATAAAACAAAGTCTAAGTCCAGAATAAAATTATATCATTTGGCCCGATCGGAATGGCCCATTACTTGAAAAGGTTGAAGATCCATCTACAAGCTTATGGAAACCTAATCTTCAAGGATATGCAATCTTAGATATGATATGTACAATCTTGGATATGATATGCAATCTTAGAAGATATGATTTTGTAATCTTAGAGATTTAATTTGTAGATACCCTTTAATCTTAGCCGTTAATGTAATTGATCTGTACCGTTGGATTTTAAGAGGCTCAACTATAAATAGAGGCATCTCCCTTCATTGTAGGGAGGAGAAAAAATCAATAAAAAAAAGGAGAACGATTGGCAGTTTTTTAAAGGTGGCTTACTATTTTTTTTTCTTTTGATTATTTTTTTACTTATTTACGATTTTAAAAAAAGGGAGAAGGTGATACCACTACGAATTTTATTTGTTTTTTTATTTAGCCCTAATAAAGTGACGCGTTTCAAAGGATGAAGATATTTTCCCATTCGAGCTCTATGAGTTATTCGCGCCTTTTAATTGGGCCCTTCATTTTTTTTCTTTAATTATGTTGATTTTCAATTTAATCCTTAATATTTCATTTTAGGTTTTTAGTCTATTTTATTAATTTTGTTATTATTATTTTATATATTATTATACCTACATATATGTGCGCATATGCATGTTAATATATATACATATATATTTTAAACGTTTTAATATATATACATATTATATACATACTTTATTATTATTTTATTTTCATAGTTTTTTATACATATATATATACACATTTATATTTCATAATATTTATATGTTTGCCCATATTCTATGATTTTTATATGTTTAGACATTTTTGTAATATGTACACATATATTTATACTCCATTCAAAGCTTATTATAAATGTTTTCTACGTTTTTATATTATACTTATATGTTTCATTTTTTTGTAAATGCATGAATATATTTTATATGTATATATTTATATTTTCCTTGTTTTCATAAATGCATTATGTATTTAATATATATAAGTTTTATAACCCAAAATTTTATGAGTAAATTATATTTATGTCTTTTATTCCTCATAATTTCAAATGTATATATATTTTGTACCTTTTTCTCTTTATATTTTTTTTGTTTATTTCCTTCATTTGCTTATTGATTTATGTTTTCATTTATATTCATTTGATACTTTACATGTCGTTGTTTATGTACATTAATTTCATTTATTTCTATGCCATTGTTGTATTTATTATTACATTTTATATTTAATGTAGCATCACATTATTTTTTTACTCGATTTTAAAATTTTCAAAATTGAGATAACACTCGTATTTAGGATTTTCAAGGAAATTGAGCCCTAATGTATTGGGTTCCGATTTTCTTCGTTAAATCTAACGATCGAGGGTTGCTTATTAATAAAAAAATATATAAAATAAAAAGCTTGTTGTTGGGGAGTTAAATATGTTGTATCCTAACGTATTGGATGTGACGTATTGATTTCTCGAGACAAATATTTTTTTGAAAAACTGATAATAAAGGAAATATTTCAAGTTTGGGATTTTGAGGAATTGTGCCGTAACGTATTGGGCCGCGATTTCTTAAATCTTAAACAAATGAATATTCTTTTAAATTTTTATTACACGAGTTTTAGACTAATTCATTTTTGAGGAAATTAGAATGTTGTGCCCTAACGCATTGGGTGTGACATTTTCTTTCTTCGAAATGATAAGGGTCTTAATAAGTAACATTTTTAAGTTTTTGCTAAGGATTATATTTTTCAAATTTTTGACATTAAGACACTAATTAATTAACTAGGTACCAATTTTGGGCGTTACGAGGGTGCTAATCCTTCCTCGTACGTAACCGGTTCCCGGATCCGTTTTTCTAAAACTCATAGACCAAAGTCGTTTTTTTAGGTGATCCAATCACACCTCCATAAAAGATTGGTGGCGACTCTCAATTTTCATTTTTTAAAGTCGACAACCTAAAATTTTTGTTTTCAAAAAATGGTTTCGACAACTATTACATATTGCGATAGTCAATGTGTCATACATCTTACCAAAGATTAGATGCATCACGATAGAACAAAGCATATAGACATTTTGTATCACTTTGTTCAGGAAGTGGCTGCTCAAGGAGATGAGAAGACAACCTAATTGATATGATGATAAAAATTCTTCCAATTTCCAAGTTCTAGAATGCTTGAACTGGGTAAGCATCCAACAAAGATAAAGTTAGGCCCATAACAGGCTCAAAAATACGAGTCAAGGTGGAGATTTGTGGGGTTTGCCTCGTATTTTGTTCGAAACAGAGTCGATGTAATGACAAGGATCCGATGTCCTGGCAATGCAACACATGATGTCCCAACGAGAAGAACCCGTCGTCCTGACGATGCGACATGTGACGTCCCGACGAACCGATAGAAACGTCACGACGTGGCGACATGTTCCCTACTAAACCGGATTTCTTCTCCTAATTAAACTCTGATATTTTTTTCTAGTTGAACTCTAATAACTCTAGGGATATTCTAATCAAGTTGGCCACGAATTTTAGCCTATAAATAGGGCTTGTAAAGTCACTAGAGAGATTGATTCAACAACAAAAGTAAGAGAGTTTTTAGGGGTATTTTTGGAGAACTTTGTATTTTTGAGTTCAGGCTTTTTTGTTTCTCCATCTTGTACTCCTTTTCGGTTATTTGCTGTTTAGTGAAGTGTTCTTTGCCCATGGTGTTTTATCCTCTTCGGAGGGATTTTCTCACGTAAATATTTGTGTGCAATTTTCTTATTTTTTGTTCTTGTTCGTTGCACAATTTAGGTTTAACCCAACATGAATCTTGATTATGACATGGTGGAAGAAGTGTTAGGAATTGATTTGAGAGTTTTACATATGTATTGAAATATTTGTCAAGTTTAAATTGCTGGTGGGTTTGAATGAAACTAGATGAGGTGCTATCAAAATTTTTGTTAAAAATGAAAATTCTATATTCTTAAATTGATTAATGAGAATTAAGTTTGAGTTGCTTTGACAACGGATTGTGACATTCTATATTCGGATCTAGCAACTAGATCAACTATAGGGTGTCACAAAAGTAAAAACTTTGGAGATATTAAATATGTACTTTAGTCAAAAGTAACTATAAAAAACCTGAAAAAGAAAAGATACATCAAAAAGAGGAGAGGTTGCGCACAAAAACATAAAATAAACATGGATGGTCAACAAGCTCATTGAATTATTAGAAAATTGAGATGATCAAGTAAATAATCAATGAACTGATAAATCTTGAAACCAGGGATAGTACTGGGGTAAATAGTTAATATATAATAATATTTAATTAGTTTATAATAGGGTTTTGTTTGTAAAAACATCATATACATTATTTAAATTACGACTCATCAAAATTATAGTTTATTATTTATTATTTATTATGAAATTATATTGTTCTATAGTTAAACATTTTTATTTACAATTAATTATTTTAATTAGTCATGTAACAACCTAAACCCGACCCAGACGTTATGGCTGGATCTAGCGATGTCACATGATAGGGTGTATGAAAACCGTGTCATCGCATTAAAACCATTTCCATTGAATTCTTTATCTCAATATCTTATTAGTTCTAAAATTGTGTTGCTCATTTAATCGATAGTTTCAAAACATTATTCATTTGTGGAAGCTTTTAAAACAGATTAAACAATTGTGCGTTTAGGAAAAACATTTGTTTCTTTTGAAAACCGAGGTTTCCTACTACTAGCAGTTGTAATCCATAAGGTAAAGATAATTAAAACCCAAAACCAAAGTTTGAAAGTCCAATTACAACCCAAAAACTTAACCAGTAAAAATAGAATAGAAACAAAACCAATGATCGTAAATATGGGTTAAAAACCATGAAAGTCCAAAACCATGATCACTGCCGAGTCCTTTACCGCACAAATTCATCTAGATCTAGGGATTACCTGTGCACATTTAAACAAAAGGGGTGAGTTTATGAAAACTCAGTGTCTAATCCCACAGAAAACAAACAATAGCAAATCACAGTGCACAGTTAAAGTAGTTCTGGGCCTTAGCCCATCTCAGTACAGTATCAAATATGCAGTAGGGCCTTAGCCCATAACAGTATCAATAGCAGTCATGCAGTATTCAGTAACAAAGTCCTACCCAACCAACCTTTACACATCATCTCCGTCCAACCCTACACTCCATATGGGAATCAAATCAACCCATCTATCCTTACACTCCAGGTAGTACCGGAAGCAGCACAAAACAGTAATTTGCAACTGAGCTGCTAGTATGTTAGGCTTAAGTGCCTTTCAGTACACTTCCTCCAAATATAATCAACCCAACCCCATGCAATGCAACATACAAGCCATGACATGCTATCTCATGACATCAGTACATATAACCAATTCAGTATACAAGCAAACCATCATTATGCTCAACACATATATAAATCAAACAGTCAGTTCATACAATTAGGGGTCTAAGTGATGCTTACTGACCCTACAGTAGGTTTACAGTCGACTTAGGCGACTCGTGCAATCTTAGCAATCAATTTAGTGAAAATGGGCTCACACGCCCATGTGGTCTGCCCGTGTGGCCCACATGCGCGTATGGCCCACTCAGCCCAAATTGTCCTTGGCTGCGTGGTCCATTTTTAATGTAACCCGTGCTAGCTAAATATTCATATATGTTTTCACTATTTACTTATATGTTCCTTCAAAGCTGTCTACTTAAGTCACTGTTACTAAATTACTTATATCTTAAGCTATAGAATTCCAAATTAAGGTATGCTTGATGTCTTTGAAACTAGACTCAAATACCTTTCTACCATAAAATTTTTAGAATTTTTGGTTTAGCCAATAAGTACAGTAAAATCTTCAATCTTATCCTTGTTCTGCTATCTGACAGCTTCGACCTTTCTTTGCTAAAAATCAATTATCTCCTAGTACAAAATTTGGATGATGTTACCAATTGTTCCTATTGCAAATAGACTCATTAATAATTTAAAAATGTAAATTTTAACCTATAATTATTTTTCTCCAATTTTTGATGATTTTCCAAAGTCAGAATAGGGGAACCCGAATTCATTCTGCCCTTGACTCGCAAAACTTATTATATTTCACGATTTACAATTCCATTACTTACACCGTTTCTTTTATGAGAAACTAGACTCAATAAACTTTAATTCCATATTTTTTCATCCTCTAATTCGATTTCCCCAATTCATGGTGATTTTTCAAAATTAGCGTACTGCTGCTGTCCAAACAGCAAGCAATTTCAGCTTTTCGCCGGATTCTATTTTCTGCTTTTCGGGTACACACTTGGTTTTGTTTGATGCTAAAATAGTCCCCGAGCACTCCAAAGCCTATAATTGAACAAATAACACTAATTTAATCTCACATAACGTGATCCCAAATAGAACTCGTATCGAGGTTTTAATCCATAAGCGACTAAACCTTACCTTCAACCGATGAACAGTAATTCCCACACAAACTAAGACTTTGATTGGTGATTACGAGCCATTGAATCCTCCTCTAATTGGCATAAACAAAACACTTCAGAAGAAAGTTGACAAATGGAGACAAATCACTTATCTAAAACTTACCAAATGATCGCAGACAAACGTGGAGCGATACAAGGCAGAGTGGGAAAAGAAAAATCAAGAAGATGAAGGGTGAAAGAGAGCTGAAATTTGGCAGCAATGAAGAGAAAAACGGCAAGAGGGTGGAGGGATTTTGGGGAAAGTAAAAAGGAGAAAAAAAGATGAGCAAAATATTTGATAACCTCCCGAATCCCTTATTTCTCTCTATCAAACTCCCCACTAAATCCACAACTCAGATTTTTAGTCCATCTTAAACTCTCCTAGACACACGAGCAAAAATAATGCCCATGCCAAGATTTAAACACAGGACCTCCTTCACACCAACACTCCACTTATCCATCAGACCAGCAGGTCCATTCTGTTAATGATTTCCCAACTTTTACTTAAAAGCCTACTAACCAAAGATAAATTCCAAAATTTGTCCAAGTCCTAGCTTGAATTTGGGACCTCCCAAACACACCAGGAACACATAACCACTAAAGAAGACAAATATTTTGTGTCACACATTCACAATACCCAAAATTAAAATTTTGGGGCGTTACAAGTCAATAACTTATGAACGAATCTTATATATTATAAATGTAACACCCCCTAGCCCGACCTGATCGTCGGGTCCAAGCTTTGAAATGCTACAACCATTGCAGGAACAACTACAAACAGTTAACATTCATATTAAAAAATAAATCATACAGTCATAATCATTTCAAAACATAATCACATTATAAGATCTTTCTCAAGTCTTATAGGAGCATACGAATGCTCTAAAGTTAACCTAAAATTGAATTAGGACCAAAATTTAACATTGTAAAAATTCCAACTTGACATTGCAATTTGAGGGGGTTCCTCATTGCAACGTAACATAATAACTTGGGCCTCGTTGTGGCGATAAGGTTCCTCATCACGGTGTGCCTAAAATCCAAGTCTCTTTACGACGGCCTATGCCCGACGTTGCGACGTGGACTTTTTTCTTGGCACAAAGTAGGCCTTTTGGTGCTTAATCCGAATCAACTACACCATTAAGACATTTAGTGCATTCTTGCACCTTTGTACTTGCACAAAACCAACCAAAATACATACCAATACATCCATTTAACCATTTCACACAATCAAACAATCCAATATCCTCAATTTGGCAACAAAACATATTCAACAACTTGTTTAAAACACAAATTAGCATTCATGCCCTCAAGCCATTCAAAACAACATTCAATCATGCCATTTCCATGTTAAACTCATTCTATTTGTACATTCAAATAAACCATTCAAACACTATACATATGGTCCAAACACATGACAAAAATCATGCCTTAATACAAGTGTAAACATTAACTTCTCATGATCTATATACTAGCCCAAATTCAAATCAAACATATAGTTTCAATCTAACACACTTATAGCACCTATGTACATTCTACAATACCGAGCCACAAAATGAGCAAAAGGCTACCGAGTTGATAGAGGGATGGTGTGAGCTTTGTGGAGTCCAATTAATAAGTTCCACAAACCGACTATCTACAGAGAAGGAAAAATAACTAGATAAACATTTCTAATGCTTAATAAGTTTGAAGGTAAGAAAATGGTAAACTTACCTCAATTTATAAAATAACATATCAAACTAAATAATTTGGTAAAGATGACCTAACATAACAAAGCACAATAATAAGGTCAGCTTAAATACCAAAATCCATTACATATGTACCATTTCATAATAAATATATCAATACCTAGCATTTGAGTGATCATACAAGAATACTAAAACTTAATAGTCAATTCAGACAGTAATACACATTTGACCGTCAAATATATTTCGAATCATTTATATTTCCCATTACTTATTTCCCATATTACTTGATGAAACTCAATAAACAAGCTCAAATACACAGGTACAAATCACATCATAAGCTCGTTTGAGCTAAACATATAATCATGTCAGGTTACCAGTTCGGGCTAAACCTTTATATCGATACATCAGAGAGCTTGGCCAGAGCTATACATATCAATACGGGATTGAAGCGGAGGAAGCGGATCAGGATTGAATTCAAGTTGTTTGACTCAAGAAGGAAAGATTTGGATATGATCTAAAAAGAAGAAATAAACAAATTTAGTAATAAAGAAATTGAAAATAGTAAAGAAGAAATTTGAGAATAAAAAAAATAAAAATGTCCAATTGAACCCTTTGAGATATAAATCTCAACAAACTCAATTAATGGCTCTAATCAACCCTCTAAGAAATAATCCTTGAAGAATGAATTGAAGGGTGAAGAATGAATTCCCATGACTTCTTGAAGAAAATCAAGAATAAAACTACTTCTAAAAATCACAAGAAAGAAATCTTGCACAAGAAAAAAACTCCCAGAGTTGAAAACTTTATTAATGAAAACAATTGTCTCCTTAATAAAAAATGAAGAAGCCTTTATATAAGCTAGCTAAGTACATCTAAATAAAACTCTAAAGTATACTGAAACTCTAATTAATCTAAACAAAAAGTAGTTTTAAACAAAACTTTCTTGTTAACATAAAATTCTTAAATAAATTAAAATACTTAATAATTATAAAAATTCGTAATAATAAAATAATAAGAGATGATAAATACAATATTGGACTCATATATAATAAAAATTAAGCCAAAAATCTGAACCAAATATGATTTAAACTTGAGTTAAAAGCACAAAACTCGTAATTCCCGTCATATTCCTGTCCAAAAATTTTGCTCGCACAATCTTCACTAAAATGGTCATAATTTGAGCTCCCGGACTCGAAATCTAGTGATTCAAAGTGTGTTTTGAAGCTAAGAGATAGATCTTCGAACTTCATGAGAAATATCAACCTGAAAATGCCTAGATCCCATTCAAAAAGTCCACACAAGTATGCTGATTTCCCAAACTTAAGAATCGACAGTTTTGGTGAATAGAATTTAATAAATTTCACCCCATCTGTGCATGTATCACATATATATATCAGGTTACCCGTTCGAGCAAAACCTTTAAAACAAAATCAGTTTACCAATCCAAGCTAAACTTGTGTCACATATATCTTCAAGTCCGTAAAAAATGTTGGATTCTTGAAATTATCGAAAATCAACCTGTAACCATGTGTACGATACATTTAAAAAGTTTCATCAAGGTAATTTGCATCATGCAACATAATTTTTTTCAATTTAGTCCAAATCTCACACTTTAGTACTAAATTGCAAACAATTCAAAATTCAATAAAACATACATGTATTCACAATATAGCATACATAAGAGTCTAAGCATAATTACACCATATGAACTTATCTGGCAAAGTGACAGTAAACACAACATCAAGGACTATTTTGTAATTTTCTCTTTTTCGCAACTATCCTTCGACTGGTTCAAATCTCGGTCTATATCATAATTTAATTCAAATATCAATTCCAAACATCATTTAAAAACCTACTATAACTATGTATCAATTCAATTTCATCTATCCAAGTTTTTTATTTTATTCAGTTTAGTCCCTAAAATCAGAATTGTCATAACTTTAAAAAATGAGCCTCGATTTTGAAACCCAATCTCAATTTCATCTTTCTAACGTCCTCTAATATCTATATTTACAAAAATTTCATGTTAATTTCAAAATATTCACACTTTAGTCCTTATGTTCAAAACTAACAATTTTCACTTTACAAATTAGTCCTTTTTTACATATCTAAGCTTAGAATCTAACAATTTAACACTAAAAGTTTAAACATTCAACAATAGAAACTTTTAAAAACTTTAACATTTTTGCAAATTGGTACACAGGTAGCTCCCAAAACCTCAAAAACATAAAAATTACAAGAAAATGACTAAATTAAGCTTACCAAAACACCAACCATCCACCACTATTTAAAAATGGCCTAATTGTCACTTTCAACCGTGGTTCAATATTATGTAGCCCTTTTAATTAATAAAAATCAATATCGATTAATTTTTACCGCTTTACAATTTAGTCTTTATACCTAATTAGTCACCAAATCGGCGAAATTACCTATCCAAAATTCAATTCACCTATACAATAACTCCATAAATATTTAATAAAAATATTTAAGGGTTTGGTTTACAGAAATGAGGTCCCAATACCTCATTTTTCAACACCATTGACTTAAGGGTCGAAACACTTGTACTTTAACTAACTATTCAATTAACAAATTTGTCAAACCAAAATTTAATATAATATTATCACCTCGATCATCAGAGAACGGGGTTCTGAAACCACCATTTCTAGCACCACTTAAAAATGAATTGCTACAATAAACATCAATTAAATTATTATTTTTGTATGTATCGTTATTATATGTCAAATTTTTATTTCAAATTTATGGTCAATTAATTATTTAGATTTAAAATTTCTTTCAAACCTAGAAATGAAAGCATTTTTTACTTTGGCATAATGATAAAAAATTAACCCCTATTACTGTTTTTGTCACTTTTGTTATAATTCTTTTTTTTTAAACCACTTTGGCCCCTACCATTCAAATTTTAGTTAAACTGTATTTCTTTAGGTGAAAATTTTGGTTAAACTATTAAAATTTTAATAGCATCAACATGAAAATTTGCATGTTTTTCATAAAAATTTAAAAATTATTAAAATTATTAAAATTTTGATAAAGTTTAAAAATTTCAATAATTTATACTCTAAAATGAAGTACAAGTAAACTATTATGTAGGCTACAACATTAGTGTCATTAAAATTTTAATAGTTCAACCAATTTTCCATCCACAAAAAATAATTTGACTAAAAATTGAAGGTTGATGACTAAGGTGATCCAAAAAAGTAAGGTTAAAGTAACAAAATGGATATACATTAGGAGTTAAATTTATCATTATGCCTTAAGCTTTTTAAAATAAAGATAAAATTATTTTACTATGTCATAGTGGTTTGAAATTTTATAAATTATATGAATTCTTTTATGTTTTTTACCATAAAATTATTTTATATTATTAAATATTGCTAATAATAAATATATTATATAATATACACAGTAATATCTTTCACGTGAGTTAAAACTAATTCCAATTTTCATAAAATGAGACATGTCCAAAGCAATTCAATTATTTAATCATTTGAAACTTGAGTCTTCATCCTTGCAACTTAGTTATGCTTCAATAAATGAACCCCACTTTGAGACATTTTGAGGAAACAAAGTATTTATAGAAATAATTATAAAATGCATAAATAAAATAAAACAAGATGTCAAGAAATAAATTGAAACAACGCATATAGATTAAGCTCCATCTATTGTAATTTAACACTATATTTCTCCCGAAACTTGGAAATTTAGAAGCAAATTATTTAAAATCATACAACATCGAGCTACCTTAGGTTCAAATGTGATTACGTACAAATGGTAACCTGATTACATACTTAGCGAGCACCTTCAAGTTCAAATGTGATTTTGTTATTTATGCTATCATACCCCATCCCTATCGAGCTGCTTGTTACACCATCATCGTAAGTGCTGGGAAACTTACCAAGCAAGTATTCAGATTCTTCGCTTACTAAATTACTTTTACTCCAAGGATGTTTAGCCATTGCTTGCAGTCCTGCTAATTCATGGGCAACTTCCTTCATTGTTGGCCTTTCCTCTCCCTTCACTCTCACACATCTCCTAGCTAAAATTGCTACTTCCAGAAGCTGCTCAACATTTTCATCATTAAGCACTCGAGGATCGAGAATGTCGAGCAAACGGTCTTCTTTCATCAAAGAACTGAAGTACAATGGCAAAACTCGATTTTCTTCCGGTCTTTTGAAACATACCACTTTTTGTCCCGTTAACAACTCCATAAGCACAACCCCGTAGCTGTAAACATCACTTTTTTCAGTAAGAAGGCTTGAAAGCATGTATTCAGGATCCAAGTAACCGAAAGTTCCTTGCACAATTGTAGTTATTTGTGCTTCGTCGGATGGGATCAATCTGGAAGCCCCAAAATCAGAAACTTTTGGGGTGTAATTGTCATCTAACAGTATGTTTGCCAACTTGATGTCTCGGTGAATGATTGGAATGGAAGCTGCAGAGTGCAAATAAGAAAGGGCTTCTGCTGTTTCAGTGGCTATTCTCAAACGGGTCTCCCATGAAAGATAAGATGTAGCATCATCATTATGCAAATGGTGAAAAAGGGTTCTGTTGGTGATATATTCATAAACTAACAGCGGAACTTGTGTCTCCAAACAACATCCTAGGAGTTTGACAACATTCCTATGGTTGATTTTGTAGAGCACCATTATTTCATTAATGAATTGTTCAACTTGGCTAGGATCTCCAATTATTGACTTTTTGATGGCAACAATTTGATTATCAGCCAATATTCCCTTGTACACTGTCCCTTGCCCTCCCTGTCCTAAAATTCTGCTTTCATTGTAATTGTTTGTTGCCTTCTCGAGTTCCTCAGCTGTAAATACTTTAACATCTTCACGGTACCCTTGTCGTTTTGAAAGTTGTTCCCGTAACAAAATGCCACCATTTTGCTGAAAGTTAGCTTCTCTTAATTTGGAAATTTGCCTTTGCCTCAGCATCCAACAGCACAATACTATCCCCAAGAGAAGACCAAGAAACCCAATGGCAACCCCTAAGGTCAAAGCATAAAATAATAATAATAGTTACATTAGCCATGGTAATGTAATCTAAAAGTGAAAAGTCATGCAAAATTGTATATTGAGAGTAATAAATAACAAAATTGTTTGTGTCAAGCAGATCCAATTGACTCAAGATTGAGTTGGGTAAGTTAAGGATGAGTCCTGCTTGTAAATCTAGTTCCACTTGTTTACAAATTACTTCATAAAAATATAATCGAAATTATTGTTAGATATAAAAAATAATTATTCCATAATGGAAAATTGTGGTTAAAGATGAACATGCACTCACCCCAAGGCTGCAGAGAAGTTTATTGATTTTTTTAAGGATAAATCTCAAAATTATACATGAATTATGGTTTATTGTGTAATTGTATATATGAAATTTTGATTTGATCCATTTTTTTGTAATTTATTAATATAATTATTGATATAACATCATTTCATGATTATGTATTGTATACATAAATAGTTGTATTTATTCAATATAAAAATAAATTGATGTATTTATTTTTTTAAATGCGTATGATTAAATCAAAATTAAAGTTTCAAATATACATTTGAACCACAATTAGAGTTTCATGTGTACAATTACACATTAAACCAAAGTTCATGTATAATTTTGAGATTTATCTCTTTTTTATTTTAATTATTTATATTTTAAATAATTTAACTAGAGTAAGAGAACAAGTTGATATGGATAAGTGCATAATAATTTCATGTCTTTAAAGATTGATAACGAGCCAAAATTTTATTGATGCTTAAAATCTTTCAGCTTCATTTAATTTTTGAAAATATTTTCTATTTTTTAAAATTTAAAAAACATGTTTGATAAAGAGGAATAAAATTTTGTTTTCAATAATGAAAACAGGATTGGTAATTATTTTTCTATAATAGAAACATGAAAATTGAAAAAATTTAATAATGAAAATAATGAAAACAAATTTTTTTCTATTTTTATTTACAAAGTCTTTTTAGTACAAATAATGAAAACAAAATTTTATTATTTTTCTAATTTTTACATATTTTCATAATTTTTTAAAAATTATTTTCAAAAATTAGAACTAAACACAATTTCTTGAATGTTTTTCATTTTTCAAGGAAATGAAATTGGAATTTACTCCCTGAAACCAAACGGAGTATTTTAATGTATAATTCGGGGTTACTAACCTAGAGCAACAATAAGAGGAGATGTCTTGGACTGATCCTTGTTGGGTAAACTGCAACCTGTTCCACTTTTCTTACCATCGCCTTCATAACCCATCGGACATGAACAATTGTACGTCCCAGGTAAGTTGGTACATATTGCCGTTCCATTGCAAGGGCTCATACTTTCACACTCGTTTATATCTGAAATTTGCAGATTGTATGCAAGTAATAAATAACACTATCTTTAATGTTAGAAACTACAAATCTATGGGGTATATATACCTATAGTTACCTTGACATCCATTAGGGAGGTAAGGGTTCCCCATGTAACCCTCAAGACACTTGCACAAATATCCAGAGTTATTTTCTGAATCAACGCATTTACTATACTCTTTGCATGCGAAATTGTTTACATCCATATTCGCTTCGTTGCAACTCGTATTCCCGATGTTCCAATCAAGAGTGATTGGAAACTGCCTGCTTTGAAACTCAACACCACCAAGATCTGAAGCAGAGAAGTTATAACTATCGACCTCTGCAACAAATGCATAGCTGCAGGGGTTTTCGGTCAACACATTGGCATGCTCGGCGTAGCTGTCGAGACTTATGTTGTAGCTCCTCACATCCTTTGGGATACTTGTCTGACAGCAGCCAATCCCAGAGCAAGACCCGTTTGAAACATCAGTGATGTTGTTACACAACGACAAACAACCAGTTGCGTAACGTTGTCCGTAGAAATCTTGCACGACAGCATACGTGTCACACCCGATTGCAGTAAACTTGTTCTTGTTATTGTTTATTGAAAATTCAGAAAGCAAGAAGTAGTAAAATAACCGATTCCGTGGTCTGTCGTAACAATCATAGCTTGTAGGAGAAAGGATGCGCAACTGACCATCGGTAGATATGTTGATGACTTCGAGGTCACCGAAGAACGGTTTGTGGGGTATGAAACTGGTGTTACAGTTGATGAAAAAGCCTGCAGTGATGCTGCAATCGCCGCCGGTACCGAACGGGTATGGGATGATAACATCTCCGCAGCGGCTTCGGCAGCCAGGTTTTGATACCGCGGGTGTTGAAGCTTTTACCGTCAATATAACATTAAGCAAGATCATCAGCTGCATAAGCACTAGTGATCTGATGGAACCCATGGCTGTTTTTTTCTAGACTGGGGGATACCAATGCTTCAATTTCCAAATTCGGAAACATATAAAAAAGGTTAGGGAAGCCTGCTTGACCTTACTAAATTCTAACAGGAGGGAGGACGTAAAGTGACCCAATAGACGAGTGGGGAATATCAGTGTGGTCCGTTCTTTGGCTTTCGCTGTTGAATAACGCGTGGTGACTCTGGACTGTCCACAATTTCTTGGAATGGATGAGACGCTAACTTTGATTCTGTCAAATTATATTTAGTGCTTCCATATTTAGTGTCTGATGGCTTTCTACGGCAGATATAAGCTTGTTCTCAATGTTAGATGAAAAATCATTTTGCATTAATTGTACAAGATAAATAAATATTGAAAAATTATTTGGTAAAGAATTTTTAGAATTCACGAGTTTCCATATGTGACATAAATATTTAAGTATTAGAAAAAAAAACACACATGCGGATTAAGCATTGCTACTCCAAAAAAATATTAAGTGATTATTAAAAACAGATATTTAATATTAATTTAAAATTTATTGAAAAGTCATATCTATCAAAATCAAGATTGTGTATGTTAATGATAAATATTTAAAAAGAAAAAAGAAAATCAAAGCAACATCAAGTTTTACTACTCCAGACAAATATGAAGTGATAGATGAATGCAGTTACAACACAATACTTTCACATGGATTATAAAGTAAAGATATTAGAATTTTTTATGGAGTAATGATTTATTACAAATAATAAAAGGGTTGACGTTTACTTAAAGCTGATTGGTTAGTTTAACAAAAATTTCTTGAAGTGGATGTTATCAACTCTTTTTCGCATACTTTGAACTCAAAAACCAAGTAGGTAAGCGTGGTGGTCCAAGGCCAAGGCGAAGACAAAGATTAACTACGAGTGATTTTGAAAATTTTTAATGGTTAAATGATTATTTATGTAATTTATTTAAATATATTCATGTATATTTAATATATATGAAAAACTAAATTAATTTTTTATTTAATTTCAATATTTTATATTTTATATTATTAAAAATATTTACATATTTTTATGAATGTAATTATATCCATCTTGCATTTTTTCATATTATTTTTCTTTTATAATTATTTTTTAACTTATTAAATTTTATTAACTTTAATTTTTTAAAATTATTTTTCGAAACCATACAATTAAAAATAGTAAAGGATGTATTTTAAGATGGTAGCATTTTTAAAGGCTTGATAAATTTAAATTTTCAAAATGTTTTATCCACCCTAAAAGATGAAAAGAGGAAGCATATGTAATTCTAGTGGCCCAAATCGATGGAAAAGGAGACCAAGACCAATGGGGAAATGACTGATGAGATCAGAAAACCTATCGAGTCACTTACCAAGTCTTTTCTTCTAGATTTTTTTTTCATTTAATTCAGTGATAACTATCTGATATTAGACATTCAATCCCCTTTGGTTTATATGCAATTTGCTTTTAAAATTATTGTTTTCCTCTGCTTGCACAAGGAATATATATAACACTAAATTAGCACAATAATAAATAAAATCAGTAAAAGAAGTGAAACACATCTTTGTCTAGTGGATTCCGTTCTCGTAATTAAATCTTAATCTTTGAGAAAATTAGAAGATTGGTAAAATAAACTTAAATTAAGATAAAATATGAATACATATCCAAAATAAAGATATTTAATTAGAAAATATGAATCCGTAACTATACAATTCTTACATTTAGACATAGACATCTAAAACTTGATAGCAAACATACATGTACAAAGTTCTAATAAGTGGAAAACTTAGGTCTTTTCACTTGGTTTTGCATGCAATACAAGTGGATTTTATGATTTTTTTCCATGATAATATAATATAACAAAGTGAAGTTAAAAATAATTGAAATGCGGATAAATTTGATGTGAAATGATAATAAAATTATATATTTTAAGTTATCAAGGTTGACTAGGTTTTAAATTAAGTGTTATATATATTAGCTGTAAGATCTAACCTGAATTCTTTATTAATTAATTATGAGATGAATAAAGATGTCCTATGTAAATGATATTAAATAATTAATCAAACATAAATCAAATCAAAGTAATTGGTAAAAATATTTTTGTTTAAGTTGATTTGATTTGATTTGAATGTTATGTTTGATGATGAATCAATAAGTTTGATCTTTAAAAAATTGAGTTCCTGTAAGCATGTTTACTTTTCTTTAATAAAGAAAATGAAAGTTAGAAATAAATAGTGAAAAAAAAACTAATCAAATGAAGATTTTTCATTTTTAAATAAAGATGAGCTTCCATCAAAATACTTGGTGGAAAATTTGTTAGGAAATAATAATAGTATGAATGAACCACAAAATTAATTGCATTCTCTTTTATTAAAAAAATTATTAAAAAGTCCAAACTCCAATCTTTAGAGTTCAATTGTAAACTCAAATGGAATGAATAAAGTACAACACATTGAATAGTCTTTGTTAACATTCCAATTGTCTTAATCATCACAACTGTACATATTGACTAACAATCTTCATCATCACCAAGTAATTACTCCAAAATTTGTCGAAACTTATATTTAAAACATTCTTTATCTTCCCTGTTTTAGACCCATTCTAAGCAATAAACTTCTTGGAAGTAATCATGGCTTGCAAATGACCCTTATAATCATGCAAATTCTTCAAAGTAATAAAACTAATAGCAAAACGTTTCTCACTAGGACGACAATCAACCCAAAGTCTATTTGTGATTATACACAAAAATTGTAATAAAAGAAGCATGCTAAACTAAACTTTTAAAATGAGACATTTTATCAACATCCTTCAAAATTAAATTGGTACAAGGTGTTGCGCATGGTGACCAAAAGATTTTAGGATACTTCTCATGACAAAATTTCCTAACAACTTTATAATTTGCAGCATTATATGTAATTAGCTAGACCACATTGCTCAAACCAACAATTTTTACAATCTTCGCAAATAAATTGCAAAGAGTATTGACATCTAAAATCATGTCTGATGTGTTAACGAGTTTGGTAAAGCATAATCCTTTAGGAAAATAGACTAGAAAATTGGTTGATGACTTTTGTCTCGTATCTTTCTACCCACCTCCCATTATGGTGCATCCACATTCCACCCAAATGCTGTAAATCCCTTTTTGAGTATTCTAGTAGATTGGTTCACAATGTATGATATGATAGAGTTTTGTATCTCAATCCCATAGATGCTATGGCATCAAGGCATAGTTGAAACTTGTCAATCTTTGATCCTATTTGTGGAGTCTAAAAGCTCCATTGGCAATATACCTAATAAATTATTTATCTTTTTAATATTTTACTATACCCCTAGAGAACACTTATCAATCTCCTGACATTGCTTATGGAGTCTAAAAATTTTATTGGTAATATACCAAATAATATTCCAAATAAAAAAGTATTAACTTGACAGTGTACTTTTTTTATTCCACAAGTATTGTTAAAAAATTGGCATTGTCTTTTTTTTTAATATCTATTTTTTAAAAATTTCACTATACTCCTACTAGACATTTGTCCACCCCTAATCATGCTTATGAAGTCTTAAAATTCTACTAAGTGTATCTTGTTATAAAATAAAGAGAGATGGAGAGAATAAAGAATAAAGAAAATATGGAAGCAATAGAGAATGTACTTTATTGATCAATTGGGGTGATTACAATGCTTCATCATAGTCTCTATTTATAGGTATAAAAAATATAAAAGAAGTAGAGATCTAATTCTAATAACTATTAGAATTAAAAGGACATTAAAATTTTATCTTGATCATGATGGGCATCCACTTAATAAGGTGTTCATAACACTCCCCTTGGATGTCCATTGGTAGATAATATACCTCGTTAAAACCTTATTAAGAAACCTTGTGGGATAAAAACCTAATGAAGGAAAAAGAGTACACGATTTATAATACGCATAATATGTTGCCTCATTAAAAACCTTACCAGGAAAATCCAATTAGACAAAACATCGGTTAAGGGAAAAAGAGTACAACAGGTATTTACTCCCCCTCATGAAAACATCACATACTTTCTCATATTTTACGTATTCAATCTTGAATACTAGTTTTTCAAATGACCATTTGAATGTATTGCTTAGTATTTATATCACCATTCTTTCAAAATTCATGAGTGAGGGAAATATGGAAATATATATTTTGATCTCTTTAGGAGATTCAACAATAATCATAATAAACTTTAATCATGATTCTTTTATAAAAACACAAATAGATATTTTGGATCATTTTATAATCCTCCTTCAACTACTATTCACTAAGTCAAATTTAACACATATATTCAAATTATTTCAATTCATATAAATGAACAATTTCTCGAGAATTTTAATATGCTTCTACCATACTAAATCCTTCATATAAAGGTTGTAACAATAACCATTTGACGTAAGTTAAATCTTGTAACACCCCTTACCCGAGACCGTTTCCGGAGTCGAGCATGAGGCATTACTTAGCTTATCTCACTATTTCGGAGCATAAAAATTTACTTTGAAAATTAATTTCACTATTTATAGCAATCTATCCAATTGCACAGCAGTTACTAAATTAATTATAAATCGAGCTACGGAACTTGAAATTTAACTCCGTAAATTTTACCTAAAACTAGACTCATATATATACTTACCATAAAATTTATAGAATTTTTGGTTCAGCCAATTAGTACAGTTTATTAGTTAAAGTCTCCCCAGTTTCATCACTCGACTGTCCTGACCTCTTGCCACTAAAAATAAGTTTTCTCATTGTAGGATTTTCATATGGTGTTCTCACTTATTTATAAAGAAAATAGACTCAATAAGGAATCTATACATATAAATTACAACTCATAACTAATTTTTTAAAATTTATAGTGATTTTATAAACTCAGAATAGGGGACTCCAAAAACAGTTCTGACTCTGTCTCACCAAAATTCACATATCTCAAAATATAAAATTCTTTTTGATAAACCGTTATTTTCCCATGAAAACAGACTCAACAAGATTTC
Organism: Gossypium hirsutum; assembly: GCF_007990345.1. Taxonomy (NCBI): domain Eukaryota; kingdom Viridiplantae; phylum Streptophyta; class Magnoliopsida; order Malvales; family Malvaceae; genus Gossypium; species Gossypium hirsutum. The sequence continues at coordinate 11,788,655 of NC_053438.1, forward strand.
ATTCTATATATCATACATCCTCTAATTCATTTATACCATCCTAGGTGATTTTTCAAATTCACGTCACTGTGCTGCCTGAATTCTGTTTCTTTGCAAAATTTTACCCTTTCACAATTTTCATGCATAATTTATCACCTAGACTTTTATAACAACAAACATCTTTATACTTAACCATTTTAATAACCATTCATCATCAATTACTTATAAATCATTCTTTAGCAAAATCATAATTACAAACATGCAAAATAACTAAGTCCCTATACATGCCATAACTCAAACGTGTTTCGTCATAAAATACCGAGTAGTTGTTCTTGATAGTGTAGACGATCTCCGACTGCTTTAGGATCCCTGAAGCAGCTTTGCAATACTATAAGAGAAAGAAAAATAAAAGAAGTAAGCATTAAGCTTAGTAAGTTTACTAGCAAATAAATAACAACATTTAACACAAAGGATTATACTCCAATGTCAAGGTCTCTAATTTACTCTTTAATTAATCTCATTCTTATTCTCATTCTCTTGCTTGTTTACTTTATTAACTCGTGATCATAACTTACACTTCCCTTGTTGAAACGTTGAGTATCAATTGATAATATAATAGTTCTTAACTCTCTTAACTTACCTGAGCTTGCCATTTGTGCTTTTAAATAAACTTTCATTAACATGATTCGTTTACTGGCCCGTTGAACTACATTGGAATAATAAGGATACTTGGGTTTCTTCTAATAATAACATGCCAAAGTCATGTCCCAGACATGGTCTTACATGGGATGTTCTCATGTCAGTGCTCATGCCATGTCCCAGACATGGTCTTACAGGGGACCTCTCATCTCGGTGCTAACGCCATGTCCCAGACATGGTCTTACATGGGACCTCTCGTCTCGGTGCCAACGCCATGTCCCAAACATGGTCTTACATGGGACCTCTCATGATCTCAAGGATGCCAATGCCATGTCTCAAACATGGTCTTACATGAGATCTCTTTACCCAAATGTCATGACATTCGTATCCAGTACCATCCTTATGTATCAACGGGACTTTTTAATTTTAATTCTCTATCGTTTCATGTTTGGATCATCATCAATAAATTCATGAAATAAATTCATAGTTTCTGGTAAATAACAATATTAATACTAATTATTGAAATATTTCATTTATTTACTATAAACTTACCTCGGTGCCAAATATAGCCAAATTCACCAACTTAGCCTTCAACTTTATTCTTTCCTTTGTCTAACCTCGATTTTTGTTCTTCTAGATCTAAAATAGCAAATTTAACTCATTTAATACTCACATTTATCAAAACAGCCCTCGACTCTAACTTTGTCAAAATTATGATTTTGCCCCTAAACTTTTACATAATTACATTTTTGGCCCAAAGCTCAGAAATTAAAATTCATCTCTTATTCTTGTGTTTTATAACATTTTGAACATTTTTCCCTTCTATGACAACATCAAATTCTCACTCTAGCATGTACTTATGAACATTAGGTATTTTTACCGATTATGTCGTTTTACTCGTTTTCACTTAAAATCGGCTAGCAAAAGTTGTTTAAAATATTTTCTAGCTTCATATTCTATCATAAAACATCAAAATAAACACTTTTCATCTATGGGTATTTTTCCAAATATAAACCCTAAGTTAAATTATTGCTAGAATAAGCTAAATTAAGCTATCGGGATCTCAAAAACGTAAAAAACATTAAAAACGGGGCTTGGGATCACTTACTATGGAGCTTGGAAGCTTGAAAACCCTAACTATGACTTCTCCCTTGCTGATTTCGTTCACCATGGAGAAGATGAGCACATTTTGCCATCTTTTTCCCTTTTTTAATTCTTTTTATTACTAAATTACCAAATTACCCCTAACTTAAAATTTCCTATTTCACTTATCTCATGTCCATTTTTGTCTACCAACTTAACCAATGGTCTAATTACCATATAAGGACCTCCCATTTAAAGTTTCATAACAATTGGACACCTTTAACATGTAGAATTCAACTTTTGCACTTTTTACAATTTAGTCCTATTGCCTAAATTGAGTGCCCAAACGTCGAAATTTTCGAACGAAATTTTCACAAAATCATTCCGTGAAATCTTAGACCATAAAAATATAAGAAAAATAAATTTTTTCTCATCGGATTTGTGGTCCCGAAACCACTGTTCCGACTAGGCCCAAAATCGAGATGTTACAAATCTTTTATGAATGATCAATTTAATAATATATCTAAAGGTTATTGCCTCCCCCACAAAATAATATTATATCTTTTCATAATCAATGCCAGGACTTAGCAAAAAATTTCATACTTTTATTCCACTTTTGCAGAACTACTTCAATTGAACCCTCACTAGCTTTATACCTTTAGATATTTGGACTACTGGTCCAAAAACTCGAGGAATTTAATTGTACTTGAGTTACGTCTTTCTATTTTGATCAATTTATTCCATATCTATATTTCTCAATAGATTTATTCAAGATCTTCCTTTTATCTCATTATTTTAATAGTAATATTGCATGCAAATCATTGTCGACCAATTTTATTATTCGGTTCCACATTTTCTCAAATTGACATAACTTATCGAGATCTCTTATTTTCGTCATTTTAAAATTCAGTTTCAGGTACCTGAATCTCTTTTAAATTTTTACTTATTAGTTATGTCTTGGGTCTCTTCTAGAGTAGCCGCCTTCATTATATGACTATCTAGAAGAATTTTCATTTTGGAATCGATCAATCTATTATTTGTTCTAACTGATTGTCCTACTGGGACTTTGATTCAAATTAAAATATTTGATGGTATATGACACTTGGTTATTCTCATTATTCAAATTAAAATAATATCAAGAAATGACATTATAAGCACAATCATTTCTGGTTAATGAAATATAAGCATAACTAATTGGCTTTCTAATTCCAGCTTGAGTTTATCATTTTACTTTGTAACTAAATCTTTAATTAAGCTTGTAAATTGACGTGATATTATGAGTTTTATCATTTCACTTTGTAGTTAAATTTTTTTTAAATGAGTTGAAAATAATATTCCGACGACTGACCTTATTCCAGTTATAACAACTGATTTATTTGGTTTACAAACTAAGTTTTTAGATGTATATTTGAGGGAAAATGGCCCCGATAACAATTTTTGTTCATAATATCATAGAGAAGTTATTGACGAATTCATTCCAGTGAAAAAAATGTAAGAGTGGAAAAAAGATTTGGTTTTGTCAGATATAGCAATATGACAGATGCGAGAAGGGTTATTAGTCGATCAAACGACTATGTGTTGGAACACTGGCAGCAGCAAATCAAACAAATGAAAACACCAAGAGCATAAGCTCACGAACAGCAAGCAGAAACAGAACAGAAAACTCAAAAGCAAAAATGTGAAAATGAAATGGAATTCTACATCTTTTCATTTCATTTGAAAATATAAGAGTAACAAAGTTAGAATGTCAGTTACCTAAACTTGTAACTACTCCCACCTGTTTTGGCAAGTTGCCAACTAAAGTAATACAAAAGAAAGCTGAACAATTTTTAGCTATTACATCCATCAATTCAAATCTTAACAACTCTAAAAGTCTAGTTACATTTAGCTTGGATGGCATTACAAAATGAACAAAAGTAAACAAAATAATTAAGCTGGTTCTGGTCCCGCTTGAATGCTGGTCTGCTGCAGCTGCTGGTCTGCATCATGGCCTTCTGTTGCATTGCAGTCCATTCTCAACACTCCTCCTTGGACTGTAGGCAACAAACACCAACCAATTCTCTAAGAATTTCAAACCTCATAGCACCTAGAGGCTTTGTTAAAATGTCAGCCAATTGATCTTGTGAACTACAATATGCAAGACTCACATCCTTTGATTGTACTACCTCTCGAACAAAATAAAATTTGAGCTTAAAGTGCTTTGTTTTGCCATGAAAAACAGCATTCTTGGAGATAGCTATTGCTGATTGATTATCAACCATAATCTCAGTAGGCTCAAATTGTTCCTCATTTAAATCACACAACAATTTTCTAAGCCAAATAGCTTGGCTTACTGCTCCAGCTGCTGCTATGTACTCTGCCTCAGCAGTTGATTGAGCAACTGTTTGCTGCTTTTTAGAGCTCCAACAGAAAGCTCCTGAACCAAGAGAAAAGAGGTAGCCTGAGGTACTCCTCATATCATCAATCGAACCTCCCCAGTCACTGTCTGAGTAACCAGATAACTTCAGCTGACCTCCTGTCTTGAACATCACTCCAAACTTCAAGGATCCTTTCACATACCTGAGGATTCTCTTTGCAGCCTTTAAATGTGATGTGTTGCAGCTATGCATAAAACGAGATAGCAAACTGACCGAATGCATAAGATCAGGTCTAGTTGCTGTCAAGTATAGCAAACATCCAATTAGACTTCTATACTCTCTTTCATCCACCTTTTCTTCATCTCCATAGCTGCTCAACTTCTGTCCCATGACTAGAGGTGTACTCACTGGCTTGCAGTTTTCCATATGGAACTTAGTGAGAATTTTCAAGGCAAATGCATGCTGGCTGATAAAAATGCCTTGATCAGACTGGTCTACTTCCATACCAAGGAAGTAAGTCATGATTCCCAAGTCTGTCATGTCAAACATGTCTTGCATATTCTTCTTGAACTCCTGAATCAAATCGACCCTGCTTCCAGTCACTAATAGATCATCCACATATATTGAGACAATCAGCAAAGTCTCATCTTTAGACTTCTTTATAAACAAAGTTGGCTCACTCAAACTTTTCTCGAAATTGAGCCTAAACAGGTAAGCATCTATCCTGTCATACCAGGCTCGAGGAGCCTGTTTTAGTCCATAGAGTGCTTTCTTCAGCTTGTAAACCTTGTCCTCCTTTCCTTGGACTTTAAATCCATCAGGCTGTTCAACATAAATTTCCTCTTTAAGGAATCCATTCAGGAAAGCTGACTTGACATCAAGCTGATGGACCTTCCACTGTTTCTGTGCAGCGAAAGCAAATAGAAGCTTTATGGTATCCAACCTTGCCACTGGAGCAAATGTCTCCTCAAAATCAATGCCAAACTGTTGATTGTACCCTTTCACCACAAGCCTTGCCTTGTGCTTGTTCAGAGAGCCATCTGCATTGAATTTGGTCCTGAAAACCCACTTGACACCTATGACCTTCTTCTGATCAGGTCTGTCTACCAGATCCCAAGTATCATTCTTATGGATCATGTCGATTTCAGCCTCCATAGCCTTCTTCCAGCTCTTGCTTCTAGCAGCTTCTTCATAGCTTGAAGGCTCAACAATGGCCATATTGCATCTTTGGTAGATGTCAGCAATAGACCTGGTCCCTCTCACAGGAGCATCGTCTACATTGGCATTACTGACTTCGTTTTTTGCCAACTCCAAATTGCTGCCAATCTGCTCTTCTTCAAACTGACTTGTATTAGAGCCATCTAGACTCCAAAACCTTCCTTCATCGAATTTGACATCCCTGCTTACCAAAATCTTCTTGGTTGAAGGATCAAATATTCTGTAGCCCTTCTTGCAGCTACTGTAACCAACAAATATACCTGGAACTGACCTCTTCTCGAGCTTGGTTCTTCTTTCTACAGGGACAAGTACAAAACACTTGCTGCCAAACACTTTTAAATGGGAAACAGTTGGTTTAAGATCATACCATACTTCAAAAGGAGTTTTATCATTCACAGCATGTGTTGGCAGCCTATTGAGCAGGTATACTGAGGTGTTGACACCTTCAGCCCAAAAAATGCTTGGAAGCTTGCTTTGAAACAGCATGCACCTGGTCATGTTCATCACTGTTCTGTTCTTCCTCTCACACACTCCATTTTGCTGAGGAGTGTACACTGTGGTTAGCTGATGATGAATCCCAGCCTGCTCACATAGCTTCTGAAATCTTTCAGACAAGTATTCAGAACCATTGTCTGTCCTCAAGGCCTTAATCCTGCAGCCTGTTTGATTTTCTGCCAATGCCTTGAACTTTCTAAAAACTTCAAACACTTCTGACTTCTGTTTCATGAAATAAACCCAGCAAAATCTGGTCAGATCATCAATAAACAGTATAAAATACTTACTGCCATTCAGTGAAGGAGTCTTCATTGGTCCACAGACATCTGAGTGCACCAACTCAAGTCTCTTTCGAGCCCTCCATGCTTGGTTAGCTGAAAAGGGCAACCTGGCTTGTTTGCCAAGCTGACACACTTCACAAACGCCTTCACTTGCACTAACCTTCACCATGTCTTCTGTCATGTTCATTTTGTGCAGCAAATCAAGTGATTTGAGGCTAACATGGCCAAACCTCTTGTGCCAAAGATCAGTATTGTCAACTGAGCTTGTATATGCACTTTTCTCAAGCTGACTCACTTCCAGCATAAAACATTTGTCTCCCATAGGTGCTGAGACAATCTCCCTACCATGAGCATCACTTATAACACAAGAATCATTCTTGAAAACTAGTGAAAAGCCTTTCTTGACTAGCTGGCCTACACTTAGTAAATTTTGGTCTATTTCTGGCACATAGAGCACATCAGAAATGATTTTGTTACCTGAACCAGTGTGAATGACCACATCACCTCTACCTTTTGCTTCAATCAAGTTCCCATTGCCTATCCTGACCTTCGAGACATAGCTCCTGTCAAGGTTCTTGAAAAGGCTCTCATCTGCAGCCATGTGGTGTGAGCAACCACTATCCACAAGCCAACTGCTCATGCTTTTAGCTGCATAACATGAAGCTGTAAATACATGCTCCTCCTGAGCTTGGACATCCTCGGCAGACTTGGCTTGTACTGGTTGTGTTTGTGCCTTCTCATGACTTCTACAAATTTTCTCATGATGACCATACTTCATACAGCTTTTGCACTGTATATCTGGTCTGGTCCAGCAAAATTTTTCCAGGTGATTGGTCTTCTTGCAGTGAATGCATGGTGGAAACCTCCTTCTACCGGCATCTTTCTTTGATCTTTCCTTCTTTTCAAACCAAGGCTTCTTAGCTTTCTGGCTTGAGCTGGAGCCTTCTCTGACCTTTGCTTGAAAAGCACCTTCAAGATTCTCCTCCTGCCTGCTTGCTCTTCTCTGTTCAAGTGCATAGAGTGAGTTAACCAACTCAGACAAAGAAATGGTTGTGAGATCTCTCGAGTCCTCCAATGAGGAGATTTTTGACTCAAACCTTTCAGGTAAGGTGGTAATAACCTTCTCAACAACCCTGCTATCACTGAAATCTTCTCCAAGGAGTCTAATATTATTAACAGTAGCCATAATCCTATCAGAATATTGCTTGATAGTTTCTGACTCCCTCATCTTCAAATTTTCAAACTCCCTTCTAAGGTTGATGACTTGTTGCTGCCTAGTCTTGTCTGATCCCATGAACTCCTCTTTCAGCTTGTCCCAAGCTTGTTTGGGTGAGTCACAGGCCATGATGCGAGTGAAAATAACATCTGATATTCCATTCTGCAAACAGGCCATAGCCTTGTGTTTCTTGGCTCGTTCCTCACCATGTTGCCTGATCTGAGCAATGGTAGGATTTGCTCTTAATGGTGCTGGCTCGACATCACTCTCAACTGCACTCCAGAGGTCAAGTGCTTGAAGATATGTCTTCATTTTGACAACCCAAATGTGGTAGTTGTCTCCAGCAAAAACTGGTGGTGGAGGAGGAGCAAAACTCATGCTGCCAAGACTGACTTTGAAAAAACAAAAAAGCTAAAACATAAACAACAGAGGTCCTCAAAGATAGGAGGCTCTGATTACCATTTGTTGGAACACTGGCAGCAGCAAATCAAACAAATGAAAACACCAAGAGCATAAGCTCACGAACAGCAAGCAGAAACAGAACAGAAAACTCAAAAGCAAAAATGTGAAAATGAAATGGAATTCTACATCTTTTCATTTCATTTGAAAATATAAGAGTAACAAAGTTAGAATGTCAGTTACCTAAACTTGTAACTACTCCCACCTGTTTTGGCAAGTTGCCAACTAAAGTAATACAAAAGAAAGCTGAACAATTTTTAGCTATTACATCCATCAATTCAAATCTTAACAACTCTAAAAGTCTAGTTACATTTAGCTTGGATGGCATTACAAAATGAACAAAAGTAAACAAAATAATTAAGCTGGTTCTGGTCCCGCTTGAATGCTGGTCTGCTGCAGCTGCTGGTCTGCATCATGGCCTTCTGTTGCATTGCAGTCCATTCTCAACACTATGTGATTTTAGGAAATAGATTATTGGTGGACTTAGCCAAGTTTAAAGGGGGATATAGATATGGAAAAAATCTTCAACGGAAGGAAATGCAAAGCAGAGACAGAACGAAAAAACAAAAGGGAGTAGAACGAAAAGTTGCAAGAATTTAGCAAAATGGAAGTAGGAGAAAGTTCCTCGAGGAGTAATAATGATCCGAATAAGACAGAAAAAGAGGACGACAAGGTGAAGAATACCAGCATAGTGGTTCAAGGACATGTTGAAGAGGAGCAACTTTAGAAGCTTCATAGATGTTTGGTGGGTACAACAGCAGCGTGTTGTGGTACGAAGAGTTTATTTGAAAGAATAGTTAGGAATGGATTAGGGGAAATTAAAATCAGAAGAATTCAAGGAAGGTACTTTTTGATTGAAATATCAGATGAGGAATTGTTTGATGTATTGAAGCAAAATGATTGGGCGTACTTAAGAGAGTTCTTTATCAACATATAACTTTGGTCAGGGACAATAGTGGTAGAGGAAAGAGTGGCGTGGATTGAAGCATATGGTATCCCCCTACACTCTTGGAACTATACATCCTTCAAAAGAATAGCAAGTGTATGGGGCGAGTTAATATCCCTCAGAGAGAATCTAGTAATGGTTAACAGCTTGGATAAAATGTCAATGTTGGTATCCATCAAGCAGCCGAAAAGAATAAATGAGACAATCTATTTAAAGGTGGGGAAGACTAAATTTCCCATAAGAGTCATTGAAATAGGATTATCAAAATTTAAAGGCGATAACAGAAAGGTTTATGGCGTGAAAGAAAGAGAAGAGCATGAATTAGTATAAGAAATGGATAACACTTTCGTGTCAGAATCTGAATCAACGATGATATTAGGATTGGAACAGAATCCAGAAGAGAGACAAGGCTGGGAAAATGAAGCAATCAATGCGATTATTCTCAAAAAATCAAACGATAATTGCGGCTGTCAGAACATTTCTCAAAACGTGATTAGGTTGGAAGAGAAATTGATCAGTGGAATTAGGGTCGAAACTAGGGTGGGGGAAGGGTTAAAAACTAGTGCAACAATCGGGCTAAGGAATATATGAGTAATATGGGCTTCGCAATAGATTAATTAGGATTAGAAAATATGGATAGGGTTTAAGATAAGCAACAAAACAGTGAGGAGGGTATGTGATTGTTGATGGATATGGGCTTACAACAAGTCAATCCAAATAAGTTAGAGGGGAATAGATTGCAACAAACAAAATGAAAAATCGAGTGATTTGGGAAGGGAAGGAGTAGATAGAGAAAAAAAGGGTTCAGTTGAAGAATTTTAAAAAAATTTTGAACAGAAGAAAAAAAAAGTAATGGAAGAAAGATTAGATCGATGTCTAAAATTTAGAATAGAATTCTTTCAGTAACAGAGAAGAAGAAGAGAGATCGAACGTTGAAAAAGCAGAAACGTAAAGGAATTACAGGCAAAGAGGAAGTTTTTGTTAATGCTTCTCTCTCAAACTCTGGCATTAGCAATAGAAATAGAGTGATTCTTAGGGAGGCAAGGAACGCATGGAAATTGGGGAAAAAATCTTGGGTTCAGCATTCGGGGTGACGAACAAGATGTTAAAGAGAATATGAAATTGGAAGAAAGGTAGATCTGAGCAACAAAGAAAAGTACAGAGGTCAATAGGCCACAGGTTAGGTTAGTACCGATTATAACCGTGATTTTTTACTGTGAATGAGAGTCTTTAGGGGGAAAGAATGAGGATTTTATAATGGAACATTAGGGGCATGTCTTCAGATTTGAAAAAAAAGTTATCTCAAAAGAGTAATCTTTAAAGCTAGAGTAGATGTTTGCTTCATTTAGGAATCAAAATTCGAAAAGGTTACGAATGGAATTCAACTATTGTAGGGAATTCAGGAGGTGTAATTATAGTATGGGATAAAGGCAAGTTTCGAGTAGGTAGTTATATATATTCTAAACATTTTGTAGTAGTAGAAGGAAAATGGTTAGAAGAAGGTTTAGAAGATATGTTGATTAATGTTTATGCACCTAATGGGACTTTAGATAAAAAAATCTTTATGGGAGGAAATTATAGAGTTGAAGGGTTCGTTTGCCTACTCATGGATCATACGGGTGATTTTAACGCAATAAGAAAAATGACTGAAAGAACTAATTGTGTGGGACTGTTGAATGGTTCAAAGGTATTTAACAGTTTCATTGATAATTGTAAAGTGGTGGATTTACTTCTGACGGGTAAGAAGTTCACTTGGTTCGGGACAAATAATAAAATGAGTAGATTGGATTGATTTTTATTGGATGAACAATGGTTAATTCGCTTCAAAGACTTTACTCAGAAAGGCTTTTATAGACCGGTTTCTGATCATATTTTGTTACTACTATATAATGATTTTGTGGATTGAGGGCCATGCCCATTCAATTTTCTTATTGCATGGATCACAAAAAAGGAGTGCACGAATCTTATTAATGAAGTATGGGGAGGGAAGGGCGAAGCTAAAATAAGGATGTCCAGAAAGCTAAAGAGGTTGAAACTGGTTATCTAAGAATGGAATGAAAAATCTGGTGGGAATGAAGATTAAAAAATAAAATTGATTGAAAGAAAATTTTCGGAATAGGATGATATTGGCAGCCACAAAAATTTGAATGAAAAGGAAATAGAAGTAGTCGATTGAATATAGAGTTGTGGGATACAATTAGGTTCAGTGAATCAGTGTGACGTCAAAAGTCAAGGTTGTTATGTTTAAAAGAAGGTGATTCCAACATTGCTTTCTTTCATAAAGTAGTGAAATTTAGAGCTAACAAAAACGATTCAAAAGCTCAGATTTGAGTCTTATTGGTGCACAGAATCGGAGTTACTGAAGAAAAAAAATGTTCGAGTACTTTAGCAATCATATTAGTTGTCCAGTTAGAAAATGAGAAGTGAAGATGGATCTGATTTTGAAAAGATTAATAGAGGAAGAAGCTTCAAGGCTTGAAATGCCTTTCATGATGGAGGAGATTAAAGACGCGATTTGGTGTTGCAATGAGTCCAAAGCTTTAGGGCCTGGTGGATTTAATATGTTCTTTAAAAAATGCTAGTAAGTGATAAGGTAGGATTTATTCAATATGATGATGGGGTTATTTAGACTTGAAAAGCTTGAAAAAAGTATAAAGTCATCATTCATATCTCTTATTCCCAAAACCGATTTGTTTGTTGGGATCTTTCTATAAAATAGTGGCTAAGTGATGTCTAAACAAATCCGAGAGGTGATTGATGGTGTAGTGAGCAATACTCAATGCGCATTTATAAAAGGGAGACAGATTTTTGACAGAATTCTGGTAGCAAATGAAATTAGTCACTCAATTATGAAAAATTCGAGCTCAGGTGGTAGTTTAATTTTGAAGCTGGATTTTTCAAAAGCCTATGATTATGTTAGATGATGTTTTTTGGTTCAAATAGGGTTTGGGGTGAAATGGAGAGGGTGGATATCTAAGTGCGTATCCATAGTAAGAGCAACTATTCTTGTTAACTGATTGACAACAAATGAGTTCAGAATAAGCAGGGGGCTCAGACAGGATATCCGCTTTTTCCATTTCTGTTTATTCTAGTAACAAAAGTGTTTCACTTGATGCTTGAGAAGGCTAAAGATATTGGGTTAATTGCTAGCATTTAGAATATAAACCTGAATCAATCATTCTCTCTTCTACAATTTGTAGATGACACCATTCTCTTTGTGAAAGCTGAGGAAGAGTATGTTCTAAATATTATATATTTTAAGGTGTTTTGAATCTTTTTTTGTCTTAGTATTAATTTCCAGAAATCATGCTTGGTGGGATTTGAGATGAAAGAGGAGTTTCTTTTATGAATGGTAGCATTATGTCGATGTAAGATTGGGAATTTAGCTTTTAATTATTTAGGTATTCCATTAGGTGCTGATCCGAGAAAAATAGCTACTTGAGAGCCAATTGTGGAAAAATTTTCAGAAGAAACTAGCTGGTTGGAAATATCAGTCGCTCTCTTTCGTTGCAAGAGTAGTACTAACTAATTTTTTACTATCATCCCTCCCTATATATTTCATGTCATTATTTCAAGCCCCTATCACAGTAATAATTAAAATCGATAAAATCAGAAGAAAATTTATGTGGTGAGGTTCAAATTGTAACACCCCTTACCCGTATTCGACACCGAAATAGGATAAGAGGCATTACCAAAAATTACGAAACATTTACGGATAATTCGAGTCATTTACAATTCACTATTTCTTCCTGTTAATCCCAATTTCAAATGACAGATTCATGTAAATGAGTTCAATATCATTAGCTGTTTAATTTCCGTCACTTAAATTCATATACACATAATTTATTAACATAACCTGTCAAAACAATCTCTGAATGATGAGATCACATAATTGAACTCAATTTCACTGTTCAATATGTTTTATTACATAAGATTTGCTTAATAGTTACCACAATTTGTCAAATTAGAGAACGTCTTACGGAATTGAGTACTTCGTTTTCACATTGCCATAGTATAACTATGGTCTTGCACATTGTCACATATCACACACCGAAGCCATAGCCCAGCTATGGTCTTACACGGAAACACATATCACACTGATGCCATATCCAGATATAGTCTTACACGGAAATCACATAATCATATTTTCACATGTTGCCATGGTCAAACCATGGTCTTTTCCGTCAATTCATCACATATCACTGAACGAAAGTACTCATTCATGCGTTCTACTCAATTTGACCTCTTAGTTCTTTTTTCGTACTTTTACAATATTCACACTTTAAATACGAACATATGAAATGATTCGTCACTTCTTTCATTTACTAACAAATAATTATTAAATTCAGCTATATGAACTTACAATTTGATTTTATAACATAACTATAATAATAATTTCATAATAACTATTTAAAATAAAACATTATATCATTTTCTAGATCAACGTTTATCGATTATAATCGGGCATATGACCAATTTATACACAAGTCATTCATATATTTTCCTCCTCCTCCTCTCCATTCCACATCCTTAATGTGTATAACACACTTAAACAACATTATCCATACTTTCACTATTTCCTTGTATGTAAATTCAAAGCTGTCTATTTGAGTCAGAGTCACTAAATCATTTTTATCCCGGAGCTACAAAGCTCCAAATTAAGATCCGTTAATTTTACCCAAAACTAGACTCACATATATACTTACCATAAAATTTTCAGAAATTTTTACTTGGCAAATTAGTACATTTTATTCTTTAAATTCACCCTTGTTTCACAGCTCAACATCTCTGTCCTCTCTTTACTAAAAATGAATTATCTCATTGTACATATTTTGGATGGTTCTCTCGTTTGTTTCTCTTAAAAATAGACTCATTGAGGAATTTAAGAATGTAAATTACAAACCATAATTATTTATTTAAAATTTATAGTGATTTTCCAAAGTTGAAACAGGGGAACTCAAAATCATTCTGACCTTGTCTCACAAAATTAATTATATCTCATGATTTTCAATTCCACTGCTTACACCATTTCTCCTATGAGAAATTAGACTCAATAAAATTTAATTTTATACTTTATTCATCTTCTAATTCGATTCCCACAATTTTTGGTGATTTTTCAAAGTTAGACCACTGCTGCTGCCCAAAACTGTTTTAGTGCAAAATATTGATTACCATTCTGACCCTAAACTTTGAATACATGTCAATTTCATCCCTAGGTTCGGAAAATGAAATTATTTCAATTTAATCCTTGATCCAAGCCTAATAATTCTCATACATATCAATAACAGCCCATGGATTCCATGAAATTTCATAATTTTTCCACAATTTCAATACTTTTCAATTTAATCCCTAAAACATGTTTTCATCCAAAATTCTTTAATAAAACACCTTTAAACATCCATTAACATCTTAATTTCATCATCAAATAACAAAAATAATATGAACTTATCAATGGTATCTTCCAAAACTTTCAACAAAATGAGAAACTAATAGAATTCTAAGTTGGACCTAATTGTAAAAGTCTAAAAATATAAAAATTTCAAGGAAAAAGAAAGAATTAAACTTACTTGAAGCTAAGGTATGGAATACCAGCTCTAAACCCTCTTCCATGGTTGTTTTCCACCGAAATTTCAAGAAGAAATGGTCTTGAAATGCTTAAAATAAAATTTGGCCACACAAACTTTATTGTAATTCCAATTTTGTCCTTAAATACATAAAAATATTTGATTTTTTAAATGGTATGCCATCTCAGCCACTTAAATTGGTCCATTTACTCTTTTATTCCTTCCTTATTTAATTGTTAAGCTATTTAATCACTTTAGCAAATTTTGCATCTTTTCAATTTAGTCATTTTTAATTAATTAACTGCCGAAACATTAAAATTTTCTGACGAAACTTTAACACTACCATATTGACACTCCGTAAATATTTTTATAAATATTTACAGCTCAGTTTATAATATCGAGGTCTCGATACCTCTTTTCCTCAATTTCTTGACTTAATAAATTTTTATAAAACACAAATTACTAATTCAAAAATCTCTTAAAAATCATATTTGGCTTGTAATAAAATTTATGAGCTTATTTTTCGAATTTGGTGATCTTGTATCACTATTTTCGATATTTCTAAAAATTGTGCTATTACACAAATGAAAGAAGAAAAATGGCAAAAGTTGGTTGGAATCAAGTGTGTTTACCAAAAAAATTGAGAGGGGTTGGTGTGGTAAATCTTAAAATTAGAATTGGGCTCTTATGGCAAAGTGGGGATAGAAATACGCTACAAAAAATAATGCTTTGTGGAGAAAAGTTATCCATTCGAAGTATGGCTCGCCTTTGTAACATTAGAGATTTAAGACATCCAAACCAAAAGAGATGTCGATTGAATGGCGCGATATTATGGAAAATTCAAAATTAGAGGAAGTGTCAAAATAGATTGGGTCAGAATCTTTTAGGTGGGTGATTGGGAATGGGAAATCGTTCCTCTTTTGGAAGGATATTTGGTGTGGTAATTGCCCGCTGGAGGTGGAGTTTCCTAGGTTGTTCAAACTTGCTATTGTGAAGAATATTGTGGTCAATAATGTAGCAAAGAATAATGGGTTTCAGGAGGTATATTGGGGAGGACGTTTTCTCAAGGAAGTTGCTGGGTAAAGAGGTAATTATGTTGAACAATTTGAAGAATTTGATTAGGAGTTTTGAACTAGATCCTAAAGTGGAGGATTGTATCATTTGGGTTCATGATAGTGTCAGAGAGTTTACAGTTAGGAAATTGTCTCAATTGTTGTCTTATGATGGAATGAGAGCTATTGATTTCCCATTTGAAAGGATTTGAAAATTAAAGGTACCACCAAGAGTCTGAAACTTTCTGTTGATGTTGTTTATTAAGAGTCTTGCAACAAAGGATTTTCTGATTAGCCAGTGGGTGAATCTGGATAGGAGTACAAAAAATATTGTGGTGGATTTCGATTTTAGTGTTATGTTGGACCGTGTGGTTAGCTTGGAACGATAAAGTGTTCGACAGGACATCGACGAATCTAGATACAATATTGTACCACTCTAAAATGAGAGCTTTGATGTGGGCTAAGGCAGTGCAAGAAGAATGTCAATTTTAGGAAGGTTATTGGTGGTATTGGCCAGCGAAATTTAGCTCCTAAAAAAGCATGACAAACATTGATGTTTACCATTGGAAGCCACCTCCTCTCGAATGGATGAAATTCAATGTGGTTGGTTTTGTTTTGAAGGATGAAGCAGGTTGTGGTGAGTTTTTGAGAGATGATAAAGGAGTGGCTTGTATGTTTTTCTCGGGGCGGATCAAAGCCAGGGGAACAAAAATGGCAGAAGTAATAGCAATTAAAAAAACAATGGATATGGATATTAGATCGAGTCCAAAGGCAGATGTTCCATTAATAATTGAAGTATGCTCGTTTGTTGCTTTAGAATAGCTGACAAATAAGAGTTATAGACCGTGGTTGTTACAAAAATTGTTTGGTGACAAAGACTATGGCATTAAATAGTTGGCTCAATTTCAGATCACAGTTATTCATCGACAAAGTAATGGTATGGAGGATGCTTTGGCGAAAGCAGGTATATCAAGATCTTCCTTTTTTAAAGCCTTGTGGTGAATTTGTTAAATGTATTCTTTTGCTTGTTGTGCGGAGGTTTTTGTATCTGGTTGTCTGTTGTATTATTGTCGTATTCTTGCTTTTCTTAAAACAGTTGGTGGTTCCAATGTCTTTCTTGAATTATTTTATTCGATTGAGCAAAAAAAAACTTTAAATTAGAATACTTTAGAAATTCATATTATTTGTTTATATTAAATTATAAACTGAAAATTTAAAACTTAAAAAATACTACAAACCTCTACAATTCGTACATTTAAACATGGACTTCTAAAACTTGATAGCAAACATATATGTAGAAAGTATTAATTAGTGGAAAACTTATGTCTTTTCACTTAGTTTTGCATGCAATAAATTTTATGATTTTTTTACATGATACTATAATATAACAAAGTAAAATTAAAGATAATTGAAATATGGATAAATTTGATGTGAAAATGGGGATAATAAAATTATATATTTTAAGTTATCATTAGGTTTTAAATTAAGTGTATATATTATCTAGATTTAAGTTCTAACATGATTTTTTATTATATTAATTATAAGATGAATCAGTATGTAAATAACATTAAATAATTAATAAAACATAAATCAAATCAAAATAGTAGGTAAAAATATTTTACTTGATTTGATTTGAGTCGAATATTTTATGTTTGATGATCAACCGATTAGTTTGATCTTTAAAAACTTGAGTTCCCCAAACGTATGTTTACTTTTAACCTTTTAATATAAAAATAAAAGTTAAAATAAATAATAAAAGAAAAACTAATCAGAAGAAGAATTTTTATTTTTAAATAAAATGAGCTTTCCTACAAAATATTTGGTGGAAAATTCATTAAGAAAGGATATTGTATGAATGTACCACAAATTAATCGCATTCCCTTTGATTAGAAAAGTATTAAAAAGATAAAAAAAACATCATATCCAAACTCCAGTTGCGCCATTGTCATTTTGGAAGCGGGTAATTTTTAATATTTCTTTTTGCTATCTTATTAACATTTGATTGCTTGCAATTGGTGGCTACTCGTTTGGCTCCTTCACTTTTGTTATCTTAGGTAACGTTAATAGATCTTTAATCATTTAGTTTTAGGGTTATGAAATGCTAGTGGTGTGCTATTTTTTATTCGTTAATTGTTTAGTTCTACGTTTAGGTGAAGCTTATGAGATGTTTGGCACTCATTCAACATCGTAGTTTCGTATGGTTACGGTTTGATTAATGGTAAGACTGTGAAATAATTTTGGTATTGGAAGAGTTTAATTCTTAATTGCCCCGTGCCTCGTTAATGTTATAATCATTTTATTTGTTGTATTAGGGTCTTAGAGGTCTTGTGGTTCGTTCCCATTAAAACCGAACCAGGTGGGTAACGAGAAACCTAAAAATCAGTAAACTACGAAAGGTGGGTAACGAGAAACCTGAAAATCAGTAAACTACGAAAGCTGAAATTGAGGCCTGTTAACGCCACACAGTCTTGGCCATTTTGGGTCGTATAGGCCACATGAGCATGTGTGGACCACACGAACAAGGCTAATTTGGGCCGTGTGAGCTATACGGACGTGTGGACTCAAATTTCAAAATTTTTCCCTAGGGTCGTACAAGTCGTCTCGATTGACTGTGAGCCTTCATATTAAGTAGAGGAAATGTTCTGTGTGAGGCATTAACTCGCCATTATATTAACATTTGTTTGATGATTAGATTCTATTAGCTGAGTTGCAAGTTAAGCCAACTTAGATTGATCAGATTTTGGATAAACAATTTAGGGATGATTCTCTGGTTCTGCGATTCTGTTAGGTAGAAGATGGTAGTACATCTGATTTTGGGCTAAATAGTGGTAGGGTTCCGTGTTTCCGAGAACAGGTTTGTGTACCTAATGATTTTGATTTGAGGCAGTCCATTCTGAGGAAAGTGTATAGTAGCCCTTATGCTTTGCATCCTAGTGGAAATAAGATGTATCGAGATCTTCGTGTTCTATACTAGTGGCATGTTTGAAACGGGAGGTAAAAAATTTTATTTTTTGTTGTCTGAACATGCCAGCAAGTTAAGGCTAAGCACCAGTTGCCTTCGGGTTTGCTTCAACCCGTTAAGATTCCCATGTGGAAATGGGAACATGTGACTATGGACTTTGTTAGTAGGTTACCCCTAACACTTCCTAAGAAGGATATTATGTGGGTCATCGTAGGTCAATTATACAAGTTTGTCGACTTCATTCCTGATCGGACAGATTATTCTCTTCAAAAGTTGGTCAAATTATATGCTTTCGAGATTATGAGACTTCATGGGGCACCTGTCTCAATTATTTCTGATAGAGATTCTCACTTCACTTTTTAATTTTGGAGGAAACTTCATGAGGCTCTAGGTTCGAGGTTGGACTTCAGTACTGTGTTCCATCCTCAGATAATGGTCAATCTGAGTGAGTGATTCAGATACTAGGGGATATGCTTCGGAGTTATGTAATTGATTTTCGACGTAGTTGAGATGATTTTTTACCGTTAGCCGAGTTCACCTACAATAACAGCTTTTAGTCTAATATTCAGATGGCGCCTTACGAGGCTCTATATAGTCGTAAGTGTCGTACTCCTCTATGTTGGACTGAGTTAGGTGAGCGACGGGTTTTAGGTCCTGAGTTGGTTTCTAAGACCGAGGATAAAATTAGACTAATTTGGGATCATTTTAAAGTGGCTTCTGATAGATAAAAGTTCTATGCAAATATGAAAAGAGGGACATTGAGTATTCCGTGGGTGACTATGTGTTCCTTAGTGTGTCTCCATGGAAGAAAGTTCTACTGTTTGGACGTAAGGGCAAGTTGAGCCTAGGTTCATTGGGCCCGTATCGAATTTTGAAATGTACGGTATTAGACATGTATTAGTTAGAGCTAATTTTAAAGTTAGACCGTTTCCATGATGTGTTTTACGTCCCTATGTTGAGGCGGTATCAGTCACACCCATCTAATATTGTTTCTGTTGAAGAGATTGAGGTTAGACTAGATTTAACTTTTGATGAGGAGTCGATTTAGATTTTGGATTGGGATGTGAAAGTCTTGAGGAGGAAATCTATTCTATTAGTTAAGGTTCTGTGACGGAATCATGGCGCAGAGAAAGCCACTTGGGAACCTGAGGACTCGATTCGTCAGCAATATCCACACCTGTTTGAGTTAGGTAAATTTCGAGGTTGAAATTTCTTTTAGAGGGGTAGAGTTGTAATGATCCCAAATATTTAATTATTGCTCTGATAAAATTCGTCATAGTTAAATAATTGCTTCAATGGTTAAGGGCCTTGGGTGTAAAGGGTGGGTCGTGAGTTCAAGTCTTTGGGAGAGTCTTTTGCTAAGTAATTTTTTGTTATGTTGCTGAGTAGAATTTGAGTTAAAGTTTAACTCTAAGAATGGGGGGGATATTTTTTGCTTGATTATAGGGATAGGAGGTGGGTAGTTGTGTTGGTTTAAATTTTAAGTTTTAATTTATTTAAAAACAAAAAGCAAAACTTCTTCCCTCAAACCCAGATTTCCACTTTCTTTCTTTTCTTGTTTTTATTTTTTTTCTCTCTTCTTGCTTCACTGTCATTTTGGAAGTGGGTAATTTTTAATCTTTCTTTTTGTTATCCTATTGACATTTGATTACTTACAATTGGTGCCTACTTGTTTGGCTTATTCACTTATGTTATCTTAGGTAATGTTAATAGATCTTTAATCGTTTAATTTTGGGGTTATGAGATGCTAGTGGTGTTATTGTTTTATATTAGTTAATTATTTAGTTATGCGTTTAGCTAAAGGTCGTGAGATGTTTGGCACTCTTTCAACATCGTAGTTTCATATGGTTGTGGTTTGATTAACTGTAAGACTATGGAAGAGTTTTGGTGTTGGAAAAGTTTAATTCTAGATTTCCTTGTGCCCTGTTACCATTATAATCAT
Source organism: Gossypium hirsutum (assembly GCF_007990345.1). NCBI lineage: Eukaryota > Viridiplantae > Streptophyta > Magnoliopsida > Malvales > Malvaceae > Gossypium > Gossypium hirsutum. The sequence goes on from NC_053438.1 coordinate 11,808,848, forward strand.
TTTATTTGTTGTATATTGGTCTCAAAAGTCTTCTGGTTGCATTCCCTTCGAAATTGAACCAAAAGGGTAACGAGAAACTCAAAAATCAGTGAACGGCGAAAGCCAAAATTGAGGCCTAAAAATGCATGTAATGTGATGTGATATGTATGATATGTTATTTATAGGCATGTTCAATATCTTTCATACGGGCATGCATGATATGTAAACTCTGATATCTTTTATTTCTATTATTTTCAGTGTTCTGTTCATATCTGGCTATGGGGCGGGTATGTATTATGTGGAGGAAGTGTTCTGCGTAAGGCGTTAACTCGCCATTATACTGTAGCACTGCTGCGATTATTCTGAAAAGTGTCATAAAGACACTAAGTGGTGTGTAGGGATGGGTGGGTGTTTTATACCCCACATGGTGTGCTAGGATGGTTGGAGCTGATGTGTAAAGGATGGGGGTAGGATTATATTTATTTGCACCAGTACTACTCTTATACGATTCTGGTTCTGTATAAGAAATATAATTGTATCTGTTCTTTTATGTGGTTAGATTGGAATTTCTGTTTCTTTTGAGTTACACACTAAGTTATAAAAACTCACACTTTGTTTTTTTGATAATTTTAGGTAACCCTCAGAATTAGGCGGGTCGATGCGACGGGAGCTCGATTATGTCCACAATTTCGTAAAATTTTATTTAAATAAATTTGGCTTATTTAAAATTTCCGATTTGAGAGTTTTATAATTTTTGGACTCTCTAGACATTTGGATTTATTATTGGTTTGGATTTTGATTTGGGTTTTTGCTTGACATTTGATAAAACGATTTTTTTTAAAACGGTTATGTTTATGCGATTAACTGTTTTAAAAAAAACTCAAATTTTTAAAATATAACACTTTAAGAACTTCTACTGCAACTTATTTGATTTAATTTAGGAAATTAAATCAACTACCAATTTTAACTATTAAGTATGTAAAACGTTTTTCAATTAAAATGAACTTTTAAATTAAATAGCAAAGGTGCACGACATTTTTCAAAAATCGAAAGTTAGATTTATAATTATTTTATATAATATTCCAGATTCAGCCATAACGACTAGGCTGGGTTTTAAGTGTTACAACATTGTTTAAACCAAAAATATTCATAATCTCCACAAACAAATTGCAAAGATTATCGACATTTGAAATCATGTCGAATGCATTAAGGGATTTGATGAAGCATAATCCTTTAGGACAATACACTAAAAGATTGGTTAATAACTTTTGTTTCAAATCTTTCTCCCCACCTCTCATTATGGTGCATCCACGTTTCACCCAAATCCTTTGTAGAATTCAAACAGCCATAAATCCCTTTTTTGAGTATTCTAGTAGATTGGTTAACAATGCATAGTATGATATAACTTTGTATCCCAATCCCATAGATGCTATGACATCAAGGCACAATTGAAACTTTGCAAGACCTTTTTTGCATTTCTTTGATATTTGATTAATTTTTTTAAAAGTCTATTTGGGCGAGAGCTTGGGAAGAAAACTTTCATTTCTTGCAAGGTTTTAGAAAATATTCTAAACATATATTTACTTTTTGAGGTAAACATAATAAATTTCTAAGAAATTTTAAAAAGGGTTTTGAATAACCCAAATTCCCCATTCAAATTCTAGAGATAGTTTTTCAAAATTTCATTCATTTAATACATGTGATCTCACAATAAAATAAAAAATGGCTAGCATTTGGTACATATGCAATGTACTTTTTTATTTCAAGCATCTTTAACAAATTGTCATGTGTCTTTTTTTTAAAATTATATATTTTTTGGGTATGCATTTGGTATACTGGTAATATATATTTTTTCCACAAGCAGTATTGAAAAATTGACAAGTCCCTTTTTATAAATATCTATTTTTTAATATTTTACTATACTTGACACTTGTCGACTCTCTAACCTTGCTTGTGAAGTCTAAAAACTAAACTAATCGTATACCGAATATTTTATATAACTTAAAAATGTAATATTTATTTAATTTCAATATTTTTATATTTTATATTATTAAAAATATTTACATATTTTTATGAAGGTAATGATATCCATCTTGCATATTTTCATATTGTTTTTCTTTTATAATTATTTTTTAACTTATTAAAATTTAGTAACTTTATTTTTTAAAAATTATTTTTTGAAACCAAACAATTAAAAATATTAAAGGATGTATTTTAAAATGGTAGCATTTTTAAAGGCTTGATAAATTTAAATTTTTAAAATGTTTTTTTCCACCCTAAAAGATGAAAAGATGAAGCATGTAATTGTAGTGGCCTGAAGCGCCGGCGGAGGAGACCAAGACGAAGGGGGAAATGAGTGATGAGATTAGAAAACCCATCAAGTCACTTACCAAGTCTTTTCTTTTGGAATTTTCGCCATTTAACTTAGTGGTAATTATCTGATAGTGACTATTCAATTCCCTTTGGTTCATATGAAATTTACTTTTAAAATTATTATTTTCCTCTACTTGCACAAGGAATATATATAATACTAAATTAGCACAATAATAAATAAAATCAGTAAAAGAAGTGAAATCCATCTTCATATAGTGGATTCCATCCTCGTAATTAAATCATAATATTTGAGAAAATTGGAAGATTGATAAAATAATTTATTTATATTCAAACTTAAATAAAGATAAAATATGAATGCATACCTAAAATAAAGATATTTAATTATAAAATATGAATACGTAACTATACAATTCTTACATTTAGACATGGATATCTAAAACTTGATAGCAAACATACATGTACAAAAGTTGTAATAAGTGGAAAACTTAGGTCTTTTCACTTGGTTTTGCTTGCAGTACTAATAGATTTTATGATTTTTTTTTACATGATAATATAATACAACAAAGTGAAGTTAAAAGTAATTGAAATGTGGATATATTTGATTTGAAAATAATGATAATAAAATTATATATTTTAAGTTATTAATGTTGATTAGGTTTTTAAATTAAATGTTATATATATATTAGCTACGAGATCTAATCTGAATTTTTTATTAATTAATTATGAGATGAATAAAGATGTCCTATGTAAATTATATTAAATAATTAATCAAACATAAATCAAATCGAAGTAATTGGTAAAAATATTTTAGTTTAAGTTAATTTGATTTGATTTGAATATTATGTTTGATGATAAATTAATTAGTTTGATCTTTAAAAATTGAATTCGTAAGCATGTTTATTTTGTTTTAATTAAAAATAAAAGTCAGAAATAAATAGTGAAAGAAAAAGAAGATTTTTCACTTTTAAATAGAGATGAATTTCCATCAAAATATTTTGTGGAAAATTTGTTAGGAAATAATAATTGTATGAATGTAACACAAAATTAATTGCATTCTTTGTTAACATTCCAATTGTCTTATTAAAAAGTACAACACATTGAATAATCTTTGTTAACATTCCAATTGTCTTAATCATCACATGTGTACATGTTGACTAACAATCTTCATCATCACCAAGTAATTACTCCAAAATTTGTCGAAACTAATATTAAAAACATTCTATACATTCAAGACCCATTCTAAGCAATAAACTCCTTGGAAGTGATCATGGCTTGCAAGTGACTCTTATAATCATGCAAATTCTTCATTAATAAAATTAATAGCAAAACATTTCTCACTAGGACAACAATTAACCCAAAATCCATTTGTGATTGTCGAAACCATTTTTTATTGAATTTGAACAACGGGAATTGACTTTGAAAATGGAGTCGCCACCAATCTTTTATTGAGGTGTGATCAAATCACCTTAAAAATGATTTTTGGTCTACGAATTTTGAGAAAACAAGTCCGGAAGTCGGTTACGCACGAGGAAGTGTTAGCACCCTCGTGACGCCCAAAATTGGTACCGAATTGATTGTTTAATGTCTTAGTGTCGAAACTTGAAAAGATTTTTAAATACGATCCCATGAAATGAAAGCTTAAATAATTGAATTGGCTAAATAGACGTACCCATTTCAAAGAAATAAACTGTCACACTTAGTTAGTTAGAGTACAATAGTTCAATCTTCGAAGTTAGATTTGTCCTTTTTTAATTTTATTTTAAAAACCATATTGTAGAGCCCAAATACGCCCGGGCCCAATAAAATTAAAACCCAAGACCCAAACATCAAGCCCAAAAATACCAACAGCCCAGCAAGCCCAAAGCTTAACAAAATTTCAGCCAAATCAAAAATCAAAACCCTAGCCGCATAGCAGCCACCAGCAAGACCCCAGCCGTCACACGTCTCGGGACTGGCCTCCTCCATGCGCGCCGTTTTCCCCCACGTTCGCCTGCAAAACGGACTCAAGGAGTCCCATAGAGAGAAAACAGTAAAGAATAATAGCAAAATCGGGACAACAGTTTGATTTTTTTGGCTATATAAAGGCTGATTCTTATTGTAAAAATGAAGGGGGGAGGGAAACTTTTGTTTTTTCAGTGTGAGAGATATACAAGAAATAAAAAGAAATACTGAGGAAAAAATTTCTTGAAGGTGAATTGGGTTTTTACATTTTCAATTCTGTTTATTATTATTTTATTTTGTTTTCTAAAGAAACGGTACAAAAGAGGAGAGGGATAATACCTTCGAGGATTGGCCGTTGAACCACGTTCGCCTTGCTCAGATCGGAGTTTGGCGGTGCGCTAGGAATTGGCTCGCCTGAGAATGGCGGCAGTGGGGTTGGGGGTTAAAAGAAACCCTAGCAAAGAACTTTTTTTTTTCTCTGCTGCAAATGCTCTGTTTTTTTTAGAAAAAAACTGCTTTAAGTAAAGACACCGAAACGGTGTCGTTCGGCTGAGGCAGGCCCGCGCGGTGACCCGACCCAGAGGGGAGGATCCGCGCGTCTTGGGCCTAGATGGTACATTTGCACGTTTGGTCCCTGAGTTTTTAAAAGTGTGTTTAAATCAATTTCTTTGTTTCTCTTAAATTTGGCCACGCGCTTTATTTCCGTTTCATTTGGATCGCCATTGAAACGCAACATTTTAGGGAAAAGGGTTAATATCCCATTTGATCCCCCTCTGTTTTGTGCGTGTTCAATAGGGTTCCTATATTTGTATTTATTCCAAATTTGCTCTTAAATTTTGCTTGAGTTTCAAATTAGTCATTCTGTTATTATTATTATTATTATTATTATTATTATTATTATTATTATTATTATCAACATGTATATTTTTAAATGCCCAGCCTCATTATATGTACATGTATGCATTTTTAATATATATATATTTTTTAAGTTTTATACGCAGGCATATATTTCGTTCTTACATTTTCAAAATTTCTTTTGTATAGTTTTTTTTTGTTTCTTTTTTTTGTTTCATATGTTTTATATGTTATACATACTTACACATTTCTTTATTTTGTAAATATAGATATACATAACTTTATATATATATATATATTTCACATGTACATATTATATTTTATTTGTTATTATTTTATTTTCACCATTCTCATATCTTATAATGCATATACATTTTATAATTTAAAGTTCACATATATTTTCTATAATATATTTACGTATACGTTTTTCCTTTAAAATCATTAAATATTTTATTGTTTCTATAATCTGCTATTTTATGTACATATACATGTAATTTTTGTAAAATAAACATACATATTTTCTTAGAAGTTATTATGGGTTTTACATATTTCATTGTTTTTATAAGTATACCTATATGTAAGTGTTCTATTATGCATACACGTATTTCCAAATTTACTTACATGTTGTACGTATTTATGTATATATACATTTGTTGTAAATATATATATATTTAGCTCATGTTAAAGTATTTGTTTTATGAGGTATATTAACTTTTTATCATTTTTTCTAAAAAAGGGAAAATATATTTGGTTTTGTCAATACATCAAAATTATTTTCTCTCGATTCAAAGTTTTTTTTGAATAAAAGCATTATTCGAAGTTTGGGGTTTTCAAGGGAAATTGAGCCCTAACGTATTGGGTTCTGATTTTCTTTGTTAATCTTAAATAACCGAAGATATTCTTTATTCAAAATGCATAAGCATAAAAATCATTTTTGGGAACTTAACCTGTTGTGCCCTAACGTATTGGGTGTGGCATGTTACTTTCTCAAAGTGAAGATTTTCGTATAAAATAAAAGTGATATTCAAGTTTGGGGATTATGAGGAATTGTACCCTAACGTATTGGGACTCGATTTCTTTACATGACTTGAACAATTGATTATCCTTTTGTCAATTTCACCATTCAAGCTTATTTTAATATCTTTTTTAACTTTTGACACAAAGACATTAAATAGTCAATTTGGTACCGATTTTTGGGTGTTACGAGGGTGCTAACCCTTCCTCGTGCGTAACTGACTCCCGAACCTGTTTTTAAAATTCGCAGACCAAAATGATTTTTGAGGTGGGCCGGTCACACCTTAATAAAGGATCGGTGGCGACTCCAGTTTTATTTTTTAACGTCGACAACTTAAATTTTTGTTTTCAAAAAAATGGTTTCGACAGCTTGGCGACTCACTGAGGACATTTGAGAGTCGAGCCATAAACTGATTATATTTGCCTTTGTGTCGAAAATCAAAAGTTTTAAAAAATTCATGAGTTCCCTTCGCATTTATTGTTTTTTTTTTCATCTTGGTATGTTGGTAGTTTTGCATTTGCATTTTGCATTTTACCCTTTAAGTGGGAGCGAGAAACTAGTCCTTCGTGAGGTTTTCACCTCCGTGCAGGGTAGTGGACCGCTTCCGGGATACATCCGTACCTATGTCTTCGTGAGATTTTCATCTCCGTGCAGCCATAGGGAAATGTATTCCCCTGAACTGAACTCGATTCATATGAGCCTACAATGGGTGATGATCGAGGAATCTGCTGGTTCGGGTACCTTTACCTTAGTAGCCAAACCGCATATAGTGAACCTTAGGAACTTACCCTAGGTAGAATTACTCTAAACCTTAGTAGATACCTGACTAGGAGTTTTTATTATTTCTTGATTGTATTGGATTTAATGTTTATACCTGATACTAACCCGTTTTGTTTTGTTTTGGTTATGATTGCATTGCATTTGCATTGTAGAAAAGAGATGTTGATTCAAGTTTGATTACTAATTTAGAAAGCCTATCATAAGAAAACGGGTTTCTTGATAAAATGGAAAATAGTACGGCAGCCTGAATATATTCCAAGAAATACAAGAAGGGCGATGGAAGAATTCGTGACTTTACTTTGGGGCTCGAGGATTCAAGATGATTTGTCTAAGAGCTTTCAACATTCCAAATTTCTTAAAGAAGCTAATGAGCATTACGAGGATAGGCAGACAACGGATTGCGACCAGAATCAAGTAGAAGGAGCTAGCATTGACATCCATTGGAAGTTCGCGAGGTTTATCTTAACATCCGGATGAAAAAGGAGAAGATGTCTCTGTTTCGAGTATGAGGGCAAAGCCGTATATATATCCGCTTTATGTAAAGAAATTTGTCCTCTAGTAAGGTTTTCTAAATGGAATTGAATCAGAATCAACGTCTCTTTATGCATTCATTTCATGCATTCGCATTTCATTACATCATATGCATCAAAGATTATTCAAAGATACTAATTAACTAAAATCATTGCTCAGTTAACCTGAAATCCAACCAACCAACCCAACACCGATACGGCACTCGAGCAAAGACAAAAGATATGGATCAGAGATTAGAAAAACTCGAACAGTACCAGAAGGAGATGCAAGACCGGCTTCAGCTACAAATGCAGGAGCGGTTAGACAAGATGAAACAAGAGATGTCTGAGAAGATGCGAGAATCCCAAGAAGATATAGTGGCAAAGTTAACCCGACTGATAACTAAGGGAGGTGACAAAGGAAAGGGCCCCATGGCAAATGTCGATGAAGGAAATGATGATGAACTTTTCTATCCTCCAGGTTTCACCCCTCCACATAAGCGAGCTCAAGCTGAATACCCACGCAAATCTACTGTCACCATCATGCCTCAGCAATTTCGAACTGGTGTTTCGAACCTCCAAACTGGGCCGGGTTTTAATCTCAAAAATAACCCCGTGAACCCTGCCATTCTGGACTTTGACGAAGTGGCTGAGAAGGAAAGAATAAAGGTGGAATTACCGAAACAGTTAGAGGATCGATGCAAGTGGCTCGAGGAGAAGTTCAAAGCGATGGAAGTCACTGAAAGTTATCGAGGCATTGACGCAAAAGAGCTGAGTTTAGTGCCAGATCTTGTTCTCCCTCATAAGTTTAAGATGCCTAAATTCGAGAAGTACAATGGGACGACTTGCCCAGAGGCTCATATCACCATGTTCTGCAGGTGAATGGCTGGATACGTTAATAATGACCAGCTATTAATACATTGCTTCCAAGACAGCCTTGCAGGGGCAGCATCCAAGTGGTACAATCAGTTGAGTCGAGCTACGATTGGTTCATGGAGGGACTTGGCGCAAGCATTCATGAAACAATATAGTCATGTGACAGACATGGCTCCTGATAGAATCACCCTTCAAAACATGGAGAGGAAGCCGAGCGAAAGCTTTAGGCAGTACGCACAGAGATGGAGGGAGGTCGCGGTCCAAGTTCAGCCGCCGCTCTTGGAAAAGGAAATGACTATGTTGTTTATTAACACACTAAAAGCCCCATTCATTACGTATATGTTAGGAAATGCTACAAAAAGCTGTCCTGACATAATTATGAATGGTGAAATGATCGAAAATGCGATAAGAAGTGGGAAAATTGATATAGAGGAGAGTAACAAGAGGTTAGTCTCAAAAAGAAGAGAAAATGAGGTGAACAACACGGGTTACTCTAAATCAGTTACTGTTCAGCCAAGAAAGGTGGTTGGCAATCAACAAAATCCATCGAGGCAAGATTCCGGCATAAAGACTGAAAAATTCCAGTTTACACCAATCCCAGTACCGTATAAGGAACTGTATCAAAATTTGTTTGATGCACATGTTGTTTCCCCTTTTCATGTGAAGCCTCTACAACCTCCGTATCCCGAATGGTATGATGCGAACACACAATGTGACTACCACGCGGGAATTACGGGACACTCAATTGAGAATTGCACTGCCTTCAAGAAGCAAGTTGAAAGATTTATCAACATGGGTATTATCAAGTTTGGTGACTCGTCTAGCGCAGGAAATTCACTACCCAATCATGATTGAGGATGGAGGGACTGCAATATATGAAGAAGTGGTGAGAAATTTGCACATCGATGCCATATATGCAGACACAATTTAAAGGGTCATTGTTAGATATTTTCCTTAGAGGTGTTCTAAATAATGAGACTGCGGAGGAAACCCCTGAAGTATTTAGAGTCTGTTAGAGTAATGTTCAGAACACACTTGTTGCTTTCAGCCTAGAAGCAATAAGGATTTCTTTGTGAAATAAGCTCACGTCTGAACATTATTATTTTAATGAAATACATTATTACAATCATCTTTGAGCAAATGTTCTTTCATTCTTTACATTTTTTTCATTTTTTTTGGATTTTTCTGCCAAACCATTCATTCATATTATTCATACATTCTTTTGTATATTCACGGATACCTGCTATAGGTTCCCAGATATCAATGTCATGAGTGACGCTGCTACAGACTCAAAATTTCCTTTTGAGTGAGACATGTGTTTAGAGGGGTCTCATGACTTTGAAGATGACATAGATTGTAGCTTATCTCCAGACTTGAGGAGGGTGATAGAATAAGAGGATAGACAGATCCTACATCACAATGAATTATCAGAAATTGTAAGCTTGGTGAAGATTGGAATTGACATGATCACAAAGACGAGGCGGGATCTTATAGAGCTACCACAAGAATTCAATGATGTCTTCACATGGTCTTACCTAGATATGCTCGGGTTAAGCACTAGCTTGTAATCTGAATAACAGCATGATGTCAGAAATGGGCAGTAGGTTCAACATCGATGCTATGAATGATGCAGTAAACTTTCTTTGCTGGGGCAATATCCTCCTATTTGGCTTATCATAGCTTTACTCATTGAAGTCGAATTGTCATTTCTCTACATTTTATCCTAAGAGGAAGACCCGAAGGTCCGTCCCAAAGAATTTCACAAGAGGGAACTAGTGTTGAAAAAGATCCTTCCTATACAAAAGGATTTTAGAGGAAGATAGAGGCCAAATTAGAAGGGTCCATATGTTATAAAGAAAGCCTTTTTTGGAGAAGCTTTGATCTTGAGTGAGATGGATGGTAAAAATTTAAAAAGTCCTGTAAACTCAGATTCAGTCAGGAAATACTCTGCTTAAAAAAGGTGGGACCAAGGTGAAAGCCTACAAAGGGCGCTTTGAGTCAAAAAAAAGAGACCAGGGTGAAACCCTACAAAAGGAGCCTTGAGTAAAAAAAAATGAGAGGCTAAGGTGAAAACTCGCAAAGGGCGCCTTAGACCAAAGGGGATTTGAGTTGAAAACCCGAAAAAGGGCGGCTCAAATGTTGATCAGAATGGGGCATGAAGTAATCAGAGCAGCTCAAATACTGATCAGAATGGGATATATAGTGGTCTTGCTATACCAGAATCAGCAGGAAAGGGTATGCGACATCTTGGGGCATCGATAGAGTATGATAGATCTCCTAAACACATGTTAAGCTCAAAATCGTCTTCAGAAAGTTTGTACAGAGAAGTTCAAGCTGCGATGTCTGGGGCACCTAATCCTTATACCGTTTTTGCTATTTTTGGAACACTTCATTCATTGTCAAGATACACATTCCTAAATCAATTTCTTTGTTATCCATCTTTATTATCCTTGATAATTTATTCATTTCGAGCTATGCTCAGAGCCAACTCTATTCTTATCCATGATCTTTTTGCAAGCATGTTGCATTAGAATAATGGTTAATAGACTAATAAAACTTTCACAAGGGAAGTTTTGCATATTACTCTAGAAGTTTCTAAATAATGCAGGAACCTGAAACAGGACTATTGTTTAGAACGCACCAGGTTGGAAATCTAATAAGGAAAAGTCTAAATTCAGACTATCCCTTTAAATTTTGTTACCTAAAACATCGATTGGACAAAATGGCAATGTGTCATGTTGGTGACAAGGCTTCAATGAACAAGCAGGCAATGATCACCGAATAACAAGAAGAAGTTGTTCTTGGAGAGGAATATTCTTCATTTGTGCATGAGAATTTGGTATGACACCCTGGGAATGGTGTAAGGGAACAAAGAGTTTCATATCCAGTATCCTTGAATTGTGATAGTAGAGGATTGAGAAAAGACCAAATCTTTTTACTCTTGGGTTACAACGGGAGAAAGATGGTATAAATTTTGCATCCCAATGGATCAAACTTGGAGGTTTACAGTGGGGGGCAATCTGGTCAAGTGTTTCTTTTGAGACGCCAGCTGAGCAAGAGGGTGCTATAGCACATTAGCGATGAAACTTTAAATAAACTTTGAGTAATGATAACCTAAGTGAAAATGAGGGATCATTCTCGAAAAAATGACATTCTGCATTCATTCAAATGTCATTCATACACGCCTAGTTAGGAGCATTTGATTCATTTGATCATGACATCCTAATCATTAGGCATAGTTAGGTTCATAAAGTGAATTATACAGGTCATGTTCCCCAGAGAACAGATCGGTGAAATCATAAAGCCTTATCTCCCTGAACAACAGTGGAGCAGGTTGAAAAGCAGCAGATATTGTCTTCATGTACTGGCGTAAAGTAGATCAAAGATAACAGATCTCGCCTTCCCATGCTGGTGGCGAAGCAGATCGAAGGAATACAGATCTTGTCTTCATGTACTGGCGTGAAGTAGATCAAATATACAGATCTCGCATTCCCATACTGGTGGCGAAGCAGATCGAAAGAAAGTAGATATTGTCTTCATGTATCAGCGTGAAGTAGATCAAAGTCAACAGATCTTGTCTCCCCATACTGGTGGTGGAGTAGATAAAAGAAAGCAAATCTTGTCTTCATGTATCAGCGTGAAGTAGATCAAAGTCAACAGATCTTGTCTTCCCATACTGGTGGCGAAGCAGATCAAAGAAAGTAGATCTTGTCTTCATGTACTGGCGTGAAGTAGATCAAAGAAACAGATCTTGTCTCCCCATACTGGTGGTGGAGTAGGTTGAAGAAAACAGATCGTGTCTTCATGTACTGGCGTGAAAGAGATCAAAGATAGTAGGTCCTGTCTTCCTATATTGGTAGCGAAGTGGATCGAATATACATATTTTATCTTCCCATACCGGCGGCGAAGTAGATTGAAGATTACAGATCTTGCCTCCCTAAGCAGTAGTGGAGCAGATCGAAGATGGCGGATTTTACCTCTCTGAAGTTGCAGTGGAGTATATTGAAGCCAGTAATTCTACCTCCCCGGTCGGCAGTGGAATCGATTGAAAAAGCAGATCCCGTCTTCATGTACTGGTGTGAAGGAGATCAAAGATAGTAGGTCCTGTCTTCCTGTATTGGTAGCGAAGTGGATCAAAAATACATATTTTATCTTCCCATACCGACAGCGAAGTAGATTGAAGATTACAGATCTTGCCTCCCTAAGCAGTAGTGGAGCAGATCGAAGATGGCGGATTTTACCTCCCTGAAGTTGCAGTGGAGTATATTGAAGCCAGCAATTCTACCTCCCCGGTCGGCAGTGGAATCGATTGAAAAAGCAGATCTTGTCTTCATGTATTGGCGTGAAGTATATCGAAGAAAGCAGATATTGTCTTCCCATACTGGTGGTGAACTATTTGAAGCTACAAGTCTTACCTCCCTGAAGTTGCAGTGGAGCAGACAAAAGTAACCAATCCTATCTCCTTGAAGTTGCGATGGAGTGGATTAAAACCGCAGATCTCATCTCTCTGAAGTTGTAGTAGAGCAGATCGCGTCAGATTTACCCTTAAGTTGTAGCTGAACAAATTAAAGCTACAGGTCTTATCTCCCTGAAGTTGCAGTGGAGTAGATTAAAGTTAGCAAATTTAGTTCTTTTGAGAAGCTACAACATACGAATCCTATCTCCCTGACATACATTGCAGTGGAGTAGATTGAAGCACCAGTTCTTATACCTCTGAAGATGCAGTAGGAGGGAACGAGACTATTTGAAGTAAAAAAGTACTAAAGAAGTCGAGGCTCAATAAGGCCAGGCACAATTGGGCTTTTAGTCTTTACTCTATTCCCGTTACACGACAACGAGCAAAGAGGGGCAGCTGTAGAGCCCAAATATGCCCGGGCCCAATAAAATTAAAACCCAAGACCCAAACATCAAGCCCAAAAATACCAACAGCCCAGCAAGCCCAAAGCTTAACAAAATTTCAGCCAAATCAAAAATCAAAACCCTAGCCGCATAGCAGCCACCAGCAAGACCCCAGCCGTCGCACGTCTTGGGACTGACCTCCTCCATGCGCACCGTTTTCCCCTACGTTCGCCTATAAAACGGACTCAAGGAGTCCCATAGAGAGAAAACAGTAAAGAATAATAGCAAAATCGGGACAAAAGTTTGATTTTTTTTTTGCTATATAAAGGCTGATTCTTATTGTAAAAATGGGGGGAGGGAAATTTTTGTTTTTTCAGTGTGAGAGATATACAAGAAATAAAAAGAAATACTGAGGAAAAAATTTCTTGAAGGTGAATTGGGTTTTTACATTTTCTATTCTGTTTATTATTATTTTATTTTGTTTTCTAAAGAAACAGTACAAAAGAGGAGAGGGATAATACCTTCGAGGATTGGCCGTTGAACCACGTTCGCCTTGCTCAGATCGGAGTTTGGCGGTGCGCTGGGAATTGGCTCGCCTGAGAATGGCGGCAGTGGGGGTTGGGGGTTAAAAAAACCCTAGCAAAGAACTTTTTTTTTCTTTGCTGCAAATGCTCTGTTTTTTTTAGAAAAAAATTACTTTAAGTAAAGACACGGAAACGGTGTCGTTTGGCTGAGGCAGGCCCTCGCGGTGACCCGACCCGGAGGGGAGGATCCGCGCGTCTTGGGCCTAGATGGTACATTTGCGCGTTTGGTCCCTGAGTTTTTAAAAGTGTGTTTAAATCAATTTCTTTGTTTCTCTTAAATTTGGCCACGCGCTTTATTTCCGTTTCATTTGGATCCCCATTGAAACGCAACATTTTAGGGAAAAGGGTTAATATCCCATTTGATCCCCCTCTGTTTTGTGCGTGTTCAATAGGGTTCTATATTTGTATTTATTCCAAATTTGCTCTTAAATTTTGCTTGAGTTTCAAATTAGTCATTCTGTTATTATTATTATTATTATTATTATTATTATTATTATTATTATTATTATTATTATTATCAACATGTATATTTTTAAATGCCCAGCCTCATTATATGTACATGTATGCATTTTTAATATATATATATTTTTTAAGTTTTATACGCAGGCATATATTTCGTTCTTACATTTTCAAAATTTCTTTTGTATAGTTTTTTTTTTGTTTCTTTTTTTTGTTTCATATGTTTTATATGTTATACATACTTACACATTTCTTTATTTTGTAAATATAGATATACATAACTTTATATATATATATATATTTCACATGTACATATTATATTTTATTTGTTATTATTTTATTTTCACCATTCTCATATCTTATAATGCATATACATTTTATAATTTAAAGTTCACATATATTTTCTATAATATATTTACGTATACGTTTTTCCTTTAAAATCATTAAATATTTTATTGTTTCTATAATCTGCTATTTTATGTACATATACATGTAATTTTTGTAAAATAAACATACATATTTTCTTAGAAGTTATTATGGGTTTTACATATTTCATTGTTTTTATAAGTATACCTATATGTAAGTGTTCTATTATCCAAATTTACTTACATGTTGTACGTATTTATGTATATATACATTTGTTGTAAATATATATATATATATTTAGCTCATGTTAAAGTATTTGTTTTATGAGGTATATTAACTTTTTATCATTTTTTCTAAAAAAGGGAAAATATATTTGGTTTTGTCAATACATCAAAATTATTTTCTCTCGATTCAAATTTTTTTTGAATAAAAGCATTATTCGAAGTTTGGGGTTTTCAAGGGAAATTGAGCCCTAACGTATTGGGTTCTGATTTTCTTTGTTAATCTTAAATAACCGAAGATATTCTTTATTCAAAATGCATGAGCATAAAAATCATTTTTGGGAATTTAACCTGTTGTGCCCTAACGTATTGGGTGTGGCATGTTACTTTCTCAAAGTGAAGATTTTCGTATAAAATAAAAGTGATATTCAAGTTTGGGGATTATGAGGAATTGTACCCTAACGTATTGGGACTCGATTTCTTTACATGACTTGAACAATTGATTATCCTTTTGTCAATTTCACCATTCAAGCTTATTTTAATATCTTTTTTAACTTTCGACACAAAGACATTAAATAGTCAATTTGGTACCGATTTTTGGGCGTTACGAGGGTGCTAACCCTTCCTCGTGCGTAACTGACTCCCGAACCTGTTTTCAAAATTCGCAGACCAAAATGATTTTTGAGGTGGGCCGGTCACACCTTAATAAAGGATCGGTGGCGACTCCAGTTTTATTTTTTAACGTCGACAACTTAAATTTTTGTTTTCAAAAAAAACGGTTTCGACACATATGTTTTAAGAAGGATATTTGATTATTTAAGTCAATCGAGAAATCAGAATCCAGTAAGTTAGGGTTCAATTTCTCGAAATTCCTAAACATCAAATATTGCCTTTATTTTAAAATCGAGATAACAAAATGTCATATCTAGTAAGTTAGGATCCAATATTTTGAAATCTTAAGAACTTTATTTTAACAATTGTATGGTCTTAATAAAATGAACACTTGATTATCTAAATTCATCGAGAAGAATTGAAGCCCAGTAAGTTATGGCACAATTCTCTCGAGAACTTATGAACACCAAGCTTTTTTAGGAATTATGAAATAAAATGATTATAGTGCTTTAATAAATACAACTCTTACAAATGGAACACGATTGAATAACAATACATATAATGTAAAGATAAATAACAATCTCAACTTAAACTAGAAGCAATCAAGCAAGTAATAGGCAAATACAAACATTGACTTTAATCATATCATACAAACTTCAATATTAATAATTAAGCAACCCATAAATTAATAATCAATTAAAAAAAATACTTCAAGACAATGAGAAAAAGAAAAAACAATAATAACAATAAATAATATGAATATTTGATACAATTTGGTAATAGAACTAAAAAATAAATAAAAGGTTTGAATGAATTTTAATGAAAGATTTATAAAAAAAAATAAAAAATAAAAAAATGAAATAAAATAAAAGTGAATAACTTAAAATTAAAACCTACACTTTGATTTATATAAATAAAACCTAGTATAAATAATAGTATATACATAGTAATAATACATATAAAAGTTAAAATAAATAAAATAACAAATTTAAAAGGAATAAGGCTTCCGTGCATAAAAAAATATCACTTGAAATTAATAATATATTATTATATATATACATATGTATACTAAAAAATATATTATATATTTATATATATAAAAATATGAGATATTATTATTAAAAAAGATTTGAAGTTAATTATATATATACATGAACAAAAAACGTATGTATAAATTATGCTAAGATAGTATAAAAAAATATTTATAAAATTAAGTTATGAATACATAAAATAATATTATATAATAAAAGAATTTATAGTAAAATTAGGTTAACTAATATATATAACTATTAAATATAATAACAACAAATAAAATTAATAATAGTAAACCACTTAATTTAATAAAAATGGATCTATTTTGAATTCAAACAAAATTCTAAGGGTTGATTTGAGATAAATGAGCAAACATCCGCATTGAAAACCACTGAAAATCACAGGGATTACTATAGCAATTTAATGCAAAAATTTAGAATATTCAAAATCAAACGTAGAAAACGACACCGTTTAGGCTTGGATCTAAGTGAAAACAAAGTCAAATATGCGGTACAAATTTTAAAAAATAAAAGAAATCAGATTGAAACTATTTGAAACAAAAAAAGGACCTGATGATTAAATAGACCAATCGATCCATAATGCGCGGATCCTACCCGAATAGAGTCACCATTCAGATCGGGTCCTCAAAACAATGCCGCTTCAGAGCCATTGCGACTCCAAATGGCGGCGTTTTATTCCCGCTTAAAGGCCAAAAATCTAAAAATCCTTTTCATTTTCTTAAAAAAACCTAAATAGAATCAGATGAGTTCTGCGCCGCTCTGTGTACTGAGGGTATTTGAACGGTTTCCGATCCAAGCCCGTTCTCCGATGACGACGGAGAGGGCCAGGATCTCATCACCAGGTACGTTCTCTCTTTTCTTTTTATTGTTTCCTTCCTTAACAAACGATTGACGAACACAAAATAAAAGAAAGAAAAAAACTAACCTGCAAATGAAAAAGCAAAAGAAACTCAGAAATCACCTCTTAGTATTTCGATTTTTTTTGTATTCACTTTCTCTGAATGCGTTGTATAACCGGTTACAAATTTCAATCGATCCTCTTTATAGCCAAACCGAGAAAAAGAAAAAAATAAAATAAAATTTTCTCTATTTTTTTACACTTTCTTCCTATTTACTGCTAGTATTTGCTGTCAATATGTTATTGTTGCCCCTCTCTTTGCTGTTGCTATCTGTTTTGCTGCTTGTTTCTTTGTCCTTCTTACAGGTACGGCGTACGGAGGGTGAACGTGGCGTGTGGAGGCGTCGCGTGCATGCAATGGAGAGCAGAGAGGTGCTACTGCTGCAGCGCTAGGAGCCATTGCTGCTAGGGTTTTTTTGAAACTGTTTTGGGTTGTATTGGGCTGAGTTGGTTTGCTGGGCTTAGAATCGGGTTTAGGGAAGGTTTTGGGCTATGTTGATTCGGGCCGATGTAATTGGACTATTTATTTGTAAATGAACTTTTAATATTTTTTTTTGTTATCTATATTGGGTCAGGCAATATTGGGCCATTATAGTGATTATACACAAAAACTGTAATAGAAGAAGCATGCTAAACTAAACTCTTAACATGAGATGTTTTACCGACATCTTTCAAAATTAAATTGATAGAAGGTGCTGCACATGGTGACCAAAAGATGTTAGGATACTTCTCATTAAAAATTTTCCTATTAGCTTTGTAATTTGCAGCATTATATGTAATTAGCTAGACCACATTGCTTAATCCAACAATCTTTACAATCTTCGCAAACAAATTGCAAAGAGTATCAACATCTAAAATCATGTCTGATGCATTATCGAATTTGATAAAGCATAATCTTTTAGGAAAATACACTAGAAAATTGGTTGATGACTTTTGTCTCTATCTTTCTACCCTCTCCCATTATAGTGCATCCACATTCCACCAAAATGTTGTAAATCCCTTTTTGAGTATTCTAGTATATTGGTTCACAATGTATGATATGATGGAGCTTTGTATCCCAATCCTATAGATGCTATGGCATCAAGGTACAGTAGAAACTTGTCAATCCCTCGACGCTATTTGTGGAATCTAAAAACTCCACTAGCAATATATCAAATAAATTCTTTTATTTTTTTAATATTTTACTATACCCCTAGAGAACACTTATCAATCTCCTGACCTTACTTGTAGAGTCTAAAAACTTTATTGGTAATGTACCAAATGATATTCCAAATAAAAAAGCATTAATTTTACAGTTTCTTTTTTTTTATTCCTCAAGCATCCTTAAAAAATTGACATTTTCATTTTTTTTAATATCTATTTTTTAAATATTTTCTATACTCCTAGAAGACATTTGTCCACCCTAATCATGCTTATAAAGTCTAAAAACTTTGCTAATTGTGTATAAAATATTTTCCTTAATTTTGAAATGTAATTTTTATTTAGTTCCAATATTGTTTATGTACAAGCCCAATTTTAGCCCGGGCTTAAGACCCAATTACAAACCCAAATTAAACCTAACCAAGCCCAATCCTAAACAAAACCTAAACGACCCAAAATGGCCCAACACAAAAAAGAAACAGGAAACCCTAAGCCTTAGTTTGCAGCCGCGCCTAGCTAGCGTCTAGCCGCCACTGTCCACGCCACTTGCTCTGCCATCGTCGGACCTAACTTCTGTCATCGCCGTACCTAACCCCTTCCCACTGTCACGCTGACCACCCCACTTGCGCCGTCACCTGCAAGACATGCAATAGGAACAGAAACAATAGCAAAGTAATGAATCGGCTATAAAAGAGCCAAAAAAAGTTTGTATTTTGTTTGGAGACTATCGAACACAAAGAAAATTTCAATCAAAAAAATCAAAAAAGGTTTACTCCCATTTTAATTCTTGTTTCATTATTATTATGTCTTGCTATTTTATTTTTCATATCTTTACACACGAAAATAAAGCAAAAAAGAAAAAAAGAAATGGGAGAAGAACCTACCGGAGTCGATCTACGTCTTTGTCGTCGGAGGCTCCTTCTCCGGTGACAGAATCGGCTATAGGGAAACGTTGATGGCCCTTTTTGTTTTTTTAGTGTTTTGAGATCGAATTTGGGCTAAAGGGGGTTAAGATCTAGAAAATAGGTCTTTTTGCCTTCGCCGGCCACCGTGCGCGGCGGCGCCGATGCCGGCGACGGGAGTCCGGCATGGTGATCGTCAGTCGGAGCATGGACCGGAGGAAGGGGGATTTTGAGAGAGATTTCAGGTTTTTTTTAAGGAATGGCAGAAAATGAAATTTTAAGGGAAAAATTTGATTTATATTGGCATTTAAAACGGCGCCGTTTTGCTATTAACGGTTAGGTGCCAAAACGACGATGTTTGGCCTTGATCCGCGCGGTGACTCGACCCAGGGGAAAGGATCTGCGTGTTTTGCTTTAGCGGGATATTTGCACAAACGGTCCCTCCTCTTTTGCAGTAAGATGCAATCGAGTCTTTCTATTTTTTATATTTTGACCTCGAAAATTTTGTACTTGTTCCAATTCGTTCCCGCGCGAAATGCTGCGCACAAGGGGGCTGGAATATTTTTTCATTCGCCCCCTAGTGTTTCAAGCGCATTACGGATCAGACCTTTATCCTATATTTTATTATTTCGAATGCTTACCTTGAAATATTATTTAGTTTTCAATTTAATACATATATCCGACATGTTTTATAATCCATATATATACATACGTCTTTTATATTTTATAATGTTAAAATATGTACATGCATACGTTTCTTTTTATAATATATACATATTTTATAATTCATATATATATTTTATATTTATAATTTCTATATGCGTGTAGGTATATATATATCTACATATGTATTTTTATTTTTTTTCAAATATATACATACTTATATATTTTTCATAATTTTTATGTACATATATATATGCATACTTTTATATTCAATAATATATTTTTCATATTTTCATAAATTTATGTACATACATATACATATATATCTTTTTACATTTTTATAATTTTATTCCTTTTCTTTACTTATTTCTTTGTTTACATTTTTATTATTATTTTAAAAGAATGTTTTAATCTTATTTGCCTATGTGCTTGATATTTGGTATGCTATTGATTTATCCTTTTTATTTAACTTATTTTTGTTGCTATTGCTCGTATTATTTATGCTTATGTCATTGTATTCATTTTTATTTCGTTACTTATATTGATATCGTATTTTATTTCAACTATTTCGAGTTAGATTAATTTTATTTAATACATAAATTATGATTTTTGAATAAACAAAATTTCGTATTTAGATTTGACAAAGTCGTATCCTAACTTACTGGGTTTTGATTTTCACAATAAATCTAAATACACGTATCTTTTCAAACTCAAGTTTTAAATGATCTCGGGAATTAAGAAAAGATCGTGTCCTAACTTACTGGGCATGATCCCCTTTTTTAATTCGAGATAGCTAAATGTCTCTTAAATAAGTAAATTTTCGGCATTCATTCGCGCATTTGGAATTCAAGATATTGTGTCCTAACTTATTGGATATAATTCTCTTTCTCGATTAACGTGAAATATGTTATTTTCCTACAAATTTTCAACATTTCAATAAAGGATCGTATTTTAAATTTCTTTAAA
The DNA here is from genome assembly GCF_007990345.1 of Gossypium hirsutum. NCBI lineage: Eukaryota > Viridiplantae > Streptophyta > Magnoliopsida > Malvales > Malvaceae > Gossypium > Gossypium hirsutum. The sequence goes on from NC_053438.1 coordinate 11,829,839, forward strand.
GTTTCCAATCTTCGACACTAAGACATTAATTAATCAACTAGGTACCAATTTTGGGCGTTACGAAGGTGCTTATCCTTCCTCGTACGTAACCGACTCCTGAACCCATTTTTCTGAATTTTGTGGACCAAAATCGTTGTTTTAATAAAATTAAATTGTTTATTAGAAACAACCACTTTACGAGGTGAGCTGATCACACCTCATCAAAAAGGATCGGTGGCGACTCCCATATTCGTTTTCATTTTCAAATCCAAGTCGACCCCGTTTTATCAAAAAAATGGTGTCAACAGCTTGGCGACTCTACTGGGGATCAAAATAAGTGAGCCAAACCACGAGTTGATTACTTTTTGCTTTTTTGTCGAAAATTGAAAACTTGGTTTAAATATACGATCCTTTCGTTGCATTTCATTGGTCTTTATTACGATCTTCATCATTGTGGTTTATAATTGTTGTGTTAGTTTAAGTTTTGGTATCTTTCTGCACATTGCATTGCATGACCGTTGGTCACACCCTTTTAAGTGGGGGTGAGAAACTACGCCTTCGTGAGGTTTTCACCTCCGCATGGGATAGTGAATCGATTTCGGGATACATCCGTACCAATGTCTTCATGAGATTTTCATCTCCGCATAGCCATAGGGAAATGTATTCCCCTGAACTGAACTTGGTCCATATGAGCATATAATGGGTGATGATTGAGGAATTTACCAGTTCGAGTACCTCAACTTTAGAACCAAACCACATATAGTGAACCTTAGGAACCTACCCTAGGTAGAACTAAGCCAAACCCCTAGTGGTCACCCAAATAGGCGCTTTATGTATTTCTTTCCTGCTTGCTTTTGATTTGCACTAACCTATTTTCTTTTGTTTTGGTTATAATTGCATTGCATTTTCATCATAGAAAAGAGGTGTTGATTCACGTTCAGTATCTAAATAGAGAGCTTGTCATAAGAAAATGAGTTTCTTGATAAAATGAAAGATAATGCGGTCGTCCGACTACGGTCCGAGAAAACGTAATAAGGCAAAGGTGATAGTTTGATTAATGAATACATAACTTTACTTCGTGACCTGAGGATTCAAGCTGAAAAAGATTATTTATAAAGCCGTCGCACTTTCTTAAAAAAGCTAACGAGCATCACGAAGATGACTGAGCGATGAGCTGCAGCCCGGATCAAGCAAAAAGGAGCTAGTAGAGACATCTGCTAAAAATTCGCGAGATTTATCCTAGCATCCGGATGAGGAAAAGATCGATGTCTTCGCTTGGAGTATGAGGGAAAGGCCGTATAAGTATCCATTTTATGTAAAAAGATTCGTTTTCTAGAAAAGTTGTTCTAATAGAATTAAATCAAAATTAACGCCTCTCCTCTTTTGCATTCATAGCATTTATTGCATTCATGCATTAGCTTTGCATTGCATCATACACATTAAATATAACAAAATAACCCTAAAATTTTGGTAGTTATCCTAGAATATCGGTACACGAGGAAAAACCAAAGTAATGGACCAAAGATTGGAAAGACTTGAACAACTCCAAAGGGAGAGGTAGGACCAGCTACTGCTGCAAGAGCGTTAGCTAAGGTCCAACAAAATATGATGGACAATAAAAAAATGAAGTTCTGTGAATGAGTTAAAAGAAATGTTCACATCAATGCCATACATGAAGGTAACTGAAAATGGACCTTGTTAGATATCCACTCTTATAAACTTAGGAGTGTTCTAAATAAATCGGATTGTAGAAAAAATCTCTATAGTATTTAGAGTTTACTTAGAGTAATGTTCAGAACACACTTTTTGCATTCAACCTAGAGGCAATAAGAACTCCTTTGTGAAATAGGCTCATGTCTGAACGTCATTATTTTAATACATCTTTGTGATCATTTTTAAGTCAATATTCTTTCACCCTTTTTAAAAAATCATTTTTGATTCTTTTGGATTTTGTTCCAAATCATTCTTTCATTCGTTCATAGTCATATTGTACAAATAATTATTCATAATTTTATACATTTTTTGTATACTATTTTGTACCCACAATAGGTCCCTAGATATCAATGACATGAGTGACGCTGATACAGACTTAGAATCTCTTTTTGAGTGAGACAAGTGTTTAGGGAGATCTCATAACTTTGAAGATGACATAGATTGTAGCCTATTTTCAGACATGTTAAGGATGGTAGAACAAGTTAAGAAACAGATCATGCCTTACAAGGAATCAAGTGGAAATTGTAAGCTTGGGAAAAGAGAAAGAGGTGAAGACCGGAGCCTGTATCACTATAGAGACAAAGCGAGACGGCATTAAGTTACTTTAAAAATTCAAAGATGTTTTCGCATGATCGTACCAAGATATGCCTGAACTACTAAGACGTGTGGATGTTATTAAGGCTAAGAAAATCTTGAAAGAGGTCTATAAGGGTGTTTGAGGAACACATAATAATGGTTTTAAGCAAATCATGATATTCGGGTACTGCTGGTCCACCATAGAAGGGGATTGCATCAGTTGTACCAAGAAATGTCATAAGTACCAAATTTATGAGACAAGATTTATGTGCCTCCTTCATCCCTTCATGTTATGACTTTTCCATAGACTTTCTCTATGTGGGGCATAGATGTCAGTGGGTCGATCTCAACTAAAGCTTCTGACGGTCATCGATTCATCTATCTGGTCATCGATTACTTTACTAAGTGGGTGGAAGCTGCTTCATATGCCAATGTCACGAAGTCGACAGTCAGCAAATCCTCGAAAAATCATATCTTTTTATGGAATGCCAAAAGGATCATATTTGACAATACACCAAATTTGAACAACGGCACGATAGCGAAAGTTTGTAGTCTATTCAAGAATAGCACCATGCCGCTCTAAAGTGAACAGTTGAATAAAAAGTCGAAACAAAAGAAAAAGAAAAACTCTGCTGGGGCAATGCCTTTCACCTAGGCTTATCGCGGTTTTTCCTATTAAAGACAAGATTCTTTCTTTCTGAGTTTTTTTGAATCTAACCCGATTGAAGAGGAATGTTCAAAGTTATATGTCATGGTCAAATATGCAAAAAGCAAATGATACGAGCAAAAAAATTTTGCCCTAGAGGGTTCCATGAGAGGGACCTGGTATTGAAGAATATCCTTCCCATACAAAAAGAACTTTATAAGAAAGTGGATGCCAAACTGGAAAGGACCTTATGTGGAAGGCCTTATCTAGGAAAGCGTTGATTTTGATCAGAAGGGATATCAAGGACATGCCTAATCCTATGAATTTAGATTCAATCAAAAAAATATGTCCAAAAAAATGAAGATGATGAAAAATAAAAGAAAAGAAAAAGAAAAAAGAGAATGAAAAAGTCAAAAGGAGAGGCCAAGGTGAAAACCCGCAAGGGTGCCTTGAGACCAAAGGGGATTTAAGTTGAAAACCCAAAAAGAGCGGCTCAATTTTTTTATCAGAATGGGGCATGAGGTGATCATAGCAGCTCAAATTTTGATCAGAATGGGTCATGCGGTGGTCTTGACATACCTGAATCAGTAGGAAAAGGGTGTGCAACATCTTGAGGCACCAACAAAGTCCTGTAGATCTCCTAAACACGTGTCAAACTCAGAATGATCTTCAGAAAGTTTGTACAGAGAAGTTCAAGCTGCAATATCTGGGGCACCTAGTCTTCAAACTATTTCTATTGAATTTTTTGTTCTTGGAATACTTCATTCTCTTTCAAGATACGTGTTCCCAATCAATTTCTTTTTTATTCTTGCTATCCTTGATAATTTATTTCAAGCGATGCTCCCAAATCAATTTTATTTTTTTTCGTCATGATATTTTCCAAGCATGTTGCATTGGAATAATGATTAATGGACTAATAATACTTTTACAAAGGAAGTTTTGCATATTACTCTAGAAGTTTCTAAATAATATAGGAACCTGAAATAGGACTACTGTTTAGAAATCACCAAGTTTAAAGGTTAAAATATCTAAGAAGAAAAAGTCTAATTTAATATCATCCTTTTGGATTTTGTCGTCAAAACATTGATTGAACAAAATAACAAGATGTCAGAGCTTCAATGAACAAACAAGCAATGTTCACCAAGCAATAGGAAGAGGTTTTCTAGAGAAGAAAATTTTACAATTGTGCATAAACATTTGGTACGACACCTTGGGAATGGTGTAAGGCTAAAGAGATTCAAGTCTTGTATCCTTGAATTACAGTGGGAAGAGGATGGTTCGAATTTTATGTCCCAAAATTACAATGGACTTAACCTTAAAGATTACAGCTGATTGAACTTTGAAGATTACAGTGGGGACAATCCGGTTACATAAGAGATGAGTGTTACCAGCCGAACAAGATAGCATTCTGACGTGTTGGCAATAAAGCCTTATTGAACAATAAGCAATAACAACTCGAACATTGAGGGATCATTTCTCATGACATTTCTACATTCATGCAAATATCATTCATACACATATAGTGGGGAGTATTTGATTCATTTTGATCATGACATCCTAATCACTAGGCATAAATAGGTCTATGAAATGGATTCTACAGGTCATGTTCCTCAGAGAATAGATCAATGAAGTTACCTATACTCCTGGCAGTGTAGTGGAGTAGATTGAAGCTACAACGGTGAATCTTGCTTCCCTGACTTTGCAATTAAAAAGATTGAAGCCATAACAGCAAATCTTACTTCCCTGACGATGCAGTGGAACAGATTAAAGCTACAACGGTGAATCTTGCTTCCCCGATATTGCAATTAAAAACATTGAAGCCACAACGACGAATCTTACTTCCCTGGCAGTGCAGTGGAATATATTGAAGCTAAACGGTGAATCTTGCTTCCCCGACATTGCAATTAAAAAGATTGAAGCCACAATAGCGAATCTTACTTCTCTGGCGGTGCAATAGAATAGATTGAAGCTACAACGACGAATCTTGTTTCCCCGACATTGTAGTTAATCAGACTGAAGATAACGATCTTACTTCCCTGAAGTTGTAGTGGAACAAATTGAAGCTATAAATTACCGATCTCATCCCCTAAAGTTGCAGTGGAGTAGACAAAAGAAACCAATCCTATCTCCTTGAAATTGCAGTAGATCAAATCGCATCTAATCTTATCTCCCTGAAGTTGCAGTGGAGCAGATTGAAGAAATCAATCCTATCTTCCTGAAGTTACAGTGAAGCAGATTAAAATGATGGATCTTATCTCTCTGAAGTTGCAGTAGAGCAGATCGCATCAGACTTTATTTTCTTAAAGATGCAGTAAAACAAGTTGAAGCTACAAGTCTTATCTCACTGAGGATGCAGTGTAGCAGACTGAAGATAGCAAATGTTTCCTCGAAGAGCCACAGATCTTATCTCTCTGAAGTTACAGTATAGCGGATCACACCATAACAAGTCTTATCTCCCTAAAGTTGCAGTGAAGCAGACTGAAGATATCAAACCTTATCTCCCTGAAGCTGCAGTGGAGCAAGTTGAAGCAACAAGTCTTATCTCCCTGACGTTACAGTGGAATAGACTAAAACTAGGAATCTCGCCCCCTAAGGTTACAGCAGAGTGGATTGAAGCTACAAGTCATATCTCTCTGAAGTGCAGTAGAATGGATCGAAGCAACAAGACACAGTGGACTGGAATGAAGCTATTGAAAGAAGATGAACACTAGAATAAGTCAAGATTCGACGAGACCGGGCAAAATTGGTCTTTTTTAGTCTTTGCTCTGTTCTCGTTACACGACAACGAGCAAAGAGGGACAGCTGTGCATGCCCAATTTTAGCTAGGGCCTAAGACCCAATTACAATCCAAATTAAACCTATCCCAAACCCAATCCAAAACAAAGCCTAAACGGCCCAAAATGGCCCAACACAAAAAGAAACAGGAAACCTTAAGCCCTAGTTTGCAGTCGCGCCTAGCTAGCGTCTAGCCGCCACTGTCCACGCCACTTGCTCTGCCATCGCCGCACCTAACTTCTGTCATCGTCGCACCTAACCCCTGCCTACTGTCACGTCGACCACCCCATTTGTGCCGTCACCTGCAAGACACGCAATAGCAACAGAAACAATAGCAAAGTAATGAATCGGCTATAAAAGAGCCAGAAAAAGTTTGTATTTTTTTTGGAGACTATCGGATACAAAGAAAATTTCAATAAAAAATATCAAAAAAAGGTTTACTCCCATTTTAATTCTTGTTTCATTATTATTCTATCTCGCTATTTTATTTTTCATGTCTTTACACACAAAAATAAAGCAAAGAAAAAAGGAAAAGGGAGAAGAACCTACCGGAGTCGATCTACATATTTGTCATCGGAGGCTCCTTCTCCGGTGACGAAATGGCTGTAAGGAAATGCTGATGGCCCTTTTTCTTTTTTTTTTTTGGTATTTTGAGACCAGATTTGGGCTAAAGGGGGTTGAGATCTAGAAAATAGGTCTTTTTGCCATCGCCAGCCACTGCATGCAGCAGCGCCGACACCGACGACAGGAGTCCGACACGGTGACCGTCGATCGGAGCATGGATCGGAGGAAGGGGATTTTTGAGAGAGATTTCAGGTTTTTTTTAAGAAGGGCAAAAAATGAAATTTTAAGGAAAAAATTTGATTTATATAGGCATTTAAAATAATATCGTTTTGCTATTAAGGGTCAGGTGCCAAAACGACGCTGTTTGGTCCTAACCCGCGCTGTGACCTAACCCAGGAGGAAGGATCCGCATGTTTTGCTTTAGCGGGATATTTGCACAAACGGTCCCTCCGCTTTTGCAGTAAGATGCAATCAGGTCTCTCTGTTTTTTATATTTTGACTCCGAAAATTTTGTACTTGTTCCAACTCGATCCCGCACGAAATGCTGCGCACAAAGGGGCTGGAATATTTGTTCATTCACCCCTAGTGTTTCCAGCGTATTACGAATCGGTCCTTTATCCTATATTTTATTATTTCGAATGCTTACCTTGAAATATTATTTAGTTTCCAATTTAATACATATATCCGACCTGTTTTATAATCCATATATATACATACGTCTTTTATATTTTATAATTTTAAAATATGTACATGCATACGTTTTTTATAATATATACATATTTTATAATTCATATATATATTTTATATTTTATAATTTCTATATGCGTGTAGGTATATATATATATCTACATATGTATTTTTTTTAATTTTTTTTCAAATATATACATACTTATATATTTTTCATAATTTTTATGTACATATATATATATATACTTACATATACTTTTATATTCAATAATATATTTTTCATATTTTCATAAATTTATGTACATACATATACATATATATCTTTTTACATTTTTATAATTTTATTCCTTTACTTTACTTATTTCTTTGTTTACATTTTTATCATTATTTTAAAAGAATGTTTTAATCTTATATGCCTATGTACTTGATATTTTGTATGCTATTGATTTTTCCTTTTTATTTAACTTATTTTTGTTGCTATTGCTCGTATTATTTATGCTTATGTCATTGTATTCATTTTTATTTCGTTACTTATATTGATACCGTATTTTATTTCTACTATTTCGAGTTAGATTAATTTTATTTAATACATAAATTATGATTTTTGAATAAAAAAATTTCGTATTTAGATTTGAGAAAGTCGTACCCTAACTTACTAGGTTTCGATGTTCATAATAAATCTAAATACACGTATCTTTTCAAACTCAAGTTTTAAACAATCTCGGGAATTAAGAAAAGATCGTGTCCTAACTTACTGGCCATGATCCCCTTTTTTAATCCGAGATAGCTAAATATCTTTTAAATAAGTAAATTTTCGGCATTCATTCGCATATCGAGAATTCAAGACATTGTGTCCTAACTTACGGGATATAATTCTCTTTCTCGATTAACGTGAAATATGTCATTTTCCCGCAAATTTTCAACATTTCAATAAAAAATCGTATTTTAAATTTCTTTAAAGTTTTCAATCTTTGACACTAAGACATTAATTAATCAACTATGTACCAATTTTGGGTGTTACGAGGGTGATGATCCTTTCTTGTACGTAACTGACTCCCGAACCAATTTTTCTGAATTTCGTGGACCAAAATCGTTTGTCGAAACCACTTTTTGAAAAAAAATGTAGTTGTCGACTTTAAAAACAAAAAACTGGAGTCGCCATCGATCCTTTATTAAGGTTTGATCGGCTCACCATAAAAACTATTTTGGTCTACGAAACTTGAGAAAACGGGTTCGGGAGTCAGTTACGCACGAGGAAGGGTTAGCACCCTCGTAATGCCCAAAACTCGGTACCAAATTGATTATCTAATGTCTTAATGTCGAGGATTAAAAAGATTTTTTAAAAACACTCAAATGATGAAATCTAAAAAGGATAATCAATTGTTCAAGTCATGTAAAGCAATCGAGTCCCAATACGTTAGGGTACGATTTCTCAAAATCCCTGAACTTTGAATATCGCTTTTATTTCATGCGAAAATATTCATTTTGAGAAAGGATAATCAATTGTTCAAGTCATGTAAAGCAATCGAGTCCCAATACGTTAGGGTACGATTTCTCAAAATCCCTGAACTTTGAATATCGCTTTTATTTCATGCGAAAATATTCTTTTTGAGAAAGCAATATGCCATGCCCAATACATTAGGACACAACAAGTTAAGTTCCCAAAAATGATTTTTATACTCATGCATTTTGAATAAAGAATATTCTCGGTCATTTAAAATTAACGAAGAAAATCAGAACCCAATGCGTTAGGGCTCAATTTCCTTGAAAATCTCGAACTTTGAATATTGCTTTTATTCAAAAAGCTTCGAATCAAGAGAAAATGATTTTGATATATTGACAAAACCAAAATATATTTCCCAAAGGGTATGTTTAAAGTTAGTGTACAATATGAAATAAATACTTTAATTTAAAATGTACATGTATTCAAAGCAACGATCACAAAAAACGTAAAAATTATCAAAAACTAAAATCAAACTAACCTTGAATTGAAATCCCTAAGATGGTCGAATGCTAAAGCTTGAAGAACAAAGTTTCTTGCTTTTATTTTCAGTGGAAAAAGGTGAAGAAAATGACTTTATTTTATAATATTTATGATATAATATACATTATTATTCTTTTACTATTTTCACCTTTGTAAAATAATATTGAAAACATATAATGCTTGGATTTTTAGCCATCTTGCCGTCCACTACTTTTAAATGGGCTTATTGCCCTTTTTAGGACTTCAAGTTAAAAAGCCATTACCAAATAGGTATTTTACACTTTAAGTAACAACTTTTACTTTTTATACAATTTAGTACTTTTATCAAATTAAACACAAAAACGGCCAAATAAATTTACGAAATTTTCACACAATCAAATTCAAATATCACAGACACAGAAAATAATATTAAAATATTTTTTAGACTCGGATTTATGGTCTCAAAACTACTATTCTGATTAGGGTTAAAACCAGGTTGTTACAACTCTTCCCCCTCAGGGATTTTCGTCCCCGAAAATCTTACCAGTGAATAGGTTGGGATAACGTTCTTTCATCGAGTCTTCTAATTCCCAAGTTGCTTCCTTAACCCCGTACTTTTGCCACAATACTTTGACTAACGAAATTTTCTTATTTCGTAATTCTTTGATCTCACGAGCCAGAATGCTAATCGGTTCTTTTTCATATGACATATCAGGGTTAATTTCAATCTCGGTCGGGGTAATCAGATGTGAAGGATCAGATCTGTATCTACGAAGTATCGAAACATAAAATACATTATGAATCTTTTCTAACTCAGATGGCAACAACAATTTATAAGCAACCGGCCCGATATGTTCTATAATCTCATATGGTCCAATAAATCTCGAGCTTAATTTACCTTTGCGACCAAATCTGAGTACTTTCTTCCACAGTGAGACTTTCAAAAACACTTTGTCCCGATTTGAAATTCTATATCCTTTCTTTTCAAGTCCGCATAAGATTTCTAACGATCCAATGCCGATTTCAAACTATCCCGAATTACTTTCACTTTTTGTTCAGTCTCTTTAATCAAATCGACCCCGTGTATCTTATTTCACTAAGCTCGGTCCAATACAATGGTGTACGACATTTACGACCGTACAAAGCCTCGTAAGGTGCCATTTTGATACTAGATTGAAAGCTATTATTATATGCAAATTCAATCAGAGGTAAGTATCGTTCCCACGCACCTTCAAACTCGAGAATGCAACATCTCAACATATCCTCAAGTATCTGAATGATTCACTCAGATTGACCATCTATTTGTGGATGAAAAGCTATGCTAAAATGTAATTTCGTACCTAAAGCATCTTGTAGTTTCTTCCAAAATCGTGATGTGAACCTCGGGTCTCTGTCCGAAACAATAGAAATAGGCACACCATGCAACCTCACAATTTGAGAAATATACAATTTGGCAAGTTTATCGAGTGGGAAATATGTGCGGATCGGAATAAAGTGTGTCGATTGTGTCAACCTATCAACAATAACCCAGATTGCATCTTTCTTACTAGGTGTCAACGGTAAATCAGATACAAAATCTGTCGTGACTCGGTCCCATTTCCACTCGGGAATCATAATCGACTGAAGTAATCCAAATGGTACTTGATACTCAGATTTAACTTGCTGGCAAATTAAACATTTTGAAAAAAATTTAGAAATATCTCGTTTCATACCATGCCACCAATAGTTCTGTTTCAGATCGTTATACATTTTTGTACTATTCGGATGAATAGAAAATAGACTATTATGAACTTCATTGAAAATCATCTGAATTAACTTTAAATTTCTCAGAACACATAATCTGTTTTTGAATCTCAAACAATCCTCAGCATCAACTAGAAACTCCGAATCAATATTTAAGTCACACTGAGCTCGTTTTGCAATTAAATCATCATCGACTTTATGAGCTTCACAAATCTGCTGAACAAATAACAGTTTTGCTTTTAACTTAGTTATTATCACACCAGCATCAGACATAGCCATATGCGCTTTCATTGCATGCAAAGCAAACAATGATTTTCGACTTAAGGCATCAACGACAACATTAGCCTTTCCCGAATGATAGTCAATCAAAAGCTCGTAATCTTTTAGCGATTCTAACCATCAGTGCTGTCTCAAATTCAGATCTTTCTAAGTCATCAAATACTTCAGGCTTTTATGATCGGAATAAACATGATATTTTTCGCCAAACAGGTACTGGCGCCATATTTTCAATTAAACACAATAGCAGCCAATTTCAGATCGTGCGTCGGATAGTTCTTTTCGTGCAGCTTTAACTTTCTCAAGGCATAGGCTACAACTTTGCCTTCCTGCATCAAAACACAACCCAAACCATTTAAAGATGCATCACTATAGATAACAGACTCTTTACCCAATTCTGGCTGAACTAATACTAGAGCTTCGGTCAAAAGAACCTTCAACTGATCGAAACATTTCTGGCACTTTTCTGACCACTCAAACTTAACGTCTTTTTGTAGTAGCTTTTTCATCAGGGTTGCAATCATAGAGAACCCTTTCACGAACCGTCTATAATAACCAGTAAGTCCCAGAAAACTTTGAACTTTTGAAACATTTCTCGGAGGTTTCCAATCAAGTATAGCTGAAATCTTACTCGGATCAACCCGAATACCTGATGCTGATATAGCATGGCCCAAGAAACTAACTTCGCTTAACAAAAACTCACATTTACTGAAATTTGCATACAACAGTTTATCTCGTAAAGTTTGTAACACAAGTTTCAAATGTTCGGTATGCTTTGCCTCATTACGGGAGTAGATCAGAATGTCATCTATGAATGCTATCACAAATCGATCCAGATACTGTCTAAAAATTTGATTCATCAAATCCATGAAAATAGCATGTACACTAGTAAGTCCAAAAGGCATAACAAGAAACTCATAATGTCCGTACCTCGTTCGAAAAACAGTCTTTGACACATCAGAGTCTTTAACTCGCATCAGATAGCAGCCTGATCTCAAATCTATCTTCGAAAACACAATAGCCCCTTTTAACTGATCGAATAAATCAGCAATCCGTGGTAATGGATACTTATTCTTTATTGTCACCTTATTTGAGCTGCCGGTAATCAATGTACATTCTCATCGTTCTGTCTTTCTTTCTCACGAATAGAACTGAAGCACCCCAAGGAGAGAAACTCGGTCGTGCGAAACCTTTATCAGTCAACTCTTGCAACTGTGCTGTCAATTCTTTTAATTCAGTCGGTGCCATACGGTAAGGAGCTATCAAAATTAGAGTCGTCCCCGGTATTAACTCAATACCAAACTCTACCTCTCGAATAGGTGGCAAACCCGATAATTCTTCGAGAAACATGCCTGAATACTCACATACAATTGGCATGGATTCAATCTTCTTTTCGGTCACTTTACTATCAAGAACAAATGCAAGGTAAGCTTCACAACCTTTTTTCACATACTTCTGAGCCAACATCGAGGATATTACTACTGGTAAACCATTCAGATCATTAGATTCAATCCGAATAATCTCATCATTTTAACATCGTAGATCAATAGTTTTTCATTTGTAGTTTACAATAGCATCATGCAAAGTTAACCAATCCATACCCAAAATTATATCAAACTCGTCGAATGGCAGCAACATCAAATCATCCAGAAAACATAAATCTCGAATCATCAGCAGACAATTCTTACACACTTTGTCAACCAAAACACACCGGCTCAGGGGGTTTGATACTTTAATTACAAATTCAGTAGACTCAACAGGCAAAGTCTTGCTGAATACTAAAGTCTCACATACATAAGAATAAGTCAAACTAGGATCAATCAATGCAATATCACTAGTATCATAAAGAGTGAAAATACCAGTAATAATGTCTAGGGATGACGCCTCATCACGTGCTCGAATGGCATAAGCTCTGGTAGGTGCGCGAGCTTCAAATCTAACAGATGTATCTTTAGTACCTCTCTGACTACCACTCACATTACCCATATTCCTGGGTGATTTACCTCGAGCTGCTGTGTTGCCTAATCTCATATTCTGAGCCAAATTTCGATCCACAAACTCTGGGCACTCCCGAATAAAATGATCTTTCGATCTACATTTATAGGAAACTCAATTATTGTACTTGCCCCAACACTCACCAACATGTCTCCTACCACACTATTGACACTCAGGTTTATTCGGTCGGGTATTACCAACACTAACAACTGAGGTGGCTCTTGAACTCATTGGTGGTCGTTCTTGTATAGAAAGCCCAGTAGTATCCTTAGATTGGCTACTAACATCTCTGAACTTCTTTGTTGTCATCTGAAAGTTTTATTCGCTGATTTCTTGCGGAAATCACTTGCTTCAAACTCAGCTTTTCTTTTCTATTTGCTGAGTTCTTCAGCCTTGCAAGCTCGTTCGACGAGTACTACAAACTCTTTTATTTTGAGTATGCCGACAAGCAATTTTATGTCTTTATTCAACCCTTCCTCGAATCTTTTACACATAGCAGTCTCGGTCGCAACACACTCTCGGGCATATCGGTTGAGTCTCACAAACTCACGCTCATAATCAAATACAGTCATACGATCCTATTTTAGCTCGAGAAATTCTTTGCATTTTTTATCAATGAATCGCCAACTGATATACTTTTTGCGAAATTCTGTCTAAAAGAAATCTCATGTGACACGCTCTTTCGGAACAACCGAAACTAGAGTGTTCCATCAATAGTAAGTCGAATCCCATAACAAGGATATAGCACATTTCAGGCACTTATCAGGTGTACAGGATAGTTCATCGAAGACACGAATGGTATTATTGAGCCAAAATCCAGCCTGTTCAGCATTATCACTAGCTGTGGCCCTAAATTCTTCAGCTCCGTATTTTCTTATTTTATCAATAAGAGGCTTATTCAATCTCATAGGATTGATAGTTGGAGGTACCACAGGCATCGGAAGTGGGTTAATCGGGGTCGAAAGTTGTTGAATAGCCAGATTTGTCTGGATATATTGAGTAAACCATTCATTCATCATAGTATAGAAAACTTGTTTAGCCTCATCACCATGGTTATTCGTATTCGGTCGAGAATCAACCGGCTCCATCCCTTGCACGAGAGCAGGCGCTATACTCTCGACATCATCTGCTACAATTCGATCGGGATCAGGATCCATTCACTATATGAAAAACACTTTTTTTATTGTCAGAAGTCGTTAAACTATCACAGTATAATAAATGGCATGTATAGCTAAACTCATACACGCTACTTTAGTCCTAGAATTGACTAAACCGTAGCTCTGATACCAATAAAATGTAACACCCCTAACCCGTATCCGTCGCTGAACTAGGGTTATTAGGTATTACAGGACATAACATGACTCGGAATAGTCACAAATTAATTTTTTTTTCATTTATGCACAATAGTTGAACACATAATAAAACCAAACAAATAAACCAAACATATTTATTATCTATAATTCTTAGTCGAATTCATCCTTAACATGGTAAGATATTTATTAACATTATAATAAAACATATCAACCAAACTAATTATACACTTCACGATTTAAATTTTTATGCACATAATATGCCATGACCAAATTATTATAGTTCTAACATTATGAGCACATGATTAAATCTAATATTACATACAACTTTCATACACCTGTACTATTATTCATAAATACTAAACTCAAATTAACCTATGTATAAATCATCATATCATAGCCAATTAGATTGTATAAATATATGTCATTTTTATCAGATCCAACTTATACACAATCACTTAATCTCATTCAATACATACACATTTAGCATGTATTTTACCTTAAAATCAAGTCAACCACTCTAACATCACAAGTTATATCCGTAATCCAAATAATTAAGCTGAACATACAATTTGCTTAATCATCTCCATCCAATATGTCAAAAACAAGAAAACAAAATATAACATATTAACAATCATACCATAGTAGAATGTGACAGCCCAAAATTGACCCTAGTCGGGAAGTGGTTTCGGGACCGCTAAACCGAGTCACCGAAATGTTTGAATGTGATATTTATTGTCTAGAATATGTAATTATGAATGTGTGAAAATTGCAAGCTTCGATTTAGTTGATTGCATGTGAATTTAGTCAATAGGACTTATGTGCGACATTTTTGAAATGTGATAGGTCGAAGCATAAGGACCTATTAGTGCATGAAATAAAAAGGGGGGACTTGCATGTCAAATTTCCCCCCTAATTAGTAGTGGCCGGCCATGACAAGCATGGTAGACCAAGTGTGATGGGCAAGACATGTCATAGACATGTTGTGTTGGTGCATCATGGGTGGAAAAAAATAAAATAAGGAGAATGGGCATAAAATAATGAAAAGGAATATGATGGAAACAAAAAAAAAAGTGTGTGGTTGTCTTCCCCCCCCCCATTTTACCGAAACTAGAAAGAAAAACAAAAAAAAAGTGCTCATCCTTTGGTTCATCTTTGGCCAAAAATTTTAAGGAGGAAGGAAGAAGAAAGGTTGAAGAGGTTCGGCCATGCATGTAACTAGGCTAAGGTATGTTTGATGATGTTCCATGAGATGCATGCATGTTTTAAGTTGTAAGTTTGAAATATACCTAGCCATGGTTCAAATTTTGTTAATTGATGGAGATGATATTCGGCCATGAATGTTACATTCTTGGTTGGTATTTTGATGTCTTTGGTGATGAGGTATGAAGATGGTTGATTTTGAGTGTTTAATAAAAAGGATACATGAATTATTGTTAAATAATGGTCGAATGTAGCATGATTAAAGATGTGAATAAATTGAAGTTAAGGAGGTTGTCAATGAAAAATATGAGTTGGATGAGTCTTAAAGAATAAAAATTTAGGTGACTAGAGGTCAAGGACATTCGGTCAAAGGCTTGTGTGCTAGCAAAATCGGCCAAGTGTTTATGTGGTGGAAATTAAGTGTTAAATGGAATGAAAATGATATTATATGGGGGTATGTATATTCGGCCATATGAGTAAATATATAGATGATGTTAAATTTGATTATGTATAATGGGCATTAAGATGTGGAACTTAAGAAATGTAGTTATATGTGGATTTACATGATGTTATAGTTGACATTGTACATATATACATACATTCGGCCATCTAATTGAGTATGAAGGTGGTGTTAAATCTAATTGTGATGCCCATTCCGAAGTATATATACATATATATACCTAAGTATGCCCATTCGTGATGTTACCTTTAATTGTGTGTATAATCGACTAAATGGGTAATTAGTGAGGATGGTTGCCGAATATACAAACATACATATGCATGTGTAATTGAATTATGAATGTTTAGCAAGATGGTTAAACTAGTTGATTTATTGATTAAGCTCAAGGAGTTAAAGGAGGAGAATCAAGCAAAGGCAAAGAAAAGATCATCGAGTAGCCGAGTTGGAACCGTCTTACCCAACACAAAGTAAGTCATTAAGCATATAGTTTGTATTAATTTAAATGGTCATAACGTCTATGTAATGACGCTGAATGGAATGATAAATATATATATATATACATGTATGTATGTGGTGATGAAAGTGTTGAATGAAAAGAAAAGAGGTGAGATGTATTGAGTTGTTGATCTCGGCACTAAATGTGCGGGTATAAACATTTATGATCATGAGATTGGCGCTAAGTGTGCGGGTTTAAATTGTACAGCACTAAGTGTGCGAGTTTGATTATGTAGCACTAAGTGTGCGAGTTTGATTATGTAGCACTAAATGTGCGAGTTTGATTATGTAGCACTAAGTGTGCGAGTTTGATTATATAGCACTAAGTGTGCGAGTTGATTATATAGCACTGAGTGTGCGGACTTAATATATACTTTTGAATCACTATGGACACTAAGTGTGCGACATTATTGAGTTGATCACGGACAGCGGATCGGGTAAGTACCTTGAGTTCATGGCCAATAGGCGCTATGTTTATAATTGGAGTTGAGCTTGGTAAGTTTGAACCTATGTGACAATTATAATTGAAGTCACGTACATAAGATTCATCGTGGAATAGGTGAAAGGTCGTTTAGTTGTATGATTGTAACGAAAATAAAATGATGTATGAAAATGCCTCAAATATCCTATTGATTAGTATATGGAATGTGAATGCATGACTTGGTATGAGATTGAACTGATAGGTCTAAGGAACTATGGTATGGTTCGGTATGGATGGAGTAACTAGCCTCGTTCCATTTTGTTTCCTCTTGTGATAATGTTGTTAATGGATGGTAGTGCATTGCTTAGGACTTACTGAGTTATATACTCACTCGGTGTTTCCTTGTCACCTATTTTAGGTTTCTTGGACTTGACTCTTTTTGCGTGATCGGGCCGTCATTGGAGTCATCACACCGGCTAGCAAGTTTTGGTACTTTCTTCTTAGTCAGCTTAGGAGAACATTTCGGCATGTATAGGCTATTATGTTGTGTTTGAACTTTGGTATGTAAACTTTTAGCCATGTGAAAATGGCATAAATGTCGGTTGGGTTTGGTTTATAACGTTAGGTCGTAAGCCTTGGTAATTCGACCCCTTTTTTTATGCCATATGTCATGGTTGATTATTTTTGGTGTTAAAATTCATGATATGGCAATAGTGTAGTAGGGAGATGTTTGACAATGATTAGCCTTTGGCATGGCTAGTCATGATCATAATTTGTGATATGTATGATGAATTACTAGTTAGATCAAGGAGAAATCACGAAATGGGCATAGTTGCTTTCGTAACAGATGCTGGCAGCAGCAGTGATGTGAGATTGAAAAATCACTAAAAATAGTAGGAGTGGAATTAATTAATGAATAAATTATGTAATCGAAGCTCGATGAGTCTATTTTCATATAGAAGTAACAAAATGATCATATGGACAGTATGTTAAGAGATATTCAGGTTCTCGTGAGACAGGGCCAGAACAGTTTCTGGATTCCCTGTTCCGACTTTGGAAATTCATTATAAATTCACCAGAGATAATTAGGAGTCATTCCATATATATGCAGATTCCTCTCTGAGTCTAGTTTCCATAGAAACAAATGGAATCAGTATTGAAGCTCTGTTCAGGGAGATATCCAAGTCGTAATGGGAAAAGGTCAGTGTAGTCAGTCCCTGTAACATGGGAGACTTTGACTAATAAACTGTACTAATTGGCCCGACCAAAAATTCTACAAAAATTCTACCATATAGGTATATGAGTCTAGTTCCAGGGAAAGTTTACGGAACTGGATTTCGAGCTTCAGAACTCAAGATATGATTTTTAAGGCGACTAGTATGCAGATTGGCAGCTTGTCTGGGAAATGTCAAATAAGTGGTTTGAAGTCTGTTAACACCTCGTGTTCAACTCCGGCGACGGTCTCGGGTTCGGGGTGTTACATTTTAATTGGTATCAGAGCTATGGTTTAGTCGGTTCTAGGACTACCATAGCACGTATGAGTCTAGCTATACATGCCGAATGTTAATGTTTAAATGTGTGATGACTTCTGACGGTTAAAATTTATGTTTTGATTAGTAAATGGATCCCGGTGTAGAGAGAACCTTGGCGGATGACATTGAAAGTGTAGCGGCTGCTCCTGCACAAGGGACACCGCCTGTTGAACCTCAGTCATCTGCGAATAATCAAGGTGAGGGGGCTAAACAAGCCTTCTTTACCATGATGAATGAGTGGGTCGCGCAATATGCCCGAACCAATCCGGCTGTCCAACAATTCCCGAATTTGAATAATCCACCCCAAGAGCCCATAATGCCATCAGTCACTGATCCTGTGAGGCTGAGTAAGCCACCTGTAGACTTGATTAGGAAGCGCGGGGCTGAGGAGTTCAGGGCCATAGTTACTGATGATGCTGAAAGGGCCGAGTTCTGGCTTGATAACACCATTCGGGTGTTTGATGAACTGTCATGCACACCCGATGAATGTCTAAAGTGTGCTATATCCTTGTTGCGAGACTCAGCCTACTATTGGTGGAGGACCCTGATTTCCATAGTCCCAAACGAACGAGTAACTTGGGACTTCTTTCAGACGGAATTTCGAAAGAAATATATTAGTCAACGGTTCATTGATCAAAAGCGTAAGGAATTCTTGGAACTCAAGCAAGGCCGTATGACAATATTTGAATACGAACATGAATTCGTAAGACTCAGTAGGTATGCCCGGGAGTGTGTAGCTGATGAGGTTGCTATGTGCAAAAGATTCGAAGAAGGATTGAATGAAGATTTAAAGCTACTAGTGGGTATTTTGGAGATAAAAGAATTCGTAACACTAGTCGAACGAGCCTGCAAGGCGGAAGAACTTGGAAAGGAGAAGAAGAAGGCTGAATTTGAAGCTAGAGACTATTGTAAAAGATCGACGGGTAAAGCTCCGTTCTCAGCTGTAAAGAAGTTCAGGGAGGACACTAATAAGTCGAGGACGACTGCGGGAATTTCCATCAGAGCACGACCATCGACGGACTCCCGAGCTACTTCGGTAGCTAGTATGGGCAATAATCGTCAAGAGAAACCTGAATGTCCCTAATGCGGAAGACGACACCTAGGGAATGTTGGGGTAAGTCTATTAACAGGGCCTGTTACGGATGCGGTTCGAAGGACCACTTCATTAGAGATTGCACGGAGCTTGATGAGAAGAATAAGATTCAAGGTACAAGACCTAGTGGAGTGACAACTAGAGGTAGACCACCAAGAATTTTAGGAGGTAGGGGTGGTAGTCAGAGAGGGGCCTCTGGTACGGCTATTCGAGCCGAGAACCGTACTCCTGCTAGAGCATATGCCATTCACGCACGAGAGGAGGCATCCTCCCCCGACGTCATCACTGGTACCTTCACTCTCTTTGATACAATGTGATTGCATTGATTGACCCTGGCTCTACTCATTCATATGTATGCGAAACCTTAGCATCCAGTAAGACTCTACCTGTTGAGTCTACTGAGTTCGTAATTCGAGTGTCAAACCCTTTGGGTCAATACGTACTTGTTGATAAAGTGTGTAAGAGATGCCCTCTAATAATCCGAGAATCCTGTTTTCCGGCCAATTTAATGCTTTTGCCGTTTGATGAATTTGATGTTATTCTTGGTTTGGATTGGTTGACCGCGCATGATGCGGTTGTGAATTGCAAAAGCAAGACTATTGATTTGAGGTGCGCAAATAACGAGATAATCCGAGTTGAGTCTACGGACTTAAGGGGGTTGCTAGCTGTAATATCAGCAATGTTGGCCCAGAAATATGTAAGAAAAGGGTGCGAAGCATACCTTGCGTATGTACTTGATGACAAAGAATTAGAAAAGAAACTCGAATCTGTGCCGGTGGTTTGTGAATACCCGGATGTTTTTCCTGAAGAGTTACCGGGTTTGCCACCTGTTCGGGAGATAGAGTTTGGTATCGAGCTTGTACCTGGAACTACGCCAATTTCGATAGCTCCGTATCGTATGGCACTAACTGAGTTAAAGGAATTGAAAGCTCAATTGCAAGAGTTGACGGATAGAGGTTTCGCTCGACCAAGTTTCTCACCTTGGGGTGCACCAGTATTGTTCGTGAAAAAGAAGGACGGAACCATGAGGTTGTGCATTGACTATCGTCAACTGAATAAAGTGACGATAAAGAATAAATATCCATTACCGCGTATTGATGATTTGTTTGATCAACTAAAGGGAGCCTCGGTGTTTTCAAAGATAGATTTGAGATCGTGTTATTATCAGTTGCGGATTCGAGATTCGGACGTACCCAAAACTGCTTTCAGAACGAGGTACGGTCACTACGAATTCTTAGTGATGCCGTTTGGGCTCACTAATGCCCCTGCGGTATTTATGGATTTGATGAATCGGATCTTCAGACAGTATTTGGACCGGTTCGTAGTTGTGTTCATTGATGACATCTTAGTCTATTCAGGAGATGAGACCGAACATGCTGAGCACCTGAGACTAGTGTTGCAAATTTTGCGGGATAAGCAGTTGTATGCTAAGTTCAGTAAGTGTGAGTTCTGGTTAAGAGAGGTTAGCTTCTTGGGTCATGTGGTATCCGCATCGGGTATTCGAGTTGACCCGAGCAAAATTTCAGCCATACTTAACTGGAAGCCTCCAAGAAATATTACTGAAGTTCGGAGCTTCCTGGGGCTCGCCGGTTATTACCGATGATTTGTAAAAGGTTTCTCAATGATAGCCACACCAATGACGAAGCTACTTCAAAAGGATGCTAAGTTCGAATGGACGGAGAAATGTCAGAAAAGCTTCGATCAACTGAAAACTCATTTGACTGAAGCTCCAATTTTAGTGCAACCCGAATCAGGCAAAGAGTTTGTCATTTATAGTGACGCATCCCTACTCGGGTTGGGTTGCGTATTGATGCAAGAAGGTCGAGTTGTGGCCTATGCGTCGAGACAATTGAAGCCACACGAGAGAAATTATCCAACCCATGATCTCGAACTAGCCGCCATCGTATTTGCTTTGAAAATATGGCGACATTATTTGTTTGGCGAAAAGTGCCATGTATTTTCGGATCACAAAAGTCTCAAATATTTAATGACTCAAAGAGACTTAAATCTGCGACAAAGGCGTTGGCTTGAGTTGTTGAAAGATTACGAGCTTGTCATTGATTACCACCCGGGAAAGGCCAATGTGGTTGCGGACGCCTTAAGCCGGAAATCGCTGTTTGCTTTACGAGCGATGAATGTGCACTTGTCTGTTCTACCCGACAATGTGTTAGTAGCTGAATTAAAGGCCAAACCATCATTGATTCATCAAATTCGTGAAGCTCAGAAAGTCGACGATGAATTGGTTGCAAAACGGGCTGAATGTATTCCGAATATGGAATCCAAATTTCAAATTGATGATGACGATTGTTTGAGGTTCAGAAGTCGGTTGTGTGTTCCAAGAAATTCAGAACTCATTTCGATGATTCTGAACGAAGCCCATTGTAGCCGAATGTCAATTCACCCGGGGAGTACGAAAATGTACAACGATTTGAAATGTCAGTTTTGGTGGCATGGTATGAAACGAGACATCTCCAACTTTGTTTCGAGATGTTTAATATGTCAACAAGTGAAAGCGGAACATCAAGTGCCTTCAGGATTACTTCAGCCGATCATGATACCCGAGTGGAAATGGGATCGAGTCACAATGGACTTTGTGTCCAGACTGCCATTGTCAGCAAGTAAGAAAGATGCGATTTGGGTTGTTGTTGATAGACTGACTAAGTCAGCTCACTTTATCCCCGTGCGTACGAATTTTTCATTGGATAAACTAGCCGAATTGTATGTTTCTCAAATTGTGAGATTACATGGAGTACCTATTTCTATCGTGTCGGATAGAGATCCGAGACTCACCTCGCGATTTTGGAAGAAATTGCAAGAAGCTTTGGGTACCAAGCTGCATTTTAGCACCGCTTTTCATCCACAAACCGATGGTCAATCCGAGCGGATAATTCAAATACTTGAGGATATGTTGAGATGTTGCATCCTCGAGTTTAGTGGTTCATGGGAACGGTATTTGCCTTTGATTGAATTCGCTTACAACAATAGTTTTCAATCAAGTATTAAGATGGCACCTTACGAGGCTTTGTACGGTCGTAAATGCCGTACACCATTTTTTTGGACCGAGCTCGGTGAAAGTAAAATTTTCGGAGTTGATTTGATTAAGGATGTCGAACAGAAAGTAAAGGTAATCCGTGAAAGTCTGAAAGCAGCCACAGATCGTCAAAAATCGTATGCGGATTTGAAACGAAAATACATTAAATATCAGGTGGGAGATAAAGTGTTTCTTAAAGTTTCGCCTTGGAAAAAGGTACTCAGATTTGGCCGTAAGGGCAAGTTGAGCCCGAGATTCATTGGGCCGTACAAAATCTCCGAACGAGTTGGTCCGGTTGCGTATAGATTGATTTTGCCCCCTGAACTTGAAAAGATTCACGATGTCTTTCATGTTTCGATGCTTCGACGTTATAGATCCGATCCGTCACATGTGATTAATCCCTCAAAAGTTGAAATTCAATCTGACTTGAGTTATGAAGAAGAACTGATTCGTATCCTAGCTCGTGAAGTGAAAGAGTTGCGAAACAAAAGGGTTCCGTTAGTTAAGGTGTTATGGCTCAAACACGGGATCGAGGAAGCTACTTGGGAAACCGAGAGCTCGATGAAAGAACGATACCCAAACCTATTTACCGGTAAGATTTTCGGGGACGAAAATTTCTTAAGTGGGGGAGAGTTGTGACAGCCCAAAATTGACCCTAGTCGGAAAGTGGTTTCGGGACCGCTAAACCGAGTCACCAAAATGTTTGAATGTGATATTTATTGTCTAGAATATGTAATTATGAATGTGTGAAAATTGCAAGCTTCGATTTAGTCGATTGCATGTGAATTTAGTCAATAGGACTTATGTGCGACATTTTTGAAATGTGATAGGTCGAAGCATAAGGACCTATTAGTGCATGAAATAAAAAGGGGGGACTTGCATGTCAAATTTCCCCCCTAATTAGTAGTGGCCGGCCATGACAAGCATGGTAGACCAAGTGTGATGGGCAAGACATGTCATAGACATGTTGTGTTGGTGCATCATGGGTGGAAAAAAATAAAATAAGGAGAATGGGCATAAAATAATGAAAAGGAATATGATGGAAACAAAAAAAAAAGTGTGTGGTTGTCTTCCCCCCCCCCCATTTTACCGAAACTAGAAAGAAAAACAAAAAAAAAGTGCTCATCCTTTGGTTCATCTTTGGCCAAAAATTTTAAGGAGGAAGGAAGAAGAAAGGTTGAAGAGGTTCGGCCATGCATGTAACTAGGCTAAGGTATGTTTGATGATGTTCCATGAGATGCATGCATGTTTTAAGTTGTAAGTTTGAAATATACCTAGCCATGGTTCAAATTTTGTTAATTGATGGAGATGATATTCGGCCATGAATGTTACATTCTTGGTTGGTATTTTGATGTCTTTGGTGATGAGGTATGAAGATGGTTGATTTTGAGTGTTTAATAAAAAGGATACATGAATTATTGTTAAATAATGGTCGAATGTAGCATGATTAAAGATGTGAATAAATTGAAGTTAAGGAGGTTGTCAATGAAAAATATGAGTTGGATGAGTCTTAAAGAATAAAAATTTAGGTGACTAGAGGTCAAGGACATTCGGTCAAAGGCTTGTGTGCTAGCAAAATCGGCCAAGTGTTTATGTGGTGGAAATTAAGTGTTAAATGGAATGAAAATGATATTATATGGGGGTATGTATATTCGGCCATATGAGTAAATATATAGATGATGTTAAATTTGATTATGTATAATGGGCATTAAGATGTGGAACTTAAGAAATGTAGTTATATGTGGATTTACATGATGTTATAGTTGACATTGTACATATATACATACATTCGGCCATCTAATTGAGTATGAAGGTGGTGTTAAATCTAATTGTGATGCCCATTCCGAAGTATATATACATATATATACCTAAGTATGCCCATTCGTGATGTTACCTTTAATTGTGTGTATAATCGACTAAATGGGTAATTAGTGAGGATGGTCGCCGAATATACAAACATACATATGCATGTGTAATTGAATTATGAATGTTTAGCAAGATGGTTAAACTAGTTGATTTATTGATTAAGCTCAAGGAGTTAAAGGAGGAGAATCAAGCAAAGGCAAAGAAAAGATCATCGAGTAGCCGAGTTGGAACCGTCTTACCCAACACAAAGTAAGTCATTAAGCATATAGTTTGTATTAATTTAAATGGTCATAACGTCTATGTAATGACGCTGAATGGAATGATAAATATATATATATACATGTATGTATGTGGTGATGAAAGTGTTGAATGAAAAGAAAAGAGGTGAGATGTATTGAGTTGTTGATCTCGGCACTAAATGTGCGGGTATAAACATTTATGATCATGAGATTGGCGCTAAGTGTGCGGGTTTAAATTGTACAGCACTAAGTGTGCGAGTTTGATTATGTAGCACTAAGTGTGCGAGTTTGATTATGTAGCACTAAATGTGCGAGTTTGATTATGTAGCACTAAGTGTGCGAGTTTGATTATATAGCACTAAGTGTGCGAGTTGATTATATAGCACTGAGTGTGCGGACTTAATATATACTTTTGAATCACTATGGACACTAAGTGTGCGACATTATTGAGTTGATCACGGACAGCGGATCGGGTAAGTACCTTGAGTTCATGGCCAATAGGCACTATGTTTATAATTGGAGTTGAGCTTGGTAAGTTTGAACCTATGTGACAATTATAATTGAAGTCACGTACATAAGATTCATCGTGGAATAGGTGAAAGGTCGTTTAGTTGTATGATTGTAACGAAAATAAAATGATGTATGAAAATGCCTCAAATATCCTATTGATTAGTATATGGAATGTGAATGCATGACTTGGTATGAGACTGAACTGATAGGTCTAAGGAACTATGGTATGGTTTGGTATGGATGGAGTAACTAGCCTCGTTCCATTTTGTTTCCTCTTGTGATAATGTTGTTAATGGATGGTAGTGCATTGCTTATGACTTACTGAGTTATATACTCACTCGGTGTTTCCTTGTCACCTATTTTAGGTTTCTTGGACTCAACTCTTTTTGCGTGATCGGGCCGTCATTGGAGTCATCACACCGGCTAGCAAGTTTTGGTACTTTCTTCTTAGTCGGCTTAGGAGAACATTTCGGCATGTATAGGCTATTATGTTGTGTTTGAACTTTGGTATGTAAACTTTTAGCCATGCGAAAATGGCATAAATGTCGGTTGGGTTTGGTTTATAACGTTAGGTCGTAAGCCTTGGTAATTCGACCCCTTTTTTTATGCCATATGTCATGGTTGATTATTTTTGGTGTTAAAATTCATGATATGGCAATAGTGTAGTAGGGAGATGTTTGACAATGATTAGCCTTTGGCATGGCTAGTCATGATCATAATTTGTGATATGTATGATGAAATACTAGTTAGATCAAGGAGAAATCACGAAATGGGCATAGTTGCTTTCGTAACAGATGCTGGCAGCAGCAGTGATGTGAGATTGAAAAATCCCTAAAAATAGTAGGAGTGGAATTAATTAATGAATAAATTATATAATCGAAGCTCGATGAGTCTATTTTCATATAGAAGTAACAAAATGATCATATGGACAGTATGTTAAGAGATATTCAGGTTCTCGTGAGACAGGGCCAGAACGGTTTCTGGATTCCCTGTTCCGACTTTGGAAATTCATTATAAATTCACCAGAGATAATTAGGAGTCATTCCATATATTTACAGATTCCTCTCTGAGTCTAGCTTCCATAGAAACAAACGGCATCAGTATTGAAGCTCTGTGCAGGGAGATATCCAAGTCGTAATGCGCAAAGGGCAGTGTAGTCAGTCCCTGTAACATGGGAGACTTTGACAAATAAACTGTACTAATTGGCCCGACCAAAAATTCTACAAAAATTCTACCATATAGGTATATGAGTCTAGTTCCAGGGAAAATTTACGGAACTGGATTTCGAGCTTCAGAACTCAAGATATGATTTTTAAGGCGACTAGTATGCAGATTGGCACCTTGTCTGGGAAATGTCAAATAAGTGGTTTGAAGTCTGTTAACACCTCGTGTTCGACTCCGGCGACGGTCTCGGGTTCGGGGTGTTACATAGAATATATGTCATACCAAAATCCAACAAACTATGCACAAAATAACATGAACATATACTATATCTTAGACCATTAAAGCATATGTAATAATACCAAATTCAAACCAAAAGAGATAAGTCATTTTCACATGGCTATTAATTACACCTGTATACATTGGTTCCAAAATCAACATTTCAACCACGCTATACATGCCATTTATTCAAATACGACTTAGTAAAGTACCAAATTATGGACGATAGTGTGACAAGCTTTACAGACGATCCCCGAACACGTAGCGATCACCGAAATCTATACATCAAAACAATTATCCAACACATTGTAAGCTAATTTAGCTTAGTAAGTTACAAGCAAATAAACTCTACAATTTAACTTGATATCTCGAATAATATTTAACCATTTCATACTACTAAATCATCTTACCTTTAGCTTACCATATCATAAGATAATTATTAACTTAATACTATGATTTAACTAAAATCAATATAATTACTCAACCATAAGCATTTCTTTAAATTTAAATACAAGGCCAAATACATTATGCATCTCATCATCATGTAATATAAAGAATCATCTTATATATATTTGATTCTAAATATAATCACCACATGGTTTAATACTTACAAAGCTCAACCTTGAATACAACCATAACAGTTATTACTCAGGAACTCCAAGTATTTACTCATTTTACTAATCATGATTACTCAATAAGTCAAATACTCAATGCTAATAGTTATTCGAAAATATTTAATAAGTTCGCACACTTAGTGCTTAATAATCAAACTCGCACACTTAGTGCTTCACAATTAAACTCGTACACTTAGTGCTAATTTTTTTATCATTAATTTTTATACCCGCACATTTAGTGCCAAAAGTCAACAACTCAATACAACTTATTTTAATAATTTATCACTACGTGTATATGGTATATATATGTACCATTCAATTCAGCCTAATTACATAGATACTAAGATGTTTTAAAACGATACAAAATATATGCTTAATAACTTACCTCAGATTTCGTCGACTAATAGATCAGCTACTCAACTACTTTCGATTTCCCCCGATCTAAATCCGATTTCTTGGTTTCTTGATCTAAACATATTCAAATAAATCTCATTTAAACATATTTTCATTCAATTTAGTGTAAGAACACATAAATAGGAAAATTACATTTTTACCCCTAATATTTCACATTTTTACAATTTAGTCGTCATTGCACAAAACACAAAATACACAAAATTTGGCCACACTCCCTAAGGGCCGGATCTTCCTAGTACCCATATAAGTCCATACATTTCATTTATTTCACATTTTAGTCCTTTAAAATTTTATTTTTGCAATTTAGCCCTAATTACTCAAAATCACCAAAAACTCCAATACAAAACATATTAATCTTTAACATATCTTTCATTTTTCATCAACAACTATCAAAAAGCTCAAGCACTCATCAATGGCAAAACACAAAATCAACATCAATTCACAAAATTAATACATGGGTTTTGAAGTATTCAAAGTAACAATCATAAAAATGTAAAAATTATCAAAAACTAAAATCAAACTAAACTTAAATTGAAATCCCTAAGATGGCCAAATGCTAAAGCTTGAAGAAAAAAGTTTCTTTCTTTTGTTTTCGGTGGAAAAAGGTGAATAAAATGACTTTATTTTATAATATTTATGATATAATATACATTATTATTCTTTTACTATTTTGACCTTTGTAAAATAATATTTAAAACATATAATGCATGGCTTTTTAGCCATCTTGCCATCCACTATCTTTTAAATGGGCTTATTGCCCTTTTTAGGACTTCAAGTTAAAAAGCCATTACCACATAGGTGCTTTACACTTTAACTAACAACTTTTACATTTTACGCAATTTAGTACTTTTATCAAATTAAACACAAAAACGGCCAAATAAATTTACAAAATTTTCACACAATCAAATTCAAATATCACAGACACAGAAAATAATATTAAAATATTTTTCAGACTCAGATTTATTATTCCGAAACCACTGTTCCAATTAGGGTCAAAATCGGGTTGCTACAAAGTTAGCAGCTAATGTTCTTGATTTTCAATAGCAAATCCAACAGCAAACTCTTAATTTCCAAAAGAGATGAAGGATTTCTAACAGAAAACTGAGGCGTCCATCAGACCACATCGATCGAGAAATTGACCTCTCAAGGAAAGCTGTCGTCACAAACAGAACCAAACCCTAGACAAAATGCGAATATAGTGACGTTGCGAAGTGGAAAGGTACTAGAACCGATTCCTGACAAGAATCTTGGCTAAAAAATTTCCCAAGAAAAACCCGAGAAAGACGAACAAGTCCAACCGAATCCTCTATTGCCTAAAATTCAACCTCCATTTCCAGCACTATTCAACCAGTGTTGAAGAGGTAAAGAGGACAAGGAAATCCTCAAAACATTTAGGAATGTCAAGATCAACATTCTGTTGTTGGATGCCATCAAGGAAATACCGCGATATGCTAAATTTCTTAAAGAGCTTTGCACCAACAAGCGAGAATTAATAGGTAATGAAAGCATGAATGTTGGTAAGAATGTATCTGCAATGTTACAACAAAAAATGCTAAAAAAATGCAAGGATAGGGGTATGTTTGCAATACCATGCAAAATAGGCCATCTGGGAATTAAAAAGGCTATGTGTGACCTAGGGGCTTCTATAAATGTAATGCCATATTCTATTTATGAATCACTTAACGCGGGTTTTTTTAACAAAAACAAGTGTTATCATTCAATTAGCGGACAGGTCTATTGTGCATCCAGAAGGAGTCCTTAAGGATGTTCTGGTAAAAGTTAACAAGTTTATTTTCCCTGTAGATTTTTATGTGATCAAAATAGATAAGGATAGCACTCCTGGATCTTCAAATCTTCTGCTAGGTCAATCGTTCCTTAGTACAGCTAGTACTAAAATTGACATTCGAAGTGGAACTCTCACGATGGAGTTTGATGGGGAGATCGTAAAGTTTAATGTCTACGACGCCATTAACCATACAAGGGAAATCTTGAGCGTAAATTGTATCGACATAATTGACACTTTATTGGAAGAGAATTTTGAGTCAATTTATGGATATAATTCTGAACTTGATGAATTTGAATTTGAATTTGTTAATGAGTTATTATCTTCAAATACTAAACTGTCACATTCTGTTCTACAGGTACCAGAGTTGGAGTTGAAACCGCTTCCTGAGCATCTGAAATATGCATTTTTAGGGAAGGGTAATACCCTACCAGTTATAGTCTCCAATAGACTCTCCATAGATGAAGAGGAAATTTTGGTTCATGTACTAAAAATTCATAAGGAGGCGATTGGCTAGACCATTGCAAACTTAAAAGGGATAAACCCTTTGACATGCACACACAGGATCTACTTGCAAGAAGACACGAAACTGAGGTGAGAGGCGCAAAGACGGCTAAATACAAATATGATGGAGGTAGTAAAAAAGGAAATAATCAAGCTTCTAGATGATGACGTAATTTACCCTATTTCTGACAGTAGGTGGGTAAGTCCAGTACAAGTCATGCCCAAGAAAACGGGTGCGACAATAAAGAAAAATGTTGAAGGTGACTTGGTACCTTCTACATTGATTATAGAAAGTTTAATTCATACAGTAGAAAAGATCATTTCCCTCTTCCTTTTATAGATCAAATGCTTGAAAGATTAGCCGAAAAAACTCACTTTTGTTATCTTGATGGATACTCAGGTTTCTTTCAAATTCCAGTCACACCGGAGGACCAGGAAAAGATCACTTTTACATGCCTATTTGGTACATTTACGTACAGAAGGATGCCATTTGGTCTTTGCAATGTGTCGGCCATCTTTTAGAGATGCATGATAAGTATATTTTTTGAATATGTGGAAAAAATTATCAAAATTTTTATAGATGATTTTACTGTATATGGGAGTTGTTTTGATAAATGCCTTAAAAATCGAACGATAATTTTGAGTAGGTGCATAGAATTTAATCTTGTCTTGAATTATAAAAGTGTCATTTTATGGTAGACAAGTCTGGGTCATGTTGTTTCATCTAAAGGAATTGAGGTTGATAAGGCTAAAATTGACATTACAAATTCTTTGCCTTATCCCTCCACTGTGAAGGAAATTCTTCTTTCATTGGCCATGTAGGGTTCTACAGGTGCTTCATAAAGAACTTCTTGAAGGTAGCTGAACCACTGTGTGAGTTGTTGCAGAAGGATAAGATATTTGAGTTTGGCCCAAAATGTAAGGAGACATTTGATACACTCACGTAAAAGTTAGTCTTCGCTCCTATATTGCAACCGCCAGATTGGAAATACCCGTTTGAAATTATGCGCGATGCCAGCAAGCACAGTGTAGGAGCCGTGTTAGGGCAAAGGATAGACAAAGAACCACATGTCATATGTTATGCCTCGAAAACTTTAGATGCTGCGCAGAGCAACTACACCACTACGGAAAAAGAACTCTTAGTCATTGTATTTGCTTTAGATAAATTTTGACCTTACTTATTGGGATCTAAAGTAATTATTTTTTCTAATTATGGAACCCTCAGGTACTTGATCGCGAAGAATGAAGCAAAACTAAGGCTCATTAGGTGGATTTTGCTTATCTAAGAATTTGACATCGAGATTCGAGACAAAAGGGAATGCTAGAATTTAATGGTTGACAACATAAGCAGAATAAAAGTACCTTTTGACGACATCCCTATAAAGGAAGAATTCCCTGATGAGAGCCTATTTTCGACTGAAGAATGTCTCTCATGGTATGCAGATATAGTAAACTTTCTAGCCACAGGATCATTACCCACTGAGTTAGCCTATTCCGTGAGGGACAAGCTTAGACGCGACCCTCGATATTACATTTGGGATGACCCATACTTGTGGGAACACTATTCAGACCAGATAATAAGAAGATGTGTTCTAGAAACTGAGGTAACTTCTATCCTTAATTTTTGTCATACTAAAGCTTGCGGAGGTCACTTTGGCCCTAAGTGGACCGTTCATAAGGTGTTAGAATGTGGGCTATATTGACCGTTCATAGGTCACTTTGGCCCTAAGTCTTGCGATAGGTGCCAACATACAGGTAACATCACTAAACAAAATCAAATGCCCTTTTCCCTGATTCATGTATGCAAAATCTTTGATGTATGAGGCATCGATTTCATGGGCCCATTTATTTCTTCATTTAGCAATGTATATATAATTCTTGCAATAGACTATATTTCTAAGTGGATAGAAGCAAAGCCTACTCAAAATGATAATGCCAAAACTACTGTGGAGTTTCTAAAACGAAATATTTTTTTCCAGGTTTGGCATACCTCGAGCCCTAATCAATGATCGTGGCACCCACTTTTGCAATAAGGTTATGGAGGCATTGTTGGCAAAATACAGAGTCCACCACCGTATAGCTATGGCTTACCATCCCCAAACGAACGGTCAAGTTGAGGTATCGAACAGGGAAATCAAGACTATTTTGGAGAAAATAGTTCGTCCTAACTGAAAGGATTAGAGCCTTCGGCTAAATGATGCACTTTGGGCCTAACGAACTACGTATAAAGGACCGATTTGTATGACCCCGTATCGACTTGTTTTTGGTAAAGCTTGCTGCCTTTATGTTGAATTGGAACATAAAGCCTATTTGGTCGTTCGACAATGTAACATGGAGTTAGAACCCACAGGAAAGGCAACGAAATTAGACATCCAAGAGTTAGAAGAAATTTGCAATGATGCCTACGAGAATGCTCGTATTTATAAAGACAAGACAAAGTTGTTTCACGATAAGAGAATAGCTCAGAAGCATTTTTCGGTAGGATAAAAAGTTTTACTTTATAACTCCGTGTTAAAGTTATTCCCAGGTAAGCTTCGATCACGATGGCAAAGACCTTTCATTATTACTGAAGTGTTCATACATGGAGCGATTGAAATAGATAGTGAAGAATCTGGAAAGCGGTTCGTAGTCAATAGCCAGTGGTTGAAGCCATTTTATGAGAATTTTCAAGCCCACACGATTGAGAAAATCCATTTGGAACCACCATAGAACCAATAACGGCGTCGAGCTAACGATGTTAAACAAGCACTTGTTGGGAGGCAACCCAATTTTTATTTATTTTATTTTATTTACTTTATTTATTACTTTATTTTATTTTATTATTTTACAACTTATTTGGATATTAATAAATTTCTCTTCTTTTGCTTAGATAAAACAGAGCAAAAATATGAAGAAAAAGGAAAAAGCTAGAAAAATATAACCAAAAAGCCCTGTTCATGGTATCAAACAACCTCTATTCCAGATACTAGTCTAGCCCAGAATGCCTGCAGCCAAACTACCCTATTCCTGAAGCCAACCACCTTTATCCATGCACCCAAACACTACCTCTCAGTATAAATTAACCCCCCAACCCTAAAATTTTAAAACATTTTTTTCCATTTTCCCACAAAACCACCATAGCCGCCGCTCTTCCCTCTACCATTCTCCCCCACGCCGAACGACCCTACCAATAAAGGCGCCCACACCTCATCAGCCTCAACAACAGCCGTCCAAACCCTCGGCCAAACCTCCGCCATCCTCCGCTCCTCCGTCTTCTGACCCGACTTGAAACCTTTGGCCAGCAACTGAGTGAGCTCATTGATATCATATACGATTGACAGTAAATAACATAGGGAGTTTTTCTAAACTTTTCTCCCTATTTATTTCTTTTCGTCCACATTGAGGACAATGTGCTTTCAGTAAGGGAGGTACTTTTAGCTATTACTGTCATTTTTTGCTATGATTTTGGTTGTTGTTGCTATTACTGTGATTATTTTTGGCTTGTGTTGCTGTTTGAGGCTCCATTTTGTCCATATTTATTTTTTAGGATCTCTTGCCTCTTTTCATGCCAAAGATTTTTATCAATAATTGCCTACTGTTTGACCTACAAACATGATTCTTATTTTATGAGAAAATTATAGATTTTCCATAATTGATGTCATTTCCAGTGATGCCATTTCCAATGTTTTATTCTTATTAGGCTAAAAATAATTGTGATTCATAGAGTTAACTTTATCTTGTTTTTCTTAAAATTGATCAAGTTTAATACAAAGTGGACACTTAATATGTTTGCATGCTAAAATATGTTCATGACTATTAAGGTAATTACTGAAACTTATTTTTGACACTTGATTGTTTTTTTTCTCTAAAGTCCTCATAAAAAAGTTATTATTAAAATGTCATTTAATGTTTCCATGGTTATGAGTGCAGCTTAAAAACGTGACTGATTGAGTAATCGGGGTAGGGTCCTTGGGTTGTCATCCTATTTCGCATCAAAAGGTTGTGTGACGTGTTAGGTAAAACTCTGCTAACCAAAATTAATTTTTAACATGTTGGAACCGGGGTGGGGTGCTTGACTGTTATCTCTCTTCGCGTCAAAACGTTCGATGTGTTCTTAAGAAAAATTATAAAAAATTAAGAGTTTGCTAGGCTGAGTAACCGGGGTGGGGTGCTTGGTTGTTATCTCTCTTCGCATCAAAAGGTTCAGTATATTCCTAAAGCATAAAAAATATAAATAATAAATCAAAATCAAAATAAATAAAAAAGAAAAAAATATAATTTAGGGACTAAAAGAGGAAACAAATAGTTTGTCTTGGTAGGTTTGGTAATTTACCTAATTTTCATTAAATAATTCAAGTCGATTCTAATTTTTGTGTGTATTAATTGGAAAACTTTTTCTGTTTTACTTAAAGCAAGCTTAGGGTTCTCTTTATTTTTCATATGCATTTTTGACTGATTTTTATAAAACTTTGGAGTGGTATTTCTTTTATGGCAGAATCTAACTTTCACAGTAGATAGGAACCATATTTGAGGGCAAGCATGGGCTAAGTAGGGGGAATTTGATAACACTATAGAATAACGTATTTTTATGTATTTATTCTGAGTATGATCCTACTAATTTGAGCTATTTATGCTCTTTTATCTCATAGGGACTAAATTTGAGGCAAAAACAAAATTAAGGGCCAAAAGCGTGAATTTAGAGATAAAATGGGTCAATGTGCGACACAAGGAAAAGTTGGTGCCAAAAGTGCAAGCATGGAGGACACAAGGGTTGAAAT
This sequence comes from Gossypium hirsutum, assembly GCF_007990345.1. Classification (NCBI taxonomy): domain Eukaryota; kingdom Viridiplantae; phylum Streptophyta; class Magnoliopsida; order Malvales; family Malvaceae; genus Gossypium; species Gossypium hirsutum. The sequence continues at coordinate 11,864,428 of NC_053438.1, forward strand.
GCAAAAAGAAGAGATTTTATTATATCAGACTCTATTTTAATTATATTAGGATAATTAATATTAAGATAATTATTAACGATTATTTAATTTTAGGATTCTATTTTATTTATCTTTATTTACCTTCAATTAAATGTATTTATCTGTTGGGAGTTTAATAGGATTAGACGATCTCCCCTAGCAATATAAATAGGGGGTGATGTGATCAAAAGGGATCCATCTTTTTCTGAAAACACTCTCTCCCTAAAAGTCTAGGCTTTTGTTCTTCTCATATTTCCTTTCAATAAAATCTCCATTTTTATTATATTTATTTCTTTTCCACCACAACCATGAGCCACTAAACCCATCTAGCCAACAATTTTCGATATTCCCCAAAAAGGGTTCTTGAGACTTAGAGTCTGTACCTAGCTTCCTCGTTGAGTATTCATCGTTTCTCCGCACTACAAGGCTGAAGCTTCCGTCCATGTCCCTTAAGAAGTAAGCTTTTCAATGTATGCAAAGGTGACCGCTTTGTATGTTTTGGAAAGCTTGCACAGTCGGTTCGTTAGCTTACTGCATCAGAGGCTGGCGAGCCCAAGAGACAAAATGGTGTGGGATTCACCATTGAGAAGTGTTGATCTAGCATAAGATGATCCCACAGAAGTGATTGTTGGCTAGAGTCAAGTTCCACGAAATCGTAAGTCTAAATCCTTGGAGTTGGTGGTCGTAGGCGTCCTCTTCCACTATAACTGTCTTATTCGGTTTGGGAAGGATCATCTAAAAGCCAAGAATTAAACCCAAGGCGGAACTAGACAACTGGAGCCTGGAACCTCCCACAAGAATTTCCTTTCTCTCAACTCTATTTTTAATTTCTCGAATTTTCAATTCAATATTCTTAATTCTGTTTTTATTTTATTTTTCATTTCCAGATCCAAACCTTTAATTCTATTTTTTTTTTTGTTTTTTTCAGGAACGCAGGTTTTCTTGGGCAAGATTTTGTCTGGGATTTCACGGAACAAGATATTGTGCAAATCCAGTCCCTGAGAATTTGACCTTACTTCCCTTTTACTATTCTTTTTCATTATTTATTAGGGATAGGATATTTTTGGTGCTTTCAACGACCGCATCAATTCTAGTAGATTGGTTCACAATGTATGATATGATAGAGCTTTGTATCTCAATCCCATAGATGCTATAGCATCAAGGCACAATCGAAACTTGTCAATCTTTGATCCTATTTGTGGAGTCTAAAAACTCCATTGGCAATATACAAAATAAATTATTTTATTTTTTTACTATTTTACTATACCCCTAGAGAACACTTGTCAATCTCTTGACGTTGCTTATGGAGACTAAAAACTTTATTGGTAATGTACCAAATAATATTCCAAATAAAAAAGCATTAACTTGATAGTGTAATTTTTTTATTCCACAAGCATTCTTAAAAAATTAACATTTTTTTAATTTTTATTTGTTTAATATTTCACTATACTCCTACAGGACATTTGTCCACCCCTGATCATGCTTATAAAGTCTAAAAATTCTATTAATTGTGTCTTGTTATAAAATAAAGAAAGATGGAGAGAATAAAGAACAAAGAAAATATGAAAGCAATAGAGAATGTACTTTATTGATCAATTGGGATGATTACAATGCTTCATGAGAGTATCTATTTATAGACATAAGAAGTATAAAAGAAGTAGAGATCTAATTCTAATAACTATTAGAACTTAAAGTACATTAAAACTTTATCTTGATCATGATGGACATCCACTTAATAAAATATTCATAACACTCCCCCTTGGATATCCATTGGTAGATAATGTACCTCGTTAAAACCTTATTAAGAAAAACCCTATGGAATAAAAACCTAATGAAGGAAAAAGAGTACGCGATCTATAATACGCATAATATGCTGCCTTATTAAAAACCATACCAAGAAAACCCAATTAGACAAAACCTCTGTTAAGGGAAAAAGAGTACAACGTGTATTTACTCGCCCTCATGAAAACATCACATACTTTCTGATATTCTACGTATTCAATCTTGAATACTATTTTTTCAAATGACTATTTGAATGTATCGCTAATCATTTATATCACCATTCTTTTAAAAGTCATGAGTGAGAGAAATTTGGGGAAATATATTTTGATCTCTTCAGGAGATTCAACAATAATCATAACAAAATTTAACCATTTCTTTTATAAAAACACAAATAGGTATTTTGGATCATTTTATAATCCTCCTTCAACTACTATTCACTAAGTCAAATTTACCACATAAATTCAAATTATTTCAATTCATATAAATGAACAATTTCTTGAGAATTTCAATATGCTTCTAGTATCCTAAATCCTTAAAAGATTTTATTATAAACTTTACTATATAGTGATTCATAAAAGGTTGTAACAATAACCATTAGATGCAAGTTAAATATTTTAAGAATTTTCAATTTAATAATATATCTAAATATTATTTCATCCACCATAAAGTAATATTATATCTTTTCATAATCAATGCTAGGACTTAGTGAAAAACTTCATATTTTTATTCCCTTTTTTGTATAACTACTTCAATTGAACCCTTACTGGCTTTATACCTTTAGATATTTGGACTATTGGTCCAAAAAATCCAAAAATTTAATTGTACTTGAGTTACGTCTTTCTATTTTGATGAATTTATTCCATATTTATATTTCTCAATAGATTTATATTTAATTGTACTTATCGAGATCTCTTATTTTCATTATTTTAAAATTCAGTTTCAAATACCTGAATTTCTAGAGCACCCGCCTCCACTATATGACCATTTAGAAGAATTTTCATTTTTGGAATTGACCAATCTATTATTTATTCTAACTGACTCTCCTACTGGGACTTTGATTCAAATTAAAATACTAGATGGTATATAACACTTGGTTATTCTCATTAAGTTTGTAAATAATAACACTTGGTTATTCTCATTAAGTTTGTAAATACATCTATAATTAACTTGTAATGAGCTATCCTTATTGATTTTCTGGTTCAAATTACTCTCCCCCTAACTCATTACAAGTTATTATTTCTCTCCCCCTAATGTCTGGAAAAGTATCAAATCAAAATTGTAATAAAAAATCATGTCATAATTGAATCTCGAATACATTCAAAACATCTAATAATATAAAGAAACTTGTAATTAATATATATTCTCATCTTTCTTTGAGGATTCACTCATCTCTGTGCGTTGTGGTGGAGCAATTGGAACATATACGCACATACAGAAATACAAAGATGAGAAATATTTAGTTCTTGATCAAAAACCAATTATAATGGGGAGTATTTATAACTTATTGGCTTGATGCGTACAACACATAAATCAACATAATCTCATGTTGAAATAGAAAGTTTAATTCTCATAAGTAATGATTTAGACCTTAATCAATAGAATTTAATCAATAATTTCTCTAAACCATTATGCACAAACTTTTACAAAAAAATTTCAAACTCATGATCAGAAATTAATTATTTAAATGAGCAATCTTGCGAACAGGTTGCAAATTGATAACACATATGTGATTATTTTGTAGATGCCTGCCGAAATCATATCATATTAAAATCATCTACATGGTGGATGAATGAACCCGTATTCATTAAATCTCAACTTTAGCTAGTGAGTTTCTAAGAATCAATTTTCATTGAGAACAAGCAAAAATTATATTTTTTTTAAATTAAAGAATCTTCTGGTTCTTTAATGGATGTCCATATGAATTCTCAATTAATTTTCGCATCATATATGATCTAGGATGGTCTAACTGATCATGCCAAGTAGTAAATGCATTTGTATCAGTAAACTTCTGGTTTACTTTAACATGTGTTTCAATTGTACTAAATTGTAACAAATTAATAATTTCAATTGTACTAAATTGTAATAAACTAATAATTTTACTATCATTCCTTTTACTTTATATCCTCATGAAAATGCTATTGTGACATTTACTACTAAAAATGTCTAAATCAATGTGAATATTATAATGTCACTAAATCAACAAAATAAAATAATTTCCAAATAATTATATGCAACATTCGCTTCAAGGAATATAGTAAAATCTTCAAATGTAGGGAATTTACTACATCCACGTTAAAGATTATGTCTTTCAAATTTATTATACATTGCTACATTCTCTTTAGGGAATGGTTAGGTTTCATGTTTAAAAACTTTTTTTCAATCATAAGTAATTTTTTTTCAAGATATTGCTACTGTAAGAGCACATTTGGATCATGAAAAGTTGAATAAGTTCTCTCTTGCAAGGTTCTCAGCAGTAATATTTTTCCACGTAATTTTAGTTGAGAACTTATTTTGAATACTGTAAAGTTATACTCACAATTTTAAAATTTTGCAACTTCAAGTGCATCCAACCATAACGAGCTTTAGATAGAATTACCATATTCTACTACTCACATTTTTCTTTTAAATTATTCCAGAATTGATTTAGATCTTTCACAGTCAAATATTTTTCTTCCAACCCCTTAATGGGGATGATGACAAAAGAAGATCACAAAGATTATAAAATAAATATAAATTAATAACTCAATCCTCTCTTTTTTATCCTTTCAAAATAGACATCTGATACCAATTATAGGGTATAAAGGGAAATGCGAAAGTCTATTGATTTATTTATTATAAAGAAAATTTTTACAATGAGAGAATGGTAAAAGAAAAAGAAAGATTTCTAAACTATATTTCAATGCCTTCTTTAGGCTTCCTCTTTCTCTATTTATAATTGAATTCTAAAACTCTATTTAATTTTCTTTGAATCTCACACAGTTTTTTGATAAGGATCCTGTCTCATCATGAACATGGTTTCTTCCACGTTGCATTGTCTTGTCAAGTCATTGATTTAATGGTTGCTTCCACTTCATTGTCTTGTCACATTATTGATTTAATGTTTGTTTCCACATTGCAATCTCTTTTGTTTGCATCTGGATGCCTTCTTTTTCAAGTTGTTTCTTGAGTACTTTCTTTCCACTTGTCTGCATGTTTTCACTTTATCCCTATTGGATATTATCTAGATTCATTTCTTGTATGTCATCTAGATGTAATGAATGTAATTAAAGTTTTGGTGATGAATTCCAAGTCTCCCACATGCTTTTGATTTCTTCTATAATATGATATAGAAAATCTTCAATCTCTATTTTGACTATCTTTTTTAATAATCTTATAGATTCTTCATCTCTATTCTTCTAGATGTTTCTAGTGTCATATGCCAATATTCTTCTTCCATCACTCCAAATTTTATAAATTTCTTGCTGAAGCAAATAAATTTCTTGAGAGGTTTATTTACAAAGTTGGTTAACAAGACTATTACATATTGCGATAGTCAATGTGTCATACATCTCACCAAAGATCAGATGCATCACAATAGAACAAAGCATATAGAAATTTGTATCATTTTGTTCAGGAAGTAGTTGCTCAAGGAGATGTTTAGATTTACAAAATCAATAGAGAAAACAACCCAGTTGATATGATGATAAAAATTCTTCCAATTTTCAAGTTATAAAATGCTTGAACTTGGTAAGCATCTGACAAAGATCAAGTTAGGCCCATAACAGGGTTCAAAAAAGAAAGCTTTTTCAAAAATATGAGTCAAGGTGGAGATTTGTGGGGTTTACCTCGCATTTCGTCCGAAACAGAGTCTATGTCGTGATAAGGAATAGCCAATGTCCTACCGAAGCAACAAATGATGTCCCGATGAGAAGAACCCGTCGTCTCGAAGATGCGACATGTAACGTCCTGATAAACCAATAGCAACATCACGACATGGCGACGTGTTCCCTACTAAATCGGATTTCTTTTCCTAATTAAACTCTGATATCTTTTCTAGTCAAACTCTAATAACTCTAGGGATATTCTAATCAAGTTGGCCACAAATTTTAACCTATAAATAGGGCTTTTAAAACACTAGAGAGATTGATTCAACAACAAAAGTAAGAGAGAGTTTTTGTGGGAATTTTTGGAGAACTTTGTATTTTTTTGGTTCAGGCTTTTTCTTTTCTCCATCTTGTACTGCTCTTCAGTAATTTGCCTGTTTAGTGAAGTGTTCTTTGCCCATGGTGTTTAATCCTCTTCGATGGGGGTTTTCCACGTAAATATTTGTGTGTAATTTTCTCATTTTTTGGTCTTGTTCATTGCACAATGTAGGTTTAACCCAACATGAATCTTGATTATGACATGGTGGAAGAAGTGCTGGGAATTGATTTGAGAGTTTTACATATGTATTGAAATATTGTCAAGTTTAAATTGCAGGTGGGTTTGAATGAAACTAGAGGAGGTGCTATCGAAATTTTTGTTAAAAATAAAAATTCTATATTCTTAAATTGATTAAAAAGAATTAAGTTTGAGTTTCTTCAACAACGGATTGTGACATTCTATATTTGAATCTACCAACTAGATCGATTGTAGGGTGTCACAAAAGTAAAAACTTTTGAAGATATTGAAGATGCACTTTAGTCAAAAGTAACTATAAAAAAATTTGAAAAAGAAAAGAAACATCAAAACGAAGAGGGGGCAAGCTCATTGAATTATTAGCAAATTGAGATGATCAAGTAAATAATCAATGAACTGATAAATCTTGAAACCAGGGATAGTACTGGGGTAAATAATTAATATATAACAATATTTAATTAATTTATAATAAGGTTTTGTTTGTAAAAAAATCATATACATTATTTAAATTACAACTCATCAAAATTACATTTATAATTAATTTAATAATTTTAAATGTAAATAGTTTATTTTTATTATTTATTATGAAATTATATTTTTCTATAATTAAACCTTTTTTAAACATTTTTATTTACAATTAATTATTTTAGTTAGTCAATAAATTATGAACGAATCTTATATATTATAAATGTAACACCCTTAGCTCGACCTGATCGCCGGGTCCAAGCTTCGAAATGCTACAGCCATTGCAGGAACAACAACGAATAGTTAACATCCATATTAAAACATAAATCATACAGTCATAATCATTTCAAAACATAATCACTTTATAAGATCTTTCTCAAGTCTTATACTAGCATACTTATGCTTTAAAGTTAACCTGGAATCAAATTAGGACCAAAATTTAACATTGTCAAAATTCCAACGTGACATTGCAATGTGAGGGGGTTCCTCATTGCAACCTAACATAATAACTTGGGCCTCGTTGTGGCGATAAGGTTCATCATCACGCTGTGCCTAAAACCCAAGTCTCATCGCGATGGCCTATGCCCACGTCGCGACGTGGACTCTTTTCTTGGCACAAAATAGGCCTTTTGGTGCTTAATCCGAATCAACTACACCATTAAGACATTTAGTGCATTATTGCACCTTTGTACCTGCACAAAACCAACCAAAATACATACCAATACATCCATTTAACCATTTCACACAATCAAACAATACCTCAATTTGGCAACAAAACATATTCAACAACTTGTTTAAAACACAAATTAGCATTCATGCCCTCAAGCCATTCAAAACAACATTCAATCATGCCATTTCCATGTTAAACTCATACTTTTTGTACATTCAAATAAACCATTCAAACCCTATACATATGGTCCAAACACATGACCAAAATCATGCCTTGATATAAGTGTAAGCATTAACATCTCATGATTTATATACTATCCCAAATTCAAATGAAACATATAGTTTCAATCTAACACACTTATAGCACCCATGTACATTCTTACAATACTGAGTTACAAAATGAACAAAAGGCTACCGAGTTGATAGAGGGATGGTGTGAGCTTTGTGAAGTCCAATCAATAAGTTCCGCAAACCAACTATCTACAGAGAAAGAAAAACAACTAGATAAACCTTTCTAATGCTTAGTAAGTTCGAAGGTAAGAAAATGGTAAACTTATCTCGATTTATAAAATAACATATCAAACTAAATAATTTGGTAAAGATGACCTAACATAACAAATCACAATAATAAGGTCAGCTTAAATACCAAAATCCATCACATATGTACCATTTTATAATATATATATATATCAATACCTAGCATTTGAGTGATTATACAAGAATACTAAAACTTAATATTCAATTCATACAGTAATACACGTTTGATTGTCAATTAGATTTCAAATCATTTATATTTCCCATTACTTATTTCCCATATTACTTGATGAAACTCAATAAACAAGCTCAAATACATAGGTACAAATCACATCGGAGGCTCATTTGAGCTAAACATATAATCGTGTCAGGTTACCAGTTCGGGCTAAATCTTTATATCGACATATCAGAGAGCTTGGCCAGAGCTATATATATCGATACGGGATTCAAGTGGAATAAGCGGATCAGGATTGAATTCAAGTTGTTTAACTCAAGAAGGAAAGATTTGGATATAGTCTGAAAATAAAAAATAAACATATTTAGTAATAAAGAAATCGAAAATAGTAAAGAAGAAATTTGAGAATAAAAAAAATAAAAAGCATAAATAAATAAGAAATAGAAATTAAAAAAAGAACAAAGTGGAAGATGGACGAGTAAACCGATGGATATGATGGATAGAAGGATAAACGTCCAATTAAACCCTTTGAGATATAAATCCCAATAAACTCAATTAATGGCTCTAATCAACCCTCTAAGAATTAATCCTTGAAGAATGAATTGAAGGATGAAGAATGAATTCCCACGACTTCTTCAAGAAAATCAAGAATAAAACTACTTCTAAAAATCACAAGAAAGAAATCTTGCATAAAAAAATCTCAGAGTTGAAATCTTTATTAATGAAAACAATTGTCTCCTTAATAAAAAATGAAGAAGCCTTTATATAAGCTAGCTAAGTACATCCAAATAAAACTCTAAAGTATACTGAAACTCTAATTAATCTAAAGAAAAAGTAGTATTAAACAAAACTTTCTTATTAACATAAAACTCCTAAATAACTTAAAATACTTAATAGTTATAAAAAAATTGTAATAATCAAATAATAAGAGATGATAAATACAATATTGGACTCATATATAATAAAAATTAAGCCAAAAATCCGAACCAAATATGATTTAAACTTGAGTTAAAAGCACAAAACTCATAATTCCCGTCATAATCCTGTCCAAAATTCTAGTCCTGCAGTCTTCACTAAAATGGACATAATTTGAGCTCCCAGACTCGAAATCGAGTGATTCAAAGTGTGTTTTGAAGCTAAGAGATAGAACTTCAAACGCCATGAAATCTCAACCTGAAAATGCCTAGATCCCATTCAAAAAGTCGATGCAAGTATGCTAATTTCCAAAACTTAAAAATTGACAGTTTGGGTGAATGGAATTTAATAAATTTCTCCCCATCCGTGCATGTATCACATATACATATCAGGTTATTCGTTTGAGCTAAACCTTTAAAACAAAATCAGGTTACCAATCCAAGCTAAACTTGTGTCACATGTATCTTCAAGTCCGCAACAAATGTTGGATTCTTGAAATTATCTGAAATCAACCTGTAACCATGTGTATGATACATTTACAAAGTTTCATCAATGTAATTTGCATCATGCAAGTTCATATTTATTCTTTTTTTTTCAATTTAGTCCAAATGTCACACTTTAGTACTAAATTACAAATAATTCAAAGTTTAATAAAACATACATGTATTCACAATATTGCATACATAAGGGTCTAAACATAATTGCACCATATGAACTTACTTGGAAAAATGACAGTAAACACAATATCGAGGACTATTCTGTAATTTTCTCTTTCCCACAACTATCCTCCGACTGGTTGAAATCTCGATCTATATCATAATTTAATTCAAATATCAATTCCAAACTTCATTTAACAACCTACTATAACTATGTATCAATTCAATTTCATCTATCCATGTTTTTTATTTTATTTAGTTTAGTCCCTAAAATTAGAATTGTCATAACTTTCAAATTAGAGCCTCGATTTTGAAACTCAATCTCGATTTCATCTTTCTATAGTCCTATAATATCTATATTTACAAAAAAAAAATTCATGTTAATTTCAAAATATTCACCCTTTAGTCCTTATGTTCAAAACTAACAATTTTCACGTTACAAACTAGTCTTTTATTTCATATCTAAGCTTAGAATCTAACAATTTAACACCAAAAGTTTCAAGATTCAACAATAGAAACTTTTAAAAACTTTACATTTTTGCAAATTGGTACACAGGTAGCTCCCAAAACCTCAAAAACATAAAAACTACAATAAAATGACTAAATTAAGCTTACCAATCAAGGATCGAAAGTCTTTTAAAGCCAAACCCTATCTCGCTCGTTTTCATGAGAAAGAAGATGATGAATGAAGAATAATAAAAATTTTAGCTTTTGTTTAATTAATTTAATATATAACATAATTTAATTAAAAATTTTAACATATATTCACTTAAAAGAAAACATCAACCATCCACCACTATTTAAAAATGGCCTAATTGTCACTTTCAACCGTGGTTCAATATTATGTAGCCTTTTTATTAATAAAAATCAATAGTGATTAATTTTTACCGCTTTATAATTTAGTATTTGTACTTAATTAGTCACCAAATCGGTGAAATTACCTATCCAAAATTCAATTCACCTATACAATAACTCCATAAATATTTAATAAAAATATTTAAGGGTTCGATTTACAGAAATGAGGTCCCAATACCTCATTTTTCAACACCACTGATTTAAGGGTTGAAACACTTGTACTTTAACTAACTATTCAATTAACAAATTTTTCAAACCAAAATTTAATATAATATTATAATCTTGATCATCAGAGAACGGGGTTCTAAAACCACCATTTCCAGCACCACTAAAAAATAGATTCCTACAATAAACAGCAATTAAATTATTATTTTTGTATGTATAGTTATTATTATGTCAAATTTTTATTTTAAACCTATGGTCAATTAATTATTTAGATTTAAAATATCCTTCAAATGATAGCATTTTTTACTTTGGCATAATGATAAAAATTAACCCCTAAAAGTTACTGCTTTTGTCACTTTTGTTTTTATTCTTTTTCTTTTTTGGATCACTTTGGCCCGTAGCGTTCAAATTTTAGTCAAACTGCATTTCTTTAGGTGAAAAAATTAGTTGAACTATTAAAATTTTAATGGCATCAACATGACAATTTGCATGTTCTTCATAAAAATTTAAAAAATTATTAAAATTATTAAAATTTTGATAAAATTTAAAAAATTCAATAATTTATACTCTAAAAAGAAGTACAAGTAAACTATTATGTAGGGTACAACATTAGTATCATTAAAATTTTGATAGTTCAACCAGTTTTCCATCCACAAAAAATAATTTGACTAAAGATTGAAGGTTGATGACCAAGGTGATCCAAAAAAATAACGTTAAAGTAACAAAATGGATACACATTAGGGGTTAAATTTATCATTATGCCTTAAACTTTTTAAAATAAAGATAAAATTATTTTAGTATGTAGTGATTTAAAATTTTATAAATTATATGAATTCTTTTATGTGTTTTACCATAAAATTATTTTATATTATTAAATATTGCTAATAATAAATATATTATATAATATACACAGTAATATCTTTCACCTGCAACATACGTGAGTTAAAACTACTTCCAATTTTCGCAAAAATGAGACATGTCCAAAGCAATTCAATTATTTAATCATTTGAAACTTGAGTCTTCACCCACTTTGAGACATTTTGAGGAAACAAATTAGTTATAGAAATAATTATAAAATGCATAAATAAAATAAAACAATATGTCAAGAAATAAATTGAAACAACGCATATAGATTAAGCTCCATCTATTGTAATTTAACACTATATTACTCTCGAAACTAGGAAATTTAGAAGCAAACTATTTAAAATCATACACCATCGAGCTGCTTTAGGTTCAAATGATAATCTGATTACATGCTTAGCGAGCACCTTCTTCAAGTTCAAATGTGATTTTGTTATTTATGCTATCATACCCCATCCCTATCCAGCTGCTTGTTACACCATCATCGTAAGTGCTGGGAAACTTACCAAGCAAGTATTCGGATTCTTCGCTTACTAAATTACTTTTACTCCAAGGATGTTTAGCCATTGCTTGCAGTCCTGCTAATTCATGGGCAACTTCCTTCATTGTTGGCCTTTCCTCTCCCTTCACTCTCACACATCTCCTAGCTAAAGTTGCTACTTCCATAAGCTGCTCAACATTTTCATCATTAAGCACTCGAGGATCGAGAATGTCGAGCAAACGGTCTTCTTTCATCAAAGAAGTGAAGTACATTGGCAAAACTCGATTTTCCGGTCTTTTGAAACATACCACTTTTTGTCCTGTTAAGAACTCCATAAGCACAACCCCGAAGCTGTAGACATCACTTTTTTCAGTAAGAAGGCTTGAAAGCATGTATTCAGGATCCAAGTAACCGAAAGTTCCTTGCACAATTGTAGTTATTTGTGCTTGGTCAGATGGGATCAATCTGGAAGCCCCAAAATCAGAAACTTTTGCGGTGTAATTGTCATCTAACAGTATGTTCGCCAACTTGTTGTCTCGGTGAATGATTGGAATGGAAGCTGCAGAGTGCAAATAAGAAAGGGCTTCTGCTGTTTCAGTGGCTATTCTCAAACAGGTCTCCCATGAAAGATAAGAGGTAGCATCATCATTATGCAAATGGTGAAAATGGGTTCTGTTGGTGATATATTCATAAACTAACAGCGGAACTTGGGTCTCCAAACAACATCCTAGGAGTTCGACAACATTCCTATGGTTGATTTGGTAGAGCACCATTATTTCATTGATGAATTGTTCAACTTGGCTAGGATCTCCAATTATTGACTTTTTGATGGCAACTATTTGATTATCAGCCAATGTTCCCTTGTACACTGTCCCTTGCCCTCCCTGTCCTAAAATTCTGCATTCATTGTAATTGTTTGTTGCCTTCTCGAGTTCCTCAGTTGTAAATACTTTAACATCTTCACGGTACCCTTGTTTTGAAAGTTGTTCCCGCAACAAAATGCCACCATTTTGCTAAAAGTAAGGTTCATTTAATTTTCACCAAATTAAAGTTCATGTATACAATTGTACATGAAACCAAAGTTCATGTATAATTTTAAGATTTATCTCTTTTTGATTTTAATGATTTATATTTCTCATCAGCTCACTGGAGTTGACAACTATAATATTTGCAGTCGTGCGATGCGAATTGCGTTGATTGCCAAAAATAAATTGGGTTTCATTAATGGTACTTGTTCCAAAGATTTATTGGCAGAAGATTTGTACTCATAGTGGGAGCGATGCAAAGCTATCGTGTTATCTTGGATATTGTACACGGTAAGCAAAGAGCTCTCTACAGGTATCGTTTTTGCTTCAAGTGCAACAGCAGTTTGGCAGGATCTTAGCAAGCGATTTAACAAGACTAATGGTTCAAGAGTCTACTTCTTGCATTGAGAAATTTCTTCTCATCTTCAAGGAATTTCTTTGATTTCTGTTGCGCGGAAGCGTGTGAAAGAGTAAAATTATTGTACTGAAAAACCACACTAAGTTCAATTCCCAGGAAAGAGAGGTAGATCACGAAGATCACTTAAATACCAAGTCTTTCCTAGCCAGAATATCCCTCTATCGTAATTTAATAGCACAATAAATCACTACAATCACATTCACAAAATATGCAAAACAAATAATAAAGAACACCAGAATTTTAACGAGGTTCAGCAAATTTTGCCTACGTCCTCGTGCACTACCAAATATATTTCACTCCAAAAATTACAAGTGAAATTTACAAATAGAGAGAGAGAATAATGCCTTAAGTAGAGAATGGGCAATTATGGGATGAAGAAAGTAAGAAATGGTTAGGCCTATTTATAGTTGAGGTTCAAGGATCAACTTGCAATGTCCCTATACAATTAGGGACCAAAATTGCAATTATCCCATGCCAACTTTTAACCCAACTTGCCAACCAATTTTACTTTCTACTTTCGGTGCCCACCCTTTTTGACTTTTCAAACAATGGGTGGGTTCCAATAATCTCCACCTTGAAGATTTGATTAGGATAATCTTCTCTTCACACAATTCTTTCTGCCTTTGACAACAATACTTGATAGTGCCTTCTTCAACTGTTAAACTTGCAGGATATTAATCAAGTTCAAACAATGTTCGAACTTGGTTGATGTTACCATCTTGGTCATCATATCTGCGGGATTATCTGCAGTCTTGATCTTCTGAAGACAAATTTTCCCCTCTTCAATAATTTCCCGCACAAAATGGAATCGTACGTCGATATGTTTTGTACGTGCATGATAGACTTGATTCTTTGCTAAATGAATAGCACTTTGACTATCACAACACACGTTAATATGCTCCTGAACCAACCCCAAGGTTTTAGCCATACCTTGTAACCAAATAGCCTCCTTTACAGCCTCTGTTACAGCCATGTACTCGGCTTCTGTGGTTGACAATGCAACTGTAGACTGTAGTGTAGACTTCTAACTTATTGGTCCTCCAGCAAGTGTAAACACATAACCGGTGGTTGATCTTCGTTTGTCCAAATCACCGGCATAGTCAGAATCAACGTACCCAATAACACCTTTACCAAGTGTATTATCCTGCTTGAATAGTAATCCAACATCCACGGTCTTCTGAATATACCGTAGAATTCATTTCACAACTTGCCAATGTCCTTTTCCAGGATTATGCATATACCTGCTCACTATACTAACTGCCTGTGAAATGTCGGGTCTTGTACACACCATTGCATACATCAAGCTACCCACTGCATTAGAATACGGAACTTGCAACATGTATTCTCGTTCCGTATTCGTCGAAGGAGATAGTTGTACAGAAAGCTTGAAATGAGAAGCCAACGGGGTACTTACAGGTTTTGTCTGCTCGTTCATGCCAAACTGCTGTAGTACCTTTTTCAAATACTGCTTCTGAGGCAAGCTAACTCTATCATGAGCTCTATCTCTCCATATTTCCATGCCGAGAATCTTTTTAGCTTCTCCTAGATCTTTCATCTCAAACTCGAGATTGAGTTGAATCTTCAATCTTTCAATCTCAACTTTGCTCTTAGATGCTATTAGCATATCATCAACATATAAGAGCAAGTATATGAAAGTTCCTTCTTGTAGCTTCTGAAAATACACGCAATGATCAAATTTACTTCTTGTGTACCTTTGCCCTTTCATGAACTGATCAAATCGCTTGTACCACTGCCTCGGAGATTGCTTCAATCCATAAAGCGACTTTGTCAGTTTGCAAACCCAATTTTCTTTTCCAGCAACCTTGAATCCATCTGGCTGAGTCATATAGATTTCCTCTTCCAAATCACCGTGTAAAAACGCGGTCTTCACATCAAGCTGAACTAGTTCAAGATCATATTGCGAAACCAAGGCTAGCAAAATCCGAATAGACGAATGCTTCACAACTGGAGAAAACACTTCATTGTAGTCTATTCCTTCTTTCTGAGCGTAACCCTTTGCTACTAATCTAGCCTTGTATCGAATTTCATTTTTATCAGGAAATCCTTCCTTCTTTGCATATACCCATTTGCATCCAATTGCCTTCTTTCCCTTGGGTAGTGTCACCAACTCCCAGGTCTTATTTTTATGAAGAGACTGCATTTCTTCATTCATTGCTTGCTTCCACTTTACACCATCAGGGTTACTTATTACTTCTGTGTAAGTAGAAGGAACATCATC
Organism: Gossypium hirsutum; assembly: GCF_007990345.1. Taxonomy (NCBI): domain Eukaryota; kingdom Viridiplantae; phylum Streptophyta; class Magnoliopsida; order Malvales; family Malvaceae; genus Gossypium; species Gossypium hirsutum. Next base: position 11,880,063 of record NC_053438.1, read on the forward strand.
ATCTGTAATTGGAAGTGCATAGGCCACTATATCATCAAAGCGAGCAGGCTTACGAATCTCTCTTCTTGGCCTTCTATATGCAATTGAATCTTGTTGCTGTAGAGATTCTTGGGTAGGAACCTCTTCATCATTTGTCCCTTCAATATTAGCTGGATCATCGTTAACCTTTTCAAGCTCCACCTGCTGCAAAGTACTACTGGTTTTGTCATCCTTTTGTGAATCCTTGTACTTCAACATGGTTGATTCATCAAAAGTCACATCTCTACTGAAAACAATCTTCCTTGTATCAGGACACCAGAGACGATATCCTTTTACTCCATCAGTTATACCCAAGAATAATGCTTTCTTTGCTCTTGGGTCTAACTTAGATTCTTTTACATGATAATATGCAGTGGAACCAAATACATGTAAAGAATCATAATCAGTAGCAGATTTACCAGTCCACATCTCCATAGGAGTTTTTCCATTTATTGCAGCTGATGGCAAACGGTTAATTAGATGGCACGCATATGTAACTGCCTCAGCCCAAAATTCTTTGCCCAATCCAACATTGGACAACATACATCGAACTTTCTCCAGTATAGTTCAATTCATTCGCTCTGCCACCCCATTTTGTTGTGGTGTATCCCGAACAGTGAAGTGTCGCACAATGCCCTCATCTTGGCATACTTGTAGAAATGGATCGTTTTTGTACTCAGTACCATTATCTGATCGAAGTCGTTTGACCTTTCGACCAGTCTGAGTCTCCACCATCTTCTTCCATTTCAGAAATGCATCCAAAACTTCACTTTTTCTTTTCATTAGATACACCCATACTTTTCTTGAATAATCATCAACAAAAGTAACAAAATAGTGTATACCTCCCAAAGAAGCTACTTTGGTAGGTCCCCACACATCACTATGAACGTAGTCTAGAATTCCTTTCGTATTGTGAATTGCTGGACCAAATTTTACCCTCTTCTGCTTGCCCAGAACACAATGTTCACAGAATTCCATTTTGCAAGAATTTGCACCTTTCAATAAGCCTTGCTTCACCAATGTCTGCAAAGCTTTTTCACCAGCATGTCCCAATCGCATATGCCATAATCTGGTAGCCTCTGAATCTACATCTTTTGTAGAAACTGTTGATGTTGATCCAATAACTGTACTTCCATTTAAAAAATACAAGTTATTTCTTCTTGTGCCTTTCATCACCTTCAGTTGCCCAGCTACTACTTTTAGTAATCCATCTCTCAAAGTGATTGTGAGCCCTTTAGATTCTAGGGCACCTAATGAGATGAGATTTTTCTTCAGGCTAGGTACGTAGCGAACATCTGTCAAGACTTGGATTGAGCCGTCGTGATTCTTCAATTGGACTGTACCCACTCCCATTGTCTTACAAGCACTATCATTGCCCATAAGAACAAATCCACCTTCTAGCTCTTTAAGACTAGAAAACCAGTCCTTATTAGGACACATATGGTAAGTACATCCTGAATCCAAAATCCACTCATCCGTTTGACATGCCATTGCCATGCCAACCAAGCTAAAGTCTGACTCCTCATCATGCTCCGCTACACATGCATTAGAAATAGCCTTGCCCTTTTGTAGCTTAGGACAATTCTTTTTCCAATGCCCTTTTTCACGGCAAAAGGCACATTCATCTTTGGCGGGTCTCCCTTTGGACTTTCCCCTTCTACCAGATTTGCTGCTGTGTGAACGACCTCTTACTGTTAAGACTTCTGCGGTTGTATCTCTGTGATCTCTTTTATCTTTCTTTCGAGTCTCAGATCTATACAACGCACTACAGACTGCATCAAATGTGATCGTGTCCTTCCCATGAAGCAATGTGGTGGTAAGATGATCATATTCATCAGGAAGGGAATTCAACAACAATAATGCCTTGTCTTTATCTTCAAATTTCTCATCCAAATTTAGCAAGTCTGCTAAAATTTTATTGAATGAGTTCACATGGTCATTCATCGACATACCGGGTGCATACGTGAATCGATAAAGTTTCTTTTTCATATAAAGCCTATTTTCAAGACTTTTCGTTAGGAACTTTTCTTCCAGTGTATCCCATAACTTCTTCGCTGATGTCTCCCTCATGACAGAGTACTTCTGCTCTTTGGCCAAACATAGGCGGTTTGTACCACACGCCTGTCTATTGATCTTGGCCCACTCCTTGTCATCCATCTTGTCAGGTTTTTCTTCAAGGGCTATATCTAGCTCTTGCTGACATAAGACATCCAGGATCTCACATTGCCACATACCAAAATTATTGGTACCGTCAAATTTCTCTACTTCAAATTTTGCATTTGTCACAGTAGTCCTTGCTGATGACGATGCTGCTGCCATTTTTCTCCTCAATCCCAACTACTGTATACGTGAACAGTACCGTATACGTGAATAGTGCCGTATATGTGAATAGTATCGTATACGTGAATAGTGTCGTATATGTGAATAGTACCGTAAACGGTCGTATTCCCCAAGTACGAACCTGGCTCTGGTACCAATTATTGCGCGGAAACGTGTGAAAGAGTAAAATTATTGTACTGAAAAATCACACTAAGTTCAATTCCCAGGAAAGAGAGGTAGATCACGAAGATCACTTAAATACCAAGTCTTTCCTAGCCAGAATATCCCTCTATCGTAATTTAATAGCACAATAAATCACTACAATCACATTCACAAAATATGCAAAACAAATAATAAAGAACACCAGAATTTTAACGAGGTTCAGCAAATTTTGCCTACGTCCTCGTGCACTACCAAATATATTTCACTCCAAAAATTACAAGTGAAATTTACAAATAGAGAGAGAGAATAATGCCTTAAGTAGAGAATGGCAATTATGGGATGAATAAAGTAAGAAATGGTTAGGCCTATTTATAGTTGAGGTTCAAGGATCAACTTGCAATGTCCCTATACAATTAGGGACCAAAATTGCAATTATCCCATGCCAACTTTTAACCCAACTTGCCAACCAATTTTACTTTCTACTTTCGGTGCCCACCCTTTTTGACTTTTCAAACAATGGGTGGGTTCCAATAATTTCAACCTATTTCACAAAGCTTAGGTTGTGATGGGAAGAGTATGATTCCCTAGTTCTCGTTTCTTCTTGTGGTTGTGTGCAAACTAAACAGGTTATTGATCACATTGCGCAGCAGCGTTTGTTTCAATTTTTGATGGGTTCAAATGAAACTGATAGTGTTGTTTGGAGTCAAATTTTATTGATGAGCCCCTTGCCTATGGTCAATCAAACATATTCCATGCTCGTGCAAGAAGAGTCACAAAGGCAGCATGTATCAGGTCTAGTTGTTACTGATCCTACCTCTTTATATTCAGCAAATGTCAATTCATACATAAATCGATTTAATGGTGTGTGTGGTCATTGTAAAGTTTAGGGCCATAAAAGAGAAAATTGTTATAGACTAATTGGATATCCACTTGATTTCAAGTTCACTAATAAGCGTTTTATGTCCGGGGCTGGTGCAAACAACGTGGTAGCAAACGAAGGGATAGTGGTTGATAGCAGTGTGCCCAACAGCAACATTCGAAGCTCTCTTGGTGTGTTTCAATCTCTTGGGTTCACACAGGAACAATATTAGAAAATATTAAGCTTGTTGAACAAAGAATCTTTGGTCAAGACGACTACAAATATGGCAATTGGGGCAAATTTAGCAGGTATGAGTACATCTTGTGAATGGATTTTAGATACTGGTGCTCCTAATCACATGCTTTCTAGCTTCCAACACCTTGAATTTCCTATTGCATGCACTTCTAATTCACCAAGTGTTCGTTTACCAAATGACTCCTCCACACCCATAACACATACAGGATCGTATACCCTCTATCTCGGTGCCACTCTTAAAAATGTGTTATATATACCTGATTTTCAATACAATCTCGTTTTTGTTTCAAAACTTACCAAGGATTTGCATTGTTTTGTTACATTTACTCACACTTTTGTATTTTCCAAGACCTCTCAAGTGGCATGATGAAGGGGATTGGTAGGGAACATGGCGGCCTCTATATTCTTCATTCTTCCCTAGCTATAGTATCTTCAAGTCATGTACCTTCTTCAACAGCTAATTCTTTTCATACAACTCTCGGTAGTTCTTTTATCTGGTATGTGCGACTCGGCCATGCTCCTTTGTCAAGGTATTTAGTTCGATGCTTAATTTTGTAGCGTGTATTTACAGAGTTTTTTTAAGTTTTGAAAACCAAATTCTAATTTGTCAAATTCAAATAATTTTGCAGTTTACATTAAGAACACCCAAAAAATGACGAATCAAACAAAACCCAAAAGCAAAAACAAATCCGAAAACTTAGTCCAAAAATCTTAATTTCTCAACCAAAACAAACCATTTTATGTGAAAACCAATCCGAGCTCCTGCACGCCGTCCGGTCCTAAGCCTGACGATCATTTGAAACATACTAAACAAACGAGTAAGCTAGATTGTTGCATATTGTGACTCGGATTGGGGAACATATCTGATGACTAGAAAGTCAATTACAGGGTACTGCATCAAACTAAGAGATCCGCTCATTTCGTGGAAGTCCAAGAAGCAAAACACAATCTCTCGGTCATCTACGGAAGCAGAATATCGAAGCATGGCATTGACAGTTGCAGATATAATTTGGTGAAGTGGTCTGTTGGGAGAAGTTAGTCTCGACAATTTGGAACCAACAAAATTGTTTTATGATAGTCAAGTAGCCCTTCAGAGAGTAGCCAATGTATTCCATGAACAAACTAAGCACATAAAAACTGATTGTCACTTTGTTCGGGAGAAAATCAAATGGGGGGTTGGTTAAAACACAACACATATGCATCAGTGAGCAAATAGCAGGCTTAATGACAAAGGCCCTCGATGTGCATCAGCATGAGTATTTGCTGTCCAAGTTGGGAGTCAAAGATCTTTATCACCCTCCAACATGAGGGGAAGTGTTAAAGATACTGGTAATTGGGTGAATAATAGAAAGATCTTTGTAGTAGTTAGATTAGTTACTAGTTAGTAGTTAGTTGAACATATGCTATAAAACATCTTACTATTGTAATTTAAGAATGAAGCAGTATACTTTTCATTCAGATACAATACTGGTCTAACTTGTAGTTCATCAATTGTTGGACATCTCCGGCACTTTCAGTATATATATATATACATTTGTAATTATATTCAATTAAAAAAAAACTGGTATGGGATATTTGGTTTGCCAAAGTAAGAATATACTATCAAGTTATTTTGCTGGTATTTTCTAAGGCTTAGCAATCAAATATAGTAGCTTACTAATAAAACCCGTTGAAATCATTAAACTGGAATTTGGAACTCATGCAAGCTTTGGATAGCAAATGAAAAAAATTACCTCTAATCTCATTAATGCATGAAACAGGATAATGTTGATGATTAATTTAACAACTAGGATTTATTTTATTATGAACGTCTTCCACGTAGTTTTTTAATTTTTATTTAATTACTTATAATTTTACTTAATTGTCGGTATCACAGATAAAGAAATATCAATTTAATTTGAGAATTTTATTTAGAATTCGAATGGATTTTTTATTTGGTAAATAAATTTTAAAAGAAAATTTAAAAAAGAAAAACTAACAACCGAAAATTCCATCCAACCAAATTGAAGAATTTTAATTCAATTAATTTGATTTTAACAATAAATTAATTGGATTAATAAGTTTTAATGACTTATTCAATTTAGATTTTTGAAAGAATTTATTAAATTATTTATATATAAAAAAGGAATTGACGAACCCACCCAATATACGCTTTCAAGTTTCACTCTCCCTTTCATCTAGAGTTCACAGTTCTAGAGGTGCTCATGGGCCGGGCCGAGTCCAGAAAATTTTTTTGGCCCGGGCCTAGGTCCAAGAAAAATTCCTAAGCCTAAGCCCGGCCTGACCCGACCCGACCTATATTTTAATAAACACCAATTTCTTTTAAAAAATAAAAATATTTTAAAAATAAAAAAGTATTTTAAAAATAAAAAATAAAAAATAAAAATATATATTTATTATATTCGGGCTGGGCCGGGCCCAGGCCAAAAAAGTGGTGCCCGAGGCCCGGCCAGTTTTCTAAACGGGCTTCATTTTTTTCCCAAACCCATATTTCGGGCCTATATTTTTACCCGAACTCTCTCATATTTCGAGCGGGCCGTCGGGCCGGGCCAGGTCGCCCGGCCATGAGCACCTCTAGTTCACACTAGCAATGCCTCTATTAGAGAATAGGAGTTGTTAGTTAGTTAGTGAGTCTAGTATGGTTGTTGCTCAATTCAGAGTAGTCACTAAAGTCTATAAATACTGTACATTAAGAATTCAAAAGCAAGCAAGTTTGAATAAACAAACAAGAAGTTTATTCTATTATTTCTCCATTTCACTCTCTGTTTGGATAGATATTTCTTCCTTTTTATCTAGTTCTTTCATGGTATCATTCGCCAATTGATTCTAGTTATTGTTTCTCATGGCTTCTGCTGATTCCGCATTTGGTGAACCTAGCTCTGGTGTGCTTGCTGCCGATCGAGTCACAACCGTTCTTCCTCGACATGAAGTGGTCAAACTCGATGAAGGTACTTATCTTCAATGGCGTAAACAGGTAAAACTGATTGTTAATGGCTATGGACTCACAGGTTTCTTAGATGGCACTGTTGCTCCGCCATCACGATTCGTTATTCTATCCGATGGCTCTCGTGCTCCAAATCCGACGGCTCAGGTGTTTACGCAGCAAGATCAGCTGCTGATGTCCTGGCTTTTGTCTACTGTAACTTCCTCTCATCAATCCTCCTTTGATGATACTTGCACGGCGTGTGACATATGGAGTATGGCCATTAATCTTTTTGCAGCTGATACGGGCGCCAAGTAGTCGAGGATTCGACATGAGCTTCACTCGTTGAAGAAAGGTAATCTTTCTATTAAGGCATATGTTGCTCGGATTAAAGATTTGTGTCCTATGTTAGATGCTTTTGGCTCTCGTATCTCCGATGAAGAGAAGATTAAAGTGGTGCTTGCGGGTTTACCGTCAAACTTTGAGGCAGTTATCTCCTCTGCTCGATTGTCGCCTGGAGTTTTTCTGTTACAACGTTTGGTGGATGCGTTAGTCGATTGTGAGAATCGCCAAGATCGAGTGTTGCAGGAGGTAAGTTTGAACGCAAATCTTGTTCAAAATGAGCCGTCGGTGGAAGGGGCCGGTCGTGAAGGCCGTGTGTCTGTTCGTGGTCGTGGTCAATTCTTCAAATCTCGTGTTCAATGCCAGATCTGCAGTCGATTCGGTCATGTGGCTTAGAAATACTATTATCGGTATCACCGAGACTCGAATGAATCATCTGGTGTTGAAGGTTCTGATTCTGGAGTTTTTGTGCAAAATGGTGAAGACCAGGTGGTGGCTCCTTATTAGAAAAGTCAAAGAGTTTTTTATGGTCAAGGGAGTCATGCTGGTCAAAATAGATATGCTAGTCAAAATGTGTGTGCTGCCATGCAAAATAGGTCATTGGCACGTGGGCCACATGTGTCTAATGCACAACATTATGCCTACAAGCCCAATTTGTGCAAATTCGGTCATGATGAAGGGCAAGGATATAATGGAGACACGTCACATGGTTTTACTACTGGAAATGGACAGTGGCAAGGTTATAATGGAAACAAGTCACATGGGCCGCATGTTCAATTTAATGCTGGGCCGAATATTGTACCATCCTCTAATTTTTTTCAAGTTGATCAATATGATCCTGGCTCACTTGAACTGATTGGTGATGGACTAGGTATTGGTGGTCCGGTTCTGCGATTTACCAAACCGCGTGCTCAGGCCTATACTGGGTCTGACCCATGTATTGGGCTTCCTCAGCTAGGGGACTTACATGCGTCTGATTATTCTGATCCTTCAGTATCAGGCTCTCATGTTAATACTGCTCAACTTGGATCTAGTACTGGTAATGATGATTCGTACATTCCAGTGTGCGGTGGCACCACATCTTGGTATCCTGACTCGGGAGCGAGTCATCATGTCTGTCGCGATGTGTCAATTTTACGTGATGTCACGCCATATTCAGGTAAGTCATCTCTTTTAATGGGCGATGGTACTCTTGCGGTAATTTTGTCAATTGGTACTGCTATTTTACCTACTCAATATAAATCGTTACGGTTATCAAATGTTTTATGTGTGCCAAGTATACGGAAAAACCTCTTATCCGTCTCACAGTTTGCTCGTGATAATGGTGTGTTTTTTGAGTTTCACCCTACCTATTGTGTTATTAAGGATACGGTGACTCAGGAGATATTGCTGACGGGCCGTATTCATGATGGTCTATATCAGTTTTCTGTGCCAGTGGTTTCTACTTCGCCTACGACTGCTCCATTTGTTCCTCATTCGCAAGTTCCACATACAGTTTTGACTACTTCTGTGTTTGCTTTATGGCATAATCATTTAGGCCACCCGTCGACTTCTGTGGTCAAAAATATTCTAAATAAATGTAATGTTGTTTCAAATAAAACTAGTTTGGATGGTATATGTACTGCATGTCAAAAAGGCAGGTCACATAAGTTGCCTTTCTCCCCTTCGACTAGTAGCTATCGTCCTTTTGAGTTGGTTGTGTCTGATCTTTGGGGTCCTACACCTGTTGCATGTGGTGATAAGAGATATTATGTTTCATTTATTGATATGTGTACTAGGTTTACTTTGGTTTATCTTTTACGTTAAAAAGCTCAAGCACTAGAATGCTTTACTCAATTTCAACAATTGATTAAGACACAGTTTGGCAAGTCTATTAAGCAGTTCCAGAGCGATTGGGGAGGTGAATACCATGGTTTTACGTCTGTCTTAGAATCTCAAGGGATCATACATCGACTGACCTGTCCGTGTACTTCAGAACAAAATGGAGTAGCTGAGCGTAAACATCGTCACATTGTTGAAATGGGTATTACATTGTTGGCTCATACAAATTTGCCTATGGAATACTGGGGGTATGCGTTTTGTTGTGCGGTTCATCTTATAAATCGACTTCCTACTGTTTTACTTCATGATAGTTCTCCGTTTAAGGCACTATATGGAAGCGACCTGACCTATGATCATCTTCGAGTGTTTGGCTGCTGTTGTTATCCTTACTTACGTCCGTTTGTAGGTCATAAGTTGGAATTTCAGTCTCAGCTGTCTACGTTTTTGGGCTACAGTCCTCATCACAAAGGGTATCAATGTCTTTTACCAGATGGTAAGGTTATAATTTCAAGGCATGTGGTCTTTGATGAGCAAAGATTTTTGTTTGCTGAGACTAGTCCAGACAAGTCTGTATCGACAACCAGTCAGACTAGTTCGACGGTTGTTCCTCTCGTGTGGCCATCCTATTCCTCAAATCTTGAGCCTTGCATGATGACACCGTCTTTACAAGGGTTGCAGTCTCAGTCCACTGATCCTGTATTAGATGTTAATTTGGAGCATCCCCAGTCTCATGATTCTTCAGTTGATGTTGGGACTGGGTCGGGTAATCTTCCAGTAGTGCATGGCTCAGGATCATCAAGTGATACCAATGCTCACTCCCATTCTACTATGAGAATGTCTACAGGTGTTTCGTCGGCATCTGATAGTCAGATTAGTCGGACACCTGTGGGCAAACTCACCCAATGGTCACTCGAGCTGAAGAGGGAGTTTACAAGCCTAGGGTTTTAAATGTTGAAGCTGTTGAACCGACTACAATTGAAGAAGCCCTGGCTACTATTGAGTGGCGTGCTTCTGCGCAAGATAAGTATGATGCTCTTATGCGTAATTCCACATGGGAGCTAGTTCCTGCTCCGTCTAATCGTAAGGTCATTGGGTGCAAATGGTTGTTCTGAATCAAGAAGAATTCTGATGGTACTATTGCTCGACATAAGGCTCGATTAGTTGCAAAAGGCTGCTCTCAAGTTCCAGGTTGTGATTTTAAGGAAACGTTTAGTCCAGTGGTCAAACCGGCTACTATCAGAGTTATTTTGTCTATTGTTGTGTCTAGAGGGTGGTCGCTTCGGCAAGTGGATGTGAATAATGCGTTTCTAAATGGCGATCTTGACACTGAAGTTTTTATGCATCAACCTCTCGGTTATGTTCAATATGGCTCAGATGGCAGACCTTTGGTGTGCCGTCTGAAAAAAGCGTTGTATGGTCTTCGTCAGGCTCCTCATGCCTGGTTTGAGAAGCTAAAAGGATTTCTAGTCTCTGTGGGGTTTGTGGTTTCAAAGTCTAATGCTTCCTTATTTGTTCGAGTTGTGCCAGCTTCAACATTGTATGTTCTTGTGTACGTTGATGATATTATTATTACTGGTGATGTACCTTCTCTTATAGAGTGGTTTGTTAAATTGCTGAATAGTGAGTTCTCGCTTAAGGACATGGGTGATCTCCATTATTTTCTTGGGATAGAGGTTATTCGTTCTTCGTTAGGTTGCCTTCATCTTTGTCAGAAGAAGTATATACGTGATATTCTTATACGTTGTTCGATGGAAAATACGAAGAGTGTTCATACACCGATGGTTAGTTCCTCTATTATGACTAGAGATGGTGGTGAGCAGTTAGAGGATCCGATTGAATACAGGAGTCTTGCAGGAGCATTACAGTATGTCACTCTTACGTGGCCTAATGTTGCCTATGCTTTAAATAGAATATGTCAGTTTATGCATTGTCCTACTTCCATTCATATGACCGCTCTGAAGCGCATTTTGAGATATCTAGGTGGAACGATTGATTTTGGGATTGTGTTTCGTCTGTCCACCGGTTTGTCCTTAGTTGGATATGCTGATACAAACTGGGGATTAGATTTTGATGACCGGAGATCCACTACTGGATACTGTGTTTATTTCGGACATACACCTGTGTCGTGGTGTACGAAGAAACAACAGGTTGTTGCTCGGTCTACTGCTGAGGCAGAATATCGAAGACTTGTCGTAGTTACTAGTGAGGTTACGTGGCTTTTATCATTACTTCAAGAATTACATGTTCAGTCTAATAGTATTCCCAATATTTGGTGTGACAGTTCTGGGGCAGTTGCGGTTGCTGCTATCCTGTTCTCCATTCAAAGTTTAAGCATGTTGAGTTAGATTTATTTTTTGTTCGTGAGAAGGTTGCTGATGGTCCTGTTGCCATTGGCGAGGTTCCAGCGTGTGATCAGGTAGCTGATGTTCTCACTAAGCCACTTTCCCTATCGAGTTTTACTCATTTTCAGAGTTTTCTACGGGTCTTGCCTGTGGAGAAGATGGATGAATATTAGAGAATAGGAGTTGTTAGTTAGTTAGTGAGTCTGGTAAGGTTGTTGCTCAATTCAGAGTAGTCACTAAAGTCTATAAATGCTGTACATTAAGAATTCTGAAGCAAGCAAGTTTGAATAAACAAACAAGAAGTTTATTCTATTATTTTTCTCCATTTCACTCTCTGTTTGGATAGATATTTCTTCCTTTTTACCTAGTTCTTTCAGCCTCAAATGCACCTTTTTTTTTTCAATTGATATTAGTTAAATTACCGTGAGACTATCTAAAAATAGAATTTTTAAATAAAACTTATAAATCTTATCATATTGTGAAACAAAAATTAGAATATAAATATAACGTATTTACTAGAAATGACAGGTATAACAAATCAAATATCTATATTTCCTGGATTATATAAATGTAAATCCATAAATCTATTATTCGCAAATTATTCGGGTATTATTATTTAAATACAAATCTAGATCATATATACTATTGTAATATAATGTTACAAAAAATTAATAATAATTGTAATGCCTAAATTTTGCCCGGGTACAAATAATAAAAGGGCCCCAAATAAAGACACAGTCCAATTACAACACAATGGGGCCCAAACCAAAATAAAACACAGGCCCAATGTGCGGTGGCCCAAAATCACCAGAAACCCTAGGGTTTCTAATCTTCAACAGCACCGCAACTCCAATCTAGGCCGAATCTCCATGGATTCACCTGCATAGCAAGAAACAGCGAAAAAGGAAAGAAATCAAAGATTTCGAACCCGGAGTGATTAGTTTCTTTATTTTTATTTTATTACGGCTATAAGAAGCCGGTAAACATATTGTAATAAGGATTGAAAAATCAAATAAAAATCGAGGCTTTTACTTTCGCAATACAGAGAGAGCATAGTCGATTAAAGGTTGATACTTGCATTTCTATTGTATTCTTCCGTTATATCTATTTGTTTTTATTATTTATGTAAATAATATAAATATAAAAGGAAGGAAAAAACTTGTATTAGAGCCCTAACTGCCGCAGATGGCCGAGGAAGTCGTCACCGAGAATTGACGACCGGAAGCCGAAAGGTTTCTCTGCTTTTAGGGGCCCTTTCGTTAATATTTTGCGAGATTTGAGATCGGATCTAGGCTCAGGGGTCGAGAAGGTTAAAAGGGGAATTTTCCCCTTTCTCGGCCACCGCGGACGGTGGTGCCGGTGCCGGAGATCGGCGACCGGTGCCGTGGCCGGTTAAGGGCCGATGACCGACCGATGGCCGGAGGACGGACTGAGGGGAGAGTGTTGCTTTAAAGTTTTTTTGTTTTTTTTAAAAAGGGTTTCATATGATTTTTTTTTAGGATTGGGATATTTATAGGGCACCAAAACGGCATCGTTTTGGAGAGCCCCCAGACGCCCAAAACGGCGTCATTTTTGGGGAGGCCGACCCGGCTCCGACCCGACCCGGCATAGGATCCGCGTGTTTTTTTAACGGAGGGGTAAATTGCACTTTCAACCCCTCCGCCTTTTAATGTTTTCTGCAATTAAATTTTTTTATTTTATTAAGTTACCCATTAATTTATTATCGTTTTCAATTTGGTCCTAATGTGAATGATGTCGTTTAGAGGAGAATGGAAAATTGCCCTTCCAGCCCCTCTGTATTACCTGCACGTTCAATGTGGTCCCTTTGGCTTTATTTATTTGCGGATTTACCCTAATTTTTTTTATTTGAAATTCAATTTAGTTCTCTTTTATATCTTTCTTAAAATTGGTTGACTTTTAGGATGTAATTATTATTTTTATGTAATTATTATTTATATATATATGTATATTTATTGTTTCCTTATGAACATATTTATTTTCTTTCAACTAATATTTTTTTTATTTATATATTCCTACTTTTTTTATGTAAATGTTAATTAATCCTTTTTTAATATATTTTACATGTATACATACATATATTTTTTTGAATATTCTATTATATTTTCATATATCTACGTACATTTTTTATTTTCGAAAATACTAAAATACATGTTTTTTTTACACATATATTTATATATATTTGTTTTTCTTTATTTTCATAAGAGCATTATATGAATTTTATAATTAAAATTTTATATGTAAATTATGTACTTTATTTCTCATAATTCCAATGTGTATATTATGCGATGTTTATCCTTTATTGTTTCTTTCATTTGTTTATTGACCTTTTTTTATTTTATATTTTGTTCATTTATTTAATATTCTTGTATGTCAAAGATTATTTCTTTTATGAATGTTAGTTTCCTTTATTTATATGTTTATATTGTTTCTATGCCATTGTGATAATTATTATTGCATTTGTATATTTAATGTAGCATCACATCATTTTTTACTCGATTTCAAACTTCTCAAAATTGAGATAATGCTTGTATTTAGGATTTTCAAGGAAATTGAGCCATAATGTATTGGGTTCCGATTTTCTTCGTTAAATCGAAGAATCGAGCATTTCTCTTTAATCAAAAAAAAAGAACTCATTATTGGGAATTCAACACGTTGTGTCCTAACGTATTGGATGTGACGCATTGATTTTTCGAAATAAATACTTTTTAAAAAAATAATAAAGGAAATATTCCGAGTTTGGGATTCTAGAGGAATTGTGCCCTAACGTATTGGGCCGCGATTTCTTAAATCTTGAATAAATGGATATTCTTTTACATTTTTTATTGCACTAGTATTTTGCCCTAATTCATTTTTGGGGAAAATTAGAATGTCGTGCCCTAACGTATTGGGTGTGCTATTTTCTTTCTCTGAAATGATAAGGGTCTTAATACGTAACGTTTTTAAGTTTTTTGCTAAGGATTATATTATTCAAATTTTTGACATTAAAACATTAATTAATTAACTAGGTACCAATTTTTGGGCGTAATGAGGGTGCTAATCCTTCCTCATACGTAACCAACTCCCGGACCCATTTTTCTAAAAATCGTAGACCAAAATCATTTTTAGGTGACCCAATCACACCTCAATAAAAGATTGGTGGCGACTCCCAATTTTCATTTTTTAAAGTCGACAATCTAAAATTTTTGTTTTCTTTTCAAAAACAAAAAATGGTTTCGACAGCTTGGCGACTCCACTGGGGACACATACGAGAGTCGAGCCACAAAGTTGATTAATTTCTGTTTTATTGTCGAGAAAATAAATTTTTAAAAAACTCATGATATCCTTTCGCATTCATTATCTTATTGCTTAAATATTGTTTGCATTATACATTTCATGAGTTGAACAATTTTACCCTTTTAAGTGGGAGTGAGAAGCTATGCCTTCATGAGGTTTTCACCTCCGTGTAGGGTAGTGGATTGCTTCCGGGATACATTCGTACCTATGTCTTCGTGAGATTTTCGTCTCAGTACAACCATAGGGAAATGTATTCCCCTGAACCGAACTTGATCCATATGAGCCTATAATGGGTGAGGATTGAGGAATCTGCTGGTTCGGGTACCTTTACCCTAGAAGTCAAACTTCATATAATGAACCTTAGGAATCCACCCTAGGTAGAACTATACTAAACCCTAGTAGATATCCAATTAGGAATTTTACTATTTCTTAATTATATATTATGTTTTATGAGATACTGACTTTTTTTGTTTTATTTTGATTGCATGACATGGCATTTCATTTCATCATAAAAGGCGTCAGTCTATATTCAGTTGCTAGATAGAAGGCTTATCATGGAAAAAGGGTTTCTTGATAAAGAGGAGGACAATGCGGCTGTCCGAACTTGGTCTAAAACAACGCAGGAAGAAAAGGGTGATAGTTTGGCTGACGGGCATGTATCGGATGTATGGGACTTTACGCATATCAGTGTAACTCAACAATTTACAAGAATTGAAGAAAATCTGGGGTCAGTGGAGTGATGAGGTTAGACAGCTCTTTTATAATGATTATGGGGATCTACCTTATTTGCTTGATGTGAAGGTAGACAAGTGTTTGTTTCAAGCCCTCGCCCAATTCTGGAATCATGCTTACAGCTGCTTTACGTTTGGGAAGGTTGATTTTGTATCTACGATAGAGGAGTATATGGCTTTACTCCGTTGTTCAAAGTTTCAAGTGGATAGGGTCTATTCAAGAGCAGTAAATGTGCCAAGAGTGTAACAGGAATGAGTGAGCAGTGGGTTGTCGCACGAATTAAGCAAAAGGGGGATAGTAAGTGCGTTCCTTGGAGAAGCTTGAAAGATGCAATTCTCACACACCCAGATGTAAGGAAAATGTTAGATGTTTTTGCTTTAAGTATATACGACTTGGTTGTCTTCCCTAAAGCCTTAGGGTATGTGGATGAAGCAGTCACTGATTTATTCGATCGTCTCGATAAGAAGGTTACACCGATTCCAGCAATTCTGGCAGAAACTTTCAGTTCATTGAGTGCATACCGGAAGACGGGCGAAGGTAGATTTATTGGATGTGCACAACTTCTACTCGCATGGTTTCATAGTCACTTTTGGAAGGTGGATAAAGTTTCCTATCGGGTTTTCTCTAAAAATTATTCACCACTAAAGGAGATAGTCGTTACGCCAAGGAGAGACGACATTTCGAAGGAGAAGTGGATGGCAATTCTTCAAAATCTTCGAGAGGAGGACATTGAGTGGAGAGCTCATTGGTTACGTCCAGATGAGATCCTGTATAGGTGTGGTAGTTTTCGTACAAGGATGATGGTTATAGAAAGAAGATTCAATAGATGGCTAGTGCGTGGAAACAAACTCGCCGAATGAAGAGGCTAGCTCTGGGTCCAATAACAACTCCTGAGTATCATCAATGGTGGGCTAGAAGGATTAATGATAATACACCTAAGTTAAATCAGGAAGACAATCAGTCAATCGAAGAGCATTTGTGAGTCATTCCTTTTGAGTTAGAAATCATAAGGCAAGATTTTGAGAGGAGAAATGCGGATTTAAAGAAAAAGATAGAGCAAATAGAGGCGGAAAAGACGAATTTAAGATTAGATATAAACGTTCAGAAGCTTGAAAATGAGAAGTTAAAGAAAGAGAAAAACAAGGCTGAGGAAGAGATGGGTAGTCTAAAGACGGATTATAAAAAATGCGTTTGTCAATGAGAATTACTGGGCTGGGAAAGACTTCAGAACAATGGTGAGCAGAAATCCGAGAAGAAAAGGACAAAGCCGATAGATGGGAATAGAAATGTCAGGAGATGCAGAGACGAAATGAAGATTTAGAAAATAGTTTGTCAGAAAGCCAAAAGGAGAAATGCGAGCTAAAGGATAGGGTGGTTGTGCTGGAAGGATGTCTTCGTCAATATCGAAATCGAAATTTGGCAAAAGAGTTGAAAGCTAGCTTGAGCAAGATTGAAGAAATGAAGAAAAGAATCGAAGAGCTAGAAACGGAGCTGCAAAATTGTGAGATCTAGATCAAGCACTTGAAAGCAAACGAGAGTCGTAATAATGAACAGCTTCATCACTTTCAGAGTCAAGTTAGAAGGAGAGATCATCTTATCAAGGAAGCTGTGGTCCAGATTCGAGAAGTAGCTGATCATATACAGACTTTAGCAGTACAGGCTGACACGCTGAGTGTAAAGTATGAATTAGAATCGGATCGGGGACAAGAATTAGCTTTGTTACTTAGAAAGATTAGAGTTCTAAGTACTAGGGCAGAGTCTTATTTGTAATTCACTTTATGTAAAGGAATTTAATTTCTAGTAAAGTTTTCTTATATTGAATTGAATCAAAATTGACGCCTTTCTGCATTCATTTCATGCATTGCATTGTTTCATATGCATTAAGAAATACATTAAGGGATTCTAATTAATTTAAATCACTCCTCAGTTAATCTTGAAACCAACCAACCCACCAAGCACCACTACGGTACCCAATCGAAAACTAAAGATATGGATCAAAAGATGGAAATACTAGAACAATCCCAAAAGGAAATGCAGGAGCAGCTTCAAAAGCAAATGAATGAGCAGCAAAATATGGTAGACAAAATGATGGAATCTCAAGGGAGTGTGATGGCTCAGTTAACTCAGTGGTTCAGCAAAGGAACTGATAAAGGAAAAGGCTTTGTGCTCAATATTGAAGAAGGAGACAATGAGAGACCTGTCTATCCTCCGGACTTTACCCCCCAACAAGTTGAGATATACCCGCGTAGGTCCTCTATTACCATTAATCCTCCGGGTGACACTACAACGCTAATGAATCTCCAAGCAGGATCAGGCTCTAACCCTGGAGCCAACTTTGTTAATCCTGCTATTCCTGATTTCGATGAGACGGCTGGAAAGGAGAAAATGAATGATGAATTGCCAAAACAGCTAGAGGAAAAGTACAAATGGCTGGAAGAGAAATTTAGAGTGATGGAATGCGCAGAAGGCTACTATAAGATGGATGCTAAAGAATTGAGTCTGGTTCCGGATTTAGTGCTCCCTTACAAATTCAAAATGCCAGAGTTTGAAAAATATAATGGAACCAGTAGCCCCGAAGCTCATATCACCATGTTCTGCAGACGAATGACCAGTTATGTCAATAATGACCAACTCTTGATTCATTGCTTCCAGGATAGCCTCACAGGGGCAGCATCCAAGTGGTACAATCGATTGAACCGTACCCAGATTAATTCATGGAGAGATTTGGCACAGGCGTTCATAAAGCAGTACAGCCATGTGACTGACATGGTACCTGATAGGATCACTCTGCAGAATATGGAAAAGAAACCAGGTGAAAGCGGGAAAATAAATGTTGGAAAAAGTAGTAGAAGGGCGGCATCGAAGAAGAAAGAGAATGAGGTCAACAACACAAGTTCATATTCAAAGACAGTTACAGTGAATCAGCCGGGAAAAGTGGCTGTTAACCAGCAAGGATTATCAAAGCAGAGATTTGATACAAGACAAAATACAGAGAAGATTCAATTTACGCCAATTCCAATGATGTATAGGGAGCTATATTAGAATCTATTCAATGCACACGTGGTTTCCCCTTTCCACTTGAAACCTCTGCAGCCCCCATACCCCAAGTGGTACGATGCAAATGCACAGTGCGACTATCACGCGGGAATTGAAGGGCATTCTATAGAACATTGTATGGCGTTCAAGAAGCTGGTGGAAAGACTTATAAGCCTGGGTGTGGTTAAATTGGATGATTCACCCAGTACAGAAAATTCGTTACCTAATCATAACGGAGTGAACATGATAAGTGAGAGTATGGGTAGAAAAATCAAGGAAGACATAGAAGAAGTAAAAATTCCTTTGAGGTGGGTCTGGAGAAATATGGTAAAAAGGGGATTGATTGTTCCGAATTCAGAGGGAAGCTTTGAAAGGATGGAAAATTACTGTGAGCTCCATCACAAGGAGGGACATGAAGTCCAGGAATGCACTGAATTCAGAGCCCTGGTTCAAGGCCTGATGGATAATAAAGAAATGGAATTTTGTGAGGAAGTTAGGGAGGAAGGGAGTATTTGCACATCCGAATCCTCGAAGGTTCCAAGAGTAGCGCAGCCTGTGGTCATCATCTCACGACCAAAGAAGGATGAAGTGAGAACGCCAATGATGCCAAGAATCATAATAAAGAAACCTGCAACCTTTTTTTACTAGGACAGTAGGAAGGTTCCATGGAGCTACGTGTGCAATACAACTGTCCCTGGAAAAGAGACTACAAAAGACCACTGTGTGAGTGCCAAACCAGAATCTATGAAAGGGGCCATAATAGGGGAGTAGAAAGGGAAAGTAGTTGAGCCAGTAAATGAGGAAGAAGCTGTGGAATTCCTCAAATTTCTGAAGCATAGTGAGTATAATGTCGTCGATCAGTTGCATAAACAACCGGCTCGCATATCTGTACTAGCCTTACTCTTGAATTCAGAAGTACATCGAAATGCACTAATGAAGATGCTAAATGAGACTTATGCGTCCAAGGATATTTCTGTCAGCAAACTAGATCGGTTGGTCAATAATATCAGTGCTGATAATTTCATATTTTTCAATGATGATGAAATACCTCCTAGGGGCATAGGATCTACCAAAGCTTTGCATATCACTGCACGATGTAAGGGGCATATTTTGCCAAGAGCACTGATTGACAACGGATCAGCTTTGAATGTATTGTCGTTATTCACACTTAACAGGCTACCCATAGACAGTTCGCACATGGAAACATGTCAAAATGTAGTTAGGGCGTTTGACGGTACAGAAAAGAAGGTCATGGGAAGAATTGAGATACCCCTACTGATTGGCCCAACAGTTTATGAGGTAGATTTTATTGTAATGGACATCAAACCTTCCTATAATTGTTTATTAGGAATATCATGGATACATTCAGCGGGGGCAGTACCGTCATCATTACATCAGATGTTGAAGTTAGTGTCAGATGGTCGGCTAGTGATAATAAAAGCCGAAGAGGATATAATAGCAGCTGTATCCAATGAGACGCCATACATGGAGACCAATGACGAGTCAATAGAATGCTCATTTCGATCTTTGGAGTTTGAAAATGCGGCATTTGTTCCCGAAGGGAGTAAAATTTTGGTGCCAAAATTATCCAAAACTACAGAGATAGGTTTACAATTGTTGGTGGGAAAAGGAGATTTACCCGGAAGAGAGGGCTAGGGAGATATCTTCAAGGGAGGACTGAGGTTCCAATGCTGAAAGAAAAGCAGGATCACTTTGGCTTAGGATACAAGCCAGATAGAGGACAAAGAAGGAAGGAGATAGAAAAAAGGCAGGAAAGGAGAAAGGCGCGTTTAAATGGGGAGGAAGCTAAGTGGGAGCCAATGATAATCCCCCACATATCCAAAACTTTCATATCTGGAGGAGTTATTCATCATGAGAGAAAGAAATCGGTTGAGGAAAGCATCGAGGAGACGTTGGGAAGTATGCACATCAATGCCATTCATGAGCATGTGAATGAGGAGAGGAGCTGGTTGGACATTCGTCCTTATGAGCCCGGGAATGTTCCAGATAATTGGACTGCGGAAGAAATACCCAAAGTCTTTAAAAATGTCTCAGAGTAATATTCAGAACAAACTTGTTGTTTTAGCCTAAAAATAACGAGAACTCTTTTGTGAAATAGGCTTATGTTTAAACATCATTATTTTAATAAAATACATCTTTGCAATTGTTTCGAGTAAATATTATTTCATTCTTTCCATACAAGTAAATATATTCTTTCATTTCACAAATAATTGTACATAAATTCATACATTCTTTTGTAATCATATTAGGTCCTTGTGTATCAACGATGTGAATGACGCCGCTACGAGCTCAGAATGCCCTTTTGAATGAAACGTGTGTTTGGAAGGATCGCACGACTTTGAAGGTGATGAAGATGGTGGCTTATCTTTGGACTTGTTGAGGATGGTGGAACAAGAGGAAAAGAAAATCCTACCTCACAAAGAATCAGTAGAAACTGTGAGCTTGGAAGAAAGAAAAGAGGTGAAAATTAGAATTGAGATTTTTGCAAAGACAAGACGAGGCCTCATTGAATTACTACAAGAATTCAAATATGTCTTCGCATGGTCATACTAGGATATGCCCGGATTGAGTGCTGACATTGTAGTGCATCGCCTACCTATAAAAGAGGATTGCAAACCAATGCAACAGAAGCTCAGAAAAATGAGGCCTGATATTGTGCTCAAAATAAAAGAGGAGGTTAGGAAACAGTTTGATGCTGGATTTTTGCAAGAGGTCAAATATTCTGAATAGGTAGTCAACATCGTTCCAGTCCCTAAAAAGATGGAAAAGTACGAATGTGCGTGGATTACAGTGATTTGAACAAAGCAAGTCCAAAGGACAATTTCCTATTGCCACATATTGATACTCTGGTGGACAATACGGCGGGATTTTCACTGTTTTCTTTCATGGATGGGTTCTCATTATATAATCAGATAAAGATGCATCTGGAAGATATGGGAAAGACTATGTTTATTACTTTGTGGGGAACATTTTGCTATAAGATGATGCCATTCGAATTAAAGAATGCGGGAGCAACATATCAGAGAGCCATGGTAGCCTTGTTTCATGATATGATGCACAAAGAAATTAAAGTATCTGTTGATGATATGATTGCCAAATCCAGAACAAAGGAAGAACATGTGCAGGTCCTGAGAAAATTGTTCGTAAGATTAAGAAAGTTCCAACTCAAGCTTAATCCCACAAAATGCACTTTTGAAGCCAGGTCAGGAAAGTTGTTAGGCTTCGTAGTTAGCAAAAAGAGAATTGAAATTGATCTAGACAAAGTCAAGGCAATATGAGATTTATCGCCACCACGTACCCAGAAAGAAGTTCGAGGCTTATTAGGAAGACTGAATTACATTGCTCGGTTCATTTCACAGTTGACCGAAAAATGTGATCCCATATTTCACCTTTTGAAGAAACATAATCCTGATGTTTGGAATGAAGAATGCTAGAGTGCCTTTGAGAAGATAAAGCAATACTTAACCAATACTCTAGTTCTGTCACCACCCAGCCAAGATAGACCCTTGATTTTGTATTTAATGGTGCTCAACAACTCCATGGGATGCGTGCTGGGTCAACATGATGCGACTGGAAAGAAGGAAAAGGCGATTTACTATCTTAGTAAGAAATTCACTGACTGTGAGATGAGATATTCGCCTATCGAAAAATTGTGTTGCACCCTGATTTGGACGACCAAGAGGTTGAGGCAATACTTACTCTATCATACGACTTGGTTAATTTCAAAATTAGACTCTTTGAAGTATATGATGGAGTCAACAGCATTGAATGGAAGAATGGCTAGATGGCAAATCTTGCTCTCTAAGTTTGATATCGTATATGTAAGTCAGA
Organism: Gossypium hirsutum; assembly: GCF_007990345.1. Classification (NCBI taxonomy): domain Eukaryota; kingdom Viridiplantae; phylum Streptophyta; class Magnoliopsida; order Malvales; family Malvaceae; genus Gossypium; species Gossypium hirsutum. The sequence goes on from NC_053438.1 coordinate 11,902,018, forward strand.
AGGTCATCAAGGGGAGTGCGATAGCAGATTTCTTGGCTAGCAGAGCTCTGGAAGATTATGAGCCTCTAGATTTTGATTTCCCGAATTAAGATTTGATGTATGTGGCAAATGCTGAAGAGGATCCCCAAGAGAATCATTCTTGGAGATTAAACTTTGATGGAGCATCAAATGTACTAGGCAATGGGATTGGGGCAGTCCTGGTGTCTCCGAATGGAGATTATCATCCTTTCACCAGTAAATTAGACTTTGATTGCACTAATAACATGGCTGAGTATGAAGCTTGCATCATGGGTATACGGGCAGCCATAGAGCGGAAAATCAAGACATTAGAGGTGTACGGAGACTCAGCATTAGTAATATACCAACTAAGAGGGGAATGGGAGACAAGAGACCCTAAATTGATCCGTTATCAGAGATTAGTTTTGGAATTGATCGAAGAGTTTGACAACATTACCTTCTGTTATCTCCCACGGGAAGAAAATCAGATGGCTGATGCTCTTGCTACTTTAGCTTCCATGATTAAAGTAAATCAGTTAGAGGACATGAAGTTCATTCAAAATAGTATTTATGAGATCCCAGCCCACTGTTATAGCATTGAAGAAGTGGAGAATGATAATAGTCCCTGGTACCAAGATATATTGTTATATGTGAAGAATCACGAATATCCTGATCAGGCAACAGAGAATGATAAGAGGACATTGAGGAGACTAGCTATTGACTATGTCTTAGATGGGGAGATCCTATACAAAAGGGGAAAGGATCGAGTACTGTTGAGATGCGTGGACGCTATAGAGGCTAAGAAAATTTTAAAAGAAGTCCATGAGGGTGTTTGTGAATTCACCATGGCTAGATAGATTATGAGATTCGGGTATTACTGGTCCACCATGGAAGGAGATTGCATCAATCATTCCAAGAAATGCCATAAATGCCAAATTTATAGGGATAAAATGCACGCGCCTCCTTCTCCTCTTCATGTTATAACTTCTCCATAACCTTTCTCCATGTGGGGTATGGACGTCATTAGACCAATATTACCGAAGGCTTCTAATGGACATCGTTTCATTTTTGTGGTTATTAACTACTTCACTAAGTGGGTAGAGGCAGCCTCATATACTAATGTCATGAAGTCAGCAGTCAGTAACTTTTTTGAAGAAAGAGATCATATGTCGATATGGAATGCCTGAAAGGATCATATCTGACAATGCGCTGAATTTGAATAACAGCACAATTCAATATCAGACACCATAATTCGTCACCGTATTGTCCAAAAATGAATGGTGCAATAGAGGCGGCCAACAAAAATATTAAGAAGATTGTGGCAAAAATGGCTGAAACTTATAATGATTGGCATGAGAAGTTACCATTCGCTCTTTTGGCTTACCGAGCATCGATCAGGACTTCTATTGGGGCAACACCTTTTTCATTGGTTTATGGAATGGAGGCAGTTTTACCCATTGAGGTTGAAATTCCTTCTCTTCGGGTATTGGCTGAGTTAAAATTGGATGAGGTCGAATAGATCCAATCTCGGTACGATCAATTGAACCTGATTGAAGAGAAAAGATTAAAAGCCATTCGTCATGGTCAAATGTATCAGAAGCGAATGATGCGAGCTTATAATAAGAAGGTTCGTCCCAGAGAATTTCATGAAGGGGATTTGGTTTTGAAAAAGATCCTACCTTTACAAAAGGATTTCAGAGGGAAATGGATGCCAAATTGGGAAGGACCTTATGTTGTGAAAAAGGCTTTTTCTGGAGACGCTTTGATTTTAAGTGAAATGGATGGCAAAAATCTTCCGAATCCTGTAAATTCAGATTCGGTCAAGAAATATTTCACTTGAAGGAAGAGAGGAATCAAAGTGAAAACCCGCAAAGGGCGCTCTGATTTCCTAAAAAAAAGAAAAAGGAGAGGCCAAGGTGAAAACCCAAAAAGGGCGCCTTGAGACCAAAGGGGGTTTGAGTTGAAAACCTGAAAAGAGTGGCTCAAACATTGTCAGATTGGGGCATATGGGGATCTTTTTTCACTTAAGTCAACAATAAAAGGATATACGACGTCTTAGGGCATTCATAGAGTACTGTAGATCCCCTGAACACATGCTAAATTCAGAATGGTTCTTGGCTTGCACGGAAAAGTTCAAGCGGTGATATCCAAAGCACCTAGTCTTCATTTTATTTGTACCAAATTTGTTGGTTCTTGTAAATACTTCATTCTTTGCTGTTCTTGAATACTTTTTCTTTTCAGGACACTCACTATCAATGAACTCTTGAATTAATTCATCTCTTACTCAGTATTTTTGATCTTTGCGCAAGCATGTCACATTAGAATAATGATTGATGGACTAATAAACTTTCACAAAAGAAGTTTGGTATATTACTCTGGGAATTTCTAAATAATTTGGTAACCTGAAACAGTACTATTGTTTAAAACACCCCGACTTCAAAAGATAAAAGGCCTAAGAAGTAAAAAGTCTAAATTAAGACTACTTTTTCGAATTTGGTTGTCCAATAGTGAATGAGACAGCAAGAAGTCTTGATAGGGTAGGAAGAAGTCTCCTATGGAAAGAAAGCTCCTTATTTAGGCATAAGCATTTGATAAGACACCCTGAGAGAGGTGTAAACAAATTTCATAATCTGTATCCTTGAATTACGATAGGAGAGGACTGAGAAGAGTCAAATTTTCCTACTCTTAAGTCACGGTGGAAGAAATATAGTACAAACTCTGTGTCCTTGAGAGTTGAGCTTTGAAGTGCACAATGGGGGCAATTTGATTTAGTGTTTTTCGAAGATATTAGCCAAGTAAAAGGCGCCAGCGACAAAACCTTAATAAACTTTAAAGAAAATGATAATTCTTGAAAAATGACATTCTACATTTATTCAAATGTCATTCGTACATGTCTAGTTGGGAGCCTTTGATGCATTTTATGCCATCCTAATCATTAGGAATAATTAGCTTCATTATACAGGTCATGTTCCCCAGAGAGCAGATCAGTGAAGATAACAGATCGAGTCTTATCTCCCTGAAGTTACAGTGGAGCAGACTAAGTAGGCAAGTCTTATCCACCTGAAGTTGCAGTGAGGCAGACTGAAGGTGGCAAATCTTATCTCCCTGAAGTTACAGTGGAGCAGATTAAAGCTGGTAATCCTATCTCGCTGAAGTTGCAGTGAGCGGATTAAAACCTTAGATCTTATCTCTCTGAAGTTGCAAAGAACAGATCACATCTAGTCTTATCCTCCTGAAGTTGCAGTGAGGCAGACTGAAGATGGCAAATCTTATCTCCTTGAAGTTGTAGTGGAGCAGATTAAAGCCGGTAATCCTATCCCGCTGAAGTTGTAGTAGGCGGATTAAAACCTTATATCTTATCTCTTTGAAGTTGCAGAGAGCAGATCGCATCTAGTCTTATCTCCCTGAAGTTGCAGTGGAACGGACTAAGTAAGCAAATCTTATCTTCCTGAATTTGCAGTGAGGCAGACTGAAGATGGCAAATCTTATCTCCCTGAAGTGGTAGTGGAGCAGATTAAAGTCGGTAATCCTATCCCGCTGAAGTTGCAGTAGGCGGATTAAAACCTTAGATCTTATCTCTCTGAAGTTGCAGAGAGCGGATCGCATTTAGTCTTATCTCCCTGAAGTTGCACCAGGAGCAAGTTGAAGCCATAAAAGTTACAGTAAAGAAGATTGAAACATTAGTTCCTATACCTCTGAAGATGCAGTAGGAAGGAATGAGGCTACTTGAAGAAGAAGAAGAGCGCCAAGGTCCAGCATGACCGGGCAGAATTGGGCATTTTAAAGTCTTTGCTCTATTCCTGTTACACGATAACGAGCAAAGAGGGGCAACTGTAATGCCTAAATTTTTCCCGGGTACAAATAATAAAAAGGCCCTAAATAAAGACACAGTCCAATTACAACAAAATGGGGCCCAAACCAAAATAAAAACAGGCCCAATGTGAGGTGGCCCAAAATCGCCAGAAACCCTAGGGTTTCTAATCTTCAACAGCGCCAAAATGGAGGCCCAATGTGCGGTGGCTCAAATGATTTTTTTAGAGGATTGGGGATATTTATAGGGCACCAAAACGGCGTCGTTTTAGAGAGCCCCCAGATGCCCAAAACGGCCTCATTTTTGGGGAGGCCGACCCGGCTCCGACCCCACCCGGCATAGGATCCGCATGTTTTTTTAGCGGAGGAGTAAATTGCGCTTTCAGCCCCTCCGCCTTTTAATGTTTTCTGCAATTAAATTTTTTTATTTTATTAAGTTACCCAGTAATTTATTATCGTTTTCAATTTGGTCCTAATGTGAATGATGTCGTTTAAAGGAGAATGGAAAATTGCCCTTCTAGCCCCTCTGCATTATTTGCGCGTTCAATGTGGTCCATTTGGCTTTATTTATTTGCGGATTTACCCCAAATTTTTTTATTTGAAATTCAATTTAGTTCTCTTTTATATCTTTCTTAAAATTGGTTGATTTTTGGGATGTAATTATTATTTTTATATATATGTATATTTATTGTTTCCTTATGAACATATTTATTTTCTTTCAACTAATATTTTTTTATTTATATATTCCTACTTTTTTTATGTAAATGTTAATTAATCCTTTTTTAATATATTTTACATGTATACATACATATATGTTTTGAATATTCTATTATATTTTCATATATCTACGTACATTTTTATTTTCGAAAATATTAAAATACATGTTTATTTTTTTACACATATATTTATATATATATTTGTTTTTCTTTATTTTCATAAGAGCATTATATGAATTTCATAATTAAAATTTTATATGTAAATTATGTACTTTATTTCTCATCATTCCAATGTGTATATTATGTGCTGTTTATCCTTTATTGTTTCTTTCATTTGTTTATTGACCTTTTTTTATTTTATATCTTGTTCATTTATTTAATATTCTTGTATGTCAAAGATTATTTCTTTTATGAATGTTAGTTTCCTTTATTTATATGTTTATATTGTTTCTATGTCATTGTGATATTTATTATTGCATTGTATATTTAATGTAGCATCACATCATTTTTTTACTCGATTTCAAACTTCTCAAAATTGAGATAATGCTTGTATTTAGGATTTTCAAGGAAATTGAGCCCTAACATATTAGGTTCCGATTTTCTTCGTTAAATTTAAGAATCGAGCATTTCTCTTTAATCAAAAAAATAAGAACTCATTATTGGGAATTCAACACGTTGTGTCCTAACGTATTGGATGTGACGCATTGATTTCTCGAAATGAATATTTTTTAAAAAAATAATAAAGGAAATATTCCGAGTTTGGGATTCTAGAGGAATTGTGCCCTAACGTATTGGGCCGCGATTTCTTAAATCTTAAATAAATGGATATTCTTTTACATTTTTTTTTGCACTAGTATTTTGCCCTAATTCATTTTTGGGGAAAATTAGAATGTCGTGCCCTAACGTATTGGGTGTGGTATTTTCTTTCTCTGAAATGATAAGGGTCTTAATACGTAACGTTTTTAAGTTTTTTGCTAAGGATTATATTTTTCAAATTTTCGACATTAAAACATTAATTAATTAACTAGGTACCAATTTTTGGGCGTAATGAGGATGCTAATCCTTCCTCATACGTAACCAACTCCTGGACCCGTTTTTCTAAAAATCGTAGACCAAAATCGTTTTTAGGTGACCCAATCACACCTCAATAAAAGATTGGTGGCGACTCCCAATTTTCATTTTTTAAAGTCGACAATCTAAAATTTTTGTTTTTTTTTCAAAAATAAAAAATGGTTTCACCAATAATAAATAATAAAAATTTTACATTTATTTGAAGCACTTATTTACATTTTGAATAAACTATTATTTTAGTCATTGGCTTTTAATTCTTAATTTTTCTTTTAAATTTTTTTATATGTTAAATTTTAAGTTGATTTTAAATAAATTATTTCTTTATTTTAAGATATTACTTAATTAAATTAACTTTTAATATTATAATGTTAAAATTAATGATTATTAAATTGGTTAACTTAAAATATAATTTTAAAAAAAGACATATTGATATTAAATATATTTTCAAATATAATAAGAGTTAATAATATTAATGATTAAAGTATAGCAAGTATAAATATAAAATTACAAATATCAAAATTTAACAATTTTAACATTAAAACAAATTAATTTAACAATATATATTGTTGGAAAAATTATATTTTATGGGAATTTTGAGGCATATTATCAATAAGTAAAGGTTGAGAGTTGAATAATAAAATTATAGTTCCATATTCTACTCTATGAGACATTTACAACTGTGTATCATATACTCAAAATGATTGAGTGATGAATGAGAAATTGATGCTCAAATTAAGCTATTTAAAAATATTTGTTGAGGAAAAGTAAAAGCTTAGACCCCACATTAGTTAAATACCAAGTGTAAGATGTGCATGTATATGGAACCCTCTTAAATAGTAATTAAATGACTAAATTTGGAACCTTGCCTCACGCGAAAGGTTGGTTATAGGTCCAAACTCAATGGGGTAGGGGCACCTGCACAACGTGGGCGACGCAAAATGTCGGGCTCAAAATGAGCTTGCGAACATTTTAGTCCAACACGAAATTATTTTTCCTCAACACATAAAATTTGTTTATATAAAGATATTTCTCTTATTTTATTTGATTCCAATCAATTTTATTTAATTTTTAATTAAATTGATTTGTTGGCTCCTTTAATAGTAGATTTGATATTTCCAAAACTCCACCATACTAAATGCCTATAAAATGATATGGATGAAGAATTTTTCCACATTGATATCCTCTTAGGCCGAATTTATTTTGCTGTCAAAATTCTTCTTTTCCTCTCCGTATTTTCCAAAGTTTCGGTGATAGAAAAAGGTAATGTTTGTTCGTTGATCGCTGCAGAGACGCTACTGCTTTGATCATTATGTTGTTGTATTTTGAGAGACATTCGACCAACATTTCTCCAAGTACCGTAGGAGCGGCCGAATCTATGTTAAGGAAACCGTGTTAAACATGCCTCAACGTTTAGTAAATCTCTATTCTTCCTTTCGATTTCAACTTATTGTTACGGTTTTTTTTATTTACGTATTTGACAATTTAAATATAAATTATTCTATTTATATTTTATTTCATATATAAATATGTGTTTATTTATATTTCAATATTTTATTCGCTAATGTGTTTTGTCCAACGTATATATAAATAAATAACTTGTAATAAATTATTAATAATATTATTTAAATTATAATATATTAATATTAATATTTGAATCATAATGAGTTTTTGTATTATTCTAATATTAAATATTATTAAAATTAAATAACATTAATATAAGTGTTTCTAAAATAATTGAATATTTTAAAAAATATTTTGTAGTTACATTACTTGTCAATTTATTATAAATATTTTGAATAAATTCATTAATTTTTTTAAAAATAATATTATAAATTTAGTGTACACTACCGACCTGTACATGATATGGGAATACAAGCTAGATAAATACTATTATCTACTGGATATCCAATCTGCAAAAAGTAAAAATAAAAATAAAAGATTTTCAATCAGTTTTTAGATATCAAAATTCACAAAAATCTAAATCGAATCTAGTAAAATTCTTTAAATACACAAAATCAAAATTAAAAGTACTTTGTAATTAGTGAATTCAGATATTAAAATCCACATCTATTATTTGAATATGCGATGCAGGTTTAGATAATGGACATTCGAAGTATCTATCTGCATCCGCAATAGATAGTAATTTCAAATCCGAATTTCAATATTAATCAAATCCGCAAAAAAAAACTAATTAGATATTTAGCTTCAACTTGAATTAAGTATTTTAAATTTATATTTAATTCAATTATATGTTAATTTTGGGATAAATTCATTAAATTATTTATTTTTATGTAAAATTAATAATTACCATTATTTAGAATGCTTTAATGGAAAAAATAAAATATAAAAGTAAAAAGAAATTTTAAAAAATTCATCTCAAAGTTAATTATTGTTACTATATATAATGAAATTAAAATTAATTTTTTAAAATTTTAACTATAAAAATTATTAATATATATGAATGATATGTTTGTTTTCTTAAATGCTGGGTTACTATATCACTTCATTTCTAACATTTTTTTTTCTTTTATGTTAGGATATTAAAAATGATCTTGTTTGATAATTGAAAAATTAAATATAAAAAAAATTAAGTGTTAAGTTTAAGTTATGAAACTTGTTTAATATATTTATTAAAATTAAGTGTAACATATGATTAAATTATTTGATTAATGTAATTTTTAAAATTTTAAATGTAAAGTTATTTAAACAAGAAATAAAGTAAATTGAAATGAATTGAAAAAAATTCTAATTAGTGTACTTATGGGAGGAAAAAGTTTATTTATTGCATATATTACCATAGTTAGATATAAAATAAAATTGTATATAGTTAAGCTTAAAATAAAAAATATGAGTAAAAATTCAAGTAAAAAATAAAATCTCTTGAAAAATAAATAAAAAAAGTTTTCCTTCTATTTTCCAAAAGCAAGCCATGTAAGTGACTACAAATTACTAATTGAAATTAGTTTATGGTTAGCTTATATACTAAAACATAATAAAAAAATAATACTCTTACCAAAGGTAGCATGAGTGATAAGTAACTCTTCATCTATTTATTATTTTTCACTTTTTCTCATTCTATCATTTTCTCTTTATGTTAGATTATTAAAGATGCTTATAAATCACTGAAAGTATTAATTTTAGATTATTTAATTAGCTTCAATCAATTATCTGGGATCATGTTACTTTGATGATAACCTATATTAAGTTTTTTTGTGAATAAGTACATTGCAATAGGAAAATGAGGAAACGGTTTACAAATATTGGAATTGAATCCTGAACCTCTTGTCAATTAACTTGAAATCCACACAAATTTATCGCTGAGTCGGTGGACGGTCCACAATAATCAATTAGTTTTATCCTTTTATAGTTTCAATAATGGTATGGTAAATCGATTGCTGAACAGAATAGCCAAAATCGTAGCTGAACTAAATATGCACAATATCAACACATAATTTGTTTGTAAATTGAATCACAATGATAAACATTATAGCAGTCTGTTTTCTAAGATGGCTTTTCTAGAACCTGCAATTTCATTGAAACATCACCGGAAACTTGAAGAGAACAAAGGCAGAGTAATAATTATTACAGGAAGATGACAAGTCTGCTTTATGCATATAAAATATAGGATTGTACTAGTCAAAATGCATCAGACATGTCAAAATGTATCAGACATAAGTGGATGAACATCTAATACAGATGTAATGATGGAATCCCTGTAAAATCCGTTTGAGAGTGAAGTACCCGATCTCAGTTGGTTTTGTGACAACAACCTCTGCTTGTTTTGGCTGAGTCGGAAAAAAACTTCGCAAAACTCTAATTCTCTCCAGTTCCATGGCCACTTCTTTCATTGTTGGTCTATCTTTGCCATCTAAGTTTAAGCATCTTTTAGCAACGTAAGCAACTGCAACTAGTTCCTCCTTTTGGCCATCCTTCAAAACTTGAGGGTCAAGTGTATCTAGAAAATGGTTTTGGTCCACCGAGGAGATGAAATAGGAGACTAGGCTTTTCTTTTCTTGCGATCCAGATGTTAAGACTGGCTTTTGTGCTATTAAGAGCTCGACCAGAACCACTCCGAAACTATAAACGTCACTTTTCTCAGTGAATTGACTTGACTGAATGTATTCAGGGTCTAAATACCCAAAGGTTCCTTGAACTTGAGTTGTCAAGTGAGTTTGATCAATGCCGATTGATCTCGATGTTCCGAAATCTGATACCTTAGCTCGGAACTTTTCATATAGTAGTATGTTACTAGACTTTATATCTCTGTGATAGATGGGGACAGAAGCAGAGACGAGTGTAAGTAAGAAATTGCATTTGAAACTTCAGCTGCTATGCGTAATCGCATATCCCAAGATCTTGGGTATTCTTCATTTGGAATGAATTCATAAACGAGTAGAGAGACTTCGGTCTCTAAGCAACAGCCTAATAATTTGACAACATTTCGGTGATCAATTTTGGCAAGAATAACCATCTCATTGATGAATGGGTCAAGATGCTCTTGGTCTACTATTTTGGACTTCTTTACAGCCACAATTCTCCCATCATGCAACTTTCCTTCGTAAACCACGCCTTGGCCACCACGACCCAGGATTCTGTTCTCGTTATCGTGATCAGTTGCAGTTTGTAACTCTTTGGAAGTGAAGAATTTAATATTCTCCACACCAACTTCCTCAGAAGACTACATTTTCTCAAGCAGTAGCCCACCATTTATTTTAAAATGCTCTTGCTTGCATTTTATATTTCTCCTTTTCTCTAGTTTCCTATAAAGCCACCAAACTCCAGCAAACAACAAGAACCCTGCAGCTAAGCAAATACCTGCGATCAAAATGAAAGTCAGTCATCGATTAACTTCTGACATTCTTAATATCTCCATTTTAAGCTAAGATTTGAAATAAAATTTTCCATTTTAAGTTCTAATGTAATACTATCCTAAGAGGAGAGCAAGAAAGCCAATACTAGTTTCTAACAATTAAACGAATAGGTTAAACTATTCTCCAGCAAAAACAGAGATCTGGTAGACTTGACCTAATCTTTATGTAGCTTTTCATGTAATACAATATAATTAAATAGAATGACCTTATTATGAACAATGAAATTGTTTATGGGTCAAGCCGACCCTATTAAAGCTTAGGGTATGTTTTTCATTGCTTAAAAAAAAGAACTTTTGACTTCAAAAGTACTTTTGGAAGAAAAGCTGTGCAAAATAAGTTGCTTTTGGCTAAAATTTTTAGTTTTTCAGGGAAAAGCTAAAAATTTTAGTTTTTTCTCTCCCAAAAGCACTTTTGGTTCTTAATTATTTTTTCACCCCTCTAATAACATAGTACTTCCATTTTTTGTTTTTTTCTTAGTGCTTAATTACAAATGTAATAAAATCATTAATTAAAAATAAAAAATATTTTTTAAAATATTAATTATAAATATTTAATGGTTATATTTAAATATTTAAAATATAGTTTATATATTCTAATTAAATTTCATAAATAATTAATATTTATTGCTTAAAAATATTTAAAATTTATATTTTATATATTAAAATATTAACAACAAGTTATAATAATTTTTTTATATTCTTACTAAAAAATAATAATATTAAATAATTTAAATATTATTTAAATGCATATTTTTACTTGATAATAACATGTCTAAAATGGGCATTTTATTTCTTAAAAGCACTTTTTGACAGCAAAGCTAAACACTCAAATTTTAAATCAAACTTTTCAAAAGCACTTCTCAAAAGTACTTTTCCACAACGCTTTTCAAAAGCTTTACCAAACTAACCCTTAAAATCCTCGGGCTTCGTTTGGATTTTGAAAATATTTTTTATTTTAAAAAATTAAAAAATATATGATAAATAAAAATAAAATTTTTTTCATTATTGAAAACATGGTTGATAACTGTTTTTCTATAATAGAAATACGGAAATAAAAAAATACATTTATATGGATTTAAATGATGATATTAAATTTAATATATGAAAATTTGTTGAAATTAAAATAACCGAATATTTTTATATTTATTTGGGTTTGAACAAAGGATAACTCATTTAAAGTTAAAAAAAATATATTTTGATCATTTTGAGTTTTACAAAATATTTTTAGTTAATAATAAAAACAAATTTTTATTATTTTTCTCATTTTTACATATTTTCATCTGAAAATTTACTTTTAAAATTTCAAGTAAATGAATGTTTTCCATTTTAAGGAAATGAAAATGAAAATGGCCTCTATCTATCCCCTAAAACTATATGGAGTCTTAATTTTTAGGATCATTGATGTAAGATTCTTCTATAATTATGCAAAATTTGGGATTACTAACCTAAAGCAACAACAATAAGATGTCTTGGATAAACTACAAATTTAGTAATAAAGAAATAAAAAATAGTAAAGAAGAAATTAGAGAATAAAAAAATAAAAATCATAAATAAATATAAGAAATAAAAAGTGGAAGATGGACGAGTAAACCGATAGATATGATGGATAGAAGGATAAATGTATAATTGAACCCTTTGAAATATAAATCCCAACAAACTCAATTAATGACTCTCATCAACCCTCTAAGAAATAATCCTTGAAGAATGAATTGAAGGGTGAAGAATGAATTCTCACGACTTCTTGAAGAAAATCAAGAATAAAACTACTTCTAAAAATCACAAGAAAGAAATCTTGCACAAGAAAAAAACTCTCAGAGTTGAAAACTTTATTAATGAAAACAATTGTCTCCTTAATAAAAAATGAAGAAGCCTTTATATAAGTTAGCTAAGTACATCCAAATAAAACTCTAAAGTATACTAAAACTCTAATTAATCTAAATAAAAAAGTAGTTTTAAACAAAACTTTCTTGGTAAATAAAACTCCTAAATAACTTAAAATACGTAATAAATATAAAAAATTAGTAATAAATATAAAAAATTCGTAATAATAAAATAATAAAAGATGATAAATACAATATTGGACTCATATATAATAAAAATTAATCCAAAAATCCGAACCAAATATGATTTAAACTTGAGTTAAAAGCACAAAACTCGTAATACCTGTCATAACCCTGTCCAAAAATTATGCTCGCGCAGTTTTCACTAAAATGGTCATAATTTGAGCTTCCGGACTCAAAATCAAGTGATTCCATTCAAAAAGTCGACTTAAGTATGCTGATTTCCTAAACTTAAAAATTGACAGTTTTGGTGACTGGAATTTAATAAATTTTACCCCATCCATGCATGTATCACATATACATATTAGGTTACCCGTTCGAGCTGAACCTTTAAAACAAAATCAGGTTACCAATCCAAGCTAAACTTGTGTTACATGTATCTTCAAGTCTGCAACAAATGTTGGATTCTTGAAATTATCGAAAATCGACCTGTAACCATGTGTACGATACATTTACAAAGTTTCATCAGGTTAATTTGCATCATGCAAGTTCATATTTATTCTTTTTTTTAATTTAGTCCAAATCTCACACTTTAGTACTAAATTGCAAACAATTCAAAGTTCAATAAAACATACATGTATTCACAATATAGCATACATAAGGGTCTAAGCATAATTACACCATAGGAACTTACTTGGCAAAATGAAAGTAAATACAACATCGAGGACTATTCTACAATTTTCTCTTTTTCGCAACTATCCTCCGACTGGTTCAAATCTTGACCTATATAATAATTTATTCAAATATCAATTCAAAACATCATTTAACAACCTACTATAACTATTTATCAATTCAATTTCATCTATTCAAGTTTTGTATTTTATTTAGTTTTGTCCCTAAAATCAGAATTGTCATAACTTTCAATTGAGCCTCGATTTTGAAACCCAATCTCAATTTCATCTTTCTACAGTCCTCTAATATCTATATTTACAAAAATTTCATGTTAATTTCAAAATATTCACACTTTAGTCCTTATGTTCAAAACTAACAATTTTCAGTTTACAAACTAGTCCATTTTTTCATATCTAAGCTTAGAATCTAATAATTTAACACCAAAACTTTCAAGATTCAACAATAGAAACTTTTAAAAACTTTAACATTTTTGCAAATTGGCACACAGGTAGCTCCCAAAACCTCAAAAACATAAAAATTACAAGAAAAAAACTAAATTAAGCTTACCAATCAAGGACTGAAAGTCTTTTGAAGCCAAACCCTATCTCTCGTTTTGTTTTCATGAGAAAGAAGATGATGAATGAAGAAGAATAAAAATTTTAGCTTTGGTTTAATTAATTTTAATATATAACATAATTTAATTAAAATATTTAACATATATTTGTCGAAACCGATTTTTGAAAAACAAAAATTTTAGGTTGTCGACTTTAAAAAAAATGAAAATTTGGGAGTCGCCACCAATCTTTTATTGAGGTGTGATTGGATCACCTAAAAAAAATGGCTTTGGTCTACGAATTTTAGAAAACGGGTCCAGGAGTCGGTTACGTATGAGGAAGGATTAGCACCCTCATTACGCCCAAAAAATTGGTACCTAGGTAACTAATTAATGTCTTAAGGTCGAAAATTTTAAAAATATAATCTTTAAAAACTTAAAACGTTGCATATTAAGACCCTTTTCAATTCAGAGAAGCAAAAATGTCACACCCAATATGTTAGAGCACAACATTCTAATTTCTTCCAAAATGAATTAGGTCAGAATACTTATACAATAAAACTTTAAAGGAACATCCACTCATCCAAGATTTAAGAAATCACACCCAATACGTTAGGGCACGATCCCTTTAGAATCCCAAACTCGGAATATTTCCTTTATTTTAAAAGAACATCCACTTATCCAAGATTTAAGAAATCACACCCAATACGTTAGGGCACAATTCCTTTAGAATCTCAAACTCGGAATATTTCCTTCAGGATTTTTAAAAAATCTTCATTTCGAGAAATCAATGCGTCACATCCAATGCGTTAGGACACAACGTGTTGAATTCCCAATAATGAGTTTTTATTTTTTTTGATTAAAGAGAAATGCTCGATTGTTAGATTTAACGAAGAAAATCGGAACCCAATATGTTAGGGCTCAATTTCCTTGAAAATCCTAAATACGAACATTATCTCAATTTTAAAAAAAAATTATATTTTTAAATTTGAGTAAAAAAATGATGTAACGTTATATTATATGTACAAATGTTATGATGATAAATACAACAATGATAAATATATCAATGACATAAAAAAATAATATAAACAAATGAATGGGCGAAATAAAAAAAACAATAATTCATGACATGCAAAATATTAGATGTAAACATAATTATACCATGAATGAGGAAAAACAAACAAAATAAATAAAGATCAGAAGACATATAATATACACATGGAAGTTATGAAGATTAAAAATATAAATATAATTTATAAATAAAATTTTGGGTTATAGAATTTATACATATATATAATACATAATATACTTATGAAAATAAAGAAAAATATAATTATACGTACATATATAAAATAATAAAAAAGGGTGTGTTTTAAAAGGAAAAGTGAGTATTTAATCATTTTAAAAATCATAAATATATACATATAAAGATGAAAATATTCATTTAAAAAAATATAGGAAAAATATTCGTTAAAAAATATATACACGTACATATAAAAGGAATATATATAGATAAAAAACCAATTAAATAATGAGTACATTAAAAAAATATATATACGTACACATATATATATATATAAATGTGAGAAAAATATAAGTTAAAAAATATGTGCATAAAAATATACATGTATAGATTTTAAAAAAAATAAAAATAAAAATAATGATTACGTTATTAATTAATAAAATAAATGAAAAGAACAAAAAAAGAAAAGAAAAAACTAAGTTGAATTGCAATAAAAAAACTGGGGTAAATCCGCAAATAAATAAATGTAAAAGGATTAATTTGAACGCGTGAATTACATAGAGGGGCTGGAAGGGAAATTTTCTCTTCTTCTCTAAAGGGAAATTTTCTCTTCTTCTCTAAAACGACGCCGTTCAACTTAGACCCAATTGAAATAAAAATAAATAAAAGGGTAAATTAAGAAAAATAAAAAAAAACTTAATTACAAAAACATTAAAAGGCGGAAGGGCTAAATAAAATAAATAAATAAAATTCGCAGTGGTATCACATTCTCCCCTTTTTTAAAATCATAAATAAGTAAAAAAAATCATCGAAAGAAAAAAATAGTAAGCCACCTTTAAAAAAACTGCCAATCGTTCTCTTTTTTATTCCTCTTCCTCTTTTTCTTTTTGTTTTTTTTTTTTGCAATGAAGGGAGAGGCCTCTATTTATAGTTGAGCCTCCCCAAATCCAATGGTACAGATCAATTACATCAACGGCTGAGATTAAAGGGTATCTCTAATATTACAAAATTATATCTTCTAAGATTGCATATCATATCTAAGATTATACATCATATCTAAGATTGCATATATATCTAGGATTGCATATCCTCAAAAATTATGTTTCCATATGTGAGCCCGGGCTAAAATTGGGTATTACAATATTCACTTAGAAGAAAACACCAACCATCCACCACTATTTAAAAATGGCCCGATTGTCACTTTCAACTGTGGTTCAATATTATGTAGCCCTTTTAGTTAATAAAATTCAATATCAATTAATTTTTACCGCTTTACAATTTAGTCTTTGTACCTAATTAGTCACCAAATGG
Organism: Gossypium hirsutum; assembly: GCF_007990345.1. NCBI lineage: Eukaryota > Viridiplantae > Streptophyta > Magnoliopsida > Malvales > Malvaceae > Gossypium > Gossypium hirsutum. The sequence goes on from NC_053438.1 coordinate 11,918,261, forward strand.
ACGAAATTACCTATCCAAAATTTAATTCACCTATACAATAACTCCACAAATATTTAATAAAAATATTTAAGGGTTCGGTTTACAGAAATGAGGTCTCAATACCTCATTTTTCAACACCACTGACTTAAGGGTTGAAACAGTTGTACTTTAACTAACTATTCAAATAACAAATTTGTCAAACCAAAATTTAATATAATATTATAATCTCAATCATCAGAGAACGGGGTTCTGAAACCACCATTTCTAGCACCATTGAAAAATAGATTGCTACAATAAACATCAATTAAATTATTATTTTTGTATATCATTATTATATGTCAAATTTTTATTTCAAACTTCTGGTCAATTAATTATTTAGATTTAAAATATCTTTCAAACCTAGAAATGATAGCATTTTTTTACTTTAGCATAACGATAAAAAATTAACCCCTAAAGGTTACTGCTTTTGTCACTTTCGTTATAATTCTTTCCTTTTTTGGACCACTTTGGCCCCTACCCTTCAAATTTTAGTCAAATTGCATTTCTTTTGGTTAAAAAATTGGTTGAACTATTAAAATTTTAATGGCATCAACATGACAATTTTATGTTCTTCATAAAAATTCAAAAAATAATTAAAATTATTAAAATTTTGATAAAGTTTAAAAATTTCAATAATTTATACTCTAAAATGAAGTACAAGTAAACTATTATGTAGGTTAAAAAATTAGTGTCATTAAAATTTTAATAGTTCAACCAGTTTTTCATGTCAAAAAATTGAAAGTTGATGGCCAAGGTGATCCAAAAAAATAAGGTTAAAGTAACAAATTGGATACAGATTAGGGGTTAAATTTATCATTATGCCTTAAGCTTTTTAAAATACAGATAAAATTATTTTAGTATGTAGTGGTTTGAAATTTTATAAATTATATGAATTCTTTTATGTATTTTTACCATAAAAGTATTTTATATCATTAAATATTGCTAATAATAAATATATAATATAATATACACAGTAATACCTTTGACGTGAGTTAAAACTACTTCCAATTTTAACAAAATGAGACATGTCCAAAGCAATTCAATTATTTAATCATTTGAAACTTGAGTCTTCATCCTTGCAACTTATGTTATGCTTCAATAAATGAACCCCACTTTGAGACATTTTGAGGAAACAAAGTATTTATAGAAATAATTATAAAATGCATAAATAAAATAAAACAAGATGTCAAGAAATAAATTGAAACAACGTATATAGATTAAGTTCCATCTATTGTAATTTAACACTATATTTCTCTCGAAACTTGGAAATTTAAAAGCAAATTATTTAAAATCATACAACATCGAGCTACCTTAGGTTCAAATATGATTACGTACAAATGGTAACCTGATTACATACTTAGCGAGCACCTTCAAGTTCAAATGTGATTTTTTTATTTATGCTATCATATCCCATCCCTATCGAGCTGCTTGTTACACCATTATCGTAAGTGCTGGGAAACTTACCAAGCAAGTATTCAGATTCTTCGCTTACTAAATTACTTTTACTCCAAGGATGTTTAGCCATTGCTTGCAGTCCTGCTAATTCATGGGCAACTTCCTTCATTGTTGGCCTTTCCTCTCCCTTCACTCTCACACATCTCCTAGCTAAAGTTGCTACTTCCATAAGCTGCTCAACATTTTCATCATTAAGCACTCGAGGATCGAGAATGTCTAGCAAACGGTCTTCTTTCATCAAAGAAGTGAAGTACATTGGCAAAACTCGATTTTCTTCCGGTCTTTTGAAACATACCACTTTTTGTCCTGTTAACAACTCCATAAGCACAACCCCGAAGCTGTAGACATCACTCTTTTCAGTAAGAAGGCTTGAAAGCATGTATTCAGGATCCAAGTAACCGAAAGTTCCTTGCACAATTGTAGTTATTTGTGCTTGGTCGGATGGGATCAATCTGGAAGCCCCAAAATCAGAAACTTTTGCGGTGTAATTGTCATCTAACAGTATGTTCGCCAACTTGATGTCTCGGTGAATGATTGGAATGGAAGCTGCAGAGTGCAAATAAGAAAGGGCTTCTGCTGTTTCAGTGGCTATTCTCAAACGGGTCTCCCATGAAAGATAAGAGGTAGCATCATCATTATGCAAATGGTGAAAAAGGGTTCTGTTGGTGATATATTCATAAACTAACAGCGGAACTTGTGTCTCCAAACAACATCCTAGGAGTTTGACAACATTCCTATGGTTGATTTTGTAGAGCACCATTATTTCATTAATGAATTGTTCAACTTGGCTAGGATCTCCAATTATTGACTTTTTGATGGCAACTATTTGATTATCGGCCAATATTCCCTTGTACACTGTCCCTTGCCCTCCCTGTCCTAAAATTCTGCTTTCATTGTAATTGTTTGTTGCCTTCTCGAGTTCCTCAGCTGTAAATACTTTAACATCTTCACGGTACCCTTGTCGTTTTGAAAGTTGTTCCCGCAACAAAATGCCACCATTTTGCTGAAAGTTAGCTTCTCTTAATTTGGAAATTTGCCTTTGCCTCAGCATCCAACACCACAATACTATCCCCAAGAGAAGACCAAGAAACCCAATGGCAACCCCTATGGTCAAAGCATAAAATAATAATAATAATTACATTAGCCAGGGTAATGTAATCTAAAAGTGAAAAGTCATGCAAAATTGTATATTGAGAGTAATAAATAACGAAATTGTTTGTGTCAAGCAGATCCAATTGACTCAAGATTGAGTTGGGTAAGTTAAGGATGAGTCCTGCTTGTGAATCTAGTTCCACTTGTTTACAAATTACTTCATAAAAATATAACCGAAATTATTGTTAGATATAAAAAATAATAATTCCATATGGAAAATTGTGGTTAAAGATGAGCATGGACTCACGCCCAGGCTGTAGAGAAGTTTATTGTTTTTTTTAAGGATAAATCTCAAAATTATACATGAATTATGGTTTAATGTGTAATTGTATACATGAAATTTTGATTTGATCCATTTTTTGTAATTTATTAATACAGTTATTGATATAACATCATTTTATGATTATGTATTGTATACATAAATAGTTGTATGTATCCAATATAAAAATAAATTAATATATTTATTTCTTTAAATGCGTATGATTAAATCAAAATTAAAGTTTCAAATATACATTTGAACCACCATTAGAGTTTCATGCGTATAACTGCACCAAATTAAAGTTCATGTATACAATTGCACATTAAACCAAAGTTCATATATAATTTTGAGATTTATCTCTTTTTTATTTTAATTATTTATATTTTAAATAATTTAACTAGAGTAAGAGAACAAGTTGAATATGGATAAATGTATAATAATTTCATGTCTTTAAAATTTGATAATGAGTCAAAATTTTATTGATGCTTAAAATCCTCCAGCTTCATTTAGTTTTTAAAAATATTTTCTATTTTTAAAAAATAATTTTAATTTTTTAAAAATTAAAAAACATGTTTGATAAAGAGGAATAAAATTTTGTTTTCAATAATGAAAACATGATTGGTAATTATTTTTCTATAATAGAAACATGAAAATTGAAAAAAAATATAATGAAAATAATGAAAACAAAATTTTTCTATTTTTATTTACAAAGTCTTTTTAGTACAAATAATGAAAACAAAATTTTATTATTTTTCTAATTTTTACATATTTTCATAATTTTTTAAAAATTATTTTCAAAAATTTGAACTAAACACAATTTCTTGAATGTTTTTCATTTTTCAAGGAAATGAAATTGGAGTCTACTCCCTGAAACCAAACGGAGTATTTTAATTTATATTTTGGGGTTACTAACCTAGAGCAACAATAAGAGGAGATGTCTTGGACTGATCCTTGTTGGGTAAACTGCAACCTGTTCCACTTTTCTTACCATCGCCTTCATAACCCACCGGACATGAACAATTGTACGTCCCAAGTAAGTTGGTACATCTTGCCGTTCCATTGCAAGGGCTTATACTTTCACACTCGTTTATATCTGAAATTTGCAGATTGTATGCAAGTAATAAATAACACTATCTTTAATGTTAGAACTACAAATCTATGGGGTATATATACCTATAGTTACCTTGACATCCATTAGGGAGGTAAGGGTTCCCCACGTAACCCTCAAGACACTTGCAGAAATATCCAGAGTTATTTTCTGAATCAACGCATTTACTATACTCTTTGCATGCAAAATTGTTTACATCCATATTCGCTTCGTTGCAACTCGTATTCCCGATGTTCCAATCAAGAGTGATTGGAAACTGCCTGCTTTGAAACTCAAAACCACGAAGATCTGAAGCAGAAAAGGTATAACTATCGACCTCTGCGACAAATGCATAGCTGCAGGGGTTTTCGGGCAACACATTGGTATGGTTGGCGTAGCTGTCGAGACTTATGTTGTAGCTCCTCACATCCTTTGGGATACTTGTCTGACAGCAGCCAATCCCAGAGCAAGACCCGTTTGAAACATCAGTGATGTTGTTACACAACGACAAACAACCAGTTGCGTAACGTTGTCCGTAGGAACCAGCTTGCTGCACGACAGCATACGTGTCGCACCCGATTGCAGTAAACTTGTTCTTGTTATTGTTTATTAAAAATTCAGAAAGCCGGAAGTAGTAAAATAACCAATTCCTGTATGATGTGTTGTAACAATCATAGCTTGTATTAGAAAGGATGCGCAACTGACCATCGGTAGATATGTTGATGACTTCGACGTTACGGAAGAACGGTTTGTGCGGTATGAAACTGGTGTTACAGTTGATGAAAAAGCCTGCAGTGATGTTGCAATCGCCGCCGGTACCGAACGGGTATGGGATGATAACATCTCCGCAGCGGCTTCGGCAGCCAGGTTTTGCTACCGCTGGTGTTGAAGCTTTTACCGTCAATATAACATTAAGCAAGATCATCAGCTGCATAAGCACTAGTGATCTGATGGAACTCATGGATGTTTTTTCTAGACTGGGGGATACCAATGCTTCAATTTACAAATTCATTGAAAAGATATTTAATATTTTTTAAAACTTTAATATAATTAAAAATTTATTGAAAAGTCATATCTACCTAAATCAAGCTTGTGTATGTTAATGATAAATATTTAAAAAAGAAAAAAGAAAAATCAAAGCAACATCCAGACAAATATGAAGTGATAGATGAATGCAGTTACAACGCAATACTTTCACATGGATTATAAAGTAAAGATATTAGAAATTTTTATGGAGTAATGATTTATTACAAATAATAAAAGGGTTGACGTTTACTTAAAGCTGATTGGTTAGTTTAACAAAAATTTCATGAAGTGGATGTTATAAACTCCTTTTTGCATACTTTGAAGGCAAAAGCCAGTAGGTAAGTATGGTGGTCCAAGGCCAAGGCGAAGACAAAGATTAACTACGAGTGATTTTGAAAAATTTTAATGGTTAAATGATTATTTATGTAATTTATTTAAAAAAAATTATGTATATTTAAAATATATGGAAAATTAAATTAAATTTTTTATTTAATTTCAATATTTTATATTTCATATTTATTTCAAGGTCTTTTCGCTTGGTTTTACTTGCAATACAAGTAGATTTTATGAATTTTTTACATGATAATATAATACAACAAAGTGAAGTTAAAAATAATTGAAATGCGGATAAATTTGATGTGAAAATAATGATAATAAAATTATATATTTTAAGTTATTAAGGTTGATTGGGTTTTAAATTAAATGTTATAATATTAGCTACAAGATCTAATCTGAATTTTTATTAATTAATTAAGAGATGAATAAAGATGTCCTATGTAAATGATATTAAATAATTAATCAAACATAAATCAAATCAAAGTAATTGGTAAAAACATTTTAGTTTAAGTTGATTTGATTTGATTTGAATATTATGTTTGATGATAAATCGATTAGATTAATCTTTAAAAAAATTGAATTCCTATAAGTATGTTTATTTTGTTTTAATAAAAAAATGAAAGTCAGAAATAAATAGTGAAAGAAAAACTAATCAAATGAAGATTTTTCACTTTTAAATAGAGGTGAGTTTCTATCAAAATACTTTGTGGAAAATTTGTTAGGAAATAATAATTGTATGAATGTAACACAAAATTAATTGCATTTTCTTTTATTAGAAAATTATTAAAAAGTCCAAACTCCAATCTTCAGAGTCCAGTTGTAAACTCAAATGGAATAAACAAAGTACAACACATTGAATAGTCTTTGTTCATATTCCAATTGTCTTAATCATCACATGTGTACATGTTGACTAACAATCTTCATCATCACCAAGTAATTACTCCAAAATTTGTCAAAACTAATATTTGAAACATTCTTTACCTTCCAGACCCATTCTAAGCAATAAACTCTTTGGAAGTGATCATGGCTTGCAAATGACACTTATAATCATGCAAATTTTTCAAAGTAATAAAAGTAATAGCAAAACATTTCTCACTAGGATGACAATCAACCCAAAGTCCATTTGTGATTATACACAAAAATTGTAATAGAAGAAGCATGCTAAACTAAACTCTTAACATATTGAGATATTTTACCAACATCCTTCAAAATTAAATTGATAGAAGGTGCTGCACATGGTGACCAAAGGATTTTAGGATACTTCTCAATAAAAAATTTCCTAATAGCTTTATAATTTGCAGCATTATATGTAGCTAGCTAGACCACATTGCTTAATCCAACAATTTTTACAATATTCGCAAACAAATTGCAAAGAGTATCAACATCTAAAATTATGTCTGATGCATTATCGGATTTGATAAAGCATACTCTTTTAGGAAAATATACTAGAAAATTGGTTGATGACTGATGAGATCAGAAAATCCATCAAGTCACTTACCAAGTCTTTTTTTAGAATTTTTGCCATTTAACTCAGTGGATTCTGTTCTCGTAATTAAATCATAATCTTTGAGAAAATTAGAAGATTGATAAAATAATTTATTTATATTCAAACTTAAATACAGATAAAATAAATACATATACAAAATAAAAATATTTAATTATAAATTATGAATACGTAACCATACAATTCTTACATTTAGACATAAACATCTAAAACTTGATAGCAAACATACATGTACAAAGTTCTAATAAGTAGAAAACTTAGGTCTTTTCACTTGGTTTTGCATGCAATACAAGTAGATTTTATGATTTTTTTACACGATAATATAATATAACAAAGTGGAGTTAAAAATAATTGAAATGCAGATAAATTTGATGTGAAAATGATAATAAAATTATACATTTAAAGTTATCAAGGCTGACTAGGTTTTAAATTAAGTGTTATATACATTAGTTGTAAGATCTAACCTGAATTCTTTATTAATTAATTATGACATGAATAAAGATGTCCTATGTAAATGATATTAAATAATTAATTAAACATAAATCAAATCAAAGTAATTGGTAAAGTTATTTTAGTTTAAGTTGATTTGATTTGAATGTTATGTTTGATGATGAATCGATTAGTTTGATTTTTAAAAAATTGAGTTCCTATACGTATGTTTATTTTTTTTTAATAAAGAAAATGAAAGTAGAAATAAATAGTGAAAGAAAAACTAATCAAATGAAGATTTTTCATTTTTAAATAGAGATGAGCTTCCATCAAAATACTTAGTGGAAAATTTGTTTGGAAATAATAATAGTATGAATGGACCACAAAATTTATTGCATTCTCGTCCAAACTCTAATCTTTAGAGTCCAATTGTAAACTCAAATGGAATAAATAAAGTACAACACATTGAATTATCTTTGTTAACATTCCAATTGTCTGAATCATATCAACTATACATATTGACTAACCATTTTCATCATCACCACACTACACCAAAACAGGCTTTTAGCGGTAGCGCTTTGGGAAGCGCTGCAAAAAAACGCCGCTAATGACTGCGTCGCTAACTTCATAAAAAATAATAATTCCATAATGGAAGATTGTGGTTAAAGATGAGCATGGACTCACGCCAAGGCTGCAGAGAAATTTATTGATTTTTTTAAGGATAAATTTCAAAATTATACATGAATTATGGTTTAATGTGTATTGTATACATGAAATTTTGATTTGATTCATTTTTTCAATTTATTAATACAGTTATTGATATAACATCATTTTATGATTATGTATTGTATGCATAAATAGTTATATTTATCTAATATAAAAATAAATTGATGTATTGATTTCTTTAAATGCGTATGATTAAATCAAAATTAAAGTTTCAATTATACATATGAACTACAATTAGAGGTTCATGTGTATAACTGCACCAAATTAAAGTTCATGTATACAATTGTACATGAAACCAAAGTTCGTGTATAATTTTGAGATTTATCTCTTTTTTATTTTAATTATTTATATTTCTCATCAGCTCACTGGAGTTGACAACTATAATATTTGGAGTCGCGCGATGCGAATTGCGTTGATTGCCAAAAATAAATTGGGTTTGATTAGTGGTACTTGTTCCAAAGATTTATTGGCAGAAGATTTGTACTCATAGTGGGAGCGATGCAACGCTATTGTGTTATCTTGGATATTGTACACGGTAAGCAAAGAGCTCTCTACAGGTATCATTTTTGCTTCAAGTGCAACAGCAGTTTGGCAGGATCTTAGCAAGCGATTTAACAAGACTAATGGTTCAAGAGTCTACTTCTTGCATTGAGAAATTTCTTCTCATCTTCAAGGAATTCCTTTGATTTCAACCTATTTCACCAAGCTTAGGTTGTGATGGGATGAGTATGATTCCCTAGTTCTCGTTTCTTCTTGTGGTTGTGTGCAAACTAAACAGGTTATTGATCACATTGTGTAGCAGCGTTTGTTTCAATTTTTGATGGGTTCAAATGAAACTGATAGTGTTGTTTGGAGTCAAATTTTATTGATGAGCCCCTTGCCTATGGTCAATCAAACATATTCCATGCTCGTGCAAGAAGAGTCACAAAGGCAGCATGTATCAGGTCTAGTTGTTGTTGATCCTACCTCTTTATATTCAGCAAATGTCAATCCATATATAAATCGATTTAATGGTGTGTGTGATCATTGTAAAGTTTAGGGCCATAAGAGAGAAAATTGTTATAGACTAATTGGATATCCACCTGATTTCAAGTTCACTAATAAGCGTTTTATGTCTGGGGCTGGTGCAAACAACGTGGTAGCAAACGAAGGGACAGTGGTTGATAGCAGTGTGCCCAACAGCAACATTCGAAGCTCTCTTGGTGTGGTTCAAGCTCTTGGGTTCACACAGGAAAAATATTAGAAAATATTAAGCTTGTTGAACAAAGAATCTTTGGTCGAGACGACTACAAATATGGCAATTGGGGCAAATTTAGCAGGTATGAGTACATCTTGTGAATGGATTTTAGATACTGGTGCTCCTATTCACATGCTTTCTAGCTTCCAACACCTTGAATTTCCTATTGCATGCACTTCTAATTCACCAAGTGTTCGTTTACCAAATGGCTCCTCCACACCCATAATACATACAGGATCGTATACCCTCTATCTCAGTGCCACTCTTAAAAATGTGTTATATATACCTGATTTTCAATACAATCTCGTTTTTGTTTCAAAACTTACCAAGGATTTGCATTGTTTTGTTACATTTTACTCACACTTTTGTATTTTCCAAGACCTCTCAAGTGGCATGATGAAGGGGATTGGTAGGGAACATGGCGGCCTCTATATTCTTCATTCTTCTCTAGCTACATTATCTTCAACTCACGTACCTTCGTCAACAGCTAATTCTTTTCATACAACTCTCAATAGTTCTTTTATCTGGTATGTGCGACTAGGTCATGCTCCTTTGTCAAGGTTGAATAAGATGGACATTCCTTGTACTTGGTCTAATAATGATTCTATTTATCGGTGTATTGTATGTCATTTTACAAAACAAACTCGGTTGCCTTTTCTTTTGAGTTCCACACGTGAGACTTTTATTTTTTTTCCCTTATACATATTGATCTATGGGGTCTCTGTAGGGTCTCGACACGTAATTGGCATTGTTTTTTCTTAACTATTGTAGATGATTATTCTCGTATGACTTAGGTGTACCTATTACGGTTAAAAAGTGATGCTATTGTTTCTTTTAAACAATTTCTTGTTATGATTAACACTCAGTTTTCCACTACAGTTAAAAGTGCAACACCCGAAATCCGACCTAGATGTTATGGCCGAATCCGGAAGAGTTGCATCGACTCGTTTAAAAAACTAAATTTAAAATCTAGCTTAGAAATCGTTGGATCAAGTTCTAGAAAATCTCAGGTTTGAAAAACTCATATTTTATAGCGTAATCACTTAACCATATAATGAGAAAAATAGCGGAAACTTCTAGAAATCAAAATCTAACTTTGGAAATCATGTGATTTGGAAATATTAATTTTTTTGGCAAAACTCTTACATTGCTATTTAGAAACTCATGCGCATAACTTATTCATTTTACAAAAAAGCATTTAGTTCGATGCTTAATTTTGTAGCGTGTATTTCTAGAGTTTTTTTAAGTTTTGAAAACCAAATTCCAATTTGTCAAATTCAAATAATTTTGCAATTTACATTAAGAACACCCAAAAATTGACGAATTAAACAAAATCCAAAAACAAAAACAAATCCGAATACTTAGTCCAAAAATCTTAATTTATCAACCAAAACAAACCATTTTATGTGAAAACCAATCCGAGCTCCTGCACACCGTCCGGTCCTAAGCTTGACGATCACTTGAAACATATTAAACAAACGAGTAAGCTAGATTGTTGCATATTGTGACTCGGATTGGGGAACATGTCTGATGACTAGAAAGTCGATTATAGGGTACTGCATCAAACTAAGAGATTGCTCATTTCGTGGAAGTCCAAGAAGCAAAACACAATCTCTCGGTCATCTACGGAAGCAAAATATCAAAGCATGCCATTGACAGTTGCAGATATAATTTGGTTAAGTGGTTTGTTGGGAGAAGTTAGTCTCGACAAATTGGAACCAACAAAATTGTTTTATGATAGTCAAGTAGCCCTTTAGATAGTAGCCAATGTATTCCATGAACGAACTAAGCACATAAAAACTGATTGTCACTTTGTTCAGGAGAAAATCAAAAGGGGGTTGGTTAAAACACAACACATATGCATCAGTGAGCAAATAGCAGGCTTAATGACAAAGGCCCTCAGTGTGCATCAGCATGAGTATTTGCTATCCAAGTTGGGAGTCAAAGATCTTTATCACCCTTCAACTTGAGGGGTGGTGTTAAAGATACTGGTAATTGAGTGAATAACATAAAGATGTTTGTAGTAGTTAGATTAGTTACTAGTTAGTAGTTAGTTGAACATATGCTATAAAACATCTTGCTATTGTAATTTAAGAATGAAGCAATATACTTTTCATTCAGACATAATACTGGTCTAACTTGTAGTTCATCAATTGTTGGTCATCTCCGGCACTTTCAATATATATATATATACATTTGTAATTATATTCAATTAAAAAAAAAAACTGGTATGGGATATTTGGTTTGGCAAAGTAAGAATATACTATCAAGTTATTTTGCTGGTATTTTCTAAGGCTTAGCAATCAAATATAGTAGCTTACTAATAAAGCCCGTTGAAATCATTAAACTGGAATTTGGAACTCATGCAAGCTTTTGATAGCAAATGAAAACAATTACCTCTAATCTCATTAATGCATGAAACAGGATAATGTTGATGATTAATTTAACAACTAGGATTTATTTTATCATAAAACGTCTTCCACGTAGTTTTTGGGAGCAGAAGTTCATGTCTCCCTTGCTATTTTTTAATTTTTATTTAATTACTTATAATTTTTACTTAATTATCGGTATCAGATATCAATTTAATTTGTGAATTTTATTTAGAATTCGAATGGATTTTTTATTTGGTAAATAAATCTTAAAAAGAAAAACTAACCACCGAAAATTCCATCCAACCAAATTGAAGAATTTTACTTCAATTAATTTGATTTTAACAATAAATTAATTGGATTAATAAGTTTTAATGACTTATTCAATTTAGATTTTTGAAAGAATTTATTAAATTATTTATATATAAAAAAGGAATTGACGAACCCACCATATATTCGCTTTCAAGTTTCACTCTCCCTTTCATCTAGAGTTCACACTAGAGGTGTTCATGGGCCGGGCCGAGTTCGGGCCAGGCCCAAAAAAAATTTCAGCCCGTGTTCTAGGCCCGGGCACGGCCTGGCCCGGGAAAAATTCCTAAGATCGAGCCCGGTCCGGCCCGGTCTATTTTTTAATAAACACCAATTTTTTAAAAAAATAAAAAAAGTTTTTTTTAAAATATTTTAAAAATAAAAAAAAGTTTTTTAAAAATAAAAAATAAAAAATATATTTATTATATTTTACCCGGGCCCGGCTCGTTTTCTAAACGGGCCTCGTTTCTTGCTCAAACCCATATTTCGAGCCTGTATTTTTACCCGAACCCTCCTATATTTAGGGCGGGTCGTCGGACCGAGCCGGGCCGCCCGGCCATGAACACCTCTAGTCCACACTAACAATGCCTCAAATGCGCCCTTTTTTTTTTCAATTGATATTAGTTAAATTAACGTGAGACTATCTAAAAATAGAAGTTTCAAATAAAACTTATAAATCTTATCATATTGTGAAAAAGAAAAATTTAGAATATAAATATAACGTATTTATTAGAAATGACAGGTATAACAAATCAAATATCTGTATTTCCTGGATTATATAAATGTAAATCCATAAATCTATTATTCGCAAATTATTCGGGTATTATTATTTAAATACAAATCTAAATCATATATACTATTGTAATATAATGTTACAAAAAATTAATAATAATAAATATTTTTTTTTACATTTATTTGAAGCACTTTTTTACATTTTTGAATAAACTATTATTTTAGTCTTTGTCTTTTAATTCTTAATTTTTCTTTTAAATTTTTAGTCGATTTTAAATAAATTATTTCTTTATTTAAGATATTACTTAATTAAATTAATTTTTAATATTATAATATTAAAAATAATGATTATTAAATTGGTTAACTTAAAATATAATTTTAAAAAAACACATATTGATATTAAATATATTTTCAAATATAATAAGAGTTAATAATATTAATGATTAAAGTATAGCAAGGATAAATATAAAATTACAAAATATCAAAATTTAACAATTTTAACATTAAAACAAATTAATTTAAAAATATATTATTGAAAAAATTATATTTTATGGGAATTTTGAGGCATATTCTCAATAAGTACAAGTTGAGAGTTGAATAATAAAATTATAGTTCCATATTCTGCTCTATGAGACATTTACAACTGTATATCATATGCTCAAAATGATTGAGTGATGAATTAGAAATTAATGCTCAAAGTAAGCTTTGTTGAGGAAAAGTAAAAGCTTAGACCCCACATTAGTTAAATACCAAGTGTGAGATGTGTATATATATGGAACACTCTTACAAAGTGATTAAATGACTAAATTTGGAACCTTGCCTCACACGAAAGGGTGGTTATAGGTCCAAACTCAACGGGGTAGGGGCACACCTGCACAACGTGGGCGACGCAAAATGTCGGGCTCAAAATGGGCTTGCGAACATTTTAGCCCAACACGAAATTATTTTTCCTCAACAGATAAATTTGTTTATATAAGGATATTTATCTTATTTTATTTGATTCCAATCAATTTTATTTAATTTTTAATTAAATTGATTTGTTGGCTCCTTTAATAGTAGATTTTGTGGATATTTCTAAAATTCCACCATACTAAATGCCTATAAAATGATATGGATTCTGAAGAATTTTTCCACACTGATATCCTCTTAGGCCGAATTTATTTTGCTCTCAAAATTCTTCTTTTCCTCTCCGTATTTTGCAATGTTTCGGTGATAGAAAAATGTAATATTTGTTCGTTGATCGCTGCAGAGACGCTACTGCTTTGATCATTATGTTGTTGTAGTTTGAGAGATATTCGACCAACATTTCTTCAAGTACCGTAGGAGCGGCCGAATCTATGTTAAGGAAACCGTATTAAACATGCCTCAACGTTTAGTAAATCTCTATTCTTCCTTTCGATTTCAACTTATTGTTACGGTTTTTATTGGTTTACGTATTTGACAATTTAAATATAAATTATTCTATTTATATTTTATTTCATATACAAATATGTGTTTATTTATATTTCAATATTTTATTCGCTAATGTGTTTTGTCCAACGTATATATAAATAAATAACTTGTAATAAATTATTAATAATATTATTTAAATTATAATATATTAATATTAATATTTGAATCATAATGAATTTTTGTATTATTTTAATATTAAATATTATTAAAATTAAATAAAATTAATATAAGTGTTTCTAAAATAATTGAATATTTTAAAAAATATTTTGTAGTTACATTACTTGTCAATTTATTAATAAATATTTTGAATAAAGTCATTAATTTTTTTAAAAAATAATATTATAAATTTAGTATACACAACCAACCTGTACATGGTATGGGAATACAAGCTAGTTAAATACTATTATCTACTAGATATCCAATCTGCAAAAAGTAAAAACAAAAATAAAAGATTTTCAATCAATTTTTAGATATCAAAATTCACAAAAATCTAAATCGAATCTAGTAAAATTCTTTATATACACAAAATCAAAATTAAAAGTACTTTGTAATTAGTGAATTCAGATATTAAAATCCACATCTATTATTTGAATATGCGATGCAGGTTTAGATAATGGACATTCGAAGTATCTGTCTGCATCCGCAATAGATAGTAATTCCAAATCCGAATTTGAATATTAATCAAATCCGCAAAAAAAAAAAAAACTAATTAGATATTTAGCTTCAACTTGAATTAAGTATTTTAAATTTATATTTAATTCAATTATATGTTAATTTTGAGATAAATTCATTAAATTATTTATTTTTATGTAAAATTAATAATTACCATTATTTAGAATGCTTTAATGGAAAAAATAAAATATAAAAGTAAAAAGAAATTGTAAAAAATTCATCTCAAAGTTAATTATTGTTACTATATATAATGAAATTAAAATTAATTTTTAAAATTTTAACTATAAAAATTATTAATATATATGAATGATATGTTTGTTTTCTTAAATGCTGGGTTACTATATCACTTCATTTCTAACATTATTTTTTTTCTTTTATGTTAGGATATTAAAAATGATCTTGTTTGATATTTTAAAAATTAAATATAAAAAAAATTAAGTGTTAAGTTTAAGTTATGAAACTTGTTTAATATATTTATTAAAATTAAGTGTAATATATGATTAAATTGTTTGATTAATATAATTTTTAAAATTTTAAATTTAAAGTATTTAAACAAGAAATAAAATAAATTGAAATGAATTGAAAAATATTCTAATTAGTGTACGTTTATTTATTGCATATATTACTATAGTTAGATATAAAATAAAATTAATATATATTTAAGCTTAAAATTAGAAATATGAGTAAAAATTCAAGTAAAAAATAAAATCTCTTGAAAAATAAATAAAAAATTTTCCTTCTATCTTCCAAAAGCAAGCTTGACTACAAATTACTAATTGAAATTAGTTTATGGTTAGCTTATATACTAAAACATAGTAAAAAAAATAATATTCCTACCAAAAGTAGCATAAGTGATAAGTAACTCTTCATCTATTTATTATTTTTCACTTTTTTTCATTCTATCATTTTCTCTTTATGTTAGATTATCAAAGATGCTTATAAATCACTGAAAATATTAATTTTAGATTATTTAATTATTTTCAATCAATTAAGGTACCATGTTACTTTGATGATAACCTATTAGTTTTTGTTTTTCTTTTTTCTTTTTTTTTTGTGAATAAGTACATTGTAATAGGGAAATGAGGAAACAGTTTACAAGTATTGGAATTGAATCCTGAACCTCTTGTCAATTAACTTGAAATCCACACAAATTTATGGTTGAGTATGTGGACGGTCCACAATAATCAATTAGTTTTATCCTTTTATAGTTTCAATAATGGTATGGTAAATCGATTGCTGAACAGAATAGCCAAAATCGTAGCTGAACTAAATATGCACAATATCAACACATAATTTGTTTGTAAATTGAATCACAATGATAAACATTATAGCAGTCTGTTTTCTAAGATGGCTTTTCTAGAACCTGCAATTTCATTGAAACATCACCGGAAACTTGAAGAGAACAAAGGCAGAGTAATAATTATTACAGGAAGATGACAAGTCTGCTTTATGCATATAAAATATAGGATTGTACTAGTCAAAATGCATCAGACATGTCAAAATGTATCAGACATAAGTGGATGAACATCTAATACAGATGTAATGATGGAATCCCTGTAAAATCCGTTTGAGAGTGAAGTACCCGATCTCAGTTGGTTTTGTGACAACAACCTCTGCTTGTTTTGGCTGAGTCGGAAAAAAACTTCGCAAAACTCTAATTCTCTCCAGTTCCATGGCCACTTCTTTCATTGTTGGTCTATCTTTGCCATCTAAGTTTAAGCATCTTTTAGCAAGGTAAGCAACTGCAACTAGTTCCTCCTTTTGGCCATCCTTCAAAACTTGAGGGTCAAGTGTATCTAGAAAATGGTTTTGGTCCACCGAGGAGATGAAATAGGAGACTAGGCTTTTCTTTTCTTGCGATCCAGATGTTAAGACTGGCTTTTGTGCTATTAAGAGCTCGACCAGAACCACTCCGAAACTATAAACGTCATTTTTCTCAGTGAATTGACTTGACTGAAAGTATTCAGGGTCTAAATACCTAAAGGTTCCTTGAACTTGAGTTGTCCAGTGAGTTTGATCAATGCCGATTGATCTCGATGTTCCGAAATCTGATACCTTAGCTCGAAACTTTTCATCTAGTAGTATGTTACTAGACTTTATATCTCTGTGATAGATGGGGACAGAAGCAGAGACGAGTGTAAGTAAGAAATTGCATTTGAAACTTCAGCTGCTATGCGTAATCGCATATCCCAAGATCTTGGGTATTCTTCATTTTGGTCATGGATTAGCTGAGAAAGGGTTCCATTTGGAATGAATTCATAAACGAGTAGAGAGACTTCGGTCTCCAAGCAACAGCCTAATAATTTGACAACATTTCGGTGATCAATTTTGGCAAGAATAACGATCTCATTGATGAATGGGTCGAGATGCTCTTGGTCTACTATTTTGGACTTCTTTACAGCCACAATTCTCCCATCATGCAACTTTCCTTCGTAAACCACGCCTTGGCCACCACGACCCAGGATTCTGTTCTCGTTATCGTGATCAGTTGCAGTTTGTAACTCTTTGGAAGTGAAGAATTTAATATTCTCCACACCAACTTCCTCAGAAGACTACATTTTCTCAAGCAGTAGCCCACCATTTATTTTAAAATGCTCTTGCTTGCATTTTATATTTCTCCTTTTCTCTAGTTTCCTATAAAGCCACCAAACTCCAGCAAACAACAAGAACCCTGCAGCTAAGCAAATACCTGCGATCAAAATGAAAGTCAGTCATCGATTAACTTCTGACATTCTTAATATCTCCATTTTAAGCTAAGATTTGAAATAAAATTTTCCATTTTAAGTTCTAATGTAATACTATCCTAAGAGGAGAGCAAGAAAGCCAATACTAGTTTCTAACAATTAAATGAATAGGTTAAACTATTCTCCAGCAAAAACAGAGATCTGGTAGACTTGACCTAATCTTTATGCAGCTTTTCATGTAATACAATATAATTAAATAGAATGACCTTATTATGAACAATGGAATTGTTTATGGGTCAAGCCGACCTATTGAAGCTTAGAGTTGCTCTTCATTGCTTAAAAAAAAGATTTTATGACTTCAAAAGTACTTTTGGAAGAAAAGCTGTACAGAACAAATTGCTTTTGCCTGAAATTTTTAGTTTTTCAGAAGTGCTTTTCAAAATCACTTCTGAAAAGGAGAAGCTAAAAATTTTAATTTTTCCTCTCCCAAAAGCACTTTTAGTTCTTAATTACTTTTTCACTCCTCTAATAACATAGTACTTTCCTTTTTTGTTTTTTTATTGGTGCCTAATTATAAATGTGTTAAAATCATTAATTAAAAATAAAAAATATTTTTTAAAATACTAATTATAAATATTTAATGGTTATATTTAAATATTTAAAATATAGTTTATATATTCTAATTAAATTTTATAAATAATTAATATTTATTGCTTAAAAATATTTAATATTTAAAATTTATATATTAAAATATTAACAACACAAGTTATAATAATTTTTCTATATTCCTACAAAAAAAATAATATTAACTAATTTGAATATTATTTAAATACATATTTGTTACTTGATAATAACATGTCTAAAATGAGCATTTTATTTCTTAAAAGCACTTTTCAACAGCAAAGTTAAATACTCAAATTTTAAACCAAACTTTTCAAAAGCACTTCTCAAAAGTACTTTTCCACAACACTTTTCAAAAGCACTTTTCAAAAGCATTACCAAACTAACCCTTAAAATCCTCGGGCTTTGTTTGGTTTTTGAAAATATTTTTATTTTAAAAAATTAAAAAATATATGATAAATAAAAATAAAATTTTGTTTTCATTATTGAAAACATGGTTGATAACTATTTTTCTATAATAGAAATGCAGAAATTAAAAAAATACATTTATATGGATTTAAATGATGATATTAAATTTAATATATGAAAAATTGTTGAAATTAAAATAACCGAATATTTTTATATTTATTTGGGTTTGAACAAAGGATAACTCATTTAAAGTTAAAAAAAATTATTTTGATCATTTTGAGTTTTACAAAATATTTTTAGTTAATAATAAAAACAATTTTTTATTATTTTTCTCATTTTTACATATTTTCATCTGAAAATTTACTTTTAAAATTTCAACTAAATGAATGTTTTCCATTTTAAGGAAATGAAAATGAAAATGGCCTCTATCTATCCCCTAAAACTATATGGAGTCTTAATTTTTAGGATCATTGATGTAAGATTCTTCTATAATTATGCAAAATTTGGGATTACTAACCTAAAGCAACAACAATAATAGATGCCTTGGACTGATCCTTGTTGGGTAAACTATAAATTTAGTAATAAAGAAATAAAAAATAGTAAAGAAGAAATTAGAGAATAAAAAAATAAAAATCATAAATAAATAAGAAATAAAAAGTGGAAGATGGACGAGTAAACCGATAGATATGAAGGATAGAAGGATAAATGTATAATTGAACCCTTTGAAATATAAATCCCAACAAACTCAATTAATGACTCTAATCAACCCTCTAAGAAATAATCCTTGAAGAATGAATTCCCACGACTTCTTGAAGAAAATCAAGAATAAAACTACTAAAAATCACAAGAAAGAAATCTTGCACAAGAAAAAAACTCCCAGAGTCTTTATTAATGAAAACAATTGTCTCCTTAATAAAAAATGAAGAAGCCTTTATATAAGTTAGCTAAGTACATCCAAATAAAACTCTAAAGTATATTGAAACTCTAATTAATCTAAATAAAAAAGTAATTTTAAACAAAACTTTCTTGGTAACATAAAACTCCTAAATAACTTAAAATACGTAATAAATATAAAAAATTCGTAATAATATAATAATAAGAGATGATATATACAATATTGGACTCATATATAATAAAAATTAATCCAAAAATCCAAACCAAATATGATTTAAACTTGAGTTAAAAGCACAAAACTCGTAATACCTGTCATAACCTTGTCCAAAAATTCTGCTTGCGCAATTTTCACTAAAATGGTCATAATTTGAGCTCCCGGACTCGAAATCGAGTGATTCCATTCAAAAAGTCGACGCAAGTATGCTGATTTCCCAAACTTAAAAATTGACAATTTTGGTGAATGGAATTTAATAAATTTCACCCCATCCATGCATGTATCACATATACATATTAGGATACCCGTTCGAGCTTAACCTTTAAAACAAAATCAGGTTACCAATCCAAGCTAAACTTGTGTCACATGTATCTTCAAGTCTGCAACAAATGTTGGATTCTTGAAATTATAGAAAATCGACCTGTAACCATGTGTACGATACATTTACAAAGTTTCATCAGGGTAATTTGCATCATGCAAGTTTATATTTATTCTTTTTTTTAATTTAGTCCAAATCTCACACCTTAGTACTAAATTGCAAACAATTCAAAGTTCAATAAAACATACATGTATTCACAATATAGCATATATAAGGGTCTAAGCATAATTACACCATATGAACTTACCTGGCAAAATGAAAGTAAACACAACATCGAGGACTATTCTACAATTTTCTCTTTTTCGCAACTATCCTCCGACTGGTTCAAATCTCGGCCTATATCATAATTTAATTCAAATATCAATTCAAAACATAATTTAGCAACCTACTATAACTATTTATCAATTCAATTTCATCTATTCAAGTTTTGTATTTTATTCAGTTTAGTCCCTAAAATCAGAATTGTCATAACTTTCAATTTGAGCCTCGATTTTGTAACCCAGTCTCAATTTCATCTTTCTACAGTCCTCTAATATCTATATTTACAAAAATTTCATGTTAATTTCAAAATATTCATAGTTTAGTCCTTATGTTCAAAACTAACAATTTTCACTTTACAAACTAGTCCTTTTTTCATATCTAAGCTTAGAATCTAACAATTTAACACCAAAAGTTTCAAGATTCAACAATAGAAACTTTTAAAAACTTTAACATTTTTGCAAATTGGCACACAGGTAGCTCCCAAAACCTCAAAAACATAAAAATTACAAGAAAATGACTAAATTAAACTTACCAATCAAGGACTGAAAGTCTTTTGAAGCCAAACCCTATCTCTCGTTTTGTTTTCATGAGAAAGAAGATGATGAATGAAGAAGAATAAAAATTTTAGCTTTTGTTTAATTAATTTTAATATATAACATAATTTAATTAAAATATTTAACATATATTCACTTAGAAGAAAATACCAACTATCCACCACTATTTAAAAAATGGCCTAATTGTCACTTTCAACTGTGGTTCAATATTATGTAGCCCTTTTAGTTAATAAAATTCAATATCAATTAATTTTTACCGCTTTACAATTTAGTCTTTGTACCTAATTAGTCACCAAATCGATGAAATTACCTATCCAAAATTTAATTCACCTATACAATAACTCCAAAAATATTTAATAAAAATATTTAAAGGTTCGGTTTACAGATATGAGGTCTCAATACCTCATTTTTCAACACTACTGACTTAAGAGTTGAAACACTTGTACTTTAACAAACTATTCAAATGACAAATTTGTCAAACCAAAATTTAATATAATATTATAATCTCGATTATTAGAGAACGGGGTTCTGAAACCACCATTTCTAGCACCATTGAAAAATGGATTGCTACAATAAACATCAATTAAATTATTATTTTTGTATATCATTATTATATGTCAAATTTTTATTTCAAACATATGGTCAATTAATTATTTAGATTTAAAATATCTTTCAAACCTAGAAATGATAGCATTTTTTTTTACTTTAACATAATGATAAAAAAATTAACCCCTAAAGGTTACTGCTTTTGTCACTTTCGTTATAATTCTTTTCTTTTTTGGACCATTTTGGCCCCTACCCTTCAAATTTTAGTCAAATTGCATTTCTTTTGGTGAAAAAATTGGTTGAATTATTAAAATTTTAATGGCATCAACATAACAATTTGCATGTTCTTCATAAAAATTCAAATAATAAAATTTTGATAAAGTTTAAAAATTTCAGTAATTTATACTCTAAAATGAAGTACAAGTAAACTATTACGTAGGGTACAAAATTAGTGTCATTAAAATTTTAATAGTTCAACCAGTTTTTCATGTCAAAAAATTGAAAGTTGATGGCCAAGGTGATCCAAAAAAATAAGGTTAAAGTAACAAAATGGATACACATTAGGGATTAAATTTATCATTATGCCTTAAGCTTTTTAAAATACAGATAAAATTATTTTAGTATGTAGTGGTTTGAAATTTTATAAATTATATGAATTCTTTTATGTATTTTTACCATAAAAGTATTTTATATCATTAAATATTGCTACTAATAAATATATAATATAATATACACAGTAATATCTTTGACGTGAGTTAAAACTAATTCCTATTTTCACAAAATGAGATATGTCCAAAGCAATTCAGTTATTTAATCATTTGAAACTTGAGTCTTCATCCTTGCAACTTATGTTATGCTTCAATGAATGAACCCCACTTTGAGAGATTTTGAGGAAGCAAAGTATTTATAGAAATAATTATAAAATGCATAAATAAAATAAAACAAGATGTCAAGAAATAAATTGAAACAACGCATATAGATTAAGCTCCATCTATTGTAATTTAACACTATATTTCTCTCGAAACTAGGAAATTTAAAAGCAAATTATTTAAAATCATACAACATCGAGCTGCCTTAGGTTCAAATGTGATTACGTACAAATGATAATCTGATTACATACTTAGCGAGCACCTTCAAGTTCAAATGTGATTTTGTTATTTATGCTATCATACCCCATCCCTATCGAGCTGCTTGTTACACCATCATCATAAGTGCTGGGAAACTTACCAAGCAAGTATTCAGATTCTTCGCTTACTAAATTACTTTTACTCCAAGGATGTTTAGCCATTGCTTGCAGTCCTGCTAATTCATGGGAAACTTCCTTCATTGTTGGCCTTTCCTCTCCCTTCACTCTCACACATCTCCTAGCTAAAGTTGCTACTTCCATAAACTGCTCAACATTTTCATCATTAAGCACTTGAGGATCGAGAATGTCGAGCAAACGGTCTTCTTTCATCAAAGAAGTGAAGTACATTGGCAAAACTCGATTTTCTTCCGGTCTTTTGAAACATACCACTTTTTGTCCTGTTAACAACTCCATAAGCACAACCCCGAAGCTGTAGACATCACTTTTTTCAGTAAGAAGGCTTGAAAGCATGTATTCAGGATCCAAGTAACCGAAAGTTCCTTGCACAATTGTAGTTATTTGTGCTTGGTCTGATGGGATCAATCTGGAAGCCCCAAAATCAAAAACTTTTGTGGTGTAATTGTCATCTAACAGTATGTTCGCCAACTTGATGTCTCGGTGAATGATTGGAATGGAAGCTGCAGAGTGCAAATAAGAAAGGGCTTCTGCTGTTTCAGTGGCTATTCTCAAACGGGTCTCCCATGAAAGATAAGAGGTAGCATCATCATTATGCAAATGGTGAAAGAGGGTTCTGGTGGTGATATATTCATAAACTAACAGCGGAACTTGTGTCTCCAAACAACATCCTAGGAGTTTGACAACATTCCTATGGTTGATTTTGTAGAGCACCATTATTTCATTAATGAATTGTTCAACTTGGCTAGGATCTCCAATTATTGACTTTTTGATGGCAACTATTTGATTATCAGCCAATATTCCCTTGTACACTGTCCCTAGCCCTCCCTGTCCTAAAATTCTGCTTTCATTGTAATTGTTTGTTGCCTTCTCCAGTTCCTCAGCTGTAAATACTTTAACATCTTCACGGTACCCTTGTCGTTTTGAAAGTTGTTCCCGCAACAAAATGCCACCATTTTGCTGAAAGTTAGCTTCTCTTAATTTGGAAATTTGCCTTTGCCTCAGCATCCAACACCACAATACTATCCCCAAGAGAAGACCAAGAAACCCAATGGCAACCCCTAAGGTCAAAGCATAAAATAATAATAATAGTTACATTAGTCCTGCAAAATTGTATATTGAGAGTAATAAATAATGAAATTGTTTGTGTCAAGCAGATCCAATTGACTCAAAATTGAGTTGGGTAAGTTAAGGATATGAGTCCTGCTTGTGAATCTAGTTCCACTTGTTTACAAATTACTTCATAAAAATATAACCGAAATTATTGTTAGATATAAAAAATAATTATTCCATAATGGGAAATTGTGGTTGAAGATGAGCATGGACTCACGCCAAGGCTGCAGAGAAGTTTATTGAAGTTTATTGATTTTTTTAAGGATAAATTTTAAAATTATACATGAATTATGGTTTAATATGTAATTGTATACATGAAATTTTGATTTGATTCATTTTTTTAATTTATTAATACAGTTGTTGATATAACATCATTTTATGATTATGTATTGTATACATAAATAGTTATATTTATCCAATATAAAAATAAATTGATGTATTTATTTCTTTAAATGCGTATGATTAAATCAAAATTAAAGTTTCAAATATACATATGAACCACAATTAGAGTTTCATGTGTATAACTACACCAAATTAAAGTTCATGTATACAATTGTACATTAAACCAAAATTCATGTATAATTTCGAGATTTATCTCTTTTTTATTTTAATTATTTATATTTTAAATAATTTAACTAGAGTAAGAGAACAAGTTGGATATGGATAAGTGTATAATAATTTCATGTCTTTAAAAATTGTTAACAAGCCAAAATTTTATTGATGCTTAAAATCTTTCAGCTTCATTTAATTTTTGAAAATATTTTCTATTTTTTAAAAATTAAAAAACATATTTGATAAAGAGGAATAAAATTTTGTTAATGAAAACAGGATTGGTAATTATTTTTCTATAATAGAAACATGAAAATTGAAAAAAAAAATAATGAAAATAATGAAAACAAAATTTTTCTATTTTTATTTACTACGTCTTTTTAGTACAAATAATGAAAACAAAGTTTTATTATTTTTCTAATTTTTACATATTTTCATAATTTTTTAAAAATTATTTTCAAAAATTTGAACTAAACACAATTTCTTGAATGTTTTTCATTTTTCAAGGAAATGAAATTGGAGTTTACTCCCTGAAACCAAACAGAGTATTTTAATTTATATTTTGGGGTTACTAACCTAGAGCAACAATAAGAGGAGATGTCTTGGACTGATCCTTGTTGGGTAAACTGCAACCTGTTCCACTTTTCTTACCATCGCCTTCATAACCCACCGGACATGAACAATTGTACGTCCCAGGTAAGTTGGTACATCTTGCCGTTCCATTGCAAGGGCTCATACTTTCACACTCGTTTATATCTGAAATTTGCAGATTGTATGCAAGTAATAAATAACACTATCTTTAACGTTAGAAACTACAAATCTATGGGGTATATACACCTATAGTTACCTTGACATCCATTAGGGAGGTAAGGGTTCCCCTCGTAACCCTCAAGACACTTGCACAAATATCCAGAGTTATTTTCTGAATCAACGCATTTACTATACTCTTTGCATGCAAAATTGTTTACATCCATATTCGCTTCGTTGCAACTCGTATTCCCGATGTTCCAATCAAGAGTGATTGGAAACTGCCTGCTTTGAAACTCAAAACCACGAAGATCTGAAGCAGAGAAGGTATAACTATCGACCTCTGCAACAAATGCATAGCTGCAGTGGTTTTCGGGCAACACATTGGTATGTGTTGCGGAAAGGATCGATTCGAGAACTCCGATATGACTACAAGTAAATTGACCGGAACGAAAAATAAAGTGAACACAAGGATTTACGTGGTTCGGCTTTAATGCCTACGTCCACGGGCAGAGGCGAAAAGAAATTTCACTATAACAAGATGAAGATTACAAGTGTTTTACACTCAAGACACAACCCGAGAACCTCACAACTCTCAACCCCTATAGAAAACCCGAAAGCTAAAATCCTAGCTTTCAAAGAACAAGCTTTGCTCTCTCTTGGTTTGGGATGATGAATATGGCTAATGAACCTCTCTATTTATAAGAGAGTTCAAGGACATAATTGTCCAAAACTTTGGCAAAGATTTGTGGTTGAAAATGGACACCAACAACCATCCACTAATCCACTACCACCAACAACCCACTACCAACAACAACAATCCACTACCAATTTTAAGCCATTTCTTAACAAATCTCCACCTTGGCTTGAAATTTACCAAGCTGAACATCATAGTGAATTCCTCGAACTGGATCACCTCTTCCAAACGCCTCTCTGGCGCTAATCAATCCCGAATACCTATCAAGTCCAAGCAATGCTTGAACTTATATGCAGGGATCACCTTAGTTAACATATCTGCAGGATTCTTCTCGGTAGCAACCTTGCTGATAACAATGTCACCTTGCGTAACATGTTCCCGAACAAAATGATATCTGACATCAATGTGTTTGGTCCGTTCATGAAACATCTGATTTTTAGTCAGATGTATGGCACTCTGGCTATCGCAAAATACAACAGTGAAATCCTGTTGTAAACCCAAACTGCTTACTAGACCTTTCATCCACAATGCTTCTTTCACTGCTTCTGCTAACGCCATATATTCCGCCTCAGTCGTAGATAAGGCTACGGTAGACTGTAACACAGCTTTCCAACTAATGGCTCCTCCAGAATAAGTGAAAACATAACCCGTCAGAGATCTTCTTTTGTCCAGATCTCCAGCATAATCAGAGTCCACATAGCCCGTGACACTGCTAGTGCAGTCACTCTGATCATATACCAAGCATAAATCTGCAGAACCTCTCAAGTACCTGAGAATCCATTTCACGGCCTGCCAGTGTTCCTTGCCAGGACAACTCATGTATCTGCTGACCACACTAACTGCATGTGAAATGTCTGGACGAGTGCAAACCATTGCATACATCACGCTTCCAACTGCACTCGAGTATGGAATGTGAGACATTTGCTGCTTTTCTTCATCAGATTGTGGTGACAACTCTGCAGAGAGTTTGAAATGTGGTGCCAACGGAGTACTCACAGTTTTCGCTTTATCCATGCCGAAGCGTTGAAGAACCTTTTCAATGTAGTTCTTCTGCGACACACGAAGCTTGCCCGCCTTGCGATCTCTGTGAATATCCATGCCCAAAATTTTCTTGGCAGCACCCAGATCCTTCATCTCGAACTCACCACTCAACTGCGACTTTAACTTGTTGATTTCCGACATGTTTTTAGAAGCAATTAACATGTCATCAACATACAGCAACAAATAAATGTGCGAACCATCTGAGAGCTTCCGATGATAGACACAGGCATCATAGTCACATCTTGTGTAACCATGCTGAATCATGAAGCTATCAAACCGCTTGTACCACTGCCTTGGGGATTGTTTCAATCCATATAAAGACTTCTTTAATAGACAGACATGGTCTTCTTTACCAGGAACTGTAAAACCCTCTGGTTGACGCATGTAGATTGTTTCCTCGAGCTCACCATGCAAGAACGCCGTTTTTACGTCAAGCTGCTCAAGTTCTAGATCAGACTTGGCCACCATGGCAAGTAATACACGAATGGAAGAATGCTTTACGACTGGGGAGAAAACTTCATTGTAGTCAATCCCCTCTTTCTGAGTGAAGCCTTTAGCAACCAATCGTGCCTTGAATCTAGTTGCTTCAACCCCTAGGATGCCTTCCTTTTTCTTGAAGACCCATTTGCAACCAACTATCTTCTGGTTACTTGGCGGCTTAACCAACTCCCAAGTATGGTTCTTGTGAAGAGATTCTATCTCCTCACTCATAGCAATTGCCCACTGTGCCGACTCATCACACGTGACAGCCTCATTATAACTGGAAGGTTCTATACCAATGGACTCCGCCACACTGAGCGCGAAAGACACCAGATTAGCGTAACGCGGATTTGGTTTGATTTGTCTCTTCGTTCTTCCAGTGGCAATGCTATATGGTTTTTCTTGAGGTGACTCATCTTCATCGGAATCTTGCACCTCAACTTGATCATCCTGGACTGAAGTACCTTCCGTAGGAATTGGAGCGTCCACCTGACACTCCACCTGCTTCTCAACACCGTGATCTCCCATTCTATCTGACTCCTCCTTTTCCCGGGAATTTGTGGTGGATCGAAGCATGGGTGACTCATCAAAAGTCACATCTCTGCTGATGATGAACTTGGACGAAACCGGATCAGGACACCACAACCTGTATCCTTTCACCCCTTGGCCGTATCCAAGAAATATGCATTTCTTCGCCCTCGGTTTGAGTTTTCCCTCATTTACATGAGCATACGCAGGGCAGCCAAACACTCTTAAACCAGAGTAATCAGCAGGAGAACCAGACCATACTTCCTCAGGAGTCTTCAGCTCAATAGCTGTTGACGGAGATCTGTTAACCAAATAACAAGCAGTATTAACAGCTTCAGCCCAAAATTCTTCACCGAGCCCAGCATTTGATCGCATGCAACGAGCTCGCTCCAAGAGAGTTCTATTCATGCGTTCTGCAACTCCATTTTGTTGTGGTGTTCGACGAACAGTGCGGTGTCTCACTATTCCTTCATTTTTGCAGAACTCATTGAATTCACCTGAGCAAAACTCCAAGCCATTATCCGTCCGGAATCGCTTGATCTTCTTTCCTGTTTGATTTTCGATCAAAGCTTTAAATTGCTTGAAGTTGATGAGAACCTCATACTTGCTCTTCAGAAAATACACCCAAACCTTTCTCGAGTAATCATCGATAAAGGTAAGCAGATATCTGTAACCACCTTTAGAAATTGTCGGAGAAGGCCCCCAAAGGTCAGAATGGAAGTAATCCACTGTGCCTTTTGTCTTGTGAATCCCAGTGCTGAACTTTACCCGAGTCTGCTTACCGAAGACGCAGTGCTCACAGAAATTCAACTTTCCTGTACACTGCCCAGACAATAATCCTCGTTTGCTTAGCACCGATAAGCCTCTCTCGCTCATATGCCCGAGCCGCATATGCCATAACTTCGTGGTGTCAGAATCTAGATCATCTGATGATGACACTCCCGCAACACCTGTAACCGAGGAACCATCGAGGAAGTAAAGGCCCCGCTCCAAATTACCACGTATCACAGTCAAAGCACCCGAGAATACCTTGAGAACTCCACCTTCAGCAGAGTACCGAAAGCCTTTCTTGTCCAACGTACTCAAAGAGATCAAATTTTTCTTCATTTCTGGAATGTGCCGAACATCAGTTAGAGTTCTAACAATACCGTCAAACATCTTTATACGAAATGTGCCAATCCCCATGACTTGACATGCGTGGTCATTTCCCATTAGTACTGAACCAGAATGCTTCTCGTATGTTGAGAATGCATCTTTCGAAGTACTTATATGAAATGTAGCTCCCGTATCAAGAATCCATCTCCCACCAGCGTAAGAGTCGGATACTGCAAGAACGATCTCGGCATCACTTGAAGAATCTGCATCAGCTACATTCGCACGATCATTTTGTTGCTCCTGTGATTCTGATTTCTCCTTCCTTTTCGGACAATCTACCTTCATGTGCCCGTACTTCTTACAGTAGTAGCACTGTATTCTCTTCTTGGACTGCGATCTAGGATGGCTTTTACTTGAACTTCCACCCTTTGCCTTGGATCTTCCTCGAGCAACCAAGCCTTCGCCTTCATTGTTTTCGACCACCTTACCAGTGATTTT
Organism: Gossypium hirsutum; assembly: GCF_007990345.1. Taxonomy (NCBI): domain Eukaryota; kingdom Viridiplantae; phylum Streptophyta; class Magnoliopsida; order Malvales; family Malvaceae; genus Gossypium; species Gossypium hirsutum. The sequence continues at coordinate 11,947,594 of NC_053438.1, forward strand.
CTTCCTCAACTCACTGGAACTTAAGGCATTTTTCACCTCCTCTAGAGTCAGGTCATCACGACCGTACATCATTGTATCAACAAAATTCTCATACGAGGGAGGCAAAGAACACAAAACAATTATTGCTTGGTCCTCATCATCGATTTTGTTATCGATATTATTCAAATCCATGATAATGGAATTGAATTTATCCAGGTGCTGGGAAACAGGTGTACCTTCCTCCATCTTCAGGGCATAGAGTCTTTGCTTGAGGTAGAGCCGGTTCGTCAATGACTTCGTCATGTACTTGCTCTCTAACCGGAGCCACAAACCGGACGCGGTTTTCTCATCCGCTACTTCTCGTAGCACTTCATCTCCTAGACATAGCAGAATAGCACTATGTGCTCTTTCTAGCATGTCATCCTTTTGCTCTTCCGAAAGCGTGCTTGGTAATTTATCTTTACCAGACAATGCTTTTAGCAATCCTTGTTGAACCAGCACTGCCCGCATCTTGATGCGCCATAAACTGAAACTATTTTTCCCGGTAAATTTCTCGACATCATACTTAGTCGATGAAACACTTGTAGCCATAATTTGGAACCTTTGAATGAATGATAATATTTTCTTCCTGATGTGAAAGATCAGACAAAGCTGCAGTCACAGGGCAATTCAGAAAATATTATCACTCCTTCAACTACGCTCTGATACCAATTTGTTGCGGAAAGGATCGATTCGAGAACTCCGATATGACTACAAGTAAATTGACCGGAACGAAAAATAAAGTGAACACAAGGATTTACGTGGTTCGGCTTTAATGCCTACGTCCACGGGCAGAGGCGAAAAGAAATTTCACTATAACAAGATGAAGATTACAAGTGTTTTACACTCAAGACACAACCCGAGAACCTCACAACTCTCAACCCCTATAGAAAACCCGAAAGCTAAAATCCTAGCTTTCAAAGAACAAGCTTTGCTCTCTCTTGGTTTGGGATGATGAATATGGCTAATGAACCTCTCTATTTATAAGAGAGTTCAAGGACATAATTGTCCAAAACTTTGGCAAAGATTTGTGGTTGAAAATGGACACCAACAACCATCCACTAATCCACTACCACCAACAACCCACTACCAACAACAACAATCCACTACCAATTTTAAGCCATTTCTTAACAGTATGGTTGGCGTAGCTTCGGAGACTTATGTTGTAGCTCCTCACATCCTTTGGGATACTTGTCTGACAGCAGCCAATCCCAGAGCAAGACCCGTTTGAAACATCAGTGATGTTGTTACACAACGACAAACAACCAGTTGCGTAACGTTGTCCGTAGGAACCAGCTTGCTTCACGACAGCATACGTGTCGCACCCGATTGCAGTAAACTTGTTCTTGTTATTGTTTATTAAAAATTTAGAAAGCCGGAAGGAGTAAAAAAACCAATTCCTGTATGATGTGTTGTAACAATCATAGCTTGTATTAGAAAGGATGCGCAACTGACCATCGGTAGATACGTTGATGACTTCGATGTTACCGTTGCGTAAGAACGGTTTGTGGGGTATGAAACTGGTGTTACAGTTGATGAAAAAGCCTGCAGTGATGTTGCAATCGCCGCCGGTACCGAACGGGTATGGGATGATAACATCTCCGCAGCGGCGTCGGCAGCCAGGTTTTGCTACCGCTGGTGTTGAAGCTTTTACTGTCAATATAACATTAAGCAAGACCATCAGCTGCATAAGCACTAGTGATCTGATGGAACCCATGGCTGTTTTTTCTAGACTGGGGGATACCAATGCTTCAATTTACAAATTCGGAAACATATAAAAAAGGTTAGGGAAGCCTGCTTGACCTTACTAAATACTAACAGTAGGATGTAAAGTGACCCAAAAGACGAGTGGGGAGTATCAGTGTTGTCTGTTCTTTGGCTTTCGCTATTGAATAACGCGTGGTGACTTTGGACTGTCCATAATTACTTGGAATTGATGAGATGCTAACTTTGATTCTGTCAAATTATATTTAGTGCTTCCATATTTAGTGTGTGATGGCTTTCTACGGCAGATATAAGCTTGTTCTCAATGTTAGATGAAAAAACATTTTGCATTAATTGTACAAGATAAATAAATATTGAAAAAGTATTTGGTAAAGAATTTTTAAAATTCACGAGTTTCCATATGTGACATAAATATTTAAGTATTATAAAAAAACACATGCGGATTAAGTATTGCTACTCCAAAAAGAGATATTAAGTGATTATTAAAAAAGATATTTAATATTTTTTAAAATTTTAATATAATTAAAATTTATTGAAAAGTCATATCTACCAAAATCAAGATTGTGTATGTTAATGATAAATAATTAAAAAAGAAAAAAGAAAATCAAAGCAACATCAATTTTTACTACTCCAGACAAATATGAAGTGATAGATGAATGCAGTTACAACGCAATACCTTATTACAAATAATAAACTCTTTTTCGCATACTTTGAACTCAAAACCAAGTAGGTAAGCATGGTGATCCAAGGCCAATGCGAAGATAAAGATTAACTACGAGTGATTTTTGAAAATTTTTAATGGTTAAATGATTATTTATGTAATTTATTTAAAAATTTTCATGTATATTTAAAATATATGGAAAATTAAATTAAAATTTTTATTTAATGTCAATATTTTATATTTTATATTATTAAAAATATTTACATATTTTTATGAATGTAATTATGTCCATCTTGCATTTTTTTCAAATTATTTCTCTTTTATAATTATTTTTGAACTTATTAAAATTTATTAAATTTAATTTTTTAAAATTATTTTTCGAAACCAAACAATTAAAAATATTAAAGGATGAATTTTAAGACAAGGAAAAGGAAGAGGGATAAGCATATAGCTTAGTAAGTATGTGATTAATAAACAAGTTTCTAACATGTTTTCGTAGAAACATAATTTTATTCACACATAAATTCATTATTTGTTCAATTTCCAGCAAGCTGTTTTTCTGCGTTACAGTCACTAAATTATTTTTATCTGGAGCTACAAAACTCCAAATCACAATCCATAAATTTTTCTTGAAACTAGACTCATATACCTTTTTACTATAAAATTTCCAGAATTTTTAATTTAGCTAATTAATACAGTGTATTCTTTGAAATTCCCCTGTTTCACTGCTCAACAGCTCTGACCTCTCTTCACTAAGATTTAATTATCTCTTCGTACAAAATTCAAATGGTGTTCCCATTTATTTCCCTTGAAAATAGATTCATTGATAAATTTATACATGTAAATTAAAAATCATAATTATTTTTGTATTGTTTTTAGTAATTTTTCAAATTCAGAACAGGAGATTTCGGAATTATTCTGATATTGTCTTACTAAAATTTAAATATCTCAAAATTTATAACTCTTATGCTTACTCTATTTCTTCCATATGAAAATAGACTCAATAATATTTAATTTCATATTTTATTCAACATTTAATTCACTTTCCAATATTTTTGGTGATTTTCCAAAGTAATACTATTGCATGCTGTCCATACAATTTTTATTGTTAATTTTATTCAATCAAATTTTCTTTGCATTAATTCTCACTTACACTCACATAACACTAAAGTATATTCATAATTAGTCATGCCAAAAGCTATTCATCATCAATTAATTACAAATCTTCGTTGTAACACATTCTCCATATCAACTTCACTCAATTTTGACCACATATCGCGCACATTGCTCACCACATATTCACATTCATTTGCACTTAATCATTTTCCGATTGAACACTTAGGAGTATTATTGGATACGTCAGAAGTTTGCACATGAGTGCCACACTTGTAGCAAAAGCTACTTCACATCATTTTTCACATAAAAGCTCATTCTCGAGCTATTCACTTTCACGGGTCTGCTCACACAAGCTGTCAGGTATCCGCAACATATGCAGGTATACCCAGCCACTGGTAGAACTTAAGACCAGCACCCGAGTTCACATTAATCACAGTTTCGCATCACGGGCCTGCTCACACAAGCTGTCAATCATTCGTTACTACTCAGTACTGCTTACACAAGCTGTCAGGTACCCGCAACATATGTCTGTATACCCAGCCACTGGTAGAACTTATGACCAGCACCCGGATCCACTTTATTCACACTTTCACATAGATCTCTAACGACATGTCACTTGTATCTCATTCTATTCCTAAGGTTCAACCGAGAAAATTTCTCACACTTTATTATTTCATAAATTTTATTCGATATTCAATCAAATATATCATAAAATATATCTTTCGTCCACATATCATAAAATATATTAGGAAATAAAATCATAAATAAAAATTTATGCATTATTTACATAAAAACTTACCTCGACGCAAAATATAGAAATTTCTGCAGTTTAATCCATAACTTTTTCCTTTCCCCGTCGAGGTTGATTCCGTGCCTTTCTTGATCTATAATAGCAAATTTAGCTTTTTTTAATATTCACATTTATCAAAATAGTACTCGATTCAAATTTTAGCAAAATTACGATTTTACCCCTAAACTTTTCCACATTTCCATTTTTGTCCCAAAGCTCGGAAATTAAATTTTATTCCTTAGGGTGGGTTTGGATGAGCGATTGGGTGCGGTGCGGTGCGGTGCGTTTAGTTTACTTTTTGTCTCACGCTACAGTATCGCTATAGTATCTAATCTTACCGCCACTGCTATTTTTACACTAACCGCAGGTAAACGCACCGCCTATCCAAACTCACCCTTATTCTTGTGTGTTTATAACATGCTGAACACTTTTCCCATCTATGGAAACATCCAATTCTCACTCTAACACTTATGTACATTAGGTATTTTTACCGATTATGTCATTTTACTCGTTTCTACTTAAAATCACTTAGCAAAAGTTGTTTAACATAATTATAACCTTCATAATATATCATGAAACATCAAAATACACACTTTTCACCTATGGGTAATTTTCCAAATATAAACCCTAGCTCGAACTAATGGTAAAATAAGCTAAATCGAGCTACGAGAACTTCAAAAACGTAAAGAATATTAAAAACGGAGCTAGGATGTACTTACAATCAAGCTTGAAAGTAGCCAAAACCCTAGCTATGGGAGACTTGTGATATTCGGCCAAGGTATGAGGAAGATGTACACATTTTGGCCTTATTTTTCCTTTTTAATTCATTTAATTTCTAAATGACTAAAAGGCCCCGAATTGTAATATAAGGACCCTCAATTTATAATTTCATAACAATTGAGCATCTTTAACATTAAAATTCAAATTTTGCACTTTTTACAATTTAGTCCTTTTGACTAAATTGAGTGCTCAAACGTCGAAATTTTTGAACGAAATTTTCACGAAATCTTTCCGTGAAATTGTAGATCGTAAAAATATAATGATAATAATATTTTCCTTTATCGGATTTGGGGTCCCGAAACCACTGTTCCGATTAGGCCCTAAAATTGGGTTGTTACAAATTGTAAACTCAAATGGAATAAATAAAGTACAACACATTGAATAGTTTTTGTTAACATTCCAATTCTCTTAATCATCACAACTGTACGTGTTGACAAACAATATTCATCATCACCAAGTAATTACTCCAAAATTTGTCGAAACTAATATTAAAAACATTATATACCTTCCCTATTTTAGACCCATTCTAAGCAATAAACTTCTTGAAAGTGATCATGGCTTGCAAATGACCCTTATAATCATGCAAATTCTTCAAAGCAATAAAAGTAATGGCAAAACGTTTCTTACTAGGATGACAATCAACCCAAAGTCCATTCGTGATTATACACAAAAATTGTAATAGAAGAAGCATGCTAAATTAAACTCTTAACATGAGATGTTTTAACAACATCCTTCAAAATTAAATTGATACAAGGTGTTGCACATGGTGACCAAAAGATGTTAGAATACTTCTCATGACAAAATTTCCTAACAACTTTATAATTTGTAGCATTATATGTAATTAGCTAGACCACATTGCTCAAACCAACAATTTTTACAATCTTCGCAAATAAATTGCAAAGAGTATTGACATCTAAAATCATGTCTGATGCGTTAATGGGTTTGATAAAGCATAATCCTTTAGGAAAATAGACTAGAAAATTGGTTGATGACTTTTGTCTCGTATCTTTCTACCCACCTCCCATTATGGTACATCCACATTCCACCCAAATGCTGTAAATCCCTTTTTGAGTATTCTAGTAGATTGGTTCACAATGCATGATATGATAAAGCTTTGTATCTCAATCCCATAGATGTTATGGCATCAAGGCACAGTTGAAAACTTGTCAATCTTTGATCCTATTTGTGGAATCTAAAAACTCCATTGGCAATATCCCAAATAAATTATTTTATTTTTTAATATTTTACCATACCCCTAGAGAACACTTGTCAATCTACTGACATTGCTTATGGAGTCTAAAAACTTTATTGGTAATATACCAAATAATATTCCAAATAAAAAAGTATTAACTTGATAGTGTACTTTTTTAATTCCATAAGCATTGTTAAGAAATTGACATTGTCTTTTTTTTTAATATCTATTTTTTAATATTTCACTATACTCCTACAAGACATTTGTCCACCCCTGAGCATGCTTATGAAGTCTAAAAATTATACTAATTGTGTCTTGTTATAAAATAAAGAGAGATGGAGAGAATAAAGAACAAAGAAAATATGGAAGCAATAAAGAATGTACTTTATTGATCAATTGAGATGATTACAATGCTTCATCAGAGTCTCTATTTATAGGCATAAGAAGTATAAAAGAAGTAGAGATCTAATTCTAATAACTATGAGAATTTAAAGTATATTAAAACTTTATCTTGATCATGATGGACATCCACTTAATAAAGTATTCATAACACTCCCCCTTGGATGTCCATTGGTAGATAATATACCTTGTTAAAATCTTATTAAGAAACCCTATGGTATAAAAACCTAATGAAGGAAAAAGAGTACACGATCTATAATACGCATAATATGTTGCCTCATTAAAAACCTGACCAGGAAAACCCAATTAGACAAAACCTCGGTTAAAGGAAAAAGAGTACAACACGTATTTACTCCCCCTCATGAAAACATCACATACTTTCTCATATTTTACGTATTCAATCTTGAATACTAGTTTTCCAAATGACAATTTGAATGTATTGCTAAGTATTTATATCACCATTCTTTTAAAAGTCATGAGTGAGGGAAATTTGGAAATATATATATATTTTGATCTATCTCTTCAAGAGATTCAACAATAATCCGAACAAACTTTAATCATGATTCTTTTATAAAAACACAAATAGGTATTTTGGATCATTTTATAATCCTCCTTCAACTACTATTCACTAAGTCAAATTTAACACATATATTCAAATTATTTCAATTCATATAAATGAACAATTTTTCGAGAATTTCAATATGCTTCTAGCATCCTAAATCCTTCAAAGATTTTACTATAAACTTTACTATATAGTGATTCATAAAAGGTTGTAACAATAACCATTAGAAGCAAGTTAAATCTTTTATGAATGATCAATTTAATAATATATCTAAAGGTTATTGCATCCACCACAAAAGAATATTATATCTTTTGATAATCAATGCCAGAACTTAGCAAAAAAACTTCATATTTTTATTCCGCTTTTGCAAAACTACTTCAATTTAACCCTTATTGGCTTTATACCTTTAGATATTTGGACTGCTGGTCCAAAAACTTTAGGAATTTAATTGTACTTGAGTTACGTCTTTCTATTTTGATCAATTATTCCATATCTATATTTCTCAATAGATTTATTCAAGATCTTCCTTTTATCTCATTATTTCAATAGTAATATTGCATGCAAAATCATTGTTGACCAATTTTATTATTCAGTTCCACATTTAAGCAAATTGACATAACTTATCGAGATCTCTTATTTTCATTATTTTAAAATTCAATTTCAGGTACCTGAATCTCTTCTAAAGTTTTACTTATTAGTTATATCTTTGGTCTCTTCTAGAGCACCCGCCTCCATTATATGACCATAACTTTCATTTTGGAACCGATCAATCTATTATTTTTTCTAACTAATTTTCCCACTGGGACTTTGATTCAAATTAAAATATTAGATGGTATATAACACTTGGTTATTCTCATTATTCAAATTAAAATAATATTAAGAAATAGAAAAAAATTTAAAACGTGACAATATAAGCACAATCATTTCTGGTTAATGAAATATAGGCATAACTAATTGGCTTTCTAATTCCATATTAAGTTTAACATTTTAATTTGTAATTAAATATTTAATTAAGCTTGTAAATTGACGTGATATTATGAGTTTTATCATTTCACTTTGTAGTTAAAATTTTTTTTAAATGAGTTGAAAATAATATTCCGACGACTGACCCTATTCCAGTGATAACAACTGATTTATTTGGTTTACAAACTAAGTTTTTAGATGTATATTTGAGGGAAAATGGCCCCGATAATTGTTTTTGTTCATAATATCATGGAGAAGTTATTGACGCATTCATTCCGGTGAAAAAAAAGTAGGAGTGGAAAAAAGATTTGGTTTTATCAGATATGGCAATATAACATATGGAAGAAGGGCTATTAGTCGATCAAACGACTATTTGATTTTAGGAAATAGATTATTGGCGGACTTAGCCAAGTTTAAGGGGGGAGACGGATATAGAAAAATCTTCAACAGAAGGAAATGCAAAACAGAGACAATGAAAAAACAAAAGGGAGGAGAACGAAAAGTTACAAGAATTTAACAAAATAGAAGTAGGAGAAAGTTCCTCGAGGAGTAATAATGATCCAAATAAGACAGAAAAGGAGGATGACAAGGTGAAGAATACTAGCATAGTGGTTCAAAGACATGTTGAAGAGGAGCAACTTTGAAAGCTTCATAGATGTTTAGTGGGTACAACAACAGTGTGTTGTGGTACGAAGAGTTTATTTGAAAGAATAGTTAGGAATGGGTTAGGGGAAATTAAAATCAGAAGAATCCAAGGAAGGTACTTCTTGATTGAAATACTAGATGAGGAATTGTTTGATGTATTGAAGCAGAACGATTGGGCGTACTTAAGAGAGTTCTTTATCAACATATAACTTTAGTCAGGGACAATAGTGGTAGAGGAAAGAGTGTCGTAGATTGAAGCATGTGGTATCCCTCTACACTGTTGGAACTATACTTCATTCAAAAGAATAGCAAGTGTATGGGATGAGTTAATATCCCTTGGAGAGAATCCGGTAATAGTTAATAGCTTGGATAAAATGTCAATGTTGGTATCCATCAAGCAGCCGAAAAGAATAAACGAGACAATCTATTTAGAGATGGGAAGACTAAATTTCCCATAAGAGTCATTGAAATGGGATTGTCGAAATTTAAATGTAATAACAGAAAGGTCTATGGTGTGAAAAAAAGAGAAGAGCATGAATTAGTACAGGAAAGGGATGACACTTTCGTGTCGGAATCTGAATCAACGATGAGATCAGGATTGAAACAGAATCCAGAAGAGAGACAAGGCTGGGAAAACGAAGCAATGAATGTGATTATTCTTAGAAAATCAAACGATAATTGTGGATGTCAGAACATTTCTCAAAACGTGATTAGGTTGGAAGAGAAATTGAATAGTGGAATTAGGGTCAAAACTAGGGTGGGGGAAAGGGTTAAAAACGAGTGCAACAATTTGGCCAAGGAATATATGAGTAATGTGGGCTTCGCAATAGATTAATTAGGATTGGGAAATATGGATGGGGTTTAAGATGAGCAACAAAATAGTGATGAGGGTATGGGATTGGTGATGGATATGGGCTTACAGAAAGTCAATCCAAATAAGTTAGAGGAGAACAAATTGCAACAAACAAAATGAAAAATTGAGTAATTTGAGAGGGGAATGAGTAGATAGAGAAAAAAGGTTTCAATTAAAGAATCTTTAAAAATTTTTAAACACAAAAAAAAGTAATGGAAGAAAGATTAGATCGATGTCTGAAATTTAGAATAGAATTCTTTCAATAATGGAGAAGAAGAAGAAGAGAGACCGGACGTTGAAAAAGTAGAAACGTAAAGGAATTACGGGTAATGAGAAAGTTGTTGTTAATGCTTCTCTCTCAAACTCTGACATTAGCAATAGAAATAGAGTGATAATTAGGGATGCAAGGAACGCATGGAAAGTGGGGCAAAAATCTTGGGTTCAGCATTCGGGGCGACGAATAAGATGTTAAAGAGAATATGAAATTGGAAGAAAGGTAGATCTAAGCAACAAAGAAAAGTACAGCGGTCAATAAGCCACAGGTTAGGTTAGTATTGATTATAACTGTGATTTTTTACTATGAATGGGAGTTTTTGGGGGGAAGAATGAGGATTTTATAATGGAATATTAGGGTATGTCTTTAGATTTGAAAAAAAAAAGTTATCCCAAAAGAGTAATCTTTAAAGCTAGAGTAGATGTTTACTTCATTTAGGAATCAAAATTAGAAAAGGTTACGGATGGAATTCAACTGTTGTAAGGAATTCAGGAGGTGTAATTACAGTATGAGATAAAAGCAAGTTTCGAGTAGGTAGTTATATTTATTCTAAACATTTTGTAGCAGCAGAAGGAAAATGGTTAGAAGAAGGTTTGAAAGATACGTTGATTAATGTTTATGCACCTAATGGGACTTTAGATCAAAAATCTTTGTGGGAGGAAATTATAGAGTTGAAGGGTTCGTTTGCCTACCCACGGATTATGCGGGTGATTTTAACATAGTAAGAAAAATGAGTGAAAGAAGTAATTGTGTGGGACTGTTGAATGGTTCAAAGGCATTTAACAGTTTCATTAATGATTGTAAAATGGTGGATTTACTTCTGAAGGGTAAGAAGTTCACTTGGTTCGGGCTAAATAACAAGATGATAGCTTGAATTGATTTTTATTGGATGAACAATGGTTAATTCACTTCAAAGACTTTACTCAGAAAGGCTTTTGTGGATCAATTTCTGATCATATTTCGTTACTACTATATAATGATTCTGTGGATTGAGGACCGCGCCCATTCAATTTTCTTATTGCATGGATCACAAAAAAGGAGTGCACGAATCTTATTAATAAAGTATGAGGATGGAAGGGTGAAGTTAAAATAAGGATGTCTAGAAAGCTAAAGAGGTTGAAATTGGTTATTAAAGAATGGAATGAAAAATTTGGTGGGAATGAAGATAAAAAAAAATACAATTGATTGAAAGAAAATTTTCGAAATAGGATGATATTGGCAGCCACAAAAATTTGAATGAAAAGGAAATGGAAGAAAGTAGTCGATTGAATATAGAGTTGTGGGATACAATTATGTTCCGTGAATCAGTGTGACGTCAAAAATCAAGGTTGTTATGTTTAAAAGAAGGTGATTCCAACATTGCTTTCTTTCATAAAATAGTGAAATTTAGAGCTAACAAAAATGATTCAAAGGCTCAGATTTGAGTCTTATTGGTGCAAAGAACCAGAGTTAATGAAGAAAAAATGTTGGAGGACTTTAGCAACCATTTTAGTTGTCCAGTTAGAAAATGAGAAGTGAAGATGGATCTAAATTTTAAAAGATTAACAGAGGAAGAAGCTTCAAGGCTTGAAATACCTTTCACGATGGAGGAGATTAAAGACGCGGTTTGGTGTTGCAATGAGTCTAAAGCTTTAGGGCCTGATGGGTTTAATATGTTATTCTTTAAAAAATGCTAGCAAGTGATGAGGCAGGATTTATTCAATATGATGATGGGGTTATTTAGACATGAAAAGCTTGAAAAAAGTATAAAGTCATCCTTCATAGCTCCTTTTCCCAAAATCGATTTGTTTGGTGGGATCTTTGTATAAAATAGTGGCTAAGGTGTTGTCTAAACGAATCTGAGAGGTGATTGATGGTGTAGTGAGCAATACTCAGTGCGCATTTATAAAAGAGAGACAGATTTTTGACAGAATTCTGGTGGTAAATGAAATTAGTCACTTAATTATGAAAAATTCGAGCTCGGGTTGTAGTTTAATTTTGAAGCTGGATTTTTCAAAAGTCTATGATTGTGTTAGATGAAGCTTTTTGGATTTGGTACTTTTTCAAATAGAGTTTGGGGTGAAATGGAGAGGGTGGATATCTAAGTGCGTATCCACAGTAAGAGCAACTATTCTTGTAAACTGATTGACAACAAATGAGTTAAGAATAAGCAGGGGGCTCAGATAGGAGATCCGCTTTCTCCATTTCTGTTTATTCTAGTAACATAAGTGTTTCACTTGATGCTTGAGAAGGTTGAAGATATTGGGTTAATTGCTAGGATTTAGAATATAATCCTGAGCACTCTCTCTTCTACAATTTGCAGATGACACCATTCTCTTTGTGAAAGCTGAAGAAGAGTATGTTCTAAATATTATATATATTTTAAGGTGTTTCAAATCTTTTTTTGTTTTAGTATTAATTTCCAAAAATCATGCTTGGTGGGATTTAGGATGGAAGATGAGTTTATTTTGCGGATGGTAGCATTATGTCAATGTAAGATTGGGAATTTACCTTTTAATTACTTAGGTATTCCATTAAGTGCTGATTCAAGAAATATAGCTACTTGGGAGCCAATTGTGGAAAAATTTTGAAAAAACTAGCCGGTTAGAAATATCGGTCGCTCTCTTTCGCTGCAAGAGTAGTACTAACTAATTTGTTACTATCAACCCTCTCTCTATATTTCATGTCATTATTTCAAGCCCCTATCATGGTAATAAATAGAATCGATAAAATCAGAAGAAAATTTATATGGTGAGGTTCAAATAAAAGAAGAAAAATGGCAAAAGTTGGATGGAATCAAGTGTGTTTACCAAAAAAATTGAGAGGGGTTGGTGTGGTAAATCTTAAAATTAGAATTGGGCTCTTATGGCAGAATGGGGATAGAAATACGCTACGAAAAATAACGCTTTGTGGAGAAAAGCTATCCATTCGAAGTATGGCTCGCCTCTGTAACATTGGAGATTTAAAACATCCAAACCAAAAGAGATGTCGATTGTATGGTGCGATATTGTGGAAAATTCAAAATTAGAGGAAGTGTCAAAATGGGTTGGGTCAGAATCTTTTAGGTGGGTGATTGGGAATGGGAAATCTTTCCTCTTTTGGAAGGATATTTGGTGTGGTAATTACCCTCTGAAGGTGAAGTTTCCTTGATTGTTCAGACTTGCTATTGTGAAGAATATTGTGGTCAACGATGTAGCAAGGAATAATGGGTTTGAGGAGGTATATTGGGGAAGACGCTTTCTCAAGGAAGTTGCTGGGTAAAGAGGTAATTATGTTGAAAAATTTGAAGAATTTGATTAGGAGTTTTGAAGTAGATCCTGAAGTAGAGGATTGTATCATTTGGATTCATGATAGTGCCGGAGAGTTTACAGTTAGGAAATTGTCTCAATTGTTGTCTTATGATGGAATGGGACCTATTGATTTCTCATTTGAAAGGATTTGAAAATTGAAGGTACCACAAAGAGTCTGAAACTTCTTGTGGATGTTGTTTATTAAAAGTCTTGCAACGAAGGATTTTCTGATTTGCCAAGGGGTGAATCTAGATAGGAATACAAAAAATATTGTGGCGGATTTCGATTTCGGCGTCATGTTGGACCGTGTGGTTAGCTTGGAATGATAAAGTGTTCGACAGGACATCGACGAATCTAGATACAATATTGTACCACTCTAAAATGAGAGCTTTGATATGGGCTAGGGCAGTGCATGAAGAATGGCAATTTTAGGAAGGTTATTTGTGGTATTGGCCAGCAAAATTTAGCTCCTCAAAAAGCATGATAAACATTACTGTTTACCATTGGAAGCCACCTCCTCTCGAATGGATGAAATTCAATGTGGTTGGCTTTGTTTTGGAGGATGAAGTTTTCTCGGGGCGGATCAATGCTAGGGTACAAAAATGGTAGAAATAATAGCAATTAAAACAACAATGGAAATGGATATTGGATCAAGTCCGAATGCACATGTTCCATTAATAATTGAATTATGCTCGTTTGTTGCTTCAGAATGGATGACAAATAAGAGTTATAGACCGTGGTTGTTACGAAAATTGTTTGGTGACATCGACTATGGTATTAAACAGTTGGCTCAATTTCAGATCGCAGTTATTCATCGACAAAGTAATGGTATGAAGGATGCTTTGGCGAAAGCAGGTATATCGAGATCTTCCTTTTTTAAAGCCTTGTGGTGAATTTGTTAAATGCATTCTTTTGCTTGTTGTGCGGAGGTTTTATATCTGGTTGTCTATTGTATTATTGTCGTATTCTTGCTTTTCTTGAAACAGTTGGTGGTTCCAATGTCTTTCTTGAATTATTTTATTCGACTGAGCAAAAAAAAACTTTACATTAGAATACTTCAGCAATTCATATTATTTGTTTATATTAAATTATAAAGTAAAATTTTAAAACTTAAAAAATACTATAATCCTGTACAATTCGTACATTTAGACATAGACTTCTAAAACTTGATAGCAAACATATATGTACAAAGTATTAATTGGTGGAAAACTTATGTCTTTTCACTTAATTTTGCATGCAATAAATTTTATGATTTTTTTTACATTGTACTATAATATAACAAAGTAAAATTAAAAATAATTGAAATGCGGATAAATTTGATGTGAAAATAGCTATAATAAAATTATATATTTTAAATTATCATTAGGTTTTAAATTAAGTGTATATATTATCTAGATTTAAGTTCTAACATGGTTTTTTTATTATATTAATTATGAGATGAATCAGTATGTAAATGACATTAACTAATTAATAAAACATAAATCAAATCAAAATAGTTGGTAAAAATATTTTAGTTGATTTGATTTGAATTGAATATTTTATGTTTGATGATCAACCGATTAGTTTGATCTTTAAAAACTTGAGTTTCCCGAACGTATGTTTACTTTTAACTTTTTAATATAAAAATAAAAGTTAAAATAAATAGTAAAAGAAAAACTAATCAAAAGAAGAATTTTTATTATTAAATAAAAATGAGCTTTCCTACAAAATATTTGGTGGGAAATTCATTAGGAAAGGATATTGTATGAATGTACCACAAAATTAATTGCATTACCTTTGATTAGAAAAGTATTAAAAAGATGAAAACATCATAATCCAAACTCCAACCTTCAAAGTCCAATAATAATATCATTCAAAATTGCAAACTCAAATGGAACAAATAAAGTAGAAACATTACAATAGTATTCATTAACATTCCAATTGTCCTAATCATCACAACCAAAATAATAATAAAAAAAGATAATCTTCAACAAGTTGGCTAACAATCTTCATGATCACAAGTAATCACTCCAATATTTGATGTCTAAAATAATATTTTGAACATTCTTTGCCTTTACTATTTTAGACCCATTCCAAGCAATAAAATTCTTCAAAGTGATCATGACTTGCAAATGGCACTTACAATCATACAAATTCTTTAAAGCAACAAAAATAGTAGCAAAGCGTTTCTCACCAATATGACAACCGATCCAAAGTCCATTTGTGATTATACACAAAAACTATAAAAGAAGAATCACACCAAACTAAACTCTTAACATGAGATATTTACCAATATTCTTCTAAATTAAATTAATGCAAGGTGCTACACATGGTGACCATGAGATGGTAGGATACTTCTCATTAAGTAATCTCCTAGAGGCTTTATAGTTTGCAGCATTATATGTAATTAGTTAGACCACATTTGTAACGCCCCAAAGATTTAATTCTTGCTCTGATAAAACTTTGTCATAGTTAAATACCTGCTTTTGTGGTTAAGGGCATTGGGTGTGAAAGGTGGGTCGTGAGTTCAAGTCTTTGGGAGAGTACTTTGCTAAGTAATTTTTGGTTGTATTACTTAGTAGAATTTAAGTTAAAGTTTAACTCTAAAAGTGGGGGGGATATCTGTTGCTTGATTATAAGGATAGGAGGTGGGTAGTTGTGTTGGTTAAAGTTTAATTTATTTAAAAACAAAAAACAAAACTCCTTCCCTCAAACCCAAGTTTTCACTTTCTTTCTTTTCTTGTTTTTAATTTTTTTTCTTTTTCTCTCTTCTTGCGCCACTGTCATTTTGGAAGTGGGTAATTTTTAATATTTCTTTTTGCTATCTTATTGACATTTGACTACTTGCAATTGGTGGCTACTTGTTTGGCTCCTTCACTTTTGTTATCTTAGGTAACATTGATGGATCTTTAATCATTTAGTTTTGGGGTTATGAAATGCTAGAGGTGTTGTTATTTTGTAGTCATTAATTGTTTAGTTCTACATTTAGGTGAAGGTCATAAGACATTTGGTGCTCATTCAACATCGTAGTTTCGTATGGTTACGGTTTGATTAACAGTAAGACTGTGAAATAATTTTGGTATTAGAAGAGTTTAATTCTTGATTTCCCTGGGCCTCGTTAATGTTATAATCATTTTATTTGTTGTATTAAGGTCTCAGAGGTCTTGTGGTCACGTTCCCGTCGAAATCGAACCAGGTGGGTAACGAGAAACCCGAAAATTAGTAAACTACGAAAGCTAAAATTGAAGCCTGTTAATGCCATACGGTCTTGGTCATTTTGGGTCGTGTAGGCCATATAAGCGTGTGTAGACCACACGAACAAGGCTAATTTGGGTCGTGTGGGCCATACGGACGTGTTGGCCCAAATTTCAAAATTTTTCCCTATGGTCGTACAAGTCATCTCGATTGACTGTGAGCCTTCCGTATTATGTAGAGAAAGTGTTCTGTGTGAGGCGTTAACTCGCCATTATACTAACAATTGTTTGATGATGGGAGTCTATTAGCTGAGTTGCAAGTTAAGCCGACTTGGATTGATCAGATTCGGGATAAACAATTTGGGGATGATTCTTTGGTTCTGCGATTCTGTCAAGTAGAGGATGCTAGTACATCTGATTTTGGGCTGAATAATGGTAAGGTTTCGTGTTTCCAAGGATAGGCTTGTGTACCTAATGATTCTGATTTGAGGCAGTCCATTTTGAGGAAAGTGCATAGTAGCCCTTATGCTTTGCATCCCAGTGGAAATAAGATGTATCGAGATCTTCGTGTTCTATACTAGTGGAATGTTTGAAACGGGAGGTAACAAATTTTATTTTTTGTTGTCTGCACGTGCCAGCAAGTTAAGGCTAAGCACCAGTGGCCTTCGGGTTTGCTTCAACCCGTTACGATTCCCATGTGGAAATGAGAACATGTGATTATGGACTTTGTTAGTGGGTTACCTCTAACACCTACTAATAAGGATATTGTGTGGGTCATCGTAGATCAGTTATACACGTTTGTCGACTTTATTCCTGATCGGACAGATTATTCTCTTCAAAAGTTGGCCAAATTATGTGCTTCCGAGATTATGAGACTTCATAGGGCACCTGTCTCAATTATTTCTGATAGATATTCTCACTTCACTTTTTAATTTTGCAGGAAAATTTATGAGGCTCTGGGTTTGAGGTTGGACTTTAGTACTGCGTTCCATCCTTAGACAGATGGTCAATTTGAGAGAGTGATTCAAATCCTGGGAGATATGCTTCGGAGTTGTGTAATTGATTTTCAAGGTAGTTGGAAGGATTTTTTACCGTTAGTCTAGTTCGCCTAAAATAATAGCTTTCAGTCTAATATTTAAATGGCACCTTACAAGGCTCTATATGGTCGTAAAGTGTCGTACTCCTCTATGTTAGACTGAGTTAGGTGAGCGACAGGTTTTAGGTCCTGAGTTGGTTTTTGAGACTGAGGATAAAATTAGACTAATTTGGGATCGTCTTAAAGTGGCTTCTGATAGACAGAAGTCCTATGCAAATCTGAAAAGAGGGACATTGAGTATTCCGTGGGTGACTATGTGTTCCTTAGGGTGTCTCCATGGAAGAAAGTTCTATGGTTTGGACGTAAGGGCAAGTTAAGCCTAGGTTCATTGGGCTGTATCGAATTCTGAAACGTGTGGGATCAGACGTGTATTAGTTAGAGCTACTTTCAGAGTTAGACTGTATCCATGATGTGTTTTCCGTCTCTATGTTGAGGCAGTATCGGTCAGACCTATTCAATATTGTTTCTATTAAATAGATTAAGGTTAGACTAGATTTGACTTTTGATGAGGAGTCGGTTTAGATTCTGGATCAGGATGTGAAAGTCTTGAGGAGGAAATCCATTTAGTTAGTTAAGGTTCTGTGGCAGAATCATGGCATAGAGGAAGCCACTTGAGAACCTGAGGACTCGATTCTTCAGCAATATCCACACCTGTTTGAGTTAGGTAAATTTCAAGGTCGAAATTTCTTTTAGAGGGGTAGAGTTGAAATGCTCCCAAAGATTTAATTCTTGCTCTGATAAAATTCATCATAGTTAAATAATTGCTTCAACGGTTAAGGGCCTTAAGTGTAAAGGGTGGGTCATGAGTTTGAGTCTTTGGGAGAGACTTTTGCTAAGTACTTTTTTGTTATGTTACTAAGTAGAATTTGAGTTAAAGTTTAAGTCTAAGAGTGGGGGATTTTTGTTGCTTGATTATAGGGATAGGAGGTGGGTAGTTGTGTTGGTTTAAATTTTAAGTTTAAATTTATTTAAAAACAAAAAACAAAACTTCTTCCCTCAAACCCACATTTCCACATTCTTTCTTTTCTTGTTTTATTTTTTTCTCTCTTCTTGCGTCACTATCATTTTGTAAGTGGGTAATTTTTAATCTTTTTTTTTTGGTTATCCTATTGACATTTGATTACTTACAATTGGTGGCTGCTTGTTTGGCTCATTTACTTTTGTTATCTTAGGTAACACTAATGTATCTTTAATCGTTTAGTTTTAGAGTTATGAAATGCTAGTGGTGTTATTGTTTTGTACTAGTTAATTATTTAGTTCTACATTTAGGTAAAGGTCGTGAGATGTTTGGTGCTCCTTCAACATTGTAGTTTCGTATGGTTGGTTTGATTAACAATAAGACTATGGAAGATTTTTAGTGTTGGAAAAGTTTAATTCTTGATTGCCTTGTGCCCAATTACCATTATAATCATTTTATTTGTTGTATTTTGGTTTTAGGAATCTTGTGGTTGCATTCCCGTCGAAATCGAACCAAATGGGTAACGAGAAACTCAAAAATCAGTGAACGGCGAAAGCCGAAATTAGTGCATAAAAATGCATGTAATGTGATGTGATATGCATGATATGTTATTTATAGGCATGTTCAATATTTGTCATACGAGCATGCATGATATGTAAACTCTAGTATTTGTTATTTCTATTATTTTCAGTGTTCTGTTCATATCTGGCTACGGGGCGGGTTATGTATAATGTGGAGGAAGTGTTCTGCTTAAGGCATTAACTCGCCATTATACTAGTAGCACTGCTGCGATTATTCTGAAAAGTGTAAAAAAGACACTAAGTGATGTGTAGGGATGGGTGGGTGTTTTATACCCCACATGGTGTGCTAGGATGGTTGGAGCTGATGTGTAGAGGATGGGGGTAGGATTATATTTATTTGCACCAGTACTACTCTTATACGATTCTGATTCTGTATAAGAAATATGATTGTATCTGTTCTTTTATGTGATTAGATTGGAATTTCTACTTCTTTTGAGTTACACACTAAGTTATAAAAACTCACACTTTGTTTTTTTTGATAATTTTAGGTAACCCTCAGAATTAGGCGGGTCGGTGCGACGGGAGCTTGGTTATGTCCACAATTTCGTAAAACTTTATTTAAATAAATTTGGCTTATTTAAAATTTTCGATTTGAAAGTTTTGTAATTTTTGGACTCTCTAAACATTTGGGTTTATTATTGGTTTGAATTTTGTTTTGGGTTTTTGCTTGACATTTGATAAAATGATTTTTTTAAAACGGCTATGTTTATGCGATTAACTATTTTTAAGAAAACAAACTCAAATTTTTAAAATATAACACTTTAAGAACTTCCGCTGCAACTTATTTAATTTAATTTAGGAAATGAAATCAACTACCGATTTTAACTATTAAGTATGTCAAACGTTTTTCAATTAAAATGAACTTTTAAATTAAATAGCAAATGTTCACGACATTTTTCAAAAATCGAAAGTTAGATTTATAATTATTTTACATAACATTCCAGATTCAATCATAATGACTAGGCTGGGTTTTAGGTGTTACAACATTGCTTAAACCAAAAATATTCATAATCTCCACAAACAAATTGCAAAGATTATCGACATCTAAAATCATGTCGAATGCATTAAGGGATTTGATGAAGCATAATCCTTTAGGACAATACACTAAAAGATTGGTTAATGACTTTTGTTTCAAATCTTTCTCCCCGCCTCTCATTATGGTGCATCCACGTTTCGCCCAAATCTTTTTGTAGAATTCAAACAGCCATAAATCTCTTTTTTAAGTATTCTAGTAGATTGGTTAACAATGCATAATATGATATAGCTTTGTATCCCAATCCCATAGATGCCATGACATCAAGGCACAATTGAAACTTTGCGAGACCCTTTTTGCATTTCTTTGATATTATGTTTACTTTTTGAGGTAAACATAATAAATTTCTAAGAAATTTTAAAAAGGGTTTTGAATAACCCAAATTCCCCATTCAAATTCTAGAGATAGTTTTTCAAAATTCCATTCATTTAATACATGTGACCTCACAGTAAAATAAAAAAATGGCTAGCATTTGATACATATGCAATGTACTTTTTTATTTCAAGCATCCTTAACAAATTGTCATATGTCTCTTTTTTAAAATTATATATTTTTTGGGTATGCATTTGGTATACTTGTAATATATTTTTTTTTCCGCAAGCAGTATTGAAAAATTGACAAACCCCTTTTTATAAATATCTATTCTTTAATATTTTACTATACTTGACACTTGTCAACCCTCTAACATTTCTTATGAAGTCTGAAAACTAAACTAATCGTATACCAAATATTTTATATAACTTAAAAATGTAATATTTATTTAATTTCAATATTTTTATATTTTATATTATTAAAAATATTTACATATTTTTATGAATGTAATGATATCCATCTTCATATTTTCATATTATTTTTCTTTTATAATTATTTTTGAACTTATTAAAATTTATTAACTTTATTTTTTAAAAATTATTTTTTGAAACCAAACAATTAAAAATATTAAAGGATGAATTTTAAAATGGTAGTATTTTTAAAGGCTTGATAAATTTAAATTTTTAAAATGTTTTTTCCACCCTAAAAGATGAAAAGATGAAGCATGTAATTGTAGTGGCCCGAAGCGATGGCGGAGGAGACCAAGTCGAAGGGGGAAATGATTGATGAGATTAGAAAACCCATCAAGTCACTTACCAAGTCTTTTCTTTTGGAATTTTCGCCATTTAACTCAGTGGTAATTATCTAATACTGACTATTCAATCCCCTTTGGTTTATATGCAATTTGCTTTTAAAATTATTGTTTTCCTCTACTTGCACAAGGAATATATATAATACTAAATTAGCACAATAATAAATAAAATCAGTAAAAGAAGTGAAATTCATCTTCATATAGTGGATTCCATCCTCGTAATTAAATCATAATATTTGAGAAAATTAGAAGATTGATAAAATAATTTATTTATATTCAAATTTAAATAAAGATAAAATATGAATGCATACCTAAAATAAAGATATTTAATTATAAAATATGAATACGTAACTATACAATTCTTACATTTAGACATGGACATCTAAAACTTGATAGCAAACAAACATGTACAAAGTTGTAATAAGTGGAAAACTTAGGTCTTTTCACTTAGTTGTGTTTGCAATACAAGTAGATTTTATGATTGTTTTTTTTATATGATAATATAATACAACAAAGTGAAGTTAAAAATAATTGAAATGTGGATAAATTTGATGCGAAAATAATGATAACAAAATTATATATTTTAAGTTATTAAGGTTGATTAGGTTTTAAATTAAATGTTATATATATTAGCTACGAGATTTAATCTGAATTTTTTATTAATTAATTATGAGATGAATAAAGATGTCCTATGTAAATGATATTAAAAAATTAATCAAACATAAATCAAATCGAAGTAATTGCTAAAAATATTTTAGTTTAAGTTAATTTGATTTGAATATTATGTTTGACGATAAATTAATTAGTTTGATCTTTAAAAAATTGAATTCTTGAGTATGTTTATTTTGTTTTAATTAAAAAATAAAAGTCAGAAATAAATTGTGAAAGAAAAACTAATCAAATGAAGATTTTTCACTTTTAAATAGAGATGAATTTCCATCAAAATATTTTATGGAAAATTTGTTAGGAAATGATAATTGTATGAATGTAACACAAAATTAATTGCATTCTCTTTTCTTAGAAAATTATTAAAAAGTACAACACATTAAATAATCTTTGTTAACATTCCAATTGTCTTAATCATCACTTGTGTATATGTTGACTAATAATCTTCATCATCACCAAGTAATTACTCCAAAATTTGTCGAAACTAATATTAAAAACATTCTATACATTTCAAACCCATTCTAAATAGTAAACTCCTTGGAAATGATCATGGCTTGCAAATGCCTCTTATAATCATGCAAATTCTTCAAAGTAATAAAATTAATAGCAAAACATTTCTCACTAGGACAATAATCAACCCAAAATCCATTTGTGATTATACACAAAAACTGTAATAGAAGAAGCATGCTAAGCTAAACTCTTAACATGAGATATTTTACCAACATCCTTCAAAATTAAATTGATAGAAAGTGCTGCACATGGTGACCAGAAGATGTTAGGATACTTCTCATTAAAAATTTTCCTAATAGCTTTGTAATTTGCAATATTATATGCAATTAGCTAGACCACATTGCTTAATCCAACAATTTTTACAATCTTTGCAAACAAATTGTAAAGAGTATCAACATCTAAAATCATGTCTGATGCATTATCGGATTTGACAAAGCATAATCTTTTAGGAAAATACACTAGAAAATTGTTTGATGACTTTTGTCTCTATCTTTCTACCCTCTCCCATTATAGTGCATCCACATTCCACCAAAATGCTGTAAATCCCTTTTTGAGTATTCTAGTAGATTGGTTCACAATGTATGATATGATGGAGCTTTGTATCCCAATCCCATAGATGTTATGGCATCAAGGCACAATAGAAACTTGTCAATCCCTTGACGCTATTTGTGGAGTCTAAACACTTCACTTATTAATCTCCTAACCTTACTTGTAGAGTCTAAAAACTCTATTGGTAATGTACCAAATGATATTCCAAATAAAAAAGCATTAATTTGACAGTGTACTTTTTTATTCCACAAGCATCCTTAAAAAGCAGACAATATCCCCACTCACCCCTGCTTATCAAAGCAAGGAAAACACCATTTTTCTCTATTTCAAAAGACTTGATTTAGTTGATATCTCAAGTTGTAGTGATTTGAGCCTTCTTTACAGTGGTTAACAAGGCGACCCTCAGTAACATGATTCATTCGACTTGCTACAAAATTAAAAGCCAAGTAAGTCTACCTTCTCCGTCAATCCCCATTCCACAAGTTGGGGATTCATTCGACTTGCTACAAAATTAAAGCCAAGTAAGTCTACCTTCTCCGTCAATCCCCATTCCACAAGTTGGGGATTCATTCGAGTTGCTACAAAATTAAAAGCCAAGTAAGTCTACCTTCTCCATCAATCCCCATTCCACAAGTTCGGGTCATCCACGTGGCACCCTTAATGCTTTTCTCTTCTAAACCCTTCCATGGGGCATATTTACCCTATTTTAACTTCCAAATCCCATCTAAATAATTAAGTTGGACGTCACTTATTTTTTCCTTTTTATTTATTTAGGGTTTTGCATTTATGATAAGTTTTATGATAAGTCGGTGTGATTTTGGATTATAAATGTAATGTTTAATAGGGATTTGGATTTAGAATTAATTCATTTTGAGGGTTTAAATAAATTTTTAATTTATATAAATTTGAATAATGGTTGACTAAGTTTAAGTTTTTTCTTAAATCGAGTTGGATTGAATTTGAATTTTTCTAATTGAATTTTTAGATTTAATCAACATTGTAAATTTTTTTTCTTTTTCTTTTTTGTGTTTTAAGCACTTTTGACCATTTTATAAGGTAAAATGGGTAAAAAAAAGTATATTTATTGATGTTGCATCTAGAGTTGTCCATTGCTTGGGCCTTGAATAAAATTTTAAGCTTGAGCCTAGCATAAAATTCTGTCCAAATTCAGTCCGAATAAAAATGTTAAAACTCAAGTCCAGCCCATATTAAATTTTTTATATAAAAAATTGAAAAAAATAATACATCAAAAATAAAACATTAAAATAATTTTTCCTAACAAATTGAAAATAATTAAAAAAAATCTTTATACTTAAAATAACACTAAGATATGTGCAACTTAACTAGTAAATGTCTCTAAAATAGTAGCAAAATTAACAATAAAACAAAAACAGCAAAATAGTAGCAATATAATAACGAAATGGTAGCAAAACAACAACAAAATAGCAGTGAAATGGCAGAAAACTATTGGGAAAACAACATAATTTTATTTTTGGAAAATTTGGGTTGGGCTCGGGCCGAAAAATCTTACTCGATACTCAACCTATTTTTTAAACGGGCCTTAATTTTTTATTTAAGCCTATTTTTAGACTTATATTTTTGCCCAAATTCTCTCACTTTTCGAAAGGGATTTTAAACCGGATTGGGTTATGCACAAGTCTACTTGCACCATAATAGCTCTACTATATGATAAATGTGTTTTTAATATAATAATTTGGTTGAAATGGTGGATTATATGATATGAAACTCACGGAAATTAATTATCGTGCATCATGGTGAAAACGATCAAGTAAATTTTGCATTTGTTAATTATGCATCTAAATAGTTTAAGTCTTTGGTTTTACAATTAAATGAGTAACTCTTACGTTATGACTATTGCATGAAGCAAAATGTTATCATTAAACATTCTCTTACTCCATTAAAAGAAACCTTAAAAAAGTAAAATAAAATAGCTGGTGCATGGAGTATTTGAGCCTATTTTACTTGGTTAATCGATCTTGGAGTGCAATGATGTAAGAGAGTTGTAATAGGCCTAATTTGCCCGGGCCCGTCAATAAAATAATATCAAATATAAAAAATAATTAAACAGTCCAAATCAACCCAAAACCAAACCGGCCCAAATGGCCTAACACAGGCCCAAATCAGAAATTACAAGACCAAAGCTAAGAAATCAGAAAACCCTAGCAGCTAGGGTAAGCCTCCAGCGCCGCAACTGAGCCAGGCTTCCCCCTCGCGCGTGTTGCGCCCGCGCGCGTGTAGTGCCACCGCACAAAAGCCATGCCTCCGAGCCGAGCCACGCCACCACCAGGGACCACGTCGTACGCATGCTCGCGCACATCCGTACCTGCAGAAACACACAGAACGAGCAGCAAAAAATAACAGAGAACGGGTAGAAATCGAGAGCAAAAATCAGAGAAAAATAGTGAAAATAAGGGGAAAAAAGAGGGATTCGAGGATAGATTTTTCTTTTTATTTTCTTTTTGTTTTCTGTAAAACTTCGGCTATATAAAAAAGCCATTCATTTTGTATTCGAAGGAGGGAGAGGCATATTGTATCACACACAATACAATCGATAATACAAAAATAAAAAAAAAGTGATTTTCTGGGTATTTTTTCTTTCTATTTCGCTTTGATTTTTTCTTTACTTTCCTTTCTTGAATCTTGTGTTTTTCGGTTAAAAGAAAAAGAAAGGGGAAAGTGTACCTGGGGGGGCTGAACCTTTGCTTCCTCCATAGTTATCGGAGTCGTGTCGAGGGGAGAGGGCCCTGGGACGGCATTTTGCCGAAGCGGCGCAGAGAGTATAGGCTAGGGTCTGTTTCAACAGACTGTTTTTTAGGGTTTCAACAAGGGGGCCTTTTATAGCGTGTAAAACGGCAACGTTTAGGGCCTATTTCAGTGGCCCTTAAACGGTGTCGTATTGGCCGACTAACCCCAGCAACCCGCTCGGTGACCCGACCCGAGGGAAGGATCCGCTCGTTTCTGGATTATTTGTGCAAATGGTCCCTCCACTATTCAAGGGCGCTTCAATCTAGTACTTTTATTTATTTTCGAATTTAATCTCTTATTTCATTTTTGTTTCATTTTAATCCACGCTAAAGTGCCGCATTTTGAGGGACGAGAATATTTCCCTTTTGGTCCCCCTGTTATTCGCGTATCTCGTTTCAGCCCCCGCATTTTGATTTATTTCCATTTGTTACCTTTAATTCTGCTTTAAGTTAAAATTTGACCCTTATTAAGTTGTTTTATAGATATTTTTTTAAATATTTATTATCCCATTATCATTTTAATGCAGGTAATTTTAAATCTAATATTATTTTTGATATTTATACTTCAACATAAGAGTTATCGTATGATTATGTACTATATTTTGAGTTTACTACATATTATTATTATTTTAAACTTACGATGCATTATTTTTTTTATTTCATCATGTATTATGTATTCATATCTTTGAAGTTCTTGTGTATTATTATTCTAAAATTATTATGCATTATTACTTAGAAATTATTATTATTGTTATTATTATTATTTTACTTGTACATATCTTTAACGTATTTCATTTTATTTATAAAAAAATTCTCCTTTATACTTCATCGATTTTTAATTGTTCTTCATATAAATAAACTCTCATATAAATTTATTTTATATATTCTCATTGACTTACGCTAAATTATTGTTATATGTATGGTACTGTTTTTATATCATTATATTAACCTCCAATTCAATTTTTAATATTGTCGTTAATATTTGTATAATTTGATATGAAATCATGGAATTCGTGTGTTTTGTATTGCTCACTTGTACTTATTGATTGTTTGTCGTTCGTTATTATATGTTTTAGCTTGCGAATTAGCACCACGTGGTCTAATTTATCGTCCGTTCACATTTTTTTATTTCGTCTAAAGAGTTGTATTTGGTTTGAGTATCGAAATCCCTTTTAGATGTTATAATACTCGACATTCATAATTCACAAGAGAATTGTGCCCTAACTTACTGGGCTTCAATTTTTCTGATGAATTCGGGCAATTAAGCGTCTCTTGGGTAATAAAAAAACACCTAATGGTTTCTACAATAAAATTCCTAAGATTTCAAAATGTTGGATCCTAACTTACTGGATACGACATTTTGTTATCTCAATTTTAAAGTAAAGGCAATGTTTGATGTTTAAGAATTTCAGGAAAATTGATCCCTAACTTATTGGGTTTGGATTTCCCAATCGACTTAAATAATCAAATATCCTTCTTCAAATACATGATTTTCTTAAAAAAGGGGTACACATTTAATTCCAAAGATCGAATTGTTGCACCCTAACTCACTGGGTGTGGCAATTGATTTCTCCAAAATGAGTTCGTCTTATTATTCATTTTTGTTTACTCAAATTTAAACTTCAAAGATCGTATTTTAAAATCTTTTCAAAATTTCGACATTA
This sequence comes from Gossypium hirsutum, assembly GCF_007990345.1. Classification (NCBI taxonomy): domain Eukaryota; kingdom Viridiplantae; phylum Streptophyta; class Magnoliopsida; order Malvales; family Malvaceae; genus Gossypium; species Gossypium hirsutum. The sequence continues at coordinate 11,974,959 of NC_053438.1, forward strand.
AGACATTAAACAATCAATTCGGTACCAATTTTGGGCGTCACGAGGGTGCTAACTCTTCCTCATGCGTAACCGACTCCCGAACCTGTTTTCTCAAAATTCGCAGACCTAAAATCATTTAATGGTGAACCGGTCACGCCTTAATAAAAGATCGGTGGCGACTCTTACTTTTCATTTTTAAAAGTCGATTCTCCTTTTCAAAAAATGGTTTCAACAGCTTGGTGACTCCACTGGGGACGTTAAGAGAGTCAAGTCGTAAAAATGATTGTTTTATGTCTTATTGTCAAAAACTGAAAATTCGATTTGAAAAATTACGATCCTTTCTTTGCACTTGTTTGCATGATTATTGTAAATTGAGTTGTATATTTTGGCATCATATTGCATAAGGCTATTTAGTCTTGTCCTTTTAAGTGGGAGTGAGAAGCTACTCCTTCGTGAAGTTTTCACCTCCGTCCAGGATAGTGGATCACTTCCGGGATACATCTGTACCTATGTCGTCGTGAGATTTTCATCTCCGTGTAGCCATAGGGAAATGTATTCCCATGAACCGAACTCGGTCTGTATGAGCCTATAATGGGTGAAGATCGAAGAATCTGCTGGTTCGGGTACCTTGACTTTAGAACCAACCCTCATATAGTGGACTTAGGAACTTAACCTAGGTAGATCCACTCCAAACCCCTAGTGGTTACCTGATTAGGCACTGTCTGTTTTCCTTATTTACTTCTATTTTGTACTAACCTCTTTGTTGATTATGATTGTATTACATTGCATTTGCATCTTAGGAAAGAGATATTGATTCAAGTCCGATTACTAAATTAGAAAGCTTGTCATGGAATACGAATTCCTTGATAAAGTGGAAAAAAATATGACTTCCCGAATATATTCTGAGAAACACAAGAAGGGCCACCGAAGAGTTCGTGACCTTGCTTCGTGGCCTGAGGATTCAAGGCGATCGTCTAAGAGCCTTTGACGTTCCAACCCCTTAAAGAAGCTGACGAGCCTTACGAAGATGGGTAAATGATGGATCGCGACCAAGATCGGGAAAAAGAGCTAGCGATGGCATCTATTGGCGAGATTACCTCAAACATGCACCTGAAGAAAAAGATCGATGTTGTTTCTTGGAATATGAGGGTGAGGCCGTACATGTCTCCGTTTTATGTAAGGGAATTTGCTTTCTAGAAAAGTTTTCTAAATGTAATTGAATCAGAATCAACGTCTCTTTAGGCATACATTCCATGCATTTGCGTTACATGCATTAAAGTCCATTGAAAGGGTCTAATTGAGAAAATTTATTTCAGCTAGTTTGGAAACCGACAAAAGCTCACCCATTAAGCATCAATACAGTACTTGTCGAAAGACTAAGGAAATGGACCAAAGATTAGAGAAACTGGAGCAAATGCAAAAGGATATGCAATAACGGTTACAAGTACAAATGCAAGAGCGGCTAGATAAAATTCAAGAAGATATGACGGAAAAATTGATCAAGGCTAAAAAAGATGCGATGGATGAATTGACCCACCTACTGACTAAAGGTGTAAATAAGGGGAAGGGTCCTATGGTTAATGATGAAGGAGAAGACAAGGATAGACCTATCTATCCTCTAGGCTTTACGCCTCTACATGCACAGACTCAAACTGAGGTACCTCCGCGCAGGTCTTCTATTTCCATTGGGCCTCAGAGGCTTCAAACCGATGTTTCATTACCGATAAACTTTCTGGCCGGATCAGGTCCTAACCCTGGTGATAATCTTGTTAATCTTGCCGTCCTGGATTTCGATGAAATGGCTAAAAAAGAGAAGGCAAATGTCGAACTGTCAAAACAATGGGAAGATAGGTGTAAATGGTTGGAGGAAAAATTTAAAGCCCTAGAAAGCGCCGATAGTCACCATGGAATCGATGTGAAAGATCTGAGCTTGGTTCCAGACTTAGTACTCCCTCACAAGTTTAAGATGCCTGAATTTGAGAAATATAGTGGGACCAGCTGCCCCGAAGCCCATATCACCATGTTCTGTAGGAGGATGACTGGGTATATTAACAATGATCAGCTACTAATACACTGCTTCCAAGACAGTTTTGTAGGCGCAGCATCCAAATGGTACAATCAGTTGAGCTGTGCTGAAATTGGTTCATGGAGTTACCTAGTACAAGCATTCATGAAACAATACGATCATGTAACGGATGTGGTTCCCGATAGAATCACCTTGCAAAACATGGAAAAGAAATCGAGCGAAAGTTTTAGGTAGTATGCACAGAGGTGGAGGGAAGTTGCAGTCCAGGTTCAGCCACCCCTCTCGGAGAAAGAGACGACAATACTCTTCATTAATACACTGAAGGCCCCGTTCATTACGCACATGTTAGGAAGTGCTACAAAAAGCTTTTCTGACATAGTCATGAGCGGTGAAATTATTGAAAGTGCTATAAGAGCCGGAAAAATTGAGGTGGAAGAGAGTGATAAGAGGTCAACCCCAAGGTGAAGAGAAAATGAGGTGAACAACACAGCTTACTCAAGGTCAGTAAGTCATCCAGGTAAAGGGGTCGCTAGTCAACAAAGTTCATCAAGGCAAGAACCTTATGTGAAACAAGACACTGAGAACCTCCAATTCAAGCCAATTTCGATGTCGTATAAGGAACTGTATCAAAGCTTATTCAACGAGTGCATTGTTGGGCCTCTCTACATGAAACCTCCACAGCCTCCGTACCCCAGATGGCATGATGCGAATGAACAATGCAAATATCATGCGGGAAATACGGGGCATTCCATAGAAAACTGCATTACCTTTAAGAAACTGATTGAAAGGCTTATCAATATGGGCATCGTTAAATTTGATGATTCCTCCAGTATAGAAGATCTGTTACCCAATCATAATTGGTAAAGGGAGTGAATGCAATGCACAAGCAACTGAAGAAGGGACCTTGTTGGATATCCGCCATTATAAATATGGGAGTGTTCTAAGCAATTCGACTACGGAAGAAAATCCTATAGTCTCTAGAGCTTTTTAAAGTAATGTTCAGAACACTTTTGTTGTTTTTAGCCTAAAAATGATAGAAATTCCTTTGTGAAATAGGCTTATGTCTAAACGTTGTTATTTTAATGAAATACATCTTTGCAATTATTACTGAGCCAATATTTTCATTCTTTACGAATAATTCCAGATTCTTTCATTCGTTTGAAATTGTTATTCATTCATTCATAATCATATGGTACAAATAATCATTCATACATTCTTTTTTATATTCGTTGGTACTTGCTATGGGTCCTTAGATATCAATGACATGAATAACACTGCAACAGACTCAGATTTTTCTCTTGAGCGAGGCATGTGTTTAGACGGATCTCATAACTTTGAAAATGACAAAGATTGTAGCTTATCTCCTGACTTTTTGAGGATGGTTGAACAAGAGGATAGACAGACCCTACCTCACAAGGAATCATCAGGAATTGTGGACTTGGTGAAGATCAGGATTGACCTGACTACAAAGACGAAGCAACACCTTGTTGAGTGACCTCTAGAGCTCAAAGATGTCTTTGTATGATCATACCAGAATATGCCGGGTTAAGTGCTGATAATGAAATCTGCCCGACAGCACAATGAAAAAATTTACAGTGTGAATGACGCAATGAAAATTCTTTGCCGGGGCAATGCCTTTCTTGTTAATCAGTATAGCTTTGCCTGTTTGAAGTCGGGTTTCTATCTCTTCAAGTTTTGTTGGATTTTATCCTGATTGAAGAGGAGGATCCAAATTTTTCTATCGTAGTTTCGCCCTAGAAGGCTCTATGAAAGAAACCTGATACCAAAGAGGGTTTTTTTCGCATACAAGATGAAAGTGAGAAAAACATTTATTCTGATCGAAATGGTTCAAAATAAAAAAAAATCAAAATCAAAATCAAAATTAAAATAAAAAAAAGAAAAATAAAAAATAAAAGTCAAAAGCAAAAAGAGAAAAAATCAAAGTCAAAACAAAATATGAAAAGAGAAAAAAGAAAAGAAAAGGAGAGGCCAAGGCGAAAACCCAAAAAGGGCACTTTGTGACCAAATGTGGTTTTGAGTTGAAAACCCAAAAAGGGAGACTCAAATTTTGAGCAAAATAGGGCATGGACATCACCATTATCGAAGACTTCTAATGGGCATTGCTTCACTATTGAGATTATTAATTACTTCATCAAATGGGTAAAGGCTACTGCATGCGTCAATGTCATCATATGCCGATATAGAATTCCAAAGAGGATGGTATTGGAAAATACATTGAACTGGAGTGACAGCATGATAGCTGAGGGTTGTAATCAATTCAAAATCAGGCACCACGGTTTGTCACTGTATTGCAAGACAATGAAGTTCAAAAAAAAAAGATGAAAAATGAAAATGAAAAAAAAAATGAAAGAGTAAAAATGGAGAGGCTAAGGGGAAAACCCGCAAAGGGCACCTTAGGCAAAAGGGGATTTGAGTTGAAAACCCTGCATTAACAGCGAAGTAGATCAAAAACGAAGCCTTGCCTCCATCGGTTGCAGTGGAGCTGGTTAAAGATAGCATATTTTGCCTTCCTGCATTAACAGCGAAGCAAATAGAAAATGAAGTCTTGCCTCCATCGGTTGCAGTGGAGCTGGTTAAAGATTGCAGATCTTACCTTCCTACATTAATAGTGAAGCAGATCGAAAATGAAGCCTTGCCTCCATCGGTTGCAGTGGAGCTGGTTAAAGATAGCATATTTTGCCTTCCTACATTAACAGCGAAGCAGATCAAAAATGAAGTCTTGCCTCCATCGGTTGCAATGGAGCTGGTTAAAAATAGTAGATTTTGCCTTCCTGTATTAACAGTAAAGCAGATAGAAAATGAAGCCTTGCCTCCATCGGTTGCAGTGGAGCTGTTAAAGGAGTAGATTTTGCCTTCCTGCGTTAACAGCGAAGCAGTTTGAAAACAAAGCCTTGCCTCCATCGGTTGTAGTGGAGCTGGTTAAAGATAGCAGATATTGCCTTCCTGCATTGACAGTGGAGCAGATCGAAAACGGTGAATCTTATCTTCCCCAGGAGTAGGGAAATAGATCTAAGTGGCGGATCTTATCTTCCCTAGGAGTAGGGAAACAGATCTAGACGACAAATCTAATCTTCTCCAGGAGTAGGGAAACAGATCTAAGCGGCGGATCTTATCTGCCCCAAGAGTAGGGAAACAGATCTAAGCGGTGAATCTTATTTTCCCCATGAGTAGGGAAACAAATTTAAGCCACTAGTCCTATGTCCCTGGTCAGCAGTGGAATGGGATTGCGAATCTTATCTTCCGCAGGAGTAAGGAAGCAGATTTAAGCCACAAATCCTATCTCCCCGACGTTGCGGTGGAGTGGATCGAAGCACCAATTCCTATACCTCTGAAGATGCAGTAGGATGGAATGAAGCTACTTAAAGAAGAAGACTACCAAGGTCTAGCACGACCGGGCAAAATTGGTCATCTTTAGTCTTTGCTCTATTCTCGTTACACGACAATGAGCAAAGAGGGGCAGCTGTAATAGGCCCAATTTTCCCGGGCCCGTCAATAAAATAAAATCAAATATAAAAAACAATTAAACATTCTAAATCAACCCAAAACCAAACCGGCCCAAATGGCCTAACACAGGCCCAATTCAAAAATTACAAGCCCAAAGCTAAGAAGTCAGAAAACCCTAGCAGCTAGGGTAAGCCTCCAGTGCCGCAACTGAGCCAGGCTTACCCCTCGCACGTGTTGCGCTCGCGCGCGTGTAGCGCCACTGCTTCAAAGCCACGCCTCCGAGCTGAGCCATGCCACCACCAGGGACCACGTCGTACGCATGCTCACGCACATCCGTACCTGCAGAAACGCACAGGAGCAGCAAAAAATAACAGAGAACAAGTAGAAATCGAGAGTAAAAATCAAAGAAAAATAGAGAAAATAAGAGGAAAAAAGAGGGATTTGAGGATAGATTTTTCTTTTATTTTCTTTTTGTTATCTGTAAAATCCGGCTATATAGAAAAGCCATTCATTTTGTATTCGAAGGAGGGAGAGGCATATTGTATCACACACAATACAATCGATAATACAAAAATAAAAAAGGTGATTTTCTAGGTTTTTTTCTTTCTATTTCGCTTTTATTTTTTCTTTACTTTCCTTTCTTGAATCTTGTGTTTTTCGGTTAAAAGAAAAAGAAAGGGGAAAGCGTACCTGGGGGGGCGAACCTTTGCTTCCTCCGTAGTGATCGGAGTCGTGGCGAGAGGAGAGGGCCCTGGGACGGCATTTTGCCGAAGCGGCGCAGAGAGTAAGGCTAGGGTCTGTTTCAACATACTGTTTTTTTAGGGTTTCAACAAGAGGGCCTTTTATAGCGTGTAAAATGGCACCGTTTAGGGCCTGTTTTAGTGGCCCTTAAACGGTGTCGTATTGGCCGACTAACCCCAGCAACCCGCGCGGTGACTTGACCCGAGGGAAGGATCCGCGCGTTTCATCTCAATGGCTTATTTGCGCAAATGGTCCCTCCACTTTTCAAGGGCGCTTCAATCCAGTACTTTTATTTATTTTCGAATTTAATCTCTTATTTCACTTTTGTTTCATTTTAATCCACGCTAAAGTGCCGCGTTTTGAGGGACGAGAATATTTCCCTTTTGGTCCCCCTGTTATTCGCGTATCTCGTTTCAGCCCCCGCATTTTGATTTATTTCCATTTGTTACCTTTAATTCTGCTTTAAGTTAAAATTTGACCATTATTAAGTTGTTTTATATATATATTTTTAAATATTTATTATCCCATTATTATTTAAATGCAGGTAATTTTAAATCTAATATTATTTTTTATATTTATACTTCAACATAAGAGTTATCGTATGATTATGTACTATATTTTGAGTTTACTACATATTATTATTATTTTAAACTTATGATGCATTATTTTTTTATTTCATCATGTATTATGTATTCATATCTTTGAAGTTATTGTGTATTATTATTCTAAAATTATTATGCATTATTACTTAGAATTTACGAGAGAATTGTGCCCTAACTTACTGGGCTTCAATTTTTCTGATGAATTCGGGTAATTAAGCGTCTCTTGGGTAATAAAAAAAAAACCTCATGGTTTCTACAATAAAATTCCTAAGATTTCAAAATGTTGGATCCTAACTTACTAGATACGACATTTTGTTATCTTAATTTTAAAGTAAAGGCAATGTTTGATGTTTAAGAATTTTGAGAAAATTGATCCCTAACTTATTGGGTTTGGATTTCCCGATTGACTTAAATAATCAAATATCCTTCTTCGAATACATGATTTTCTTAAAAAAGGGGTACACATTTAATTCCAAAGATCGAATTGTTGCACCCTAACTCACTGGGTGTGGCAATTTATTTCTCCAAAATGAGTCCGTCTTATTATTCATTTTTATTTACTCAAATTTAAACTTCAAAGATCGTATTTTAAAATCTTTTCAAAATTTCGACATTAAGACATTAAACAATCAATTCGGTACCAATTTTGGGCGTCACGAGGGTGCTAACTCTTCCTCGTGTGTAACCGACTCCCAAACCTGTTTTCTCAAAATTCGCAGATCTAAAATCATTTTAATGGTGAACCGGTCACACCTTAATAAAAGATCGGTGGTGACTCTTACTTTTCATTTTTAAAAGTCGATTCTCTTTTTCGAAAAAAGTAAAATAAAATAGCTGGTGCATGGAGTATTTGAGCCTATTTTACTTGGTTAATCGATCTTGGAGTGCAATGATGTAAGAGAGTATTTCACAAAATCATTGTAATCTTGATGTATTTATAAATTTCATGGCATGTATTAATTTCTTTATTATGTTTGTGGAATTAATAATATATAATTTATGAAATAATGTTAATAAAATTACTATATATGAGATTATAAGTTATTATTACTATTAAAAAAGAAAAAAGGAAAATGAACATCAAAAGAGAAGCAGCTCCCCAGTTTGTCCTTAAATACAAAAAATGAATAAGTTAGATGAAAAGCCCACTCCTTAAGTCTCAAACCAATGGCCCAGCTATAATTTTACATTATTTTTAAATGAAGCAAGTATATTCTAATATAATTCAATCTGGTCAGTTAAATAAATAAATTTTAAAATTTTCACTAAAAATTGAAATAGTTATATAAATTTTTAAAATTTTACTTAAATATTTTATGTAAAAATTAAAAATATATAAAATTATCATAAATGTAAATATCATTTAGTTATCATTAAGATAAGTATTATTTATTGTAATATTAAAATTTGTTATCATTAGATTTTTAAAGAATTAACATTATCATTTAATTTAATTTAATTTTTTTAGAATCATTAAATTTAAAAACTATCATAAACATGTATTTGAAATAACTAGATATATAAAATTTCAATTTTTAATTTTTTAAAATATATACAAATATCCACAATTATTGTATGAAATTATTTTAAATAATTGAGTTTTAATTTCTTCATTTTTTTAACTTATCTTTTTTTTATGTTCTTAACTAAAAAAAAATCTATATGTCATCAATTCTTTTAAATTCTTTAGTATTAAATTAAAAAAATATATTTGAATTACTAAACATAATTGATTTTTTTGAACAATCTCATTATAGGGGTCGTCAAATAAAGCTTAGCCGATCTTATTACTTTAGAATCAGCTTGAAAAATAAAAACTTGACTTGAATTTAGGTGTGGTCCGCTTTTGGCTATACATACATTTTCACAAATAAACTGTCCAGGACTAATTATTGTGGACGTTTCTTCACAATAATTATGATGATAATCATGTTGGGGAAAATACCAATTCAAATTGACTGCATTCAAAAAGTTGTTACAACATGGATCAAAATTATAAATTCTCCTATTTTCAGCTATTAAATAATAGTTAAGTACTTGAAAAGCCTGTTTTAAATTGTCTTTCGCTATCAAGGTTTGATTATGAGTTATTAAAGGGTAAAATGATGAATAAAAATTCACAATTTTAGGGGTTGTTCTTAAAGGACCTAATAAATTCTTAATTGGAAGTAGAGGATCTTTTTTAATTGATTGTTTTATCCCCTACCTCCTTTTATCAACGAGCAATCATTTAGGAGCCTTAGCTGGTGATCCGAGTTGTGTCCCTCTTGACAATGAAGCTTATCCCTCATCGTCTCACTGGCCGACCTTGACCCCTATTATTTTGAGGTCATATATAGTATTTAGAGTTTGCCTCGACTTTTAGTATCACTCTCGCAACCCGCACCAAAATAGTGCTTTACCTTTAGATGTCTAGTCAACTGCTGTGCCTCAACGCATTTTAAAGAGAACCAACTAGCTTTGAGTTCGAGTGGCATTTCACCTCCAACCACAGCTCATCTGCTGATTCTTCAACATCAGTCGGTGCGGACCTCCACTTAGTTTCACCCAAACTTCATCCTAGTCATGAATAGATCACCCAGGTTCGGGATATTTGTTATTTTTGGCTCAATGTCTAAAACTACCCAAAGTTCTTTCCCAATCCATAAATAGGAGGATAGTGCATTTTAACGCATTTGAACTTACGTCCTCCTATATCGGCAACAATATCCATACTAGTCGAACTAATACTTAGTCAGCTACGCAATCGAAAATTAAATATAAAGTAGATTTGATATTTTATTCGATATTTATCAAATATAAGATTGGTTTGATTTTTGATCCTTTGAAGCATTGGCATCTCCTTTCACTACTGATTGTTTCTAATTCCATTCACTAATATTACCACATCAATCCTCCGTAGATGGGGAATTGGATGTTAGAACCAACTTGGTAAACCCCATTTTCTTTTACTGTATTGTATTAATCTTTAAAATGTCTTCATATTTGTGCTATATAAGCTGTAACAGGCCCAAGTTGCCTGGGGCCCATTCAAAAGACCAAAAATTCAAGAAAATGAAATATTAAAGTTAGTCCAAAAAGGTCCATTTACAAATTGGCCCAGATCGGTTTACCAAATAATACAAAGGCCCGAAATACAAACTAAACCTAATATAATAGGCCCAATATTCAATAGCCCAAAACTAAAGAAAAAAACCTAAACCCTAGCATCAGCCCCAACCAGCGCCGCAGCAGACATCCCCTCCCATGCACGCAGCACCACTCGCACGAGCCTGGTATGCGCGCCTATGCCTTCGTACATGCCACATCTGCAACCTCTGTACACAGTACCTGCAAGAAACGAGCAAAGGAGTAGCAAAAAGGCAGACACAAAATGAAAGGAGGCAGAAATCGGCAGAGAAAAATAGAGAAAAAGAAAATAAGGAAAAACAGAAAGAAAATTTGTATTTATTTTTATTTTTATTTTAGGGTTATAAAAACCCCAAGTTGTACCATTTTCAACATATACAATCAGAATAGAAAAGAAACACATCAAAAAGAGGTAGATATTTTCCTCTTCTTTTGGTTTTGTTGCCTTCTTCCTTTTGATTCTCTTAGTAATAAACTAAATAGGAGTTTAAGTTTAGAGTTTACCTGCCTCGGTGACCCAGCCGTCGTTCTTGGTGGTGTCGCGGCCACCGGAAGAACCATGAATGGTTCTAACCCGAGAACGGCGCAAAAGGGGAGAGGGGAAAACTATTTTTCTATCTATTTTTGAAGATCTGAATAGCTTTTAGGTTTTTTTACCTTTATTTTTGTTTCTTAGGGGATGTCTAAACGGCGTCGTTTGGAGTTTGATCTGTGGCTCCGAAACGACGCCGTACTGACCTATATTGGCCTCCAACTCGATGACCTGACCCAGTGGGCGAAGGATCCGCGCGTCTTAAAGCCAAACGGGCTAATTGTGCTATGGGTCCCTCTACGTTTCTAGTGTGTTTCAATCCAGTTCTTTTATCTATTTTAAATCTAATATTTTATTTCATTTTTGTTTCGATTTGGTCCGTTACTGCGTAGCGTTTTGGGGAAGCAGGATATTTCCCAATTGGCCCGCATATAATTCGCGCACTGCAGTATGGGCCTCTATTTTAGCTAAATCTTATTTATTTCCTGATAATTTGATTTTGATTGCAGTTTACCCCTTTTTATTATTCTTTTATTTATTATAATTATTATTATTAGTATTATCTTATGCATATTTATCCTCATTATATTTGTTGTTATATTTCATGCTTATTTGCTTTCGTGTATACGCATTAATTTATTTTATACGTATCCCTTTTTTTTTTAAAAAGATCTATATGCATTAGCCTTTGTTATGACATATTATTATTATTATTATTATTATTATTATTATTTCTTAAGTTTATTTCATCTTAGGTTTTTTTATATATAAATTCATTCATTTTCGAATAATACCTTATTGCAAAAAAAAAATATTTACTTACTCTACGATTATTTTCATCATATGCAGGTATAATATTTTCTTTTCTTTTGCCATACGAATACATATAGTATTATTTTATCATTTTCAAATGATATAGTTATGTATAGAAGCTTTCTTTATTCCAAGTTTGTTGTTTATTTTAACTACCATGTATATTTGCTATGTAGATACTTTTATTTATGCAGATTTTATTTGTATAAATCAAAATGTAGGTATTAATTTTAAGATTATCCACTTTTATTTCATTTCATTTTTTTAAATTTTTCATTAAAATTCATTCAAACATTTTATTTGTTTTCTTAGTTCCATTACATTTGCATTATTTATTGTAGCTATTGTCTTTTATTATTTTAATTTACACGATTTTGTGGGATGCTTAAGTTTTATGAATGTTTGTATAATATAATCGAAGTTGATATTGGTATTTGCTTATTATTAGTTTAATTGTCACTAGATTAAGTTTAAATTTTACTATCTTTGACAATACATATGTCATTGATTAATCATATACTTTTTGTGAAAGTTTTTTTTTTAAAAAAAAGGGGCTTCTTAGTCGTTTATTTTACGATCCTAAAAAAAGGGGGCTTGACATTCATTTTCCCGAGAGAAACGTGCCCTAACTTACAGGGCTTCGATTCTTCTCGATAATGAGACAACCAAGTGCCCATTTTTATTAAAGCCATTCAACTATTTAAATAAAATTCATAAGATTTCAAAATGTTAGATCCTAACTTATTGGATACGACATTTTGGTATCTCAACTTCAAAAAATAAAAGCAATATTTGATGTTTAAGCATTTTGAGAAAATTAAACCCTAACTTACTGGGTTCGGATTTCTCAATTGACTTGAATAATCAACTATCCTTCTTAAAACACATGATTTTCTTTAAAGGAGAACAAACTTAATTTCGAAGAGCAATTATCACGCTCTAACTTACTGAGTGTGGCAATCTATCTATTTGAAATGATCGAGTCTTATCACTCATTTGAATTTTCTTTTTAAATGACCGTATTTTGAAATATTTACAAAATCTCGACACTAAGATATTAAACAATCAAGTCGGTACCAATTTTGGACGCTACGAGGGTGCTAACCCTTCCTCGTACGTAACCGACTCCCGAACCTATTTTCTCAAACCTCGCAGACCTAAAATTTGTTTTTAATGGTGAACCGATCACACCTTAATCAAAGATCGGTGGCGACTCCTATTTCTATTTTCAAAATTGATACCCATTTTTCAAAACAAAAAATGGTTTCGACATAAGTGTTGTAATCAAATTATGGTAAATTAAGTTAATCATTTTATAAAAATAATATTCATTATATTAGATTAATAAAATGATAAATTTTAATTAAAAATATTACCAAATAAAAATTAAAGCATAATAGATGTTCTGAAAGCTATACCAGATGGAATGATTTCAGTCTTTTTGTGGCTGTGGAAGATGACTGTTGTGCAGGAATAATTGATGAAACTGGTGTTACAGTTGATGAAAAAGCCTGCAGTGATGTTGCAATCGCCGCCGGTACCGAACGGGTAAGGGATGATAACATCTCCGCAGCGGCTTCGGCAGCCAGGTTTTGCTACCGCTGGTGTTGAAGCTTTTACCGTCAATATAACATCAAGCAAGATCATCAGCTGCATAAGCATTAGTGATCTGATGGAACCCATGGCTGTTTTTTATAGACTGGGGGATACCAATGCTTCAATTTACAAATTCGGAAACATATAAAAAAGGTTAGGGAAACCTGCTTGACCTTACTAAATACTAACAGTAGGGAGGATGTAAGTGACCCAAAAGACGAGTGGGGAATATCACTGTTGTCATGTGTCTCTTTTTTTTTTTTTTTAATATATATTTTTTATGTATTTAGTATATTGATATTATATTTTTTTCTACAAATAGTATTAGAAAATTCACAAGTCTCTTTTTATAAATATCAATATTTTATTATACTTGACACTTGTCAACCTTCTAACCTTGTTTGTGAAGTCTAAAAGCTACATCGATAATATACCAAATATTTTCTTTAACTTTAAAATGTAGTTTTTTATTTAATTTCTATATTTTTTATTTTATATTTTATATTATTAAAAATATTTACATATTTTTATGAATGTAATGATATCCATCTTGCATTTTTTTCATATTATTTTTCTTTTATAATTATTTTTAACTTATTAAATTCTATTAAATTTAATTTTTTAAAATTATTTTTCGAAACCAAATAATAAAAATATTAAAGAATGTATTATAAAATGATAGCATTTTTAAAGGCTTAATAATTTTAAATTTTCAAAATGTTTTATCCACCCTAAAAGATGAAAAGAGGAAGCATGTAATTGTAGTGGCCAAAAGCGATGGCGGAGGAGACCAAGACGAAGGGGGAAATGACTGATGAGATCAGAAAACCCATCAAGTCACTTACCAAGTCTTTTCTTTTAGAATTTTTGCCATTTAATTTAGTGATAACTATATGATACTGGCCATTCAATCCCCTTTGGTTTATATGCAATTTACTTTTAAAATTGTTGTTTTCATCTGCTTGCACAAAGAATATACATAACACTAAATTAGCACAATAATAAAAAAAAAAAGTAAAATACATCTTCATCTAGTAGATTTCGTTCTTGTAATTAAATTATAATTTTTGAGAAAATTAGAAGATTGGTAAAATAATTTATTTATATTCAAACTTAAATAAAGATAAAATATGAATACATATCCAAAATAAAGATATTTAATTAGAAAATATGAATACATAACTATACAATTCTTACATTTAGACAGACATCTAAAACTTGATAGCAAACATCCATGTACAAAGTTCTAATAAGTGGAAAACTTAGGTCTTTTCACATGGTTTTGCATGCAATACAAGTAGATTTTATGATTTTTTTTACATGATAATATAATATAACAAAGCGAAGTTAAAAATAATTGAAATGCAGATAAATTTGATGTGAAAATAATAATAAAATTATATATTTTAAGTTATCAAGGTTGACTAGGCTTTAAATTAAGTGTTATATATATTAGCTGTAAGATCTAACCTGAATTCTTTATTAATTAATTATCAGACGAATAAAGATATCCTATGTGAATGACATTAAATAATTAATCAAACATAAATCAAATCAAAGCAATTGGTAAAAGTATTTTAATTTAAATTGATTTGATTTGATTTGAATGTTATGTTTGGTGATGAATCGATTAGTTTGATTTTTAAAAAATTGAGTTCCTATAAGTATGTTTACTTTTTTTTTAAAATAAAGAAAATAAAAATTAGAAATAAATAGTGAAAGAAAAACTAATCAAATGAAGAATTTTCATTTTTAAATAGCGACGAGCTTCCATCAAAATACTTGGTGGACAATTTGTTAGGAAATAATAATAGTATGAATGAACCACAAAATTCTTATAATAATGCAAATTCTTCAAAGTAATAAAAGTAATAGCAAAACATTTCTCACTAGGACGGCAATCAACCCAAAGTCCATTTGTGATTATACACAAAAATTGTAATAGAATAAGCATGCTAAACTAAACTCTTAACATGAGATGTTTTACCAACATCCTTCAGAATTAAATTGATACAAGGTGCTACACATGGTGAACAAAACACGTTATGATACTTCTCATTAAAAAATTTCCTAACAGCTTTATAATTTGGAGCATTATATGTAATTAGCTAGACCACATTGCTTAAACCAACAACTTTTACAATATTCGCAAATAAATTGCAAAGAGTATCGACATCTAAAATCATGTCTAATGCATTAACGGGTTTGCTAAAGCATAATATTTTAGGAAAATACACTAGAAAATTGGTTGATGACTTTTGTCTTGTATCTTTCTACCCACCTCCCATTATGGTGCATCCACATTCCACCCAAATGTTGTAAATCCCTTTTTAAGTATTCTTGATAACACTCTAGAATAACGTATTTTTATGTATTAATTATGTATTTATTCTGAGTACGATCCTGCTAATTTGAGCTATTTATGATCTTTTATCTCATAGGGACTAAATTTGAGGCAAAAGCAAAATTAAGGGCCAAAAGTAGAATTAAAAGCGAAGGATTGAACCCAAGGTGGAACGAGACAACTGGAGCCTGGAACCTCCCGTAAGAATTTCCTTTCTCTCAACTCTTTTTTTAATTTATCGAATTTTTGATTCAATATTCTTAACTCTGTTTTTATTTTATTTTTCATTTCCATATCCAAACTTTTAATTCTGTTATTTTTTTAATTTTTTTCAAGAACGCATGTTTTCTTGGGCAAGATTCTGCCCAGAATTTCACAGAACAAGATATTGTGCAAATTTAGTCCCTAAGGATTTGACCTTACTTCCCTTTTACTATTCTTTTTCATTATTTATTAGGGATAGGATATTTTTGGTATTTTCAAAGACCGCATCAAATTTTGGCGCCGTTGCTACTAATCTTGTTTTTTGTTTTTTATGACGAGATATGCTCTAGGTACTCTTGCGTTCGATTCAGAAATTGAAAAGACTGCTAGAGCCAACCGCAAGGAGACAAAGTTACAGAAAAAGCAGTCAGCGGTGGTTGGAACTCAAAGTAACCCACCGCCAGAAATCGAAGTCGACGACGAAGCTGAGACTAGGGTTAACGAAAACCCTACTCGAACACTTAAAAGTGAAAAAGTAGAAGTCTACTCACTAGAAGAAGTGCTTAACGCTAGGGTTAACGAAAATTCGAATCTAGCACAACAACCAATGACTCAAATGATTTGGCAACTGGCTGAAGCTCTGACAGAACAACCGCCATTGTGCATCGCGTATCCTACTATGGATACTGATTAGGAGTTGAAGTCAGGTTTAATCCAGTTACTGCCAACTTTTCGTGGGTTGCAAAATGAAAATCCCCACAAACATCTGAAAGAGTTTCATATGTTTTGTCTTAGCATGAAACCTCAGGAGGTAATTGAGGATCAGATTAAATTGCGTGTTTTCCCTTTCTCCTTAACATATTCTGTTAAGGAATGGTTATTTTATTTACCCCCTAGATCTATTACAACTTGGACTGATCTTTCTCGTTTGTTTTTTAATAGCTTTTTCCAGTGTCTCGAGCAGCTGAGCTAAGAAGAGAGATCGTTGGAATAAGGCAAAAAGAAGCTGAGTCCCTTTACAATTATTGGGAGAGGTTTAAGAAGTTGTGTGCAAGCTGCCCACAACATGGTATAACGGAGCAATCTCTTCTCCAATACTTTTACGAAGGTTTGAAGCCTATGGAGATGAATATGGTAGACGCTGCTAGTGGAGGAGCATTCGTCAATATGACTCCTCAACAAACGAGGGACTTGATCTCCACGATGGCTACAAATTCTCATCAGTTCCGAGCCAATACTAAACCCTCTAGAAGGGTTCACCAGCTAAGTAATTCAACTTTAGAGGATATAGTTGATAGACTTACTAATATAATGAACTCTTTTATTGCAGAAAAAGCGAAAACGGCCTGATTATGCAGAATATGTACTACACTTGATCATGCAACTGATGCATGTCCCAGCTTGTATGATGATACCATGGCCCATCTGGATGCTGTGGGAAATTTCCCTGGGCTACCATAAAGGCAATTCAACCCCTACGCTAATACCTACAACCCAGGGAGGAGGGACCATCCTAACTTACGTTATGGGGCCAATCCACGAAATAACCAGCCATACCAAAATCGATTTTCGCAACAGTCGCAAGGTTCAGGTAATTCTCTAGAAACCATGGTCAATAAGTTTGTAACACCCCTAACCCGTGTTCATCAACGAACTAGGGTTATTAGGTATTACAGGACATAACATGACTCGGAATAGTCACAAATTAATTTTTTTCATTTATGCACTATAGCCGACCACATAATAAAACCAAACAAATAAACCAAACATATTTATTATCTATAATTCTTAGCCGAATTCATCCTTAACATGGTAAGATATTTATTAACATTATAATAAAACATATCAACCAAACTAATTATACGCTTAACAATTTAAATTTTTATGCACATAATATGCCATGACCAAATTATTATAGTTCTAATATTATGAGCACATGATTAAATCTAATAGTACCTACAACTTTCATACACCTGTACTATTATTCATAAATACTAAACTCAAATCAACCTAAGTATAAATCATAATATCATAGCCAATTAGATTGTATATATATATATATGTCATTTTTATCACATCCAACTTATACACAATCACTTAATCTCATTCAATACATACACATTTAGCATGTATTTTACCTTAAAATCAAGTCAACCACTCTAACATCACATGTTATATCCATAATCCAAATAATTAAGCCAAACATACAATTTACTTAATCATCTCCATCCAATATGTCAAAAACAAGAAAACCAAATATAACATATTAACAATCATACCATAGCCGAATATATGTCATACCAAAATCCAGCAAACCATGCACAAAATAACATGAACATATACTACATCTTTTTAGACCATTAAAGCATATGTAATAATACCAAATTCAAACAAAAAGAGATAAGCCATTTTCGCATGGCTATTAATTACACCTATATACATTGGTTCCAAAATCAACATTTCAACTACGCTATACATGCCATTTTTTCGAAAACGACTTAGTAAAGTACCAAAGTATGGACGATAGTGTGACAAGCTTCACAGACGATCCCCGAACACGTAGTGATCACCAAAATCTATACATCAAAACAATTATCCAACACATTGTAAGCTAATTTAGCTTAGTAAGTTATAAGCAAATAAACTCTACAATTTAACTTGATATTTTGAACAATATTTAACCAATTCATACTACTAAATCATCTTAACTTTAGCTTACCATATCATAAGATAATTATTAACTTAATACTATAATTTAACTAAAATCAATATAATTACTCAACCATAAGTATTTCTTCAAATTTAAATACAAGGCCAAATACATTATGCATCTCATCATCATGTAATATAAAGAATCATCTTATATATATTCGATTCCAAATATAATCACCACATGGTCTAATACTTACAAAGCTCAACCTTGAATACAACCATAACGGTTATTACTCAAGAACTCCAAGTATTTACTCATTTTACTAATCATGATTACTCAATAAGTTAAATGCTCAATGCTAATAGTTATTCGAAAATATTTAATAAGTTCGCACACTTAGTGCTTAATAATCAAACTCGCACACTTAGTGCTTCACAATTAAACTCGCACATTTAGTGCTAATCTCTTTATCATAAATTTTTATACCCGCACACTTAGTGCCGAAATGCAACAACTCAATCAACTTATTTTAATAATTTATCACTACATGTATATATATATACACCATTCAGTCCAGCCTAATTACATAGATACTAAGATGGTTTAAAACGATACAAAATATATGCTTAATAACTTACCTCAGATGTCGTCGAATAATAGATCGGCTACTCAACTACTTTCGATTTCCCCCGATCTAAATCCAATTTCTTGGTTTCTTGATCTAAACATAGTCAAATAAATCTCATTTAAACATATTTTCATTCAATTTAGTCTAAGAACACATAAATGGGCAAATTACATTTTTACCCTTAATATTTCACATTTTCACAATTTAGTCGTCATTGCACAAAACACAAAATACGCAAAATTTGGTCACACTCCCTAAGGGCCAAATCTTTCTAGTACCCATATGAGTCCATACATTTCATTTATTTCACATTTTAGTCCTTCAAAAATGAATTTTTGCAATTAAGCCCTAATTACTCAAAATCACCAAAAACTCCAATACAAAACATATTAATCTTTAACATATCTTTCATTTTTCATCAACAACTATCAAAAAGCTCAAGCACTTATCAATGGCAAAACACAAAATCATCATCAATTCACAAATTTAATACATAGGTTTTGAAGTATTTAAAGCACTGATCACAAAAACGTAAAAATTATCAAAAACTAAAATCAAACTAACCTTGAATTGAAATCCCTAAGATGGCCGAATGTTAAAGCTTGAAGAACAAAGTTTCTTTCTTTTGTTTTCGGTGGAAAAAGGTGAAGAAAATGACTTTATTTTATAATATTTATGATATAATATACATTATTATTCTTTTACTACTTTCACCTTTGTAAAATAATATTTAAAACATATAATGCATGGCTTTTTAGCCATCTTGCCATCCACTATCTTTTAAATGGGCTATTTGCCCTTTTTAGGACTTCAATTTAAAAAGCCATTACCAAATCGGTGCTTTACACTTTAACTAACAACTTTTACATTTTATGCAATTTAGTACTTTTATCAAATTAAACACAAAAACGGCCAAATAAATTTACGAAATTTTCACATAACCAAATTCAAATATCACAGACACAGAAAATAATATTAAAATATTTTTCAGACTCAGATTTGTGGTCCCGAAACCACTGTTCCGATTAGGGTCAAAGCTGGGTTGTTACAAAGTTAGCAGTTAATGTTCTTGATTTTCAACAGCAAATCCAATAGCAAACTCTTAATTTCCAAAAATAGATGAAGGATTTCTAACAGAAAATTGAGGCGTTCATCAGACCACATCGATCGAGAAATTAACCTTTCAAGGAAAGCTGTCGTCACAAACAGAACCAAACCCTAGATAAAATGCGAATATAGTGATGTTGCGAAGCGAAAAGGTACTAGAACTGATTCCTGATAGGAATCCTAGTTAAAAAATTGCCCAGGAAAAACCCAAGAAAGACAAACAAGTCGAACTGAAGCGTCTATTGCCTAAAATTCAACCTCCATTTTCAGAATTATTCAACCATTGTCGAAGAGGTAAAGAGGACAAGGAAATCCTCAAAACATTTAGGAATGTCGAGATCAACATTCCGCTATTGGACGCCATCAAGCAAACATCGCAGTATGCTAAATTTCTTAAAGAGCTTTGCACCAACAAGCGAAAATTAACAGGTAATGAAAGGGTGAATGTTGGTAAGAATGTATCTACAGTGTTACAATGAAAAATGCTGGCAAAATACAAGGATAGGGGTATATTTGCAATACCGTACAAAATAGGCCATCAGGGAATTAAAAAGGCTATGTGTGACCTAGGAGCTTCTATAAATGTAATGCCATATTCTATTTATGAATCACTTAATGCGGGTTTTTTTGACAAAAAAAGTGTTATTATTCAATTGACGGACAGGTCTATTGTGCATCCAGAAGGAGTCCTTAAGGATGTTCTGGTAAAAGTTAACGAACTTATTTTCCCTGCAGATTTTTATGTGATCAAAATAGATAAGGATAGCACTCCTGGATCTTCAGATCTTCTGCTGTGTCAACCGTTCCTTAGTACAGCTAGTACTAAAATCGACATTCAAATTGGAACTCTCATGATAGAGTTTGATGGAAAGATCGTAAAGTTTAATGTCTACGACGCCATTAGCCATCCAAGAGAAATCTTGAGCGTAAATTGTATCGACATAATTGACACTTTAGTGGAAGAGAATTTTGAGTTAATTTATGGAGATAATTCTGAACTTGATGAATTTGCATTTGTTAATGAGTTATTATATCCAAATACTAAACTGTTACCTTCTGTTCTACAGGCACCAGAGTTGGAGTTGAAACCACTTCCTGAGCATCTGAAATATGTATTTTTAGGGAAGGGTAATACCCTACCAGTCATAGTCTCCAATAGACTCTCCACAGATGAAGAGGAAATTTTGGTTCATGTACTAAAAAGTCATAAGGAGGCGATTGGCTAGACCATTGCAGACTTAAAAGGGATAAGCTCTTTGACTTGCACACACAGGATCTACTTGGAAGAATACACAAAACTGAGGCGAGAGGCACAAAAACGGCTAAATCTAAATATAATGGAGGTAGTAAAAAGGGAAATAATCAAGATTCTAGATGATGACGTAATTTACCCTATTTCTGACAGTAGGTGGGTAAGTCCGGTACAAGTCGTCCCCAAGAAAACGGGCGCGACAGTAAAGTAAAATGCTAAAGGTGACTTGGTACCTACTCGAGTACAAAATAGGTGACACGTCTGCATTGATTATAGAAAGTTTAATTCATACACTAGAAAAGATCATTTCCCTCTTCCTTTTATAGATCAAATGCTTGAAAGATTAGCCGAAAAAACTCACTTTTGTTGTCTTGATGGATACTTAAGTTTCTTTCAAATTCCAGTCACCGGAGGACCAAGAAAAGATCACTTTTACTTGCCCATTTGGTACATTTACGTACAGAAGGATGTCATTTGGTCTTTGCAATGTGTCGGCCATCTTTTAGAGATGCATGATGAGTATATTTTTTGAACATGTGGAAAAAATTATCGAAGTTTTTATAGATGATTTTACTGTATATGGGAGTTGTTTTGATGAATGCCTTAAAAACCTAACGATAATTTTGAGTAGGTGCATAGAATTTAATCTCGTCTTGAATTATAAAAAATGTCATTTTATGGTAGACAAGTGTGGGTCATGTTGTTTCATCTAAAGGAATTGAGGTCGATAAGGCCAAAATTGACATTATAAATTTTTTGCCTTATCCCTCCACTGTGAAGGAATTTCTTCTTTCCTTGGCCATGTAGGGTTCCACAAGCTCTTCATAAAGAACTTCTTGAAGGTAGCTGAACTACTGTGTTGTTGCAGAAGGATAAGAAATTTGAGTTTTGCCCAAAATGTAAGGAGACATTTGATACACTCAAGAAAAAGTTAGTCTCCGCTCCTATATTGCAACCGCCAGATTAGAAATACCCGTTTGAAATTATGTGCGATGCCAGCAAGCACAGTGTAGGAGCATCGTTAGGGCAAAGGATAGACAAAGAACCACATGTCATATGTTATGTCTCGAAAACCCTAGATGCTGCGCAGAAGAACTACACCACTACGGAAAAATAACTCTTAGTCATTGTATTTGCTTTAGATAAATTTTGACCTTACTTATTGGGATCTAAAGTAATTATTTTTTTCCATCATGCAGTCCTCAAGTACTTGATCGCGAAGAAGGAAGCAAAACTGAGGCTCATTAGGTGGATTTTGCTTATCCAAGAATTTGACATCGGGATTCGAGACAAAAGGGGATGCTAGAATTTAATGGCTAACAACTTAAGCAGAATAAAAGTACCTTTTGACGACATCCCTATGAAGAAAGAATTCCTTTGGTGAGAGCCTATTCTCGACTGAGCCACGTCTCTCATGGTATGCAGATATAGTAAACGTTCTAGCCACAGGATCGTTACCCACTGAGTTAGCATGTTTTGTGAGGGACAAGCTTAAACGCGACCCTCGATATTACATTTGGGATGACCCATACTTGTGAAAACACTATTCAGACCAGATAATAAGAAGATGTGTTCTAGAAACTGAGGTAACTTCTATCCTTAATTTTTGTCATACTGAAGCTTGTAGAGGTCACTTTGGCCCTAAGCGGACCGCTCATAAGGTGTTAGAATGTGGGCTATATTGGCCCATAATTTTTTGAAATGCATATAACTTCTGTAAGTCTTGCGATAGGTACCAACATACAAGTAACATCACTAAACAAAATCAAATGCCCCTTTCCCTGATTCATGTATGCGAAATCTTTGATGTATGATGTATCGATTTCATGGGCCCATTTATTTCTTCATTTAGCAATGTATATATAATTCTTGCAATAGACTATGTTTCTAAGTGGATAGAAGCAAAGTCTACTCAAAATGATAATGCCAAAATTGCTGTGGAGTTTCTAAAACGAACTATTTTTTTCTTGGTTTGGCACACCTCGAGCCCTAATCAATGATCGTGGCACCCACTTTTGCAATAAGGTTATGGAGGCATTGTTGGCAAAATACGGAGTCCACCACCGTATATCTATGGCTTACCATCCCCAAACGAACGGTCAAGTCGAGGTCTCGAACAGGGAAATCAAGACTATTTTGGAGAAAATAGTTCGTCCTAACTGAAAGGATTGGAGCCTTCGGCTAAATGATGCACTTTGTGCCTATCAAACTGCGTATAAAGGACCAATTTGTATGACCCCGTATCGAATTGTTTTTGGTAAAGCTTGCCGCCTTTATGTTGAATTGGAACATAAAGCCTATTGGGTCGTTCGAAAATGTAACATGGAGTTAGAACCCACAGGAAAGCCAAGGAAATTAGACATCCAAGAGTTAGAAGAAATTCGCAATGATGCCTACAAGAATGCTATATTTATAAAGACAAGACAAAGTTATTTCACGATAAGAGAATAGCTCATAAGCATTTTTTGGTAAGATAAAAAGTTTTACTTTATAACTCCGTGTTAAAGTTATTCCCAGGTAAGCTTCGATCACGATGGCAAGGACCTTTTATTATAACTGAAGTGTTCACACATGGAGCAATTGAAACAGATAGTGAACAATCTGGAAAGCGGTTCGTAGTCAATGGCCAGTGGTTGAAGCCATTTTATGAGAATTTTCAAGCCCACATGATTGAGAAAATCCATTTGGAACCACCATAGAACCAATAACGGCGACAAGCTAACGATGTTAAACAAGCGCTTATTGGGAGGCAACCCAATTTTTATTTTATTATTTATTATTTTATTTTATTTTATTTACTTTATTTATTACTTTATTTTATTTTATTATTTATTACTTATTTGGATATTAATAAATTTCTTTTCTTTTGCTTAGATAAAACAGAGAAAAAATGCGAAGAAAAAGGAAAAAACTAGAAAAATAGAACCAAACAGCCTTGTCCATGGTACCAAACAGCCTCTATTCCAGATACTATTCTAGCCCAGAATGTCTGCAGGTAAACTACCCTATTCCTGCAGCCAACCACCTTTATCCCTGCACCCAAACACCACCTCTCAGTATAAATTAACCCCCCAACCCTAAAATTTTAAAACATTTTTTTTCCATTTTCCCACAAAACCACCATAGCCGCCGCTCTTCCCTCTACCATCCCCCCCCACGCCGAACGACAATACCAATAAAGGTGCCCACACCTCATCAGCCTCGACGAAAGCCATCCAACCCCTCGGCCCAACCTCCATCATCCTTTGCTCCTCCGTCTTCCGACCTGAATTGAAACCTTTGGCCAGCAACTGAGTGAGCTCATTGACATCATATACGATCGACAGTAAATAACATGGGGAGTTTTTCTGAACTTTTCTCCCTGTTTATTTCTTTTCGTCCACATTGAGGACAATGTGCTTTCAGTAAAGGAGGTACTCTTCGTTATTACTGTCATTTTTTGCTATGATTTTGGTTGTTGTTGCTATTACTATGATTATTTTTGGCTTGTGTTGCTTCTTGAGGCTCCATTTTGTCCATATTTATTTTTTAGGATCTCTTGCCTCTTTTCATGCCCAAGATTTTTACCGATAATTGCCTACTATTTGACCTACAAATATGATTCTTGTTTTCTAAGGAAATTACAGATTTTCCATAATTGATGCCATTTCCATTTTTTTATTCTTATTAGGCTAAAAATAATTATGATTCTTAGAGTTAGCTTTATCTTGCTTTTCGTAAAATTAATCAAGTTTAATACAAAGTGGACACTTAATATGTTTGCATGCTAAAATATGTTCATAAATATTAAGGTAATTACTGAAACTTATTTTTGACACTTGATTGTTTTTTTCTCTAAAGTCCTCATAAAAAGTTATTATTAAAATGTCATTTAACATTTCCGTGGTTATGAGTGCAGCTTAAAAACGTGACTGATTGAGTAACTCAGGTAGGGTGCTTGGGCTATCATCCTATTTCATGTCAAAAGGTTGTGTGACGTGTTAGGTAAAACTCCGCTAACCGAAATTAATTTTTAACATGTTGGGCTGAGTAACCGGGGTAGGGTGCTTGGCTATTATCTCTCTTCGTGTCAAAACGTTCGATGTGTTCTTAAGAAAAAATTATAAAAAAATTAAGAGTCTGCTGGGCTGAGTAACTGGGGTGGGGTGTTTGGTTGTTATCTCTCTTCGTGTCAAAACGTTCGATGTGTTCTTAAGAAAAAATTATAAAAAATTAAGAGTCTGCTGGGCTGAGTAACCGGGGTGGGGTGCTTGGCTGTTATCTCTCTTCGTGTCAAAAGGTTCAGTATATTCCTAAAGCATAAAAAATATAAATAATAAATCAAAATCAAAATAAATAAAACAGAAAAAAAAAAAGAAAAATAAAAAAATATAATTTAGGGACTAAAGGAGGAAACAAATAGTGTGTCTTGGTAGGTTTGGTAATTTACCTAATTTTCATTAAATAATTCAAGTTGATTCTAATTTTTGTGTGTATTAATTGAAAAACTTTTTTTTGTTTTACTTAAAGAAAGCTTAGGGTTCTCTTTATTTTTCATATGCATTTTTGACTGATTTTTATAAAACTTTGGAGTGGTATTTCTTTTATAGCAGGATCTAACTTTCACAGTAGATAGGAACCATATTTGAGGGCAAGCATGGGCTAAGTAGGGGGAATTTGATAACACTCTAGAATAACGTATTTTTATGTATTAATTATATATTTATTCTAAGTATGATCCTGCTAATTTGTGCTATTTATGATCTTTTATCTCATAGGGACTAAATTTGAGGCAAAAACAAAATTAAGGGTCAAAAGCGTGAATTTAGAGATAAAATGGGTCAATGTGCGACACAAGAAAAAGTTGGTGCCAAAAGTGCAAGCATGGAAGACACAAGGGTTGGAATGCAAAAAGAAGATATTTTATTCTATCAGACTCTATTTTAATTATATTAGGATAATTAATATTAAGATAATTATTAAGGATTATTTAATTTTAGGATTTTATTTTATTTATCTTCAATTAAATGTATTTATCTTTTGGGAGTTTAAGTAGGATTAGACGATCTCCCCTAGCACTATAAATAGGTGGTGATGTGATCAAAAGGGATCCATCTTTTTCTGAAAACACTCTCTCCCCAAAAGTCTAGGCTTTTGTTCTTCTCATATTTCTTTTCAATAAAATCTCCATTTTTATTAAATTTATTTTCTTTTCCATCACAACCATGAGCCACTAAACCCATCGAGCCAAAAGTTGTCGATATTCCCCAAAAAGGGTTCTTGAGACTTAGAGTCCATACTTAGCCTCCTCGCTGAGTATTCATCATTTCTCCGCACTACAAGGCTGAAGCTTACACAGTCGGTTCGTTAGCTTACTGCGTCAGAGGCTGGCGAGCCCAAGAGACAAGATGGCGTGGGATTCACCATTGAGAAGAGTTGATCTAGCATAAGACGATCTCACAGAAGTGATTGTTGGCTAGAGTCAGGTTCCACTAAATCGTAAGTCTAAATCCTTGGAGCTGGTGGTCATAGGTGTCCTCTTCCACTATAACTGGCTTATTCGGTTTGGGAAGGATCATCTAAAAGTCAAGAATTGAACCCAAGGCAGAACTAGACAACTGGAGCCTGGAACTTCCCATAAGAATTTCCTTTCTCTCAACTCTATTTTTAATTTCTCGAATTTTCAATTCAATATTCTTAATTCTATTTTTATTTTATTTTTCATTTCCAGATCCCAACCTTTAATTCTTTTTTTATTTTTTTCAAGAACGCAGGTTTTCTTGGGCAAGATTCTGCCCGGGATTTCACGGAACAAGATATTGTGCAAATCCAGTCCCTGAGAATTTGACCTTACTTCTCTTTTACTATTCTTTTTCATTATTTATTAGGGATAGAATATTTTTGTTGCTTTCAACGACCGCATCAATTCTAGTAGATTGGTTCACAATGTATGATATGATAGAGCTTTGTATCTCAATCCCATATATGCTATAGCATCAAGGCATAGTCGAAACTTGTCAATCTTTGATCCTATTTGTGGAGTCTAAAAACTCCATTGGTAATATACCAAATAAATTATTTTATTTTTTTAATATTTTACTATACCCCTAGAGAACACTTTTCAATCTTTTGACGTTATTGGTAATGTACCAAATAATATTCCAAATAAAAAAGCATTAACTTGATAGTGTAATTTTTTTATTCCATAAGCATTCTTAAAAAATTAACATGTTTTAATATCTATTTTTTTAATATTTCACTATACTCCTACAAGACATTTGTCCACCCCTGATCATGCTTATGAAGTCTAAAACTTCTATTAATTGTGTCTTGTTATAAAATAAAGAGAGATGAAGAGAATAAAGAACAAAGAAAATATGAAAGCAATAGAGAATGTACTTTATTGATCAATTGGGATGATTACAATGCTTCATGAGAGTCTCTATTTATAGATATAAGAAGTATAAAAGAAGTAGAGATCTAATTCTAATAACTATTAGACATTAAAGTACATTAAAACTTTATCTTGATCATGATGAACATCCACTTAATAAAATATTCATAACACTCCCCCTTGGATGTCCATTGGTAGATAATGTACCTCGTTAAAATCTTATTAAGAAAAACTTATTAAGAAAAACTCTATGAAATAAAAACCTAATGAAGGAAAAAGAGTACACGATCTATAATACGCATAATATGCTACCTTACTAAAAACCATATCAAGAAAACCCAATTAGACAAAACCTCGGTTAAGGGAAAAAGAGTACAACATGTATTTACTCGTCCTCATGAAAACATCACATACTTTCTCATATTTTACGTATTCAATCTTGACTACTAGTTTTTCAAATGACTATTTGAATGTATCGCTAATCATTTATATCACCATTCTTTTAAAAGTCATGAGTGAGGAAAATTTGTGGAAATATATTTTGATCTCTTCAAGAGATTCAACAATAATCATAACAAACTTTAACCATTTCTTTTATAAAAACACAAATAGGTATTTTGGATCATTTTATAATCCTCCTTCAACTACTATTCACTAAGTCAAATTTACCACATAAATTCAAATTATTTAAATTCATAGAAATGAACAATTTCTCGAGAATTTCAATATGCTTCTAGTATCCTAAATCCTTAAAAGATTTTATTATAAACTTTACTATATAGTGATTCATAAAGGGTTGTAACAATAACCATTAGATGCAAGTTAAATCTTTTAAGAATTGTTAATTTAATAATATATCTAAATATTATTGCATCCACCACAAAAGAATATTATATCTTTTCATAATCAATGCAAGGACTTAGTGAAAAACTTCATATTTTTATTCCATTTTTGCAGAACTACTTCAATTGAACCCTTACTGGCTTTATACCTTTAGATATTTGGACTATTGGTCCAAAAACTCCAGAAATTTAATTGTACTTGAGTTACGTCTTTCTACTTTGATGAATTTATTCCATATTTATATTTCTCAATAGATTTATTCAAAATTCTCCTTTTATCTCATTATTTCAATAGTAATATTGCATGCAAAATTGTTGTCGACCAATTTTATTATTCAGTTCCACATTTTCTCAAATTGACGTAACTTATCGAGATCTCTTATTTTCATTATTTTAAAATTCAGTTTCAGATACCTGAATTTCTAGAGCACCCGCCTCCACTATATGACCATTTAGAAGAATTTTCATTTTTAGAACCGATCAATCTATTCTTTATTCTAACTGACTCTCCTACTGGGACTTTGATTCAAATTAAAATATTAGATGGTATATAACACTTGGTTATTCTCATTAAGTTTGTAAGTACATCTATAATTAACTTGTAATGAGTTATACTTATTGATTTTCTGGTTCAAATTACTCCCCCTAACTCATTACAGGTTATTATTTCTCTCCCCCTAATGTCGGGAAAACTATCAAATCAAAATTGTAATAAAAAATCATGTCATAATTGAATCTCGAATACATTGAAAACATCTAATAATATAAAGAAACTTGTAATTAATATATATTCTCAACTTTATTTGAGGATTCACTCATCTTTGTGCGTTGTGGTGGAGCAATTGGAACATAACGCGCATACAGAAATTCAAAGATGAGAAATATTTAGTTCTTGATCAAAAACCAATTATAATGGAGGAGTATTTATAACTTATTGGCTTGAGGCGTACAACACATAAATCAATATAATCTCATGTTGAAATAGAAAGTTTAATTCTCATAAGTAATGGTTTAGACAATAATCAGAGGAATTTAATCAATAATTTCTCTAAACCATTATGCAGAAACTTTTACAAAAAATTTTCAAACTCATGATCTGGAATTAATTATTTAAACAAGCAATCTTGCGAATGCCAGGTTGCAAATTGATAACACATATGTGATTATTTTGTAGATGCATCTACCAAATATCATATTAAAATCATCTACATGATGGATGAATGAACCCGTATTCAGTTCAGAAATGTAAGACATTAAATCTCAACTTTAGCTAGTGAGTTTCTAAGAATCAATTTTCATTGAGAACAAGCAAAAATGAGATTTTTTTTAAATTAAAAAATCTTCTGGTTCTTTAATGAATGTCCATATGAATTCTCAATTAATTTTCGCATCATATATGATCTAGGATGTTTTAACTGATCATGCCAAGTAGTAAATGAATTTGTATCAGTAAACTTCTGGTTTACTTTAACATGTGTTTCAATTGTACTAAATTGTAACAAATTAATAATTTTACTATCATTCCTTTTACTTTATATCCTCATAAAAGTGCTATTATGACATTTACTACTTAAAATGTCTAAATCAATGTGAATATTATAATGTCACTAAGTCAACAAAATAAAATAATTTCCAAATAATTATATGCAACATTTGCTTCAAGGAATATACCAAAGTCTTCAAATGTAGGGAATTTACTGCATCCACGTTAAAGATTATGTCTTTCAAATTTATTATACATTGCTACATTCTCTTCAGGGAATGGTTAGGTTTCATGTTTAAAAACTTTTTTTCAATTATAAGTAATTTTTTTTCAAAATATTGCTACTGTAAGAGCACATTTCGATCATGAAAAGTTGAATAAGTTCTCTCTTACAAGGTTCTCAGCAATAATATTTTTCCACGTAATATTAGTTGAGAACTTATTTTGAATACTGTAAAGTTATACTCACAGTTTTAAAAATTTGCAACTTCAAGTACATCCAACCATAACAAGCTTTAGATAGAATTACCATATTCTACTACTCACATTTTTCTTTTAAATTATTCCAAAATTTATTTAGATCTTTCACAGTCAAATATTTTTCTTTCAACCCATTAATGGGGATGATGACAAAAGAAGATCACAAATATTATAAAATAAATATAAATTAAAAACTCAATCCTCTCTTTTTTATCCTTTCAAAATACATATCTGATACCAATTACAGGGTATAAAGAGAAATGCGAAAGTCTATTGGTTTATTTATTACAAAGAAAATTTTTACAAGGAGAGAATGATAAAAGAAAAAGAAAGATTTCTAAACTATATTTCAATGCCTTCTTTAGGCTTCCTCTTTCTCTATTTATAATTGAATTCTAAAACTCTATTTAATTTTCTTTAATCTCACACAGTTTTTTGATAAAGATCCTGTCTCATCATGAACATGGTTTCTTCCATGTTGCATTGTCTTGTCAAGTCATTGATTTAATGGTTGCTTCAACTTCATTGTCTGGACACATTATTGATTTGATGGTTGTTTCCACGTTTCAATCTCTTTTGTTTGCATCTAGATGCCTTCTTTTTCAAGTTGCTTCTTGAGTACTTTCTTTCCACTTGTCTGCATGTTTTGGCTTTATCCCTCTTGGATATTATCTAGATTCATTTCTTCTATGTCATCTAGATGTAATGAATGTAATTAAAGTCTTGGTGATGAATTCCAAGTCTCCCACATGCTTTTGATTTCTTTTATAATATGATATGGAAAATCTTCAATCTCCAATTCGACTATCTTTTTTAATAATCTTATAGATTCTTCATCTCTATTATTCTAGATGTTTCCAGTGTCATATGCCTATATTCTTCTTCCATCACTCCAAAGTTTATAAATTTCTTGCTGAAGTAAATAAATTTCTTGAGAGGTTTATTTATAGAGTTGGTTGATAAAAACAACAAGACTATTGCATATTGCGATAGTCAATGTGTCATACATCTCACCAAAAATCAGATGCATCACAATAGAAAAAAGCATATAGACATTTTGTATCATTTTGTTCAGGAAGTGGTTGCTCAAGGAGATGTTTAAATTCACAAAATCAATAGAGAAAACAACCCAGTCGATATGATGATAAAAATTCTTCCAATTTTCAAGTTACAAAATGCTTGAACTTGGTAAGCATCTGACAAAGATCAAGTTAGGCCCATAACAGGGTTCAAAAAATAAAGTTTTTTTCAAAAATATGAGTCAAGGTGGAGATTTGTGGGGTTTGCCTCGCATTTCGTCCGAAACAGAGTCGATGTCGTGATAAGGAATAGCCAATGTCCTAGCGAAGCAACAAATGATGTCCTGATGAGAAGAACCCGTTGTCTCGAAGATGCGACATGTAACGTCCCGATGAACCAATAGCAACACCACGACATGGCGACGTGTTCCCTACTAAACTAGATTTCTTTTCCTAATTAAACTCTGATATCTTTTTTAGTCGAACTTTAATAACTTTAGGGATATTCTAATCAAGTTGGCCACAAATTTTAACCTATAAATAGGGCTTTTAAAACACTAGAGAGATTGATTCAACAACAAAAGTAAGAGAGAGTTTTTGAGGGAATTTTTGGTGAACTTTGTATTTTTGGGTTTAGGCTTTTTTGTTTCTCCATCTTGTACTGCTCTTCGGTAATTTGCCTGTTTAGTGAAGTGTTCTTTGCCCATGGTGTTTAGTCCTCTTTGGAGGGGGTTTTCCACGTAAATATTTGTGTGTAATTTTCTCATTTTTTGTTCTTGTTCATTGCACAATGTAGGTTTAACCCAACATGAATCTTGATTATGACATGGTGGAAGAAGTGCTAGGAATTGATTTGAGAGTTTTACATATGTATTGAAATATTTGTAAAGTTTAAATTACAGGTGGGTTTGAATGAAACTATAGGAGGTGCTCTCAAAATTTTTGTTAAAAATAAAAAATCTATATTCTTTGTGAAAAATATAATGTCGGTAATAACAATATATCGCAAAGAAAAATAAAAATAGAAAAATAAAGAACACACAGATTTTACGTGGAAACCCTTTCGGGAAAAAACCACGGGCAGAGGAGAAGAAATTCACTATTTTGAATTCGAATTAATTACAAAAGGAGTAGACTATGCCTATTTATAGGCTTGTAAACCTTATTCTGATAGGAGTGAAACTCCTTATTCAAATAATATCAAATAAATAGAGTTTAATAAGGTTTAAAAAACCTTATTCTAAAATAAAATAAATGAAGTATAATTCTATAGGGATTTTACTTTTATTTTATTTTACCACAGTATTTTATTTAAATAAGGATTTGGGTCACTTATTCTAACAATCTCCACCTGGACACAAATTCTTAATGAACAAGTTCTTCACCGCAAACTCTCAACGAACAAGTTTCTCCACCTCTTCCATAAAGGAGTAGATACACAAAAGAACCATCACTGTTTTTCTTAAAGTAAACACAACTATCAAAGCTACTTCTTTTAAAATCATGAGAAGTCATAAATGAATCAAACCTCTTATACCACTGTCTTGGTGACTATTTCAAACTGTAAAGGGACTTTTTCAGCAAGCAAACATAGGCCTCTTT
Organism: Gossypium hirsutum; assembly: GCF_007990345.1. NCBI lineage: Eukaryota > Viridiplantae > Streptophyta > Magnoliopsida > Malvales > Malvaceae > Gossypium > Gossypium hirsutum. The sequence goes on from NC_053438.1 coordinate 12,007,829, forward strand.
TTCAGATACTGTAAAACCCTTTGGTTGTTGCATGTAAATATCCTCCTCAAGTTCTACATGCAAAAATACAGTTTTTACATCTAACTGCTCAAGCTCCAAATCATGCATGGCCACAATACCAAGCAAAGCTCGAATCGAACTATGCTTCACAACTGGAGAGAACACATCTGTGAAGTCCACTCCTGAAATTTGACTGTAACCCTTTGCAACAAGCCTTGCTTTATATCTGGGTTCTTCAACTCTTGGAGTCCCCTCTTTCTTTTTAATCACCCATTTACAATGAACAACCTTTTTACCTTTAGGAAGTTTTACAAGATCCTATGTTTGATTTTTGTGTAGTGATTCCATCTTATCTTGCATAGCAAACATCCACTTTTCTGAGTCTTCACTACTAACCACCTCGGAATAATTAGATGGCTCTTGGTTTGCATCTATATCTTCAGCCACATTTAAAGCATAAGTAACTAGATCAGCCTCGCATACTTCTTTGGAGGTTTAATATCTCTTCTAGGTCTATTTTTGGCGATAGAGTATTGTGGTGAAGAAGCAACTCTATTTTGAATTTTTGTACTAGCTTTAGTAGTTGACTCTGTTGTAGATTCTAGATTAATCTGATGCTCCACCTACTTTTGATTTTCTTTATTGGAAGATTTTTTAAGAGATAAGTTAGGTAGCATAGTAGTTTAATCAAAAACAACATCTCTGCTAATCACAACTTTTCTATTTTCAGGACACCATAACTTATACCCTTTTACACTAGCTTTATAACCAAGAAAAACACATTTAATAGATCTCGGTTCCAATTTTCCATTATCAACATGAGCATACATAGGACAACCAAAGATCTTTAAATCAGAATAGTCAGCAAGATTACCAGACCATACCTCTTGTGGAGTCTTTTTCTCAATGGCAACTGATGGAGATCGGTTGATCAAAAAACATGCAGTAGAGGCTGCTTCTACCCAAAATGACTTTGATAAGTTGGTATTTGAAAACATGCATTGAACCTTCTCCATGATCGTTCTGTTCATTTGTTTTGCAACGCCATTTTGCTGTGGAGTATGACGAACTGTCAAGTGTCTCACGATCCCTTCTGACTTGCACAGTTTATTAAATTCATTAGAACAGAACTCTAAGCCATTGTCTGTGCGGAGGTATTTTATTTGCTTTCCCGTCTATTTTTCAATCACGGTTTTCCAAGACTTAAATACGGAAAACAAATCACTTTTCTGCTTCAGGAAGAATGCCCACACTTTTCTGGAAAAATCATTAATAAAAGTTAGCATATAATTAGCTTCACCTCTCAAAGGTACTCTGGATGACCCCTACAGATTAGAATGAATATAATCTAGCGTTCCCTTCGTGTTATGGATTCCTCTAGTGAATCGAACTCTCTTTTGCTTCCCAAAAATGCAGTGCTCACAAAACTTTAGTTTGCAAATTCCTTGCCCATCAAGAAGTCCTCTTTTGCTCAATTCTGCCATGCCATTCTCACTCATATACCCTAGGTACATATGCCAAATTTTAGTAATATCATCATCTGATAAGGAAGAGGGTGACACAGCTACATCACTAGTAATAGTAGAACCCTGCAAAACATATAACTTGGCAGTCTTTCTCTGCCCTTTCATCACAATGAGGGAACCTTCTGAAATCTTCAAAACCCCACTTTCAGCTGTGTAATTGTACCCTTTTGAATCAAGAGTACTCAAGGAAATTAAATTTCTCTTTAATTCTGGAACATTTCGTACGTCACTGAGTGTTCTGACAACTCCATCAAACATCTTAACTCTAATTGTTCCAACACCTGCAATTCTACATGAAGCATTATTTCCCACCAACACAATACCTTCAGACACTGTTTCGTAAGTTGTAAACCAATCTCGATTGGGACTCATGTGAAAGGTGCAACCTGAATCAAGGATCCACTCCTCGCTCCCTTTGGAATTGTTGATAGAAGCGACTAGAAGTTCACCATCACTGTAATCTTCTACAACATTAGCTTTACCAGAATTTTCTAGTTGTTTTCCATTTTGATTCGCAGCCTCCCTTTTGATCTTGTTCTGTAGCTTATAGCATTCAGATTTAATGTGCCCTTTCTTCTTGCAAAAGTTACAAGTTTTACCTCAGTTTGAAGACTTCGATCTACCCTTAGATTTACTGCGAGAATTCCATTCCTGTGTCCTTCCACGATCATCATCAGCATTCCAATATTGTCTCCCACGAACAATAAGACCCTCTCCCTGAGAGTCGGTGTTAAGCACAAGATACTTCATCTTATCATACGAGGTTAAAGAATCATAAACCTCATCAACTGTGAGAGACTTACGGCTATATAAAATCGTATCTCTAAAGGTTGAATAAGACGGGGGCAACGAACAAAGTAGAATCAACCCTAGATCTTCCTTATCATACTGAACCTCCATGGCCTCTAAGTTTGAGAGAATTTCTTTGAACACTGTTAAGTGTTCGTGCACAGATGCACCTTCCTCCAAACGATGAGCGTAAAGACGCTACTTCATATGTAGCTTGCTAGTTGGAGTTTTCGACATACATATCTGTTCCAACCTCTTCCATAATCCAGCGGCAGTCTTTTCCTTCATCTCATCCTCCAAAATTTCGTTAGACAAATGCAAATGTAACTGTGTTAACGCCTTTCGATCCTTGTGCTTCTTCTCTTCTTCCGTCAATGTTGAAGGCATCTTATCTACCCCTAACAGGGCTTCCTCTAAGTCCATCTGTGCAAGAACTGCTTGCATTTTTATCTGTCGCAACGCAAATTTGGTGTTGCAATCCAACAGCGAAATTTCGTACTTCAAAGACGTCATTACCGTGATTGAGATGAACAACCTAAAAGCTCTGATACCAATTTGTGAAAAATTTAATATCAATAATGACAATATATCATAAAGAAAAATAGAAATAGAAAAATAAAGAACACACAAATTTTACGTGGAAACCCTTTCGGGAAAAAACCACGGGCAGAGGAGAAGAAATTCACTATGTCGAATTCGAATTAATTACAAGAGGAGTAGACTATGCCTATTTATAGGCTTGTAAACCTTATTCTAATAGGAGTGAAACTCCTTATTCAAATAATATCAAATAGATGGAGTTTAATAAGGTTTAAAAAACCTTATTCTAAAATAAAATAAAAGAAGTATAATTTTATAGGGATTTTACTTTTATTTTATTTTACCACAGTATTTTATTTAAATAAGGATTTGGGTCACTTATTCTAACATTCTTAAATTGATTAATGAGAATTAAGTTTGAGTTGCTTCGGCAATGGATTATGACATTCTATATTCGGATCTACCAACTAAATCGATTGTAGAGAGTCACAAAAGTAAAAACTTTTGAAGATATTGAAAATGCACTTTAGTCAAAAGTAACTATAAAAAAATTGAAAAAGAAAAGAAACATCAAACGGGGGAGAGGGCAAGCTCATTGAATTATTAACAAATTGAGATGATCAAGTAAATAATCAAGGAACTGATAAATCTTGAAACCAGGGATAGTACTGGGGTAAATAATTAATATATAACAATGTTTAATTAATTTATAATAAGGTTTTGTTTGTAAAAAAAATCATATACATTATTTAAATTACAACTCATCAAAATTATATTTATAATTAATTTAATAATTTTAAATGTAAATAGTTTATTTTTATTATTTTTTATGAAATTATGAAATTATATTTTTCTATAATTAAACATTTTTAAACATTTTTATTTACAATTAATTATTTTAGTTAGTCAATAAATTATGAACGAATCTTATATATTATAAATGTAACACCCTTAGCCCGACCTGATCACCAGGTCCAAGCTTCGGAATGCTACAGCCATTGCAGGAACAACTACGAATAGTTAACATTCATATTAAAACATAAATCATACAGTCATAATCATTTCAAAACATAATCACATTATAAGATCTTTCTCAAGTCTTATACTAGCATACTTATGCTCTAAAGTTAACCTGGAATCGAATTAGGACCAAAATTTAACATTGTCAAAATTCCAACTTGGCATTGCAACGTGAGGAGGTTCCTCATTGCAACGTAACATAATAACTTGGGCCCTGTTGTGGCGATGAGGTTCCTCATCACGCTGTGCCTAAAACCCAAGTCTCATCGCGACAGCCTATGCCCACGTCGCGACGTGGACTCTTTTCTTGGCACAAAAAAAAAGCCTTTTGGTGCTTAATCCGAATCAACTACACCATTAAAACATTTAGTGCATTATTGCATCTTTGTACCTGCACAAAACCAACCAAAATACATACCAATACATCCATTTAACCATTTCACACAATCAAACAATACCTCAATTTGGCAACAAAACATATTCAACAACTTGTTTAAAACACAAATTAGCATTCATGCCCTCAAGCCATTCAAAACAGCATTCAATCATGCCATTTCCATGTTAAACTCATACTATTTGTACATTCAAATAAACCATTCAAACACTATACATATGGTCCAAACACATGACCAAAATCATGCCCTAATATAAGTGTAAACATTAACATCTCATGATTTATATACTATCCCAAATTCAAATGAAACATGTAGTTTCAATCTAACACACTTATAGCACCCATGTACATTCTTACAATATTGAGTTACAAAATGAAAAAAAGGCTACCGAGTTGATAGAATGATGGTGTGAGCTTTGTGAAGTCCAATCAATAAGTTTCGCAAACCAGCTATCTACAGAGAAGGAAAAACAACTAGATAAACCTTTCTAATGCTTAGTAAGTTCGAAGGTAAGAAAATGGTAAACTTATCTCGATTTATAAAATAACATATCAAACTAAATAATTTGGTAAATATGACCTAACATAACAAATCACAATAATAAGGTCAACTTAAATAACAAAATCCATCACATATATACCATTTTATAATATATATATATTTATCAATACCTAGCATTTGAGTGATTATACAAGAATACTAAAACTTAATATTCAATTCATACAGTAATACACGTTTGATCATCAAATATATTTCAAATCATTTATATTTCCCATTACTTATTTCCCATATTACTTCATGAAACTCAATAAACAAGCTGAAATACATAGGTACAAATCACATCGGAGGCTCATTTGAGCTAAACATATAATCGTGCCAGGTTACCAGTTCAGGCTAAATCTTTATATCGACATATCAGAGAGCTTGGCCAGAGCTATACATATCGATACGGGATTCAAGCGGAAGAAGCGGATCAGGATTGAATTCAAGTTGTTTGACTCAAGAAGGAAATATTTGGATATAGTCTGAAAAGAAAAAATAAACATATTTAGTAATAGAGAAACCGAAAATAGTAAAGAAGAAATTTGAGAATAAAAAAATAAAAATCATAAATAAATAAGAAATAGAAATTAAAAAAAAAAGAACAAAGTGGAAGATGGACGAGTAAGCCGATGGATATGATGGATAGAAGGATAAACGTCCAATTGAACCCTTTGAGATATAAATCCCAACAAACTCAATTAATGGCTCTAATCAACCCTTTAAGAAATAATCCTTGAAGAATGAATTTAAGGATGAAGAATGAATTCCCACGACTTCTTGAAGAAAATCAAGAATAAAACTACTTCTAAAAATCACAAGAAAGAAATCTTGCACAAGAAAAAAACTCCCAGAGTTGAAAACTTTATTAATGAAAACAATTGTCTCCTTAATAAAAAATGAAGAAGCCTTTATATAAGCTAGCTAAGTACATCCAAATAAAACTCTAAAGTCTACTGAAACTCTAATTAATCTAAAAATAAAGTAGTTTTAAATAAAACTTTCTTATTAACATAAAACTCCTAAATAACTTAAAATACTTAATAGTTATAAAAAATTTGTAATAATCAAATAATAAGAGATTAATAAAAATTAACATAAAACTTTCTTATTAACATAAAACTCCTAAATAACTCTAATATTGGACTCATATATAATAAAAATTAAGCCAAAAATCCGAACCAAATATGATTTAAACTTGAGTTAAAAGCACAAAACTCATAATTCCCGTCATAATCCTGTCCAAAAATTCTGCTCCTGTAGTCTTCACTAAAATGGTCATAATTTGAGCTCCTGGACTCGAAATCGAGTGATTCAAAGTGTGTTTTGAAGCTAAGAGATAGAACTTCAAACGCCATGAAATCTCAACCCGAAAACACCTAGATCCCATTCAAAAAGTCGATGCAAGTATTCTAATTTCCAAAACTTAAAAATTGACAGTTTAGGAGAATGGAATTTAATAAATTTCACCCCATCCGTGCATGTATCACATATACATATCAAGTTATTCGTTTGAGCTAAACCTTTAAAACAAAATCAGGTTACCAATCCAAGCTAAACTTGTGTCACATGTATCTTCAAGTCCGCAACAAATGTTGGATTCTTGAAATTATCGAAAATCAACCTGTAACCATGTGTATGATACATTTACAAAGTTTCATCAATGTTGTACAACCCAATTTTGCCCAAACCTGGGCCCAACAAATAAAACAATAATTAACCTAAAACTAACCCAAATACAACCCAAAACCCGAAGCCCAAAACACCCAAGCCCAATTTCATAAAAAAATCTGCCTAGGGTTTCAGAGACTGAAACCCTAGGCGCCGCCCTCTTTGACCTTTGGTCTCTGCCATCGCCACTCCGCGCCGCACCTACCACCACCTGCTCCCATCACCACTGGCATCTGCAAAGGAGAAAGAAGCAAGGAAAAAATATATATCAAAAACAGTAACAAAAATGGGCTATAAAAGCCGGTTGTAACTCAATTTCAGGGGTTTTTTTTTCTTCTTTTTCTGACCTTTGTAACGCATATTAGCAGAGAAATATAGAAACAAAAAAGGATTTAAGGTGAATCCTTTTATTTTTCTTTCTTTTCTTTTCGTTTTTTATTTCGTTTTTCATCTTCTTTTTTTTGTTTTATATACATAAATAAAAATAAAGGGAAACGAAAAATAAAAGAAGAAGAAAACCTTACCAGTGCCGCTGGAGGAGGGGAAGCCGAATGGTTTAGCCCCCATTTTTGCCTCTTTGGTCCGTCTTTCGCGAGTTTTGGCCTTAGATCTATACTCTAGGGACGATCGGCTTCAAAAAAAGGGACCGAAAGGGTCCATTTTGGGACCTCCGGCCGCCACATACGGTGGCTCTGCGGTGGAGACTCGCCGGAAGCCTGGGCCGGGCTATCTCCGGAGCCGGAGCCTGAGGGAGAGAAAACAGAGAGAGTTTCTGTTTTTTTTTTGAAAAATGATTTTAAAATTGTATTTTAGTGTTTTTTTTTGTATTTATAGTAATTTTAAAACGGCACCGTTTTGAGTGATAAGGAATCCGCGCGTCGACCCGACCCGACCCGAAGGATCCGCGTGTTTTCGTTTAAGGGTCTATTTTCGCGCGCAGTCCTTCCGACTTTGAAGCCCATTGCCATTCGGTCGTCTTTGCCTTTTTTGTTATTTTTAATTTAGCCCCACAATTTTATTTTTGCTTCAATCTGGTCCACTTCAACGCTGCATTTTGGGGCTTTGGTTTATTTACTGTGTTGGTCCCTCTATGTGTGGCGCGTGTTGCAATTTAATCCTTTTAGTGTTTTTTTTTCTGAAATCGCCCAGTATTTATGTTTTTATTTCAATTTAATCTCTTTTTAGCAATTTTATTGTTTAATAATTATTTTAGTGTCATTATTATTATTATTAATATTATTATTATTATTATCATTACTGCTATTATTAATTATTATTGGCTTTATTTTCTGTTTATTTAATTTGTTACTATTATATTAATATATTAAGTAGTTTATATTAGTTTCAACTTCATTTTTATTTTATATATATATATATATTTATGTATTATGCTTGCTCATATTTTATAATAGCTTACTTTTATATATGCATAAACGTATATATGTAAATATTTTTATATATATTCTATAATTATATATCCATATGTATTGGTAAATCAATATATATATTTTCTATACATTTTATAAATACACGTATATAAAATATGCTTTCATACACCTTTATTATATATATACATTTACATACACTTTATACGTCCAAAATATATCTTGTACATATCCTTTACGTTTTATGACTCATATATACCTACACATATGTATTTTTATATATTTAATGATTATTATATATGTATATATGTATGTACATACATTTACATGACTTTTAAATATATAATAATTCCGAAACATGTACACTTACACACATTTTTTTCATATTCTCATTATTTTATTTATATATATATATGTGTTTATATATCTTTCATATTTGCATAATGTTGTTAATTTTGTTGATTTATTTGCACGTCTATTATTGGTTGTTCTCTTTCTTTAGTTCCTAATTATTTGTTATCTTGCCCTGATTATTTTTATTATTTATTGTTTGGCTTGTATCATTTTATTTACATTATCACCATTATTATTTTACATCCATTTTACTCGAATTTATTAAGAACAAAAAATTTTCAAAATAAAAGCAACACTCGGTATTTGGGATCTTCAAGAGAATCAAGCCCTAACGTATTGGGTTCCGATTTTCTTTTGCTGAATCTAAATAATCGAGGTTACTTTTTTTTTTAAAAAATAAAAGCTCATTATCGGGAATTCAATATGTCGTGTCCTAACGTATTGGATGTGACATGTTGCTTTTTCGAGATGAGGATTTTCTTAAAAACAACCAAGGCAATGTTCAATGTTTGAAATGTTGAGAAATTGTGCCCTAACGTATTGGGTTGCAATTTCCTCATCTAATTCGAATAATTGAATATCCTTTTTTAATTTTTATCTTAGGAGTTTTTTTTTATACGAGCAACCTATTTTATACAAGTCATTTTAAAACAAAGGATCGTATTTTAAATTTCTTTAAATTTTTTATTTTCGACATTAAGACATTATGTAATCAATTAGGTACCAATTTTGGGCGTATGCATATCGAGGGTGCTAATCCTTCTTCGTGCGTAACCGACTCCCGAACTCGTTTTTCTCAATTTCGTGGACCAAACTTGTTGTTTTAATAAAATCAAATCATTTTATTAAAAATAACCACTTTTCAAGGTGATCCGATCACACCTTATTAAAAAAGGATTGGTGGCGACTCCCGTTTTTGTCTTCATTTTTCAAAACCCAAGTCGATCCCGTTTTATCAAAAAAAAATGGTTTCAACAGCTTGGCGACTCCGCTGGGGATTTTAAATAAGAGAGTCAAGCCACAAGTTGATTATTTTTTGTCTTTTTGTCGAAAATTGAAAATTTGGTTTAAATTTACGATCCTTTCATTGCATTTCATTCTTTATAGTTTTCATCATTGTGGTTTATAATTGCTCTGTTTGTTTAAATTTTGGCATCTTTTGCATTGCATTGCATGACCGTTGGTCACACCCTTTAAGTGGGAGTGAGAAGCTAGTCCTTCGTGAGGTTTTCACCTCCGTGCAGGATAGTGGATCGCTTTCGGGATACATCCGTACCTATGTCTTCATGAGATTTTCATCTCCGTGCAGCCATAAGGAAATGTATTCCCCTGAACCGAACTCGGTCCATATAAGCCTATAATGGGTGAGGATCGAGGAATCTGCTGGTTCGGGTACCTTTACTTTAGAAGTCAAACCACATATAGTGAACTCTAGGAATCCACCCTAGGTAGAATCACTTCAAACCCCTAGTATATACCTAAATAGGTGCTTTATTATTTATTGCTTGTATTGGATTTTATCCTTATACTGATTTATTGAGTTTTGTTTTGACTGTATGGCATACATGGCATTTCATTATAAAAGCCGTTGATTCACATTCGGTTACTAGATAGAAAGCTAATCATGGAAAGTGAATTTCTTGATAAAGTGGAAGATAATGCGGTTGTCTGAATATGGTCAGAAAAAACGCAACTCGAGAAAGGAGACAGCTTGACGGAAGGGTACACATCAGAGTTATCGGATTTCACTTATATCAATGTAACTTAGAATAATTTCCGGGAGTTGAAAGAAATATGGGCCCAGTGGGATGATGAAGTCAAACAATTGTTTTACTCTAATTATGGTGACTTGCCTTATTTGCTTGATATTAAAGTGGACGAGCATTTGTTTCGAGCCCTGGCCCAATTTTGGAATCCCGCTTATAGCTGCTTTACTTTTGGGGAGATAGACTTGGTGCCTACCATAGAGGAATATACAGCCTTACTGCGTTGCCCAAGGTTTCAGGCAGATAAAGTCTATTCTAAAGCTGTCAATGTCCCGACTTTTGTGAAGAAGCTAGTGAACATCTTGGGAATGAGTGAGCAATGGGTCTCAGCACGGGTCAAACAAAAAGGAGAAAACAAATGTATTCCCTGGAGAAGTCTGCGTTATTTGATTTTAGCTCATCCTGATACGAAGAAAAAAGTCGATGTTTTTGCTTTGAGCATTTATGGGCTGATGATTTTCCCTAGAGCGTTGGGATATATAGACGAGGCAGTTACTGATTTGTTTGATCGACTGGACAAGAGGGTCACACCTGTTCCAGCAATTTTGGCCGAGACATTTAGATCTTTAAGTGCGTGCCGAAGCGCGGGGGAAGGAAGATTCATTGGATGTACACAGCTCTTGTTAGTATGGTTCCACAATCACTTCTGGAAAGTGGATAAAGTCTCTTACCGAGTATTTTCTAAGAATTATTCTCCATTAAAGGAATTAGCAGCCATGCCGAGACGTGACAACATTACCGTGGAAAGATGGATAGCGATTCTTCAAAATCTCAAAGATGAAGATGTTGAATGGAAAGCTCCTTGGATGGTGCCCGATGAAATCTTGTATCGATGTGGGAATTGCGACTGGGTCCCTTTACTTGGGATTTGGGGAGCTGTTGGCTATGCGCCATTGATGGTACTGAAACAATATGGGTCAAGACAGTTCGTGCCTGCCACCCAAGGACTAGCTCAGTGCGAGTTTTCGTATAAAGATGATGGTTACAAGAAGAAGATTCGAGAGATGACCAATGCTTGGAGGCAAACTCATCGGATGAAACGATTTACTGTGGGAGCGATGACAACCCCCGAGTATCATGGATGGTGAAGTAAGAGGATTAATGATAATATCCCCGGGCCAAGAGAAGATTGCGTTCGATCCATAGAGGAGCATTTGCAAATAGTTCCATCAGAATTAGAGATCATCAAACAGGACTTTGAAAAACGAAGTTTGGAATTGGAAAGGAAGATAAAGCAGCTAGAAGAGGAAAAGATGCGTTTGGGACTAGATGTCGATATCCACAAGTTGGAAGCTGAAAAGTTGAGGAAAGGGAAGAACAAGGCTGAACAGGATTTAGATAGTCTAAAAACAGATTATAAGAAGCTGCGTTTGTCACTGAGAACTGCGGGTTTAGGTAAAACATCAGAGCAATGGCGACAGGAGGTCAAAGAAGAAAAGGCCAAAGTTGTTCAGTGGGAAAAGAAATTTCAAGACGCTCGAGCTCGAGAAAGCGTTTTGGAGAAAAATTTGTTAGAATGCCGAAATGAAGAAGCAAGATTAAAAGCCCAGATAGCTGAGTTAGAAAGGTCACTTCACTTGTGCTGTAGTCGTAACTCTATGATCGAGCTGAGAGCAAGTTTGAGCAAGAGTGAAGAATTGAAGGAAAAGATAGAAGAACTTGAAGACGCATTGCGAAATTCTAAATTACGAGTAGAATTTCTTGAAAGACGTAATGAACAGTACCAAGAGCAGCTCCATCATCTTCAAAGTCAGATTAGAGATAGAGATTACGTTATGGGCGAAGCTGTGACTCAAGTGCGGGAAGTGGCTGACCATCTGCAAACCTTAGCGGTTCAGGCCGATATACTGAGTTTGAAATATGAATCAAAGTCAAGTCGGGGTCGAGAGTTAGCTTGGCTCCTTAATAGGGTTAAGGCTTTGAGCATAAAGGAAAAGACGTATATGTAATCCACTTTATGTAAAGAAATTTGTTTTCTAACTAAGTTTTTCTAATGAAATTGAATTAGAATCAATGCCTTTTCTTTGCATTCATTCATCTGCATTTCATTTTATCATATGCATTAAAGTTTCAAAAATAATAATAATAATAAGAGCTCTAATTAATGACAGCTACCCTGGAAATCAACGAAAATCTGTCAACTAGATATCATTACGGTACTCGTCGGAGAACCAAAGAAATGGATCAAAGACTAGAGAAATTAGAGCAATTGCAAGAACAGATGCAAGCTCAGAAGCAAGAAAAACTAGCCAAACTGCAGCAAGATATGGAAGCATCCCAAAGAGAATTATTGAATCAATTAAAATAGTTAACGGCTGGGGATGATCACGAAGACCCTGCCTACCCTCCAAGTTTCGCCCCAACTAATGTCCAGACGCAACCAGGGGTGTACCCACAGAGGGTACCTGTCGCCATTAGATCCCAATACCAAGTTGGTGCCCCAGCATCGATGAACTTCCCAACAGGTTCAGGCTTTAATCTCGAGGATAATCCTATTAATCCTGTGGTTCCAGATCTCGACGACACGGCAGAAATAGAGAAGACAAGAGTAGACCTGCCAAAACAATTAGAAGATCGTTGTAAATGGTTAGAAGAGAAGTTTCAAGCCATGGAAAATGTCGATTACCATCGAGGAGTAGACGCTAAAGATTTGACCCTGGTACCTGATCTGGTGCTCCCTCCTAAATTTAAAATGCCGGAGTTTGAAAAATACAACGGGACCAGTTGCCCCGAAGCCCATATCACTATGTTTTGTAGGAGGATGACGGGATACATCAACAATGACCCATTGCTGATTCATTGCTTCCGGGACAGTTTGATAGGGTCAGCGGCTAGATGGTACAACCAATTAAGTCGGGCCAACATTCATTCATGGAAGGATTTGGCACAAGCCTTTATGAAGCAGTATAGACATGTGATGGATATAGCACCCGATCGAATTGTATTGCAAAACATGGAAAAGAAGCCTAATGAGAGTTTCCGGCAATATGCTCAGAGATGGAGGGAAGTGGCTGCACAAGTTCAACCACCATTGTTAGAGAAAGAGATAACTATGCTTTTTACCAATACTTTAAAGGCTCCATTCCTCGGCCACATGTTAGGCAGTGCCACTAAAAGCTTTTCAGACATAGTGGTGTCTGGAGAAATGATAGAGAATGCCATAAGATGCGGCAAGATAGAACGGAAGAAAGTACTAAAAGGTCAGCACCAAGAAAAAAAGAGCATGAGATAAACAATACAAGCATATTTAACAAGGACCATTCTAACACAATCACGGTGGGACAAGCCAGGGCAGTAACCGCTAATCGGCAAGGTTCTTTGAAGCAGGAATCTAATCCAAGGCCAAATGTAGAGAGACTTCAATTCACACCCATCCCAGTGACATATAGGGAATTGTACCAGAACTTATTCGATGCACATGTGGTATCTCCATATTACCTGAAACCAATGCAACCCCCATACCCTAAGTGGTGTGATGCAAACGCCCAATACGAGTATCACTCGGGGACCAAGGGGCATTCGATTGAAAATTGCACTGCATTCAAGAAGTTAGTTGAAAGACTTATCAATTTGGGGATCGTAAAGATAGGTGACTTATCAGAACCGAATGTAGCAGAGAATCCGTTGCCCAACCATGATAATAAAGGGGTAAATGCGATAATTGAGTATAAAGGAAGGAGAGTCAAAGCCAACATAGCAGAGATAAAGACCCCCCTTGAATGGGTTTGGAAACAAATGATGAAAAGAGGTCTCATCAAGCAAGGTTCAATAGAAAGGCCTGAAGGAGCAAGGAAGTTTTGTGAATTCCATGCAGAAGAAAGCCATGACATCCAAGAATGCACTGAGTTCAGAACCATGGTGCAAAACTTAATGGATAACAAAGAATTGGAATTTTATGAAGAGATTAAGGGACTAGAAGAATGAGAGGTTTATGCTACAGAAGAAGGATATACGGGGAAAGCCCAAAAAGCTAATCACCCGGTGGTGATTATTGCAAAACCAATGAGCAGAGAATCTGGAATACAAATAGCACCAAAGGTCATAATCCAGAAACCTGTATCCTTTCCCTACAAGGATAGCAAAAAGGTTCCTTGGAATTACGACTGCAATGTAACAATGCCAGGAGAGGAGAGCTTGGTAAATGCTTCAGGAGAGGATGAAGGATTCTATACACGAAGTGGAAAACGCTATGATCCGGCAAACGCAAGAGTGGAATCTGGAAAAGGAAAAGCCTTAGCGGTTGAATTGGGAGAAGCAAAAGCAGACAAAATTGAGACGCGTGTCAACCAGCCGGTAACTGAAAATGAGGCTAAAGAATTTCTAAAATTCTTAAAACATATCGAGTACAGCGTGGTAGAACAATTACATAAGCAACCAGCTCGTATCTCGGTGCTTGAATTGCTTCTAAGTTCAGAGGTACATCGTAATGCGTTGATTAAGGTGCTAAATGAAACTTATGTCGCTAGCGATATCTCAGTGAATAAGTTGGACCGTTTGGTTAACAATATCAGTGCCGATAATTTCATTTTCTTTAATGATGATGAAATACCGCCGGGAGGAAGAGGAGCCACCAAAGCATTACATATCACTGCTCGCTGCGGGGAGTATACGTTAGCAGGAGTGCTAATTGATAACGAATCAGCCTTGAATGTTTTACCCCTATCTACCTTAAATAGGTTACCGGTGGATAGTTCCCACATGAAATCATGCCAAAATATAGTGAGAGCATTTGATGGTACCGAAAGGAAGGTGATGGGAAGAATAGAAATACCCCTCTTGATTGGCCCGAATACATACGAAGTGGATTTCTTAGTGATGGATATCAAGCCTTCGTATAGTTGCTTGCTGGGGAGACCATGGATTCATTCAGCAGGGGCGGTGCCTTCATCATTGCACCAGAAGTTGAAATTAGTGACAGAAGGCTGGTTAATTATGATCGACGCTGAGGAAGACATCATTGCATCGGTAACCAGTGACGCACCATATTTGGGAATAGATGAGGAGGCAATCGAATGTTCCTTTCGATCCTTAGAGTTCGTAAATGCGACCTCTGTTATTGAGGGAAAGAGGATCCCAATGCCCAGCGTGTCTAGAGCCACGAAGATGGGATTACAAATGACAGTTGGGAAAGGAGCTGTGCTTGGAAGAGGACTGGGAAAATGCCTTCAAGGAAGGATAGAGGCACCAGTGGTGAAGGACAAACAGGACCGCTTTGGTTTAGGATTTAAACCAAATGCTAAGCAAAGAAGGAAAGAGTTAGAGAAAAGACAAGAGAGGAGGAAGGCGCGTTTGAATGGAGAAGAAGTTGATTGGGAACCTATGTCTTTCCCCCACATATCTAGGACCTTCGTATCTGGAGGAACCATGTATTCTGGACTAAGGACTCCAAGAAGGAAGACCACAGAGGAAATATTAGGAAACCTTAACATCAATGCCATATTTGAAGAAGAATCTGAAGAAGGAAGTACATCAGGCATTTATCCCTTTGAACCTGGGAGTGTTTTAAACAATTGGACTGCAGAAGAAATACCTGAAGTTTTTAGAGCTTTTCCAGAGTAATATTCAAAACATACTAATTGTTTTAAGCCTAGAGAAAATGAAAACCTTTTGTGAACTGAAATGAGCTTATATTTGAACATTGTGACTTCAATGAAATATATCTTCGCATTTTCTTTTTAAGTATATATTCTTTTAAAATTCTTTTCATTCTTTCGTATGAATAGTCATCTTGGATGCTTATATTCCAAACCATTCTTTCATTCATGGCCATACTAAATAAGAATCCTTAAATTCATACATTCCTTGTACATTCTTTGGTACTTATAACAGGTTCCAAGATATCGATGACATGAATGACTCTACTATGAACTTAGAGAACCCTTTTGAACGAGATATGTGTTTAGAGGAATCTCAAGATTTTGAAGATAACATAGATTGCAACCTATCTCCGGACTTGTTGAGGATGGTAGAGCAGGAAGAGAAACAAATCCTACCTCACGAAGAGACGATAGAGACGATGATCCTGGAAGAGGGAAAGGTGGTGAAGATTGGCACATGCATAGCTGAAGAAGTAAAACAAGATCTTATTGAGTTGCTTCGAGAGTTAAAAGATGTCTTTGCATGGTCATACCAAGATATGCCTGGATTAAGTACTGATATCGTAGTTCACCGTCTTCCTATAAAGGAGGATTGCAAGCCCATTCACCAAAAACTTCGAAGAATGGGCCGGATGTCGTATTAAAAATAAAAGAGGAAGTGCAAAAGCAATTCGATGCTGGATTCCTGCAAGTAGTTAAATACTCCGAATGGGTAGCCAACATCGTACCCGTCCCTAAGAAAGATGGGAAGGTATGAATGTGTGTAGATTACAGAGACTTAAATAAAGCTAGCCCAAAGGATAATTTTCCCTTGCCTCATATCGACACTCTGGTAGATAACACGGCGGGACACTCACTATTTTCTTTTATGGATGGCTTCTTGGGATATAACCAAATTAAGCTGCATCCTGACGATATGAAGAAAACTACATTCATAACCCTATGGGGAACTTTCTGCTATAAAGTGATGCCATTTGGATTGAAAAATGCGAGAGCCACATACCAAAGAGCCATGGTGACCCTTTTCCATGATATGATGCATAGAGAAATAGAAATCTATGTGGATGACATAATTGCAAAATCTAGAACAGATGAGGAGCATATACAAGTCTTAAGAAAACTCTTTATATGGTTAAGAAAGTTCCAACTAAAGCTTAACCCAGCCAAATGTACTTTCGGAGCTAGATCGGGAAAGTTGCTAGGATTTGTAGTCAGTGACAGAGGGATTGAGATTGACCCAGATAAAGTCAAGGCCATACAAGAATTGCTTCCTCCGCGCACTCAGAATGAAGTTCGAGGTTTCCTAGGAAGATTGAACTATATTGCCAGGTTCATTTCACAGTTAACGGAGAAATGCGACCCCATCTTTCGTCTCCTTAAGAAACATAACTCGGGAGTATGGGATAAGGAGTGCCAAAAAGCTTTTGACAAGATTAAGTATTACTTGTCCAACGCCCCAGTGTTGATTCCACCCTGCCCAGACAAACCGCTCATACTGTATTTGGCAGTGTTTGAAAATTCCATGGGATGCGTGCTGGGTCAACATGATGAATCAGGACGAAAGGAAAGAGCAATTTACTATCTTAGTAAGAAGTTCACCGAATGCGAAACAAGATATTCACCAATCGAGAAATTATGCTGTGCCCTAATCTGGACAACTCAGAGACTGAGACAGTACATGTTGTACCATACGACCTGGTTAATCTCCAAATTAGACCCTCTGAAATACTTGATGGAGTCAACCGCTCTGAATGGAAGGATGGCCCGATGGCAAATTCTTCTATCTGAATTTGACATAGTCTATGTAAACCAGAAGGCGGTCAAAGGGAGTGCAATAGCGGAATTCCTAGCAAGTAGGGCCCTAGATGATTATGAGCCATTGAACTTCGATTTCCCAAATGAGGATTTGATGTATGTTGCAACTGTAGAGAAAGATTTCCAAGAAGGTGGTCCTTGGAAGTTGAGTTTTGATGGAGCTTCAAATGCTATAGGCAACGGAATTGGGGCAATACTAGTGTCTCCTAGTGGAGATTATTATCCTTTCACTAGCAAATTGGACTTTGACTGCACAAATAACATGGCTGAGTATGAAGCTTGCATTATGGGCATCCGGGCAGCCATAGAGCGGAAAATTAAGGTGCTAGAGGTATACGGGGACTCTGCATTAGTAATTTACCAACTCAAAGGGGCATGGGAAACAAGAGACCCGAAGTTGGTCTGCTACCGAAAATTGATTATGGAGTTGATTGAGGAATTTGATAATGTCACCTTTAGTTACCTCCCACGAGATGAAAACCAGTTGGCAGATGCTTTGGCCACTTTAGCCTCCATGTTTAAAGTGAACAAATTAGAAGATATGAAGCCTATCCAGATCAGCATCTATGAGGCTCCAGCCCATTGTTGCAACATTGACAATGAAGAGGAAAAGGATGATCACCCTTGGTACCATGACATATTGCGATATGTGAAGAGTCGTGAGTACTCTGATCATGCGACAGAAAATGATAAGAAGACATTAAGGAGATTAGCCATTGACTATGTCCTAAATGGGGAAATTTTGTATAAAAAGGGAAAAGATCAAGTATTGTTGAGGTGTGTGGATGCTGTCGAGGCAAAAGAAATTTTGGAAGAAGTGCATGAAGGTATCTGCGGAACGCATGCCAACGGCTTCACAATGGCCAGACAAATTATGAGATTTGGGTACTATTGGTCCACCATGGAAGGGGATTGCATTAGTTATGCCAAAAAGTGTCATAAATGTCAAATTTATGGTGACAAAATGCATGCACCACCTTCACCCCTTCACGTTATGGTTTCTCCATGGCCGTTTTCCATGTGGGGAATGGATGTCATCGGGCCAATATCTCCAAAGGCTTCTAATGGGCATCGGTTTATCTTTGTGGTTATTGATTACTTCACTAAATGGGTGGAGGCTGCTTCATATGCTAATGTTACAAAGTCAGCAGTTAGTAAATTCTTAAAAAAAGAGATTATATGTCGGTATGGGATGCCAGAAAGGATCATATCTGACAATGCGCTAAACTTGAACAACAACTTAATAGCGGAAGTTTGTAGTCAGCTCAAGATCAGACACCATAATTCATCACCATACCTCCCAAAAATGAATGGGGCCGTGGAAGCAGCAAACAAAAATATCAAGAAGATTGTAGGGAAAATGACTGAAACCTACAAGGACTGGCACGAGAAACTACCTTTCGCTCTCTTGGCGTATCGTACCTCTGTTAGGACTTCTACTGGGGCAACACCATTTTCTTTAGTCTACGGGATGGAGGCAGTTTTACCCATAGAAGTTGAAATCCCTTCTCTCCAGGTATTAACTGAACTAAAGTTGGATGAGGCCGAATGGGTTCAATCTCGATATGATCAGCTGAACTTGATAGAAGAAAAGAGACTAAAAGTTATTCGTCACGGTCAGATGTATCAGAAACGAATGATGCGAGACTATAACAAAAAAGTTCGTCCTAGAGAATTTCACGAGGGGGACCTAGTGTTGAAAAAGATTCTTCCTCTACAAAAAGATTTTAGAAGAAAATTGATGCCAAATTGGGAAGGTCCTTATGTTGTAAAGAAGGCCTTTTCTGGAGGAGCTTTGATCTTGAGCGAGATGGATGGTAAAAACTTGCCAAATCCTGTGAACTCAGATTCAGTCAAGAAATACTTCACTTGAAGGAGGAGGACCAAAGTGAAAACCTGTAAAGGGCATTCAAAAAAAAAAGGAGAGGCCAAGGTGAAAACCCGTAAAGGGCGCCTTGAGACCAAAGGGGATTTGAGTTGAAAACCTGAAAAGGTGGCTCAAATTTTGAGAAGACATGAGGTGATCGAAGCAGCTCAAATTTTGATCAAGATCTGGGGTATGTGGTGGTCTCGATATACCTGAATCAACAAGGAAAGGGTAGACGACATCTTAGGGTATCGACAAAACCCTGTAGATTCCCTAAACACATATCAAATTCAGAATGGTTTTCAGAAAGCTTATGCAGGGAAACTCGTGCTGCGATATCCTGGGCACCTGTCATCATATTATTCATTTTGAATCTTGGCAAAATTTGTTGTCTCGATTAATGTATTCATCTCAAGCTTTGCTCCTAGTAAAATTCCATCTTGTCCATCGTCTTTTCTCATTTTATCTTAGCAAAACTTGCTATCTTGATTAACTTATTCATTTCGAGATTTGTTCCCAATAACATTTTGTTTGTCCATTACGATAATCTTTTTCAAACATTTGAAATAACAAATATTAATGAACTGAATGTTCAAGCAAATGGAGTTTTACATATTACTCTAGAAATTTCTAAATGATGAAGGAACCTGGAACAGGACTGTTGTTTAGAGCACACCAAATTCAAAGTGCCTACAAGGGAAAAAGTCTAAGTCAGGACTATCCTTTCAAACTTTGTTGTCCAAACAATGATTGAACAAAATGAGGAGATGTCATGTTGGTGACAAGGCTTCAATGATTACCGAATGATAAGAAGAGGTTCTTCGGAAAATGAAATTTTGCAATTATGCATAAACTTTTGGTGCGACGCCCTAGAAATTGTGTAAGTAGCCAGGAAAATTCAGATCCTGTACTCCTAATTTACAGTAGGAGGAGGATGGTTTTCAATTTTATGTCCCAAATTACGATGGGCTTAACCTTGAAAATCACAATGAGTTGAACTTTGAAGAATACAGTGGGGGCAATCCGACCAAGTAAGAGATGAACATTACCAACCGGACAAGATAGCATTCGGGCGCGTTGGCAATAAGGACTTATTGAGCAAGGAGCAATAACAACTCAAACATTGAAAGATCATTTTGCATTCATGCATATGCATTTAGCCAGGGTATTTTGATTCATTTTTATCATAATCACTAGGCATAAATAGGTTCATATAGGTCATGTTCCCCAAAGAACAGATCAATGAAGATGGCAGATCTTACTTTCCTGAGTTGACAGGAGCAGATCGAAGTAACCATAGATTGCAATTAAAAAGATCGAAGCCACAACGGCGAATCTTACTTTCAGGCGATGTATCGAAACAGATTGAAGCTACAACGGCGAGTCTCACTTCCCCATTGCAATTTAAAAGATCGAAGCCACAACGGCAAATCTTACTTTCAGGCGATGCAGCGGAACAGATTGAAGCTACAACGGCGAGTCTCACTTCCCCATTGCAATTTAAAAGATCGAAGCCACAACGGCGAATCTTACTTTCAGGAAATGCAGCAGAACAGATTGAAGCTACAATGGCGAGTCTCACTTCCCCATTGCAATTTAAAAGATCGAAGCCACAACGGTGAATCTTACTTCCAGGCGATGCAACGGAACAAATTGAAGCTACAACGACGAGTCTCACTTCCCCATTGCAATTTAAAAGATCGAAGCCACAACGGCGAATCTTACTTTCAGGCGATGCAGCGGAACAGATTGAAGCTACAACGGCGAGTCTCACTTCCCTAACATTGCAATTTAAAAGATCGAAGCCACAACGGCGAATCTTACTTCCAGGCGATGCAACGGAACATATTGAAGCTACAACAGCGAGTCTCACTTCCCCAACATTGCAGTCAAATAGATTGAAGCTACAATAGCGAGTCTCACATCATTGGCGATGCAACGGAACAGATTGAAGCTACAATAGCGGATCTTACTTCCCTAACATTGCAATTAAAAAGATCGAAGCCACAATGGCGAGTCTTACTTTCAGGCGATGCAGCGGAACAGATTGAAGCTACAACGGCGAGTCTCACTTCCCCATTACAATTAAAAAGATCGAAGCCACAATGGCAAATCTTACTTTCAGGCGATGCAGCGAAACAGATTGAAGCTACAACGGCGAATCTCACTTCCCCGACATTGCAATTTAAAAGATTGAGGCCACGACGGCGGATCTTACTTACTTAGCAATGCAGCGAAACAGATTGAAGCTACAACGGCGAATCTCACTTCCCCGACATTGCAATTTAAAAGATTGAGGCCACGACGGCGGATCTTACTTCCAAGCGATCTAGAGGAACAGATTGAAGCTACAATGGCGGATCTCACTCCCTCGACATTGTAATTTAAAAGATTGAGGCCACGACGGCAGATCTTACTTCCAAGTAATGCAGCGGAACAGATTGAAGCTACAATGGCGAATCTCACTCCCCTGACATTGCAATTAAAAGATTGAGGCCACAACGGCAAATCTTATTTCTAAGCAGGTACAGTGGAACAGATTGAAGCTACAATGACGAATCTCGCTTCCCTGACATTTTAAACAGATTGAAGATGGCAAACTGTATCACTCTGAAACTGCAATAGAACAGATCATGGCAAGTCTTATCTCCCTGACGTTGCAGTGGAATAGACTAAAACCACGAATCTCGTCCCCCTGAAGTTGATTGAAGCTACAAGTCCGGTCTCCTTGAAGTGCAGTGGAGTGGAGTCAAGCGATGAGACACAGTGGACTAGGATAAAGCTACTTGAAGAGGAGGAGCGTCAAAAGAAGTCAAAACTCGGTGAGACCAGGCAAAATTGGTCTTTCTTAGTCTTTGCTTCATTCCTGTTACACGACAACGAGCAAAGAGGGGCAGCTGTACAACCCAATTTTGCCCAAACTTGGGCCCAACAAATAAAACAATAATTAACCTAAAACTAACCCAAATACAGCCCAAAACCCGAAGCCCAAAACACCCAAGCCCAATTTCATAAAAAAATCTGCCTAGGGTTTCAGAGACTGAAACCCTAGGCGCCGCCCTCTTTGACCTTTGGTCTCTGCCATCGCCACTCCGCGCCGCACCTACCACCACCTGCTCCCATCACCACTGGCATCTGCAAAGGAGAAAGAAGCAAGGAAAAAATATATATCAAAAACAGTAACAAAAATGGGCTATAAAAGTCGGTTGTAACTCAATTTCAGGGGGTTTTTTTTCTTCTTTTTCCGACCTTTGTAACGTATATTAGCAGAGAAATATAGAAACAAAAAAGGATTTAAGGTGAATCCTTTTATTTTTCTTTCTTTTCTTTTCGTTTTTTATTTCGTTTTTCATCTTCTTTTTTTTTGTTTTATATACATAAATAAAAATAAAGGGAAACGAAAAATAAAAGAAGAAGAAAACCTTACCAGTGCCGCCGGAGGAGGGGAAGCCGAATGGTTTAGCCCCCATTTTTGCGTCTTTGGTCCGTCTTTCGCGAGTTTTGGCCTTAGATCTATACTCTAGGGACGATCGACTTCAAAAAAAGGGACCGAAAGGGTCCATTTTGGGACCTCCGGCCGCCACATACGGTGGCTCTGCGGTGGAGACTCGCCGAAAGCCTGGGCCGGGCTATCTCCGGAGCCGGAGCCTGAGGGAGAGAAAACAGAGAGAGTTTTTGTTTTTTTTTTTGAAAAATGATTTTAAAATTGTATTTTAGTGTTTTTTGTATTTATAGTAATTTTAAAACGGCACCGTTTTGAGTAATAGGGAATCCGCGCGTCGACCCGACCCGACCCGAAGGATCCGCGTGTTTTCGTTTAAGGGTCTATTTTCGCGCGCAGTCCCTCCGACTTTGAAGCGCATTGCCATTCGGTCGTCTTTGCCTTTTTTGTTATTTTTAATTTAGCCCCATAATTTTATTTTTGCTTCAATCTGGTCCACTTCAACGCTGCGTTTTGGGGCTTTGGTTTATTTACTGTGTTGGTCCCTCTATGTGTGGCGCGTGTTGCAATTTAATCCTTTTAGTGTTTATTTTTTTTTGAAATCGCCCAGTATTTATGTTTTTATTTCAATTTAATCTCTTTTTAGCAATTTTATTGTTTAATAATTATTTTAGTGTCATTATTATTATTATTAATATTATTATTATTATCATTACTGCTATTATTAATTATTATTGGCTTTATTTTCTGTTTATTTAATTTGTTACTATTATATTAATATATTAAGTAGTTTATATTATTTTCAACTTCATTTTTATTTTTTATATATATATATATTTATGTATTATGCTTGCTCATTTTTTATAATAGCTTATTTTTATATATGCATAAACGTATATATGTAAATATTTTTATATATATTCTATAATTATATATCCATATGTATTGGTAAATCAATATATATATTTTCTATACATTTTATAAATACACGTATATAAAATATGCTTTCATACACCTTTATTATATATATACATTTACATACACTTTATACGTCCAAAATATATCTTGTACATATCCTTTACGTTTTATGACTCATATATACCTACACATATGTATTTTTATATATTTAATGATTATTATATATGTATATATGTATGTACATACATTTACATGACTTTTAAATATATAATAATTCCGAAACATGTACACTTACACACATTTTTTTCATATTCTCATTATTTTATTTATATATATATGTGTTTATATATCTTTCATATTTGCATAATGTTGTTAATTTTGTTGATTTATTTGCACGTCTATTATTGTTTGTTCTCTTTCTTTAGTTCCTAATTATTTGTTATCTTGCCCTGATTATTTTTATTATTTATTGTTTGGCTTGTATCATTTTATTTACATTATCACCATTATTATTTTACATCCATTTTACTCGAATTTATTAAGAACAAAAAATTTTCAAAATAAAAGCAACACTCGGTATTTGGGATCTTCAAGAGAATCAAGCCCTAACGTATTGGGTTCCGATTTTCTTTTGCTGAATCTAAATAATCGAGGTTACTTTTTTTTTTAAAAAATAAAAGCTCATTATCGGGAATTCAATATGTCGTGTCCTAACGTATTGGATGTGACATGTTGCTTTTTCGAGATGAGGATTTTCTTAAAAACAACCAAGGCAATGTTCAATGTTTGAAATGTTGAGAAATTGTGCCCTAACGTATTGGGTTGCAATTTCCTCATCTAATTCGAATAATTGAATATCCTTTTTTAATTTTTATCGTAAGAGTTTTTTTTTTATACAAGCAACCTATTTTATACAAGTCATTTTAAAACAAAGGATCGTATTTTAAATTTCTTTAAATTTTTTATTTTCGACATTAAGACATTATGTAATCAATTAGGTACCAATTTTGGGCGTATCGAGGGTGCTAATCCTTCTTCGTGCGTAACCGACTCCCGAACCCGTTTTTCTGAATTCGTGGACCAAACTTGTTGTTTTAATAAAATCAAATCATTTTATTAAAAATAACCACTTTTCAAGGTGATCCGATCACACCTTATTAAAAAAGGATTGGTGGCGACTCCCGTTTTTGTCTTCATTTTTCAAAACCCAAGTCGACCCCGTTTTATCAAAAAAAAATGGTGTCAACAAATGTAATTTGCATCATGCAAGTTCATATTTATTCTTTTTTTTCAATTTAGTCCAAATCTCACACTTTAGTACTAAATTGCAAATAATTCAAAGTTCAATAAAACATACATGTCTTCACAATATTGCATACATAAGGGTCTAAACATAATTGCACCATATGAACTTACCTGGCAAAATGACAGTAAACACAACATCGAGGACTATTCTGTAATTTTCTCTTCCCCGCAACTATCCTCCGACTGGTTCAAATCTCGGTCTATATCATAATTTAATTCAAATATCAATTCCAAACTTCATTTAACAACCTACTATAACTATGTATCAATTCAATTTCATCTATCCATGTTTTTTATTTTATTCAGTTTAGTCCCTAAAATTAGAATTGAAACTCAATTTCGATTTCATCTTTCTACAGTCCTATAATATCTATATTTACAAAAAAAATTTCATGTTAATTTCAAAATATTCACACTTTAGTCCTTATGTTCAAAACTAACAATTTTCACTTTACAAACTAGTCATTTGTTTCATATCTAAGCTTAGAATCTAACAATTTAACACCAAAAGTTTCAAGATTCAACAATAGAAACTTTTAAAAACTTAACATTTTTGCAAATTGGTACATAGGTAGCTCCCAAAACCTCAAAAACATAAAAATTACAATAAAATGACTAAATTAAGCTTACCAATCAAGGACCGAAAGTCCTTTAAAGCCGAACCCTATCTCTCGTTTCGTTTTCATGAGAAAGAAGATGATGAATGAAGAAGAATAAAAATTTTAGCTTTTGTTTAATTAATTTTAATATATAACATAACTTAATTAAAAATTTTAACATATATTCACTTAAAAGAAAACACCAACCATCCACCACTATTTAAAAATGGCCTAATTGTCACTTTCAACTGTGGTTCAATATTATGTAGCCCTTTTATTAATAAAAATCAATAGTGATTAATTTTTACCTCTTTATAATTTAGTATTTGTACCTAATTAGTCACCAAATCGGTGAAATTACCTATCCAAAATTCAATTCACCTATACAATAACTCCATAAATATTTAATTAAAAATATTTAAAGGTTCGATTTATAGAAATGAGGTCCCAATACCTCATTTTTCAACACCACTGATTTAAGGGTTGAAACACTTGTACTTTAACTAACTATTCAATTAACAAATTTGTCAAACCAAAATTTAAAATAATATTATAACCCTGATCATCAGAGGACGGGGTTCTAAAACCACCATTTCTAGCACCACTAAAAAATGGATTCCTACAATAAACATCAATTAAATTATTATTTTTTGTATGTATAGTTATTATTATGTCAAATTTTTATTTTAAACTTATGGTCAATTAATTATTTCGATTTAAAATATCTTTCAAATGATAGCATTTTTTACTTTGGCATAATGATAAAAAATTAACCCCTAAAAGTTACTCCTTTTGTCACTTTTGTTTTTATTCTTTTTCTTTTTTGGATCACTTTGGCCCGTAGCGTTCAAATTTTAGTCAAACTGCATTTCTTTAAGTAGAAAATTGGTTGAACTATTAAAATTTTAATGGCATCAACATGACAATTTGCATGTTCTTCATAAAAATTTAAAAAATTATTAAAATTATTAAAATTTTGATAAAGTTTAAAAAATTCAATAATTTATACTCTGAAAAGAAGTACAAGTAAACTATTATGTAGGGTACAACATTAGTGTCATTAAAATTTTAATAGTTCAACCAATTTTCCATCTACAAAAAATAATTTGACTAAAAATTGAAGGTTGATGACCAAGGTGATTCAAAAAAATAAGGTTAAAGTAACAAAATGGATACACATTAGAGGTTAAATTTATCATTATGCCTTAAGCTTTTTAAAATAAAGATAAAATTATTTTAATATGTAGTGATTTAAAATTTTATAAATTATATGAATTTCTTTTATGTTTTTTACCATAAAATTATTTTATATTATTAAATATTGCTAATAATAAATATATTATATAATATAAACAGTAATATCTTTCACGTGCAACATAGGTGAGTTAAAACTACTTCCAATTTTCTCAAAATGAGACATGTCCAAAGCAATTCAATTATTTAATCATTTGAAACTTGAGTCTTCATCCTTGCAACTTATGTTATGCTTCAATAAATGAACCCCACTTCAAGACATTTTGAGGAAACAAAGTAGTTATAGAAATAATTATAAAATGCATAAATAAAATAAAACAAGATGTCAATAAATAAATTGCAACAACGCATATAGATTAAGCTCCATCTATTGTAATTTAACACTATATTTCTCTCGAAACTAGGAAATTTAGAAGCAAACTATTTAAAATCATACACCATCGAGCTGCTTTAGGTTCAAATGTGATTATGTACAAATGATAACCTGATTACATACTTATCGAGCACCTTTAAGTTCAAATGTGATTTTGTTATTTATGCTATCATACCCCATCCCTATCCAGCTGCTTGTTACACCATCGTCGTAAGTGCTGGGAAACTTACCAAGCAAGTATTCAGATTCTTCGCTTACTAAGTTACTTTTACTCCAAGGATGTTTAGCCATTGCTTGCAGTCCTGCTAATTCATGGGCAACTTCCTTCATTGTTGGCCTTTCCTCTCCCTTCACTCTCACACATCTCCTAGCTAAAGTTGCTACTTCCATAAGCTGCTCAACATTTTCATCATTAAGCACTCGAGGATCGAGAATGTCGAGCAAACGGTCTTCTTTCATCAAAGAAGTGAAGTACATTGGCAAAACTCGATTCTTCGGTCTTTTGAAACATACCACTTTTTGTCCTGTTAACAACTCCATAAGCACAACCCCGAAGCTGTAGACATCATTTTTTTCAGTAAGAAGGCTTGAAAGCATGTATTCAGGATCCAAGTAACCGAAAGTTCCTTGCACAATTGTAGTTATTTGTGCTTGGTCAAATGGGATCAATCTGGAAGCCCCAAAATCAGAAACTTTTGCGGTGTAATTGTCATCTAACAGTATGTTCGCCAACTTGATGCCTCGGTGAATGATTGGAATGGAAGGTGCAGAGTGCAAATAAGAAAGGGCTTCTGCTGTTTCAGTGGCTATTCTCAAACGGGTCTCCCATAAAAGATAAGAGGTAGCATCATCATTATGCAAATGGTGAAAAAAGGTTCTGTTGGTGATATATTCATAAACTAACAGCGGAACTTGCGTCTCCAAACAACATCCTAGGAGTTTGACAACATTCCTATGGTTGATTTGGTAGAGCACCATTATTTCATTAATGAATTGTTCAACTTGGCTAGGATCTCCAATTATTGACTTTTTGATGGCAACTATTTGATTATCAGCCAATATTCCCTTGTACACTGTCCCTTGCCCTCCCTGTCCTAAAATTCTGCTTTCATTGTAATTTTTTGTTGCCTTGTCGAGTTCCTCAGCTGTAAATACTTTAACATCTTCACGGTACCCTTGTCGTTTTGAAAGTTGTTCCCGCAACAAAATGCCACCATTTTGCTGAAAGTGAGCTTCTCTTAATTTAGAAATTTGCCTTTGCCTCAGCATCCAACACAACAATATTATCCCCAAGAGAAGACCAAGAAACCCAATGCCAACCCTTAAGGTCAAAGCATAAAATAATAATAATAGTTACATTAGCCATGGTAATGTAATCTAAAAGTGAAAAATCATGCAAAATTGTATATTGAGAGTAATAAATAACGAAATTGTTTGCTTCAGGCAGATCCAATTGACTCGAGATTGAGTTGGGTAAGTTAATGATGAGTCCTGCTTGTGAATCTAGTTCCACCTGTTTAAAAATTACTTCATAAAAGTATAACCGAAATTATTGTTAGATATAAAAAATAATAATTCCATAATGGAAAATTGTGGTTAAAGATGAGCAAAGGCTGCAAAGAAGTTTATTGATTTTTTTTAAGGATAAATTTTAAAATTATACATGAATTATGGTTTATTGTGTAATTGTATACATGAAATTTTGATTTGATTCAATTTTTCAATTTATTAATACAGTTATTGATATAACATCATTTTATGATTATATATTGTATGCATAAATAGTTATATTTATCTAATATAAAAATAAATTGATGTATTGATTTCTTTAAATGAATATGATTAAATCAAAATTAAAGTTTCAATTATACATTTGAACCACAATTAGAGTTTCATGTGTATAACTGCACCAAATTAAAGTTCATGTATACAATTGTACATGAAACCAAAGTTCATGTATAATTTTGAGATTTATCTCTTTTTGATTTTAATTATTTATATTTCTCATCAGCTCACTGGAGTTTACAACTATAATATTTGGAGTCGTGCTATGCGAATTGCGTTGATTGCCAAAAATAAATTGGGTTTATTAATGGTACTTGTTCCAAAGATTTATTGGCAGAAGATTTGTACTCATAGTGGGAGCGATGCAATGCTATCGTGTTATCTTGGATATTGTACACGGTAAGCAAAGAGCTCTCTACAGGTATCATTTTTGCTTCAAGTGCAACAGCAGTTTGGCAGGATCTTAGCAAGCGATTTAACAAGACTAATAGGTTGTGATGGGATGAGTATGATTCCCTAGTTCTCGTTTCTTCTTGTGGTTGTGTGCAAACTAAACAGGTTATTGATCACATTGCGTAGCAGCGTTTGTTTCAATTTTTGATGGGTTCAAATGAAACTGATAGTGTTGTTTGGAGTCAATCGATATTCCATGCTCGTGCAAGAAGAGTTATAAAGGCAGAATGTATCAGGTCTAGTTGTTGTTGATCCTACCTCTTTATATTCAGCAAATGTCAATACATATATAAATCGATTTAATGGTGTGTGTGATCATTGTAAATTTTAGGGCCATAAGAGAGAAAATTGTTATAGACTAACTGGATATCCACCTGATTTCAAGTTCACTAATAAGCGTTTTATGTCTGGGGCTGGTGCAAACAACGTGGTAGCAAACGAAGGGACGGTGGTTGATAGTAGTGTGCCCAACAACAACATTCGAAGCTCTCTTGGTGTGGTTCAAGCTCTTGGGTTCACACAGGAACAATATTAGAAAATATTAAGCTTGTTGAACAAAGAATCTTTGGTCGAGACGACTACAAATATGGCAATTGGGGCAAATTTAGCAAGTATGAGTACATCTTGTGAATGGATTTTAGATACTGGTGCTCCTAATCACATGCTTTCTAGCTTCCAACACCTTGAATTTCCTATTGCATGCACTTCTAATTCACCAAGTGTTTGTTTACCAAATGACTCCTCCTCACCCATAACACATACAGGATCGTATACCCTCTATCTCGGTGCCACTCTTAAAAATGTGTTATATATACCTGATTTTCAATACAATCTCGTTTTTGTTTCAAAACTTACCAAGTACTTGCATTGTTTTGTTACATTTTACTCACACTTTTGTATTTTCCAAGACCTCTCAAGTGGCATGATGAAGGGGATTGGTAGGGAACATGGCGGCCTCTATATTCTTCATTCTTTCCTAGCTATAGTATCTTCAACTCATGTACCTTCTTCAACAGCTAATTCTTTTCATACAACTCTCGGTAGTTCTTTTATCAGGTATGTGCGACTCGGCCATGCTCCTTTGTTAAGGTTGAATAAGATGGACATTCATTGTACTTGGTCTAATAATGATTCTATTCATCGGTGTATTGTATGTCCTTTTACAAAACAAACTAGGTTGCCTTTTTTTTTTTTAAGTTCCACACGTGAGACTTCTATTTTTTCCCTTATACATATTTATCTATGGGGTCTTTGTAGGGTCTCGACACATAATGGGCATCATTTTTTCTTAACTATTGTAGACGATTATTCACATATGACTTGGGTGTACCTATTACGATTAAAAAGTGATGCTATTGTTTCTTTTAAACAATTTCGTGTTATGGTTAACACTCAATTTTCCACTACTATTAAAAGTGTAACACTCCAAACCTAACCTAGATGTTATGGCCGAATCCGGAAGAGTTGCATCGACTCGTTTAAAAAACCAAATTTAAAATCTAGCTTAGAAATCGTTGGATCAAGTTCTAGAAAATCTTAGGTTTGAAAAACTCATATTTTATAGTTTAATCACTTAACCATATATTGTGAAAAATAGCGGAAACTTCCAGAAATCAAAATCTAACTTTGGAAATCATGTGATTTGGAAATATTAATTTTTTTGGCAAAACTCTTACATTGCTATTTAGAAACTTATGCGCATAATTTATTCATTTTACGAAAAAGCATTTAGTTCGATGCTTAATTTTGTAGCTTGTATTTCTAGAGTTTTTTTAAGTTTTGAAAACCAAATTCCAATTTGTCAAATTCAAATAATTTTGCAGTTTACATTAAGAACACCCAAAAATTGACAAATCAAACAAAACCCAAAAACAAAAACAAATCCGAAAATGTCGTCCAAAAATCTTAATTTATCAACCAAAACAAACCATTTTATGTGAAAACCAATCCGAGCTCCTGCACACCGTCCGGTCCTAAGCCTAACGATCACTTGAAACATATTAAACAAACGAGTAAGCTAGATTGTTGCATATTGTGACTCGGATTGGGGAACATGTCTAATGACTAGAAAGTCGATTACAGGGTACCGCATCAAACTAAGAGATTCGCTCATTTCGTGGAAGTACAAGAAGCAAAACACAATCTCTCAGTCATCTACGGAAGCAGAATATCGAAGCATGGCATTGACAGTTGCAAATATAATTTGGTTAAGTGGTCTGTTGGGAGAAGTTAGTCTCGACAAATTGGAACCAACAAAATTGTTTTATGATAGTCAAGTAGCCCTTCAGATAGTAGCCAATGTATTGCATGAACGAACTAAGCACATAAAAACTGATTGTCACTTTGTTCGGGAGAAAATCAAAGTGGGGTTGGTTAAAACACAACACATATGCATCAGTTAGCAAATAGCAGGCGTAATGACAAAGGCCCTCGGTGTGCATCAGCATGAGTATTTGCTGTCCAAGTTGGGAGTCAAAAGATCTTTACCACCCTCCAACTTGAGGGGTGGTGTTAAAGATACTGGTAATTGGGTGAATAATAGAAAGATCTTTGTAGTAGTTAGATTAGTTACTAGTTAGTAGTTAGTTGAACATATGCTATAAAACATCTTACTATTGTAATTTAAGAATGAAGCAATATACTTTTCATTCAGATACAATACAGGTCTAACTTGTAGTTCATCAATTGTTGGTCATCTCCGGCGCTTTCAATATATATATACACATTTGTAATTATATTCAATTAAAAAAAAACTGTTATGGGATATTTGGTTTGCCAAAGTAAGAATATGCTATCAAGTTATTTTGATGGTATTTTCTAAGGCTTAGCAATCAAATATAGTAGCTTACTAATAAAACCCGTTGAAATCATTAAACTGGAATTTGGAACTCATGCAAGATTTTGATAGCAAATGAAAACAATTACCTCTAATCTCATTAATGCATGAAACAGGATAATGTTGATGATTAATTTAACAACTAGGATTTATTTTATTATAAACGTCTTCCACGCAGTTATTGGGAGCAGAAGTTCATGTCTCCCTTGCTATTTTTTAATTTTTATTTAATTACTTATAATTTTTACTTAATTGTTGGTATCAGATATCAATTTAATTTGAGAATTTTATTTAGAATTCGAATGGATTTTTTATTTGGTAAATAAATCTTAAAAAGAAAAACTAACAACCGAAAATTCCATCCAACCAAATTGAAGAATTTTAATTCAATTAATTTGATTTTAACAATAAATTAATTGAATTAATAAGTTTTAATGACTTATTCAATTTAGATTTTTGAAAGAATTTATTAAATTATTTATATATAAAAAGGAATTGACGAACCCACCCAATATACGCTTTCAAGTTTCACTCTCCCTTTCATCTAGAGTTCATAGTTGTAGAGGTGCTTATGGGCCGGGTCGGGCTCAAAAAAATTTTCGACCGTGTCCTAGGCCCGAGCCCGATTCGGTCTGGGAAAAAATTCTTAAGCCCGAGCCTGGCCCGGCCCGGCCAATTTTTTTAATAAACACCAAATTTTTTTAAAAAAATAAAAAAGTATTTTAAAAATATTTTAAAAATAAAAAATAAAAAAGTATTTTAAAAATATTTTAAAAATATTTTAAAAATAAAAAAATAAAAAAATATATTTATTATATTCGGGCTGGGCTGGGCCTGGGCCAAAAAAATGGTGCCTGAGGCCCAGCTCGTTTTCTAAACGGGCTTCGTTTTTTTGCCCAAACTCATATTTCGGGCCTATATTTTTACCCGAATCCTCTCATATTTCGAGTGGGCCGTCAGGCCAGGCCGGGCCGCTCGGCCCATGAGCACCTTTAGTTCACACTAACAATGCCCAAATGCGCCTCTTTTTTTTTCAATTGATATTAGTTAAATTAACGTGAGACTATCTAAAAATAGAAGTTTTAAATAAAACTTATAAATCTTATCATATTGTGAAAAAAAAAATTAGAATATAAATATAACGTATTTATTAGAAATGACAAGTTTAACAAATCAAGTATCTGTATTTCCTGGATTATATAAATGTAAATCCATAAATCTATTATTCGGGTATTATTATTTAAATACAAATCTAGATCATATATACTATTGTAATATAATGTACAAAAAATTAATAATAATAAATATTTTTTTTGCACTTATTTACATTTTGAATAAACTATTATTTTAGTCATTACCTTTTAATTCTTAATTTTTCTTTTAAATTTTTTTATATGTTAAATTTTAAGTTGATTTTAAATAAATTATTTCTTTATTTTAAGATATTACTTAATTAAATTATATTTTAATATTATAATATTAAAATTAATGATTATTAAATTGGTTAACTTAAAATATAATTTTAAAAAAAGACATATTGATATTAAATATATTTTCAAATATAATAAGAGTTAATAATATTAATGATTAAAGTATAGCAAGGATAAATATAAAATTATAAAATATCAAAATTTAACAATTTTAACATTAAAACAAATTAATTTAACAATATATTGTTGGAAAAATTATATTTTATGGGAATTTTGAGGCATATTCTCAATAAGTAAAGGTTGAGAGTTGAATAATAAAATTATAGTTCCATATTCTACTCTATGAGACATTTACAATTGTATATCATATATTCAAAATGATTGAGTGATGAATGAGAAATTGATGCTCAAAGTAAGCTACTTAAAAATATTTGTTGAGGAAAAGTAAAAGCTTAGACCCCACATTAGTTAAATATCAAGTGTGAGATGTGTATATATATGGAACCCTCTTAAAAATTGATTAAATGACTAAATTT
Organism: Gossypium hirsutum; assembly: GCF_007990345.1. Classification (NCBI taxonomy): domain Eukaryota; kingdom Viridiplantae; phylum Streptophyta; class Magnoliopsida; order Malvales; family Malvaceae; genus Gossypium; species Gossypium hirsutum. The sequence continues at coordinate 12,042,025 of NC_053438.1, forward strand.
GGAACCTTGCCTCACACGAAAGGGTGGTTATAGGTCCAAACTCAACGGGGTAGGGGAAGGGGCACACTTGCACAACGTGGGCGACGCAAAATGCTAGGCTTAAAATGGGCTTGCGAACATTTTAGCCCAACACGAAATTATTTTTCTTCACCAGATAAAATTTGTTTATATAAGGATATTTATCTTATTTTATTTGATTCCAATCAATTGTATTTAATTTTTAATTAAATTGATTTGTTGGCTCCTTTAATAGTAGATTTTGTGGATATTTCCAAAATTCCACCATACTAAATGCCTATAAAATGATATGGATTCTGAAGAATTTTTCCACACTGATATCCTCTTAGGCTGAATTTATTTTGCTCTCAAAATTCTTCTTTTCCTCTCCGTATTTTCCAATGTTCCGGTGATTATTAAAAAAAAAAATACTTGTTCATTGATCGCTGCAGAGACGCTACTGCTTTGATCATTATGTTGTTGTATTTTGAGAGACATTCGACCAACATTTCTTCAAGTATCGTAGGAGCGGCCGAATCTATGTTAAGGAAACCGTGTTAACCATGCCTCAACGTTTAGTCAATCTCTATTCTTCCTTTCAATTTCAACTTATTGTTACGGTTTTTATTGGTTTATGTATCTGATAATTTAAATATAAATTATTCTATTTATATTTTATTTCATAAATAAATATGTGTTTATTTATATTTCAATATTTTATTTGCTAATGTGTTTTGTCCAACGTATATATAAATAAATAACTTGTAATAAATTATTAAAAATATTATTTAAATTATAATATATTAATATTAATATTTGAATCATAATGAGTTTTTGTATTATTTTAATATTAAATATTAAATTAAAATTAAATAACATTAATTATAAGTGTTTCTAAAATAATTGAATATTTTAAAAAATATTTTGTAGTTACATTACTTGTCAATTTATTAATAAATATTTTGAATAAATTCATTAATTTTTTAAAAAATAATATTATAAATTTAGTATACACAACCGACCTGTACATGATACGGGAATACAAGCTAGTTAAATACTATTATCTACTAGATATCCAATCTGCAAAAAGTAAAAATAAAAATAAAAGATTTTCAATCAATTTTTAAATATCAAAATTCACAAAAATCTAAATCAAATCTAGTAAAATTCTTTATATACACAAAATCAAAATTAAAAGTACTTCGTAATTAGTGAATTCAGATATTAAAATCCACATCTATTATTTGAATATGCGATGCAGGTTTAGATAATGGACATTCGAAGTATCTATCTGCATCCGCAATAGATAGTAATTTCAAATCCGTAAAAAAAAAAACTAATTAGATATTTAGCTTCAACTTGAATTAAGTATTTTAAATTTATATTTAATTCAATTATATGTTAATTTTGAGATAAATTCATTAAATTATTTATTTTTATGTAAAATTAATAATTACCATTATTTAGAATGCTTTAATGGAAAAAAATAAAATATAAAAGTAAAAAGAAATTTTAAAAAAATTCATCTCAAAGTTAATTATTGTTATTATATATAATGAAATTAAAATTAATTTTTTAAAATTTTAACTATAAAAATTATTAATATATATGAATGATATGTTTGTTTTCTTAAATGCTGGGTTACTATATCACTTCATTTCTAACATTATTTTTTTCTTTTATGTTAGGATATTAAAAATGATCTTGTTTGATATTTGAAAAATTAAATATAAAAAAAAATTAAGTGTTAAGAGTTATGAAACTTGTTTAATATATTTATTAAAATTAAGTGTAACATATGATTAAATTGTTTGATTAATGTAATTTTTAAAATTTTAAATGTAAAGTATTTAAACAAGAAATAAAATAAATTGAAATGAATTGAAAAAAATTCTAATTAGTGTACTTATGGGAGGAAATTACTAAACAGGGACCATGTTATTTGATGATAACCTATTAGTTTTTTCCTTTTTTTTTTTTTGTGAATAAGTACATTGCAATAGGGAAATGAGGAAACGGTTTACAAATATAGGAATTGAATCTTGAGCCTCTTGTCAACCAACTTGAAATCCACACAAATTTATCGTTGATCCAGTGTACGATCCACAATAATCAATTAGTTTTATCCTTTTATAGTTTCAATAATGCTATGGTAAATCGATTGCTGAACAGAATAGCCAAAATCGTATGCACAATATCAACACATAATTTGTTTGTAAACTGAATCACAATGATAAACATTATAGCAGTTTGTTTTCAAAGATGGCCATTCTAGAACCTGCAATTTCATTGAAACGTCACCGGAAACTTGAAGAGAACAAAGGCAGAGTAATAGTTATTACAGGAAGATGACAAGTCTGCTTTATGTATATAAAATATAGGATTGTAAGTGGATGAACATCTGATACAGATGTAATGATGGAATCCTTGTAAAATCCGTTTGAGGATGAAGTGAAGTACCCGATCTCAGTTGGTTTTGTGACAACAACCTCTGCTTGTTTTAGCTGAGTCGGAAAAAAACCTCGCAAAACTCTAATTCTCTCCAGTTCCATGGCCACTTCTTTCATTGTTGGTCTATCTTTGCCATCTAAGTTTAAGCATCTTTTAGCAAGGTAAGCAACTTCAACTAGTTCTTCCTTTTGGCCATCCTTCAAAACTTGAGGGTCAAGTGTATCTAGAAACTGGTTTTGGTCCACCGAGGAGATGAAATAGGAGACTAGGCTTTTCTTTTCTTGCGATCCAGATGTTAAGACTGGCTTTTGTGCTGTTAAGAGCTCGACCAGAACCACTCCGAAACTGTAAACATCACTTTTCTCAGTGAATTGACTTGACTGAAAGTATTCAGGGTCTAAATACCCAAAGGTTCCTTGAACTTGAGTTGTCAAGTGAGTTTGATCAATACCGATTGATCTCGATGTTCCGAAATCTGATACCTTAGCTCGGAACTTTTCATCTAGTAGTATGTTACTAGACTTCATATCTCTGTGATAAATGGGGACAGAAGCAGACGAGTGTAAGTAAGAAATTGCATTTGAAACTTCAGCTGCTATGCGTAATCGTATATCCCAAGATCTTGGGTATTCTTCATTTTGGTCATGGATTAGCTGAGAAAGGGTTCCATTTGGAATGAATTCATAAACGAGTAGAGGGACTTCGGTCTCTAAGCAACAGCCTAATAATTTGACAACATTTCGGTGATCAATTTTGGCAAGAATAACGATCTCATTGATGAATGGGTCGAGATGCTCTTGGTCTACTATTTTGGACTTCTTTACAGCCACAATTCTCCCATCATGCAGCATTCCTTTGTAAACCACGCCTTGGCCACCACGACGCAGGATTCTGTTCTCGTTATAGTGATCGGTTGCAGTTTGCAACTCTTTGGAAGTGAAGAATTTAATATTCTCCACACCACCTTCTTTAGAAGACAACTTTTTCTCAAGCAGTAGCCCACCATTTCTTTTAAAATGCTCTTGCTTGCGTTTTATATTTCTCCTTTTCTCTAGTTTCCTATAAAGCCACCAAACTCCAGCAAGGAACAACAAGAACCCTGCAGCTAAGCAAATACCTGCGATCAAAATGAAAGTCAGTCATCGATTAACTTCTGACATTCTTAATATCTCCATTTTAAGCTAAGATTTGAAATAAAATTTTCCATTTTAAGTTCTAATGTAATACTATCCTAAGAGGAGAGCAAGAAAGCCAATACTAGTTTCTAACAATTAAATGAATAGGTTAAACTATTCTCCAGCAAAAAGAGAGATCTGGTAAACTTGACTTAATCTTTATGCAGCTTTTCATGTAATACAATATAATTAAATAAAATGACCTTATTATGAACGATAAAATTGTTTATGGGTCAAGCCGACCCTATTGAGGCTTAAAATCCTTCTACTTCGTTTGGTTTTTGAAAATATTTTCTATTTTTAAAAAATTAAAAAATATATGATAAATAAAAATAAAATTTTGTTTTCATTATTGAAAACATGGTTGATAACTATCTTTCTATAATAAAAATACGGAAATTAAAAAAATATATTTATATGGATTTAAATGATGGTATTGAATTTAATATATGAAAAATTGTTGAAATTAAAATAATTGAATATTTTTATATTTATTTAGGTTTGAACTAAGGATAACTCATTTAAAGTTAAAAAAAAAAATTATTTTGATCATTTTGAGTTTTACAAAATATTTTTAGTGAATAATGAAAACAACTTTTTATTATTTTTTAATTTTACATATTTTCATCTGAAAATTTACATTTAAAATTTCAACTAAATGAATGTTTTCCATTTTAAGGAAATGAAAATGAAAATGGCCTCTATCTATCCCCTAAAACTATATGGAGTCTTAATTTTTAGGATCATTGATGTAAGATTCTTCTATAATTTTGCAAATTTTGGGATTACTAACCTAGAGCAACAACAGTAAGAGATGTCTTGGACGACGGATCCTTGTTGGGTAAGCTACAACCTGTTCCACTTTTCTTACCATCGCCTTCATAACCCACCGGACATGAACACTTGTACGTCCCAGGTAAGTTGGTACATCTTGCCGTTCCATTGCAAGGGCTCATACTTTCACACTCGTTTATATCTGAAATTTGCAGATTGTATGCAAGTAATAAATAACACTATCTTTAATGTTAGAAACTACAAATCTATGGGGTATATATACCTATAGTTACCTTGACATCCATTAGGGAGGTAAGGGTTCCCCACGTAACCCTCAAGACACTTGCACAAATATCCAGAGTTATTTTCTGAATCAACGCATTTACTATACTCTTTGCATGCAAAATTGTTTACATCCATATTCGCTTCGTTGCAACTCGTATTCCCGATGTTTCAATCAAGAGTGATTGGAAACTGCCTGCTTTGAAACTCAAAACCACGAAGATCTGAAGCAGAGAAGGTATAACTATCGACCTCTGCAACAAATGCATAGCTGCAGGGGTTTTCGGGCAACACATTGGTATGGTTGGCGTAGCTGTGGAGACTTATGTTGTAGCTCCTCACATCCTTTGGGATACTTGTCTGACAGCAGCCAATCCCAGAGCAAGACCCGTTTGAAACATCAGTGATGTTGTTACACATCGACAAACAACCAGTTGCGTAACATTTTCCGTAGAAATCTTGCACGACAGCATAAGTCTCGCACCCGATTGCAGTAAACTTGTTCTTGTTATTGTTTATTGAAAATTCAAAACAATAAACTGCTTTTGACTGAAATTTTTAGTTTTTCAGAAGTGCTTTTCAAAATGACTTCTGAGAAGGAAAAGCTAAAAATTTTAACTTTTCCTCTCCCAAAAGCAAATTTGGTTCTTAATTACTTTTCCACCCCTCTAATAACATAGTACTTTCATTTTTTGTTTTTTTCTTGGTGCTTAATTACAAATGTGTTAAAATCATTAATTAAAAATAAAAATATTTTTTAAAATACTAATTATAAATATTTAATGGTTATATTTAAATATTTAAAATATAGTTTATATATTCTAATTAAATTTTATAAATAATTAATATTTATTGCTTAAAATTATTTAAAATTTATATTTTATATATTAAAATATTAACAACACAAGTTATAATAATTTTTTTATATTCTTAAAAAAAATAATAATATTAACAAATTTAAATATTATTTAAATGCATATTTGTTACTTGATAATAATATGTCTAAAATGGGCATTTTATTTCTTAAAAGCACTTTTTGACAGCAAAGCTAAACACTCAAATTTTAAACTAAACTTTTCAAAAGCACTTCTCAATAGTATTTTTTCACAACACTTTTTAAAAGCACTTTTCAAAAGCATTACCAAACTAACCCTTAAAATCCTCAGGCTTCGTTTGGTTTTTGAAAATATTTTTATTTTAAAAAATTAAAAAATATATGATAAATAAAAATAAAATTTTATTTTCATTATTGAAAACATGGTTGATAACTATTTTTCTATAATAGAAATATGGAAATTAAAAAAATACATTTATATGGAGTTAAATGATGATATTAAATTTAATTATGAAAAATTGTTGAAATTAAAATAACCGAATATTTTTATATTTATTTGGGTTTGAATAAAGGATAACTCATTTAAAGTTAAAAAAAAATTTATTTTGATCATTTTGAGTTTTACAAAATATTTTTAATGAATAATAAAAACAAATTTTTATTATTTTTCTCATTTTTACATATTTTCATCTGAAAATTTACTTTTAAAATTTCAACTAAATGAATGTTTTCCATTTTAAGGAAATGAAAATGAAAATGGCCTCTATCTATCCCCTAAAACTATATGGAGTCTTAATTTTTAGGATCACTGATGTAAGATTCTTCTATAATTATGCAAAATTTGGGATTACTAACCTAAAGCAACAACAATAATAGATGTCTTGGACTGATACTTGTTGGGTAAACTACAAATTTAGTAATAAAGAAATCAAAAATAGTAAAGAAGAAATTAGAGAATAAAAAAATAAAAATCATAAATAAATAAGAAATAAAAAATGAAAGATGGACGAGTAAACCGATAGATATAATGGATAGAAGGATAAATGTATAATTGAACCCTTTGAAATATAAATCCCAACAAACTCAAGTAATGACTCTAATCAACCCTCTAAGAAATAATCCTTGAAGAATGAATTGAAGGGTGAAGAATGAATTCCCACGACTTCTTGAAGAAAATCAAGAATAAAACTACTTCTAAAAATCACAATAAAAAATTCTTGCACAAGAAAAAAGCTCCTAGAGTTGAAAACTTTATTAATGAAAACAATTGTCTCCTTAATAAAAAATGAAGAAGCCTTTATATAAGCTAGCTAAGTACATCCAAATAAAACTCTAAAGTATACTAAAACTCTAATTAATCTAAATAAAAAAGTAGTTTTAAACACAACTTTCTTGGTAACATAAAACTCCTAAATAACTTAAAATACGTAATAAATATAAAAAATTTGTAATAATAAAATAATAAGAGATGATAAATACAATATTGGACTCATATATAATAAAAATTAATCTAAAAATCCGAACCAAATATGATTTAAACTTGAGTTAAAAGCACAAAACTCGTAATACCTGTCATAACCTTGTCCAAAAATTCTGCTCGCGCAGTTTTCACTAAAATGGTCATAATTTGAGCTCCCGGACTCGAAATCGAGTGATTCCATTCAAAAAGTCGACGCAAGTATGCTGATTTCCCAAACTTAAAAGTTGACAGTTTTGGTGAATGAAATTTAATAAATTTCACCCCATCCATGCATGTATCACATATACATATTAGGTTACCCGTTCGAGCTTAACCTTTAAAACAAAATCAGGTTACCAATCCAAGCTAAACTTGTGTCACATGTATGTTCAAGTCCGCAACAAATGTTGGATTCTTAAAATTATCGAAAATCGACCTGTAACCATGTGTACAATACATTTACAAAGTTTCGTCAGGGTAATTTGCATCATGCAAGTTCATATTTATTCTTTTTTTTTAATTTAGTCCAACTCTCACACTTTAGTACTAAATTGCAAACAATTCAAAGTTCAATAAAACATACATGTATTCACAATATAGCATACATAAGGGTCTAAGCATAATTACACCATATGAATTTACCTGGCAAAATGAAAATAAACACAACATCGAGGACTATTCTACAATTTTTTCTTTTTCGTAACTATCCTCTGACTGGTTCAAATCTCGGCCTATATCATAATTTAATTCAAATATCAATTCAAAACATCATTTAACAACCTACTATAACTATTTATCAATTCAATTTCATCTATTCAAGTTTTGTATTTTATTCAGTTTAGTCCCTAAAATCAGAATTGTCATAACTTTCAATTTGAGCCTCGATTTTGAAACTCAGTCTCAATTTCATCTTTCTACAATCCTCTAATATCTATATTTATAAAAATTTCATGTTAATTTGAAAATATTCACACTTTAGTCCTTATGTTCAAAACTAACAATTTTCACTTTACAAACTAGTCATTTTTTTCATATCTAAGCTTAGAATCTAACAATTTAACACCAAAAGTTTCAAGATTCAACAATAGAAACTTTTAAAAACTTTAACATTTTTGCAATTTGGCACACAGGTAGCTCCCAAAGCCTTAAAAACATAAAAATTACAAGAAAATGACTAAATTAAGCTTACCAATCAAGGACTGAAAGTCTTTTGAAGCCAAACCCTATCTCTCGTTTTGTTTTCATGAGAAAGAAGATGATGAATGAAGAAGAATAAAAATTTTAGCTTTTTTTTTAAATTAATTTTAATATATAACATACTTTAATTAAAATATTTAACATATATTCACTTAGAAGAAAACACCAACCATCCACCACTATTTAAAAATGGCCTAATTGTCACTTTCAACTGTGGTTCAATATTATGTAGCCCTTTTAGTTAATAAAATTCAATATCAATTAATTTTTACCGCTTTACAATTTAGTCTTTGTACCTAATTAGTCACCAAATCGAAGAAATTACCTATCCAATATTTAATTCACCTATACAATAAATCCAAAAATATTTAATAAAATATTTAAAGGTTCGGTTTATAGAAATGAGGTCTCAATACCTCATTTTTCAACACCACTGACTTAAGGGTTGAAACACTTGTACTTTAACTAACTATTCAAATAACAAATTTGTCAAACCAAAATTTAATATAATATTATAATCTCGGTTATCGGAGAACGAGGTTCTGAAACCACCATTTCTAGCACCATTGAAAAATGGATTGCTACAATAAACATCAATTAAATTATTATTTTTGTATATCATTATTATATGTCAAATTTTTATTTCAAACATATGGTCAATTAATTATTTAGATTTAAAATATCTTTCAAACCTAGAAATGATAGCATTTTTTTTTACTTTAGCATAATGATAAAAAATTAACCCCTAAAGGTTTGTCACTTTCGTTATAATTCTTTTCTTTTTTGGACCACTTTGGCATCTACCCTTCAAAATTTAGTCAAATTGCATCTTTTTTGGTGAAAAAATTGGTTGAACTATTAAAATTTTAATGGCATCAACATGACAATTTGCATGTTCTTCATAAAAATTTAAAAAATAATTAAAATTATTAAAATTTTGATAAAGTTTAAAAATTTCAGTAATTTATACTCTAAAATGAAGTACAAGTAAACTATTATGTAGGTTACAAAATTAGTGTCATTAAAATTTTAATAGTTCAACCAGTTTTTCATGTCAAAAAATTAAAAGTTGATGGCCAAGGTGATCCAAGAAAATAAGGTTAAAGTAACAAAATGGATACACATTAGGGGTTAAATTTATCATTATGCCTCAAGCTTTTTACAATACAGATAAAATTATTTTAATATGTAGTGGTTTGAAATTTTATAAATTATATGAATTCTTTTATGTATTTTTACCATAAAAGTATTTTATATCATTAAATATTGCTACTAATAAATATATAATATAATATACACAGTAATATCTTTGACGTGAGTTAAAACTAATTCCTATTTTCACAAAATGAGACATGTCCAAAGCAATTCAATTATTTAATCATTTGAAACTTGAGTCTTCATCCTTGCAACTTATGTCATGCTTCAATGAATGAACCCCATTTTGAGAGATTTTGAGGAAACAAAGTATTTATATAAATAATTATAAAATGCATAAATAAAATAAAACAAGATCTCAAGAAATAAATTGAAACAACGCATATAGATTAAGCTCCATCTATTGTAATTTAACACTATATTTCTCTCGAAACTTGGAAATTTAGAAGCAAATTATTTAAAATCATACAACATCGAGCTGCCTTAGGTTCAAATATGATTACGTACAAATGATAATCTGATTACATACTTAGCGAGCACCTTCAAGTTCAAATGTGATTTTGTTATTTATGCTATCATACCCCATCCCTATCGAGCTGCTTGTTACACCATCATCGTAAGTGCTGGGAAACTTACCAAGCAAGTATTCAGATTCTTCGCTTACTAAATTACTTTTACTCCAAGGATGTTTAGCCATTGCTTGCAGTCCTGCTAATTCATGGGCAACTTCCTTCATTGTTGGCCTTTCCTCTCCCTTCACTCTCACACATCTCCTAGCTAAAATTGCTACTTCCATAAGCTGCTCAACATTTTCATCATTAAGCACTCGAGGATCGAGAATGTCGAGCAAACGGTATTCTTTCATCAAAGAAGTGAAGTACAATGGCAAAACTCGATTTTCTTCCGGTCTTTTGAAACATACCACTTTTTGTCCTGTTAACAACTCCATAAGCACAACCCCGTAGCTGTAGACATCACTTTTTTCAGTAAGAAGGCTTGAAAGCATGTATTCAGGATCCAAGAAACCGAAAGTTCCTTGCACAATTGTAGTTATTTGTGCTTCGTCAGATGGGATCAATCTGGAAGCCCCAAAATCAGAAACTTTTGGGGTGTAATTGTCATCTAACAGTATGTTCGCCAACTTGATGTCTCGGTGAATGATTGGAATGGAAGCTGCAGAGTGCAAATAAGAAAGGGCTTCTGCTGTTTCAGTGGCTATTCTCAAACGGGTCTCCCATGAAAGATAAGATGTAGCATCATCATTATGCAAATGGTGAAAAAGGGTTCTGTTGGTGATATATTCATAAACTAACAGTGGAACTTGTGTCTCCAAACAACATCCTAGGAGTTTGACAACATTCCTATGGTTGATTTTGTAGAGCACCATTATTTCTGTTGAAGTCAGCTCCCATGTAGCAGCAAAGGTGGCCATGCAAGGAACGTGCTTCAACAGCAAATTGATGCAGCAAGCTGAAGCTATTCATTTGGTTTCCTTAATTGAATGTTTTGTATTTAGTTAGGATCAAACTTAGTTGGTAGCTGCATTTTGATGTAATTAGGTGCTGAATGACAAGCTTAGGTAGAAGCTTTTTGTTTTTCAATCAAGTTTACCAAGTTACTAGGCATTTTAGTGGTGTTAGGTATGTTAGTAGGTGATTACTTGTTTGTTTTACTTATTGACTGATATATGTAATGGCTTAATGCCTTGTTCATGTGTTAATGAAAAATATCAGCTCATTTTCATTCAATCTCTTTCTCTCTTTTCTGTTTTCACTTGCTAGCTTCATCTTTCTGTTTTTTCTGCTTCCGAGTTTGCTTCTTCACCAAGCCTCGAGGCTTACTACATAAGCAAGACTAGAAACAGCTTGCTGCTGCCTCTTGCACCAACAATTGGTATCGAGAGCTCTTGTCTTAGTGGACCTGTTGCTTCAAAACAAGGAACTTGATGGCTTCTTCAGGTTTTTCACCAGCAGCCCCACCAGTCTTCAATGGAGAAGGCTTTCACATATGGCTGGTCAAGATGAAGACTTACCTACAGGCCTTCGATCTGTGGGAAGTTGTCAACACAGATACTGAGCCAGCACCACTGAGGGCTAATCCCACAGTAGCTCAGATTAGGCAACATGCTGATGAGAGGACCAAGAGGCACAAAGCCATGTCCTGCATCCAGAACTGTGTGTCAGATGTCATCTTCACCAGAATCATGGCCTGTGAGACTCTAAAACAGGCCTGGGATAAGCTTAAGGAGGAGTTTCAAGGCACTGAGAGAACAAGGCAACAGCAGCTGTTAAACTTGAGAAGGGATTTCGAGAATTTGAAGATGAAGGAAGAAGAAACAGTGAAGCAGTACTCAGATAGAATTATGGCAGTGGTTAACAGCATAAGGCTCCTAGGTGAGCACTTTGATGAGGCAAGAATTGTGGAGAAAGTCCTCTCCACTTTGCCTGAGAGATATGAGGCCAAAATATCCTCCCTAGAGGACTCAAGAGACCTTGCTAGCATCTCTTTGACTGAGTTAATCAACACCTTCTATGCTCAGGAACAAAGGAGAGCTAGCAGAGCTGAAGATCACCAAGAAGGTGCATTTCAAGCCAAGGCCAGAGAAACCTCGAGCACTAATGCTCAACGAGGCAAAAAGCCTTGGAAGAACAGGCCTAAGCCTGATGCTGCAAGGAGCAATGACCAGCCCTGCAGATATTGCAAGAAGCCTGGCCATCCAGAAGACAGATGCTGGTTTAGGCCAGATGCAGTATGCCAACACTGCAAGAAGAAGGGCCATGTTGAAAGGGTCTGCAAAAACAGAAGCAAGCCAAGGCAGAATCAACTTCAGCAGTCAAAGGTTGAAGCTCGAGTAGCTGAGGACAGTAGTGACCAAGAAGAACAGGTCTTTGCTGTTTCTTGTGTAGCTTCTGAGAAGAAATGCTCCAAAGGCTGGTTGCTGGACAGTGGTTGCACTAACCACATGTCACCAGATGCCTCCTTGTTTAAAACCTTGGACAGAAGTTATAAGACCAAGGTCAAGGTTGGAAATGGTCAGTTTATAAGGGCTGAAGGAAGAGGAGAAGTGCTGATATGTACTCCCCCAGGCAATAAGATCATTCCAAATGTGCTGTTGGTACCTCAGATTGACAGAAACCTTCTCAGCATAGCTCAACTGCTCGAGAAAGGTTATTCTGTTGTGTTCAAGGATAAACAATGCCACATTACTGATCCAAGTGGATCAAGCCTTATGACAGTCACAATGACTGATAAATGCTTTGAGGTTCACTGGGCAAATGACTCAAACTCAACATACACAGCCTCTGTTGAAGACTCCAAGCTTTGGCATCAAAGGCTTGGACATGCCAACTTCAGATCAATGGCTCGATTGGCCAAAGAGGGCATGGCAGAGAACTTCACCAGCTCAGTGGAGCATGATGATGTGTGTGAAGTCTGCCAAATGGGGAAACAGGCAAGACTGCCATTTCCTACAAATTCAGCTTGGAGAGCTACTGAAAGACTGCAGCTGGTGCACTCTGATGTATGTGGCCCGATGAGGACTGAATCACTCAGCAAAAACAGGTATTTCATCCTCTTCATTGATGATCTTACAAGGTTTTGCTGGATTTTCTTTTTAAAACACAAGTCTGAGGTAGCTCAAGTGTTTGTGAAGTTTAAAAATGCTGTAGAAACAGAAACAGGTTGCAAGCTGAAATCGATAAGGACAGACAATGGCACTGAGTACACTTCAGCTCAGTTTCAAGCCATTTGCAATGATGCTGGTATCAAACATCAGCTTACAAATGTCTACACACCTCAGCAGAATGGGGTAGCTGAAAGAAAGAATAGAAGTCTGATGGATATGGCCAGATGTCTGCTGTTTGAGAAGAAACTGCCCAAGACCATGTGGGCTGAGGCAGTAAACACTGCTGTTTACCTTCAGAACAGGCTTCCTACTAAAGCTCTTGCATCCGAGACACCTTTCGAGGCTTGGTTTGGTTTCAAGCCTTCCTTGGCACACTTGAAGGTGTTTGGTTGCCTGTGTTATGCACAAATACCAGCAGCAAAGAGAGACAAGCTCTCTAAAAGGGCTCAACCAGGTGTTCTAGTAGGCTACAGCTCAGTCAAAAAGGGCTACAGGGTTCTGGATCCCTTGATAAACAAAGTCCAAGTGAGCAGAGATGTCATCTTTGATGAGAAAGCCTGCTGAAATTGGGAGAAAAATGAGCCAGAAGCAGTTTCAGAAGACCTAGTGCCTAATCAAGCTGAACTTGAGCAGCTAGGACCTGAAATGGATGTTGATGATGTGCCTGTGAGAGGCACAAGGCCCCTAGAAGATATTTATGAAAGGGCACAGGTTGCAACAGCAGAACCTAGCAGTTTTGAAGAGGCTGAGGCAGATGAAGGTTGGAAACAAGCTATGGTTGATGAAATCAACATGATTGTAAAGAATCAGACATGGGAGTTGGTTGAAAAGCCTGCCAACAGAAAGACTATCGGTGTAAAATGGGTCTATCGAGTGAAGCACAATGCAGATGGAAGCTTAAACAAGCTAAAGGCCAGGCTAGTTGTAAAGGGCTTCAGTCAAAGGTATGGTCTGGACTACATGGAAACATTTGCTCCAGTAGCCAGACTCGATACAATCAGATTGCTGATTGCAGTTGCTGCTCAGAACCAGTGGACAATCCACCAAATGGATGTCAAGTCTGCATTCGTCAATGGATTTCTAGAAGAAGAGATATACATCGAGCAACCCCCAGGATTTATAGTGCCTGGTAAGGAACATTTGGTGTATAGGCTAAGAAAGGCCTTGTATGGCCTAAAACAGGCCCCTCGAGCCTGGTATACTCGAATTGACTCATATTTGGTCAGTTTGGGATTTGAAAGGAGTGCTAGTGAGCCAACACTCTATGTTAAGAGGAATGGAGCTGAAACACAGCTTATTGTGTCACTATATGTTGATGATCTTCTAGTGACTGGAGGAGACAAGTTTATGATGGTTGATTTCAAAGCAAGAATGAAGGAAATGTTTGAGATGTCAGACCTGGGATTGATGACATATTTCCTAGGAATGGAAGTCAATCAAATAGAAGGAGGAATCTTCTTGAAACAAAAGACATTTGCCTTGAAAGTGCTGGCTAAATTCTCAATGGAGAATTGTAAACCAGTGAGCACACCAATGGCTATTGGCATAAAGCTATCGAGCCAGGAGGAACATGAATCTGTCTGTGAAACAGATTACAGAAGCCTTGTTGGGTGTTTATTGTATTTGACAGCAACAAGACCTGACATTCTGTTTGCTGTAAGCATGCTATCAAGGTTCATGCACTGCTGTAACCAGCAACATTACAAGGCTGGGAAAAGGGTGCTAAGATACATTAAAGGTACCTTAAACCATGGAATACAGTTTAGAAAGGCTGAAGAGTTGAAACTGATTGGCTACACTGATAGCGATTGGGCTGGTTCAAAGGATGACATGAAGAGCACTTCTGGCTATGCTTTTACACTTGGCTCAGCTATGATTTGTTGGAGCTCAAGAAAACAAACAATGGTGGCTCAATCGACAGCAGAAGCAGAGTATGTAGCAGCTGCCAATGCTGTTAATCAAGCTATGTGGCTGAGAAAAATTTTGAGTGACTTGAATCTACAGCAGAATGAAGCAACTGTGATACATTGTGACAACAAGTCAGCAGTTGCTATTGCTAAAAATCCTGTCTTTCATGGCAGGACAAAACACTTCAACATCAAACTCCATGTGATAAGAGAAATGGAACAAGCTCTAGAAATCGAGCTAATCCATTGCAGTTCTGAAAATCAGATTGCCGATATCTTCACAAAGCCTCTTGGTGTATCAAGATTTCTAAGCCTGAAGAGGAAGCTAGGAGTCTGCTGCATAGAAGCTGAGGAGGAGTGTTGAAGTCAGCTCCCATGTAGCAGCAAAGGTGGCCATGCAAGGAACGTGCTTCAACAGCAAATTGATGCAGCAAGCTGAAGCTATTCATTTGGTTTCCTTAATTGAATGTTTTGTATTTAGTTAGGATCAAACTTAGTTGGTAGCTGCATTTTGATGTAATTAGGTGCTGAATGACAAGCTTAGGTAGAAGCTTTTTGTTTTTCAATCAAGTTTACCAAGTTACTAGGCATTTTAGTGGTGTTAGGTATGTTAGTAGGTGATTACTTGTTTGTTTTACTTATTGACTGATATATGTAATGGCTTAATGCCTTGTTCATGTGTTAATGAAAAATATCAGCTCATTTTCATTCAATCTCTTTCTCTCTTTTCTGTTTTCACTTGCTAGCTTCATCTTTCTGTTTTTTCTGCTTCCGAGTTTGCTTCTTCACCAAGCCTCGAGGCTTACTACATAAGCAAGACTAGAAACAGCTTGCTGCTGCCTCTTGCACCAACAATTTCATTAATGAATTGGTCAACTTGGCTAGGATCTCCAATTATTGACTTTTTGATGCCAACTATTTGATTATCAGCCAATATTCCCTTGTACACTGTCCCTTGCCCTCCCTGTCCTAAAATTCTGCTTTCATTGTAATTGTTAGTTGCCTTCTCCAGTTCCTCAGCTGTAAATACTTTAACATCTTCACAGTACCCTTGTCGTTTTGAAAGTTGTTCCCGCAACAAAATGCCACCATTTTGCTGAAAGTTAGCTTCTCTTAATTTGGAAATTTGCCTTTGCCTCAGCATCCAACACCACAATACTATCCCCAAGAGAAGACCAAGAAACCCAATGGCAACCCCTAAGGTCAAAGCATAAAATAATAATAGTTACATAAGCCATCGTAGTGTAATCTAAAAGTGAAAAGTCATACAAAATTGTATATAGAGAGTAATAAATAACGAAATTGTTTGTGTCAACCAGATCCAATTGACTCAAGATTGAGTTGGGTAAGTTAAGGATGAGTCCTGCTTGTGAATTTAGTTCCACTTGTTTACAATTACTTCATAAAAATATAACCGAAATTATTGTTAGATATAAAAAATAATTATTCCATAATGGAAAATTGTGGTTAAAGATGAGCATGGACTCACGTCAAGGCTGCAGAGAAGTTTATTGATTTTTTTAAGGATAAATCTCAAAATTATACATGAATTATGGTTTATTATGTAATTGTATACGTGAAATTTTGGTTTGATCCATTTTTTGTAATTTATTAATATAATTATTGATATAACATCATTTCATGATTATGTATTGTATACATAAATAGTTGTATTTATTCAATATAAAAATAAGTTGATATATTTATTTCTTTAAATGCGTATGATTAATTTCAAATATACATTTGAACCACAATTAGAGTTTCATGTGTATAACTGCACCAAATTAAAGTTCATGTATACAATTGCACATTAAACCAAAGTTCATGTATAATTTTGAGATTTATCTCTTTTTTATTTTAATTATTTATATTTTAAATAATTTAACTAGAGCAAGAGAACAAGTTGAATATGGATAAGTGTATAATAATTTCATGTCTTTAAAATTTGATAATGAGTCAAAATTTTATTGATGTTTAAAATCTTCCAGCTTCATTTAGCTTTTGAAAATATTTTCTATTTTTAAAAAATTAAAAAACATGGTTGATAAAAGAGGAATAAAATTCTGTTTTCAATAATGAAAACATGATTAGTGATTGATTTTCTATAACAGAAACATGAAAATTGAAAAAATGAAAACAAAATTTTTCTATTTTTATTTACAAAGACTTTTTAGTCAAAATAATGAAAACAAAATTTTATTATTATTCTAATTTTTACATATTTTCATAATTTTTCAAAAATTATTTTTAAAAATTTGAACTAAACCTTGAATGTTTTTCATTTTTCAAGGAAATGAAAATGGAGTCTACTCCCTGAAACCAAACGGAGTATTTTAATTTATATTTTGGGGTTACTAACCTAGAGCAGCAATAAGAGGAGATGTCTTGGACTGATCCTTGTTGGGTAAACTGCAACCTGTTCCACTTTTCTTACCATCGCCTTCATAACCCACTGGACATGAACAATTGTACGTCCCAGGTAAGTTGGTACATCTTGCCGTTCCATTGCAAGGGCTCATACTTTCACACTCGTTTATATCTGAAATTTGCAGATTGTATGCAAGTAATAAATAACATTATCTTTAATGCTAGAAACTACAAATCTCTGGGGTATATATATCTATAGTTACCTTGACATCCATTAGGAAGGTAAGGGTTCCCCACGAAACCCTCAAGACACTTGCACAAATATCCAGAGTTTTTCTGAATCAACGCATTTACTATACTCTTTGCATGCAAAATTGCTTACATTCATCTTCGCTTCATTGCAACTCGTATTCCCGATTTTCCAATCAAGAGTGATTGGAAACTGCCTGCGTTGAAACTCAGAACCACGAAGATCTGAAGCAGAGAAGGTATAATTATCGATCTCTGCAGCAAATGCATAGCTGCAAGGGTTTTCGAGCAACACATCGGTATGGTAGCCGTAGCTTCCGAGACTTATGTTGTAGCTCCTCACATCCTTTGGGATACTTGTCTGACAGAAACCAATCCCAGAGCAAGACCCGTTTGAAACATCAGTGATGTTGTTACAGAACGACAAACAACCAGTTGCGTAACATTGTCCGTAGAAATCTTGCACGACAGCATACGTGTCGCAACCGATTGCAGTAAACTTGTTCTTGTTATTGTTTATTGAAAATTCAAAAAATCGGAAGTCGTAAAATAACCAATTCCTGTATGATGTGTTGTAACAATCATAGCTTGTATTAGAAAGGGTGCGCAACTGACCATCGGTAGATATGTTGATGACTTCGAAGTCACCCAAGAACGGTTTGTGGGGTATGAAACTGGTGTCACAGTTGATGAAAAAGCCTGCAGTGATGTTGCAATCACCGCCGGTACCAAACGGGTATGGGATGATAACATCTCCGCAGCGCCTTCGGCAGCCAGGTTTTGCTACCGCTGGTGTTGAAGCTTTTACCGTCAATATAACATTAAGCAAGATTATCAGCTGCATAAGCACTAGTGATCTGATGGAACCCATGGATGTTTTTTCTAGACTGGGGGATACCAATGCTTCAATTTACAAATTCGGAAACATATAAAAAATGTTAGGGAAGCCTGCTTGACCTTACTAAATACTAACAATAGGGAGGATGTAAAGTGACCCAAAAGACGAGTGGGGAATATCAGTGTTGTCTGTTCTTTGGCTTTCGCTGTTGAATAACGCATGGTGACTTTGGACTGTCCATAATTTCTTGGAATTGAAATGCTAACTTTGATTCTGTCAAATTATATTTAGTGCTTCCATCATATATATATACATATTTAGTATCTGATGGCTTTCTATGGAAGATATAAGCTTGTTCTAAATGTTAGATGAAAAAAACACTTTGCATTAATTGTATAAGATAAATAAATATTGAAAAATTATTTGGTAAAGAATTTTTAAAATTCTTGAGTTTCCATATGTGACATAAATATTTAAGTATTAGAAAAAAAAATGTACACATGCGGATTAAGTATTGCTACTCCAAAAAAGATATTAAGTGATTATTAAAAAAAGGAATTTAGTATTTTTTAAATTTTAGTATAATTAAAAATTTAGTGAAAAGTCATATCTACCTAAATCGGGTATTTTACCAATAAAAGTCCCTTTTTTTTAAAAATTTACCGAAATGGGCCAACTATTTAATTATTTATCGGAATGGTCCATTTTCCTCGAAATCTCATCCACGTCAGCACAATGTCAGGGTACGCGCCAGAAAATCGCGTCCACATCAGCGCGACTTGCTGGCGTGGACAGAAATCTCGCCCTAGAGGACGCGATTTGCTGACGTGGCATGAACAGTTTATGTTTTTTAGCTTGAAAACTTTGAAAGGCCATAACTTTTGGCTCGGTTGTCCGATTGAGACATTTTTTTTATTTCGAATAACTTTTCGAGATCTACGCGCTGACAAACTGCTTAGAGATGAATAGGGACTAATTTGTAAAGTATAACTTGTTAGTTACGAGTATAGGGACTAAAGTGTAATTATTTCAAAATTAGCATGAAATTTTTTATTTAAGAATATTTGAATGTTATGGAAGGATGAAATTGAATTTGAATTGAAAAACGAAGCTTAGATTTGAAAATATGACTATTTAGGTTTTAGGGACTAAATTGAATAAAATGGAAAATTTTAGGGAACTTCTCAAAAGTGGAATGAGCTGACTTATACCTATAACAGGATGATATAAGACAATTCTGTAAAAAAAGATCCGGTGTTTACTTCAAATAAATAAGGAAAATAATGATTTGAATGTTTCAAAATTTAATTTTAAACCGAAAAAATCAAAATTTAGGGGCAAAAAAGATTCTTTTTCGATGAAAACTGCGGAAAACTGCCTTCGGCTATTTGTCAGCGTATAGATCTCGAAAAGTTATTCGAAATAAAAAAAAATCGTCTCAATCGGACAACTGAGCGAAAAGTTATGGCCTTTCAAAGTTTTCCAAGCTTAAAAACATAAATTGTTCATCCACGTCAGTAAATCGCATCCTCGTAGGCGCGATTTGTGTCCACGTAAGCAAATCGTGCTGACGTGGATGCGATGTTCTGACACGTACCCTGACATCGCGCTGACGTGGACGCGATTTCGCTGAAAATGGCTCATTCCGGTAAATAATCAAAAAATCGGCCCATTTCGGTAAATTTTAAAAAAAACGGCTTTTTTTGGTAAATTACCCACCTAAATCAAGATTTTGTATGATAATGATAAATATTTAAAAAAAAAATCAAAGCAACATCAATTTTTACTACTCCAGACAAATATGAAGTGATAGATAATGCAGTTACAACGCAGTACTTTCACATGGAGTAATTATTTATTACAAATAATAAAAGGGTTGACGTTTACTTAAAGCTGATTGGTTAGTTTAACAAAAATTTCATGAAGTGGATGTTATAAACTCCTTTTTGCATACTTTGAAGGCAAAAGCCAGTAGGTAAGTATGGTGGTCCAAGGCCAAGGCGAAGACAAAGATTAACTACGAGTGATTTTGAAAAATTTTAATAGTTAAATGATTATTTATGTAATTTATTTAAAAAATTTTATGTATATTTAAAATATATGGAAAATTAAATTAAAATTTTAAGTCTTGATTTTGTTTTTATTAATGGAAATTTTAACTAATGATTTTTCGTTTTATTCATGGAATTTTTAGGTCACTTATTTTGGTTTTATTAATGGAAAATTTAAGTCTCCTTTGTGTTTTTTATTCTTTGAGTCTTGATTTTCGTTTTATAAATATATTATTAGATTTTTTAATTTTAGATATAATATGATGAAATAATATCAAGAAATGGAAAAAAAAAAAAAGAAGTTAAAACGTGACATTATAAGCACAATCATTTCTTTATTTATGAAATATAAGCATAACTAATTCGCTTTCTAATTCCAGCTTGAGTTTATCATTTCACTTTGTAATTAAATCTTTAATTAAGCTTGTAAATTGACGTGATATTATGAGTTTTATCATTTCACTTTGCAATTAAATTTTTTTTAAATGAGTTGAAAATAATATTCCGACGACTGACTCTATTCCAGTGATAGCAACTTATTTATTTGGTTTACAAACTAAGTTTTTAGATGTATATTTGAGGGAAAATGGCCCCGATAACAGTTTTTGTTCATAATATCATGGAGAAGTTATTGACGCATTCATTTCAGTGAAAAAAAAGGAAGAGTGGAAAAGGAAGAGTGGAAAAAGATTTGGTTTTGTCAGATATAGCAATATGACGGATGGGAGAAGGGCTATTAGTCGATCAAACGAATATGTGATTTTAGGAAATAGATTATTGGTGGATTTAGCCAAGTTTAAGGGGGGAGACAAATATGGTAAAAATCTTCAACAGAAAGAAATGCAAAACAGAGACAGAACGAAAAAACAAAAGGGAGGAGAACGAAAAGTTGCAAGAATTTAGCAAAACGGAAGTAGGAGAAAGTTCCTCGAGGAGTAATAATGATCCGAATAAGACAGAAAAGGAGGACGACAAGGTGAAGAATACCAGCATAGTGGTTCAAGGACATGTTGAAGAGGAGCAACTTTGGAAGCTTCATAGATGTTTGGTGGGTACAACAGCAACCTGGTGTGATACGAAGAGTTTATTTGAAAGAATAGTTAGGAATGGATTCGGGGGAATTAAAATTAGAAGAATTCAAGGAAGGTACTTTTGGATTGAAATACCAGATGAGGAATTGTTTGATGTATTGAAGCACAACGATTGGGCGTACATAAGAGAGTTCTTTATCAACATATAACTTTGGTCGGGGACAATAATGGTAGAGGAAAAAGTGTCGTGAATTGAAGCATATGGTATCCCCCTACACTGTTGGAACTATACTTCCTTCAAAAGAATAACAAGTGCATGGGGTGAGTTAATATCCCTTGGAGAGAATCCGGTAATGGTTAACAGCTTCGATAAAATGTCAATATTGGTATCCATCAAGTAGCCAGAAAGAATAAACGAGATAATCTATTTAGAGGTGGGGAAGACTAAATTTCCCATAAGAGTCATTGAAATGGGATTATCGAAATTTAAAGGTGATAACAGAAAGGTCTCTGGTGTGAAGAGAAGAGAAGAGTATGAATCAGTACAAGAGAGGGATGACACTTTCGTGTCAGAATTCGAATCAAAGATGAGATCAGGATTGGAACAGAATCTAGAGGAAAGACAAGGTTGGGAAAACGAACCAATTAATACGATTATTCTCAAAAAAATCAAATGATAATTGCGGATGTCAGAACATTTCCCAAAACGTGATTAGGTTGGAAAAGGAATTTATTAGTGGAATTAAGGTCAAAACTAGGTTATGGGAAAGGGTTAAAAACGAGTGCAACAAACGGACCAGGGAATATGTCAGTAATATGGGCTTCACAATAGATGAATTAGGATTGTAAAATGTGGATGGGGTCCAAGATGAGCAATGAAACAGTGATGAAGGCATGGGTTTGGTGATGGATATGAGCTTACAGAAAGTTAATCCAAATAAGTTAGAGGGGAGCAGATTGCAACAAACAAAATGAAAAATTGGGTGATTTGGGAGGGGACGAGTAGATAGAGAAAAAAAGGTTTCAGTTGAAGAATATTCAAAGCTGTTGAAAATGGCCAACCATGCTGCTATTATGTTTTGTTAAAATGCATGGTACTATGATGATTCTGTTGAATGCATACTGCTTGTATGCATGTTGCAGCATTTGTGCATGTTGCAGCAACATATTTTCTGTTTTAGTTGCAATTTAATTTAGTTTGGTTGAGAATGAACTTTGATGTTGATGTTTTGATGGGTTGGTTGAGCTCAGCTTATCCATGTGTACAAGCAATGTTTTTAAAGTTACTATGCTACTTAGTGGTATTAGGTAGTAATAACTGATGTAGTTGGCTATAAATGTATTGTTTTTCTTATTGAAAAATTAAGCATATCAGTTGTAAGGCAGATTGCTTCCTTGCTGCACGTTTGTGAGCAAGTAAATTGTTTTTGTTTCTTCCTCCTTTGTTCTCTGTTTTGTTCTTTTTCTAAGAGCTGCTGCCATTGTTCTTTCTTTTTCTTTTTTCTTCCTGTTAACCGAGAGCTTATGCTCTTGATGCTTTGTGTTTCTGCTTGCTGTTTGAAGAGCTTATGCTCTTAGTGTTTCATTGTTTGGTTGCTGCTGCCAAATGTTCCAACAAATGGTATCATGAGCCCAAGTCTTAAGGGACCATTGATTTTGCTTCCCCTGCTCAACATCGGCTCAAACTTATGAGACCTCCAAACAAGCTTTAATAAGCTGAAGGGGGAGTTTCAAGGAAAGGTGTGAGCTTTCCAAATGTGCAAGCTTAGCAAGATGTCAAAGCTGCAAGCTTAGCAAAGTGCGAGCTGATGAAGACACCTGTTGAAGACAATATGCAAAGATGTGAGTCTGTCAAAGGTGTGAGTTCAGCAACATGTGAAAGCTCAATGTGTGTTGTATAGTTGCAAGCCAAAATGGCAGAATGAAGGCAAGCAACTATACTCAGGAACTGTTTGTGCAAGAAGAAACAAGTTGTCAACCAAGGCTGTGAAGGAGGAGAAGACTCCATTTGGTGAACAAATCTTTGGCACAAAAGACTGGGATAGTCAAGTGTGTAAGTCAGATTTGTTGTTTGTGAATGAGGCCAAGGTTGAAAATGAATTGGTCAGCTTGAATCAAAGCATCTAAGAGCTGCCAAGTTCAAAAAACTTGATGAATGACTGGTATTTGCAGCATGGAGTCCAAGGAGGAGTGTTGAAAATGGCCAACCATGCTACTATTATGTTTTGTTAAAATGCATGGTACTATGATGATTTTGTTGAATGCATACTGCTTGTATGCATGTTGCAGCATTTGTGCATGTTGCAGCAACATATTTTCTGTTTTAGTTGCAATTTAATTTAGTTTGGTTGAGAATGAACTTTGATGTTGATGTTTTGATGGGTTGGTTGAGCTCAGCTTATCCATGTGTACAAGCAATGTTTTTAAAGTTACTAGGCTACTTAGTGGTATTAGGTAGTAATAACTGATGTAGTTGGCTATAAATGTATTGTTTTTCTTATTGAAAAATTAAGCATATCAGTTGTAAGGCAGATTTCTTCCTTGCTGCACGTTTGTGAGCAAGTAAATTGTTTTTGTTTCTTCCTCCTTTGTTCTCTGTTTTGTTCTTTTTCTAAGAGCTGCTGCCATTGTTCTTTCTTTTTCTTTTTTCTTCCTGTTAACCGAGAGCTTATGCTCTTGATGCTTTGTGTTTCTGCTTGCTGTTTGAAGAGCTTATGCTCTTAGTGTTTCATTGTTTGGTTGCTGCTGCCAAATGTTCCAACAAAAATTTCTTAAACAGAAGAAACAAAAAAGTACTGAAAGAAAGATTAGATCGATATTTGAAATGTAGAATAGAATTCTCTCAATAATGGAGAAGAAGAAGAAGAGAGATCGGGCGTTGAAAACACAGAAAGGCAAAGGAATTGCTGGCAGAGAGGAAGTTTTTGCTAATGCTTCTCTCTCAAACTCTAACATTAGCAATAGAAATAGAGTGATTCTTAGGGAGCCAAGGAACGCATGGAAGTGGGGAAAAAATCTTGGGTTCAGCATTCGGGGCGACGAACGAGATGTTGTTGAAGAGATTAAGAAATTGGAAGAAAGGTAGATCTGAGCAACAAAGAAAAGCATAGAGGTCAATAGGCCACAAGTTAGGTTAGTATCGATTATAACCGTGTTTTTTTTACTGTGAATGAGATTCTTTGGGGGAAGAATGAGGATTTTGTAATGGAACATTAATGGTATGTCTTCAGATTTGAAAAAAAGTTATTGTTGGGTATGGGTCCCACTATGTGGGAAACCCATATTTTCTGGCACAAATGTTTTGCCTTCCTTTTTTCTTTTGGTTTTGTCAAAAGCCAATTTTTTGGCTTATTAACGGGAGTGAGCAGAAATTTTTCTGCAGAGAGCTAAAGAAAAAATAGAGAGAAAGAGAATAGAAAAAAATCAGATTTTCAAGCTTGGTGCAGCAGTGATCAACTCTTCGATCGAAGGTCCATCCGTGGTTCGATTGAGCTGATTTTTGGACAGCAGCTAGGTGATAAGGTGTTCTTGACTTTGTACGGTCGGATTTTTCATCCGAGTCTTGTAGCGTCGGAAATACCCATTTTTCAGCAGCTACGTTTTTGGTGATGTTCTCTCATTTTTCTCTCTTTTGCTAAAGATTACATGTTGTTAGCCTTGTCAGAGTTGAATGCTTGTTGTAGGCTTGATATTGTGATCTTGTAGTTGAACATTTGATGATAGTGGAGCTCTTTATCGGACTCTAAAGTCCCGTGGTTTTTACCCTTAATTTAGAGGGGTTTTCCACGTAAAAATATTGGTGTCTCTATTTATTTTTGTTGTGGTTGCATTAGTTGATTTGTGGTTGATTAAGGTTGCTAGAGAACATATCTTGTGCTATTGTGCTTGCCATAATTTTTACAGGAGTTATAAGGAGAGAAAGAACACCGATTGTGCTTTCGCTTTGTTTCGGTTGTTCGGTTTCTTCCCAACAAACTGGTATCAGAGCTTGGTTATTGTGTTAGATAATTATGGAAATTAATACGAGCAAGATGATTATGTTGAATGGCACAAATTATCAACTTTGGCGGAATAAAATGAAGGACTTGTTGTTTGTGAAGGCTTTGCATCTTCCGGTCTTTACTACTCAAAAACCCGATTCGAAAAGTGATGAAGAATGGGAATTTGAGCATCAACAAGTGTGTGGCTTTATTCGGCAATTTGTTGAAGAAAATGTTTACAATCACATTGATCAGGAGACACATGCTCGAACATTGTGGGAGAAGCTTGAAAGCTTGTATGCTTCGAGGTCGGGCAATAACAAGTTATTTTTGCTGAAGAAAATGATGGCGCTGAAATATAAAGAAGGAATGTCTATAGCTGACCATGTTAGTGAATTTCAGAGTATGATGAATCAGTTGCTTGGTATGGGTGTCAAATTTGATGACGAGATTTAGGACTTTGGTTGCTTGCTACTCTACCAGACTCTTGGGAGACCTTTCGAGTCTCACTCATTAATTCTGCCCCACAGGGTATTATTACTTTGGATTTGGCTAAGAGTGGTGTGTTGAATGAAGAGGTTAGAAGAAGATCTCAGGGTTCTACATCACAGTCCGAGGTGTTGGTTATCGAGAACAGGGGGCGAAACAGAGACAAAGATGGAAAGGGTAGAGATAAAAGCCGAAGCAAGTCAAGATCGAGATACAAGAATCTTGAGTGTCATCATTGTGGTAAGAAAGGCCATATCAAGAAATATTGCTTCAAGTGGAAGAAAGAGAACAAAAGTGGTGGTGATAAACACGACCGGAATGACGATGAAAAATCCGAGCGTGTTACTACTGTTACTCGTGAAGATTTGTTAGTTATTTGTGATCAGAATTTGGTCAACCTAGCATGCGACGAGACTAGTTGGGTGATTGATACTGGTGCATCACTTCATGTCACGTCGAGGAAGGAATTCTTCACATCTTATACTCCTGGTGATTTTGGGGTATTGAAGATGGGTAATGATGGTTTGGTTTCGGTTATTGGTATGGGAGATGTTAGCTTGGTAAGTAACAATGGAACAAAGTTAACTCTCAAGGATGTCAGACATGCACCGGATGTCCGTTTGAATTTGATTTCTGCAGGAAAACTTGATGATGAGGGATTCTGTAACACTTTCAGTGAAGGGCAGTGGAAGCTGACTAAAGGCTCCTTGGTTGTGGCTCGAGGAAAGAAGAGCTCAAATTTGTACTTGATGCAAGCTTTGACTTCTCGAGAGACGGTGAATGTGACACTGAATGACAACTCAACTGAGTTGTGGCATAAACGACTCAGTCACATGAGTGAGAAGGGGCTTAGCTGTTTAGCGAAGAAGAATCAACTTTCGGGTTTAAAGAATGCTACACTGAAGAATTGTGCTCATTGTCTAGCAGGAAAGCAGAAAAGAGTTTCATTTAGAAGCCATCCTCCTCATAGGAAATCAAAGTTGCTAGAGTTGGTCCATTCAGATGTTTGTGGTCCGATAAAAGTAAGATCACATGGTGGTGCACTTTACTTTGTGACTTTCATTGATGATTGTTCAAGAAAGCTATGGGTTTACACTTTGAAGTCTAAAAATCAAGTCTTTGAGGTGTTTAAACAGTTTCAAGCATCAGTTGAAAGGGAAACTGGGAAGAAGTTGAAGTGCATTCGTACTGATAATGGTGGCGAGTACACAGGGTCGTTTCATGAGTATTGTCTGCGACAGGGAATCAGACATCAGAGAACACCACCAAAGACTCCACAGTTAAATGGGTTAGCTGAAAGAATGAACCGAACATTGATTGAGAGAGTCAGATGTTTGTTGTCAGATGCAAAGTTACCAAGATCGTTTTGGGCTGAAGCTTTGAATACAGTGACACATGTGATAAATCTGTCTCCTAGTGTTCCTTTGAAAGGTGATGTGCCAGATAGAGTTTGGTTTGGTAAAGACGTGTCATATGATCACCTACGTGTGTTCGGTTGTAAAGCATTTGTTCATGTTCCAAAGGATGAAAGATCCAAGTTGGATGCCAAGGCTCGACAATGCATTTTTATTGGTTATGGTCTAGATGGTGAGTTTGGTTATAGACTCTATGATCCAGTTCAGAAGAAACTCGTGAGAAGCAGAGATGTTGTCTTCATTGAGGATCAGACCATTGATGACATTGATAAGACGGAGAAAGTGGATTCACAAGGTAGTGGTGACTTGATCGATGTGAATCCGGTTCCCCTAGACTCTTCACCAGATCCTATCCAGGATGATGTGCATGGTGATGTTAGTGGTGACCATCAGACTATAGGTGACTTTGATACTCCCATGGATGATGTTGTGAATGATCAACAACAAGCACCTATAGCTCCACCAGCAGTTCCACTTCGAAGGTCTTCTAGAGATCGACGATCTTCTGT
Organism: Gossypium hirsutum; assembly: GCF_007990345.1. Classification (NCBI taxonomy): domain Eukaryota; kingdom Viridiplantae; phylum Streptophyta; class Magnoliopsida; order Malvales; family Malvaceae; genus Gossypium; species Gossypium hirsutum. The sequence continues at coordinate 12,069,811 of NC_053438.1, forward strand.
CAGGTATTCTCCTGATGAATATGTTCTTTTGACTGACGGGGGAGAACTTGAATGTTATGAAGAGGCTATGGAGAGTGAATGCAAAGATCAGTGGGTTGAAGCGATGAAAGACGAACTTCAATCCTTGCATGAGAACCATACTTTTGAATTGGTGAAACTGCCTAAGGGCAAAAGAGCTTTGAAGAATCGGTGGGTTTACAGGTTGAAGCAAGAAGAGAAGTCTTCATCTCCACGATACAAAGCTAGATTGGTCGTCAAGGGTTATACTCAGAAAAAGGGGGTTGATTTTGAAGAAATATTTTCTCCGGTTGTGAAGATGTCCTCTATCAGAACTATACTGAGTTTGGTAGCTTGTTATGACCTAGAGGTTGAACAAATGGATGTGAAAACTGCTTTTCTTCATGGTGACTTGGAAGAAGAGCTTTACATGGAGCAGCCAGAGGGTTTTGTTGCACAAGGGAAAGAGGACTATGTGTGCAGATTGAAGAAGAGCTTGTATGGTTTGAAGCAAGCTCCAAGGCAATGGTACAAGAAGTTTGAGTCTGTTATGGGGGAGCAAGGCTACAAGAAGACTACTTCTGATCATTGTGTGTTTGTTAAGAGATTCTCTGGTGATGATTTTATTATTCTTTTGCTCTATGTTGATGATATGCTTATTGTTGGTCAGAATGCTTCTAGAATTGAGAAGTTGAAACAAGAGTTGAGTAAATCCTTTGCAATGAAGGATTTGGGGCCAGCAAAGCAAATTCTTGGCATAAGACTGACACGTGATAGAAAGGCCAAGAAATTATGGTTATCACAAGAGAGGTACATTGAGAAAGTACTTCAAAGGTTTAGTATGGACAAAGCTAAAACGGTGAATACTCCATTTGCTATGCACTTTAGATTGAGTGTTAAGCATAGTCCTTCCACAGAAAAGGAGAAGGAAGAGATGCAGAAAATTCCTTACTCTTCAGCCGTGGGTAGTTTGATGTACGCAATGGTTTGCACGAGACCAGACTTGGCTTATGCCGTTGGTACAGTTAGTCGGTTTCTTTCTAATCCAGGCAGAGAGCATTGGAATGCAGTGAAGTGGATTATGAGATATCTTCGTGGCACTTCCAACATGAAACTTTGTTTCGGCAATGAGAAACCTGTTCTTGTTGGGTATACAGACTCAGACATGGCCGGAGACATTGACTCGAGGAGATCTACTTCAGGTTACTTAATCACTTATGCAGGGGGAGCTGTGGCATGGCAATCGAGACTGCAAAAGTGTGTTGCATTGTCCACCACCGAATCAGAGTTCATTGCAGCAACCGAAGCGTGTAAGGAGATGCTTTGGATGAAGAAGTTTGTGCATGAGCTTGGTTTTACTCAGGAGAAGTATGTCCTGTACTGTGATAGCCAGAGTGCTATTCATCTTGGTAAGAACTCAACTTTTCATGCTAGATCTAAGCATATTGATGTGAGGTACCATTGGATACGAGATGTTCTTGAAGCTAAGCTGTTAGAGCTTGAGAAGATACACACTAATGATAATGGTGCTGATATGTTGACGAAGGCCTTACCAAGAGGAAAGTTTGAAGCATGTTGTTTGACCTCCGGCATGGAGGCATTCCCCACATAGTTGGAGGGGGAGATTTGTTGGGTATGGGTCCCACTATGTGGGAAACCCATATTTTCTGGCACAAATGTTTTGCCTTCCTTTTTCTTTTGGTTTTGTCAAAAGCCAATTTTTTGGCTTATTAACGGGAGTGAGCAGAAATTTTTCTGCAGAGAGCTAAAGAAAAAATAGAGAGAAAGAGAATAGAAAAAAATCAGATTTTCAAGCTTGGTGCAGCAGTGATCAACTCTTCGATCGAAGGTCCATCCGTGGTTCGATTGAGCTGATTTTTGGACAGCAGCTAGGTGATAAGGTGTTCTTGACTTTGTACGGTCGGATTTTTCATCCGAGTCTTGTAGCGTCGGAAATACCCATTTTTCAGCAGCTACGTTTTTGGTGATGTTCTCTCATTTTTCTCTCTTTTGCTAAAGATTACATGTTGTTAGCCTTGTCGGAGTTGAATGCTTGTTGTAGGCTTGATATTGTGATCTTGTAGTTGAACATTTGATGATAGTGGAGCTCTTTATCGGACTCTAAAGTCCCGTGGTTTTTACCCTTAATTTAGAGGGGTTTTCCACGTAAAAATATTGGTGTCTCTATTTATTTTTGTTGTGGTTGCATTAGTTGATTTGTGGTTGATTAAGGTTGCTAGAGAACATATCTTGTGCTATTGTGCTTGCCATAATTTTTACAGGAGTTATAAGGAGAGAAAGAACACCGATTGTGCTTTCGCTTTGTTTCGGTTGTTCGGTTTCTTCCCAACAGTTATCTCAAAAGAGTAATCTTTAAAGCTAGAGCAGATGATTGCTTCATTCAGGAATCAAAATTAGAAGAGGTTACGGAGGGAATTCAACTGCTGTAGGGAATTCGGGAGGTGTAGTTACAGTACAGGATAAAGGCAGGTTTCAAGTAAGTAGTTATATATGTTCTAAACATATTGTAGTAGTGGAAGGAAAATGGTTAGAAGAAGGTTTGGAAGCTACGTTGATTAATGTTTATGCACCTAATGGGACTTCAGATCAAAAATCTTTATAGGAGAAAATTATAGAGTTGAAGGGTTCGTTTGTCTATTCATGAATCATGCGGGTGATTTTAACACAGTAAGAAAAAGGAGTGAAAGAAGTAATTGTGTGGGACTGTTGAATGGTTTAAAGGCATTTAATAGTTTCATTAATGATTGTATAGTAGTGGAATTACGTCTAATGGGTAAGAAGTTCACTTAGTTCGGGCCGAATAATAAGATGAGTAGATTGGATTGATTTTTATTGGATGAACAATGGTTAATTCGCTTTAAAGACTTTACTCAACAAGGCTTTTGTAGATCGGTTTCTGATCATATTTCGTTACTGCTATATAATGATTCTATGGATTGGGGACTGCGCCCATTCAATTTTCTTAATGCACGGATCACAAAAAAGGAGTGCATGAATCTTATTAATGAATTATGGGGAGGGAGGGGTGAAACTAAAATAAGGATGTCCGGAAAGTTAAAGAGGTTGAAACTGGCTATTAAAGAATGGAATGAAAAATCTAGTGGGAATGAAGATAAAATAAATAGAATTGATTGAAAGAAAATTTTCGGAATAGGATGATATTGGCAGCCACAGAAATTTGAATCAAAAGGAAATGAAAGAACATAATCGATTGAATATGGAGTTGTGTGATGCAATTAGGTTCCATGAATCAGTGTTGCGTCAAACATCAAGGTTGTTATGTTTAAAAGAAGGTGATTCCAACATTGCTTTCTTTCATAAAGCAGTGAAATTTAGAGCTAAAAAAATGATTCAAGGCTCGAATTTAAGTCTTATTGGTGCAAAGAAACAAAGCTACTGAAGAAAGAAATGTTCGAGAACTTTAGCAACCATTTTAGTTGTCCAGTTAGAAATTGGGAAGTGAAGATGGACCTGAATTTCAAAAGATTAATAGAGGAAGAGGCTTCAAGGCTTGAAATGCCTTTCACGATGGAGGAGATTAAAGAAGCGGTTTGGTGTTGCAATGAGTCTAAAACTTTAATGTCTGATGGGTTTAATATGTTCTTCTTTAAGAAATGCTAGCAAGTGATGAGGGAGGATTTATTCAACATGATGATGGGGTTATTTAGACTTGGAAAGCTTGAAAAAAGTATAAAGTCATCCTTCATAGATTTTATTCCCAAAACCGATTTGTTTGGTGGGATCTTTGTATAAAATAGTGGCTAAGGTGTTGTTTAGACGAATTCAAGACGTGATTGATGGTGTAGTGAGTGATACTCGGTGTGCATTTATAAAAGGGAGATAAACTTTTGACAGAATTCTGGTGGCAAATGAAATTATTCACTCGATTAAGAAAAATTTGAGCTCGAGTGGTAGTTTAATTTTGAAGCTGGATATTTCAAAAGCCTATGATTATGTTAGATGAGGCTTTTTGGATTTGGTACTTTTTCATATGGGGTTTGAGGTGAAATGGAGAGGATGGATATCTAAGTGCGTATCTACAACAAGAGCAACTATTCTTGTCAACGGTTTAACAACAAATGAGTTCAGAATAAGGAGGGGGCTCAGACAGGAGATCCGCTTTCTCCGTTTCTGTTTATTCTAGTAACAAAAGTGCTTCACTTAATGCTTGAAAAGGCTGAAGATATTGGGTTAATTGCTAGCATTTAGAATATAATCTCGAATCAATCATTCTCTCTTCTACAATTTACAGATGACATCATCCTTTTTTTGAAAGCTGAGGAAGAGCATGTTCAAAATATTAAATATATTTTAAGGTGTTTCGAATCTTTTTTTGGTCTTAGTATTAATTTCCAGAAATTATGTTTGGTGGGATTCGGGACGGAAGAGGAGTTTCTTTTACTGATGGTAGCATTATGTCGATATAAGATCCGAGAAAAATAGCTACTTGGGAGCCAATCGTGGAAAAATTTCGAAAGAAACTAGCTGGTTGAAAATGTCGGTCGCTCTCTTTCGCTACAAGAGTAGTACTAACTAATTTGTTACTATCAACCCTCTATATATTTCATGTCATTATTTCAAGCCCCTATCACGGTGATAAATAGAATCGATAAAATCAGAAGAACATTTATATGGTGAGGTTCAAATGAAAGAAGAAAAATGGCAAGATTTGAATGGAATCAAGTGTGTTGATACCATTTTTTTTTCTGATGAAAATGGGGTCGACATGGATTTTGAAAATAAAAATAAAAATAGGAGTCGCCACCAATCCTTTTTGATAAGATGTGATCGGATCACCTTGAAAAGTAGTTGTTTTTAATAAACGATTTAATTTTATTAAAACAATGAGTTTGGTCCATGAAATTCAGAAAAATGGGCTCGGGAGTCGGTTACGTACGATGAAGGATTAGCACCCTCGTAACGCCTAAAAATTGGTACCTAGTTGATTAGCTAATGTCTTAAAGTCGAAAATTGAAAACTTTGAAGAATTTTAAAAATACGATCCTTAACTTTTTTAAAAAGAAAACTTATATAAATCAAGTTCCTCGTTAAGACCTCTCATTTCAGAAAGAGAAAACGTCACGCCCAATGCGTTAGGGCACGATATTTTATCTCTTCAAAAATGAGCTTGTCTAAAAACTTGTACAATAAAATTTTAAAGGGTATTCAATTGTTTAAGTCATGTGAAAAACTGCAACCCAATACGCTAGGGCACAATTTCTCAAAATATTAAACATTGAATATTGCATTTATTTTGAAAAATCATCGTCTCGAAAAAACAACATGTCATATCCAATGCGTTAGGACAAACGTATTGAATTCTCGATAATGAGCTTTTTATTTATGTTTTTGTTTTAAAGAGCACCATCGATTATTTAGATCCAACGAAGAAAATTGGAACCCAATACGTTAAGGTTCAATTCTCTCGAAGAGCCCAAATACTGAGTATTGCTTTTATTTTGAAATTTTCCGTTTTTGATAAATCCGATTAAAAATGAATGCAAAATAATGATAATGTAAGTAAAATAGCACGAGCAAAACAAAATATAAATAAATAATAAGACTAATATAAATACAATTGTGCAGGCGCAATAACAAATAAGAAACAGATAAAAACTAAAGCAAGAAAAATAATAATAACAGACATGTAAATAAATAACTGAACAAAATTAACAAAATTATAAAAATATAAAAGATATATATATACATATATATATTTATAAAATTATAAAAATATGAAAAACATATGCATGTACACATTTTTGAAGCTATTATACATGAAAATATATGTAAGTATATATGCACATACATGTATACGTATAGAACCATCATCAAATATATAAAAGTATATATATGTAGGTATATATGAATCACAAAATATAAAAAATATATACAAGATATATATTTTAGAAGTATAAAGAATATGTAAGAATATATATATATATACATTTATGAAAATGAAATATATATATAGATATGTATGTAGGTATGTATAAATATTATAAAATATAAAAACATATATGTGTACGCATTTATATAAAAAATATACATATGGATATATACATATATATTATGAAAATAAAGCTAAAATAATTTTAAAAAAAACTAGTTAGTATATTAACATAATTGTAACGACTAAATAAAGGAAAATAAAACTAATAATAATAAGAATATCTAACATGTGCTTGTCTACCTTCATATCTAGCAGGTACGGTAAATCCCCATAATTGGAATAGAATAGCTGTCTGACCTCCTCATTCCACTAGTCTCAAATTTCTTTCAACTCTTGCAAATTGTTTTGAGTTACACTAATACGGGTAAAGTCCTATAATTCTGATATATATCCTTCAGCCAAACTATCACATTTTTCCTGCTGCGTCGTTTTCGACCAAATTCGGACAGCCGCATTATCTTCCACCTTATCAAGAAACCCCATTTCCATGATAAACTTTCTATCTAGAAACTGAATATGAACCAACGCCTTTTATGATGAAATGTCATGTAGTTGAAAATGTCATGCATCCGAAGCAAAACACAAAAAGTCAGTATCAGGTATAAACATACAATCCAGAAATAATACACATATTTGGGTATCTTCTAAGGTTCGGTGTAGTTCTACCTAGGGTGAGTTCCTGAGGTTCACTACATAAGGTTTGGCTCTAAAGTAAGGGTACCTGAACCAGCAGATTCCCCGATCTTCACCCATTATAGGCTAATACAGATCGAGTTCAGTTCAGGGGAATATATTTCCCTATGGCTGCATGGAGATGAAAATCTCACGAAGACATAGGTACGGATGTATCCCGGAAGCAATCCACTATCCTGCACGGAGGTAAAAACCTCACGAAGAAATAGTTTCTTACTTCCACTTAAAAGGGTGTAACCAAAGGTCATCCAATGCAATGTGCAGAAAGATACCAAAATTTAAACCAACCCAGCAATTATAAACCACAACAATGAAAATTGTAATAAAGACGAATAAAATGCAATGAAAGGATCTTATATTTAAATCGAGTTTTCAATTTTCAACAAAAAGACAAAAAGTAATCAACTCATGGCTCGACTCACTTATTTTGGCTCCCCAGTGGAGTCGACAAGCTGTTGACACCATTTTTTTGATGAAAACGTCAACTTGGATTTTAAAAATAAAAATAAAAATAGGAGTTGCCACCAATCCTTTTTGATAAGGTGTGATCGGATCACCTTGAAAAGTGGTTGTTTTTAATAAACGATTTAATTTTATTAAAACAATGAGTTTGGTCCATGAAATTCAGAAAAATGGGTTCGGGAGTCGGTTACGTACGATGAAGGATTAGCACCCTCGTAACGCCTAAAAATTGGTACCTAGTTGATTAGCTAATGTCTTAAAGTCGAAAATTGAAAACTTTGAAGAATTTAAAAAATACGATCCTTAATTTTTTAAAAAGAAAACTTATATAAATCAAGTTACTCGTTAAGACCCTCTCATTTCAGAAAGAGAAAACGTCATGCCCAATGCGTTAAGGCACGATATTTTATCTCTTCAGAAATGAGCTTGTCTAAAAACTTGCACAATAAAATTTTAAAGGTTATTCAATTGTTCAAGTCATGTGAAAAATTGCAACCCAATACGTTAGGGCACAATTTCTCAAAATATTAAACATTGAATATTGCATTTATTTTGAAAAATCCTCGTCTCGAGAAAATAACATGTCATATCCAATGCGTTAGGACACAACGTATTGAATTCTCGATAATGAGCTTTTTATTTATGTTTTTTGTTTTAAAGAGCACCATCGATTATTTAGATCCAACGAAGAAAATTGGAACCCAATACGTTAGGGTTCAATTCTCTCGAAGAGCCCAAATACCGAGTATTGCTTTTATTTTAAAATTTTCCGTTTTTGATAAATCTGAGTAAAAATGAATGCAAAATAATGGTAATGGTGATAATGTAAGTAAAATAACACAAGTAAAATAAAATATAAATAAATAATAAGACTAATATAAATACAATCGTGCAGGCGCAATAACAAATAAGAAATAGATAAAAACTAAAGCAAGAAAAATAATAATAACAGACATGTAAATAAATAACTGAACAAAATTAACAAAATTATAGAAATATAAAAGATATATATACATATATATATGTATAAAATTATGAAAATATGAAAAACATATGCATGTACACATTTTTGAAGCTATTATACATGAAAATATATGTAAGTATATATGCACATACATGTATACGTATAGAACCATCATCAAATATATAAAAGTATATATATGTAGGTATATATGAATCACAAAATATAAAAAATATATACAAGATATATATTTTAGAAGTATAAAGAATATGTAAATATATATATATACATATATATACATTTACGAAAATGAAATATATATATAGATATGTATTTAGGTATGTATAAATATTATAAAATATAAAAACATATATGTGTACGCATATATATAAAAATATACATATGTATATATACATATATATTATGAAAATAAAGCTAAAATAATAAAAAACTAATTAGTATATTAACATAATTGTAACGACTAAATAAAGGAAAATAAAATTAATAATAATAATAATAATAATAATAATGATGATGGCAATGATAATAACATTAAAATAATTAACTAAATAATAAAATCGCTGAAAAGACAGACTAAATCGAAATAAAAACGAAAATGCTAGGCGAATTCGAAATAAATAAAAATTTAAAAAGGATTAAATTGCAACACGGGCCAAAAGAGAGGGACCAAAATAGTAAATAAACCAAAGACCGAAAACGCGACGCTGCAATGGACTAAAATGAAACAAAAGTACCATGCAGCTAATTTAAAATTAAAAAAATAACGAAAAAGGGCCAAATTGCAACGCGTTGCAAAGTCGGAGTGACTGCGCGCGCAATTATCCCCTTTTAAGAAAACACAGGAATCCTCCCCCAAGGTCGGGTCACCGCACGGGTTAGGGCCAAAACGACATCGTTTTGGCTCTTGACCCTCAATAGCAAAACGGCGCCGTTTTGATAATTTATTTAAACTAAAAGTTTTTTAGCAAACATTCATTTAGTAGTTGAAAATAAAAAAAACACTCAAAAAAAGTTTCTTTTCTCTCTGTTTCTAAAAAAACCGAAGTCCCCTCCCCCTTTAGAGTCCGGCCATGGCGCCGGTTTGCTCGCGCGGTGGCTTCGCCATAGCCTCGCTGCAACTTCGTCGTGCCGGAAAAATTAAAAAAAAACAAAATCAAATCTCCCCTCCTTAACTCGTTTCCCCTTTTAGCGCGGCCTAAACAAAACCCCAAAGGGTTTCTACGGCCTTGGCACACGGAGGGAATCGCCGACGATAGCTCGCCACAAGTAAAAAGGTACCTCCTTTTCGTTTTTTTTAGATCTTAAAGATGAGAGTTCGAAATAAATAGAAAAAAATATGAAAAATAAAAAAAAAACACAGAGAAATAAAGGCAAAATCAGCTTCAAAGTTTTTTTGTTTGCTTTTCTTTTTATTTCTGAAAGTGTTCTTTAGAAAAGGGGAACCCCTTGCAGTGATAATCTTCAGCTTTTTATAGCCCAAATGACATATTATTTTTACTATATTTTTCTCTGGTTGCTACTGTTCTTTGCGTGTCTTACAGTTGATGGCACCAGAAGGCCAAGGGTTTAAAGACCCTAGATGCGGCGCTTAGGGTTTCAGTTTCTGAAACCCTAGGCTGACTTTGGTTTTGGGATTGGGCCTTGGTTTGGGTTAGGCTAGTTAGGCCTCATTTTGGGCTCCGGGTTTGGGGTTTAATTGGATTTTGTAATTGAGTCTTAAGACCGGGCTAAAATTGGGCTTGTACAAAGTGTGTTTACTAAAAAAATTGGAAGGGGTTGATGTGGTAAATCTTAAAAATAGAATCGGGCTCTTATGGCAAATTGGGGATAGAAATACGCTACGAAAAATAATGCTCTATGGAGAAAAGTTATCCATTCGAAGTATGGCTCGCCTCTGCAATATTGGGGACTTAAGACATCCAAACCAAAAGAGATATTGGTTTTATAGCGCAATATTGTGGAAAATTCAAAATTAGAGGAAGTGTCAAAATTGATTGGGACAGAATCTTTTAGGTGGGCGATTGGGAATGGGAAATCGTTCATCTTTTGGGAGGATATTTGGTGTGGTAATTGCCCTCTGAAGGTGGAGTTTCCTAGATTGTTCAAACTTGCTATTATGAAGAATAATGGTCAAAGATGTAGCACGGAATAATAGGTTTGAGGAGGTATATTGGGGGGACATTTTCTCAAAGAAGTTGCTGGGTAGAGAGGTAATTATGTTGAAGAATTTGATAAGGAGTTTTGAACTAGATCCTAAAGTGGAGGATCATATCATTTGGATTCACGATAGTGCCGAAGAGTTTATAGTTAGGTAGTTGTCTCAATTGTTGTCTTATGATGGAATGGGAGCTATTGATTTCCCATTTGAAACGATTTGAAAATTGAAGGTACCACCAAGAGTCTAAAACTTCCTGTGGATATTATTTATTAAGAATCTTGCAACGAAGGATTTTCTGATTAGTCGGGGAGTGAATTTGGATACATTAAGCAATGGCTGCCCATGGTGCGAGAGGGAAATGGAAAGTGTAAATCACTTTTTCTTTGCTTGCAAATATGTGCATGGGTTTTGGTTAAGAATCTTCAATTGGTGGGGGTATCAAATGGAAACCAATCGAGAATTTTGTTAAAAATTTCACCATGTTTTGTAATGTGAATTGGATAGGAGTACAAAAAATATTATGGTGGATTGCGATTTTGACTTCATGTTGGATTGTGTGGTTTACTCGGAATGATAAAGTGTTCGACAGGACATCGACGAATCTAGATACAATATTGTACCACTCTAAAATGAGAGCTTTGATGTAGGCTAGGGCAGTGCATGAAGAATGTCAAATTTAGGAAGGTTATTGGTGGTATTGGCTAGTGAATTTTAGCTCCTGAAAAAGCATGACAAACATTACTTTTTATCATTGGAAGCCACCTCCTCCCGGATGGATGAAATTCAACGTGGCTGGCGTTGTTTTGGAGGATGAAGCGGGTTGTGGTGGGGTTTTGAGAGATGATAAAGGAGTGGCTTGTGGGTTTTTCTCAGGGCGGATTGAAGCTAGGGGAACAAAAATGGCAGAAATAATAGCAAGTAAAACAACAGTGGATATGTATATTGGATCAAGTCTCAAGGTAGATGTTCCATTACTAATTGAATTATGCTCGATTGTTGCTTCAGAATGGCTGAAAAATAGGAGTTATAGACTGTGGTTGTTACAGAAATTTTTTGGTGACATCGACTATGGCATTAAACAGTTGGCTCAATTTCAGATCACAGTTATTCATCGACAAAGTAATGGTATGGAGGATGCTTTCGCGTAAGCAAGTATATCGAGATCTTTTTTTAAAGCCTCGTGGTGAATTTGTTAAATGCATTCTTTTACTTGTTGTGTGAAGGTTTTTGTATCTGGTTGTATTCTGGCTATTCTTGAAACAGTTGGTGGTTCCAACATCTTTCTTGAATTATTTTATTCGATTGAGCAAAAAAAAAACCTTTATATTATAAATTTCTTCCTACTTTAGCAATTATTTTGGAATTAGAATACTTCTCAATTCATATTATTTGTTTATATTAAATTATAAAATAAAAATTTAAAACTTAAAAAATACTATAAACCTATTCGTACATTTAGACATAGACTTCTAAAACTTGATAGCAAACATACATGTACAAAGTATTAATTGGTGGAAAACTTATGTCTTTTCACTTAGTTTTGCATGCAATAAATTTTATGATTTTTTTTACATGATACTATAATATAACAAAGTAAAAATAAAAATAATTGAAATGCAGATAAATTTGATGTGAAAATAGGGATAATAAAATTATATATTTTAAGTTATCAAGGTTGATTAGGTTTTAAATTAAGCGTATATATTATCTAGATTTAAGTTCTAACATGATTTTTTTATTATATTAATTATGAGATGAATCAGTATGTAAATGACATTAAATAATTAATAAAACATAAATCAAATCAAAAAATAGTTGGTAAAAATATTTTAGTTGAAGTTGATTTGATTTGAATCGAATATTTTATGTTTGATGATCAACTGATTAGCTTGATCTTTAAAATAGCGAGCTCCCTGGACGTATGTTTACTTTTAACTTTTTAATATAAAAATAAAATTTAAAATAAACAGTAAAAGAAAAAACTAATTTTCATTTTTAAATAAAGATGAGCTTTCCTACAAAATATTTGGTGGAAAATTCATTAGGAAAGGATATTGTATGAATGTACCATAAAATTAATTGCATTCCCTTGATTAGAAAAGTATTAAAAAAGATAAAAACATCATAATCCAAACTCCAACCTTCAAAGCCCAATACCAATATCATTCAAAATTGCAAACTCAAATGGAACAAATAAAGTAGAATACATTACAATAGTATTCATTAACATTCCAATTGTCCCAATCATCACAACCAAAATAAAAAAGATAAGCTTCAACAAGTTGGCTAACAATCTTCATGATCACAAGTAATCACTCCAATATTTGATGTCTAAGATAATATTTTGAACATTCTTTGCCTTTACTATTTTAGACCCATTCCAAGCAATACAATTCTTGAAAGTGATCATGAATTGCAAATGGCACTTACAATCATACAAATTCTTTAAAGCAACAAGAATAGTAGCAAAGCATTTCTCACCAAAATGACAACCAATGCAAAGTCCATTTGTGATTATACACAAAAACTATAAAAGAAGAATCATGCTAAACTGATGCAAGGTGCTATACATGGTGACCATAAGATGTTAGGATACTTCTCATTAAGTAATCTCCTAGTGGCTTTATAGTTTGCAGCATTATATGTAACTACTTAGACCACATTTGTAACGCCCCAAGATTTAATTCTTGCTCTGATAAAATTTGTCATAGTTAAATACCTGCTTTAGTGGTTAAGGGTATTGGGTGTGGAAGGTGGGTCGTGAGTTCAAGTTTTTGGGAGAGTATTTTGCTAAGGAATTTTTGGTTGTATTACTTAGTAGAATTTGAGTTAAAGTTTAACTCTAAGAGTGGGGGGGATATATGTTGCTTGATTATAGGGATAGGAGGTGGATAGTTGTGTTGGTTTAAATTTTAAGTTTTAATTTATTTAAAAAAAACAAAACTACTTCCCTAAAACCCACGTTTCCACTTTCTTTCTTTTCTTGTTTTTTTTTTTCATTTTCTCTCTTCTTGCGCCACTATCATTTTGAAAGTGGGTAATTTTTAATATTTCTTTTTTCTATCTTATTAACATTTGATTACTTGCAATTGGTGGCTGCTTGTTTGGCTCCTTCGCTTTTGATATCTTAGGTAACATTAATGGAGCTTTAATTGTTTAATTTCAGGGTTATAAAATGCTAGTGGTGTTGTTGTTTTGTAGTCGTTAATTATTTAGTTCTACATTTAGGTGAAGGTCATAAGACGTTTGGCGCTCATTCAACATCGTAGTTTCGTGTGGTTACGGTTTGATTAACGGTAAGGCTATGAAATAATTTTGGTATTGGAAGAGTTTAATTCTTGATTTCCCAGTGCCTCATTACTGTTATAACCCTTTTTATTTGTTGTATTAAGGTCTTGAAGGTCTTGTGGTTGCGTTTCTGTCAAAATCGAACCATGTGGATAACGAGAAACCCAAAAATCAACGAACGATGAAAGCTAAAATTGGAGCCTATTGACGCCACACGGTCTAGGCCATTTTGGGTCATGTGGGCCACATGGACGTGTGTGAGCCACACGAACAAGGCTATTTTGGGCTATGTGGGCCATACGGGCATGTGGGCCCAAATTTTAAAATTTTTCTCTATGATTGTACAAGTCGTCTCGATTGACTGTAAGCCTTTCGTATTATGTAGAGGAAGTGTTCTGTGTGAGGCGTTAACTCACCATTATACTAGCAACATTGCTACAATTATTCTGAAAAGTGTCCTAATGACACTAAGCGGTGTGTAGGGATGGGTGGGTGTTTTATACCCCACATTGTGTGCTAGGATGGTCGAAATTGGTGTGGAGAGGATGCGGATCGGAGTATATTTATCTGCACCTATGCTACTCTTATACGATTCTGATTCTGTATAAGAAATATGACTGTATCTATTTTGTTATGTGATTCAATTTAAATTTCTGTTTCTTTTGAGTTACATACTGAGTTATAAAAATTCACTTTTTGTTTGTCTGATAATTTCAAGTCACCCTCAAACTTAGGCGGGTCGGTGCAACGAGAGCTCGTTTATGTTCACAATTTTGTAAAACTTTATTTAAATAAATTTGGCTTATTTAAAATTTTTGATTTGAGAGTTTTGTAATTTTTAGACTTTCTAGACATTTGGGTTTGTTATTGGTTTGGATTTTGTTTTGGGTTTTTGATTGACAATTGATAAAACGATTTTTTTTAAAAAAACGGCTATGTTTCCGCGATTAATTGTTTTTAAGAAAACAAACTCATATTTTCAAAATATAATGCTTTAAGAGCTTCCATTGCAACTTATTTGATTTAATTTAGGAAATGAAATCAACTATCGGTTTTAATTATTAAGTATGACAAATGTTTTTCAATTAAAAGGAACTTTTAAATAGTAAAGGTTCACGACATTTTTCAAAAAGCAAAAGTTAGATTTATAATTATTTTACGTAATATTCCAAATTTGACCATAACGTTTAGGCCGAGTTTAGGGTGTTACATTTAGTAGTATCAGAGCTAGGTTTATAAAGTCAGATTGTGAGAATTTTGGGTTTCAAAATTTTATTTGCAAAAACTAATTTCTGAGAGAAGTTTACTTTTAAATGAATCTAAAAAGAAAGTTGTGGAATATCAAGTCTCCAGCACTAATCCTATAAGTACTTCTAACTTAGAAATACGTTAGTTAGAAAACTCTAAAACGATTAAAACTGCACTAAGTTAGTTAAAGATTGAAAATTTCTGGAATATCTAAAAATTTCTTCTAATAATAATTTGAAACTTAACATACTTGCTAACAAATATTGAAACTAAAACATAAAACTTTGTAATGTAAATAAAACTGTGAATACGATGAGTAATAGTGGAACACGTAGCCGTGGTACTCGTGGGTGCGGCGGGCACTGTAGAGGTACTCGAGCTGAGTCGTCCTCGATAGGCAATATGGCTAACTTAGATATGAGTGAGACACTTGCTACACCTACTGCTGAGACCGGGTTTTAAAGTCGCTCGACTAGGGACAATGCATTGTCCCAAGCCATGTTTAAAGTGTTGGAGAGGGTCGTTGGGCCCCATTCTGGTTCTGAGAGTCGTGGGTCGGTAACTAAATGACTTTGTTCTAATGGTGCTGAGCTATTTAAGGCCGTCATTGTCACCCCAACGGCGGCCGAATACTGGATAGAGGCCACTGGAAGGATCATCATTGATATGGACTACAACCCTGAGCAAAAGTTGAAGGGTACAGTATCTCTGTTTCACGATGAGGCGTATCAGTGGTGGTTAACGGTTGAAGAGGGTACTCAGCCAAATCGAATTATTTAGGATTATTTTAAGATTACTTTTCAGAGTAAATGTGTGGATGCTAGTTATGTGGATATTCGTATATGCGAGTTTATGAATCTCACTCAGGGGGATAGGACTGTGGCCTAGTATGAGGCTAAATTTTTTAGATTGAGCCGTTATGCTCGTAGGATGGTAACGACTGAGTATAAGAAATATGTCCACTTTGAAAAGGGTTTAAAGGATAATCTGAGAGTTTTGATAGCTTTGTAGAAGGAGCAGAAATTCGTTATCTTAATGGACAAGACGAAGATTGTTAAAGATGTTAAAAGCGCTAAGTGCGAGAATAGGGACCGAGAGAGGGGTAAGAATAAGAAGGATTCGGAGCCCTCTAGCTCTATTCAAAGAAACAAGCCAAATTTGATGGGCCTTCGAGAGTTTGGGTTCTAGTTACTCTTGTGTGGCACAGCCATGTAGAGATTATAGTAGACACCATCCATACGAGTGTTGGAGGAGGTTGGGAGCGTGTCTACGATGTGGGTCAATGGAGCACCGTATCAAGGATTGCCCACAGCGTTCAGGTCAAATGCAAACTCTAGCTCCGAGTTTTTTCAGCCTCAGCGGGAAATTTAGTAGCCACCTAGGGGCCATGGTCCTGTCAAGGGTGAAAATGTTATAGGTAGCAGGAGAGAGCATCGAGCAGAGAGCATTGGGCAGAGGTACTAATCAGACTGAAGCGAGACAACATGTGTTGGTTTATGCTGTTTGACGTCGTAAGGATAGAGACGCCGCTGTTGTGATTAACGTACGTTCTTTATTTATGATGCTCCATATTTTGCATTGATAAACATAAAGTTAAAACATTCCTATGTAGCTAGCTCTATTTTCATAAACTTAGGGATTTCTGTTGACAGTACTTCTAGTGAGATTTCTGTACTTAGTCCGTTGGGTTAATCCGTTTGGGTTAATATATTGTATAGGAATGTACCGTTAGAAATACAATGGGTTATGTTTCTGGCTAACCTGATGGAGCTACTGTTTGAAGAATTTGATTTGATTCTAGGTATGGACTGACTTGTTGAGCATCGAGTCAGTTTGGATTGTGCTACTAATAGGGTAGTTCTAATATCTAAAAATGACATGGAGGTTTATGAATGGCGAGCGATGTGATTACTTGTCTAATGTAATATCTGCTCTTGTGGCTGAAAAATTGGTTCAGAAAGTATGTGAAGCGTATTTGGCTTTTGTAAGTGATTCGGCTTATGTGGATTCTTCTATTGAGAATACCCGAATGGTTAGATAATTTTTAGATATTTTTCCTGGGCAGTTACCGAGTTTACCTTCAGATTGGAAAGTTGAGTTCGGTAGTAATCTTCTGCTAAGTACAACTCTAATGTCTATCGTTCCTTAACGTATGGCACCGAAAGAGCTTATGGAGTTAAAAGCTCAGTGTCAGAAACTTCTTGATCGTGGGTTCATTTGTCTTAGTATGTCATCGTAGGGGTACCGACTTTATTTGTAAAGAAAAAGGATGGTACTATAAGAATGTGTATCGACTACCATTAATTGAATAAGTTAACGGTGAAGAATAAGTACCCATTTCCGAGGGTTAACAACTTGTTTGATTAGTTTTGTAGAGATTCGATGTTTTCAAATATAGATCTCCATTCGGGGTACCATCAACTTAAGGTTAAGGATGTTGATGTTCATAAGACTACTTTTAGGACCCATTTTGGGCACTACGAGTTACTAGTTATGCCTTTTGGTTTGGCAAATGCTCCAACTGTATTCATGGACCTTATGAATCGGGTTTTTCAACCGTATTTGGATCAGTTTATCGTGGTCTTTATAGATGACATTCTGGTATACTCTAAGACCGAAGATGATCATGATGAACATCTTAAAATAGTCATTCAGATACTTTGTAAGAAGCAGCTCTACACTAAGTTGAACAAGTGTGAATTCTAATCGAAGGAAGTAACCTTTCTAGGGCATGTGGTTTCTGCAGAGGGTATCCGAGTTGGTCCTTAGAAAATTGAGGTTGTACTTCAGTTAAAACAGCCCAATAATGTTTCTGAGATTCGTAGTTTCCTAGGTCTTGCGGGTTATTATCAAAAGTTTGTCGAGGGATTCTCGTTAATTACAGCTCCTATGACTAAGTTGTTGTGTAAACAAGCCCCTTTTGTATAGATTAATGAGCAACAATCGAGCTTTGAAAAGCTCAAATCTATTTTCACTCAGGCTCCTATTTTGATACATGTTGAATCTGGTAAGGAGTTCGTGGTTTACAGTGATACGTTACGCGTCGATTTGGGATGTGTTTTGATGCAAGATGGTAGGGTAGTTGCTTATGCATCTCGATAGCTTAAGTCACACAAGAAAAATTATTCGATGCATGATCCCGAGTTAACTGTTGTTGTCTTTACTTTAGAGATTTAGAGGCACTATTTAAATGGTGAGAGGTCTATTATTTATAACGATCACAAGAGTCTTAATTATCTCTTTACCCAAAATGAGTTAAACCTCAAACAGTGTAGATGGATTAAACTGTTTAAGGATTATGACTGCACAATTGAGTATCCTCCCAGTAAGGCCAATGTGGTGGTTAATGCTCTTAGTCGTAGAGCAATATCTTATTTGAAGGCAATGTTTGCTCGTCTGAGTCTGTTTAATGATGGGAGTCTGTTAGTTGAGTTGCAAGTTAAGGTGACTTGGATTGATCAGATTTGGGATAAACAGTTTGGGGATAATTCTCTGGTTTTGCGATTCTTTCAGGTAGAGGATGGTAGTACGTCTGATTTTGGGCTGAATAGTGGTAGGATTCTGTGTTTCTGATGACAGGTTTGTGTACCTAATGATTCTGATTTGAGGCAGTCCATTCTGAGGAAAGCGCATAATAGCCCTTATGTTATACATCCCAGTGGAAATAAGATGTATCGGGATATTCGTGATCTATACTGGTGTCCTATTTGAAACAGGAGGTAACATATTTTATTTTTCGTTGTCTGACATGCCAACAAGTTAAGGCTAAGCACCAGTTACCTTCGGGCTTGTTTCAACCTGTTAAGATTCTCATGTGGAAATAAGAACATGTGACTATAGACTTTATTAGTGGGTTACCCCTAACACCTACTAAGAAGGATTTTGTGTGGGTCATCGTAGATCGGTTATACAAGTTTGTCCATTTCATTCCTGTTTGGACAGATTATTCTCTTCAGAAGTTGGTCAAATTATATGCTTCTGAGATCATGAGACTTCATGGGGTACTGGTCTCAACTATTTCTGATAGAGATCCTCGTTTCATTTCTCGATTTTAAAGGAAACTTTATGAGGCTCTAGGTTCAAGGTTGGACTTCAGTATTGCATTCTATCCTCAAACAGATGGTCAATCTGAGAGAGTGATTCAGATATTGGGAGATATGCTTCGGAGTTGTGTAATCAATTTCTGAGGTAGTTGAAAGGATTTTCTACTGTTAGTCGAGTTCGCCTACAATAACAGCTGTCAGTCTAGTATTCAGATGGCACCTTACAAGACTCTATATGATCGTAAGTGTCCTACTCCTCTATGTTAGACTAAGTTAGGTGAGCGATGAGTTTTAGGTCCTGAGTTGGTTTCTGAGACTGAGAAAAAAATTAGACTAATTCGAGATCGTCTTAAAGCGGCTTCTAATAGACAAAAGTCCTATGTGAGTCTGAAAAGAGGGACATTGAGTATTATGTGGGTGACTATGTGTTCCTTAAAGTGTCTCCATGGAAGAAAGTTCTACGGTTTGGATGTAAGGGCAAGTTGAGCCTTAGGTTTATTGGGTCGTATTGGATTTTAAAATATGTGGGATCAGACATTTATCAGTTAGAGCTACCTCCAGAGTTATACCGTATCCATGATGTGTTTCACATCCCTATGTTGAGGCGGTATTGGTCAGACCCATCTAATATTGTTTCTACTGAGGAGATTGAGGTTAGACTAGATGTGACTTTTGAGGAAGAATCGGTTCAGATTCTGGACCGAGATGTGAAAGTCTTGAAGAGGAAATCTATTCAGTTAGTTAAGGTTCTGTGGCGGAATCATTGCGCAGAGGAAGCCACTTGGGAACCTAAAGACTTGATTCGTCAGCAATATCCACACCTGTTTGAGTCAGGTAAATTTCGAGGTCGAAATTTCTTTTAGAGGGGTAGGGTTAGAATGCTCCCAAAGATTTAATTCTTACTCTAATAAAATTCGTCATAGTTAAATGCCTGCTTCAGTGGTTAAGGGCCTTGGGTGTAAAGGGTGGGTCGTGAGTTCAAGTCTTTGAGAGATTTTTTTTGCTAAGTAATTTTTTGTTGTTTTGCCTTGTAAAATTTGAGTTAAAGTTTAACTCTAGGAGTGGGGGGATATTTGTTGCTTGATTATAGGGATAAGAGGTGGGTAGTTGTGTTGGTTTAAATTTTAAGTTTTAATTTATTTCAAAAAAACAAATAAAACTTCTTCCCTCAAACCCACATTTCCACTTTATTTCTTTTCTTGTTTTTATTTTTTTTTTCTTTTTCTCTCTTCTTCCGCTACTGTCATTTTGGAAGTGGGTAATTTTTAATCTTTCTTTTTGCTATCCTATTGACATTTGATTACTTGCAATTGGTGGCTGCTTGTTTGGCTCATTCACTTTTGTTATCTTAGGTAACGTTAATGGATCTTTAATCGTTTAGTTTTGGGGTTATGAGATGCTAGTGGTGTTATTGTTTTGTAGTTGTTAATTATTTAGTTCTACGTTTAGGTAAAGGTTGTAAGACGTTTGGTACTCCTTCAACATCGTAGTTTCGTATGGTTGTGGTTTGATTAACGGTAAGACTATGAAAGAGTTTTGGTGTTAGAAAAGTTTAATTCTTGATTACCTTATGCCTCGTTACCATTATAATTGTTTTATTTGTTGTATTTCGGTCTTAGGAGTCTTATGGTTGTGTTCCCGTCGAAATTGAACCAGATAGGTAACGAGAAACTCAAAAATCAGTGAACGGCAAAAGCTAAAATAGGGCCTATCGATGCCATGTGGTCGTGTGCGACACAAGGTCTAGGCCATTTTGGGTTCTGTGGGCCCACACAGGCAAGCCGTTTTTAGTCATATGGGCCCAACTTTAAGATTTTTTCCAATGGTCGTATAAGTCGTCCCAATCAACTGTGGGCCTTTCGAGAGGTCGGTATGTGTTTATATAAGTTGTGTTTATATAAGCCTTAAAGCATAAAATCTGTTAATTTGTTAGTATGAATTTTGACATAAATAACTCCTAAAAATGCATGGAATGTGATGTGATATGTATGATATGTTATTTATAGGCATGTTCAATATTTGTTATAAGAGCATTCATGATATGTAAAGTCTAGTATCTTTTATTTCTGTTATTTTCGGTCTTCTGTTCATACCTGGCTATGGGGTGGGTTATGTATTATGTGGAGGAAGTGTTCTGTGTGAGGCATTAACTCGCCATTATACTAGCAGCACTGCTACGATTATTCTGAAAAGTGTCATAAGGACACTAAGTGGTGTGTATGGATGGGTGGGTGTTTTATACCCCACATGGTGTGCTGGGATGGTCGGAGCTGGTGTGTAGAGGATGGGGGTAGGATTATATTTATCTGCACCTGTACTACTCTTATACAATTCTGATTCTGTATAAGAAATATGATTGTATCTGTTCTTTTATGTGATTAGATTTGAATTTTTTTTCTTTTGAGTTACACACTAAGTTATAAAAACTCACATTTTGTTTGTCTGATAATTTTAGGTAACCCTCAAAATTAGGCGGGTCGGTGTGACGGGAGCTCGCTTATGTCCACAATTCTGAAAAACTTTATTTAAATAAATTTGACTTATTTAAAATTTTTGATTTTAGAGTTTTGTAATTTTTAGACTTTCTGGACATTTGGGTTTGTTATTGGTTTGGATTTTATTTTGGATTTTTGCTTGACATTTGATAAAATGATTTTTTTTTTGAAAAACGGCTATGTTTCTGCGATTAACTGTTTTTAAGAAAACAAACTCGGCTTTTCAAAATATAATGCTTTAAGAACTTTCGCTGCAACTTATTTGATTTAATTTAGGAAATGAAATCAACCACCGGTTTTAACTATTAAGTATGACAAACGTTTTTCAATTAAAACGAACTTTTAAATAGCAAAGGTTCACAACATTTTTCAAAAAGCAAAAGTTAGATTTATAATTATTTTACGTAATATTCTAGATTCGGCCATAACGTCTAGGTCGGGTTTGAGGTGTTACAACATTGCTTGAACCAAAAATTTTCATAATCTCTATAAACAAATTGCAAAGAGTATCGACATCTAAAATCATGTCGAATGCATTAAGGGGGATTTGATGAAGCATAATCCTTTAGGACAATACACTAAAAGATTGGTTAATGACTTTTGTTTCAAATCTTTCTACCCACGCCTCATTATGGTGCATCCACATTTCACCCAAATCCTTTTGTAGAATTCAAACAGCCATAAATCCCTTTTTTGAGTATTCTAGTAGATTGGTTAACAATGCATGATATGATAGAGTTTTGTATCCTAATCTCATAGATGTTATGGCATCAAGGCACAATTGAAACTTTGCAAGACCCCTTTTGCATTTCTTTGATATTTGATTAAACTTTTTAAAAGTCTATTTGGTGAGAGATTGGGAAGAAAACTTTCATGTCTTGCAAGGTTTTAGAAAATATTCTAAACATATATTTAATTTTTGTGGTAAACATGATAAATTTGTAAGAAATCTAAAAAAAGGTTTTGAATAACCCAAATTCCCCATACAAATTCCACCTAAAGAGATAGTTTTTCAAAATTCCATTCATTTAATACATGTGATCTCACAGTAAAATAAAAAACTGGCTAGCATTTGGTACATGTGCAATGTACTTTTTTATTTCACAAGCATCCTTAAAAAATTGTCATGTGTCTCTTTTTATAAATTATATATTTTTTTGGTATGCATTTGGTATAATGGTAATATTTTTTTTTCCACAAGCAATATTGAAAAATTGACAAATCTCTTTTTATAAATATTTATTTTTTAATATTTTACTATACTTGACACTTGTCAACCCTCTAACACTGCTTGTGAAGTCTAAAAACTACACTAATGATATACCAAATATTTTCTATAACTTTAAAATGTAATTTTTATTTAATATCAATATTTTTATATTTTATATTATTAAAAATATTTACATATTTTTATGAATGTAATGATATCCATCTTTCATATTTTCATATTATTTTTCTTTTATAATTATTTTTTAACTTATTAAATTTTATTAACTTTATTTTTTTAAAAATTATTTTTCGAAACCAAACAATTAAAAATATTAAAGGATGTATTTTAAAATGGAAGCATTTTTAAAGGCTTGATAAATTAAAATTTTCAAAACGTTTTTCAATTAAAATGAACTTTTAAATTAAATAGCAAAGGTTCACGACATTTTTCAAAAAGCAAAAGTTAGATTTATAATTATTTTACATAATATTCCAGATTCAGCTATAACGACTAGGCCGAGTTTTAGGTGTTACAACATCGCTTAAACCAAAAATATTCATAATCTCCACAAACAAATTGCAAAGATTATCGACATCTAAAATCATGTCGAATGCATTAAGGGATTTGATGAAGCATAATCCTTTAGGACAATACACTAAAAGATTGGTTAATGACTTTTGTTTCAAATCTTTCTCCCCACCTCTCATTATGGTGCATCCACGTTTCACCCAAATCCTTTTGTAGAATTCAAACAACTATAAATCCCTTTTTTGAGTATTCTAGTAGATTGGTTAACAATGCATAGTATGATATAGCTTTGTATCTCAATCCCATAGATGCTATGACATCAAGGCACAATTGAAACTTTGCGAGACCCTTTTTGCATTTCTTTGATATTTGATTAAACTTTTTAAAAGTCTATTTGGGTGAGAGCTTGGGAAGAAAACTTTCATTTCTTGCAAGGTTTTAGAAAATATTCTAAACATACATTTACTTTTTGAGGTAAACATAATAAATTTCTAAGAAATTTTAAAAAGGGTTTTGAATAACCCAAATTCCCCATTCAAATTTTAGAGATAATTTTTCAAAATTTCATTCATTTAATACATGTGATCTCACAGTAAAATAAAAAAAATGGCTAGCATTTGGTACATATGCAATGTACTTTCTTATTTCAAGCATCCTTAACAAATTGTCATGTGTCTCTTTTTTAAAATTATATATTTTTTGGTTATACATTTAGTATACTGGTAATATATATATTTTTCCACAAACAGTATTGAAAAATTAACTAGTCCTTTTTTATAAATATCTATTTTTTAATATTTTACTATACTTGACACTTGTCAACTCTCTAATCTTGCTTGTGAAGTCTAAAAACAAAACTAATCGTATACCAATTATTTTATATAACTTAAAAATGTAATATTTATTTAATTTCAATATTTTTATTGTACAGCCCAATTTTCAGCCCAATTACAAAAATAAACAACCCAATTTTCAGCCCAATGAACCCCAAAGCCCAAATGGCCCAAAATCTAAAATCGGTTTCAGTAAGATAGAAACCCTAGTGCCCTTGCGCCGCTGCTCCATGTGCGCCTCCAGCGCGCATCACGCCCGAGGTCTGCCACCAACCATCTTTGCATCAAAACGGCAAGTCTTTGCCTCTGTTGACCGGAGCATCTGTAAAAGAAAGCCGAAAGGAATACATGCAAAAGAAGAAATAACAGCAAGGCAAGAAGAAAAGATAAAAGCAAAAAATGTAAAACATCTGGCTATAAAAAGCCACCAAAATATCAATGTAAAGGGGGGGCTTCATCATTGTAATCGGGAGTCCCGATTTTTGAAAAAAAAACATTAAAAGAAAGAAATACAAAACAGAAAACAGATCAAAGGTTTTCTTCCTTTTTTTCTCTATCATTCTGTTTATAAGATCTTTTTTTCTTTTATTTTATCTACTTTTTTTTAGAATATTAGTAATAAAATATAAATAAAAGGAAACTCACCGGAAGTGGCCATGGTTGCGCCTTCGGAGGGTCCCTCCTCCGTCGCCTAAATCGGGCCCAAAGGAGTCGAAAACCCCATTGTTTTGACTCTCATGAATTGAGAGAGCTTCGGGCTCTCAAGGATGTCGTGAAGCGGGGAAAAAGAGCTCCTTTCCAATTGCCAGACGCTGGCTATAGTGGTGACATGACGGGATCGGTAGGCCGCCGGCCATTCGAGGGATGGAGAGCCCTCTTTCTTTCTTTTTTTTTTGCGGCTGAAGATGAAATTAGGGTTGGTTTTGAAGCTTTTAAAGCCTCTTTAAATGGTGTCGTTTAGGCTTGGGGGTTCAGAGACCAAAAACGGAGTCGTTTTGGTCTCTGATCCGCGACCCGACCCGTCCAATGCCCAGGATCCGCGCATTTTTCCTTTGGGGATATTATCCACGTTGGTCCTTCCATTCTTCAGCGCGTTTCAATGCAGTGCTACCTTTTATCTTTTTTAATTACTTAATTTGGTCATGAAATTTTACTTTTGATTCATTTTGGTCCTGATCAAAACGACGAGTCCAGGGAGACTGGGATAATTTCTCCGTTGGTCCCCCTTGTTCTCACGCGCGTTCATTTGGGCCTTTATTCTGATTTTATTATTTATTTTGTTAAGATTGGCACCTTAAATTCTGTCTAAGTCTCAGTTTAGTCCCTTTTATGCCCTTTTGTTTTTTTCTTTATTATAATTTTGATTTCGAATTTTATTCTAGTCTCAATTTAACCCCTTTTATTTATTATATTATTACTACTACTATTATTATTATTAGTAGTAGTATTATATTTATTATTATTACTTACTTTACTATTAATTATTTACTCATGGTGCCTCTTTTAGGTTTCAAGTTTGATTATATATGCATAAATACATTTTCATAATATATATATCAATATACATGTATATATTTTTTACAACTTATTTATACGCACATATCTTTGATCTTATATATTTTAAAATTTTTATATACATATATATATATATGTGTCTATATACATATTTTTTTTTATATGTTTTATAATTTATATATGCCTATTTATATATATCTACGAACATTTTTTATACACACGTATAGATATATCCATACTTTACATTTTTATAATTTTGTTCATTTCCTTTAGTTATTTTCTTTTATTTTACATTTTCATTATTATTTTGAAAGTATGTTCTAATTGTATTTGCTTACATACTCGTTATTATGTATGTTATTAATTTGTCCTTTTTATTTATTTTATTTTTGTTGCGATTGTTGGTATTATTTTTACATCATCGTATTAATTATCGTTTTATTGTGCATATTGACACCGTGCTTTATTTCTATTCTTTCGAGTTAGATTAATTTTATTCAATGCATAAATTATGATTTTTTTTGAATAAGTAAAACCTCGTGTTTAGATTCGATAAGGTCGTACCCTAATTTACTAGGTTTCGATTTTCACAATAAATCTAAATACGTGAATCTTTTCAAACTCAAGTTTTAAATGATCTCGGGAATAAAAAAAGATCATGTCCTAACTTACTGGGCATGATTCCTTTTCTAAACCCGAGATAATTAAATATCTTTTTAAATAAGTTATTTTTTTGCATTTATTCTCGTATCAGGAATTCGATACGTTGTGTCCTAACGCATTGGATATGACACGTCGTTTTCTCAAGATGAGGATTCTTCTAGTAAAATTTTGGCATTCATTCGCGTATCGGAATTTTAGATATTGTGTCCAAACTTACTGGATATTATTCTATTCCTCGATTAACGTGAAATATGCCCCTTTTCTCATACATTTTCAACATTTTGATACAAGGATCGTATTTTTAAAATTCTTCAAAGTTTTCAATTTTCGACATTAACTAATCAACTAGGTACCAATTTTGGGAGTTACGAGGGTGCTAATCCTTCCTCGTACGTAACCGACTCCCGAACCTATTTTTTCTGAGTTTCGTGGACCAAACTTGTTGTTTTAATAAAATCAAACCATTTATTAAAACAATCACTTTTCGAGGTGATCCAATCACACCTCATAAAAAAAAGGATTGGTGGCGACTCCCGTTTTCGTTTTCATTTTTCAAAACCCAAGTCGACCCCGTTTTCATCCAAAAAATGGTGTCAACATTTATATTTTATATTATTAAAACTATTTACATATTTTTATGAATGTAATGATATCCATCTTGCATATTTTCATATTATTTTCTTTTATAATTATTTTTTAACTTATTAAAATTCATTAACTTTATTTTTTAAAAATTATTTTTTGAAACCAAACAATTAAAAATATTAAAGGATATATTTTAAAATGGTAGTATTTTTAAAGGCTTGATAAATTTAAATTTTTAAAATGTTTTTTCCACCCTAAAAGATGAAAAGATGAAGCATGTAATTGTAGTGGCCCGAAGCGATGGCGGAGGAGACCAAGTCGAAGGGGGAAATGACTGATGAGATTAGAAAACCCATCAAGTCACTTACCAGGTCTTTTCTTTTGGAATTTTCGCCATTTAACTCAGTGGTAATTATCTGATACTGACTATTCAATCCCCTTTGGTTTATATGCAATTTGCTTTTAAAATTATTGTTTTCCTCTACTTGCACAAGGAATATATATAATTCTAAATTAGCACAATAATAAATAAAGTCGGTAAAAGAAGTGAAATCCATCTTCATATAGTGGATTCCATCCTCGTAATTAAATCATAATATTTGAGAAAATTAGAAGATTAATAAAATAATTTATTTATATTCAAGCTTAAATATAGATAAAATATGAATGCATACCTAAAATAAAGATATTTAATTATAAAATATGAATACGTAACTATACAATTCTTACATTTAGACATGGACATCTAAAACTTGATAGCAAATATACATGTACAAAGTTGTAATAAGTGGAAAACTTAGGTCTTTTCACTTAGTTTTGTTTGCAATACAAGTAGATTTTATGATTTTTTTTTATATGATAATGTAATAAAACAAAGTGAAGCTAAAAATAATTGAAATGCGGATAAATTTGATGTGAAAATAATGATAACAAAATTATATATTTTAAGTTATTAAGGTTGATTAGGTTTTAAATTAAATGTTATATATATTAGCTACGAGATCTAATCTGAATTTTTTATTAATTAATTATGAGATGAATAAAGATGTCCTATGTAAATGATGTTAAATAATTAATCAAACATAAATCTAATCGAGGTAATTGGTAAAAATATTTTAGTTTAAGTTAATTTGATTTGATTTGAATATTATGTTGATGGTAAATTAATTAGTTTGATCTTTAAAAAATTGAATTCGTAAGCATGTTTATTTTGTTTTAATTAAAAAATAAAAGTCAGAAATAAATAGTGAAAGAAAAACTAATGAAATGAAGGTTTTTCACTTTTAAATAGAGATGAATTTCCATCAAAATATTTTATGGAAAATTTGTTAGGAAATAATAATGGTATGAATGTAATACAAAATTAATTGCATTCTCTTTTCTTAGAAAATTATTAAAAAGTACAACACATTGAATAGTCTTTGTTAACATTCCAATTGTCTTAATCATCACATGTGTACATGTTGACTAACAATCTCCATCATCACCAAGTAATTACTCCAAAATTTGTCAAAACTAATATTAAAAACATTCTATACATTCGAGACCCATTCTAAGCAATAAACTCCTTGGAAGTGATCATGGCTTGCAAATGACTCTTATAATCATGCAAATTCTTCAAAGTAATAAAATTAATAGCAAAACATTTCTCACTAGGACAACGATCAACCCAAACTCCATTTGTAATAGAAGAAGCATGCTAAACTAAACTCTTAACATGAGATATTTTACCAACATCCTTCAAAATTAAATTGATAGAAGGTGCTGCACATGGTGACCAAAAGATGTTAGGATACTTCTCATTAAAAAATTTCCTAATAGGTTTGTAATTTGCAGCATTATATGTAATTAGCTAGACCACATTGCTTAATCCAACAATTTTTACAATCTTCGCAAATAAATTGCAAAGAGTATCAACATCTAAAATCATGTTTGATGCATTATCGGATTTGATAAAGCATAATCTTTTAGGAAAATACACTAGAAAATTGGTTGATGACTTTTGTCTCTATCTTTCTTCCCTCTCCCATTATGGTGCATCCACATTCCACCAAAATGCTGTAAATCCCTTTTTGAGTATTCTAGTAGATTGGTTCACAATGTATGATATGATGGAGCTTTGTATCCCAATCCCATAGATGCTATGGCATCAAGGCACCGTAGAAACTTGTCAATTCCCTTGATGCTATTTGTGGAGTCTAAAAACTCCACTAGCAATATATCAAATAAATT
Source organism: Gossypium hirsutum (assembly GCF_007990345.1). NCBI lineage: Eukaryota > Viridiplantae > Streptophyta > Magnoliopsida > Malvales > Malvaceae > Gossypium > Gossypium hirsutum. Next base: position 12,098,717 of record NC_053438.1, read on the forward strand.
CTTTTCTTTTTTTAATATTTTACTATATCCCTAGAGAACCCTTATCAATCTCCTAACCTTACTTGTAGAGTCTAAAAACTCTATTGGTAATGTACCAAATGATATTCCAAATAAAAAAGCATTAATTTGACAGTACTGTACTTTTTTATTCCACAAGCATCCTTAAAAAATTGACATTGTCTTTTTTTTTAATATCTATTTTTTTAATATTTTACTATACTCCTAGAGGACATTTGTCGACCCTAATCATGCCTATGAAGTCTAAAAACTCCGCTAATTGTGTATCAAATATTTTCCTTAATTTTGAAATGTAATTTTTGTTTAGTTCCAATATTGTTTATATTTTATATTATTAAAAAATTTTAGATATTTTTATGAATCTAATTATATCTATCTTGCATATTTTCATATTATTTTCCTTTTATAATTAATTTTTAACTTATTAAGTTTTATTAAATTTATTTTTTTTAAAATTGATTTATCGAAGCCAAACAATTAAAATATTAAAGGATGTATTTTAAAATGGTAGTATTTTTAAAGGCTTGATAAATTTAAAATTTCAAAATGTTGTGTCCACCCTAAAGGATGAAAAGAGGAAGAATGTAATTGTAGTGGTCCAAAGTGATGGCGAAGGAGACCAAGACGAATGGGGAGATGACTGATGAGATCAAAAAACCCATCGAGTCACTTACCAAGTCTTTTTCTTTTGAAATTTTCGCCATTTAACTCAGTGGTAACTATCTCATACTGGCCATTCAATCATCATATATATATTTTTATCATTTTTAAATTTTGCTGTTTAAACCTGATATGTACTTTTATGATTTTTAAAATTAAATATTCAAAAGGTAATTAATTTTAATAAAATTAAAATATATTAATTTTATTGACGGGATTACATCATTAAACTTTTTATTACTATAAATATATAAATAATTAAAAATATTAAATTTTATTTTTATTAAATTAAATTCTTAATCAAATTTGTTGATTGTATTAATTTTTTTCTTTCTTTAATGGGTACTCGAAATAGTTTTTAAGTGTTTCATCATAAACAAATATATATTACAACTTGATATATTGGATTGTTGATAATGCACTTTCACTTTCACATTTAATTACACATTCTTAAGTCTGAATATATGCACATCGAGATGCGGTCAAATTGTTAGTACGGTTACTTAAAAAAAAAACTTGAAGTCGCGCATAATATTTGTTTTAAGAATTTCTTTTTTCATTCACTTCACTTGTTTTTTTTTAACACTTTTAAAGTTAACAATTTGATTAAAATTAATATAAAAATATGTCCTAATTTTTCTTTTAAAAATATTAATTATTTTTCTTAAATTTTCTTAACAATAATTCTAAAAAAAATTTAAAAAAATCAAAATAAATATAAATTATTAAAAATATTAAAAATTATGTTAAAATATTTTTAAAATATTATAAATAAAAAATGAGTATGAGGATTTTAACTAATTAGTTAAGTCATATTAAGGAGGTTTTCATACTCAATTGCAAAGAGTATCAATTCCCAATAAGAGTTTCAGAACGCTAAGATGTGTTGGCATTAGTACTTAACTATTTTTGCCTATGAAATGATTCAAACTAATCCATATCCTTAGTGCAATTGGACAATGAATCAAGTAACTTGTGATCAAAGAAAGAATCTAGAAAATAATTCATATCTTTAGTGCTATAGGACAATGAATCAAGTGAGTTGTGATCAAATAAAGAATCTGGAAAAGGTAGAGGAATGAATCCATGTTAAAGGTGAAGAGAAGCATATTCAGTGAACCTGCCTTGGGGATTTTAAAATGTCTAACATAACAATGAAGAAGAGGGAGCATATTATCGAGGGTGAACGCGTATACATTAATAAAAAGCAGACGTTGAGCATCCATATTGAAGCAACTGACAACAAATAATGGTAATAAAATGGTCAACAAAAATGAAGTAGAGCCTAGTATACCAATATTGGACTTTTGTTTCAAATCTTTCTCCCCACCTCTCATTATGGTGCATTCACGTTTCTCCGTTTTTCAAAATAAAAATGGTGTAAACAAACATGATTCATTCGACTTGCTACAAAATTAAAAGCCAAGTAAGTCTACCTTCTCCGTCAATCCCCATTCCACAAGTTGGGGTCATCCACGTGGCACTCTTGATGCTTTTTTCTCTTCTAAACCCTTCCATGGGGCATAATCATATTTACCCAATTTTAACTTCCAAATCCCTTCTAAATAATTAAGTTGGGCGTCACTTATTTTTTTTCTTTTTTATTTATTTAGGGTTATAAGTCGGTGTGATTTTGGATTATAAATGTTATGTTTATTTTGGATTTGGATTTAGAATTAATTCATTTTGAATTTATATAAATTCGAATAATGGTTGACTAAGTTTAAGTTCTTTCTTAAATCGAGTTGGATTGAATTTGAATTTTGTCTAATTGAATTTTTAGATTTAATCAACATTGTAATTTTTTTTTATGTTTTAAGCACTTTTGACCAATTTATAAGGTAAAAAAAAAGTATTTTTATCGATGTTGCATCTAGAGTTGTCCATTTCTTGGGCCTTGAATAAAATTTTAAGCTTGAGCCTGACATAAAATTTTGTCCAAATTCAGTCCGAATAAAAATGTTAAAACTCAAGTCTAGCCCATATTAATTTTTTTATATAAAAAATTGAAAAAAAATAATACATCAAAAATAAAACATTTGTTAATTATGCATCTAAAGAGTTGAAGTCTATGGTTTTAGAATTAAATGAGTAACTCTTACGTTATCATTAAACATTCTCTTACTCCATTAATTAAAAGAAATCTTAAAAAGGTGGTGCATGGAGTATTTGAGCCTATTTTACTTGGTTAATCGATCTTGGGGAGCAATGGTGTAAGAGAGTATTTCACAAAATCATTGTAATCTTTCATGGCATGTATTAATTTCTTTATTATGTTTGTGGAATTAATAATATATAATTTATGAAATAATGTTAATAAAATTACTATATATGAGATTATAAGTTATTATTACTATTAAAAAAGAAAAAAGGAAAATGAACATCAAAAGAGAAGCTGCTTCCCAGTTTGTCCTTAAATACAAAAAAAAATGAATAAGTTAGATGAAAAGCCCACTCCTTAAGTCTCAAACCAATGGCCCAACTATAATTTTACATTATTTTTAATTGAAGCAAGTATATTCTAATATAATTCAATCTAGTCAGTTAAATAAATAAATTTTAAAATTTTCACTAAAAATTGAGATAGTTATATAAATTTTTAAAATTTTACATAAATATTTTATGCAAAAATTAAAAATATATAAAATTATCATAAATGTAAATATTATTTAGTTATCATTAAGATAAGTATTATTTATTAAAATTTGATATCATTAGATTTTTAAAGAATTAACATTATCATTTAATTTGATTTAATTTAATTTCTTTTAGCATCATTAAATTTAAAAACTATCATAAAACATGTATTTGAAATAACTATATATATAAAATTTCAATTTTTAATTTTTTAAAATATATATAAATATCCACAATTATTGTATGAAATTATTTTAAATAATTAAATTTTAATTTCAATTATTTTAATTTTTTTAATTATTGTGGACGTTTCTTCACAATATTATGATGATAATGATGTAATTTATACTCTAAAAAAGAAGTACAAGTAAACTATTATGTAGGGTACAACATTAGTGTCATTAAAATTTTAATAGTTCAACCAGTTTTTCATCCACAAAAAATAATTTGACTAAAAATTGAAGGTTGATGACCAAGGTGATCCAAAAAAAATAAGGTTAAAGTAACAAAATGGATACACATTAGGGTTAAATTTATCATTACGCCTTAAGCTTTTTAAAATGAAGATAAAATTATTTTAATATGTAGTGGTTTAAAATTTTATAAATTATATGAATTCTTTTATGTTTTTTTACCATAAAATTATTTTATATTATTAAATACTGCTAAGAATAAATATATTATATAATATACAGAGTTAAAACTACTTCCAATTTTCGCAAAATGAGACATGTCCAAAGCAATTCAATTATTTAATCATTTGAAACTTGAGTCTTCATCCTTGCAACTTATGTTATGCTTCACTAAATGAACCCCACTTTGAGACATTTTGAGGAGACAAAGTAATTATAGAAATAATTATAAAATGCATAAATAAAATAAAACAAGATGTCAAGAAATAAATTGAAACAACGCATATAGATTAAGCTCCATCTATTGTAATTTAACACTATATTTCTCTCGAAACTTGGAAATTTAGAAGCAAATTATTTAAAATCATACAACATCGAGCTGCCTTAGGTTCAAATGTGATTACGTACAAATGATAATCTGATTACATACTTAGCGAGCACCTTCAAGTTCAAATGTGATTTTGTTATTTATGCTATCATACCCCATCCCTATCGAGCTGCTTGTTACACCATCATCGTAAGTGCTGGGAAACTTACCAAGCAAGTATTCAGATTCTTCGCTTACTAAATTACTTTTACTCCAAGGATGTTTAGCTATTGCTTGCAGTCCTGCTAATTCATGGGCAACTTCCTTCATTGTTGGCCTTTCCTCTCCCTTCACTCTCACACATCTCCTAGCTAAAATTGCTACTTCCATAAGCTGCTCAACATTTTCATCATTAAGCACTCGAGGATCGAGAATGTCGAGCAAACGGTCTTCTTTCATCAAAGAAGTGAAGTACAATGGCAAAACTCGATTTTCTTCCGGTCTTTTGAAGCATACCACTTTTTGTCCTGTTAACAACTCCATAAGCACAACCCCGTAGCTGTAGACATCACTTTTTTCAGTAAGAAGGCTTGAAAGCATGTATTCAGGATCCAAGTAACCGAAAGTTCCTTGCACAATTGTAGTTATTTGTGCTTCGTCGGATGGGATCAATCTGGAAGCCCCAAAATCAGAAACTTTTGGGGTGTAATTGTCATCTAACAGTATGTTCGCCAACTTGATGTCTCGGTGAATGATTGGAATGGAAGCTGCAGAGTGCAAATAAGAAAGGGCTTCTGCTGTTTCAGTGGCTATTCTCAAACGGGTCTCCCATGAAAGATAAGATGTAGCATCATCATTATGCAAATGGTGAAAAAGGGTTCTGTTGGTGATATATTCATAAACTAACAGTGGAACTTGTGTCTCCAAACAACATCCTAGGAGTTTGACAACATTCCTATGGTTGATTTTGTAGAGCACCATTATTTCATTAATGAATTGTTCAACTTGGCTAGGATCTCCAATTATTGACTTTTTGATGGCAACTATTTGATTATCAGCCAATATTCCCTTGTACACTGTCCCTAGCCCTCCCTGTCCTAAAATTCTGCTTTCATTGTAATTGTTAGTTGCCTTCTCCAGTTCCTCAGCTGTAAATACTTTAACATCTTCACGGTACCCTTGTCGTTTTGAAAGTTGTTCCCGCAACAAAATGCCACCATTTTGCTGAAAGTTAGCTTCTCTTAATTTGGAAATTTGCCTTTGCCTCAGCATCCAACACCACAATACTATCCCCAAGAGAAGACCAAGAAACCCAATGGCAACCCCTAAGGTCAAAGCATAAAATAATAATAGTTACATAAGCCATGGTAGTGTAATCTAAAAGTGAAAAGTCATACAAAATTGTATATAGAGAGTAATAAATAACGAAATTGTTTGTGTCAACCAGATCCAATTGACTCAAGATTGAGTTGGGTAAGTTAAGGATGAGTCCTGCTTGTGAATTTAGTTGCACTTGTTTACAATTACTTCATAAAAATATAACCGAAATTATTGTTAGATATAAAAAATAATTATTCCATAATGGAAAATTGTGGTTAAAGATGAGCATGGACTCACGTCAAGGCTGCAGAGAAGTTTATTGATTTTTTTAAGGATAAATTTCAAAATTATACATGAATTATGGTTTATTATGTAATTGTATACGTGAAATTTTGGTTTGATCCATTTTTTGTAATTTATTAATATAATTATTGATATAACATCATTTCATGATTATGTATTGTATACATAAATAGTTGTATTTATTCAATATAAAAATAAGTTGATATATTTATTTCTTTAAATGCGTATGATTAAATCAAAATTAAAGTTTCAAATATACATTTGAACCACAATTAGAGTTTCATGTGTATAACTGCACCAAATTAAAGTTCATGTATACAATTGCAGATTAAACCAAAGTTCATGTATAATTTTGAGATTTATCTCTTTTTTATTTTAATTATTTATATTTTAAATAATTTAACTAGAGTAAGAGAACAAGTTGAATATGAATAAGTGTATAATAATTTCATGTCTTTAAAATTTGATAACGAGTCAAAATTTTATTGATGTTTAAAATCTTCCAGCTTCATTTAGCTTTTGAAAATATTTTCTATTTTTAAAAAATTAAAAAACATGGTTGATAAAAGAGGAATAAAATTCTGTTTTCAATAATGAAAACATGATTAGTGATTGATTTTCTATAACAGAAACATGAAAATTGAAAAAAATGAAAACAAAATTTTTCTATTTTTATTTACAAAGACTTTTTAGTCAAAATAATGAAAACAAAATTTTATTATTATTCTAATTTTTACATATTTTCATAATTTTTCAAAAATTATTTTTAAAAATTTGAACTAAACCTTGAATGTTTTTCATTTTTCAAGGAAATGAAAATGGAGTCTACTCCCTGAAACCAAACGGAGTATTTTAATTTATATTTTGGGGTTACTAACCTAGAGCAGCAATAAGAGGAGATGTCTTGGACTGATCCTTGTTGGGTAAACTGCAACCTGTTCCACTTTTCTTACCATCGCCTTCATAACCCCCCGGACATGAGCAATTGTACGTCCCAGGTAAGTTGGTACATATTGCCGTTCCATTGCAAGGGCTCATACTTTCACACTCGTTTATATCTGAAATTTGCAGATTGTATGCAAGTAATAAATAACACTATCTTTAATGCTAGAAACTACAAATCTCTGGGGTATATATACCTATGGTTACCTTGACATCCATTAGGGAGGTAAGGGTTCCCCTCGTAACCCTCAAGACACTTGCACAAATATCCAGAGTTATTTTCTGAATCAACGCATTTACTATGCTCTTTGCATGCAAAATTGTCTACATCCATATTCGCTTCGTTGCAACTATTATGCCCGATTTTCCAATCAAGAATGATTGGAAACTGCCTGCTTTTAAACTCAAAACCACGAAGATCTGAAGCAGAGAAGGTATAACTATCGATCTCTGCAACAAATGCATAGCTGCAGGGGTTTTCGGGCAACACATAGGTATGGTTGAAGGGGCTGCCCAGACTTATGTTGTAGCTCCTCACATCCTTTGGGATACTTGTCTGACAGCAGCCAACCCCAGAGCAAGACCCGTTTGAAACATCAGTGATGTTGTTACAGAACGACAAACAACCAGTTGCGTAACGTTGTCCGTCGAAATCTTGCATGACAGCAACCGTGTCGCACCCGATTGCAGTAAACTTGTTCTTGGTATTGTTTATTGAAAATTCAGAAAGCAAGAAGTAGTAAAATAACCGATTCCATGGTGTGTTGTAACAATCATAGCTTGTATTAGAAAGGGTGCGCAACTGACCATCGGTAGATATGTTGATGACTTCGAAGTCACCCAAGAACGGTTTGTGGGGTATGAAACTGGTGTTACAGTTGATGAAAAAGCCTGCAGTGATGTTGCAATCGCCGCCGGTACCGAACGGGTATGGGATGATAACATCTCCGCAGCGGCTTCGGCAGCCAGGTTTTGCTACCGCTGGTGTTGAAGCTTTTACCGTCAATATAACATTAAGCAAGATCATCAGCTGCATAAGCACTACTGATCTGATGGAACCCATGGCTGTTTTTTTTCTATACTGGGGGATACCAATGCTTCAATTTACAAATTCGGACACATATAAAAAAGGTTAGGGAAGCCTGCTTGAAATTACTAAATACTAACAGGAGGGAGGACGTAAAGTGACCCAATAGACGAGTGGGGAATATCAGTGTTGAAAGTTCTTTGGCTTTCGCTGTTGAATAACGCGTGGTGACTTTGGGCTGTCCATAATTTCTTGGAATTGATGAGATGCTAACTTTGATTCTGTCAAATTATATTTAGTGCTTCCATATTTAGTGTCTGATGGCTTTCTACGGCAGATATAAGCTTGTTCTCAATGTTAGATGAAAAAAACATTTTGCATTAATTGATCAAGATAAATAAATATTGAAAAATTATTTGGTAAAGAATTTTTAGAATTCAGAGTTTCCATATGTGACATAAATATTTAAGTATTAGAAAAAAAACACACATGCGGATTAAGCATTGTTACTCCAAAATTTTGCATTTGTTAATTATGCATCTAAAGAGGTGAAGTCTATGGTTTTAGAATTAAATGAGTAACTCTTACGTTATGACTATTGCATGAAGCAAAATGTTATCATTAAACATTCTCTTACTCCATTAAAAGAAACCTTAAAAAAGTAAAACAAAAAAGGTGATGCATGGAGTATTTGAGCCTATTTTACTTGGTTAATCGATCTTGGAGAGCAATGATGTAAGCAAGTATATCACAAAATCATTGTAATCTTGATGTATTTATAAATTTCATGGCATGTATTAATTTCTTTATTATGTTTGTGGAATTAATAATATATAATTTATGAAATAATGTTAATAAAATTACTATATATGAGATTATAAGTTATTATTACTATTAAAAAAGAAAAAAGGAAAATGAACATCAAAAGAGGAGAGATTTACCAAAAAAAGTCAAATTTTTTATAAAATTACCGAAATAGGCCGGTTTTTTAATTATTTTCCGGACTGGGCCGTTTCCCCCAAAATCGCGCCACGTCGGAGCGATGTCAGGGGACGGGGCAGAAGGTCGCATCCACGTCAGCGCGACCTGCTGACGTGGACGCGATGTGGACGCGCGCGTCAACACTGCCCAACGGTCAAAAAATTGACCGTTGCCCCCCCCCAAACGGTCAAATTTTTTTTACTATATAAACCCCCCACCCCTTTTATTTTCACAAACAAATTCAATATCAATTTCTTTCAAAAATTCTCTCAATTCCTTTCAAAATTTCTCTCAATTCCCTTCAAAATTTCCATCAATTTCCTTCCAAAATTCTCTCAAACTCTCAAATTCCTTCCAAAATCCTCTCAATTTCCTTCAAAAAATCTCCAAATCCATATTAAATTTCTTTTTCCATTAAATTTCATTTTTTAAGAAAATTTTAAATTTTTTATTTTTTTAAATAATTTTAAAATTTTTAATATTTTCAACAATGGCCGGATCATTGATTCGTCTTGATAGGAATCACATATCGGTGGAGCAAATGAACATGGTAAGTATTAAATTTAAATTTTAAATTTTTTTTAAGATATTTTTATTTATGTATTTTTAGATATTTATTAATATATTTTTTGTTATAAAAGGCTGAAGATCAGGTATTGGAATGCAATATTCGGAATATGCATGCTCCATCACCGTTAGTAGAGAACTACCTGCGGGAAGCGGGATTTTGGCACGTGGCGACGGTAGGCCGGGGATGCAAGTTGGAGCCGAAACTGATCAGTGCGTTGATCGAGAGGTGGAGACCTGAGACGCACACATTTCATCTTCCATGTGGAGAATGCACTATCACTCTAGAAGATGTCCATCTGCATTTGGGATTGCCGGTGGATGGGCACCCAGTGACCGGGTCTACCAAATCTAGCAATTGGGAAGCGGTGTGCTACGAGCTTTTGGGCGCCGTTCCGGATAAAATGGATGGAGGTAAGGTGGAGATGGGCTGGTTACGTGCCACCTTCCCCGGTCTGAATGAAAATTCAACCTAGATTGAAAGAATCCGATATGCTCGATCATACATTCTTCAAATAATTGGAGGCTATCTCATGGCCGACACATCACGGAGCCGTGTACATCTAAGGTGGCTGCTAAAACTCGTTGATTTTAGAGCAGCCGGTGAATTTAGTTGGGGGTCTGCCGTCTTGGCAACATTATATCGGGAGATGTGCGGGGCGACCAAACCGAGGAGAGCAAAAATCGGAGGTTGCCTGTCACTACTGCAATCATGGGCACGGTTTCGCTTTCCATTTCTACGTCCTCGAGTGAACCACCCATATACATTCCCACTCGTAACGAGGTAAATTTTATATTACATTTTGAAATTGATATGTAGATTTTGTAAGAATAAAAGAATGCTAAAAATTTATTTAATTAGATGGAACCATCCGGCAAGTTATCGTGGAATACCGACTGAACTTGAAGATATACGGCTTCTATTGGAGCAACGCTCGGAAGCAGAAGTAAGTATTATTGCAAATAGATATTTCCATACATTCGCTAGTGGATTGATATTTAGTATTTAGTATTATGTATATATGTAATATTTCTATCATGTTCATGTAGTTTCAATGGACACCATACGAGGATCCGGCAGTCCGGGCAGTAATCCCGGAAGAGTTTTTACAAAATCCGAACGCTTGGCACGTGAAAGTGGTGTTGATCAACTATGCAACCGTGGAGCCCCACCAGACAGACAGAGTCCTACAGACAGTTTGGATGTAGACAACCGATCCCTGCGGACCCTGAGGAGTTTGACGAGCACCACAAAATCGACCTTCGGCTATTAGGTACAGATTGGCCGTTGTACTGGTCAGTGTACACAGAAATGTGGGAAAATCGGAATGAATATCTACCTACTCGGGAACCAATCATCATTCCCGAGTTAGCGTGCGTTCCAGAATACATGCCATGGTTTAGGGCCCATGGGAAGCCGTATTTACTTACGCCGGAGGAGAGGCAGCGGCAAATACGTGTCGGAAGGGAAAGGCGCGGGCCTCAAAATCCAAGGGGACAAAACTACGAGGGCAGCCCCTCAACGAGGCCAAGACATTCACCCGGTTCATCATCAGCGACCATGCAATCACCGTCCCCAACGAGAGCACCAACGCAGTCACCTGGCGCAGCAATTCAACAGATGATACCCACGCATTCACCTTTCCCTATGATGCCAGGTATGTTTCCTAGCCCTTATATGTACCCTAACCCGTACATGTATCCTTTTCCGAATCCTATGGCAGGTTGGAGCCAAATGCCCGGATCAGCTCCATTTCCTGTAATGCCGAACGGACCACCGATAACTAGGCCATCGGCGCAGGAGGGGCCGCAAGGGGGGCCGTCAGGGAGCTCTCCTTTTTACCAATCGCCAGCAACGCATGGCTTTCAAACTCCGTCGCCGTTCATGATGCAAACACCTCCACATACACTATTCTTTGAAGGTGGATCATCGTCCCAAGTCCGACAACCAGATGCCGAACCGGAAGAACCAGAATCCCCACCGGAGGAACAACAACCACCGCTGGAAGCTAGAGAAAGGAGGAATCCAGCGCGTAACCGTCGACGGCCGCCATGTGGAACTGAATCCCCCGGTCATAGACATTGATTACCGTATTAAAATTAATCATTTGATGTAATGATTTAGAAGTTTATGACGATGTAATACAAATAGAATTTTTTCCGAGTTATTTTGACATTATTTGATTAAAATCCCTAAACCCTACTTAATTAAAAACCCTAATTTAATTAAATTAAAACCCTAAACCCTACTTAATTAAAACCCTAACCCTAACCTAATTTAATTAAATTAAAAACCCTAACCTAACCTAATTTAATTAAAAACCCTAACCTAATTTAATTAAAAACCCTAACCTACTTAAATTAAAAACCCTAACCTTATTTAATTAAATTAAAAACCCTAACCTACTTAAATTAAAAACCCTAACCCCTACTTAATTAAATTAAAAACCCTAAACCCTACTTAATTAAAAACCCTAACCCTAACTTAATTTAATTAAATTAAAAACCCTAACCTAACCTAATTTAATTAAAAACCCTAACCTAATTTAATTAAAAACCTTAACCTACTTAAATTAAAAACCCTAACCTAACCTAATTAAATTAAAAACCCTAACCCTAACCTAACCTAATTTAATTAAAAACCCTAACCTAATTTAATTAAAAACCCTAACCTTATTTAATTAAATTAAAAACCCTAAACCTAATTTAATTAAAAACCCTAACCTAACCTAATTAAATTAAAAACCCTAACCCTATTTAATTAAAAACCCTAATTAAATTGTAGTTTTACATAATGTTGGATTTCGTAAAATGTTTTGACTGGTACTAACATTTAAGAAATTGTAGTAATTTGATAATTTAACCAAATTTTAATACAATTATCAATACATAATTGAATAAAAGGTAATTTCTTCTATAATTACATTCAACTATTGCGATTAGGGCATGATCGACTTGTATGGCCTGGGTTCCTACACCATCCGCACAATTTCTGTTGACTGGCTGTTTCTCGGATACCCATATTGTTCCGTATTCTAGTGGAGAAAGGTCGACCCTTCGGCTTGTGACGCAATTCTCTATCCGGTAACAGCTTAAAAGGAGCAAGAGATACGGGGCGGCCACTTACGTTCATCTGGGACCGTTGGGAAAACGTGTCTCCATACGTTGTACATGTTTTCTAATTTATACACTTCGTCCACATAACTCAGCGGATCCAGACGTAGATTCTGACAGGCTGCAATAACATGAGCGCATGGATAATGAAGTGCATCGAACTTCCCACAGTCACAGGTCCTGTTTCACAAGTGTACACGATATTGGCCGCCAACAACGCCTTGGTGCGGTCTGTCGAACTCCGTCACGCGAAACCATAAATTGTCTCGATCGTGACACACAGCGTGCATGATATTTGCCCTCGCCTTCGCCTTGTTCATTTCTTGAACTACCTTACTGCACCATACATGCCCACCCTGCATCTGGCCTGCATAAGAAGCTGCTCGCTTTGGAAATAGTGCCGCCAAACGGAAATATGTCTCTCGCACAACCGCTGTTATCGGTAGATGGCGCGTTCCTTTAAGAACAGAATTTATGCATTCTGCCAGGTTCGACGTCATATGGCCATATCGTAGGCCTCCGTCGTATGCTTGTGCCCACTGTTCGAAACGTATGTTGCAAAGGTAGTCCGCCCCTTCTCTGTTTTGGGATTGCAAGATTGCCAACATCTCGTGGAAACGATCTCTATTCATTTCATACCCTATCAATATAAGAACATAGCGAATATTTTATACCCCTTCTACGAATAAAACTAATTCAATTTGACAAACGAAATAATACAGTTATACAGTAAATACCCATGTTGGTCACTTGTCGTCGTTTCGTCTTAGATGGATATTGCCTGTAGTAGTTCGAAGCAATGTGTCTCAGGCAATATCTATGGTGTGTACGCTGCCACAAGCTTCCCTCTCGATCAAATGCAGCTAGTATACCGGCGCCCCGATCTGAAATAACACAGATATCAGGTTGGGGGCACACATGCCTCCTTAACCTAGAGAGAAAGAAATCCCAGTCATCAGACGACTCCCCCGGTGTTATTGCATATGCAATTGGAAGAATTCTCCCACCGCCGTCCTGTACCACTACAACCAGTAACCGATGAGTGTACCTACCGAACATGAAGGTACCGTCAATTTATACCAACGGCTTGCAGTACGGAAATGCGTCTCGACATTGCTTAAAGGTCCAAAATAGGCGTTTGAACACTTGGCATCCACGTAGCAATCGGTCGTTGTAGTACGCATGTTCCGTTTGAAGGTCTGTGATGACACCTGGGACGTATCTCTCTAGCACATGACACCATTGCCATATTTCATTATAAGAGGCGTCCCACCCACTATGCATCTTCTCCAATGCCTTTTGCTTAGCTATCCAAGCCTTGCGGTAAGAGGGCGTGTACCCTATTTGGCTACGGATATTGGCAATTATCACCGGCACTGAAGTCCGAGGATCTGCTTTTATCGTGGGCAGTATCAAGCTAGCCAACATAGCTGAATCCATTTTCGGATGATCTTCTGAAACACCTGCATAGGGAGGGAGTACATTAAGTAATGCAACATTGGAAAATCCAAAAATTATTCATATACATTCAATACTGTACCTGCAGCACATGTATGTGGACCTTTGTACTTTTTGATCTCCCACAACCCTGTCCTCTTCCTTAACGAGGCGACGATTTTCCATGAACATGTGCCGTCTTGCACTGCACACTTCGCCTCAAACTTATCAGATTTTGATTTAACGACGTGGTAATTAACGCCGTTTTTAGTGCTATGTTGTTTCAAAGCACCAATAAAACTATCCTTATTGGTAAACTGATTACCAACTTCAAGTTCACCAACATCTACTCCCGAACTTGTACGATCGCGCACCCAGTGTGGTAGATCTGGAAACTCTAACGCATTATCTGCTGATAGATCGACATTATGCATGTGGGCTGGAGGTGAATATGCTCTGAATCGTAGATTTTCTTCATCATTTGCACTCATATCACCATCTTCACCTTCTATTGGAATAGGCTCCGGTTCAGAAAATAATTCCACCTCTGCACCATCCGGCCCGGGCTCTCGAGGTGGATCCACATTGGACTCACCTTCTAACCCACAATCATCTGCAGCGTACGACGTCCCCTCACCGGTTGATGTCGTAGGTAGTACGTCATCCCTTCTTCTGGGTATTTGATAACGCCCCCAATTGGATGTAGATTGCCATCCAGTAGAACTTGATGCAGTTCTCCAGCTCGTATTTCCAGCGTCAACCGTCGAGCCACCGACGTACATGTCCCATCCACCGACAGAGTGTCTTGGGGGGATGTGCATTCGACACCGCTACCGAACATGGGCTGTTCCGTATTTTGTAACACGCTAACCGAGTGTCAGCCAGGGGTCGTGTATACATCTCGAACACCGGACGGAAGTACATCATTTGGTGACGTAAATTGTACATATAACTCAATATAAGTTGCTCCGCTAGGAAGATGAGTCTACACCATTGCCTCCAAGCTACGAGCACCTTTTATGTCGAACGAGTCATATGTCACCGGATCAACAGAAGAACAAAATCGATACGTCATTGACAGAACTTTCATTGGCGTGGTTCCGAAGATTTTACGCCTAATTCTTTTACGGAGTTCTGTCAAATCTATGTTTTGGCTAAATGACAGTCGCACCGTATTCTCCGACAAAAAAACAACACCATTCTCGGTGTGGCAAACCTCACCATCGTAGTAAATAACAGCACTAATACGTTCACTCATTTTGAAACTCTAAATTTCCTAACCCTAACCTAAAATGTTTCTGCTCTGAGTTATGCATTCTAAGAAAATTCTCTGCCTAATTTATAGCCTCAGCCCAAACTTGCTACTGTAGCGAAATCGCGTCCACGAGGGCGCGATTTGACACCGTTTGCTCAGAAACGTCAAAAAAAATTATTTCCTACATGACCAACTGTAGCGAAATCGCGTCCACGAGGGCGCGATTTCACAATTTCTTCTCATATAGCATCCTGGTATCAGCGATTTTATACTATTTCCTCAGAAAACGTCAAAAAAAATTATTTCTCACATGACCACTGTAGCGAAATCGCGTCCACGAGGCCACTATTTCACAATTTCTTCTTAAATAGCATCCTAGTAGAAGTGATTTCCCACTATTTAACCAGAAACGTCAACTCAAAAAAAAAAATTTTCCCGAACCCCTAACTCATAAAAAGCCTGCACCCTAAACCCTAAAAGCCAAAAAAACCCAGGCGTAAAAATCAGGGTCAAAATCGCGTTCTCGGTACCGCGCTACGGGGCAGAAGGTCGCGTCCACGTCAGCGCGACCTGCTGACATGGAAGGAAATCGCTCCCTTGAGGACGCGATTTCCTTCCACGTCAGCAGGTCGTGCTGACGTGGACGCGACCTTCTGCCCCGTCCCCTGACATCGCTCCGACGTGGCGCGATTTTGGGGGAAATGGCCCATTCCGGTAAATAATTAAAAAACCGGCCTATTTCGATAAATTGATAAAAAAATGGGCTTTTTTGGTAAATTGGCCTCAAAAGAGAAGCTGCTTCCCAATTTGCCCTTAAATACAAAAAATGAATAAGTTAGATGAAAAGCCCACTCCTTAAGTCAATGGCCCAACTATAATTTTACATTATTCTAATATAAATTGAATCCCTAATTCAATCTAGTCAGTTAAATAACTAAATTTTAAAATTTTCACTAAAAATTGAAATAGTTATATAAATTTTTAAAATTTTACATAAATATTTTATGTAAAATTTAAAAATATATAAAATTATGTAAATATTATTTAGTTATCATTAAGATAAGTATTATTTATTGTAATATTATCATTAGATTTTTAAAGAATTAACATTATCATTTAATTTAATTTTTTTTAGAATCATTAAATTTAAAAACTATCATAAAACATGTATTTGAAATAAATAGATATATAAAATTTCAATTTTTAATTTTTTTAAAACAATATAAATATCCACAATTATTGTATGAAATTATTTTAAATAATTGAATTTTAATTTCTTCCTTTTTTTTAACTTATCTTTTTTTTTTATGTTCTTAACTAAAAAAAAATCTACATGTCATCAATTCTTTTAAATTCTTTAGTATTAAATTAAAAAATATATATTTGAATTACTACACATAATTGATTTTTTTGAACAATCTCATTATAGGAGTCGTCAAATAAAGCTTAGCCGATCTTATTACTTTAGAATCAGCTTGAAAAATAAAAACTTGACTTGAATTTAGGTGTGGTTCGCTTTTGGCTATACATACATTTTCACGAATAAACTGCCCAGGACTAATTATTGTGGACGTTGCTTCACAATAATTATGATGATAATGATATTGGGGAAAATACCAATTCAAATTGACTGCATTCAAAAAGTTGTTACGACATGGATCAAAATTATAAATTCTCCCATTTTCAGCTATTAAATAATAGTTAAGTACTTGAAAAGCCTGTTTTAAATTGTCTTTCGCTATCAAGGTTTGATTATGAGTTATTAAAGGGTAAAATGATGAATTAAAATTCGCAATTTTGGGGGTTGCTCCTAAAGGACCTAATAAATTCTTAATTGGAAGTAGAGGATTTTTTTTAATTGATTGTTTGATCCCCTACCTCCTTTATCACCGAGCAATCATTTAAGGGCCTTAGCTGGTGATTCGAGTTGTTTCCCTCTTGACAATGAAGCTTATCCCTCATCGTCTCACTGGCCGACCTTGACCCCTATTATTTTGAGGTTATATATAGTATTCAGAGTTTGCCTCGACTTTTGGTACCACTCTCGCAACCCGCACCAAAACAGTGCTTTACCCTTAGATGTCTAGTCAACTGTTGTGCCTCAATGCATTTTGAAGAGAACCAACTAGCTCTGAGTTCGAGTGGCATTTCACCTCCAACCACAACTCATCTGCTGATTCTTCAACATCAGTCGGTTCGGACCTCCATTTAGTTTCTCCCAAGCTTCATCCTAGTCATGGATAGATCACCCAGGTTCGGGATATTTGTTATTTTTGGCTCAATGTCTAAAACTACCCAAAGTCCTTTCCCAATCCATAAATAGGAGGATAGTGCATTTTAATGCATTTGAACCTACGTCCTCCTATATTGGCAACAATGCCCATACTAGTCGAACTAATACTTAATCAGCTACGCAATCGAAAATTAAATATAAAGTAGATTTGATATTTTATTCGATATTTATCAAATATAAGATTGGTTTGATTTTTGATACTTTGAAGCATTGGCATCTCCTTTCACTACTGATTGTTTCTAATTCCATTCACTAATGTTACCACATCAATCCTCCGTAGATGGGGAATTGGATGTTAGAACCAACTTGGTAAACCCCATTTTCTTTTACTGTATTGTATTAATCTTTAAAATGTCTTCATATAAGTGTTGTAATCAAATTATGATAAATTAAGTTAATCATTTTATAAAAATAATATTCATTATATTAGATTAATAAAATGATAAATTTTAATTAAAAATATTACCAAATAAAAATTAAAGCATAATAGATGTTCTGAGAGCTATACCAGATGGAATGATTTTGAGTCTTTTTGTGGCTGTGGAAGATGACTGTTGTGCAGGAATAATTGAGTTTTTTTTTCCCCACAAACAAATTTGATGCGGACACTTTGCGTTAATTATGAATGTGTTTAATAAATCATTAATCATAGATTTAATCTAAAGTATCATGTGAACTCGTATTTATTTATTTATTAAAATTTAATAAAATAAGATTTTTTTATATATTTAAGTAGAACAACTTTATTAATCATAATTCTTTTTTAAAAATTATTTACGTGGCTCACTATATATATACTTATATTGAGTTTGAGATGAAATCAAAATAGAGAAATCATTGCTATATGAATAAATGTATTGAAAACTTGTGATCGGGGGAATATATGAACACTCTTAACGGTAATGTTTAGGTGGTAAAACTAACCTTACTTAAATTACGTACGTTTTACCATGTTATTTAAAAAATAAATAAGTTAATTTTTATATATTAAATTAAAGAGTAATTTAATTCTTTTTTTATTATTTATTTTTACGGTTAAAAATTGGTTCAGGTATGTTAGTCTCACCACATAATTTATTGTACCTTTCTAATTATTTAATGACATTACAACAATTTTTGTATTGTCATTAATACATAATTTTGGTAATTCTTTTACCTTGAATTTTGAACCCTTAAGAGATCTGAGTTTGAGGTTTAAGGTTCAGAGTTTATAAAATAAAATTTCTAGAATGAGGTAAACATAACAAACCACATGTAACTATTTAATTATTCTGTTACCTATATTAATTAAAAAAATAAAAAAATACTTTTTAATCTAATATATATAAATTAATTATGGAAGCGAACCAAAACCGTTGGGATGGTGGAGGTTAGGCGTGATTGCAATTTGTGAGTCGTCGGTGATGAAATCATTTCAATCTAAAACCCAATGTTGATGGCGGAGGTAATAGTTCAGTAGCATTATAATGAATCAGTTGGAAATTGAACAATAAATCGAAAAGGTGTTTGGTGCAGTAGCATTGTTATTAAGAAAATACCCAAAACCAAATAGTTTCAAGACATCACAACATGTTCTACGATTATCTTCTAACACCCCATTTAATTACAGGCAAATGTGGGTATTGTATTATTCACACAAGTCAGATTTTTTGTAAGTATGTATACAAATTTAGATTACTAAAATGCATTAATGCAGCAGTTGGATTAATAAGAATAGGGAAAAGTGGTTTTCATTCATTTTGGGGGGGGGGGGGGCAGGGGTCATGCTCTAACATTAACTCTCATGCATCTTCATTTTATTGTCGGTGCAATGTTTGGACAAATTACAGAGTAACGACATTAATTACCTATGGAAATAATATTTATTTTTTATTCAAAAATATCCAAAGTACTGTAAATATTATACTAATAAAATTAAAGATATGAATTAAATAATTTTAAAAAAAATTTACATTAATTTAGAAATAAATTAAAAAATAATATTTTAATTGAAAAAGAAAGATGGAACTTTTTTTTTAGCATATTAGAAAATTTTAATGGGTTTTAAATTTTTATAATTTTCGTCGTATTTTTGTCGGTGAAAAATAGCAAAAGATATTTTGAAAAGAGAAGAATATTTTGAAACACAAGCATGTGCCACAAAGTCAGCTGCTGGGTGCATAAGTTGGACTATCAACTCCAATCATTTAATTTAATTTATTTTTTTTTACTAATCAAATAATAATTAAATCCAATTTAAATCGGATATTGAATTTGTTGGATATTTTCCCTATCCTACCCTACCTGAATTCATCCATGAGTCAAATGGGAAGTATTTAATATGCTTAATAATTACAGCAAAGTATTTCCAGATCTGTATGGGGGTCACTGGATCCAACTGTTCCAGTTGCCTTTAGTAAAGGTAGAATCCAGACAACCAAAACCCAACAGTAAAGCAGTCTTCAATTTTGCATATAAATATATGTCATCTTCAGCTTCATCTTCATTTCCACTCCCTACCTCCGTCTTCTTTCAACAAAGACGGTAAAAAAATGAGCCAAAACGCGTAAATTCCTCCAAACCCAGATCCCTGCAACAATCCCATCAAAAAAAACAAAAAGGTTCTGTCTTTAACATATTACTCAAGTCCTTTTTTCTTTTGGGGGTTTTTTTTTGAAACATTGTTTTGTTATTCATGTTTTGATCAGTTATGGTAATGTGTTATTCATGAGTTTTACATGTAACTAAAGTTGTTCAAAATGGTGGTTTTAAGTTACTGTTTGTGCTTCTTTTTTGCTGAGCATGCTTTATGTTGAACTTCAATGGCCAAAGATTGAAACTATTCCTTTTGAATGGACTATTTGGATCTGGGTTTCTTTCATAAAATCAAGATTTAATTTTGAGAATACCGTTTTAATCTCTATTGGTGTTCAACAATAGATGCTGTTTACTTCTGCACAAGGTCTAGGCTCAAATGTTCTCAAGCTATTGATTTTTCTTCAAGTTCAGCTACCATTAGCTTGTTTTTGGCATGCATTATTGTGCTTTCTGATTGCTAGCTATGAATTATCTATCAGTTTGATTCAATTGTCTGTAGATTTGACTGTCTAGATCTACTTGATTTCGCTTTTGCTTGCGGTGCTGCTATCTTTCAGTTTAATTTACTAGATTATAAGGACAACTTATGTATGGATTCAAAAGTTGATTTGTGGTAATGATTGACTAGTGGTTATTGTTCTTCCAGCTATATGTAACAAGAAAAAGCATTTAAAAGAAACATGGCCATGGCGAAGTATTCAAGAGTTGATGGGAGGAAGTCGTCGAGTTACTGTTCAACGGCTGTTATAGTTGTGTTTGTTGCTTTTTGTTTGGTTGGGATTTGGATGTTCATGTCCTCGTCTGTTGTCCCACTTGAGAATTCGGATTTGTCATCTCAGGAGACTAGAAATGAGGCGAAGCAAACACTGCAAGAAGGCGTTTCTAAGCAATTTGATGATACCTCTGGTGATATATCGGAGGATGCAACAAGAGAAGGTGGCACTATGCCTGGTAAAGTATCCTTGAATACTGATGAGGAATCTCGAAAGTCAGTTGAGGAAAACCAGGAAGAAAATCATGGAAATGATAGTTCTGATGAGAAAACTGACTCAGAAAATGAACAAAGGACAGTGGATGGAGATGATGGGAGTGGAAATGGTAAAGATGGGGAGATGGATTCAAGAGAGGGAGAGTCAAATTTAGAGTCGGGACAAGCAGAGAATGAAGGTGGCGAAATGAATAACAATGTGCAGGCAGAATCAGAGGAGAACTCAGGTGAAATCAGATCTGAGTCAGCTGAGGGTGGTAAGAACAGTGATGAAGAAGTAAGTGAAGATAAAATAAAACATGTTGACAAAGAGGATATTTCGACCGTGGATAATAATGAAAAGAATCAAGATGGGAACTCAGAACCAAGTGCCATTGAGAACAGTGCGGAAAGCGAGGAAAACAATCAAACTTCAAACGAGATTCTTCCCACTGCTGCTCAGTCAGAAATTTTGACCGAGTCTACAACTCAGAATGGAGCTTGGTCGACTCAAGCAGAAGAGTCACAAAATGAGAAGAAATGGCAACAAGCTTCAATATCCAATGAAGAAAATGATCACCAGTGGAAAGTTTGTAAGTCAACTGCTGGGCCAGACTACATTCCATGCCTAGACAATTGGCAAGTTATCCGAAAGCTTCCAAGCACAAAGCACTATGAACATCGAGAGAGGCACTGTCCTAGTGAACCGCCTACATGTCTTGTCCCACTACCTGAAGGATATAAGCGCTCAATAAAGTGGCCTAAAAGCAGGGATAAAGTAATCACCTTTCTATCTACTAAGTCAATAAGTGTGTGTTTTGTGTGTTTACTTTGGTTGAAATTTATTTTTTTGGTGGTTGGTGCAGATATGGTACTACAATGTCCCCCACACCAAGCTAGCAGAGGTTAAGGGGCATCAGAATTGGGTTAAAGTAACCGGTGAATACCTTACCTTTCCTGGTGGTGGAACTCAGTTTAAGAATGGGGCACTTCATTATATTGATTTTCTTCAACAAGTAAGTACTGTCATGTGTATATACATATGTATATATATTTGCTTCAATAATGCAAAGTATTATTTTGTCAAACTGTGTAAAGCTGACCACATATTTGCTTCAACAATGCAGTCTGTTCCTGATATTGCATGGGGAAAAAGAAGCCGTGTGATACTTGATGTTGGGTGTGGGGTGGCTAGCTTTGGTGGCTATCTCTTTGAAAGAGATGTTCTTGCAATGTCATTTGCTCCAAAGGACGAGCATGAAGCCCAAGTGCAGTTTGCACTTGAACGGGGAATTCCTGCAATATTAAATGTGATGGGCACCAAAAGGCTACCTTTTCCTAGTTCTGTCTTTGATGTTGTGCACTGTGCACGTTGCAGGGTTCCCTGGCACGTTGAAGGTGCAATTTCATTTTCGTATTTTTCAGTGTTTAGTTATGTACTGTTATATTCCTTTTCTGACATGGAGACACATCTGAGGCATATTTCAGGTGGCAAACTTCTGTTAGAGCTCAACCGAGTCCTCCGACCTGGTGGGTACTTCATTTGGTCTGCTACTCCAGTTTACCAGAAGCTTCCTGAAGATGTTGGCATTTGGCAAGGTAAAATATTTTATAATCTAGTAACGCATGTCCAAAGAGATAATGAGATATCAATTTATCTTTAAAATTCATTTTTCGATTTTGGGGCTGTGGTTTTTTAATGGCAGAGATGTCTCGACTAACAAAATCGATGTGCTGGGATCTGGTGACTGTCAAAAAGGACAGATTGAATGCTGTTGGAGCTGCAATATATCAAAAGCCAGCTTCCAACGACTGCTACTACAAAAGGTCTAAAAATGCACCTCCACTTTGTGAAGAATCTGATGATCCTAATGCAGCCTGGTAAGTGTACTCCCAATTTTCACTAGGTTAAAGGAGCTTCTTTCTTAATGAAAATTCACTGAATTTTCTTGATGAAAAATGTTTGCAGTAATCCCATTGGATAATATTTTTAAGGTTTGTGTCTTCAGGAATGTATCCCTTCAGGCATGCATGCATAAAGTGCCTGAAGATTCAACAGAGCGGGGATCCCTTTGGCCTGTGCAATGGCCAGAACGGTTGGAACAACCTCCATACTGGTTGAATTCTCAGATCGGCGTTTATGGTAAGGCTGCTCAGGAGGATTTCACTGCAGACTACAATCACTGGAAAACTGTTATCTCTGAGTCGTATTTGAAAGGGATGGGAATCGACTGGTCTTCTGTGAGAAATGTCATGGATATGAAAGCTGTTTATGGAGGGTATTTCCATTTATCTCCTCTCTAGTTATGACAGTATTCATTAGGTTTATAGGTTCTTATTTTTATTGTGCTTCTATGCTCGGTTTATAGGTTTGCTGCAGCCCTGAAAGACTTGAAAGTCTGGGTTATGAATGTAGTTCCAATCGACGGTGCCGATACACTTCCAGTAATCTATGAACGTGGATTGTTTGGAATACATCACGATTGGTGTGAATCATTTAATACATACCCGAGAACGTATGATGTTCTTCATGCAGATCATCTCTTCTCCAGTATTCAGAACAGGTTTGCTATCTTCCATGCTAAATTTCTTGCAGATGTTATTTCTCAACCAAGATTACCTCCCTGATATGACATTTGATTGACAATCCGCAGGTGCAAGTTGGTTGCGGTAATTGCAGAAGTTGATCGAATCCTGAGGCCAGAAGGGAAGCTGATTGTACGAGACAAAGCCGAAACGATAAGCGCAGTGGAGAGCATGGCTAAATCTCTACAATGGGAGATCCGAATGATTTATTCGAAAGACGGTGAAGGATTGCTTTGTGTTCGCAAGAAATTCTGGCGTCCCACCGTGGAAGAACCTATAAAGTCTGCCATTGTTTGAACACGATGCTAAACATTACTCGTGTGTTTTCCACAATTAGGCATAATATTTTACAGATTCTTTTTCGATTCACAAGCATGTTATAGTCTGTAATCCATTTTCGCAAGTGTAAAATTATGTAGTCGACTACGTTAGAATGAATCATAATTTTTGTATCAATTTTCCTTGATGGAATTAAAATAGCTACTTTCATTACTATGAATCTTGATGAAACTCAATTTCATTCATCATTATTTTTGTCTTAGAATGTTGCACCATAGTTCTTTAGAAAAAGAGTCTCACATTGATTTGCAGTATTTTGTCGCACGATAATATATCAACCTGACCAAACTCATGTTTGATGAATGTATTATTATTTGATATATTGATGAACAAATACGTATGGAGATCATTTTCTTTCTAAACTGGAAAAAGAAGCAAACTAGTTATAGTAATCAGATTATATTTAAAGTTTGGCTTATATACAAGACTATAATGGCACTGAGGATTCTGATTAATCAGAGTGGTCAAGTCATTTCATATATGCTTTCCAATTTTGCAAAGACAATCTGAACTCTATTGAAATTTTCCCCTTGATTTCTTTGTGAGGGATCTCAACATGGGGTATTGCTTTGGCATAGAAAATTATGACATCCTAATAGAAGCTTCACTAAAAATGCATTCTTCTATAAATTTTCTATACTTTGCCGCTACTTCCTTTATCTAACAGTAGTTTACAAGGCCTCTATTATTCAAATTATAACATCAGACACACAATTTTAAGTGATAAAACTATCGTAATAATCACATAAATTTACTCTTATTATTATTATTATTATTATTATTTGGTAGAGAAAGGGGTTGTCCAAGTTTAAACCATGGACGTGGTGTTTAACAAGGACTTAAGAAATGAAAGCTATTTACCTAGAGATAGTCAGAGGGGCGGGTTCCGCGAGTCCCGTCCCACTTTGCATTCAATTGGGTGAGGATGAGTATAGATTGTGCGGGTCCTGAGGCGGAGATAGGGACAAAAGTTAGACCTATCGTGGGTGGTGGGTAGGCGTGAGTATGATCTTGTACCTGCCTCATTCCCACCCGCTTCGCCTGCCCAACATAATATAATAAGCATATTTAAAAAATAAACATTTATACAAATTTAATTTAATAATTATCTTAATAATATTTTATTAATTTAATAGTATTTAATTTTTACACTTGTGTTGCATTTGAAGACATTTATGATGTTGAGACATTGTTTGTATTTGGATGTTATGTAAATATTTTATTTTTTGAATTTTTTAAGTGTTGAAGTTATATTTTATTTATCAATTAAAGGGTCGCGACGACTTATTGCGACTTATTTTTTTTAATGGTGACAGTTAGAATAATGTCACATATATGATGAGAGTTTGAAAGACATGTATTTCATACTTTTTTCATAAAAAAATTTAATTTATATTTATTTAACTGATACTTATAAATATATTACATGAAGTGAGTCGTGGGGCGAGTATAGCGAAAATTAGGTAGATTTGAAGACCCACGTGGGTAGTAGGGAGGAGATGGTTTTAGCCTTGTGGGTAGGGGGGTGAGGATGATTTTGAATTTTGTACCCCGGTTGACAAGACGAGGATGGAAGTTAAAAATTCTTGATGGAGGATGAATGCGGCTCAGGGAAGCACCCCCGCACCCACCCAGCCAAATTAAGATCCCTGTATTTACCATTACACCAGTGGCTAGTGGCTAGTTAACGCAAAACTCAACTATTAAGACACAATAAGAAATTTTCAGGGTCCTTACCAACTTATGCAATATGGTTCTGATAATTAAGTTATTTGCATGTTTTGATTCTGCTAATTTTAGTTATGTAGCCCGGGATGGGAAGCTGGTTCTCTTACTCATTCTGGCCTGCAAATCTTGATGATTTACGGCTTGGGCTTGAGATTCATAGCCTTGTATTAGCTTGTCACGGTAGTCATATCAGTTCCATTGGATCGAATTTTTTAAATTTTTTGAATGGTCATCATAATTAAGCTTAGATTGTTTTAGTTTTCGATTTTTTATATCAGTTTTATATTTTGATTTTTTTAGACTTATTTTGATAAAATGAGTTTTAGTTTATAGTTTTGGAATATTATTTTATCGAAATTTTTAAGTCTTTTTTATAACTATTTTTACAAAACAATAATTTTCAAGAATTATTTTCACTATTTTAAATATAAAATATTTAATTTTATATTAAAAATAAAAAGTAATTATATATTAAATAAAAAAACAAAATTTGATTTGGTTTCGGATAATCGTAATTTTTAAATTTGTATCCCATAACTATCCAAATACTTTAGTTCTTTTTAATTTTTGGTTTCGGTCAATTTTCGATTTGGTCAACTTTTTTGCTCAACCCTAGCTTGTGTTATCCCTATTTTATTAATGGGATGGCGTTGTTAGCCGAATTATTAAAAATATCATTAAACTACTACATTTTATTTAAACAAGCACTTAATGGTTAATATTTGATACACTGGCAATGTATTTTTTTTTTTAAATTTCACAAGCAGTCTTAAAAAATTAATATATTTTTTTGTAAATATAATTTTTTTTAATATTTTAATATACTCTTAATGGCAAATTTATTTTAGTTTATCTAAAAAATTCACTGACAATTTTCTAAATATTTTCCTTTAATGGTAAATTTATTTAAATTTGAGGCTATTATCTTAATTCATTACTGGTGCAATAAAAATTCTATACATATTTAACATCAATATAAAATTTAAAAGAGTAATCAAAAATTTCAAAAGAGTGATTAAGAGTGTTATGCATGTGAGAACTGTTAAGAAAATTTAAAATATTATTTTGTTTTACTTTAAATAAATTATTCTCATCAAATTCACATTAGCATAAAATGTAAATTAATTTAAAATTAAATTCAAAATATTTTACTTTAATATTAAAATCAAGGACTGCCAAGGGTAAAAATTATAGTTTAGGATTTATTTAACTACAAAAATAATATAAGGGCTTATTTAAAGAAGGTATAATTGTTTAAGGGCTTTTCTAGTATATTAGAAGAAAAACTAAGCCTAAGTTTTTAGGTTTCTTATATTTAAATCTAGTATCTCATGTCACATGCGTTGCACGTGGTTTTACATGTTTATTTTTTAAAATTAATTAAAAATGAAAATTGATAATTAAATGAAAATTAGTCTAATTTACAATAAAAGTCTATTAATTTTGAAAATAATTGAGAGAATAAAATAAATAAAACAACTTGTCAAATAAAAATTTCACCTTTAAAGAATTATTACGTTAATACTTCATTACCTTTGACATAATATTTCATAACACAATGATAAACAACATTCACAAGAATATAAATATTATTAAAATCAAATAATAGTAAAACTATTGAATATCAAATAGTAATAGATAAATATATCAAATAATAATAAAAATCATACTTTCTTTTGGTGATGGGAACAAAATATATTAAATAATGCTAAAACATAAATTTTTTTTTGAAAATATGATTTTTTTTCTCAATAATCCTTAGATGTTATTTTGAATGAAGATACCCTACTAATACATATATTTATAGTGCTAAATATTAGTTTTAATTGGTATATAAATGTAACACTAATTAGATGATAATTAATCTAAAATAATAAGTATAAATTAATATGATCTAGAGTCTAATAACTATTAAATTAATAATAATTATTTTATATTAATAATTTGTTATCAATGTAATTTTATATTCAAGATTTATTAGAAAGATTATAATTTTATAATTTTTATATTGTATTATATTATTGATTTTATAGGTTTAAAAAATTGAGTGTAATACCCCAAACTCGACCTAGACGTTAAGGCCGAATCTAGGAATGTTACGATCTAATCTTATCATGTTAAAAACCTCGTATAATTTATTACTAAAAGAGTCCACTTATTTAAAAACATATTATTATACTCATTAATGAAACCATTGATTGTTTGCCCTTTCAAGTACAACAATAATTTGTAGCGGAAGTTTCGAAGTTATTATTATTTTTTTGAAAATTGAGTTTATTTTCTCGAAAATGTTTGGTTGCATAAAACAGTTGTTTTTGTAATTGTTTTGTCGAACGTCGTAGAAAATTCAAATCAAATTCAAATCAAATTCAAATCAAAAAATAAAATCCAAAGTCCCAAATTTACAAAACTCTCAAAAACTAGAACATTAAGTAGACTTTTGGAGTAAATAAAATTTACGGACAAGTGGTCACATCTGAGCCTCTTTCGCACCAACCCGCCTAAGTCTGAGGATTACCTGAATAGGACAAATAGACAGAAAGTGAATTTTAAGAAAACTCAGTGTGCAACTTTATGGAAACATAAGTTCAGATTTTATGGCATAACCAAGCAGATGCAAACATGAATCCTTTACAGAATCAGATCATCAATAGAATCATACAGATACAGATATGCATAGTCCTACCCCCATCCTCTACACACCAACTCTGGCCATCCCAACACACCACGTGGGATATAAAATACCCACCCAGCTCTACACATCACATAGTGTCCATACAACACTTATAAAAAATTAATGAACTATCAATGCCACCGTTTGACCAAACAAAAATGGGAGGAGGGAAAAAAAGAAAGAAAGCAACATTGGAGATGGGAAGTGAAACGTGAAATTGGGAAAGGAAGTTTTTGGAAAGAGAAAGTAAAATTAAAAATAAAATAAAATAAAAACCCCAACACAATATCCCCTTAATCCCTCAAATTAAGCCATTATTTCAAATTCAAACCAACTCTAACTAACCACTAAACCCTCAAAACCGACCCACTCACTCATCCACTTCCACAGAGTTTTAATTCCACCTAACTTCTACTACACAACCGGCACACACTCACAGAAGCAAAAATAACATCATTCACTCACACGGGGAATCGAACACAAGACTCTAAGGCAAGCTAACACCTTACCATTTAAACCAACAGACTCATTCTGCTACTGAAAATATAATATAAGCCCACCAAAAAGGGATAAGGCTAGGATAAAAAATAGCAAAATTTTCAAAAGTAAAACTTAAACCCAAGATCTCAAACACATAATTAAAACACTTAGCCACTAAAGCAAATACATGTTTATAATAAAGTTCACAAAAATAAATTTAAATAAATCAAGGCGTTACATTGAGAAATACAGATAATATAAAATACAAATTCTTAATTGACTAGTTTTCTTTATCTTGATTTCTCAAATAGAGATGAGTCACACTATTTGTCAAATTGGGATTTGAGTTGAATTGAGTCGATTTAATTAGTGCAATTAGTATATATAAAAAATAATATTTAATTTAACTATAAAATGTATTTATTTTCTTTTAAGTTATAAATTTATACATTAGAGATTAGATTATTTATATATTTATATTATTTTTACATATACAAGGTTAATCTCAGGCATCTAATTTTTAATAATTATAAGAAATTGCTTTTAATATTATATTTAAAATAAAATTATATTTATTTAATTAAAAAACTTACAGTTTTGTTATTTTTAAATTATTTAATAATATTCAATAAATTTATAAATTTATAAATGAATTTCACATTAATATATTATCATATCAATTAATATTCAACTAATATTATTTTTTATTATCACATAATATACTAATAAATTATTATTCAAATGTCAATTTAGTAATATAATTAATAATAAATGGTATTCTAATCAGTTCAAAAGTTTTTTCAAACTCTTGCTTTTATATGGAGTAATATAACTTTTGGCCCCTGAACTTGAGAAGTATGTCCACATTGGCCCCTAAATTTTTTTTGATCCATTCTGACCCCAGAACTTGAAAATTGTTATTATTGAAGCCTATTCTATTAATAACAGTGAAAAAAGGGAATAATGTAATTTTTGGCCCTTGAACTTGACAAGTATGTTCACATTGGCCCTTAAACTTGACAACTAGGTTCACTTTGGTACTTGTACCTTTTTTGGTTCATTTTTAACTTGACAACTAGATCCATTTTGAACATTGAACTTGAAGATTCTAAAAGTTTGATGATGTAACACTTTGAAATTGTGCCACATCATCACTTGAAAAATCAAAATTTTTTAGATGATATGGTACAATATTAGATTGTCATATTTAGTATTTTAATAACCAAATCAATGGTTGAACAAGTTAAACCACTAATGCTTGATTCAACCAGTTAGATCGGTTTGACCATTAGACCAACAATAAATAAAAAATCATAAAAATCTAAAAGCCCGAGTAAAATCACTTTTATATTTTTTATTACTTCTTTTTAGGATTTTATGAATTTTTAATTATTTATTTAATTATTGTTGGTCTAACAGTCTAACTGGTTGAATCAAGATATGGTGATCTAACTTGTTCAACCATGGGTTAGATTATTGAAACATTGAATATGACATTTTGAGATTGTACCACATCGTCATTTAAAAAAAATTATTTTTCAAACTCAGTGTGCCACCATCATCAAACTTTTAGAATTTTCAAGTTCAGGGATCAAAATGGACCAAGTTGACAAGTTCAAAATAAACCAAAAAAAAGTATAGGTATTGAAGTAAAATTACTTATCAAGTTCAGCGGCCAAATGTTACATTATCCTTTTTTTTCATGGTTATTAACAAACTAGGTGCATAACAAATTTTAAGTTTAGAGGTTAAAGTAGATAAAAAAAAGTTAAAAAATCGATGTGAACCTCCTTATCAAATTTGGGGCCAAAAATTATATTATCTAAATAAAATATTTTCCACTTATTTATTTCTTTTTTTTTAAAAAAATGCAAACATATAGTCATAGTTATGTCTCACTTATAAAAACTAATTCAATCATTTAGTAACTATTTTTCTTGTGTAAGAATAATATGTAAACTGAAAATAAAAAGATTATAAATCCTATGAACTTAAAACACATTTATATAATCTTTTAAAAGTAAGTGAATAAATAAAGTTGAATCCAAGTAGATAGTTAAGTAACGTTGAACGGTGTAGCTTGCATGATCATGGACAACCCTTATTCCTTAATGGGGCTTTTGACAAGCGAACTTCCGAGGAAGATATGGGCAAATCTTGTGTATTGGAAGGCGAGCAGGCATGCATTGCCACTGCTCAACCAAACAATATCATTTGGTACTGATCTCAAGCTGACATGATATTATCAGATCATGCTTGCCTTTCATATGTTCAATATTCTAGCATTTCTCATACCCCCTTTTTTGTTTTTCTAAAACCTTTCTTTCACTCATGTACACATAGGTAATTCCAAATGTACAACCAAAATGACAGGCTTTTCTTCATCACAAGCCGTAAATTACCCATTTTGCTCATGCAGCCAGTCTTTCTGTAAAATTGAGCTCATTATGATTAGATCAAAGATGGGGAAAAAACCTAATTGGCGAAACAAGATTCAGACAACAATGATGTTGGATCATTTTCAAAATAGTAAATCATATGGCTTGCACATGATGATGAGAAGGTCACAATACAATTTTTTTTATTAAGAGTTGTATTTGAATAATTATGTTTGCTCCAATAGCTATATTTAATTTGGATAGATGTGTTTATGCAAAAGAAGCATTTATTTAGACAAGTTTTACGACATATTTTTATAGTTATATTTATATACTTAGATATGTTTGTGGACTGAGTCGAATTAGTTTCGTACTGGTTAAAAATATAAGCTTAATTAAAAAGAATACAGCTTTCACAGGGGTCAAAATATATATATTACCTTCAGTCATATTCTATAATTTACATTTTGAGAACTTGCAGGATATGCTATCATTTCTTCAAATATTCAAAGTTGCAAACAGGCTTATCAAAGTCCAGTGCCTTTTCAACTAGATATGAACCCTAAAGCTAACTCAACATAAGAAGGAACAGAACAAGTATGTTGTATCTTTTCATTACAAGATATTGTCATGGCTTTAGTTGATCAGGTTAATGGATTTATTAAAATATATAATAAATATAATTGTTATTTTAAAATATATACAAATAAGTATATTACTTAAGTCTGTGTAGAAAAAACCTATTCAAGGCCCAACTTAATTAAAAAAATAAATCTTGATTATTACTTAAATTTATTTTTAAATCTTGTATTTTTATCTAAACTCTCTTATAGTTAAAACGCCCTTGAAGATATCTAATTTACACAAAATATTATTTGATTTTAATAGGCTTAGAATCAAAGGATGTTGAGTAAGTCCTTAAGGTTTTGGACTCAAAAGTATGAATTTATAAAATAAAATTATTATTTTTAAATCCTTTAAAAATTTATAATTCAATTTTAACTCAAATATTTCATAATCATACTCTTCTCGTACATAAAAAATAAACTAACTTACCAAATCAATTAAAACTTATTTTGGCCAGTAAGTATTCCAAAACTGATATTATCATTAAAAAGTAAAAACACAATTAATCACATATTCATATATTAAAAACGTTTTCTTATAAAAGTATATATTCATAACTTTTTTCCACTCCGAATAATTAAGTGATGAGGAGGAATGAAACTTTAAATAAATTATCATTGAAGCCTCTAATTGAATTTTCATTATTTGCCTCCACCAATTTAATAATATGTTTTTTCCTTTCACCCGACATTCTTCCAACTTCACCAATAATCTAGTTTATAGCAACAATAAAGAGGTTTAAATTTTGATTCAAAGCAACCCACCCATGTCCCTTTTGTTAAGGACATTATTGAAATATGCCAAGTTGCCCTTAGTTGGACCTTTGATTGTCCTCAAAGGACTACTACGTATAAGTTTTAAGTCTTTGGGTGCCTTAAAAACAACTGGTTTTGTCATAAAGTATATCCACATCTCACTTAAGACCACAAACCACCAGTGCTCAAACCACAAAAATTTATTGTAAAATTGTCTCAATGTTGGTAAAGTAGCATACAAAAGAGTCTAAGATGCTTGTTTTGAACTCACTTTTCTCATCTTCTTAACCATTTTTTCTCTAATGTTGATATTAGAAAACAAAATTAATAAAAAAAAGGGCACTATCCTCATGTTTGCATGATTGAAATTCAAGAATAATAATGCTATAGTTTAGGTAGGGTTCGTCCCAACCCTATATTTATAGGCTGAGAGGACTTTATAAGCAAATTCTTTTATTATATCAAATACTTCTTGGGATCAATTTATATAAAGAATATGCATTCATGCGTTCATATATTATGCACTAGATGTATATATGTGCATGCATGATAACATGAAGGCATCATGCATGGTATACCATGTGAAAATGCATGGTATTAAAATTGGCATAACTATATTTACTTTAGTGGTATTTTATTGTCAAAGTGGCATTACTGATTACAGCACTAGAGCAGCTCTGACAACAAAGATTTGTTTCCAGACCAGGAAAGATCAAACATTAAAATAAATCAAACACCCAGCTAATGTCTGGTCCCAGATCAATATATAAATCCCTTAAATTCCTCACTCAACATTCTCAGATTCTACTTCCTATTGGACAACGTGAGCAACAAACATGAGCCGCTTAAAAGTTTTAGTAATATCAAATTCCCCCATTGTCTACCACTGACATGTTTTTTCTCTTACAGACAAGTTGGCTCCATAGATTACTCAACATGTCTGCTGCAACACACCTTCTAAAACCATGTTTGAAAGTTAAGTGGAGCTCTCCAGGCATCTCCTGATCATCATCAGACATCAATAACAACAATCAAACATGTTAGTTTCTTGGAGGCACAAGTGCTTGCTCTTCACTCTTCTTGCTTTCATTGTTCTCTCAGACTCATCAAGATTGCCTAAGGAATACTGGGAACAAATGCTTCCCAAGAAGTTCCCAACTCCATCCTCATCTCCCTCTAAAGGTACCAATTCAGTAACAACATCAACACCGAAAGCAGTTAAAACCGATATAAGCCTTCCTTCATCCGACGGCAAGGTCTAGTCGCCATTGAAGAGCTCAAGTTTCAACTTGAGACTGCACCGATCCGAACTGAGCACACAGAGTTTTGGCAACTAATCTTCTGCAATTTAAATGTATCATAGTGCTCGTGGACCAGATCACATATTCAAGTAGATTTGTTCGACTTGGCCTTAAAGGTATATAGTGAGTTAACAGTGTAGATTGAAGAATGAGGATGAATTCGCTGTATAACTAATAGATCCACTGATTTAGATTCATTAACTTAGCCTTCATATCATGCAGGATAAATAAATTTTTTACAGCTAAAAGTAAATTTTTTGTTCTTACTGTAATGCTTATCAGGAGCATTTCCATGATATAATTTACTCATACTTAGCTAAGAAAAGGGAAAATTTTTTCCTTCTGTGTATGCTAAGTAGGATGATTTCTACCACATCATTATCATGTACCAAGCTTCCAAATATAGTTTCTTTTCATTTCGACGATACTTTAAATATTTTCAGACATTGATGATTATCGTATGACATTCACAACATGACATCTAATGGTAAAGGAAAAAAAGAAGAAGATATTAGATAAAAAGGACATTACTGTATGCTGTCAACGAGCACCATTGAAGAAAACTAGGTAACTTTGAGAATTTCTTTCCAATCTCAGAGAACTTTGTTTACTAAATGAATTTAGACTATTTGCTTTCTCAATACAAAGCCAGACCATTGTTTTTACACTCACAGATAACAACTTGCTTCTCTTTAACAAACTAACTAACCTTTCCAACCTTCACTAACTAATCTGCTAACCGTTTTATTATTCTTAACATGCATCCATCTTCTCTATTGTCAAGACCCGAAGAAAATTTCTGAATCGAGCAAAAAGAGAAACCGATAATGGTTTGGTTAACACATCAGCAACTTGATCTGACGCAGGAACTTCTCCTACACAAATCGAACCATCGGCAACCTTCTCACGAACAAAAAATAAATCTAACTCCACATGTTTAAACTTGGAGTGTAATACTGGGTTAGCAGCAACTGCAACTGCACTAGAACTATCACACCATATATTTGGTGGAGAAACAGTCCCAATATGCACTCGTAACAACGATAGTAACCACAGAATATCACTTGTAACGGCAGCAAGACTTCTATATTCAGCCTTAGCTGTAGAACGCGATACCACCTGTTGCTTCTTCGATGACCACGACACAGGATTAGATCCAAAGAAAACACAATACCCCGAAGTAGACCTCCGATCATCGAAATCCAACCCCCAGTTTGCATCAGAAAACCCAACTAAACAAAGAGAATCAGACTGTCGAAAAACAATTCCAAAATCAAGAGTAGCAGAGAAATATCGTAATATTCTTTTAAGAGCAGCCAAATGAACTGTGGTAGGATGATGCATAAACTGACATACCCGATTAACCGCATAAGCAATATCAGGCCTAGTAAGAACCACATATTGTAACGCACCTGCCAGACTTCTGTACTCAGTTGGATCAGATAAAAAATCACCATCATCCTTAGAGATGTGCAACGAGCTAATCATGGGTGTATGAACACCTTTAGCACTTGTCAAACCGCTACGCTTCAACATATCCCGGATATACTTCCGTTGACAAAGATGAAGACTTCCACATGACGACCTGGTAACCTCAATTCCTAAGAAATAGTGTAACTCACCCATGTCCTTTAACGAAAATTCATCATTCAATAGCTTTACAAACCAGTCAATAGGTGACGCCAAATTACCAGTAATGATAATGTCATCAACATAAACAAGCACATATAGAGTGGAACGCGAGCGAACTCGAACAAACAGAGAAGCATCCGACTTAGAGCCAACAAATCCAATTTTCACAAGAAAATTTCGCAACCTCTCAAACCAAGCTCGTGGAGCCTGACGCAATCCATACAACGCCTTCTTTAGACGACAAACCAAAGGTCTCCCATCAGAACCAAGCCTAACATATCCCGGGGGTTGTTGCATAAACACCTCACTATTGACATTACCATTTAAGAAGGCATTGTTAACATCAACTTGTCGTATTAACCACCCTTTAGTAACTGCAATGGACAAGATAACCCTTATAGTAGCAGGTTTTACAACTGGACTAAATGTCTCTTGAAAATCACATCCCGGAACTTGAGAACAGCTTTTTGCCACTAAACGTGCTTTGTATCGTTCAACCGTGCCATCTGGGTTCTTCTTTACTTTAAACAACCATTTGCAACCAATAACTTTGCGACCTGATGGCATAGGAAAAAGGACCCAGGTACCATTTCGAATTAAAGCGT
Source organism: Gossypium hirsutum (assembly GCF_007990345.1). Taxonomy (NCBI): domain Eukaryota; kingdom Viridiplantae; phylum Streptophyta; class Magnoliopsida; order Malvales; family Malvaceae; genus Gossypium; species Gossypium hirsutum. The sequence goes on from NC_053438.1 coordinate 12,134,859, forward strand.
CATACTCAGCTTGAGCAGCAGCTTGCCATTCAGGACTAGTGACAGCCTCTTCAATTATTGATGGTTCGACAATCTCAACCGCAAGAGCCTTAGGTTTAAAAATACCAGCCTTCGAACGAGTGGTCATAGGATGAATATTCACATTAGGCACCACATCTGGTCCTGTAGGGTCAGACGGAACTCGAACAACAGGTGTGGAGGACTGAGTTTCAGAATTCAAGAAATCATGATGATCATTATCACCTTCAGTCAATATTTCATTCATTGAGGGAGTATTACGACAATTAGTATTTGTTGGACTAACATCCACTCCAGTTTGAGGACTCAGAGACCCAGATACACTATGTGGACAAGCATTTCCAGAAGCAGAATTCCTTCCCAATAATGGATTAGTCTCAAGAATAGGAAAGTAGGTAGGTATAGTACTCACCTCTCATGACCGAGATACATTCGTTGGAGAGAGAAACCGAGACTCATCAAACTCAACATGTCGCGAGACAATAATGCGACCATCCAGCAACAAACAGTGATATCCTTTGTGACAAGGACTGTAGCCCAAGAACGTACACGGTTGAGACCGAAATTCTAATTTATGACGCTGAAACGGACGCAGAAACGGAAAGCAACAACACCCAAAAACACGCAAATGATCATAAGTAGGGTCTTGCCCATAGAGCATACGATACGGTGTCTTACCATCCAGCACTGATGTGGGAAGACGATTTATTAAATGAACGGCCCATGTAAACGCATACGCCCAAAACTCCATTGAAAGCCCCGCTAGAGCTAAAAGAGTAAGCCCCATATCCACAATATGTCGATGTTTACGTTCGGCAACACCATTCTGTTCAGAAGTATGCAGACACGACACACGATGAACAATGCCTTGGGACGCTAAAACCGAAGCCAATGCGCGATACTCACCACCCCAGTCACTCTGGAACTGCTTGATGGTCTTGCCAAACTGATTGTAAACAAGTTTCTGAAACTGAATAAAACAGGTCATAACTTGTGACTTCTGTCGAATTAGATATACCCAAGTAAATCGAGAACTCATGTCTATGAACGATACATAGTACCAATTGTTATTAGAAGCAACCGAAGCAGGTCCCCATACATTAGATACAACTAACGAAAAAGGATCAGTATACTCAGTATTGGAAGCCGAAAATGGCAACTTATGAAGTTTACCCTTTTTACAAGTAGTACAAACATCATTACTAGAAACTTTATTCAAAGGAACATGACACTTTTGTAAAACATTTTTAACAACAAGAGACGATGGATGTCCAAGGCGCTTATGCCATAATGAAAACAACTCACTGTCGGCAGTCTAAGTCGAACATTCTACCTGAGCAGCAGACATACTAGGAACACCATCTGGTATAGAGAACCGATATAGCCCATTATGAATATGCCCCGTCAGTAAAACCTCCTGTGTCACGTTGTCCTTAATCACACAATAAGTAGAGTGAAACTCAAAAAATACCCCATTATCAGTTGCAAATTGTGACACTGACAACAAATTTTTCCGAATAGCTGGGACACATAAAACATTAGATAGCTGAAACAACCTAGACCGTGTCGGCAAAACACTTTGACCAACAGACGATATCATTGCGGGTGTACCATCACCCATTAAAATAAAGGACTTACCTGAATAAGGAGTGGCATGCTTCAAATCGGACGGATCCTGACAAACATGATTACTGGCTCCTAAATCAGAGACCAAGACGATGTCCCAACTGGTCTAGGAATCGGTGAGTCAGACTCATCCCCACTCACTCTATATCGATCGGAGTTAGCATGAGAACTAGAGATCGACGGATCAGAATAATCTGATGCATGTATATCTCCCAACCTAAGAAGTCCAAAACACGGGTTTGAGGCAGAAAACACTCGCGCACGTGGCTTGGTTCGCCATGGAACTGTCGTGGTACCAATCGGATTAGCTAGATCGAGCTGAACGTTATTCACAAACGGATTTGTGGGCATTGGAGGAGGAACACTTGGCCGAACATACGGCCCAATACTTGGCGCACCATAGGACTGCACGCCAAACCCTCCATGCACACCATCAATTGGCCCACGAGCATGCGGCCCAGGAGTTGGAGGCCTCTGTTCATCATGCGGCTTAGGCCACCCATTTGGCCCAACTTGCTGACCTCCACGCTGCACATTGTAGCCTGCTTCAGCACCCCAATTTTGACCAAAATCTTTTGCATTTTGACCAGGTCCAATAGCACCCCAATTTTGACCAAAATCTTTTGCATTTTGACCAAGTCCAACAGCACACCAATTTTGACCAAAATCTTTTGCATTTTGACCAGGTCCAAAGTAATTTTGACCTGTAGTACAATTAACTTGATTAGACCCATAAAGCTGTTGAGCAAAATTGAAAATCTTAGGCCGAGTATTTGGGAAAAACGACCAGCCACCATCGCTGGAGTTAAAATTCATCGTATGGTCTTGCGACGGAAGGGACACCAGAGATGACTCATCACGATGATACCTGTAATAACATTTTTGAGCTACGTGCCCAAACTAAGAGCAGATCTGACACTAAAGTCGCGACCGAAACGTCCATCCACGACTGCGCGCGCCCGATCGTCCTCCTCGCGACGAACCATCTGTAGAAACATCCTCCACCAGATTTGCAGCATATACCACCTCTTGACTGGTCTGAGCATGCCGTGTTTCACATTCAAGTAACGCCTCAACCAATCGTGGAAACGGCAACAGATTCGGAGACAACGAAGCCGACGAGACGACGCCTTTAAACTCAGACGGAAGCTCCGCAAGAAGCACCGCCGTCCTTTCCGCCATTGAAATAGAAGATCCAGAGGATTCCAACAGAGCACACACACGTTTTAATTTTACAACATAATCTCGGATTGACATGCTTCCTTTCTTGAGTAAGTGGAGCTCATGATGCAAACACGACTGCCGTTAATCGGAATCGGCCGCAAACATTTCCAACGCCATGTTCCACACATCCTTCGTCAACTGAACATCCATAAAGGATGAAAGAATGGAGGAACTAATAGTGGAAAGAAGCCAGGACGTGAGAAGATTGTCCTGCTGTTGATACACGGACGCCACGGGATTTACCACAAGTGCACCATCCGGCGCTTCCACAAACCTCAGTGGCACAAAAATAGAACCATCAAGAAAACCAAACAGATTATAGCCATTAACAATGAATCTCACCTATTGCTTCCATTGAAGAAATGAACCTTCATCGAGTTTCACAACATCATGTCGAGGAAGCGAATTTACCACAACTTCAGCAGTGAACACAGATCCAGGAACGTCAACAGAGTCAGATGCAGCAGAGTGTGTCGTTGCCATGATCAAGAACACCAAGCGACTAATACCATGAAGAAAACTAGGTAACTTTGAGAATTTCTTTCCAATCTCAGAGAACTTTGTTTACTAAATGAATTTAGACTATTTGCTTTCTCAATACAAAACCAGACCATTGTTTTTATACTTACAGATAACAACTTGCTTCTCTTTAACAAACTAACTAACCTTTCCAACCTTCACTAACTAATCTGCTAACCGTTTTATTATTCTTAACAACCTTTAAGTTCAAACGTGACTCGATTATTTATGCTATCGTACCCCAGTGAGCTGCTGGTTGCACCATCGCCATAAGTGTTTCTCAATTCACCAAGCAAATTCTCTGTTTCTTCTGCCTGTGAATTACTATTGCCCCAAGGATGATTGATTGTTTGCAGTCCTGCTAATTCATGGGTTATTTCCTTCATACTAGGCCTTTCCTCTCCCTTCATTCTCACATATCTCCTAGCTAACGAAGCTACTTCTTTAAGATGCTTCACGTTTCCATCATTCAACACCTTCGAATTGATAATTTCGAGCAATCGATTTTGTTTCATCGAAGAAACAAAGTGAATAGACAAAACTTTGTTTTCTTCTGATCTTTCAAAAAAAACTGTTGAGTTTTAAATCAAACCAAAGATCAAAAACAACTAAAAATTTGTGTTGAAAGATGAAAAACAGAAGCAAGAATTGGATGTTGAAGGAGAAAAGAAGTTGACTTATCTCATTACTTTATTAAGCAAAAAATAACATATACATAAATAGTTCTATTACATTGGAAGAAAATAAACTTTTCTTGTGCAAGTAACCAAGCTGTAAAATCAGCTTAATGATAACCTAAAACCTACTTGATCTACTAAGTACATGGCTAAACCTCAGCTAAACAAAAAGTTACAATCAAATCAAACATATGTCACATGTTACAAAAGTTCAATGACTGAAATACACCATGGACATTTGGATGCTGCATGCATGCTGCTGCATTGTTGTCAACTTTCAACACTCCTCCTTGGCTACAAAGTAGTAGACTCCAATTTGCTTCCTCAAATACTCGAATCTTGTGGCAGCTAATGGCTTAATCAGAATGTCTACGAGTTGAACCTCCGAGCAGCAATGAATCAAATTGACTTCCTTTGACAATTCTAGCTCCCTTACAAAGTGATACTTGATCTTGAAGTGCTTGGTCTTGCCATGAAACACATGATTCTTGGCAATGGCAACAACTGATTGGTTGTCCACTTTAATTTCTGTTGCTTTCTCTTGATCAACATTCAAGTCACTCAAAAGCTTCCTAAGCCAAATGGCTGGATTAACAACAGTAGGAGCTGTATTATACTCTGACTCTGCAGTGGACTGAGCTACTGTCTGTTGCTTCTTAGAACTCCAACTAAAAACTCCTGAACCTAGAGTGAAGAAGTAGCCCGATGTACTTTTCTATCATCAACTGAACCAACCCAATCACTGTCCGAATAGCCAACTAGCTTCAGTTCCTCAGCTTTCGCAAACTTCACACCATAGCCTAAGGTCCTTTTGACATACCTTAAGACTCTTTTAGTAGCTTTGAGATAAGCTACATTGCAGCAATGCATGAATCTTGATAGAAGGCCTACTGCATAAATGGTGTTTGGCCTTATTGCTGTCAAATAGAGCAAGCAACCAACTAGACTTCTATAGCTCTTCTCATCAACTCGGGTATGGTCACTGTTGCTGGAGATTTTTTCTCCCTGTGCCACAGGAGTGCTAACAGGTTTGTAATTTGTCATGTAAGACTTGCTTAGGACCTTCAATGCAAATGCTTGTTGGCTTATGAAAATACCCTGCTCATTCTGATTCACTTCCATACCAAGAAAACATCTTGTAGCTACTTCTTGAATTCCTCAATCAATTCACTCTTACAACCAGTAACCAATAAGTCATCCATATACAGAGATACAATTAGCAATATTTTTTTTCAACCTTCTTCACATAGAGTGTAAGCTCACTAATGCTCTTCTTAAACCCCAGCCTTGACAAGTATGCATCAATCCTGTCATACCAGACCTTGTGCTCTTCACCAAGAACTTTAAATCCATCAGGTTACTCAACAAAGATCTCTTCCTTGAAAAATCCATTCAAAAAAAGTTGATTTAACAACTAGCTGATGCACTTTCCACTACTTCAGAGCAGCTAAGGCAAATAACAGCCTTATGGTATCCAACATTGCAACTGATGCAAAGGTTTCAAAGAAATCAATGCCATGATGCTAATTGTACCCCTTCACAACCAGCCTAGCTTTGTGCTTATTCAGTGACCTATCTGCATTATGTTTAGTCCTAAACACCCATTTCACACCAATGACCTTTCTATTTACTAGTCTATCAACCAGCTTTCATATGTCATTTTTGTGGTCATTCTCAATTCAGCCTCTATTGCTTCTTTCTAACAACCCTCTCTTGCAGCTTCATCAAAATTAGAAGGTTCAATAATGGTCATATCACACCTCTCATAGATGTTCATTAAGGTTCTAGTGCCTCTGACAGGTGCATTATCATAATCATCCTTAGTTTCAACTTTAATCTCAGCATGCTGTAGATCAAGATCATACTGGTCTTGCTCAGACAAGCTTGCATATATTCCATCCCATTTTCTACAGCTTCCTTCATTGAATTTCACATCTCTACTTACAATAATTTTCTTAATGAATGGATCAAAGACCCTATACCCTTTATTTATACCGCTATAGCCAACAAATACTCCAGGCATGGACTTATTTTCCAGCTTAATTCTTTTTTCAGCTGGCACCAGTGTATAGCATAAGTAGTGAAACATTTTCAAGTGTGAGACATTTGGCTTGTGTCTAAATTAGGCTTCAAAAGGTGTTTTGCCATTGACTGCATTAGTTGGTAGCTTGTTTAGCAAATACACAGAGGTATTTACTACCTTAGCCCAAAAATTGTTAGGCATTTTGCCTTCAAACAACAGGCACTTAGCCATATCGAGAATAGTCATGTTCTTTCTCTTACAAAGACCATTCTGCTGTGGTGTGTAGATAGTGGTTAATTGGTGCTGAATTCCTACTTCATCACAAATCTTCTAGAACCTTTGAGACACATATTCAGTCCCACTATCAGAAATCAAAATCTTCAACTTGCAGCTGGCTTGATTCTCAACCAATGCCTTGAACTTGCAGAAGAAGTCAGCCACATCTGACTTTTGTTTTAAGAAGCTCACCCAACAGAATCTGGTGCAATCATCAATGAATAATGCAAAGTACCTACTGCTATTTAAATAAGAAGTCCTTATGGATCCAAAAATGTCAGTATGAACCAATTGGAGCCTCTCTTGAGCTCTCTAAGCTTTGTTAATAGGAAAAGACAGTCTGGTTTGCTTGCTAACTGACAGACTTCACACACATCTTTCTTAGGCTCGATCTTGGACATGTCTTCAACTAGGCTCATCTTGTGCAGTAAACTTAGTGACTTATAACTCACATGCCCCAGCCTTTTGTGCCACAATCATGATTCGTCAGCCAGAGCTGTATGTGCCTTTACTTCTAGTTGATTCACCTCTAAGATGAAAGATTTATCATACATAGCTACTGCCACCAACACTTGATCAAGAGAATCCTTGATCACACAAGTCTTTTTTTCAAAAATAAGAGAGTACCCCTTCTCCAACAATTAACCAACACTGGGTAGATTCTGATCAATGTCAAGTACAAAAAAACTTCTGAAATGGTTTTGTTATCCGACTGAGTGCAAATCACATCCTTGCTTTTGCCTTTGGCTTTGATGAACTCACCATTCCCAATTCTAACTTTGGATACAAAGTTAGTGTCTAACTCCCTAAACATGCCTTTTTCTGAAGCCATGTGATGAGTGCAACCATTGTCAATCAACCAATTCTTCCTAACTTTACTCGAGCTTGCAAAGCAAGAGGCGGTAAAGACATGCTCCTCTTGAGCTTAGACATCCTCAGTAGCTTGAGCTTGATTCTACTACTGTGGTTGTGTTTTTTCCTTGTTCTTGCAGACCTTTTCAATGTGGCCAAGCTGCTTGCAGCTTCTACATTGAATGTCAGGCTTGTACCAGCAATATTTTTCTAAATGAGTAGACTTCTTACAATGAATGCATGGTGGAAACTTATTTTTAGCAGCATCATTCTTCCCTTTTTCTTTCTTTTCTAACCAAGGCTTCTTGCCCTTGTAGCTTGAGCTCGATCTTGAGCTTTCTCTGCTCATTGCCTGAAAGGCTCCTTCAGAATGCTTCTCCATTCTGTTTGCTCTTATTTGCTCTTGTGCATAGAGAGCATTTATCAACTTTGTTAAGGGTATAGCTGATAGGTCCCTCGAGTTCTCCAAAGAAGAAATTTTTGACTCATACTTCTCTAGAAGATTTGTAATGACTTTTTCAACTATCCTTGTCACTAAACTCATCTCCAAGCAGTCTTATGTTGTTGACCATGGCCATAATCCTGTCAGCATACTGCTTGATGGTTTCAGACTCCTTTATCCTCAGATTATCTAAGTCCCTTCTCAAGTTGCTCAACTACTGTTGCCTGGTCTTGTCTAACCATTGAAACTCTTCCATGAATCTATCCCAAGCTTGCTTTAGAGTGTCACAAACTATTATCCTTGTGAAAATAACATCTGAAACTCTATTTTGAAGGCATGACATAGCCTTATACTTTTTGGCACAGTCTTCATTATGTTGCCAAATTTGAGCTATGGTTGGATTAGCTCTCAAAGGTGGTGGCTCTGTGTCAGCTAGAACAACACTCTACAGATCATGAGCCTACAGATATATCTTCATTTTCATGGCCCAAATGTTGTATTTTTCACCAGTAAAGACAAGTGGTGGTGGTAAAAAACTCATCCTTTTGCAGTAACTAAACAAGCCAACAAAAATAGCTTTTGTTTCTTTTCTTTCAAGCACGAATAACTCAAAGAATCAACACAAATCAACATACAGCAAAGGCCCTCAAAGATGACAGGATCTTGATACCATTTGTTGAGTTTTAAATCAAACCAAAGATAAAAAAAACTAAAAATTTATGTTGAAAGATGAAAAACAGAAGCAAGAATAAGATGTTGAAGGAGAAAAGAAGTTAACTGATCTCATTACTTCATTAAGCAAACATAATATATACAAAAATAGTTTTATTACATTGAAAGAAAAACTTTGTTTGTACAAGTAACCAAGCTGTAAAATCAGCTAATGATAACCTAAAACCTACTTAATCTGCTACGTACATGGCGGAACCTCAGCTAAACAAAAATTTACAATCAAATCAAACATATGTCACATGTTACAAAAGTTCAATGACCGAAATACACCATGAACATTTGCATGTTGTATACATGCTGCTGCATTGTGGCTTGGACACATGTTGCTGCATTGTTGCCAAATTTCAATAGAAGTAACCTTCTGTGCTGTAAGTAACTCGATAAGAACAACCTTGAAGCTATAAACATCGCTCTTTCAGTTGACCTGTATCCATGTATTCAGAATCCAAATAACTAAAAGTTCCTTGTACAGTTGTAGTTATCTATACCTGTTTAGATGGGACCAATCCTAAAGCTCCGAAATTTGAAACTTTCTCAGTGTAATTGTCATCCAACGGCATGTTAGACAACTTGATATCTCGATGAATGATCTGAACAGAAACAGTAGAATGCAGATAAGAAAGGGCTTCCGCCATCTCGATGGCAATCCTCAAATGAGCTTCCCATGGAAGAAACGAGTCATATGTAGCATTGTGTCGGTGATTGAAAGGGTTTCTTTAGTTACATATTCATAAGCCAAGAAAGGAACTGGTTTCTCCAAATAAAATCCTAAGAGTTTGACAACATTACTGTGGTTGATTTGGTAAAGCATAGTTATTTCATTCATGAAGGGTTCAACTTGACTATGATCTCCAATCCTCGATTTCTTTATGGCAACCAATTGACCGTCAGACAATGTTCCTTTGTAAACTATCCCGACCTTCTTGTCCTAAGATTCTACTTTCATGGTAACTGTTTGTCGCCTTCTCCAGTTCTTCAGCTGCAAATACTTTAACCTTTTCATCACACCCTTCATGTTGGGAAAGATGGTGTTGAAATAAATTGTCAATGTTTGGCTGAAAATATTTTTGCTTTAGTTTGACAATCTGTCTTTGCCTTATCATAAAAAACAACGAATGTTACGTCTAAGAGGAGAGCAAAGAATCCAATGCCAAAACCTGTAAACCAAGCTACCACATATATGATTAGCACTTAGATTAAATATGTTAAAATTTAAATTACTATTTATGGAGACTCATATGATGGATATATGAGCATGATAAATTATAAGCGCTTCTACATTTCTAAGAATACATTGCATTAGTTGGTCTACATATCAAACTAATAACATTTGATATTATCCAAGATTGTATACAAAAGATTATTTTTTTTGGCTCTCTTTTTACTTCTATGGTTCTTATATTTAGTAGGTATTCCTCCACTAATAGATTTTTTTCAGAAAACTCTATTTATTCCAGCGTGGGTGGAAAATAAGCTTATATTTTTTGGTTTCAATACAATGAAACCACATATTTAATGGAATGACCTAATAAAAAAGAATGGGACAAAATCCATTTGTCTCACATGAATCTGAATACTTACAATTTAGGGCTTTGGAAAAAGTATAATAGAGATTTTTGTACTAAGAGTCGAATAGTTTTTTGCTCTCTCAACTAAAAAATTGAGAAAATTAATCCTTATACATTAGATTAAAGGAAAAATTAATTATCTTGTAAAAAATTTCATCCATTTATATGGTTAAAAATTAGACTCTATGTATCAAGATAAGGTACACATGGCACGTTATGTGCAATTGTTTGGTTATTTTGTTAGCCACCCTAGTTTTTAACAATAAAAGTAAATGAAAATGACCAATTTGCTCTTTAATCTAATGTATACGAATTAATTTTTTATTTTTTGAATAAAAAAATAAAATGCAATTTGACTCTCATTATAAAAACTTCCATAGTACCCTATCAAAATTTTAAATGTAAAAATGTAAAAAGGAAAAAAAAATCTTTGTACCCTATCAAAATTTTCACATAAGCCTTTACCTTTCTATTACACTTTTTATGTGTATATTTATTTTTCTACATAAATATATTTAATGGTAAAAGTATCTTTTAAAATAATATAATTTATTTTATAAAATTTTTATCATCACTCAATTAAATTAATCTATGTTTGGCTTGTGATACCAAAATATTGTTAGGATATAAAAGTAAATAGATATACAAACCTAGAGCAATATTGACAAGAGATCTCTTATAAATAGGACGATTTCAACCAATTCCATTTTTCCAATCGTCACCTTTAAACCCTCCGGACTTGAACATTTGTAACAGCCCGAAAAATTAGAACATGTACTGTTGCAAGGCTGTAATGTTTCACACTCGTTTATCAACAAGATGGTAGCATCGAGGAAGAATTTATATATTTACCTTGGCATCCTTTAGTGGGGTAAGGGTTCCCATCATAACCATCACAACACTTGTAGATATACCCTGAACTATTTTTCGATTCAACGCACTTACTATTCTCTTTGCATGCAAAGCTACTTATATCCTCATTTGCTTCACTGCAACTTAAATTCCCGATTGTCCAGTCAAGAATAATAGGAAATTGTTTCTCTTTCAAATCATATCCACCAAGATCTAAATTCGAGAAGTTATAGGCACCATCCTCTACAACAAACACTTAACTATAAGGATTATTGAGCAAAATTTGACTATAATTATGTTGGAATTTCGATACTAAGGAAGAAAAAATTGCAGAGAAAAAACGAGAAAAACTTATCAACAAAATTGTCTGCTAAGATTTTTTATTATTTTTCACTCATCTATTTTGAATAATGTAACATGAATATTCATAATAAGAAAAAAATATTAAATATGGATAGAAATAATAAAAATTTTTATACTAATAAATATAAAATATATTATGCTAATAAATACTAAATATTCTAGGAAGAAAATATATTTTGTAAACATAACTTGCAAGCAAGCTCTTTAAATCTTTTTCATATTCTTAATTCGCCAAAATAATAGGCCCGCCACTTCCTGTGAGCTCGCCAATGTTGATGGGTTCACCAAGTGTGTTCACTGCATGAATGGTCATCTCCCAACACTCCTCCTTGGCCTTTATGCTGCGAACACCAATTTCTTTTCTTAGTTTCTCAAATCTGGACATTTCAAGTGGTTTGGTCAGAATATCAACAAGTTTGCATCTTGTCTTGTTCACAAGCTTGTACTTTGATAAGCTTGCAATCTGGTGTCCTCACACTTTTGCAACACGTATTTCATTCAGTTTGTAGCTTGCACTTTTCATAGCTCGCACATTTATCAACTTGCACTTTTTTGAGTTCGCAACTTGCATTTTTGTGAGCTTTTAAGCTCACAGTTCATCCTATTGCTTGCTACTGCATGAGTGGCCAATTTGCAACACTCTTTTTTGACCATATTGCAGCAAACTCCAATGTTGTTTTTTCATGCAACTTATTCAAAATTTGCATGCTCCAATACTGCTAAGTCACATCTGTGATAAGTTTCAACAATAGGCCTGATGCTCTTAACAGGAAGATCATCAAACCTTCATCTTCATCTTTATCTTCAACTTTAGTCATCTTCTCAACCGATTTTGACTTGCACACTTGACTAAGGAAATTATATTTTTCATATCCTTGTCTTTTGTGCCAACTATATGTTTTAGCCATTGAACTCGTATAGGCTCTTGAAGCCTCAAAATTCCAATCCAGCACAAAGCTTTTATTGTTCATTGAGACTGTGACCACTTACTATCCCAATAAATCAAATATAATGCAATATATATCTTTGAAAACAACTGTGTATTTCTTATCCATCAATTGACAAATGCTAAGGAGCTTATTATCCATCAATATATATGACCTGTAAGAAGATGACTCTGATACTACTTGTTAGAAATTTTATACTAAAGAAGAAAGAATTGTAGAGAAGAAACGAGAAAAAATTAGCAACAAAATTGTCTACTAAGGTTTTTATTATTTTTCACTCATCTATTTTGAACAATGTAATATGGATATCTATAATAAAAAAAAACTCTTAAATATGGAAATAAATAACAAATATTTTATACTAATAAATGTCAAATATATTATACTAATAATTGTTAAATATATTATACTAATAAATACTAAATCTTCTAAAAAGAAAATATATTTTGTAAACATAGTTTCCAAGAAAGCTCTTTAAATCTTGTTCATATTCTTAGTTTGCCAAAAATAATAAGCTCGCCACTTTTTGTAAGCTCGCCAATCTTGATGGGTTTGTCAAATGTGTTCGCTGCATGAATGATTTTCTCCTAATAGATTATCATAGTTGTTGAGACATATTATAACCTCTTACTCCTTTCAGGATCGCCGTCTGACTACAACTGATGCTAGAACAAGAGCCATTAATCACATCACTAACGCTATTACAAAACGATAGGCAACCCGTCGCGTATTCATTGTTTGAGCCTCAGATGACGGCTTAGGTGTCACAACCAATTCTTGTGAGCAGGTTTCGGGTGTTATCAATGGGGAATTTCGATAGATCAATCTAATAGTTGAAATATGAATCATTTGTTGAAGGATAACAGTCGTAGCTTGCTGAACTAAGGACTTGTAGATGACAATCTAAAGATATGTTAACGATTTGGATGTTACCAGTGGTTAAGAATGCTTTGTTGTGTATGGAAGTAGTATCACATGTTACGAAAAAATCTTCACTAATATTACAATCGTTGCCTGTACCAAAAGGGTATGGTATGATAACATCGCCGCAGTTACTTTGGCAACTGGGTTTCGCTTGCCGCCACTTTTCTTACCGCAGCTGCCATGATCATCGTAATCATAATCATATAAGCACCACTCTCAAGTTACCCTTGCCCATTTTTCTTCAACTCTATACGCACTATAATTCACTTTGAATCTCTTGATGTATATATGGTAGAAGACTGAGTGGTTACATATAAAAGAATCCATCTAGCTGGCCTACAGAATTGGAACTTATGTCACATACATGTCAGGTAAGTATTTGATATGAATATATTGAACACGTTTAGTATACATGTACTTTTGAGTTACAAAAAGATTGCAACAGGAAAAGATTTTGGCCCAGGAGACATATATGATGACTTAATGTAAACTAGACCAGGTCCTCGGTCAGAAATCAAGGTATTGAGCTTTTGAAGCATCAACTGGAATCTGTAGACTGGTTCAACATCTTCAGATTTCTTATTTAATTTGCAACAAATATTTCAATGTATAATAAAAAATTTTTATAAACATTAACAAACCTTACACATGGTGAGACTTACATCAGTGTAAATCGGAATTGAAAATCCATAAATGACTTGAAAATTTTAAGATCTTAATCTTGTAATTAAACCAAAATTATATAACAATTTGATGTAGAAATTGTTTATCATATGATGTAATTCTCATTGCCGGCAATCCTTTAAATAACAAATTGATAAATGCTTGAAGTTTCAATAATAAGATAACAAGAAGTGAGGATTGATCATGAAAGCATAGACTTATTAGCAGCACTAAATTAAAGAAAAAAACAAAGGTAAATTTTATTCAGTGTCCTAATCGATGATGGAAGATAAAACTGTTTGAAGTAATAATTAAAAGAAATTATATATGTGAAATGAAGGTAAACTCATTTGGTTAGTCGACTAGTTCTCAATCGTGGAGACAAGCTCTTCTACCAATAGTTTACAACATGTGATGTGTCACCAATTATAAATTTATTACTTCTTTAAAATATTTAGTTTAATAATTCGCTACAATTAATGAATTTTCAGTAAAAAAACACAATGAATTTAAAATTTAACTTTTAGAATTTATAGGTAGTTAAGGAAACAAATATACAGTGAGGATTATCTTTCAACCTATAATCACTTATTTGACCTTTTTATTATTTTTTAAAAAATATTTAATCTTTTATTTAATTTTCTTCTCTTTTAATTTTTAATCTTGTGTTTTTGTCTAATCACCTAAAAATAGATGAAAAAAATTATTCATTTTGGATGATTCAACATAAAATACAAGTTGAAGAGTTAAAAGAGACGAGAACTTAAATGAAAAATTAAAATAATTTTTTTAATAAAATTAATGAGTAAATAAGTTATTATACGTTTTAAACACATAAACAAAAAGTAAGGAAACAATAAATTGGTTTAATAACACGGAAGTCCTTCCATATTGTTCCACTGACAAAATACTAAGTCCTCCATATTTATAATTCAGTTTTTCATTACTCTATCACATAAATGTTTATTTATTGATACGTCTTTCTTTATTTACATTTTAAATATTATTTATCTAATTGATATGAAATTTTATTAAACTATGGTACATTTTAGTATTTCTCTTACATATTTAATAACAGAATTATTAATTTAAACTTTAACATTTTTAAGCATATCTATTTTACAGTAAAAGTTTTAGTTTACCATTTTTCATCAATAACATTATCATTTATCTTCATTTTTTTTTACTTATTTTATAACATGCATGTCAGAAGAAAAATATTTAAATTCAGAACAAAATTGATTAATTTGATTTTTTTTTTTTACTTTTACATTCAATTTTCAACAATAATATTAAAAAAAAGTAAAATACATTTACTTAGAGTTTGTTTGGACAACACAAAGTAATTGAATAAAAGTCTAATTACGAGGGTAGTAATTACACTTTCTTATAATTATAAAGAATAGTAATTTCTTGGACGTATTTGGCTTGTAAGATGTATTTACATTATAATTTTCTAAATCATGTTTGGTAGTAAAATTTGTAATCAAACAATTTTTTTACCATAATTTTAGAAGTTTTTTTTCAAAAAATTTATAATAAAAACTATAACACTTTTTTTTTATGAATAAGCATATTAGTTTCATAATATATAGTATGAACATATAAATAAGTTATGTTTATACTTCTTAGCCATAACTTTTTATAAATAAATATATTATTAACACTTTTATAACCAAAACATCTTCCAACACCTCTTCTGGGTAGATTATAGATATGTTTTCCAATTAGAAGCTAACACTTATTTCTTTCAAATGGCCAATATTAAGTGAGTCATAAATAGATAACCTGATTATGTTAATAGATGCACCCAAATCACTCATAACTTTCTTAATGTCAATATTACCTATTTTATACGAAATTGAAAGCATACATTGATCCTTACCTTTATGGGGTATCTTTTTTTTTCTGGATAAGAGTGAATACATTCTCCTCCATACATACCCTTTCGAAATCGGTTGGTTTCTTTTTGTTAAAGCAAAAATTCTTTCAAAATTTTTGCAAAATGAGGTCTTTGTTTTATAGCGTCCAATAGTGGAATCTTTACCTCGACTTTGTAGAAAATCTCAAGGACTTCTTCATGTCTTTTTCTCTCTTGTTTCTCACTAGCCTTCCAAGAAAAAGAGGTGGAATCACGATCGGTTTGGGAGGTGTTGGTTCCGCTTTTGCTTGTGAATTGTCATCTTGTTTTTCCTTGCACAAGTCTTGTCAATGATTTTTACTAGGATAGGGCTCCAGAATAATTTTGCTTCTAAGAGTCACTGAACTCACGTTTTAGCTCGGATTAGGTTCTATTTGGATTGACAACTTCTCTTAGGAATCCAATTCACCCCTTGAGATGGCAAGTTGACTCATTGAGTTCTCTAATTTCTCCCTACTTGCTCTTCTTCCCTGTTGGAATTTAAGAGTGTTAGCAGTAAGGGCATTTACAATGTCTTCTAAAGAGAAACTTGAGGACAATCGTTGCCACTTAGGTGGACTAGGCTGATAATATGGATTGAACAAGGGTCTCATTCCATAGCCTAAATCGAGGAGATCTCTCTACATAAAATTGTATGCATCAAAGAATGAGTTGTATCTTCTTTGAGGTGGTCCAAGAAAACTTTCAATAGTGCTAAATTGTTCTTGATAATCTTCGTGCAAAATAAAATACACATCTATCACGACTGGGTGTAACACATGCACTACATACCATGATTGGCATAGTATTTATTGTGTCAATGCACCGAACAATATTAGCAAAATTATTAAATTTACTTTCCATGGAAGATACATTTACCTCTTGTACTCTTATTCGGTAATTAGGTATAAACCCAAACGGTTGATAATTCATAGCCATAACATAACACATTCGATCATTCTTCAATTTTTTGTTCTTTTTTATTTATTACTATTTCTGAAGAACGAACAATTTTCTCTACTTCTAGAGTATGCTTGAGTGGCCTGCACGTCCAAATTTAGTCATATGAAGAAAACACAAATTTAGTTAGTGCCAGTCCTCGACAATAGATTTAAAATTTGATGGGTGCTAAATCCACCAAAAATATTTTTTTACACCTAAAATTGAAACTAAATTTACAGTATAGAGAGTAGGCCAATACTACAGAGGTTGGATTAATCAATTCTATAAGTTCTTATGACCAAGATTTGCACAAGTCTAAGAAATTAAAGAAAATGGGGAATTAAGCTTGGATATAAAATCAAAAAAAGTTAAATTAAAATAAAAATCAATAAAAACAAGCACAAAAAAATCTAAATAAACCAAATAGACGAAAACTTTAACCTCATGCACGATTTTGACTCCGCCTATGAACTGTTACTAAAACAAAAAGAGAGAACTTAGCATTACTTTATTAAGGGGCACGAATGTGGCATCAAATAGGAGCAAGGGATTTTCAACCCGGATATGGGATAGGTGGATCTCCAAATTAGTAACATAGATAGAAAATATTTAAGTATATCTATATGAAATATATGAGAGTAATATAAGTTTTTAGTAGATGCACTACACCAAAACAGGCTTTTAGCGGCGTTTTTTTTTTGGCATTTAGCAGCACTTCCAATAGCGCCGCAAACAATGCCGCTATTGACAATGCCGCAAACTTTTGCGGCATTTTTAGAAATAAACGCCGCTAAAGAACAAGACCTTTAGCGGCGCTTTTTTCACAAACGCCGCTATAGAACAAGACCTTTAGCGGCGCTTTTATCACAAACACCACTAAATAACAAGACCTTTAGCGGCGCTTTTTCCACAAACGCTACTAAAGAACAAGACATTTAGCGGCGCTTTTCCAGCAAACGCCGCTAAAGAACATGACCTTTAAAAAAATATTTTAATTAAATAATATTTATTTCTATGATAAATATTAAATTATGTTTTATTTTTGAAACTTAAACTTTAAACTATATACATTTTAAGGATAAAAATATTAATTAAATTAAATTTTCTATTAAAATTTTAACTTTAAAACTAAAACTAAAAATTAATTAATTTAAATTTAGAATTTATATATTATGTTTAAATAAATGAGCAATCTACCTCACAACTCATCTGATCTATATTAACTCAGCCAATTATAAAAGAAGCTACAAAGCGCGTAATAATTAACAATCATGGTTAAAAAAGCTTGTACACAAGGTTGTTACAAAACTCTGTTTCAATAACACCAAATTCAAGTTCTAACTAAAATAATCGACCATGGAATGCAACATTAAATAACATTCCACTTGAAGAAGTGCTAAGCCTTGGCTTTTCCAGCTTGAAGAGATTGAATCCTCTTCTACACCTTCAATATTTAAAGGATGCAAAACCAAATGATCAGATAAACCAACAAACTTAGTAAACAAGAGAGATGTTAAAAATAAAATATATATATTAGATACATACATACATATATATCTATATCGTTAGGCACGTTAAAGATGTTAAAAAGATGTAAACATATGATAAAGACTTCTAAACTAAACCCAAACTCTTAGACACGTTACCCAGATTTAGCATGGGTATATTAGATACATACATACATACATACATACATACATATATCTATATCTATATCTATATATAATACAAGTATATTAAAAAAATTAAAACTTCTTGTCATATATTTAAAACATCATACCTCATTTCTAAATATATATAAAAAATAGAGAGTGAAGATTTAATAAATTAGACTAGCAAACAGTAACACCATTATATGCCATCAGTTCAGAGCATGTATACATGGAATTATGTAACATATATGATAGAACATTCAGCCATAAGATTAAGCGCAAAAAAAAAATAGAAGGAAAGCTGAAGCAAATGTATACTATTTTCGGGAACCATATGCAAAGAATATCATTAATTCGATTTCAATCCCAATCCGACTAATTTCTTAACCAAGATGGGAGACGATGATTTAAGAGAATTTACAAGGAAAAAGGACAAAACCAAAGCCAAAACAATAATAGGTGACTGTAGACTCTGCTCACTAGAGCTCATATATTTGTGGCTAAAATTAAAAAGAAGACATTACTTGCTACAAACTCATATATGGTCGATATAAAACTCACCGTTAGGAACCAATAACGAGACCTTCCCTAGCGATGTTTGTTGTCACACGAAGCACTGCTTGTGCACTTAAAGGAGAGAGCTTTGACAGACAAAAGTTCTCCCAAGAGCCCATCTCTAGATTCTCAGATACTACAGTTGAGAGACTATGGGACTTCTCATATACAGTTTGTAGCTCCAAAAGAAGGGTTCGAGCAACCTCCCGTGACTCTGGGAGCTGGTCGCTTAGTTGGGATGCAGCTACTTATATCAATTTGTCAATTTCATAATCTTTAATTCCCTCAACACCCTGATAAAATCAAATGAATAAAAAAAGAAAATTCATAAAATACGACAGGACATCTATCAAATCCTATAAAATAAAGCAAACAATCATGAAAATAAGTGAACAAGGATATCAGAGGTTGATATCCAAATAATCATCAGTATGCATGAAAAAGTGGTGGGATAAAAAGGAAAAAAAAAACAGTAGCTTTGTAAACCATACATACCAAAAATACCCATATATAGCTAGACACTAACTACTTTAAATGAACTTAGTTAATAGAAATCTATATGAACTATGTTGCTGCAAATATAGCAAACAACGTTACCATCCAAACCAATGAAACAAATTGAACACGATTAAGACTGGAAAAAAAATGGACTTCCTTCCAGATAAATAAAATAGCAATAAGCATATCAGATCCCAACTGCCTACCAGACGTGGAACACTACGACCATAGTACCCCTTGAACTTGACTCTGTAAAACAAGCCCTACCAAGCACATACTTACAATACACTAATTCTCAACAAAATATTAGAAACAATATCTTCTATTATTAAAAAACCAATCTAATACTCGAGTATTGACCCATCAAAAGACTCCTTCCAAAAGAATTACCCACTAAGTAACAATATTCAAATTATAATTTCACGTTTTTAATTTACCAAGATAAAAATTTGTGCAGTATATTCTTCGTTCTCATTTAATGCCTCTTTTAAATTTACATAGTTAAGAACATACCCTAAAATTACCCACCTTTCACTGCTTTTGTGTTTCCTCGATCTTTGATTAATATCATTAATTAAATTTGAAAACGTACGAATTGTATGAATCTTGAAAATTAAGGAACAGAATGCACATTAGAACGAGGAACAGAATGCACTAGTCAAATTAAATCTAAGACACCCGATTCTCTAGTCTTTCTAGTTAGATAACCAAGTAAGAATTGGAGACTTACAGCATACTATGTATTAACAACTCAATATACTTCTATTATTATCAAAAGAACATACGATTACAACACAAAACTTTACTATTTATAAAACAAATGTTAACTACCCTTAACTACTAACTAACAAGGCTTCTACCTCCTAACCGTTAACTGCTGCTAACTGCTGCTAACTACCTCAGCTATTATATACTCTAATATGCCACCATCCTCTTCAGCTCCTGCTAATCAACACCTGGTAAACACATGCTTTTTGGGCCGAGCTTAAGACCTGTTCTGAACTTAGTAAACAATGGTGCTGACAGCGGCTTAGTGAACACATCTGCAATCTGCTCGTATGTTGGTATGTGCCCTACAGTAAGTTGTCCAGCGGTGACTTTCTCACGGACAAAGAAAAGATCCAACTCAACGTGTTTAAATTTAAAATGTAGGACTGGGTTTGCAGAGACCGCAACCACTCCTGAGCTATCACACCACACAGCAGGTTTTCACAGAGAAAAAACATACAGTTCTTTCAACAAGGACTCGAGCCAAACGACTTCAGCAACAGTATGAGCCAACCCCCTGTACTCTGCCTCTGCTGTGGATCGGGAGACAACCGACTGCTTCTTCGATCCCCATGCAACAGGGTTACCACCAAGGAAAATACAAAACCCCGTAGTTGACTGACGATCATCGATGTCTGTCCCCCAATTTGCATCAAAGTATCCAACCACATCCAACGAAGTCTTCTTTGTGAATTGAATACCATAATCAATAGTGCCTTGAAGGTAGCGAAGAATCCTTTTAACAGCTTTAAAATGTTGATCAAGAGGGCGATGCATGAATTGACATACCTTGTTCATAGCAAACGTAATATCCGGCCTAGTGATGACCACGTATTGAAGAGCACCAACAATGCTACAATACTCAGCCTCATTCTCAATCATACAACCATCATTCAGAGACAATTTCGAAGAAGCAATCATAAGAGTAGGAGAGCTATTCGCATGATCCATACTGGCCTTCCTTAGCAAATCATGAATATACTTTGTTTGATTTAAAAACAAACCTTCAGCAGTGGGAGTCACCTCAATACCAAGAAAATAACCAAGAGGTCCCAAGTCTTTCAAAGCAAACTGAGTGTCCAAGGAAGAAACAAACTTGTCAATACTTTGTTGATGATTTCCAGTGATTATTATATCGTCGACATAGACTAGAACGTATAAGATCACTCCGTCAGTCTTCTTCACAAACAGCGACGCATCTGATTTAGCACACACAAACTGTGAACTAAGTAAGAACTCCCGAAGTTTGGAAAACCATGCCCGAGGCGTCTGCTTAAGGCCGTACAGTGCTTTCTTCAGCCTGCATACGAGCAATCCATTGTTGCTGTGTTGTTCAAACCCAAGGGGCTGTGTCATATAAATTTCTTCAGACAACTCGCCATTGAGGAAGGCGTTGTTAATATCCACCTGTCGAAGCTGCCATTCGAGTTTAATAGCTAAGGACAGAACAACCCGAATAGTCATTGGCTTGACAACAAGGCTGAACGTGTCTTGAAAATCGATGCCTGCCTCTTGAAGATAGCCCTTAACCACTAGACGACCTTTGTACCAAGCAATAGTACCGTCAGGATTCTTTTTAAGTTTAAAAAGCCACTTGCAACCCACAGCTTTCCTATCAGCAGGTAGCGGAACCAAGTCCCACGTGTGATTTTTCATCAAGGCTTCATACTCCTGTTGTGCTACAAGAGTCCACTCTTTGCTTGTGAAGGCCTGCTCAATTGTCACAGGCTCAACTGCTGCAAGTTCTGTGGTCAGAACCTTGGGTTTGAAAATCCCACTTTTTGACCTCGTTTGCATGGGATGAAGGTTGGATCGTGGTTGCATGGGAGAAGGGTTAACAGGAGGAACTTGAATAGATGAACTCGGCAGACAACTATGAGGATCCGTCGAAGAGCTGGAGTCTGCAGAATTCTGACATGCAGACGTGAAAGGACTGTGAGAACTCAAATGCACAAGAGAGCGGCTTACTTGTGACCCCCTGTATGGAGTGACGGATTGAGGTATAGAAGGCTCCGAAGTTGGCACAGCTGTAGCCGAGTTTGACAAGCTGATTGACCCTGAGCGATATCCCATAATAGGAACAGCACACTGCTGATGTTGAAACATGGGGAGAGCACGAGTGGACTGAGAAGTATTTGCAATCATAGAACCAGCCTCAAAAGGGAAACAACCCTCATCAAACACAACATGTCTGGACACAAACACTATTAGTTCCAGCAAGACACTTGTACCCCTTTTGAACCATACTGTAGCCAAGAAAGACACAAGGCTGAGACCGAAACTGTAACTTGTGAGCCTGAAACGGTCTAAGATACGGATAGCATCGACAACCAAAAACCTTTAGATGCTGATAATTGGGAATAGTTTTATGAAGAACCTCATGAGGAGACTTGCCATGGAGCACCGGTGTTGGAAGTCTATTAATGAGATAAACTGCACTAGTGAAAGCATGAGTCCAGAAGCTTATAGGTAGACTTGCTTGAGCCAATAAAGCCAAGCCAGTGTCAACCACATGACGATGCTTCCTTTCGACCAACCCATTTTGTTCGGAAGTGTGAGGACAGGAAAGTCGATGTCTTATCCCAAGTGAAGTCAATAGCTTTTGAAATGGACGATACCCTCCGCCTCAGTCTGTTTGGAGAGCTCGTATCTTACACCCAAACTGCACTTCAACTAGTTTCTGAAATTAGAGAAACTTGTTCACAACTTCAGACTTACTTTTAATCAAATATAACCACGTATGTCGTGAGTAGGCATCCACAAACGAAATATAATAAAGACAACCATCAGAAATCATAGGGCAGGTCCCCAACGATCTGAAACAATCAGCTCAAAAGGGGCGGTATAAACAGTGTTTGAAGGTGAAAACGGAAACTCGATTTACAATTCTTTAAAACTATATTACACTTCTGAAGAACCGTACCAATAGTCCTATGACAAGGATGGCCAAGACGTCTGTGCCATAGTTTATAACTTGAGTCACCAGCAGAGGACACTCCTGATTGTGCCGTATGAACTGCAGTCGAGCCAACAGACGAGGTGAAACTCTCCAAAGTAGTGGGGTGGTAAACTGATAAATTCCATTACGCATGTGCCCCACCAAACGTGGTCCCTGTCTTGATGTCCTTCACAAAACAATAAAGTGGATGAAATTCAAAATAAACACAGTTGTCATTAGCAAACTGTGCAACAGACATTAGATTCTTGCATATACGAGGAACATGAAGTACATTCTTCAAATGAAAAACCCTGTTGGAATGAACAAACGACGAGGAACCAACATTGTCTACTGGTACAGACATACCATTCCCCATAAACAGTTTATTTTTACCTGTATGCTGAGTCACCTCTCGCAGATTTTGCAAGTCGTTCGTTACATGGTTAGTAGCACCCGAATCAGGAAACCATACAGTGGAAGTGACATTATTGGAAGACACCGGACCAGACGTAGTGGCCATATTAGCCTGCAAACCAGCAGTTTCCAAAGACCCCTTTTGAGTGCAACATGAAGAAGAAGTACATAACTGATGAGAAGGCTCCTGGAACTGATGACACTGAGCTTGCATGGGCTGTTGAGACACACCCTCAAACGACTCATCAAACCTATAGTAACATTTGTGTACAGTATGTCCAATACGACCACAAAGCTGGCATTAAGGTTTGGCATGCATGAACTTCCGTCCACAACCTCTTCCTCTGAAGTTCCTGGAGCCACCACCTCTAAAAGACGATCGAGACCCCTGGCCAAAGTGTTTAGCCTGCCTTCCGTCAAATTCAGAATGTTGAGCCACATTCGCCTACAAAGACATATCCGAAATAATATCTTGTTGCCTAGCCTCACAATCAGTTAACAACTCCGTAAGATAATCAAGAGACACATTCATTATTGATGCAACAATGCGGATTGAGTCGTATTCCACAGGTAAACCAGCCAGAATGATATTGATCTGTTCTTGTTCAGAAACGTTAGTACCAGCAGCAATCAGAGTATCACACTAACCTTGAATCTTGGCAAGATAATCTTGAATAGACAACTGACCTTTCTTCTGTGAATACAATGCATGCCTGAGAGTTAACATTGTTAATGAAGA
Source organism: Gossypium hirsutum (assembly GCF_007990345.1). Lineage (NCBI taxonomy): Eukaryota > Viridiplantae > Streptophyta > Magnoliopsida > Malvales > Malvaceae > Gossypium > Gossypium hirsutum. The sequence continues at coordinate 12,158,971 of NC_053438.1, forward strand.
TTTTGCAGCAAACCTTTTGAGAACCTTACTCCACACATCAAAGCTAGTCCCGGCTCCAGTAAGGTAAACCAGTATACTATCAGAAATAGTGGTCAACAACCAAGAAGCCAAGAGCTTATCTTGTTGTGTATGAAAAACAAAGTCAGGATTAGCAACAGGAGACCTATCACTAGCAAGAATAGGTGGAGGAACCTGAATGGTTCCAAGAACAAAACCATGCAAACCATAGCCTTCAAGAATTAACAAGATTTGTTGTTTCCATAAGAGAAAGTTACTAGCAGTAAGTTTCACCGTATCATGTTTGGGAAACTGATGAAGTTTGCGCAAAGAAGCGTGCCCAAGATCTGGAGAAGAAGCCACTGCAACCGGCGTAGCCGTATGAACCGACTGACGATCACCATCAGATACTACATCTGTCGCCATAAAAAAAAATTTATGGCTGTGATACCATATTAACAACTCAATATACTTCTATTATTATCAAAAGAACATACGATTACAACACAAAACTTCACTATTTATAAAACAAATGTTAACTACCCTTAACTACTAACTAACAAGGCTCTACCTCCTAACCGTTAACTGCTGCTAACTGCTGCTAACTACTGCTAACTACATCAGCTATTATATACTCTAATACTATGCATTCTTTCCTCATGGAATACTGATAATCGACAAACATTATTGAGTGTTTCAACAACCAGAATCCAATCTTTAGAGTCAAGTCCAGGTAATAGCTTCTGAAATAGGTATATATGCAAATCAGCAAAAGGTACACGAAATATTAGAAATTGAAGTCTAAATATTAGACGGGATATTGATTAGCTTGTGTTGGCCATAAAACATTATTGGAAAATTTTTATATGAAGATCAATTGTTGGAAATATTAAGAAAAAACCTGAGGTAAGCATAAGTGAACATAATGGGATCCTTTCTGCCATGCAGAAAACATAAAACATTAGTTCAGAGAAGATATATACAATTAAAAAACAATAAATAATAAAACAGAAGAGTAATTTTACTATTGCAGTGTACATTCATAAAAAAAAAATTACTAAGATATCCGTGATAATCAGACAAAGGAAAGATCTCAAAATTTTCATAACCATTTAATTAATTTCTATATTCATTATCTTTCTATAATAGTAGTTTTGAAGTTTCTAAAAATCGAGTTAATACTGATAACTTTTTCAAGACTTACAATTAAATAAGCCACCATTCGTAACCCCAAAGCAAATCCACACATGGCCTTTCAACTATGTTAAACAATAACCTATGGTACAACACAGTGATGTAACATGAAAGAACATAATATGCACAGCAGCACATAGATAGATGCAGATAGGTTATGAAAGAATCACCATGGATTAAAATTGTCATTTTGAATTTTTCTAATTTCCAGACAATTCACTAACAAGAAAAAATGAAGAAAAGTATTCAACAACTATGAAAAAGAAAGATTCTCTACTTCAGCCGATAGTAAAACTTTCGTATAACATGCATGAAAAACCTACAAATAACTAACATACCTAAGAAATTAGGAGAGATGCAGTTTAGGGTTTGGATTTGGTTGAAAAATGACAGCTTTTTAACTATAAGAGAAGAAGAATCTGTACCCTTTGAGGAGATGCTAGTGAAACATTAAGACCATAAAGCAAAACCAATCAAACTACACGAAAATAGGGAACTGTCACTTCCTTGGACAATTTTTACTGCTTGGAGGGTCATATTCTCATGGCTGAAAATGTGTATGAGTCGTCTCTGTCACTTTCGCGCACGAGAGCTTGGACTGCGTTGCTTTGGACAGGGACCACTCCATCAGTTCCAGAACTATTCTGCTCCTGGTCCTGGGTTTCCATTTTCGGATCCACATGATTTAGTATGAGCCCTTCTAAGAGGTATGCAAAAAGAGGGAGAGAGGGGAAGATGATAATGAAACGGTGGTGGCAGAGAGAAACACTGAGGTATTTTGAGGATACCAATTTTAGGGGGGAAATTTAGGGGTTTTAGGGGGAAATTTTGGGATAAAACGGCGCCATTTTTAAAAGTGAAATTATTTTTATGGTGTTTTTATAAAAACGCCACTATTGTTTACTTTTTGCGGCGTTTTCTATAAAAACGTCGCAAAAAATTATTTTATTTTGAACAAAATAATATTTTAATAAGAAAATAAATGATAAAATTACTGTAATTAATTTAACGGCGTTTCTAAGGAAGCGCCGCTAATGCTCAGGGATTTAACGGCGTTTTTGGGATAGCGCTGCAAGAAAAACTAAGCCCAACGGCGCCGTTTTCTGTGTTTTCGGGTATTTAGTGGCGTTTTTAGGAAAGTGCCGCTAATGCTCAAGGATTTAAAATAATTTAAAATATTTCTCAAAAATGGAAAAATTAAAATACTATTATTTAAAATATTTTTAAAGTTTTTTGGATACATTATTGATTTTTTTAGTTTATATATTTCATAATTTCTTATATAATCGTAAAAGAGGTAGTATTAATTTTAAAATATTGAATTAATTATCATTATAGTATATGGTTTAGAGTTTAAGGAGTAGGCCGGGGTATGGATTTAGGGTTTGGGATTTAAAGTTTATGGGTTAGGTGGATTTAGGGGTTAGGGAGATTTAGGGGTTAAGATTAGGGATTTGGGGTTTAGGGTTTCAACGGTTAAGTTAGAGTTTAAGTTTAGATTAATTAGTTTTATTAATTTTTATATCAAATATGTTCTTATATATTTCTAAAATAGATAATAATAAATTTAATATATTGAAATTATGAGTATATAGTTTATATTATTTAAGAGATATATAATAGATAGATGATCACTTTATGCATGTAGATTGATACATGTATCAAATACTTTTAAATATTACTTAAAATTTTAATAATTATTTACGTAAAATTTAAATGAAAGATACAATAAATAAATAAAATATATGAGATTTAGCGACGTTTTTAACAAAAAACGCCGTTACTATATATTCAAATTTCTCAAAACGGCACCGTTTGGATAGAGATTTATTAGTGGCGTTTTTTATAAAAACGCCGCAGAAGGTAAACATTACCTGTAACGACCCAAAATCCATGGGCACCGGAAAAGTGTGTGTTATTGGGCCTCCGTCTTAGTAAATTGGGTTCGAAAATAATTATTAGAAATAATTACGAGACTAGTTGTGTGTTTAATTAGGTTTTAGATTAGGGGTGAGCAAAACTCGATTCGACTCGAAAAAATCGAAAAAAAATTTGAATTTCGAGTTAAACAAATCGAGTTATTCGAGTTAATCGAGTTGTTCGAATCAACTCGAATTTTTTTTCGAATTTCGAGTTCGAATCGAGTTGAGTTTTCAAATTCGAATAACTCGAATAATTCGAATAATTCGAATATCAAACTATAATATTTTACATTTTTACCCCAAACCCCTAAACCTTTTTACTTTTCCCTCAAAACTTTTACTCCTTCCCACTTTCCCCCCAAAACTTTTACTCCCCTCCCCTCCCAACCCCCCAATCTACCGAAAATCTATTTCCCACCAAAATTTTACTCTCCCATTTATTTTTTCTCAAAATTTTACTCCCAAAAACCCTCAAAACCTTTTATTTTCTCCCAAAATTTTTACTCCCTCCCACTTTTCCCCTAAAACTTTTATTCCCTTCCCATCCCACCTCCCATCTACCCCAAACCCTCCCCCCTCCAATTTTTTTTAATATTTTTCCTCCAAAATTTTACTCCCCCTATTTACTTTCCCTCAAACTTTTATTCTCCAAAATTTTTTATTTTCCCCCTAAAATTTTACTTCTCACCCTTTACCCTCAAATAAAAAATCAAAATTATCCAAAAAAATTCACTAAACATAAATAGTAATAATTTTATTTATATCTACTATTTATATTATTAAATTAAATTTCACATTTTATATTATTTATATTATTGAATTGTTTAGTAATATTGAATATTTATATTAAAATTGAATTATTAATTATGCCATAAAATATTCGTGTTAAAATTTTATATTGGTATCAATTTCACATTTTATTTTTAAAATAACTTTTATTAAAAAAATCTATTTTTACATTTAATATATTTTTTAATTCCAAAATACATAGTGACAAGAATCTGAAGATAATTGAAACAACTACGCAAGCAAAGAAGCTAACCAATATATAAAAAATTAATAAATAAATTATGAGGTGATGAAAGTTAATAAAAAATTTGATTAAGGTGGGTGATAGTGGTTACAAGGACCCAAAATTATTTTTTTAAATTTAACTCGAACAAATATATTCGATTTGATTCGATTCGAATTTCATCTCACTCGACTCGATTCGAGAAAACTTCAAATAAATTTAGGATGATAAAATGAGATTCGAAAACTCGATTAACTCGAAAATTTTCGATTCGATTAGATTCGATTTGATCGAATGCTCACCCCTATTTTAGATAGGTGAATTTGGCTTAATTATGAGTAATTAGTAAAAAGGATTAGATTGCAATGGAAGTGAAAGTTTAATTATAGATTAAAAGAAAGTGAAAAGGGCTAAAATGGAAATTAAGCCATTTATATGAAATGAGGCGGCACAAATGCTTTAAAATCTAAGATTTTAATTAAAAAATATATATTATATGTATGTAATTATTATAATTATTATAAATATTTATTCAATTGGTAATTTATTTATTATTTTATTATGGAATAATTAAATTAAGATAAATGTGTGGTGATAAGATGGTACAAGTGTAATAATATATATACACACACTTGTATTATAATTATTATTTACTTAAAATTTAAGTAAAAGATATTAATTAATTAATTATATTATATTATGAGATTTTTATTTGGTAAACAAATTAAATAGTGACAATTGTGTGGTGTTGATGGTGTACAAATGTGAATATATGATTGAATATTTAATAGATATTTAGAATAAAAATATATTATTATAGTATAAAGTAAATAAAATAAAATGAAATAAAAGAAAGAAACAGAATAGGCAAGTGACGAAAACAGAGAAAAAGATGAAACAGAGGAGAAACAGGGGAGAAAGAAAGAAAGAAAAAGAAAAAGGGAAAATAGGGTTTTCAAAGCTTAGAATTTGATTTGGTAAGTCAATTAAGCTATTTTCTCTTAATTCTAATGTTTTAGAAGTTTTAAAACAAGGTTTTGATGGAATTAAATTGATATTTAGAAAGTTCATAGGTTTTCAAGTATAGTTTATGTCGAATAAATTGTTGAATTAGGGATTTAATTGAATGAATTTTAAGTTAGAATTGAAAAAGGGATTAAATTGTAAAAGAAAACTATAAGTTTTATGTTTTAGGGACTAAATTGAGGGAAATTCGAAATTAGAAAAATATGCTGAAATTTTGATAGTTAAATTTGAGTTTGGATGTAATTTAAATAGAAATATAGTGTGAATTGTGTCGAAACCGTTGTTTTGAAAACAAAAATTTAGTTGTCGACTTTAAAAGTAAAACTGGAGTCGCCACCGATCCTTTATTAAGGTGTAATCGACTCACCTTAAAAATTATTTTGGTCTACGAATTTTGAGAAAACGAGTCCGGGAGTCAGTTACGCACGAGTAAGGGTTAGTACCCTCGTAACGCCCAAAATCGGTACCAAATTGATAATTTAATGTCTTAGTGTCGAAGGTTAAAAAGATTTTAAAATAAACTCAAATAATGAAATTTGAAAAAAGGATAATCAATTGTTCAAGTCATGTAAAGAAATCGAGTCCCAATATGTTAGGGTACAATTCCTCATAATCCTCGAACTTTGAATATCACTTTTATTTTATGTGAAAATCTTCATTTTGAGAAGGTAACATGCCGCACCCAATGCGTTAGGACACAGCAAGTTAGGTCCCCAAAAATGATTTTTATACTCATGCATTTTGAATAAAGAATATCATCGGTTATCTAGGATTAGCAAAGAAAATCGGAACCCAATACGTTAGGGCTCAATTTCCTCGAAAATCTCAAACCTTGAATATTGCTTTTATTCAAAAAAAAACTTTTAAATCAAGAAAATAATTTTAATGTATTGTCAAAACCAAAATGTATTTCCCAAAAGGTAAGTTAAAAGTTAGTGTATAATATGAGACAAAAACTTTAACTTAAAGCATATATGAATATATATTTACAAAATATAAAAAAAAACAAACGTTTATGTATAGGTAAGTCATGAAAATACGCTTATGTATATATCCAAATATTTACATATATGTACAATATGTATACAAGTAACGGCATATATATAGAATAATGAAAAATGTTTTAGGAAAAAAAATGTAAATATATATGCTATAAAAATAAATGTACATTCTAAAATGTACATGTATATATATATTTGTAAAAAAATGTGAAGAATAATATATATAATATATATGGAAATATGCGTGAATACATATGTACAAAGGTAGAAAAGAAACTAAAATATAAAAGCATATCTATATTATAAAAAATATGTTTGTATGTACAAAAATATATGTACGTATTTATAAAAGTTTTTAAAAAAATGTATATATACTATATATATGCGTAGAAATATAGAAATAATAAGTGATAATAAATAATATAATAATAATGATAAAAGTAAAAAAACCGAATTGCAAAAAAAAAATCAATAAATGAAATTAAAATAGAACGAAGGACTAATATGCCACACGCGCATTACATGGGGGGCCAAATTGGCAATAACCCAACTTCCCAAAACACTGTGTGTTGGCATAGACTAAAGTGAACAAATTCAAATTAGACCAGGAAAAATCAAAAAATCAAAAAATAAAATTTGGAACAATGTGAAAATACCAAGGGGCAATCGCGCAAATTACCCATTTAGGGTGAAAACGCGCGGACCCCAACCCACACCAAACGGCGCCGTTTTGTTCTTTAGTCTTAAAACAATTTTTTGCTAAAAACCTATCTGCAGCAGAAAGCAAAAAATAAAAGGGAAAAACACTCTCTGCTAGGGTTTTCTTTACCCATCATCGCGCCGCCACTCAACCTCTATGCCCCGATTTCGACGGGGAAGAAGCCGGATCGACGACTCCGGCGACCAGGTAAGGCTCTTCTCCCTTTCTTTTTTATTTTAAATGAAAAATAAATAAGAAAAATCAAAAATCAAAAACACAATTCACCTTCGAAAAAAAAATTGGAATCTCAGTCTTTCTCTCTATTTTCGTCTGTTTTTTTACACTGAAAAATTCCTCCCCCTTTTTACACTATCATCATTCGGTTTTATAGCCGAATCCTAGAGAAATAATAATAAAACAAAATAAATCCCTTGATTCCTGCTATATTTTGCTATATATTATTTGTGATCTGTTGCAGATTCGTAGGAGACGTGTACGGCGTGCGTGGAGAGGGCCATCTCCGAGTCTTGCGGCGACTGGGCACTCGCTGGAGGCGTGGAGGCTGCTGCAGCTAGGTTGAGTGGTGCTTAGGGTTTCTGGTTTTTTTTGTGGGCTAGGTTTAGTTTGTTGGGTCTATTGGGCTGTTTGGGTATTGGGTTTGTAAAAAATTGGGCCTTTATTTTTTTGCATGCGGGCCCGGGTAGATTGGGCTGGTTACAAATTGAATTAAGAAAGTAAGTGAATTTAGTTAGGATTAAATTAAGAATAAGGAAGAAATTGAATAGAAATTCAATTATTTATTTTAATTTAATGCTGTAATTCATAGCAAAAATTATTATTATTTTCGTAGCTAACAAAGAGCCCGAGACATCAACATCAAAAGGAAAGGAGAAAGCTATCGAGGACTAAAACGGGAGATTTACGGTTTGTATTAATATAATTCAAGTTATTTATTATTAAATGTTAAATTTTAATTTATGTGTTTAGTAAATGAAATGTGAGGTAAGTATTAATATTAATAATAATATTATTATTATTATTATAATGAGTGGGAATTAAATTGAATAGTTGATATGAATTAATATTTGAATTGTTTGTTGATTGAAAGTGGGAAGTGAATTTAAATCGAATAGTGACCGATATTAAATTGAATGGAAATGTATTGAGTTGTGAAAATGTGTGAATTGTGGATTAATTATTGATTGAAAGGTGGAAAAATGATTGAATTGAAAATGTGAGAAATTGTGATTGAATTGGGATTATATGTGACTTAAATACCCTATTAACTAGTCGGGCTGAGTCAGATATAGTTGGCATGTCATAGGATTGAAAGAGTTTAGGGATACTTCGACCTCGAGTCGATGAGACAATGGGTGTCAACTATTACTTCGAACTATCTGATGAGGCACTGGGTGCCATTCTGGTGTGTTTGGTTGGATCCGTGTATCCGCTAAAGTCGGAGTTTTGTTAATAGGGTAATTAATGAAATGATAAACCGAACGAGTTGATCGAACGAGCTACTGAAATGAAATGAAAAGGTTGAATTGTGAATTGAAATGTGAAATGAGATTGAAAAATGAATGAGAAATGAACCTAAGGTTCATGATATGTTCAAATTCAAATTGTGGATATATGATATTGATTGATGGATTGCTATTGTTGAGATATTGAATTTAAATTTGTATATACGATTTATGCATTGTATGTTTATTATTGTTATAATTTGAATTATGGTAATACCACTGAGTATGAAATACTCAACGTACGGTTGTTTCCGTGCGCAGGTCGATAAAAGTCAAAGGTCCCGGTTCAGCATCCAGATTAATGCCGACTTCAGCAAAACTTTGGTGATGTATTTTTCTTTTGGTAAATGTGGCATGTACATAGGATGTGTATAAAGAGTATTATGTTTTAATATAAATGGCTAAGAATGTTAGTATTATAAGTTTAAGATTTATAATGAATGAAGTTTACCTATTTTGATTTATTTATTGTTTTGTTAAATTTAAATTAATATTATGTAGATTGAGTTTGATTAGAAGTATTTAGAATAGAAAATAAGAATGTAAAATAAATTGGTTGATTTGGTTATATTTGGAAATGTTATGGATTTTAATTGCAGGGGGTTGTATGTAAAAATAAGTAGAAGTGTTGCTGAAATTTTTAAAATATATATATAATTAAAGAAAAAAATAATAATAAAAATTTGAATGAAGTCAATTAGTAAAATTTATATGATTTTATGACTCTTTTTTGTATATGTTGTTAATTGTTTATAAATTATTGTAGATTATCTGATATGTCTAGTAATGCTTCGTAACCCTGTTTCGGCGACGGTTTGGGGTTAAGGGGTGTTACATTACCAGCGTTTTGATAAAAAAACACCACAAACATTTATTGCATTTTCTGATTCGTCGTCATTTCAGTTTAGGGATTAAATTTGAGTTCCAACGTTTTTCTGAAAAACGCCAAAAATGATATTTAAAAGTTGGCAAAACGGCGCCGTTTCAATGGAAGGATGGAATCTTTTTGTGGCGTTTTTGGGAAAACGCCAGAACATTACCTTATATTTTAATTAAACGACGCTGTTTCTTTCTTTACTTGAAATTTTAGTGGCGTTTTCTATTAAAACGCTACAAATGCGGATGCAATGGCGGCGTTTGTCCAAAAATGCCGCAACTCTGAATTAAGAGGACATTTAACTTAATTCCTCCGTGTCGTTCTTTACCAAATTATTATTGGATAAAAATACATTTTTATACCAAATTTGGTAAAAAAATAAAAAATTTTTAGGGGTTATGCTTTAAGGGTTAGGGGGATTTAGGGGTTAGGAGTTATGCTTTAAGGGCTAAGGGGGATTTAGGGGTTATGGGTTAGAGATTTAAGATTTAAGGGTTATTAATTTTTATATTAAATACTTTTAAATATTACTTAAAATTTTAATAATTATTTATGTAAAATTTTAATTAAAGATACAATAAATAAATAAATAAATAATAAAATTTATTCAAATTTTAGCAAATATTTATTGCATTTTTCGATACGTCGTCGTTTGAGATTAGGGATTAAATTTTATTTGTGGAAAAACGCCGTAAATTATCTTATAAAATTTGGGAAAACGGCGCCGTTTCAGTTAATAATTTGTGGCATTTTTTATGAAAACGCCAGAAAATTGACTTATATTTTAATAAAACGGCACCGTCTCTTTCTGTACTTGAAATTTTAGTGGCGTTTTTTACTAAAACGCCGCAAATGTGGATACAATAGCCGCAAATACTTATAAATAAAGTGAATATTTAGTGGCGTTTCTATGAAAACGCCGCAAATAATATTTGAAAAATTGAATAAAACGGCACCGTTTCATTGACGAGTTTAGTTGGCAGTGGCGTTTTTATCAAAACGCCGAAAAATTTGTAAGATTTGTGGCGTTTTTCTTTAAGCGCCGCTTCATGAAATGAATTTATACTAACGTTTTTGCTAGAAACGCCGGAAATATGCATTAAAGTTTAGTAAAATGACACCGTTTTTTCTCATCAGTACTTTATTTTTGTGGCGTTTTTTTATTAGAACGCCGCAAATATCAGAAGCAATAACGGCGTTTTTGCCTAAAAAGCACAAATATAGCTTAAAATTTCTGTAAATGGTGCCATTTCTTTACACGGTATTAATCTTTATCAGTTTTAAGTGATATATGCCTTAATTTTACTGTCTGAGAAAGAAAGAAATTTGGGAAGAAAACGCAGAGGGAAGCTTGAATCGAAAGGTGAAAAAATACAAAGGAAAAGATCCAGGGGAGAACTCAGAACCGAAGCAACGGTTGATTCGATCTATCAAAGCTGCGAAATTTGTATCCCAGGTAAGCCTTCTTCTATCGATTGTCGATCTATATTTAGGGTTCTTGTTCTGTCAAATTTGTGAATTTTTCCCAATCGTTATTCTTCTTTTTACCTTTCTGCTTAACTGTTTTAAAATGCTGCTATTTGTATGTGGATACGCTTGAAATACAAAGAGAAAGAAGCAGAGGAGAAGTCCAGCTACAACTGAACCGAAGCAAAGGTCGAATTGAACATTCAAAGCTGCGAAATTTCGATCCCAGGTATGCCTTTTTCTATCGATTGTGGGAGAAGCATTTAGGGTTTTGTTTCTGTCAATTTTAGGGATTTTTTCTGATGGTTATTCCTCATTTTTCCTTGTTGTTTAACTGTTTATGCTGCCACCACTATGGCTACAAGGGAAGAAGCATTCACTTAAAACTGAAACCATAAAAAAAAATGAAGTCTCCAATTGAGAACATATCTCTAGTTATGGCCAAATCTTATATATTGCTGGAATGTATTTACTTGCTTGAAGTTAGTCTCAAAATAATTACTTATAACTTTGGAATATATACTTGCTGGAATATATTCCAGTTGCTTGAAGTTAAGAAATGTTGTGAAATGGCTGGTTTGGCTCTACAATTTGTGATATCAGCTGTGCTTGGGGATCCCACAAGTCTTATTGCTGGAGTTATTGGAACATTGATGTCGTGAGGTTGATTGTAAATTATGGGGGTTTCTAACTGTTTGTTATCTTGCCTGGTTTAGTTCAAGTTCATGTAGGTGTTTGTGTAAGAAAAAAGAACATGAAGAGAGTAGAATGTTTAGCTTTTGGGTAGCTGAAGCTCATGCTTTTACCTGTTATCTGTTTGTGAATAAATTCTCTGCATGGTAACTCACTTTCAAGAAAATATCATTTTCTTTAGAATTTGTTTTAACTTATTTTATTTAAATTCGAACAATTCGAACAAAATTCACCTATCAAATTAGCTACCCCTTGCAATTATGTATGATGATATTAGAAATATATGTGTCGAGGTTCAAATCTAAATACTCAAATCCTCATGAGATAATAAACCTATAAAAGTAGAACAATGCAAAAGCTTAGCTTATGGTTGAGAAGGAAACATATATGAGATTTGGAGAACATGTCGAGAAAAGGTATAGCAATGCAAATAGGCCAACAAAAAAGATAAGAATTATAGTTGTCTAAATGGCTTTTTAATTATGCAAAAGAAGAGAAAAGGATGAAAGAAAAAAGAGTGCAATAATTGAGACAGTTTTACAAACATGGGTCCCCAAAATTATTTATATAAAAAAATGTAAAATGATGAAACTAAGGACTACAATACAAAACACCACAAAATGAGAAAAACAAACAAATCAAATCTCAATCATCTAACCATATATATAATGTATGTATATATTGTGTCCTTAGCATCATTAATGACCTGGATACTTTATATTTTTAAGTTTATATTACATTACTTACATTACTTACTAAAATTTATAATTTACATTACTTAAATATATTACATTACTTAAAATTTATATATATATTTAAAATTTTTATATATGGTATGGATATATAACTTATATTTTAATTTTATTGTCAATAAATTTTATAATTTTAAAAATAATTGTAAATGTTATTTTTTAAATATTAAAATCTATTTTTTAATATATCACCCCATATATGGTATGGATATATAACCTACCTTTTAATTTTATTAGTAATAAATTTTATAATTTTAAAAATAATTATAAATAATATACATAAAAGTGATATACTTACATAACTTATATATAAACTTATATATAAACTTGCATAACTTACATAATAACATAATAACTTACATAATACACAACTTACATAACTTAAATAACTTACATAGTACATAACTTTGATAACTAATATTATACACAAATTACATAACATACACTTAAATACATAACTTACATAACTTACATAGTACATAACTTACATAATACACAACTTAATTAATATTATACATAACATACATAATACATAATACGCAACTTAATTAATATTATACATAACATACATAATACACATAACTTACATAGTACATAACATACACTTAAATACATAACTTACATAGTACATAACTAACATAATACACAACTTACATAACTTAAATAACTTACATTGTACAGAACTTTGATAACTAATATTATACACAAATTACATAACATACACTTAAATACATAACTTACATAACTTACATAGTACATAACTTACATAATACACAACTTAATTAATATTATACATAACATACATAATACATAATACACAACTTAATTAATATTATACATAACATACATAATACATAATACACATAACTTACATAGTACATAACTAACATAATACACAACTTAAATAACTTAAATAAGTTACATAGCTTACATAATACATAACTTACATAACTTATATAATACATAACTTACATAATTTACCTAATACATAAATATATATCATATCATAACTTACATAACTCATTTATAGTTATAACTGAACAACTTACATAATTTATATAACTTAATAATTTTAAAATATATCATTCCATAACTTACAAATTAAATACAATAATTAATAACGTACATAATACATAACTTTTCAACTATTTTATATGTGCTGTTTTATTTCAACTACTTTATATGTGCTGTTATTATTGTAATTAGTTACTAAATTTTCAACCATTTTATGTGTGTTGCAGATAAAATGCCTAGAAGAAAAATGCGAGATGTAGGCATTGTTCAAAATGCTCCAAACTCGGCAGAAACAAATAGTGAACAACGGACAGCTATTGGATCTTCGAATGTTTCGAATACACTTGAGGATCTTACAGAAGTTCAAAGTAATTTTACATTTAATTTACATGCGTGTTGACTTATAATTGATTTATTTTTCAAATTCTTATATTATAATATACCATTTTTCAATTGAAAATGGTGGAATGCGCAGAGGTTGAGGACGTACGCTACTTAGAGAGTTATACGAGTTAGATCCAGTCGAGCGTGTCAAAGTTGGACGAAACAGTTTTGGTCATTCTGTTGGAACAGAAGCTCGACTTTTAGCACGAAATGCGAATATGTTGCCTATCAACTACGAGTCATGGCATAAAATGCCCGATAGTAACAAAAACCAAGCCCTCGATAATATTAAGGTAACAAAACATTAAAGTCATCTGTAATACTTAGGTTTAAGTTTAATTTATATTTACTTTCTTAACTTGTGTTTTTTGTGGGCGAGGTTTGCTTTAGAGGTCTCGGATACTTATGTAAAGAAGGCATTGGAAAAAAGATGGAGAGACCATTAAAGTACTTTAAAGAAAGATTATTATAAGACAAAAACAACCCTCGAAGAGAAATTGCAAAATGTCCCGCCGGGTATGCTGAGGTACCAATGGGAAGAAGCGGTTAGATTTTGGCAATCGAAGAAAGGCGAGGTATGACGTACTTCCAAACTCTTGTAATTATTTTGGTTTATAGTATTTACTATTTACGTACTAAAAATTTCATAACATAGGATCATGAATGAGTTGGAAAAAGCAGTAAGCAGAAACAAAAATTCAGTCACACAGCCGGGTCGAAAAGTTTTGCATGTGTAGCTGAGGCAGAGGTATTTTTAATTTTTTAATATCTGTCAAATATGTATAACTTTCCATTAAATAATATTTTTACTACTATATTGTAGGAACTGTCGTCCGGTCAAAAAGTTAGACGCCTTCAACTTTTTGAAATTACACATAGGAAGAAAGATGGATCTCCTATGACTCCTAAAGCTGCAGAAATTATGGTACGTTTACTTAATAAGATTTGACTTGTTTTAGTTATTTATAATATTTATTTTCTAATGGTTTAATTCATTGCTTGTAATGCGACTATTGTTAAGTTATGTTGCATTTTTTTAATATATATTGCATTCCTAACTATGTGATTTATTTATTAGGAAAAATTAAAGGATAAAAAGCCGGAGTACGAAGCGATTGCTTCCAGTGAGAGTTCTGTTCATCTTGAAGACATTGATAACCAGATTATTGCTGAAGTTTTGAGTCATGAAAGGTATGGTCGGGTTAGATTTCAAGGATCTTTTATTAACCCAACCCAATATTTTGGATCCAGCTCGCGGCAATACATGTCTTCGGCGAGTTAGTCTCAAGCTGAAGTTCAAAGGTTAAAAGACCAGATGACTCAGATGCAAGCGACCACAATTGAGTTCAAAAGAAATATGAAGAACTCCAACTACAACTTAAAGCAGAGGCGGCAGTAAGGGAAGCAAAGGTGGCAGCGAGGGCAGCAGAGGCGGCAGTGAGGGAAGCAGAGCAGAAAGTACGACGAACTCCAACAGTAGCTTCAAGATATGATGAAGATATTTCAACAATCGCAACATCCGCCGTCATAGTGTATTGTATAAATATTTTTATCATTTTAACTTTTAACATTTTTGTAAAAATAATATGAATTATATTTTATTTACTGATATTAATATTATTTTATTCATTTAATTTAAAATATTATATAGATTTATTGCTTTTGGCTGGTTTAGATTGGGTTGTTTTTGATTTGTTGCTGCAGGATGGCTGATAATATAAAAAATTAATTCTGCAAAAATCCCAAAATTAGTGACGTTTTTAGGAAAAAAGTCGCTAAAGGTCATCAAACAATAGCGGCGTTTGTGAGGCAAGCGTCGCTAAAGAATATGAACTTTAGCGGCGTTTGTGGGAAAAGCGCCGCTAAAGAACATGACCTTTAGCGGCGTTTGTGATAGATGCGCCGCTAAAGAACATGACTTTTAGCGGCGTTTGTGGGGAAAACGCCGCTAAAGAACATGTTCTTTAGCGGCGTTTGTGGGAGAAGCACCGCTAACTTTAGCGGCGTTTGTCGGTGAAACGCCGTAAATGTTAGCGCTGTTGACAACAGCGACATTTTTTTGCGGCGCTTCTAAAAAACGCCGCTAAAAACCTGTTTTGGTGTAGTGGCCGCTAAATCCCTGAAAGCTCAGAAAACGGCGTCGTTGGGCTTAGGTTTTTTTGCGGCGCTTTCTTAAAATTGCCGTTAAATCCCCGAAAGCTCAGAAAACGGCATCGTTGTGCTTAGGTTTTTTTGAGGCGCTTTCCCAAAAATGCCGCTAAAGCCTTGAGCATTAGCGACACTTTCTTAAAAACGCTACTAAATCCCCGAAAGCTCAGAAAACGGCATCGTTGGGCTTAGGTTTTTTGCGACGCTTTCTCAAAAACGCCGTTAAAGCCCTGAGCATTAGCGGCGCTTTCTTAAAAACGCCACAAAATCCCCGAAAGCTAAAAAAACGGCGTTATTGGGCTTAGGTTTTTTTGCTGCGCTTTCTCAAAAACGCCGCTAAAGCCCTGAGCATTAGCGGCGCTTTCTTAAAAACGCCACTAAATCCACGAAAGCTCAGAAACAACGTCATTGGGCTTAGGTTTTTTTGAGGCGCTTTCTCAAAAATGCTGCTAAATCCTCGAAAGCTCAGAAAATGGCGCCGGTTGGATTAGGTTTTTTGCGACGCTTTCAGGAAAATGCCGCTAATGTTCATTTTCAGCGGCGTTTTCCATAGAACGCCGCTAATGATCGATCTTTTGCGGCGTTTTTTATCCAAACGCCGCTAAAAGCCTGTTTTGGTGTAGTGATGGGAGGGAGAGCGTTAAGGGATGCTGTGGAAGTGTTGAGGGTGTGAATCACAGCCTGGTGGGGTGTTCATTTCATTGCTTATTCCATTATAAGTTTGGGTGTTGATTATTGACCTGCTTCTATTCTTATGTGTCTAAATTGCCGGGTAAAAAATAGTATATGAGCACGTGTATAATAATCCATAAACACTAGCATATAGAGAATCACTACTTGTTTTATATAAATTTATATTTTAAAAAGGGTTGTTAGCAATATAATATCACAAATTGAAAAGATAATAACTTAAAATTTTACATAAATTATTTAAAATATATAACTATAAGAATTAATTTATCATTTATCTAATTTTGATTTTTTTTTTTGAAAGAGATGGTTCAACGTAATGATCCGTGATGTTCTTACTCACGTTATACCCTATGATTTATTAAATAAAAATTAAACATTTTATTTTATTTAATGTATAAGCATAACATAAAAAGTGTACTTTCTTTAATACAAAAATCACAAGTTCAAACCAATTACCGCTGACGGGTCAACACCGAAAATTCTAAAGGAAAGACGTCAGTAATCGGCATTTTGCCGTGTAGAACGAGTCCCATGTTTGATTTACTACATATCAAACAAACCGGTCTATGAATCTTTTATTTCATGCCTGGTCACCGTAGAACTAAATTAAAGCATCGATCCATCTCTATGTATAATCTAGGAAATACGGCGATGGGTTTGATCAGATCAGTACTACTTATGCAGCTGATGATCTTCCTTAATGTTATATTGACGGTAAAAGCTTCAACACCAGCGGTGGCAAAACCCGGCTGCCAAAGCCGCTGCGGGGATGTTATTATCCCATACCCGTTCGGTACCGGCGGCGATTGCAACATCACTGAACAATTTCTCATCACATGTAACACTAGTTACATACCCAACAAAGCGTTCTTAGGCAACGGTAACCTCGAAGTCATCAACATATCTACCGATGGTCAGTTGCGCATCTTTTCGAATGCAAGCTATGATTGTTACAACACATCATACAGAAATTGGTCATATTACCGGCTCCAGCTTTATAAATTTTCAATAAACAATAACAAGAATAAGTTCACGGCAATCGGGTGTGACACCTATGCTCGGGTGGAAGGTTACCTCGGACAACGTTATGCAACCGGTTGCTTGTCGTTATGTAACAACATTACCGATGTTTCAAACGGGTCTTGCTCTGGGATTGGCTGCTGTCAGACAAGTATTCCAAAGGGTGTGATGAGCTATAACATCACAATTGAAAGCTATGAGAACCATGTCGATGTCTTGCCCGAAAACCCTTGCAGCTTTGCATTTGTTGCAGAGAATGATAACTATATCTTCTCTGCTTCAGATCTTCGTGGTTCCAATTTTAAAGACAAGCAGTTTCCAGTCACTGTTGATTGGACAATAGGGACTACGAGTTGCAAGGAAGCGAAAATGGATACCAAGAATTTTGCATGCCAAGAGAATAGTAATTGCGTCGATTCAGAAAATAACTCTGGATATTTCTGCAAGTGTTTTAAGGGTTACGAGGGGAACCCTTACCTCCCCAATGGATGTCAAGGTAACTATATATTTATATATACCCCATAACTGTATTTGTAGTTTCTAACATTAAAGATAGTATTATTTATTACTTACATACAATCTGCAAATTTCAGATATAAATGAGTGTGAAACGATGAGTTCTTGCAATGGAACATGTATCAACTTACCAGGAACATTTAATTGTTCATGTCCGGAGGGCTATGAAGGTGATGGTTGGAAAAATGGAACAGGTTGCAGTTTACCCAATAGAGATAAGTCCAAGAGATCTCCCCTTATTGATATTGCTCTAGGTTAGTAATTTTGATGCCTAGTATAGAATTATTTATTTATATTTAACTATAATATCGATTATACTTTTATGAAATATTTTGTAAGCCAGTAGAACTAGATTTACGACCAGGAGTCATGCTTAACTTCCAATGTTGAGTCATTTGGGTCGGCTCGCACAAACAATTTCATCATTTATTAAGATACATTTTATATGATTTTTCACTTTTAGATTATATTAATATTACTATGACTAATATAACTATTATTATTATTTTCTTTAAAATAATAAACAATTATTTTATGCTTTGAATATAGGAAGTAGCATCGGATTTCTTGGTCTCCTTTTGGGGATAGTATCATTGTGTTGGATGCTAAGGCAGAGACAAATCTCTAAATTAAAAGATGCTTACTTTCTGCAAAATGGTGGCATTTTATTGCGGGAAGAGCTTTCGAAACGACAAGGGTACCGTGAAGATGTTAAAGTATTTACAGCAGAGGAACTCAAGAAGGCAACAAACAATTACCATGAAAGCAGAATTTTAGGACAAGGAGGACAGGGGACAGTGTACAAGGGAATATTAGCTGATAATCGAATAGTTGCCATTAAAAAGTCAATAATTGGAGATCCTAGCCAAGTTGAACAATTCATTAATGAAATAATGGTGCTCTACCAAATCAACCACAAGAATGTTGTCAAACTCCTCGGATGCTGTTTGGAGACACAAGTTCCACTGTTAGTTTATGAATATATCACGAATGGAACCGTTTTTCATCATTTGCATAATGATGATGCTGCCTCCCATCTTCCATGGGAGACTCGTTTGAGAATCGCCACTGAAACAGCAGAAGCCCTTTCTTATTTGCACTCTGCAGCTTCTATTCCAATCATTCACCGGGACATCAAGTTGGCTAACATACTGTTAGATGAAAATCACACTGCAAAAGTTTCTGATTTTGGTGCTTCGAGATTGATCCCATCCGATCAAGCTCAAATAACTACAATTGTGCAAGGAACTTTCGGTTACTTAGATCCTGAATACATGCTTACAAGCCTTCTTACTGAAAAGAGCGATGTCTATAGCTTTGGGGTTGTGCTTATGGAGATGTTAACAGGACAAAAAGTAGTTTGTTTCAAAAGATCGGAAGAAAGTCGAGTTTTGGCAATGTACTTTGTCTCTTTGATGAAAGAAAACCGCTTGCTCGACATCCTCGATCCTCGGGTGCTTAATGATGAAAATGTTGAGCAGCTAAAGGAAGTAGCAACTTTAGCTTGCAGATGCGTGAGAGTGAAGGGAGAGGAAAGGCCAACGATGAAGGAAGTTGCTCATGAATTAGCAGGACTACAAGCAATGCCTAAGCATCCTTGGAGTAAAAGTAATTTAGCAGGAGAAGAATCTGAATACTTGCTTGGTAAGTTTCCTAGCACTTACGATGATGGTGTAACGAGCAGCTCGATGGGGATGGGGTATGATAGCATAAATAACAAAATCACATTTGAACTTGAAGGTGCTCGCTAAGTATGTAATCATATTATTATTTGTACATATCACATTTGAGCCTGAAACAGCTCGACGGGGGTATGATTTTAAGTAGTTTGCTTCTACATTTCCTAGTTTTGAGAGAAATACAATGTTAAGTTACAATAGATAAATATCCTTTTCCTCAAAATGTCTTAAAAGTGAGGTTTATTTATTGAAGCATAAGGTAAGTTGCAAGGATGAAGACTCAAGTTTCAAATGATTAAATAATTGAATTGCTCTGGACATGTCTCATTTTGTGAAAATCGACTCCTTTCTTTTTTATGGAACTAATTTTAACTCACGTGCATTAAATATATTAGTGTGAATATTATAAACAATAAACATAATAGATATTGGAAAAGACCTAATATAATTAAGGGCAAACTACCAAAATTGTCACTTTTGTTTACCTCAAGATACATTTTAGTCATTTATGTTGAAAAAGTTACGTTTAAGTCACGTTAACATGTTGTAACATTTTAGTCACTGAGTCGTTAATTATCATTAACGGTGTAACAGTAAGTTGATGTGGCACGTTAAATGTAACACCCCAAACCCGACCTAGACGTTATGGTCGAATCTGGAGGAATTACATTAGTTTGTTTAAAAACCTAGAAATTTAAATCTAGAAAAATATGTGCCATTTAATTTCAGTCAGGAACGTTTAGAGGCGTTTAATGTTCTTGAGGAAAAATTAATCAATGCCCCGATTATAGTTGCACCTGATTGGAATTTACCCTTTGAACTAATGTGTGATGCGAGTGATTTTGCAGTAGGTGTAGTCTTTGGACAGCGAAGAGAAAAGCACTCTTAGCTGATCTATTATGCTAGTAAGAGTTTGACAAACGCACAAGAGAATTACACGACTAGAGAAAAAGAATTTCTAGCTATGGTTTTTGTATTTGATTAATTTAGACCTTATTTAATATTGTCTAAAGTTATTGTGTATATTGACCACTTTGCTTTTCGCTATCTTCTTACTAAATTGGGTGCAAAACCTCGACTTATAAGGTGAATTTTATTGTTGCAGGAATTCTATTAGGAGATTAAAGACAAGAAGAAGTTGAAAATCTTGCCACAGACCACCTCTCAAGGCTCCAAAATCCATATCTTGAGAAACTTAATAAAGATGCGATAAATGACTCGTTTCTTGAAGAACGACTCTTTATGATAACTGGTTCCGAAGTCCCTTGGTTTTCAAATATTGCTAATTACTTGGTTGCTAATGTTTTACAAAAAGGTTTAACTCATCATCAAAAGAAACAGTTCCTTGCTGATGTGAAAAACCAGTTTTTGGAGAATCTTTTTCTTTTTCGTGTGTGTGCAAATTAGGTAATTCAAAGGTGTGTTTCGGTACCAGAAGGGAATAAAATTTTGGAGCGTTGTCACTCGGGAACGAAGGGAGGACACTATAGTGGGATTAGAACATCACATAAAGTCCTCAAATCAGGTTTTTATTAGCTCACATTGTTCAAAGATGCTAACAAATATGTTTCTTCTTGTGATAGATGCCAAAGGACAGGTAATATTTCCAAACGTGATGAAATGCCTCAAACTTATATGCTTTCTTGTGAAATTTTTGACATTTGGGGTATTGATTTCATGGGACCTTTTTCCTAGTTCTTATGGTAATAAATACATACTAGTAGTAGTGAATCATGTGCCAAAGTGGGTTGAAGCTCAAGCTTTACAAACTAATGATGTTAGGGTGGTAGTTCGATTTCTTAAGAAACTTTTCTCTCGTTTTGGAGCACCTAGAACAATCATTAGCGATAGGAATACACATTTTTGTCACACTCAATTTGCTAAGATTCTTAAAAAATACGATGTACATCACATAACAACTACCCCATATCATCTTTAAACTAGTGGTCAAGTTGAAGTGTCAAACCGAGAATTGTAACACATCCTAAAAAAGATTGTAAAGACAAATAGGAAAGATTAGGCAGTAAAATTAGATGATGTTTTATGGGCTTATAGACCTTTGTACAAAACACCCATAAGAACATCTCCCTACAAACTTGTTTATGGGAAAGGTTGTCACTTACCATTAGAACTTAAGCATAAAGCATTTTAGGCAATAAAATTTCTGAATTATGATCCTAAACTTGCAAGTGAAAAGAGAATGTTACAACTAAATGAGTTGGATGAATGACGAGCAAATGCTTACGAGAGCTCGAGATTGTACAAAGAATCAACAAAGCGACGCCACGACACTCTTTTAAAGCAGCCCAAGCAACTCATAGTTGTAGATTGAGTACTTTTATAATTCAAAGCTTAAACTGTTTCTTGGAAAGTTAAAGTTGAGATGGTCGGGCCCATTTGTGGTAGAAGTCGTCTTTCCATACGACCCATTTGTGGTGATATTAATAACGTGACAGAGGAGCTCCGACTTCAAAATCTGAGTTAATCGTATACGTGAAAAGAAAAGTCGAGCTTAGACTATAAATAAGTGCTTCTCGGGAGGCAAACTGAGTGTTGTTTTTTATTTATTTCTTTAAAATTTGTGGCATGCTTAATATGTTATAAACAAAAAAGAACCATACAATCATGTGGGACATACGGGCATGTCCTAGGCTACGTGAGACCTGAAGCTTTTTTTTTTTAATTTTTGAATCACACACGGGCTATGGGGCCTTACACGATTTATAGACACAGCTGTGTGGCCTAACATGGGCCATTTACACAACCGTGTCTTCTATTTCAAGCCTAGGGTTTTTCTTTATTTTCTTCTTGTTCTTTTCACACCATTTTAGCCAAAAACCTCCCCTTCACTAATTTCCAGTCAACAAATCTTCATTCTCATTTCCGTTCACCTTTTTTGACTCTTCTCATTGCCCTCAACCTCTTTCTCATCTCTTTCTCGATGCCGTGTAGTCCTTTCAAACCACCAACCATCACACGTAAAAAAGGTTCCCTTGTTTTCCACCGTCCTTGCCGATCGTTTCCCTGTCGTTTATGCACCACCACCATCGCCCCATCCTTCTCTCTTCCTTGTTCCCTCACTCTCAACCATCGCCAAATCCACCGACCTCACCTTTTCCCTCTTCCTCAAATTACTAACAGAACCCAAACCCATTCAACCTCTTTTCTCTTATTAACCACTTCCAACGCTGGCCCCCCTAGACTGTATTCTCCACCCCTCCTTGACCATCGTCTGATATACCCACATCAAATATACTACCGCCGTTCTAGTCTTCATCGATGATGGCTCTGTCAACCTTCGCCGTCGTCGCCTTACCACTGTTTGGCTCCACCCCATCCTTTTTATTATATTTATTATATTATTCATTTATTTAATATTTTAATTATTCTTATCTTAGTTTATTAGTTTTATTATTCTATGTGTGTTGTTGCATTATTATTTTTAGTATTAGGTTTGTTCTATTTATTACTGTTATTAGTTTTAGATTGTTAGTTTAGTTAATTTTGCATGATTAATATTAGTTTTCCCTTTAGTTTAGGAGTAGATTATTGCTATATTAGTATTGTGATTTTGTTTTTTCCATGTGATGGTTTGTTGCTGATGTGTTTCCATTTGTATGCTAATTTGTTTGTCTGCTAGATTAATTATCAGTGATGCTTATTTTTATGGTTATCTGATATTTGGTTATTATCTTTTATTTCAGGTACATCATGACAAACACGAGAGATAAAACCAAAGCCACTGTCCCTGCCTTAAAAAGGAGGAAGACACCGGGTGCGACCTCGTTTTCGATCCCTACTACAGTCGCAAGACACCCATGTCTCCAATTTCTTCTAAGTCCATCTGAGGACCAGTATCAGCACTTAAAGGAGCGACCATTGGGTTTGGGTCATCGCATCGATTAGAAGGCCTTGCAGGTGGTCTATTTAGCTTATAGAGTTCAGGCTTTGATCGATACGACTTCGTGGGATTGGTTTTTCACTATCGTAGAGCCTACATATGCAAAACTCACACTAGAGTTCTATTTGACGTTCTTTCTACAATAGGCTATGTCACGATAGGCTGATCCGCACTCTAGCTCTTTTAGACTTGGGGGTACGAGCCGTTATCTGAGCATCCTGGGCTTCAGAGTCGCCATTGGACTTTATTTCGAGGAGTTTATAAGTACCCCAGAGTTACCAACCTTATCTAGAGACATTTATCACTTAGCTCCACTCATTTGGTTCGAGATCGCTGAAACTGTGGTACAGTACAACCCGAGCTAGTCAAAGGCAACTTGTCTACTTTCGGCCTTGTGTTATATTCATGCCATTCTGGCCCATACACTGATTGGTTGGAGGGAGAGTACGGGGGTTGTTGGTATGTCTGACACTTATTTCCTATAGAGTATGGAGACGTACCACCTTATCGATGTCTCCTATTTCGTGGCTCTCAGTTGTCGTCATTTGTTTGATCGGAGTAGGGAAGGCCCTTACATGATTCGATTAGCGAGATACTTCAGGCTTCTTAGTACTGTGAAGCAGGCTTCCACATTCACTGTAACACCCCAAAATCTGAATATTTGATTTGTTTTGTTAAATTCTGTCAAAAGTTAAATTATTTGCTCTAGCGGTTAAGTGTTTTAAATATGTGCTTGAGCTTGTGTGTTTGAATCCATGTGGGAGCGTTTTTGCTAATTTCTTTATATGCTGATCAACTAGTAAAAGTTGGGAGTTAAAATTTAACTCTAGCGAATCTGTTGGATAAGGATTAGATTTTTGGGTTAGTGGGTAGTCAAATGTTGATTTATTTTTATTTTATCTTATTTCTTTTTTGTAAATTAATTAGTTTTAACCAAAATCTTCCCTAATTCTTTCTAATGTACACTATCCCCATTCTCTTTTCTTTTCTTTTTACTGTTTCTTTTTTCTTGCTTTTCCAATTTTGTTTTTCAATCGTTTTATTTTTTTCTTTCGGTTGGCCTCAACTTCTTCTGCTTCTTTGTTATTTTTCTGTTTCTCAATTATAAACTTTTATCTCTTTGGGTTCTTTTTCCTCTTGTGACCATCTCCTTGTAATTGTTTCCTTGCTGTTCACTACTTGGTTTTGCGTTGGCTGCTCGTGGTTAGGAAGTTCTAGTCTGGTAAGCGAGTTTTCGTTGGTATTTTTCGTTTATTGCGTTATATGTTATCTTAGGTTGGTGTGTTACTTTGGATGATGTTTTTTTTGTTCGATGGGTCGTAGGGCTAATAAACTTTGGGAAATCATTTGTTTAGGTGAGAATCTTGAGGCGAACCCTCCTCTGATGATTTAGTTTTGTAGAAGTTGCAAGTTCTTTGATTGTGGGTAATTGCTCAATTACTTTTGGGAGCATAATGTTTGGTATTTTAGAAAAATTGAGCACTTTAGTCTCTTAATCGATGAACTAGTGAAGGCTAATTCTCCAAAGTGTTTTTTAGGGTTTACATCAGAAAATATCTAAGTGTATAACGAAAACCCGAGAAAATAGCGAACGAAAAAAGCTAAAATCTAAAACAGTCGATGCTTCATGGTCGTGTGCTAGACCGTGTATGCCACACGGGCATGTGTGTGACCGTGTTGGCCACACGGGTTGGCCAAGTAGGCCATGTGGGCCCAAAATCTAAATTTTTTACCTAGGGTCGTATTCGTCATATGAGTCGAATATAGGCTTTTATAGGGTCCATACAATATAAATTGGGCTTCAAAACATGAGCTTTAATGTTCTTTAAGTGGTAAATTTGATTTATGTACACATGATTAATAAGTTATATATGTATAATATGTTTTCTGTTAAGCATAATCTATGCATAATCTGTTATCTATTAAGCATGTATGTCATATACATTTTCGATATCTTTTATTTCTGCATGTGCGTTCGGGTGGGATATATATTTGCGGAGGAAGTGTGGGCAGCTTAATTTATTTGTCGTATCTAGTGGCTCAGCCACACATATATTTATGTTACTAGCGAATTATCACCTTAAGATCTGACAGCTAAACTACAAATGTTTTGAAAAGTGACACAATCGCTAAACGGTGTATAGGGCTGGATGGGTATATAATACCCTATATGGTGTATAAGGATGGTCGGAGATGGTGTGTAGTGGATGAGGGTAGGATCGTGATTCTACATCTGATATGTTCTATTTTTGCTCTGTTATAAATATATCTAAATGATTTCTCAAAGCATATATGAAATTAAATCTGTGCTTCTATTTTTATAAGTTACACGTTGAGCTCGAAAGCTCACCTCTGTCTATTTACTTTTAGGTAATCCTCAGGCATAGGCAGGTTGATTATTTATTATTGTTGCATATTTTTAAGTTATTCATATTTAATTCGGTTGTTCATGAACTATTTTTGGACTATTTTTTAAAGTTTGGATTTTGTTTTGTTTTTCTCGTTTCTTAAGTATTTCAACATATTTCTTATGGTATTTATTTTATTCGCAAAACCATGGTTTTCCAACAAGAAGTTACATTTTACAATATTGAACTAAATTAAGAATTTCGTTACAAACTTAAATGTTTTAAAAGCATAAATAATCAACAGTTTCATCAAACTAGTTAAGAAAGATATTTTTTCTTATAAACTGTATTTTTACTTAGCAAGAGCAAGTGTCATTTTTACAAGTCAAACAGACTCTAGGTTTTCAAATTAGTTGTGATAACTTCTCCAAATCTGGCCATAATATCTAGACCGAGTTTGGGGTGATATATTTACATTCACTGGACAGATGATCCCACATGGATTTTCTATTATGAGCCATATAGGTATGATCCTACTCCAACACAAAGCGGGTACACATCGATATACATTATTCCATCAGGATCCCAGGATAGCATGAGGAGCTTCCCTTCCGAATGATGATCTTTCTCAACACACAGACCTAACTCGACCCTCTCCTCCGTCGAGTCACTTCATTGCTACACATTTTGTTACACTCGACAACATTTACGAGCGGACTGATCGCTTTGAGTAGCAACAGTCTGATTAGATTGACCTCTTTGATCGGTGATAGACAGAGCGGAGATCACCTCGGGCAGTTACATTTTGAGCACATTGGGTAGTAGTCGACACAGATTGACAGCAATAAGGCGTATTTGCAGCAGATATGCCAAAATTTTCATATTTCTCCACCCAATGCTGTGCCTCGCGATTTTGACTTACCACTTTCCGTCGATCACTGATTTACATTAGTTTTCTGTTTTAGTTATTTTTATTTTTATTTTCAGTTATACTTTTATTTAGTGTTAGTTGTTTTATTTTATTTTTGAGACTAATATGTTTTGTTTTTCGTTTATTTTGCACTATTATTTTTTTTATTTTATAGGTCGTTAGCTTTTCTAGTTGTTATCCCTTTTTCTTATTTATTTTTGTCTATTTTCTTATTAGTTTGATCAGAAACATGTATTTCATGTAAAATCCTTTACGATTTCGATTTTCACTATTCCGAGGAATTCATCTAAATTCAGGGCAGTTTTAGTTCTCTCCCTCCCTTTTGATATTGTGCTTATTCTATTAATTTATGTTTGTACATTAAGGGTAATGTATATCTTAAGTGTAGGGAGGTTGTTTATTTGTTTATGCGATATAGGCCCTGATTTATTATTTGTGTTAAGTAATTTTCTTGCACCTATCATTGAAGTTATTATTATTTTTTTAAATTTAGAGTTGTATTGATTCTGTTTTGGAATAATTTTTGGATTTTTGTGTATTGTTTGATTTATACTTTAAGACATGATAGAGTAAAACATGATAAGTTATTTTTTTAAAATTATTATTTTAGGTTGTCTCCCTAAATTGAAATATTATCTTGAAATTTTAAATTTACAAGTTTGATATCAAAATCATAATTTTTTGTGAGCCTTTGTGCCTATAGAGCATATATTTATTTGTACTCATTTTATTTTTGGTTGTGAGTATATCAACTTGATTTGTTATTCTAGAACATACTTGGGTTATACATGTCAAGACCACATTATTGATTTGATATATTAAGATGATAGGGGCACTTAGGATTTAACCCATTTAACCTTTAATCAACTTGCCTATTGTATTAACTCTTAGTAAACCCCGTTGATCCTAACACATTTTTTTCTATCACTCGTTAATCTTAACCCGTAACCCATATCTATGTTGTAAAATTATCTTCTTTATTGACTCTCTTTTTGTCGAGAATTGATTTGGTTGGCTACTTGATTATGTTTCATCACTTGTATTGCTGAACTTTACTTTGCTCAAAGAAAAAATAATAAAATAAAGAAAAAAATTGATTGATCTTAAATAGTTGTTTCATATTCTATTGAAAAGCTTGTTTTCATTTTTTATTTCTTGTTGGAGGAAGTTCTTTTAATTAAGCAATTGTTTCTTTTCTAGTTTGGTAATTTATCAACGCGATTCTCAATTATAACCAACCTTTCTAACCTTTGCCATACCCTTAACCTAAGCCCCATTACAACCTTGTAAAGACCTCTTGATTGGTGTGTCATCTCATTCTATAGTGGTGGAGATTTGATTTTCAAGCAAGAAAATGGTAAAAACATTTCTCGCTCAACTGTTGAGTGCATATTACTTGAACTTTAAACACTTTGAGTGCTTTGAGTGAATCTTTAGGAAGGATGTTATTTCTTGTTGGGTTTGAATTTCAAGTAATTTTTGAGATAAGGATGATGCCTAATGTTTTTAAGCTTAAAATTCTTTGCTTGGATTGCCTGTGATGTTTAGTGTCATTTTAGTGTGAATTTCGACTACATGATTATCTGTAAATTATCCTAAGACATTATCGGTGGAAACAATAAATTGAGAGAAGTTAACTTGATTGTGGGTTGAGAATTTTGCTTGAGGACAAACAAATGCGTAAGTGTGGAGATATTTGATAAGTGCTAAAAGTAACATGTTTTGATCCCATTCTTAATGCAATATTGGGTAATTATTCGATGTTAATGGTGAATTTTATGATCTTAATCCTTTAAATTCATATTTTTATACTTAGGAGCAGGGATTTAAATAGCGGTCCGATACCGGAATAGCGGCTGCTATATAGCGGTAGCGGCGCCATCCGAAATCGCTACTGCTGAAAATAGCGGTGTGAAGCAGAGTTACACCAATAGCAGTGGATCGCGACCATAATTTAATGGGTAACGGACAATTGCGGCAATAACGGGCCGCTATTCCCATTATTTTCCGTTACTGTAAAATTAAAAAAGGTATTATAAAAGGTAAAAAATTAAGACAAATTAATTCATCGTGTTTTTCTTCATCAAATCTGATAAACGACTTCAATTCAACATTAGATAAATCTCTATTGATTTTAGTTTGCATAATATGAAAAACTTGAATTTTTAAATTTGATCCAATTTGAATTTAAATTTTATTAAGATGGAACAAAACAAACTATTTATACAAAAAACTTTGGAACCAAGTAATAATGGGTTATGGTATTGTTGTTTTTAAAATATAATAAATTATGGATTATGAAATAAATTTAATTTTTTCATGTTAATGATGTTTACTTTTTTTTGTATTATATTGTTGATAATATAAGTAATGAGTTGCTTATATTTCTAAATATAATTTTATGTTTCTTATATATAAATAAAAATAAAGCATGTCACCACGTGAAGAGTTCCCAACTAAAGGATTGGAGGGTGCACCAAGTAATGATATAGGTTGGCACTTTGGAACTCCAGTGCCAAATATGAAAGGAAATGTCGTATGTAAACTTTGTGGTAAAGTTGTGAAAGGAGGAATAACATGATTTAAAGAGCACATTGCTCATAAAACCGGCAATGTTGCACTATGCCCTAATGTTACTGGTATGTGATACTTTATTATTATTTTTAAATGTTATTGTAAATTTATTAATAAAGATTATATATAATTGATAATAATATAAAGTGTGATTTTTTTATTTTATTAACAGGTGTCATTAGAGAATGTATGATGAATATACTGAAAGAAAGCAACACAAAGAAAATAGACAAAAAGAGGAGAAAAGATGAATTCTTATCTCAATTAAGAGAATAGGAGGATGAACATGAGGAATTCATTGATAAGGTTTCTGCTATAAGGCAAGCAACTCGAGAAAGTATCCAATCGCAATACGAGTGGCATAGAAGGGAAGAATTCAGACGAAATACTGGTGGTTGGAATAACATTTATGAAGAAGGGCGATCTTCTCATGGATCAACTAGAGAATATCATAGAGAAAGAACAAGTAAATCCATCCCAAGTGAGTCTGAGTTTACCTTGAGAAGAGCTATACCTGAATTGGTTAGAAGCAAAAGTTCAAAGCAACCAAAGGTCAATGACTCTTTTTTAAAGAGTTTTTGAAGGAAGATAGGTGAAGTGGTATCTAAATTTTTAATATATGAAAGACTTCATTTTCAATTAGCAAGCTCTCCATGGTTGTATAACTTAATTCAAGTGTCAACAGAAGTTGGATAAGGTGTAAAGCTCCCAACACCTTATGAGGTTTCAGATGTGTATTTGGAGTCAGAGTATCAACGAGTTCGTGATTGGATAAATGGACTAAAGACTCATTGGAAAGAATTGGGTGCAACTCTAATGTGTGATGGTTGGACCAACAGTTTGAATCAAATGCACATCATTAATTTCCTTGTTTATTGCAGTAAATGAACCATTTTTTGGAAATCAGTAGATGTCTCAAGTGTCCGTAGTAGAGATGCTGAATTCTACTACTGTTTGTTAGATTCAGTTGTAGAAGAAATTGGAGAAAATTACAGTGTCCAAATAGTGACTGATAATGAGGCAACAATGAAAGCTGCTGGAAAAAAAATTAATCTTGAAAAGAAAACATCTATATTGGACATGATGTACAGCTCACTGTTTAGATTTATGCCTTGAAGATATTAGGAAAAAGCCCAGTGTAGCAAAAGTATTAGATGAGGCAAAGAAAGTGACTTGCTTTATATACAATCACATTTGGATTGTTGATTTGATGAAGAAGTATACACAAGGGAAACAAATACTTCGACCCACTCTTACTCGATTTGCAACTCATTTCATTCAACTTGAAGAGATAACAAGACAAAAGCAAGGTCTGAGAGAAATGTTTAATTCAAAGGTCAGTATTTTATAATTAGTTAATATAATTACTTAAATATAGCAACCTTTAATGATTTTATTCGTTCCAAATAATTTAAATTATATTATTTTAAAATTTTTCTTATGAATATATAGGAATTTAAAGAATCAAAATGGGGACAGCAAAAGTCAGGGCCTGCTTATGAAGCCAAAAAAATTATTTTGGGAAAAGATTTTTGGAAAAAAGGCAATGACCTCATAAAAGTTTACGAGCCCCTAATAAAAGAATTGAGACTTGTGGATAGTGATGAAAAACCAAAAATGGGTTTTATTTATGAGACTATTGATAGAGTTAAACGAGCAATTTAACAAGATTGTCGATATTTCACTGAGTACGAAAAGATTATTGACAATAGATGGAATTTTATGCATTCCGACTTGCATTCAGCTGGTAAGATAAAATGTTTTATATAATTAAGAACTATTTTTAATTTTATTATTTTAAGCTTTAGATTATTATTATTTGATGATATTCTTATAAATTATACGTAGGTTATTTTCTCAATCCTCAATTTCAATTTGGGGTGGAGCATTCTAAGAATGTACTAATAGAAACATTATAAGGTACACGATCAATAATTGAAAGATTAGAACCTTCTTTTGATACTCAAGTCAGAATGGTTAATCAGGTTAGATTCAAGTACTATTATTTGTAACTTATTTACATAATTTGAAATAGAATTATTTTTTTATTCTTACTCTATCTTTTATTTATGTAGTTGTTACTATTTAAAGATAAACATGAGACATTCGGTACTCCACAAGCACAAAAAGCTTGGAAGCAAATGAATCTGGGTAAATAGTTAATTAAATTATTTAATTTAATTTATATTATTTAATTATATTTTACATTTTGAAGTTATTTTTAAATTTAAATAATATTATGCAGCTGAGTGGTGGATAATATACGGCACATGTGTTCCTGAATTACAAAAAATAGCAATTAAAGTGCTTAGTCAAACAACTTAAGCATCAAATTGCGAACGAAATTGGAGCACATTTAGTTATATTCACACCAAGGCAAGAAATAGGTTAAAGTAATAAAAGCTTGAGAAACTAGTGTTTACATATTATAATATGAGACTTCAGATAAGGCATCAAAAAAGAATGAGCACTGATGATATAAGCGCTAGTTTTATTCCTATCAGCCTTGATCATATCTTTGAAGATGTTGATCCACTATCAGAATGGCTTCATGAGAAAGAGAATCCATTGTTAGATGGTGAAAATGTCGGTGTGTTGCCTGTGAATACCTCTGATGATGAAATAGATGTTGATCAATCTCAACAACAAAATTTGTCTCATTCAAGTTCTAGTTCAATGCCAAGTCAGAGTGGCGATGGACCCAATGGTGGTGGTTTAAGTCCAATTGATGAGGATGATGGATATAGTGGTGATAAAGGTGAAATTAGGTCTTCTAGTCAGTATGGAGGAGAATTGCGGTTGGTACCACTAGTGGACATTTCCATGATAGATTAGAGTTTGATGGAAATATGTTTCATGAACCTAGATCTCCATCAAAAGGAAAAAGGCAAGAAGCATACTTCTGTAGGCTTTTCATCTGGTAGGAGATCGAGTTCTAGTAACCTTGGGTATAATGATTCATCTACTAGCACTCAAGGTTTTTATCCACCAGAACAACCTTCATATTTTCAACCTTCACATGGTTATCCACAACCATATGGTTATTATTATCCACCATTTCCTAATTATGGGGTGCCATACCAGCCTCAAATGCATCCTCCACCACCAATGTATCACCCACCTCCACCTCTCATGTATCCTACTCCTCAAATATATCCTCCATATCAATTATATGAAAACCAATGTGAAAATGTTACTTGTTTTGGATATATTTTTGGACAAAGGCCAAGAGAATCAAGTTAAGAACGCTCTCAAAGTGAAGGTGAAAGATCTGATCTTCCTCGTCATTCCTCTAATTGGTGAAAACTAAATCATACCACTACCATTATTTGTAAGGTATGTTTTTTTAAAGAAAGCTTTTGTTAATGTTCTTAATTTTGATGATATTAAAACATTTAAAATATACCTTTAGATAAATGAATGGAGTATATTTTATGGAAAGATAATTAATAATTGAAGCATGTTAAACTATATATGAAAGTAGAATGAGAGTGAGAATAAGTGGTAGGAAATAGGAATAATTAATGAGAATCTATACATTTATCTATTTCTTTTTTCCTTTTGCAGCATAGAATGTTTATGTCTTCACCATTTTCAAAGTAGTCAAGAAATATTGATGACATCTCTCATGTATGAATTTTTATTTATTTTATCTATAAAAACTTTCAAACTTATTAAATATGATAAATTTTTAATATTTCCTTTTTTTTACTTTGTTATTAGTTAATATAATATTCTTAGAAAATTCGTAAATAAATGTAAGAATAATTAATGATTATAAAAGTTGTGTTCTCATATCATATTAATAAAAGTTCATAAGTGTTAGAAAACAATCTAAAAATCATTAAAAGTGACTTTTTATAATTATAATTATAATTATTATGTTTTACAATAAGTTGTGTGAATTTTAAAAAAATTCATGACCGTGATACCCGCAGTGACTGCAATAGTATCCATTATGTCCGCAACCGCGATAAACGCAACGCGGCTGAAAATACTACCGCGACCGCAATTTAAATCTCTGCTTAGGAGAGCGTTTGAGAACAAAAAGAAGCAAAAACGAGTGAAAATAAGAAAATTAAAGCAAGGTACAGGAGCCATACGAGCTGACCCCTTCCACATGGCCATGTGATCCACACGGGCTACCACACAACCATGTGATAGGCTGTGTCAATTTCCCAAATTGGCAGTCTGAACTACGGGAAAACGTGATTTTTAAGTTTTTTGGGCATTTTAAGACGTATACATGACAAAAATAAGAAGATAGTAGAACATCGTCATAGAATACTCAAGAAAACAACTTAAAAATAAGCAGATTTCCATGAATATTAAAAATTCCCAATTGATTTCTTAGGAGATTATTATAAGTTTCTTTAGTTCTTTTAGTTATACTGTGTTTTAGATGATTTTATTTTCAAATATGAACTAATTTTCTAAATACCTAGGGAGATAAGCCTTATGATAAATTCTGTCTTTTGATTTTTATTTTACGTAATAAATACTTAGATCTTTTTCTCAATTATGTGTGCTTCATTCTTGGTTTGATATTTCTAGATTATTGATCCATGTTTGATGTGCTTAAGTCAAAGGAGGAATAGACCCGTATTGTGTAAAAATTAATACAATCAACAAAATTGATTAAGAATTTAATTTAATAAAAATAAGATCTAATATTGTTTAAATATTTATATATTTATAGTAATAAGAAGGTTAATGATGTAACCAATAAAATTAATATATTTTAATTTTATTAGAATTAATTACTATTTAAATATTTAATTTTAAAATCATAAAGGTGGTTTGAACAGTAAAATTTAAAAATGATAAAAAATATATATAGTTGATTATTTGTAAATTTAAAATTGTTAAATAAATTAATATCTTTTAAAAACCGAAGAGGATTCAATTATGTCGCAATTGCAGGCCAGTATGGGATAGTTACATCTTTTTCTATAGATGTATGACTTATTTTATTCGCAACGATGAAGACAAGAAGAATAAGTCATGATTGGTATGCTAATACCCTAGATTCCTTGAATGCTATGTTGGACGGACATGAGGAAATTATGCTCACTTTTTCATAATAATTATTGTGTTTTGTTAATTTAAAGTCCAAACCAAAAGATTTGGTAAGTGACTGGATGGGTTTTTTTATCTCATCAGTAATTGGCCCCTTCGTCCTAGTCTCCTCTGCCATGGCTTTGGGCCACCACAATTACATGTTTCCTCTTCTTTTAGGGTGGATACAAAATTTTAAAATTTTAAAATTATCAAGCCTTTAAAATTGCTACCATTTTAAAATACATCTTTTCAAAATGTTAATATTTTTAATTGTTTGGTTTCGATAAATAGTTTTTTAAGAAAAACTAAGTTAATAAAATTTAATAAGTTAAAACATAATTATAAAATAAAATAAATATTATTTTAAAATAATATAAAATTTCCAAGATGGATATTATTAGATTCATAAAAAAATGTAAATATTTTTAATAATATAAAATAAAAATTTCATTTTAAAGTTAAGGAAAACATTTGATATTTTGCTAGTGGAGTTTTTAGACTCCACAAGTAAGGTTAGGGGTTGACAAGTGTCCTATAAGAGTATACCTGACCATGGGTCAAGCCACCCAGCCCGGCCCGAAGACCCGCCCAAAATGTGGGAGGATTTGGAAAAAAATATAGGCCCGAAAAATGGGCTTAGACAAAAAAATAAGGCCCGTTTAAAAAACGGGCCGGGCCTCGAGTAAGACATATTTGGCCCAGGCCTGGCCCGGCTCGAATTCACTAAATGACAAAAAAATTTGCTCTTTTTTTTAAATATTATTTTCTTATTGTTTTCTCTCTATTTCGCTGCCATTTTACTATTATGTTGCTACTATTTTATTGTTATTGTTTGGATATTGTATAAAACTTATGTTATTGTTAATTTTGTTATTATTTTAAAGGCATTTGTTAATTTTGTTATTGTTTTAGAGACATTTTCTTGTTAAGTTGCATTTATCTTAGTGTTATTTAAGTCTACATATTTTTTAAAATTTATTTTCAATTTGTTGGGAAATATTTATTTTGATGCTTTTAGTATTTTTGATGTATTATATATATTTAAAAATTATATAAAAATAATGTAAAAAATTAATATGAGCGGGCCGAGTCGGGCCCTGGTTTTAGCATTTTTATCTGGATCGGGCTTGGGCAAAATTTTAGGCCTATTTTTTGGTCTGGGCAGGGCTCGGGCCTAGTAAATGGGCCTAAATTTTTAGTTGAGCCCGACCCGACCCATGAGCACCTCTATGTAAGAGTATAATAAAATATTTTTAAAAAATAGATTTTAAGAAAAAGAGACATAACAATTTTTTAAGAATGTTTGTGGAATAAAAAAGTATAAATATTCGTCACCTGGATAGGGTTACAAAGCATTACCGAATAAACGTAACCTAAAAACCTTCATTTCCAAACATTTCAATAAACATAGCATAATCCAATTATATACATGCATATTGTCCCTTAATTGAGACATCGAGGCCTTAAAATCACTTTAGAAATGATTCGAGACTAAATCGAAAATATTTAAAACATTGAGGAAAAAGTTGGAAAAAATTAAACTGTAGGGGTCACACAACCGTGTGGCTAGACCATGTGACTCACACGGCTGAGACACACGCCCGTGTCTCACGCCTTGTAACAATCAAAATAGGGACACACAACCATGTCCCATCCCGTGTCTGTGCCTGTGTAACTCTCTGACTTGGGTTA
Source organism: Gossypium hirsutum (assembly GCF_007990345.1). Classification (NCBI taxonomy): domain Eukaryota; kingdom Viridiplantae; phylum Streptophyta; class Magnoliopsida; order Malvales; family Malvaceae; genus Gossypium; species Gossypium hirsutum. The sequence goes on from NC_053438.1 coordinate 12,195,096, forward strand.
CATGGCCAAGCCACATGTCCGTGTGCCAGGCCGTGTAATTGCCTCTCTTGCAACCTTTAAAACCTACAGGGGATACATGATCGTATTGCATGGTTGTGTGTCACACACGGCTAAGACACACACTCGTGTCTTAGGCCGCGTGCACAAGAAATTGGCTAAAATTAAGCCATTTCTTTCACCCATTCCTAACATGTACCTACAAGCCATTTACACATATGATCAAGGCACCAAATCAAACCAAAGCATAAATAATATGACAAACTCAATAGGCCAAGAATACATCCAACCAATATGCCATAAAGGCACCTCAATCACAACCAAGCAAATATACCTAAACTTATGCATAATTGACCATAATTTCAACATATACATTTAGTGCAATATCATCTCAAAGCATACCATAGTTGAGACCATTTAAAGCATAACAACTTAAATCACCTACAAGCAAAAACTTCCATACCATTCTAACTAAACCAAAAAGATACCTACTTACTGTCGAAACCATTTTTTTTAAATTTGAAAAAATGGGAATCGACTTTGAAAATGAAAATGGAGTCGCCACCGATCTTTTATTAAGGTGTGATCGGATCACCCTGAAAATGATTTTAGGTCTACGAATTTTGAGAAAATAGGTTCGGGAGTCAGTTACGCACGAGGAAGGGTTAACACCCTCGTAACGCCCAAAATTGGTACAGAATTGATTGCTTAATGTCTTAGTATCGAAAACTTGAAAAGATTTTAAAATAATATCCTTTGAAAAGAAAATTTGAATAAAATGAATTGGATGATGAGACTCACTTATTTCAAAGAAATAAATTGTCACATTCAGTAAGTTAGAGTGCAACATTTTAAATCATCAAAAATTAAGTTTATCTTTTGACTTTTAAAACCTATGCATTTTGAGAAAGATATTTGATTATTTGGATCAAATGAAAAAAAATCAAAACCTAGTAAGTTAGGGTTTGATTTCACAAAATTCCTAAATATCGAATATTGTCTTTATTTTTTATTTAGAAAAAAAATTCCCATCTCGGGAAAACAAAATGTCACATCCAATGCGTTAGGACACAACGTATCGAATTCCCAAGAATGAGCTTTTTATTTATGTTTTAATTAAAAAGGATACTCGGTTTCTTAGATTCAATGAGGAAGATTGGAATCCAGTAAGTTAGGACACAATCTTTTCGAGGATCCAAATTCCAGGTGTTGCGTTATTTTGAAAGCTTTGAATAAAATGATTTCGACGTTTAAACCATATTGAACGTAACTTTCTAAGCAAATAAAGTGCGATGGAATGTACAATGCGAAGTGATAATTTATAAATGACATACATTAGTGAATAAAAAATAAGCCATAGACAAATACTAACAAACAAGGCAACGATAATCTCAATCATACAACATCCAAAATTTAAATGAATTACTAATCAATTTTTAAAGATGCACTAGAAAAGAAGACATTATAATAGGTAAATTGTGCCTATAAAAGTTTTAAAATAGACAATATACATATAAGTGTGAAATGTATTCAAAATAGAGTAAAAAATAACACTGCATGAAGTAATAATATTTCGATGAATTTTGAAGCAAATATTATATAAGAAAAAAATTAAAATATACCAAGTAATATACATATAACAATATATATAAAACTTGAAAATAGTAAAATATACAAAGTATGTTTCTCAAAAGAAATAAATTATATATGTATGTAAAAGAAAAATGTTGGTTTAAAAACATATAAATATATTTAAAAGACAACTTTAAGGTAAATAATTATAATTACAGAAATCAATTACATGTATGTGAGGTAAAAATAATTTTAATGAAAGTTATATATGTATAAAAAAATATAGTTTAAAATTAAATAATATATATTACATATGTACATATATGTATAATAAAAACAGTCTAAAAATAATAGTAAAATAAAGTAGCACATATATATAGGTAATAGAAATATAATCAAATATAATAATAACAATAAAAAATAGTAATAAAAAAATAATAATAGTAAATTAATTAATAGCAAAAATATCAATCAGGACTAAATTGGAATGAAAATAGAAATTTTGGGGCCAACCCGCAATAAATAAAAATGAAAAAAGGGCCAGATCGGGTGCGTGGATAACAAAGAGGGAGTAAAGCAGAAAATATCCCCGCCCTCCCAAAACGCTGCGCAGTAACATGAGCCAAAATGAAGCAAAAGCAAAATGAAGCATGAAATTCATAAATAAAGAAAAAACTGATATGAAAACACAACGAAGGAAGGGGACCTTATACGCAAATAGACCAAACGACCAAAATGCGCGGATCCTTCCCCGGATCGGGTCACCGTGTGGGTCAGGGCTAATACGGTACTGTTTTAGAGCCACTGATCAGACTCCAAATGGTACCGTTTCGTGCGTCATGTGAAGGCCAAAAACAAAACCCTAAATTGGCAGCCTCCTAAACACTTTCAGCAGCTTAAAAAAAACTAAACTCTCCCTTTGCTGTTTCAGGAACCAGGCCTCCGTCCATCCAACCCCGATTCACGCGAAGGGGAAGAAGGCTTCATTGGCACCGACGACAAGGTAAAATCCCCCCTTTTCTTTATATTTTTCGCATATAAAGTAAGAAAAAATCGAAGAAAACAAAAAAATAAAAATCAAAGATAAAACATATCCGAAGAATCACCTAAACGATATATTTTTCCTACTTTCGAATCGTTTTTTGTATCTTTGTATTGATTTTTTTTCTCTGTGTACTTTACAAAAGTGAATCAATCGGCTTTTATATTGCCAAATATTACAAAAATCGTTTATCCCTTTTTCCTCTTTTTTTTTCTATCATTTTCTTTTTTTGTCTTATGCTAGCCTATTGTTGTTGTTTCGTTGTGCTGTTTTCATCTTCTTTGCAGGTACAGAGGCCAGATGGCGTACGGAGAAGGTGGACGTGGCACAGCATACGCGGAGGAGTTGGGGCTGCTGCGGCGTTGGGGGTTTGCTTGCTGCTAGGGTTTCTGTTAACTGCCTTTAGCTGCTGGGCCATTGGGCCATTTGGTTTTTGCTTAGTTTGGGCTGTTGGGCCGTTGTTTGTAAATGGACATTCAAAAATAGGCTGATGTTATATATTTTGTTTTTATACTGGTTTGTTATTGGTGTTTGGGCCGGGCGAATATTGGGCAATTACAGCTGCCCCTCTTTGCTTGTTGTCGTGTAACGGGAACGGAGCAAAGACTTTAGAAATGGCAAATTTTTCCCGGTCGCCTTGGATCTTAGTACACTTTTTCTTCTTCAAGTAGCCTCATTCCATCCTACCGCATCTTCAGAGGTAGTGCTTCAGTCTACTCCACTACAACTTCAGAGAGATAAGATTTTTCATCTTCTTTCTGCCCCACTGTAGCTTCATAGGGATAAGACTTGCTTCCTCGGTCTGCTTTGCTGGAACCTCATGGAGATAAGACCTATTATTTGAATCTACTCCACTGCTCTACTACTGCTCAGGGAGACAACGCTGGTGCTTCCGATCTGCTTCACTGTTAATACAAGAAGACAAGATCTACAATCTTTGACATACTCCACTGTTGCTCAGGGAGATAAGGCTAGTAGCTTAAATCTGCTTCTCTACTGCCTTGGGAAGATAAAATTCGCTGTCTTCGATCTGCTCCACTAATGCTTAGGGAGATAAGATCTGTAATTTTCAACCTACTCCACTGCTGCTCAGGGAGACAAGGCTAGGGTCTTCGATTTGCTCCACTACTACTTAGGGAGATAAGATCTATAATTTTCAACCTACTCTATTGTTGCTCATGGAGATAAGGCTGGGGTCTTCGATCTATTTAGCTGCCAATACAGGAAGACAAGATCTGCTATTTTCAACCTACTCCACTGCTGCTCAGAAAGACTGCTCCACTACTACTTACGGAGATAAGATCTGTAATTTTTAACCTTCTCCACTGCTACTCAGGAAGACAAGGCTGGGGTCTTCGATCTGCTCCACTACTGCTTAGGGAGATAAGATCTGTAATTTTTAACCTTCTCCACTGCTGCTCAGGAAGATAAGGCTGGGGTCTTCGATCTGCTCCACTACTGCTTAGGGAGATAAGATCTGTAATTTTCAACCTATTCCACTGCTACTCAGGGAAACAAGGCTAGGGTCTTCGATTTGCTCCACTACTACTTAGGGAGATAATATCTGTAATTTTTAACCTACTCCACTACTGCTAGGGAGACAAGGCTGGGGTCTTCGATCTACTCCACTACTGCTTAGGGAGATAAGATCTGTAATTTTCAATCTACTCCACTACTGCCCAGGAAGACAAGGCTGGGGTCTTCGATCTGCTCCACTACTGCTTAGGGAGATAAGATCTGTAATTTTTCAACCTACTCCACTGCTGCTCAGAGAGACAAGGTTGGGGTCTTCGATCTGCTCCACTACTGCTTAAGGAGATAAGATTGTAATTTTCAACCTACTCCACTGCTGCTCAGGAAGACAAGGCTGGGGTCTTCGATCTGCTCCACTACTGCTTAGGGAGATAAGATCTATAATTTTCAACCTACTCCACTGCTACTCAGGGAGACAAGGTTGGGGTCTTTGATCTGCTCCACTACTGCTTAGGGAGATAAGATCTGTAATTTTCAACCTACTCCACTGCTGCTCAGGGAGACAAGGCTGGGGTCTTCGATCTGCTCCACTACTGCTTAGGGAGATAAGATCTATAATTTTTCAGCCTACTCCACTGCTGCTCAAGGAGACAAGGCTGGGGTCTTCGATCTGCTCCACTACTGCTTAGGGAGATAAGATCTGTAATTTTTCAACCTACTCCACTGCTGCTCAGAGAGACAAGGTTGGGGTCTTCGATCTGCTCCACTACTGCTTAAGGAGATAAGATTTGTAATTTTCAACCTACTCCACTGCTGCTTAGGGAGATAAGGCTGGGGTCTTCGATCTGCTCCACTACTGCTTAGGGAGATAAGATCTATAATTTTCAACCTACTCCACTGCTATTCAGGGAGACAAGGTTGGGGTCTTTGATCTGCTCCACTACTACTTAGGGAGATAAGATCTGTAATTTTCAACCTACTCCACTGCTGCTCAGGGAGACAAGGCTAGGGTCTTCGATCTGCTCCACTACTGCTTAGGGAGATAAGATCTGTAATTTTTCAGCCTACTCCATTGCTGCTCAGGGAGACAAGGCTGGGGTCTTCGATCTGCTCCACTACTGCTTAGGGAGATAAGATCTGTAATTTTCAACCTATTCCACTACTGTCCAGGGAGATAGGACTTATAATTTTTAACCTATTCCACTGCTGTCCAGGGAGATAGGACTCAGAATCTTTAACCTATTCCACTGCTGTCTAGGGAGATAGGACTTACAATCTTCAACCTATTCCACTGTTGTCCAGGGAGATAAGACTAGTATTTTTGATCTGCTTCGCTGTCAGTACAGGAAGGCAAGATTTGTTATTTTCAATCTACTCCGCTGCAACCCAGGGAGGCAAGGCTTTATGATTTCACCGATCTGTTCTTTGGGGAACATGACCTGTATAATAAACCTAATTATGCCTAATGATTAGAAGGGTATGATCAAAATGAATCAAATGCTCCTAACTAGACATGTGTGAATGGTGTTTGCATGAATGTAGAATTTTATTTTTTTCGAAAATTATCCCGCTTAGGTTGTCATTGCTCAAAGTTTATTAAGGCTTTGTCACGGACGTTCTACAATGCCTTCTTGCATGACTGGCTTTTCTGAAGAAACATTTAGTCAGGTTGCCCCTCACTATAAACTTCAAAGTTCAATCCACTTAGGACGTAAAATTTGTACCATCTTTCTCCCGCTGTAACCCAAGGGTAGAATAATCTGGCTTTTTCTCAATTCTCTCCCATCGCAATTCGAGGGTACAAGAAGTGAAATTCTTTGGTCTTTTACACCATTCTCAATGTGTCATACCAAATGCTCATGTATAAAATGAAGGATTTTCTTTTCCAAGGAAACCCCTTTTCTATTGCTTAATGATTATTACTTGCTTGTTCATTGAAGCCTTATCACCGACACGACATCTTGTCATTTTGTTCAATCAATGTTTTTGACAACAGAATCCAAAGAGAAAGTCCTAATTTAGACTCTTCCTTATCAGATTTCTAACGTTTAAACTTGGTGCGTTCTAAACAATAGTCCTGTTTCAGGTTCCTGTTTTATTTAGAAACTTCTAAAGTAATATGCAAAACTTTCATTGTGAAAGTTTTATTAGTCCATTAATCATTATTCTAATGCAACACGCTTGCGAAAAGAACAAAATGATGGATAATATAGAATTTATTTGAGAACATGGCTTGTAATGCATAAATTATCAAGAATATCAAGAATAAAAGAGGAATTGACTCGTACCTTGAAAAAGAATGAAGTATTCCAAGAACAAGCAATTCAATATAAATAGTATGAAGGCTAGATGCCCCAGATATTGCAGCTTGAACTTCTTTGTACAAACTTTCGGAAGACCCTTCTGAGTTTGACATGTGTTTAGGAGATCTACAGTACTCTGTCGATGCCCCAAGATATCGCCTACCCTTTTCTATTGATTCAGGTATAACAAGATCACCAAATGCCCCAATCCGGTCAAAATTCGAGTTGCTCTGATCATCTCATGCCCCATTCTTATCAATATTTGAGCCGCTCTTTTCAGGTTTTCAACTCAAATTCCCTTTGGTCTCAAGACGCCCTTTGCGGGTTTTCACCTTGGCTCTCTATTTTCTTTTCTTTTGTTATTTCTTTATTTTTTTTTGGACTCAAAACGCCCTTTGTGGGTTTTCACCTTGATCCCTTCTCCTTCTTCAGGCGAAGTAATTCTTGACTGAATCTGAGTTTACAGGATTTGACAAGTTTTTTACCATCCATCCTAATCAAGATCGGATCTCCTCCAAAAAATACTTTTGGCATCCATTTTCCTCTAAAATTCTTTTGTATTGGAAGGATCTTTCTCAACATTAGGTTCCCCTTATGGAATTCTCTGAGACGAACCTTTTGGTTATAGGCTCGTACCATTTGCCTTTGATACATCTGACTGTGTTGAATAACTTTTAGCCCTTTTCCTAGGTTTAACTGATCACATCGCAATTGAATCCATTCTTCTTCATCCCATTCTAACTCAACTAATACCCGGAGAGAGGGGATTTCAATATGTAAAACTACCACAATCCCATAAACCAAAGAGAAATGTGTTACCCCAGTATAGATGTTTAAGAAGTAAATAGGGTAAATGTTAATTTCTCATGCTAGTCCCTGCAAGTCTCAGTCGTTTTTCCTTCAATTTTCTTGATATTTGTCTCTAAGCAATTTAGTGACAAATCGTGGTGTCTGATTTTGAATTGATTACAGACCTCAGCTATCGTGCTATTGTTCAAGCTCAACGCATTATCCAATATAATCTTCTCTGGAATTCTATATCGGCATATGATGCTATTGGTGTACAAAGCAGCCTTTACCCGTTTGTTGAAGTAATTAATAATCTAAAAAGTGAAGTAATGTTCACTAGAAACCTTCGATGATGATGACGTCCATGCCTCATTTTGCTCAAAATTTGAGTCGCCCTTTTCGGGTTTTCAACTCTAGTCCACCTTTGGTCACAAAGCGCCCTTTGCGAGTTTTCGCCTTGGCCTCTCTTTTTTCTTTTTCTTTTCTTTTTTATTTTCATTTTTTATATATTTTGACTTTGATTTTTCTTTTTTATTTCGTTTTGTTCTTTTTTCTTTTCTTTCTTTTTTTTTTGTGAAATTGAATCTGAACTTATAGGATTAGGCAAGTCCTTGTTATCCCTTTTTATCATAACCAATGTTTTTTCGATAAAGTCTCCCACATAAGATCTTCCACTTTCATATTATATGTGAAAAATCTTCTTTGGTACTAGATTTCTTTCATAGAGCCTTTTGGGGTGAAATTTAACTATGATGACAAAACTTTGGATCGTTCTCTTTAATTAGGATAAAATCCAATAAAAGTGTAGAGCAATCAGCTTCAATGGGCAAAGTTATGATAAGTCAAAGAGAAAGTGATTCCCTGTATTAACCCGAATGACCTTCTTTCCCATATCTTCAAGATGCATCTTTTATCTGGTTGTATCTAGAGAAGCCATTTTTGAAGGAAAACAGTAAGTAGCCTGCCATATTATCCACTAAAGTGTGAAAAACAATGAGTTTTGGGATTGGCCTTGTTCAAATCCCTATAATCCACATACATTCATATTTTCCATCCTTTTTCAAGGACTAGTACGATGTTGGCTATCCATCCTGAATATTTGATCGCTTATAAAAATCCAGTATCAAACTGCTTTTTGACATTTTCTTGTAGCATGATATCGGGCTTCATTCTCCTGAGCTTCTGATGAGCTGGCTTACTATCTTCTTTATAGGAAGATCGTATACCACAATGTCAGTGTTTAACCCGAGCATATTCTGGTATGATCATGTGAAGACATATTTGAATTCTCGGAGCAACTCAATGAGGTCCCACTTTATCTTTGTGGTCATGCCAATTTCAATCTTCACCCAGCTCATAATTTCTAATGACTCCTTGTCAGGTAGGATTTGTCTGTTCTCTTGCTCTACCATCCTTAACAAGTCCAGAGATAGGCTACAATCCATGTCATTTTCAAAGCCATGAGATCCCTCTAAAAACATATCTCGCTCAAAAGGAGATTCAAAGTCTGTAGTAGTGTCACTCATGTCATTGATATTTGGAGACCCATAGTAAGTACCAAAGGATATACAAAAGAATGTGTGAATTTATGAATAATTATTTGTACAATATAATTATGAATGAAAGAATGATGTGGAAGAAAGTCCAAAAGAATGAAAGAATAATTATTCAAAAAGAATGAAGAATATTTGCTCAAAAATGAATGCAAAGATGTATTTTATTAGAATAATGACGTTCAGACATGGGCCTATTTCACAAAGAAGTTCCTATCATTTTAGGCTAAAAACAACAAGAATGTTCTGAACATTACTTTAAATAAGCTCTAAAGACTATAGGGATTTCCTCCGCAATCCAATTGCTTAGAACACTCCAAAATCTATAAGGGCAGTAATCTAACAAGGTCCCTTTTCATTTGTGTCTTCATATATGGCATTGATGTGAACGCTTCCCAACACTTCTTCGTACATCACATTCGCCTCGTTATCAATATGATTGGGTAGCAGATTTTCTGCACTAGAGGCCTCATCGAATTTGACAATGCCTATTTTAATGGGTCTTTCAACTATCTTTTTGAAGGCAATACAGTTTTCTAATGAATGCCCCGTAATTTCTGTATGATATTCGCACTGTGCATTTGCGTCGTAGCCTTTAAGAAATGGGGGCTGCATGGGTTTCAAGTAAAAGGGGACACCAGATGTGTATTAAATAAAATTTGGTATAGCTCGTTATATGACATCGGTATAGGTGTGAACTGAAGCGTTTCTGTATTTGTCTTTGTCTTTGTGTAAGACTCTCACTTTAAAGGACTCTGATGTCTAATGATTTCTGATTTTGGCCTACCCGCAGTGATTGGCTTTGAGTGGCCCTTGTTATACCTGCCTGCATTATCCCATTTATTCCCCTTCTTCCTTGGGGCCATTGTAGTATCTGGGTACTCCACCCTCGACTGTTTTATTTCTGCTAGGTTATCAAGAGTAACAGAAAAATTGTTCCTCAAATTGGATCCTAGGCCTGTTAAGCAATTCCAAGAGACAACATCGATATTTTCCTTCATCCGCAATTTAAAATAAATCTTGCCAATTTCCAATAGATGCTACTGCTAGCTTCTTTTCTTGATCCTGGTCACGACCCATCGCTTTCCTGTCCTTGTAACACTCATCAGCTTCTTTAAGGGAATTGGAACATCGAAGGCTCTTAGACAATCGCCTTGAATCCTCAGGTCACGAAGTAAAGTCACGAACTCTTCCATTGCTCTTCTTGTATTTCTCAGAATATATTCAGACAACCGTATTATTTTCCACTTTATCAAGAAATCCGTATTCCATGACAAGCTTTCTAAGTTAGTAATTGAACTTGAATCAACATCTCTTTCCTAAGATGCAAATGCAATGCAATCATAATCAAAACAAAACAAAACGGGTTAGTACAAAATAAAAGCAAAAAAAGAATACCTAGTCGGGTAAGCACTAGGGGTTTGGAGTGGCTCTACTTAGGATGGGTTCCTAAGGTCTTCTACATGCGGTTTAGCTTTAAAGTCAAGGTACCCGAACCAGCAGATTCCTCGATCTTCGCCCATTATAGGCTCAAACAGACTGAGTTCGGTTCAGGGGAATACATTTCCCTATGGTTGCACGGAGATGAATATCTCACGAAGACATAGGTACGGATGTATCCCGAAAGTGATTCACTATCCTGCACGGAGGTGAAAACCTCACGAAGGAATAGCTTCTCACTCCCATTTAAAAGGGTAAGACTAAACAGTCTTTATGCAATATGATGCCAAAATATACAACTCAATTTACAGTAATCATACAAACAAATGCAAAGAGAGGATCATAATTTTTCAAATCAAAATTTAAATTTTCGACAATAAGACAGAAAATAATCAATTTTGCGGCTTGACTCTCTAAACTTCCCCAGTGGAGTCGCCAAGCTGTCAAACCATTTTTTTTGAAATTTGAAAAAATGGAAATCGACTTTGAAAATGAAAATGGAGACGCCACCAATCTTTTATTGAGGTGTGATCGGATCACCTTGAAAATGATTTTAGGTCTACGAATTTTGAGAAAACAGGTTCGGGAGTCGGTTACGCACGAGGAAGGGTTAGCACCCCCGTAACGCCCAAAATTGGTATCGAATTGATTGCTTAATGTCTTAGTATCGAAAACTTGAAAAGATTTTAAAATACGATCCTTTGAAAATAAAATTTGAATAAAATGAATTGGATGATGAGACTCACTTATTTCAAAGAAATAAATTGTCACACTCAGTAAGTTAGAGTGCAACATTTTAAATCCTCAAAATTAAGTTTATCTTTTGACTTTCAAAACCTATGCATTTTGAGAAGGATATCTGATTATTTGGATCAAATGAAAAAATCAAAACCCAGTAAGTTAGGGTTTGATTTCACAAAATTCCTAAATATCGAATATTGCCTTTATTTTTTATTTAGAAAAAAAATCCTCATATCGAGAAAACAATATGTCATATCCAATGCGTTAGGACACAACGTATCGAATTCCCAAGAATGAGCTTTTTATTTATGTTTTAATTAAAAAGGATACTCAATTTCTTAGATTCAATGAGGAAAATTGGAATCCAGTAAGTTAGGACACAATCTTTTCGAGGATCCAAATTCCAGGTGTTGCATTATTTTGAAAGCTTTGAATAAAATGATTTCGAAGCTTAAACCATATTGAACGTAACTTTCTAAGCAAATAAAGCACGATGGAATGTACAATGCGAAGTGATAATTTATAAATGACATACATTAGTGAATAACAAATAAGCCATAAACAAATACTAACAAACAAGGCAACGATAATCTCAATCATACAGCATCCAAAATTTAAATGAATTACTAATCAATTTTTAAAGATGCACTAGAAAAGAAGACATTATAATAGGTAAATTGTGCCTATAAAAGTTTTAAAATAGACAATATACATATAAGTGTGAAATGTATTCAAAATAGAGTAAAAAATAAAACTACATGAAGTAATAATATTTCGATGAATTTTGAAGCAAATATTATATAAGAAGAAAATTAAAATATATAAAGTAATATACATATAACAATATATATAAAACTTGAAAATAGTAAAATATACAAAGTAGGTTTCCCAAAAGGAATAAATTATATATGTATGGAAAAGAAAAATGTTGGTTTAAAAACATATAAATATATTTAAAAGACAACTTTAAGGTAAATATTATAATTACAGAAATCAATTACATGTATGTGAGGTAAAAATAATTTTAATGAAAGTTATATATGTATAAAATATATATATAGTTTAAAATTAAATAATATATATTACATATGTACATATATGTATAATAAAAACAGTGTAAAAATAATAGTAACATAAAGTAACACACATATATATATGTAAATAGAAATATAATCAAATATAATAATAACAATAAAAAATAGTAATAAAAAATAATAATAGTAAATTAGTTAATAGGAAAAATATCAATTAGGACTAAATTGGAATGAAAACAAAAATTTTGGGGCCAACCCGCAATAAATAAAAATGAAAAAAGGGCTGGATCGGGTGCGCGGATAACAAGGAGGGAGTAAAGCAGAAAATATCCTCGCCCTCCCAAAACACTGCGCAGTAACATGGGCCAAAATGAAGCAAAAGCAAAATGAAGCATGAAATTCATAAATAAAGAAAAAACTGATATGAAAACACAACGAAGGAAGGGAGACCTTATACGGAGGCCCGCTGGCGTACGGAGATGGTGGGCGTGGCGCAGCATACGTGGAGGAGTTGGGGCTACTGCGGCGCTGGGGGTTTGCTTGCTGCTAGGGTTTCTGTTAACTGCCTTTAGGTGCTAGGCCATTTGGCCATTAGGTTTTTGGCTAATTTGGGCTATTGGGCCGTTGTTTGTAAATGGACATTCAAAAATTGGCAGATCTTATATATTTTATTTTTATACTGGTTTGTTATTGGTGTTTGGGCCAGGCGAATATTGGGCAATTACACTTACAATTTTAGTAATGTACCTAACAACTTAGTTTAGTATTTTGCCATAATGTACCATTACAACCTATATAGCTAGATATACATGCCACAACCCTAAGGAGCACAAGAACTACCAACATTGATGGATAGTGTGAGCCGAAGATTTGATCCATCCAAAAGTCAGCAATTACAATCTACAAAACAATACACAAAACATATAAGCTTATAGAGCTTAGTAAGAACACGATAAATCTTCTAAATTAACAGTAATTGAATGCAACTTATATTTAACTTGATTTGAAGTTACCAAAGTGTAAACAAGGGCACGTATGTGCTATTCAGGGGTACCGAAGTACAAATAGGGGCACGTATGTGCAATTTAGGGGTATCAAAGTACAAATAGGGGATAATTCAATGTTAGCAATTAATTACATAACTATATTGTAAACATACAAGTATAAATTCAATTGTGTATAGAAATACTATGAACTTACATTGACAACTAGAGCGTAAAAGTACAATCGAGCTAATCCGTGATTTTCGCCTTTCCTCGGTTTAGATCTAGTTGAGATTTATCTTGATCTAAATAAATAATTATATTCAATTAAGTTTTTTCAATCAATCTCAAACATTCAATTCAATTCAATCCATAATCCATATTTATACATAATTATAATTTTACCCCTAACATTTTAACTTTTTTACAATTTAGTCCTTAAACTCGTAAATTGAAAATCTAAGAATTTTCATCCCTAACTCATGGTAGCCGAATTTATTATGAACCCATATCAACTCATGCAAATCATCATTTCACAATTTAACCATTATATTTTATTTTTTACCAAAAAGTCCCTAAATGACATTTTCATCAAAATTTACTTTACAAAACTTGTTTATTTAACAAGAATTCATTATCTTTCATTAAAGTTCAAAAACTATATAAAAATGATCATGGAAAAACCCTAATCCTTTAACATTTTTTGCAAATTAGTCCCTGGGCTACCTAGATTAAGCTACAACGATCATGAAAACATAAAAATCATTAAAAACGAAATCAGAACACATACCATGCAAGCAAAAAAGTCATGGTCGAATCCTAGCTATTCTCCATTGTTGAAAATCAAATGAAGATGAAGATAGGAAGATGATATCTCATATTTTTATTTTGTTTTTATATTTTAACCTTATTTACTTAATTACATTTTTAACTTTTAAAAATATTCTTAATTTCAATAAAACCAATCCATGGATGTCCACTAACAATCTCAATGGTCTATTTACTATCTAAGTCCTTTCACTTTAAATTTTCATAGCTATTTCATACCTTTAACTACTAGAACTCTACTTTTGCATCTTTTATGATTTAGTCCTTTTCACTTAATTAAGCATGCAAACATCAAAATTTCTTAATGAAAATTTTATACAACACTACTAACATACCACAGAAATTAAAATAATAATAAAATAAATATTTACTTGTCAGATTTGTAGTCCCGAAATCATTGTTTTATTGGTAGCTTAAATGTAGAAAAAGCATTGGCTGATTTGGGTGTTAGTATAAATGTAATGCCTTATAAATTGTTCAAAAAACTTGTTCTCAGGGAACCAAAACCCACTGGGATGAGTATTCAATTAGTTGACAGATCAATTAGGTATCCTAAGGGCATTATTGAAGATGTACTTGTCAAAGTAGATAAATTTATATTCCCTATTGATTTCGTTATATTGGACATAGATTAGGATATTGAGGTACCCATTAGCTTAGGTTGACCCTTTTTAGCCACTACTAGAATTGTTATTGATGTGGGTAATGGTGAACTTGTGCTGAGAGTAGGTGATGAAAATGTTACTCTTCAAGCACATGATTTTGTGAAAGTTCCTAGTGAGCGAGATGATACTAGTTATTCTGTTAATGTTAGTAATGATGCAACTCAACATTCTTTGTAGGAAATCACTCATGAAAACGTGTTAGAACTATATCCTGTTCAAAGTGATAGAACTCGAGGGACAAGTGAAGAGAAATAACTAAAACTCATGAAAATGGTGCAGCTTGATGAATTAGATGAATGGCGACCAAAGACATATGAGAAACCAAGAACGTTCAGAGAAATAACTAGGCAATTCTATAATGTGCAGATAAAGAGGACGAGTCAATTCAAAGTTGGAGACAAAGTGCTGCTAGACAATTCAGATCCACGAATGCTCCCAGCAAAGCTTAGGTCAAGAGAGTTGAACTCGTTTGTGGTACAAAACGTATTCCCATACGGAACTATTGAGGCAACACATCCTGAATACAACACAATTAAGGTAAACGGTCATCGACTCAAACTTTATTTTGGTGGTAATCTTGATAACAAGAGAGTGGAGCTTCGGATCCAAGATCTGCCTTAACTATGAGCTTAAAAAGGGAAGTCAAGCTTAGACTCTAAATAAGCGCTTCTTGGGAGGCAACCCGAGTGTTTTTATTTTACTTTCATGTTATTTAAAAAACAATTAAAAAATTAGTACAACTATTTTTATTATTTAAAAAAAATAAAAAAATTATATTTATTTTTATTATTTTAAAAAAATTTCACACAGTCTGGGAAACACCTCACGGCCTGGAGACACGACCGTGTAAATATTGAAGCCAATTTTTTTCCAATTTTACTTTAACCCACACGGCCTAAGAGAGTTACACAGTCTGGGGACATAGCCGTGTGACCCATACAACCCTTTGCACGGTCATGGGAGAAGCGAACAATGAACCCACATGGCCTGAATGCTCGCACACGACCTAGAGACATGGTCGTGTGGAACACACGTCCTAGACACACGGGCATGTCCCAGGCCATATGACTACTGGAGCTAAATTTTAATTTTTTTTTGTGACACACACGGTCTAATGACATGACTGTGTGAGGCACACATCCTTGCACACGGTCGTGAGAGAAATGAACACAAGCATTACACGGCTTGAAACAGATCACACAGTCTAGTGACACGACACACGGCCTGGACACACAGGCGTGCGGTACACAAGGCCTAGACACACGGGTATGTCCTAGGCTGTGTAAACACTAAAACATAATTTTTTTTTATTTTTTTGATGACACACGACCTGAGTGTGGGTACACGGCCTGGCCTCATGGCTACATGGCTTAGCAAATGGCCATGTACCATTTTAATGTTTGGGTTTCAAAAAAAATTTAACCTTTTTTCCTTCTTCAAGCTTTTCACCAACCCCAAGCTTTTTACCCTAATCGCCACTGAGTACCTTTGTAGGCCACCACCCATCTCCTTTCGTCCCCTCCCTCTCCTTTCTTTTCTCATCATTCAAACCTTCACATCCCCATGAAACCCCCATTTTTCTCCTCATCAGCCGCCATTCTCTAAAACCCTCACCCTGCCGTTGATCTTCACCTTGGCCTTAGCCCCTTACCGTTGTTCCCTTGTCGTCATTCTTTTCACCGATTTCTTTTGGTCCCTAACTTCCATCCCAACAATCCACTCATCCCCACTCCTTCCTCCATCGACCACCTCAAATGTCGGCCCATGTTTCTCTTCCCTGTCACCGCCGACCACAGATACGTCGTCAATCGTTTGTTTCTTTCGACCACTATCCTCCATTGCCGCCATTTGGTTCCAACGGCCTTATCTTTTATTTTATTATTTTATTTATTATTATTTGGTTTATTATTATTAGATTTAGTTTATTATATTATTGTTACTAGTTTTAGTGATACTATTTATACTGTTCTGCTTATTCTTATTCTACTTGTTTGGATTATTATAGTTTTAGATTTTTAAATTTTTAATAATTTTTTAATAAAAGGGAATGTAATTAATTTTTTTCTCCATTTATACAATTATCCACTTCTAATGAATTTTCCTGCAAGTATGATGTGGGAAGCTTATCTCTCTTTAAAAATGGAAAATCTTCATTTAATTAGTTTTCTTTTACTATTTATTTTAACTTTCATTTTTTTTAAACGAAAAGTAAGCATAACTACAGGGAAATTCAAATTTTTGAAAGATCAAGCTAATCAGTTGACAATCAAACATAAAACATTCAAATCAAGTTAACTTAAATTAAAATATTTTTATCAATTATTTTAATTTTAATTATGTTGTATTAATTATCTAATGTCATTTACGTACTACATCTTGATTCATCTCATAATTAATATAATAAAAAATTTAGATCTCAAACCTAACTAATATATATACATATATAACACTTCATTTAAAACCTAGTAAACCTTGATAGTTTAAAATATATAATTTTATTATTCCTAATTTCACATCATATTTATCCGTATTTCAATTATTTTTAATTTCACAACGTAATATTATGGTATCATGTAAAAGAACAAAAAAATCATAAAAACTACTTATATTGCGTGCAAAATCAAGTGAAAAGATCTAAGTTTTTCACCAATTAAAATCTGTACATGCATGTTTGCTATCAAATTTAAACATACATGTTTAAATGCATAAAGTATATAGAGATTTATTTTAATTTTTAATTTTTAATTTTTAATTTTATAAATTAACATAAATAAATAATTAATACAATTTGAAATATGAATTGAAACTATACTAATTCCAAAATAGTTGTTAAAGTGGAAAGGAGACTTCACTAATAAGAAAACAATCGAAGAGTACAAGATAGAGAAATTCAAAATAAACTCTAACCACGAATCAACGCTCTCTAACTAAAACACAAAATTCTCTTAAAACTCTCTAAATCTCTCTCTTGATTTTTTTCTCTAATATTGTGTGTTATGATCACCTCTATTAGAAATATAATGGCTCATTTATAGGTTAATTTTAGAGGATTAATCTAACGAAAACTTCTCTGGACTAATTAGTGTTCGAGTGGAAAACATATTAATGCTTAGTTGTAAAAACCTGGCTGTGTTGCTTGAGGAATACGTCGTGTCGTTGCGACATTTGATAAATGCCAAAAGTAACATATTTTAGCTTATTCTTAATTTTTTTGGATTATTATTTGATTTAAAATGGTGAATTTTATGCTCTTAATCCTTTAAATTCATGTTTCTATACTTAGGAGAGCATTTGGGAGCAAAAAGAGTGAAAATGAACAAAAATCAGAAAATCGGAGCAAGTTTCAAAAGTCACATGGGCTGGACACATGCCCATGTGATCCACACGAGCTGCCACACAACCATGTGCCAGACTATGTGGATTTCACGAATCGTACACCAAATATGTGGGAAAATGCAATTTTTAGATTTTTCGAGCATTGTAAGACTTATATATGACACAAATAAGAAGATAAGAGAGAGCCATCCTAGAATATTCAAGAAAACGACTTGGAAAAACACTATTGCTGCAGATCTGAAGCCAATTTCCATTAAGATTGAAGATCTCCTTTTGATTTCTTTGAAGTTTATTATGAGTTTCTTTGTTTCTTGTGGTGATACTTTCTTTGTGATGTTTTTATTTACTATCAACGGCACTAGAGTAGGGAACCTTGGACATGTACTTTCTTCATTCTCGATTTGTGGTGACTCTAAAGTTGAAAGTTTGAAGTATGTAGCTAGCAGAATAATAACCGGCTTTGAATTTTGCATCACAAACTACTCAAGGATCTTTTCAATTTACCCCTGTTGTGATAAAAATAACTTTCTAGAGTATCTATCTCTGGAAATTTCAATCCCCACAATTTTTTTGGCTATACTGAAATCCTCCATCTCGAACTTAGAGTTAAGCATGGTTTTTAATCGATCAATTTCAGATGGATCCTTTGCCGCAATCAATATATCATCAATATAAAGAAAAAAATATATAAATGATCCATCATTTAAGTGATGCAGATACACATAATTGTCATACTTCAAACAAAACCAATTCTTAACATGAAAGAATTGAAATTCTTATACCACTACTGAGGACACTACATCAAGTGATATAATGATTTCTGTAGAAGAAAAACATAATATTCCTTGCCTTCAGTCCTAAAGCCTTCAAACTGATGCATATAAATATCCTCCTCTATATTACCGTGAAAGAATGCAATTTTCATATCTAATTGATCTAATTCAAAGTTGTAAAATACAACAAGGGCTAATAACACCCAAATGGACATATGCTTCACAAAATGAGAGAAAACATCGTGAAAATCAACTCCTTTCGCTTGACTATAACCCTTTGCGACCAACCTCTCCTTATACTTAGTGTCTCTTGGACTCGATCCTTTTTTTTGAACACCCACTTACAAATGACAATCTTTATTCTAGTGGATGGTCCTACGAGCTACCAAGTCTCGTTCCTTTGTAGGGACTCCATCTCCTCTTCCATAGCCATAAGCCACTTACTGGAATCAGGAACCTGAACTACCTTAAAGTAATTTGAAAGATACGCTTAGAGCATATGCCACTAGATTTCTATGGCAGAACCTCTACAGTGTTTTAATCTCCTATCTCTTCCTATCACGAGCTAATTGATAATTTTTTAGTTGAGATGTAGGAGATACATGTGAATCAAATAGAGTCTCTAACTAATCTGAAGTGTTTTCAGTATCCTCCCGCTATTTTGAAAAATTTCGTCATATCATCACGACATCTTGAGTTTCCTCATTTTGACGTCACCCCTATTTTGTCTCCCATTCATGAATAACTTGTCGCATTGTTGTGACATCACGGGCCTTTTTGATGTGACGTCCATGCTCCATCTTGCCTAAAATACTATGCTTTTCTGTGTTGGCAAGAACAAACGACTCTTTTTTCGGGTGAAGCATTGCTACTTCATCAAAAGTTACATATCTACTAACCATAACTTTATTAGTTTCTGAGCACCATAATTTAAAGCCCTTTACACTAAACGCAAAACTAATAAATATACCTTTCACTGCCTTAGGTTCAAGCTTTCTTTCTCTAACACATGCATAAGCAATACAACCAAATACACTAATGTTAGAGTAATTTGGAAGGTTAGCTGACCATATCTCTTCGAGAACCTTTCCATCCAATGCTCGGTGTGGTGACCAATTCACCAAATAGCTTGTCTGGTTTATGACTTCTGCCCAAAACTCTTTTCCTATACCTGACTTAAAAAGCATGCATTGGGCTCTCTCAAGCAAAGTTTTGCTCATTCTTTCTGTAACACCATTTTGTTGCGAGGTATCGACAATTGTGCGATGTCGATCAATTCTTTCCCGTTGTAATAATCGTTGAACTCAGCTACACAAAACTCAAGGCCATTATCTATCCTTAACTGCTTTACAGACTTCCCAGTCTATTTCTTTAGTAAGGTCTTCCACTGTTTAAAAATCTCAAAAATTGTTTTCTTGTACTTTAGAAAATAGGCCCAAACCTTCCTGAAGTGGTCAATAATAAAGGTTAGAAGATATTTGCTACTTCCTTTGGAGATGAATTGAGCTAAACCCCATAAATCAAAGTGAATATAGTCAAGTGTGTCATTTGTCTTGTGCTTTGCAGAACTAAAATTGGCTCGTGTTTGCTTTTCATAAACACAATGTTAGTAAGAAATCTAAAATTCTAACTCTTGCTCCCGGAAGAAAGCCTACCTTCTTCAAAATGGTCATACATTTCTTCCTCATATAACCAAGTCACATATGCCACAACCAAGTTGACTCTGAATTCGTAATAGATGGAATTCATCGCGACGTCATGATGTGGCGATTGTTCTAGCTTCACCTTCGTAATTACTGTTGCACCAGTCACTTTTGAACCCTATAGAATATATAGATTTCCTGTTTTTCTAACCTTTCATCAAAATGAGAGCTCCACAAGATACCTTAATGTCGTTTGACTCAATGATGATTCTACAGCCATTCAATTCTAAAATACCCAAGAAGATAAGATTGTTCTTCAATTAAGGCACATGTCTAACATATGACAGTGTCATGATGATCTCATTGTGCATCCTGATCTAAACGGTACCAATACCGGTTATCTTACAGGGTGAATTATTTCTCATAAGCACAACTCCACCTTCAACTGGACTATATGTGGAAAATCAGTCCTTGTTGGGACACATATGGTAAGGACACCCGAAATTCAAAATTCGCTCGAACATAAGCTTAGAGCCTTAGGTTGTAGACACCAATAACAAACCATCATCTTTGTCCCCAGCTACACTAGCATCAGCTACCTCGACTTTTGTTTTCCTTTCTCGTTGCTCTCAATAACTCTTCTATTTTTATTTTGTAACTTATAACACCCTGGCTTAATATGGCCCAACTTCTTATAGTGACCACAAGTCTTGTTTTGATTCCTCGACTTCAATTTTGACCTAGACCTGTTCTGACCTGAATCTTTAAATTGTTGTCTGCCTCTTGCAACCAAAACTAAGGCTTGCCCATCTTATTTGCTATTCGAACCTAGATCATTGACAAGTTTTTCTTTGCTTAACAAGTTTCCCTTCATATCCTCAAATGAGAGTTTATCTCTACTATAAATTAAGGTTTTCCTAAAAGTCTTATATGAGAGGGGCAAAAGCACAATAATAGCATAGTCTAATATTCATCATCTATATTAGCCTTGACATTCTTCAAATCATTTACGAGAGTAACAAATTCACTTATGTGAGCCCTAATGGACACACCTTAGGCCATACGGAACGTGCATAGGCTATTTCAACACCAATCAATTAACTAGAGACTTTGTTATGTAAAGGGATTCTAACTTCCTCCATAAGGCAGATGTTGTTTTCTCCATAAACACCTTCTACAACACATTATTCGTAAGGTACAAATGAATTGCAGACAAAGCCTTCTCATCAAGTTAATCCCATTATGACTTATCCAAATTCATGGGCTTTTGCCCTGTAATAACATTTTGTAGGCCATTCTGAACCAGTATTGTAGTCATTTGAACTTGCCATAAACTAAAATTTGTGATCCCATCAATCTTCTCGATATTGAATCTCTTTGTTGCCATTTCTAAATGGGTTGATTACGAAATATTAACCAAGCTCTGATACCAGTTTGTTGCGGATCAATCCGTATAAACAATGATAAAGAAGGAATAGAGATAATTAGGCACACAAATTTACGTGAAAAAACTTCTCCAATCAAAAGGATAAAAAAATTCATGGGCAAATGAGATTTCACTAATGAGAAAATAATCGAAGAGTACAAGATGGAGAAATTTAAAAAACCCTAATCCTGAATACAAAGCTCTCTAACTAAACCATAAATTTCCCTTAAAGCACTTTAAAACTCTTGATTTTTTCTCTAATATTGTGTGTTATGATCACCTCTATTAGAAATATAATGGCTCTATTTATAGGCTAATTTTAGAGGATTAATCTGACTACAACTTCTCTGTAGTAATCAAAGTTTGAGTGGAAGAAAGAGTCCTGCTTGTCTGTAAAAATGCAACTGTGTTGCGTGAGGAATACGTCGCGTCGTTGCGACGTCACATACTTCCTCGTCGAGATGTCGTTGTTGTGTCATCCTAACGTCTTGTGCTTCCTCGTCGGGGTGTTGCCTCTACTTCAGTTCTAGTTGCGTGAAGTGCCTGCAAAATGTTCGAAAATATGAGACACTCTATAGAACCAATGATCAAACTAATGATTAAAACAATTGGAATGTTAATGAAGCCTATTGTAATGCGTTCTACTTTATTTGTTTCAATTGAATTTGCTATTTTGGATGTATTGATATTGAACTTTGGATTATGATGTTTTTAAGTATTTTAACTTTGAATATTTGGATTTTGGATTTAAGTTCTTTTAATGTTTGGATTATGGATTAGAATGTTTTAATGTTGTAATGTTTTAATAAAAAGAATATTGAATATTGGGTTTTGAATGAGAAATCAACTTTGAATGTTGTAATGTTGTAATGTATGAATGTATAATTGAACTTGTAATGTATAATTGTATCATTAATGTTTATGAGATTATTGTTACTTAAATGTCTTTATAATTTTTACCTTTTTTACTATTTTAGAGTTTTTTTAACTGATTGGACTAGTCAAATTAAAAAATGGTGGTCCAATTGGTCCAATTGTCTATTCGATTCTAAAAATTTTAATTATTATTAGGGTAAATTTTACTAGTAGTCATCCAACTATTAGTGAATTTCTTTTTTGATTACACAACTATAAAAAGTTAGTAAAAGGTCACCCAACTATTAGAAAATTTCTTTTTTAATCACCCAAGTATGAAAAGTTACAAATGGTCACAAAACTATTCAATTTTGTCTTTTTTGGTCACCCAACTATCTTAGATTTTTGGGTGTTTCTATTTTACGTTAGTCAACTGGTGACAAAAAAAAAAGATAAAATTGAATAGTTAAGTGACCATTTTGTACATTTGCATAGTTAAGTGACCAAAAAAAAATATACTAGTAGTTGTGGGACTACTAGTATAGTTTACTCTTATCACTACACCAAAATAGGGATATAGCGGCACTTTTAGCGGCGTTTGGATAAAAAACGCCACTAGTAATCGAGCATTAGCGGAATTTTATGAAAAACGCCGCAAAATATCGAGCATTAGCGGCGCTACATAAAAAAACGCCGCTAAAACCAAGCATTAACAGCGTTTTACAAAAAGCGCCGCAATAGAGTCACACAGAACGACGCCGTTTTCATATAGTTGGGAACATTAGTGGCGGTTATTTCCAAGCGCCGCTAAAACTCCGTTCTACAGCGGCGTTTTATACAAAGCGCCGCAATGGAGTAATACAGAACGACGCCGTTTTCATATATCTGGGAACATTAGTGGCGGTTTTGCCCAAGCGCCGCTAATACTCCATTCTTCAGCGACGTTTTACAAAATACGTCGCAAATACAGTAACACAGAACGACGCTGTTTTCGTATATTTTGGAACACTAGTGGCGGTATTTTCCCAAACACCGCTAATAATCCGTTCTACAGCGGCGTTTTGCGTTAAGCGTCGGTAAAGTACCGGTATTTTAGCCGCATTTTTGCGTCTGCGCCGCTAATGGTCTTATCTTTAGCGGCATTTTTCATAAACTGCCGCTGATGCTCCGCTCTAAAGCGGCGTTTATGGAGAATCGCCGCTAAATTTTCGGTCTATAGCGGCGTTCCTGGAGAAGCGCCGGTAAATCTTGGGTCGATAGCGGCGTTTGTGTAAGAACGCCGCTAATTAGGAATAGTAGTTCATTCTTTTATATATTCTCAATTAATGTTTGAATTATATTATTATATTATAAGTTATATATTATGAAACATATATATATTAATATTGTGTTAGTTACGTATGTACATTTGTTTGTTAGCTTAAAAGTAGAGCATATATTGGGATCTAAATTAAAGTTGTTATACATTATATTAATTTGAATAATTTCAATAAGTTATAATAAATTATAATGTTGGTTATATTTAAATTATACATACTGCATAAAATTGAAATAATTTTATAAATTCATATTACTGTATCAATTTAAAATAATGTCATAACAATTATCAAAAGAAAAATCTACTAAAAATCATTAAACTTATAAATAAAGACATAAATAAAATAAATTAAAAAATTAGCGGCGCTTATACAGAAAACGCCGCTGGAGAACAAGATTTGTGGCGTTTATTGAGAAAACGCCGCAAAATGTGTAAACGAAACGACTTCATTTTTATACTGTTTTATTGGTATTAGCGGCATTTTTTTAAAAACGCCGTAAATGAAAGTTATGTATTTTAGGGTTTTGGGATTAATATTTAAGTTTTGTTGTATACGGTTTGGGGTTTTAGGGTTCGATACATAATGTTTATTAATTTAGGATTACAATTTTATGTTTAGGGTTTTGGGTTTAGGTTTACGGCTTGAGGAATAGGGTTTAGGGTTTGAGTTTACATGTTAGTTTTAATGCGAGGTTTACGGCTTATAAGATATATTAATGATCAAATTTATTGTTTTACGGCTTGATGTTTTAGGGTACAAAAGCAAAAAAAAAAAAACAATTAAAATTAGATGAACTTTTTACTTCTTATTATGTCACTAGTATATAAGAGACAGGGTTATATATATATAATATGCCACGATATGCATATATATATATATGTTATATATTATACATATATTGCATAAAATTGAAATAATTTTATAAATTCATATTGATGTATCAATTTAAAATAATGTCATAACAATTATCAAAATAAAAAATCTACTAAAAATCATTAGACTTATAAATAAAGAAAAATAAAATAAATTGAAAATTTAGCGGCGTTTATACAGAAAACGCCGCTATAGAACAGGTTTGTATCCGAAACGACTTCGTTTTTACACTGTTTATTGGTTTTGGGATTAATATTTTAGTTTTGTTGCATACGGTTTGGGGTTTTAGGGTTTGGTACATAATGTTTATTAATTTAGGATTATAATTTTATGTTTAGGGTTTTGATTTAGGTTTAGGGCTTGAGGAATGGGGTTTAGGGTTTGAGTTTACATGTTAGTTTTAATGCGAGGTTTACGGCTTATAAGATGTATTAATGATCAAATTTACTGTTTTACGGCTTGATGTTTATGGTTTATGGTTCACACGTATTGATAATTTGAATGTTACAATGCTTGGTTTTTACCTTCGGATTTGCATGAATTTACGAGTTAGCTAGGGTTTAGCCTTTAATTTTAATGTTTACGTTTATAGGGATTAATAGCTTCAGGTTTTAGGGTACAAAACCAAAAAAAAAAATTAAAATTCTTTCTGCTTTTTACTTCTTATTATATATGTCACTAGTATATATGATTATAAGTGACAGGGTTATATATATATAATATATGCCACGATATATATCTATGCATATATATATGTTATATATTATATATATATAGTACTGCATAAAATTGAAATAATTTTATAAATGCATATTACTATATCAATTTAAAATAATGTCATAACAATTATCAAAAAAAATATCTATTAAAAATCATTAAACTTATAAATAAAGACAAATAAATTGAAAACATAGCGGCGCTTATACAGAAAACGCCGCTATAGAACAAGATTTGTGGCGTTTATTGCAAAAACGCCGCAAAATGTGTAACTGAAACGACTTCATTTTATACTGTTTATTAGTGGCGTTTTTATTAAAAACCCCGCAAATATATTTAATTGAAACGGCGTCGTTTAGTGAGAGATCAGATTTCGGGGTATACCCCCTCTCCCAGCGCCAATTTCATTTTCCCTATTCTAAAATCCCTAAGTTCTGAAATCCCTAACTCATAAACGGTTTTTGCTTTCTCCCATTTCTGAAAATCAATTCTGTATCTCTTTCAAATTTAGTTGTTTTGCTGTTTCAATTTGTTGCAAAACTGATAAAAACCGGGTTCGTACGTTCCTAGACACAGACAGTTGACGGAGAACGTCGAGGAGCATCGTCGGAATTGGTGGTCGGGGTAATAATTGTTCAAGGTTCGCTTTCCCCATTCTGCCTCCGTATACATTGGGTTTTCCCCAATTTGTTAATTCTATTTTTCCTTCCCTGTTATTGTGCTGAGAAACTGACATTACAAAAAATATACTCTGTTTAATTATAGGGTTTTCGGTCTTCCTCTTCAATTTTTGTTCATCATTTTGAAGGTAATGTAATGCTTCGAATGTTTATTTATTTTCTGAATGGTTTCATTGGTATTATTTTGATTTTATAGGGTTTGTGTTTAGGGTTTCATTCAATTCCATTTCGTTGCTTCCTTTTCTATTTTCTGCATCGTTTAGCAGGTGAGGGATTTAGGTACAATTTCTTTCTGATTCCTTCTGTGCTAATACAATATTAAGTTGAAAAGCATTGACGTGTGTTCTGTGCTAATATATTTTTACCATCATATTGCTAAGAAACTTATTTATTTTGGTTGTGTTGTGTGATTAACTGCTGCATCATGGCATAGGCTCGACTTAGAAGGGGACGCTTCTGAATTAAATAGTAGACCTGCTAGCTAACATTTACTTGGTCTTGTATGTTGCTTTGACACATGTTTCATTCCAGTACTTTTATCCTGGTAAATATTAGATTAAACAGAAACCACCACATATCATCTAATTCGTACATTGATTTATTTTAACTATCAATGTAGTTAGTGACAAAAACCGTTAATTGGAAAGTTTAATTGAGTGCAAATTTAATATAACGGTTAAGCAATGGCTACTGTGCATTATTTGCGTAATGTGAATTCAGTTTGTAGTTTATAAGTTCGGTTTTGCTAAAGTTATGATTTAAATTTATTTTTATTGTTGCTTAATCATACATGGATTATAAGTATATGGTATACTATATATATATAAATATATATATTTTGGTGATGTTTAATATATGAAATTCGGCATAACTTATAAGGTACTGGCATGTTTGTCATATGTATTAAAACATATAATGTTAAGCTATTTCACATTGGTTAGGTGATATATATATATGTGAAATGTATGATATGCCTGAATTTAATAAATAATTAAATATAGGTTATGATTTTACGATTGTAATATGCTTGCAAAGGTTCCAGATGCTTATAATAGGTTTGCTATTTAGAAAACAGGCTGTTATTAGTACTGGTATTTGCATTATTTGCCTTTAAATCAACTTTATTTTCAAAACGTCCTTAATGAAACTGTTGATAATCAAATGGGTAGCAATTTTGACAAAAATTATTTGCTTTATAGCGTTGGGAATAGAATGAGTATCATCTAATTGTTTGCGTAATGTTGTTTGTCTAATATCCTTACCCAATTGACATAAATTTTTTTATGTTTAATTTAGAAGAAAATGTGATTTCTCCCGCATGATTTGGTTAGGTTAGGTTTCAACATATATTCATATATATGTTCAATTTTAAACCTCTAATAGAAATCTAATTCACTGTCATGTACCTTTTTTTTAAGTTTGTGAGTATAAACTCCTGTTTTTTTAAAGTTTTTTGGCTTTAATTACTTCTGTTTTTTTGGTACTAATGTATTTATGTATTTTTTTCCAGGATTTGCTTCGCAATTGAGGAAATTTAAGGTATTTATTCCTATGTTTCTCTATTTAGTTTTCTTATAAAAAAAAGTCAAATTGTTAAAATTTTTTTTTCTGTTATATTTTAGTTGTATAGTTTAATTATTATTTCTCATTTTTTGAAGGGAGTTTCAATTACCAATTTAGCTAAATTTATTTCTTTATGCAGCTTATTACATTATTTTATACATAATGTTAAGAATTGCTATTCGGCAAAGGCAATTGTTTTAAACTATTAAATTTCAGAATACAACTCTTAAACAACTATATATATTTGAGTAATTGAATAAATTATGGGCGAATCGTTTAATCGTTTTACCGTTTGTAAATCATCGATTTCCGATATTTTGTGTTGCAATTATAAATTTTACTTCAAATTAATGATTAATTATCGATCTTATATTTGCAACTTGGTTTTATGTTAATGATTAATAATCTTCTACGTACAAATAGAATTGTATATTTATTTATATTTTCTATTAAAATAAAAATATACTTTTTCGAAATATATTTTAAATGAAATGTATTCAAGGTTATATTTTAAAACATCTTTGATATATATTTTTTATATTAAAAAAATAGGTTATATTTTAAAACATCTTTGATATATATATTTTATATTAAAAAAAATATACTTTTTCGAAATATATTTATTTTGTAATGGCAATTCAAAGTATTATTTCTTTAATAAAAAAATTGTTTGATGAAAAATAAACAAATTAATTATATCTTGTAATGTGAATTCAATGTTTTTTTTTTCTGACATAATTTGTTCTTTGATATATATATTTTAAAACATCTTTGACAAAAAGCGTTTATACACAGTTTTAATAACTTACAACTTACATAACATACATAATACATAATAACTTACAACTTACATAACATACATAACTTACATTCATAACTTACATAAACTTATATGTTACCTTACATAATACATAACTTATATTTATGATTTTTATATAAACTTACATAATACATAGCATACATTTACTTACATAATACATAATAACTTACAACTTACATAACATACATTAATTTTTTAAACTTATAGAAGTTACATAATACATAACTTACAACTTACATAACATACATTAATATGATAACCTACATAAGTTACATAATACATAACTTACCACTGAACAACTTACCCTTGTAATTTCTGGTGAAAATCAGACTTCAAGAAATAAGAAATGGACCGGTCTTGGATGAATTTGTCAAGGGTAAGCGACGATTATCGAAATGGAGTACAGACTTTTCTAAATTTTTCATTTCAACATGCAAGCCAAGAGAACATGATTCTTTGTCCGTGTAATAAGTGTGTCAACATAAACTGGCATTCTCGTGAAGTTGTATACGAGCATCTAATTATTGATGGGTTTATTCGGGGTTATAAACAATGGCTTTTTCATGGAGAATGCCCGCGTAGTACTTCCTCTTCAAGGATGGATGTATCCTATGATAGTACTGCTTACCATCAGTCTTTTAGAGGGGATGACATGGAAGGGATGTTGCGGGAAGCATTTAATATTCATAGTCAAGGTTTACAGTCGTTCCCACCCGACTTTGTGCCATCTTATGATAGTAATCTCGGTGGAAATACTTTACCGAACCCGGAAGAAGTGTACATCATGAAGAGCCGAATGGAGAAGCGGCAAAGTTCTACGCGCTACTTAATGACATGAACGAAGAACTGTATGAGGGATCAAAATTCTCAAAATTGTCTTTCTATATTCATCTTTTTCAGTTAAAATGTTTGGCAGGGTGGACCGGGAACTCTTTGCCAATGCTGTTAGAGTTTTTGAGAGAAATGTTTCCGTTTGCAAAAATCCCTCAATCATGCAAAGATATGAAGAAAATGATAAAAGATTTAGGTCTTGGGTACACCAAAATTCATAGTTGCCCGAATGACTGCATGTTGTATTGGGGCGATCGGAGAAGTCAACAGTGCTGTCATATATGCGGCCAATCACGTTGGATAAATAGAAACACAGAAGATGGGAACGACGATGAAAATGTTACACAACCAAGACAAAAGCCGGTCAAGATTTTACGATATTTTCTGCTGATACCAAGGCTTCAAAGGCTTTTCATGTCGTCGAAGACAGCAGAGTCTATGACGTGGCACCATGACGGATGAACCGATGATGGGAAGATGAGGCATCCGACAGATTCTTTAGCTTGGAAATCATTTGACAATAAATTTCCAAGCTTTGCAAGTGATCCTAGGAATGTGAGGCTTGGGCTAGTATCTGATGGATTTAATCCTTTCAAGATTATGAGTACCGCGTACAGTACTTGGCCAGTTGTGCTTGTTCCTTACAATTTGCCTCCGTGGATTTGCATGAAGCAATCTTCACTTATTTTATCTATGATTATCCCTGGTGAGAAAGGGCCCGGGAATGATATCGACATTTATTTACAGCCACTTATAGATGAGTTAAAACAATTATAGGCTGGTGTTGAGACATACGATGTGGTGAGAAAGGAGAACTTTAATTTACGTGCAGCTTTGATGTGGATCATTAATGACTTTCCCGCTTATGCCAATTTATCCGGTTGGAGTACCAAGGGTCGTTACGTGTGTCCTTGTTGTGCTGCACAAACATGTTCGCAATGGTTATACAATGGGAAAAAGTTCTCTTACATGGGGCATCGTCGGTGGTTACCGAAAAATCATAGATTTAGATTTCAGAGTTCAGTATTTGACGGTACCGAAGAGTTCAGAGAAGCTCCTTCGCAGACAAGTGGATGTGATATCTTGTTCATGTTGAAAGATATAAATTTTAGTTATGGAAAGATTAACCACCCGGCGAACACGCAAATAAATAGAAGATCAAATGATGAAGATGATGATGACTCCGATGAAGAGGATGATCCCAATGAGGCAGACTTGTGGAAAAAGATAAGTATTTTTTTTGAGTTGTCTTATTGGGAGCATCAGCTTTTACGACACAATCTTGATGTTATGCACATTGAGAAAAATGTCTGCGAGAACATTGTCGGTACAATTTTGAATGTAGATGGAAAATCGAAAGACAATCTTCAGAGTCGACTTGATTTAGTCCAAATGGGAATTCGACCTGATCTTCATCCAAATCCACTTCCTAATGGGAAATATCGGTTGCCGCCTTCAATTTTTTCGATGTCGAGGACAGAGAAAGAAGTGTTCTGTAGGGTGTTGAAGGATATAAAGGTTTCAGATACGTATGCATCAAATATATCTCGACGTGTTAGTGTTAAAGATCGAAGACTGTATTCGCTAAAATCACATGACTATCACATCTTGATGCAAGATTTACTGCCAGTTGCTCTACGATGTTGTATGTCGAAGAAGGTGATGTCTTGTATAATTGAACTATCCAATATAATGAAAGCCGTTTGTGGCAAAGTGCTGGATGTTCAAGAACTTCAGAAGGTACAGGATAGAGCCGCATTGACTTTATGCAACATGGAGAAAATCTTTCCACCTTCCTTCTTCACTATTATGGTTCACTTGATAATCCACCTCCCGGGAGAAGCAATTCTCGGCGGACCCGTTTTGTACCGATGGATGTATCTCATAGAAAGGTGTATCCCATAGCAACTCTCCTTTCGTAAACCCTATTACTAGTTACTACAACTTTTCATAACATTATTTCGTGTTTAGGTTCCTATCCAAATTAAAGTCTTACTGCCGCAACAAGCGTTATCCGGAAGGATCGATTGCTAAAGCCTACTTAGCAGAGGAATGTATGACCTTCTGTTCACGATATTTGGATGATGTTGAGACAAGGTTGAGAAGACCAAATAGAAATGCTGGTCTCACGGATCATAACTTGGCCGATACTTATTTGTTCCAAAGTTTTGGAGAAGCAATCAGCAAAGTGGAAATTGCAGAATTAGATGGTTTTTCATGGGTACAAGCACATCGGTATGTTCTGTTTCACCACGAATCAATGGAACCTTTACGCAAGTAAGTTCTACAAAATTATATTTTCTATTCATCAATTAAAAATTGCTATCTTCTAACAAGCTGAACATATTTTTTACATAGTGAGTACAAACAAATACTGAGATCTCGTGCGCGCTCCCAAAGAGCACAACTTCGAGACATCAATAAGTTGTTCACAGAATCTTTCCATGAATGGTTAACCCAAACGGTATGCAATTGTAGCTTTCATCGACATATAATTGTAATCGTCTCTCATAACATCGCCAATTACTCAGTTGACTGTCCATACAATAGGTTTGGAGTGGGAAGAACGTGACCGACGAAGTTAAATGGCTTTCTCAAGGTCCAGATCGGGTGGTTAAAAGATATAGTGCGTTTTTCATTAACGGATTCAGATTTCATACGAAACATCGCGAGAGATTGAGGAGAACGCAAAATTGTGGAATAGTTGTTAATTCCTCAATTACTAGTTATGCTAGTGCTAGGGACAACAATCCTGTTGAGGGAAATGTAGAATATTTCGGACTTCTTACTTATATAATTGAGTTGGATTACTATGAAAAATGGAAAGTTGTCTTATTTCGAGGTGATTGGGCCGATGTTAATACTAGTCGTGGAATTAAGCAAGATCAATTTGGTTTCACAATGGTGAACTTCAATCGCTTGATTCATACAGGACAACAATTGATTGATGAGCCGTACGTATTTTCTTCTCAAGTCAAACAAGTATTTTACTCAAAAGATCCAATTGATGAGGGTTGGTACGTTGTACTCCGTAACATACCTAGGGACTTGTTTGACATAGGCAGTGGAAGTAGAGATGGCATTGACGACAGAACAGAAACTTTGTCATTTCCAGAACAAAACTTAAACGAAAACATTCCTAGTACTCGTACACAGTCAATGGGTCCGCCAGGATACGGATGAAGATATTTATGGATTATAATATACTAAGCTTTTACGATTATTTAATTATATGTAATATCATATCATAATATTGGTCTTACTACATTTTCAACTATTTTAAACATATTATTATTGTTGTAATTGTATATTAAGTTTTCAACTAATTTATTGTTTTGTATCTATTTGTATTGCAGATAAAATGCCTAGAAGACCCGTGCGAGCGCACCGCATTGTTCAAGGTACTCCAAACTCGAACGAAACAAACAACACTGAACAACAAATTGCTGTTGGATCTTCAAATGTTCCGGTCACACCTGACGAACCTATAGAAGCTCAAAGTAATTTAACTTATAACTTACATGTGTGTTGATTTATTATTTATTTTATTTTTTACATTTCTTATATTACAATACTTTTATTTTCCAGTTGAAACTGTCGGGACGCGGAGAGTTCGCGGACGTACTCTACTGAGGGATTTATATGATCTAGATCCAATCGAGAGTGTCCAAGTATCCAGTAATAGCTTTGGTCAGCCTGTTGGATCAGAAGCTCGCCTTTTAGCAGGATACATTGGCATTCTATCACGGAATCCAAATATATTGCCAATTAACTTCGAGTCATGGCATAAAGTGCCCGAGAGTAAGAAGAACCAAGCTCTCGATAACATTAAGGTAACAAAACGTGTATGTCATTTATAATACTTGGGTTTAAGTTTCGTTTACATTTCCTTTCTTAAGTTAAAAACAAAACGTGTTTTTTGTAGGCGAGATTTGCTCTAGAGGTCTCCGATGCTTATCTAAAGAAGGCATTAGGAAAAAGGTGGAGAGACCATAAGAGCACATTAAAGAAAGACTATTTTAAGACAAAAACAACGCTCGACGAGAAATTACAAAATGTCCCGCTGGGAATGCTTAGGTACCAGTGGGAAGAGGTCGTTAGATTTTGGACATCGAAGAAAGGAGAGGTATGTGTTACTACAAAAATCTTGAAATTATTTTGGTTTATAGTATTTAATAATGAACGTACTAATAATTTCATAACGTAGGATCGTGAACGAGTTGAAACAAGTAGTAGGGAGAAACAAAAATTCACGCACACAGCTGGGTCGAGAAGTTTTGCGTGTGTAGCTCAGGCCGAGGTAAGTAGGATTTATATGGTACTGGCAGATATTTATTACTTTATATCAAATAATATTTTTACTACTGTATTGTAGAAAGTGCTGTCGGGTCAAAAAGTTGGACGCTGTCAACTTTTTGACATTACACATAGGAAGAAAGATGGAAACCCTATGACTCCTGAAGCTGCAGAAATTATGGTACGTTTGCTTAATACAATTTGACTTGTTTTAATTATTTTTACTGTTCTAATGGTTTATTTCATTTATTGTAATGCAAATATTGTTAAGTTATGTTGCATTTGTTTTTTTAATATATTGCGTTCTTAACTATGTCATTTATTTTTTAGGAAAAACTGAAGGACAAAAAGGCGGAGTACGAACCGATTGCTTCAAGTGATAGTTCTGTTCATATTGACGACATTGATAACCGGATTATCATTGAAGTTTTGGGTCCTGAAAGGTACGGTCGGGTTCGATTTCAAGTATCTTTCGTTAGCCCATCCCAATATTTTGGATCCAGCTCGCAACGATACATGCATTCGGGGAGTGAAGCTCAAGCTGAAGTTCAGAGGTTAAGAGCCCAGCTAGTTCAGATGCAAGCGACAACAAGTGAACAAATTACACAACTAAAAGCGGAGGCAACATCGAGAGAAGCTGAGGTTCAAAAAAGATATGAAGAACTCCAGCTACAACTTAAAACAGATGCGGCAACGAGAGAAGCAGAGGCAGCAGCGAGAGAAGCTGAGGTTCAACGAAAGTATGAAGAACTCCAGCAGCAGCGAGAGAATCAGAGGCTGCAGCGAGGGAATTAGAGGCTAAAATGAGGGAAGCAGAACAGCTTAAAAAGTTCGATGAACTCCAGCAGCAGCTTCAGAATATGATGAAGATGTTTAACCAGTCGCAACCACCGTCGTCTTAGACTATCGTATAAATATACTTCAATTTTAACTTTAGTTTTATCATTTTAACTTTTACAATTTTTGTAAGAATAATACGAATTTTATTTTATTTATTGACATTTATTTTAAATATTATATACATGTATTACTTTTGGCATTATTAGATTTGGTTTCTTCTGATTTTTTTTACAGGAGGGCTGAAAATATAAAAAAAAACTTTTCAAATCTGCCAAATTAGCGGCGTTTATTGGATAAGCGCCACTAAAGAACCCGCCTCTAGTGGTGTTTTATGCATAAGCGCCGCTAAAGCCACCAATCTCTAGTGGCGTTTTGTGTATAAGTGCCGCAAAAAACTCCAATCTATAGTGGCGTTTCTTTATAAGCGCCGGTAAAGAAACATATCTATAGTGGCGTTTTTTGTATAAGCGCCGCTATAGAACCGAGCTATAGTGGCGTTTTTTGTATAAGCGCCGCTATAGACCCGAGCTATAGTGGCATTTTTTGTATAAGCGCCGGTAGAGTGGATATCTATTGTGGCGTTTTCTGTAAAACGCTGGTAAAGAAACCCGATCTGTAGTGGCGTTTTTTGCATAAGCGCCGCGAAAGACTCCCACCTATAGTGGCGTTTCTGTGTAAGCGCCACTAAAGACGGTATTCTATAGTGGCGCGATAAAAGAAACGCCGTAGAAGGTCTTTATCTTTTGCGGCGTTTATTACAAAAAGCGACGCTAAAGTTAGCGACGCAGGCAGTAGCGGCATTTTTTGCGGCGCTTATCGAAGCGCCGGTAAAAGTATTTGCGGCGCTAAAAAATGCCGCTATAGCCCTAAAAAAACGCCGCGAAAAGCCTATTTTAGTGTAGTGTATTTATTATATATGTTTTATAATAATTACACATAAAATAAAGAATAGTTAATAAAAACTATTCTAAAAAATAATACCTCTTTAAATTAAATAAAGTATTTTTCTTTATTAAAAATAAGTAACAAAAATAACTAAATATTATCATTTGTAAACCGATAAAATTATATTCCACCCAAACATGTCACATGAAAACATTTGTTTGTAGGAAGTTGCAAGTAATTTACCACCGAGTACAACGATGAACTTGCAAAAGGAAAGTCTAGGTAAGCGATTGGGTGGATTTTTGTCTTTTTGATCTGATCAATAATTGCCTGCCCCCTTCGTCATTGGCCTTTGGTGTTGTCTCCGTCTTGGCTTTTGGCTTTGGGCCATCATCCTCTTTTGACTCAATCAAAATATTTTCATAAAATGGGAAAGGGACGTCGTCGAGTTACTTAATTTCATGCTTAACAATATAATTACTTTGATCAATTGGTAAATAAATAATCTTAATTAATGTCCATAAATGGCGGTCTACCCAATCTGTTGCCCGCACCACTTAGTCTTGGCCTCGGGCCGCCATACTTACCTGCTTGCATTGAACTCTTCAGAGGATGGGGAAAAAAGAATTGATAACATCCACGTGAAAATTCTGCACATCAATGGATTTTTTTGTTAACGTAATCAGTCAGCTTTAAGTTAATTAATCAGTTTTAAGTAAACGTCAACCCTTTTATTAATTGTTATATATTAACTTAAAAAATCTATAATATATTATAATCCTTGTGAGTATTGGACATTCATGATTGTAACTGGACTAATCAAAGTTAGCATTCATCTAATTCCAAGAACTTGCCCACAGACAATTTGCTTTATTCAACAGCGAAAGCGAAAAGGAAAGACAAGATTGATATTCCTCACTGCACTCCTCTTTTGGGTTACTTCCTTGTCCTTACCAGGGTTACCACTGTCAACCAAGCTTCCCTATATCCAACCCTTATTATATATATGATTGGAAATTTGTAAATTAAAGCATTGATATCCTTGGTTATTTATAATCCAAGAAAAATAGTGATGGGTTTGATCAGATCAGTAGTACTAATTGTGCAGCTGGTAATCTTGCTTAATGCAACATCGGCGGCAAAAGCAACGGCAGCGGTAGCTTATCAAGCAAACTCCAGCTGCCAAAGTCGCTGCGGCGAAGTTAGCATCCCATACCCATTCGGTACCGGCGGTGATTGCAACGTCAGTAAACATTTCTTCATCACTTGTAACACCAGTTTTACACCCAGCAAAGCATTCTTAACTACCAGTTCCATTGAGATCCTCGACATATCTCTCGATGGTCAGTTGCGCATCCTTGCTGATGGAAGCTATGATTGTTACAACAAATCAGGGGCTACACGGAATTTTAGGTACTGGCTTCGACTTAGTAAGTTTTTCATAAATAATACCAGGAACAAGTTCACTGCAATCGGGTGCGACACCTATGCTCGGGTGGAAGGTTTCTCCGGACAACGTTATGCAACTGGTTGTTTGTCGTTATGCAACAACATCAGCGACGTTTCAAACGGGTCTTGCTCTGGGATTGGCTGCTGTCAAACAAGTATCCCAAAAGGTGTGAAGAGCTATCAAATCACTACTGAAAGCTATGAGAACCATGCCGATGCATTGCCCGAAAACCCTTGCAGCTATGCATTTGTTGCAGAGAACGATAACTATACCTTCTCTACTTCAGATCTTCGTGGTTTTGATTTTAAAGACAAGCTATTTCCGGTTACTCTTGATTGGACAATCGGGCAGAAGAGTTGCAAGAAAGCTAAGATGGATACCAAGAGTTTCGCATGCAAAAAGAATAGTAAATGCATTGATTCGGAACATAACTCTGGATATATCTGCAAGTGCTTTGAGGGTTACGATGGGAACCCTTACCTTCCCAATGGATGTCAAGGTAACTATATATATATATATATCCAATGACTGTATTTGTAGTTTCTATCATTAAAAATAGTGTTATTTATTACTTGCATATAATCTGCAACTTTCAGACATTAATGAGTGTGAAACTATGAGTCCTTGCGATGGAACGGCAACATGTATCAACTTAAATGGGACATATGATTGTTCATGTCCGCCTAGCTATGAAGGCGATGGTAAGAAAAATGGAACAGGTTGCAGTTTACCCAACAAGGATCAATCCAAGAGATCTCTCCTTATTGATGTTGCTCTAGGTTAGTAATTTCAATGCATAATTATAGAATTATTATTTTTATATCTAATTCTAATTTCGATTATATTTGTATGAAATATTTTGCAAACCGGTGAAACTGGTTTCTCAAGCACTCATGCTGAACTTTCCCAACTCATTGTAGAGTCAATTGGGTTGGCTTGACCATAAACAATTTCATTATTTATTACTTTGAATATACAATTTACATGACTTTTCACTTTTAAATTATATTACCATGGTCAATGTTTTTTTTTCTTTTTTGATCAAGCTATTATTTTATGCTTTGAACATAGGGATTGGCATTGGGTTTCTTGGTCTCCTCTTAGGGATAGTATTGTTGTGTTGGATGCTCAAGCAAAGACAGATTTCTGAATTAAAAAGGGTTAACTTTCAGCAAAATGGTGGCATTTTGTTACGTGAACAACTTTCAAAACGACAAGGGTATCGTGAAGAAGTTAAAGTATTTACAGTTGAGGAACTCGAGAAGGCAACAAACAATTACCATGAAAGTAGAATTTTAGGACAAGGAGGGCAAGGGACAGTGTACAAGGGAATATTGGCGGATAATCGAATAGTTGCCATTAAAAAGTCAATAATTGGAGATCCTAGCCAAGTTGAACAATTCATTAATGAAATAATGGTGCTCTACCAAATCAACCACAGGAATGTTGTCAAACTACTAGGATGTTGTTTGGAGACACAGGTTCCACTGTTAGTCTATGAATATATCACTAATGGAACCCTTTTTCACCATTTGCATGATGATGATGCTGCCCTTGATCTTCCATGGGAAACTCGTTTGAGAATCGCCACTGAAACTGCTGAAGCTCTTTCTTATTTGCACTCTGCAGTTTCTATTCCAATCATTCATCGAGACATCAAGTTGGCTAACATATTGTTAGACAATAATTACAATGCAAAAGTTTCTGATTTTGGGGCTTCGAGATTGATTCCATCCGACGAGGCACAGATAACTACAATTGTGCAAGGAACCTTCGGTTACTTGGATCCTGAATACATGCATACAAGCCTTCTTACTGAAAAGAGCGATGTCTATAGCTTCGGAGTTGTGCTTATGGAGTTATTAACGGGACAAAAAGTGGTTTGTTTCAAAAGATCGGAAGAAAAGCGAGTTTTGGCTATGTACTTCGTTTCTTTGATGAAAGAAGACAACTTGCTCGACATTCTTGATCCTCGAGTGCTTACCGATAAAAATGTTGAGCAGCTTAAGGAAGTAGCAACTTTAGCTAGCAGATGTGTAAGAATGAAAGGAGAGGAAAGGCCAACAATGAAGGAAGTTGCCCATGAATTAGCAGGACTGCAGGCAATGCCTAAACATCCTTGGAGTAAAAGTAAATTACAGGGAGAAGAGTCCGAATACTTGCTTGGTGACATGTGCAGCACTTATACTGACGATGCAACGAGCAGCTCAATGGGTTACGATAGCATTAATAACAAAATAACATTTGAACTTGAAGGTGCACGTTGATTATGTAATCAAATTTTCATTTTTACAAAATACCCTCTATGATTTTAAGTAGTTTGCTTTCATTTTCAGCACTAGATGGAGCTTAATCTGTATGAATTGTTAAGATTTTTTTTTAATAATGATTGGTGCCTGCAACAATTCCGACTTGACTTATTTTTTTCTTTAAATTATTTGTAAAAGAAGTCCTAAACATTGTCACGGACTTAGATTTTTCCCATGCAATCTGTGCGGCCTTAGGCAGTTTCTTTGCTCCAAAAATGCCTAAGTTAGACTAACTCGCAACAATTGAAGATTCAACAGAATTCTTCTAAGGCATCCATGAAGAACAGCAGAAGAACAAAATAAGAACGAGGTCGAAAGATGAACAAAAGCCACAGAAAAGCAAGGACACTTGAGAGAAAAGTTTGAGTGAATACTCTCAAAATTCTATTAATAACTGAATGAATTACAATGAGAGGCAAAGGTCTGTATTTACAGTTGAGCCTCCCCAAAATTAACGGTACGGATCAAAGTACATCAATGGCTCAGATTAAAAGCTATCTAGAAATCATATCTCTAAGATTATAGAATCGTATCTTCTAAAGATTACATTTATTTTCTAGGATTACATATCTTTGAAGATCACTTTCCATATTTGTCAAGCTTTGTAGATGAGCTTTCAATCTCTCCAAGCAATAGACTAGTTTGATTGGGCCAAATGATCTCCTTTGAATACGATGGATCGCGCAAGTGCGTCATCGTTATGGGCTCCCATGCATAACCCATGACATTCTCCCCCACTTGTTCTAGCGATGCCCTTGTCGCGTCCTTCTCATGGAACTGGTCTATCTTTCTTTGGAACTGTCACAATGCCTTGACAGGTTCCCAACTCACTTCACTGCTGGAAAGTCCCTTCCATCGAACTAAGTATTCATGCCGCGACCGATAGTACTTTCGTCTGATCAAACGATCTGCCTTGATGCTTTCAAATTCACGATCGTAGGAGACCTTTACACCCATTGGTGCTCATTCAGACTTGCCTCGATTTGGATCCTCTTGATCCCTATGGAATGCCTTAAGTATACTCACGTGAAACATTGGGTGGAATTTGCGATTTGCTAGCAACTCAAGCTTGTAGGCCACCTTGCCTACTCTCTTCACAACTCAAAATGGCCCCCTCATACCTTTGCACAAGCCCCTTGTGCAAACTCGTATGTCGCAAAATCAAGTATAGTTTAGCAAGGACTGAGTCACCCACCTGAAATTTCACATCTCTTCGATTCTAATCAGCCCACATCTTATTATGCTTACTTGCCTTGTGTAAACAAGCTATAGCCAAGTCATTTTTCTCTTGCCAATCATTCGTAAATCGATAAACAACGTTGGGTGTGGGTGGCACTATCTCCAACGGACTTTGATTTGTGGCCCCATTTCGGTGCAAGTTGTATGAAAATTGGGCCACATCCAATAACTTTAGTTAGTCCCTTTGTGTGGCATTCACATAGTGTTGGAACGCCGGCACCCCTACGGCACAGCGGAAAAATAAAACACCCGGCGATCCTAACCATGGATCCAAGTGTGAGGAACGAATCGGAGTGAAAAAGGGTTTTAAAATTACCGAATGTGATTTTGAGTAGACAGTGACGCCTCGGCAACAAGTAATTTGATCTACTGTCGAACCAAGTTGCAATTTTTGATGACTCCGACCTCTACGTAATCCACCCAGTTGACTATGAACAAAAGAAATCCCCAAACAGTTTTAGAGAAGACTTTGCTTTGACGGCTACTAGACTCACCAAGCAAAGAAAAACGAGATTTTATATCTTATAATATTTTTTAGGGTTTCTCAAAATTAAATAAATAAAATAATATTTAAAAACCAAAAATTATAATTACATTAATTATAATCAAGATTTCAGTAAACTATATTTATTTATATACGAACCAAAATCATATTCTTATTATGTGTACGACAACCTTGTACATATAATGTGTTTGATATTTGATTACCCAATTAAATTAATTCTATAATTAATTTAATTCATGCGACAACCAAACACAATACCAATTATGTTTTATTCCGTTCATTTCAACTATAGGGTGTGACCCTGTAGATTCTTGTAACGTTAGCAGTAATGTTAGAACGATTCCAACGTTACAAACAATGAGTAGCACCTAGCAATGCATCATTGCTACCTAAGTCACAATAAATCATGATTCGACATAACCTTTTTAAGATTAATCTTTTCATAATCCTTAAGTCCTTTATCTTTGGATTGAACACAAGTCATGGAATAGTCACACTTGTATAGTCCATTCCATGTTCCTTGATATCTTAAGTAGACTATGATATACAAATAAGTATGATATCTCATATCAGCTTATTTGAGCATGACCATGCATTTCTAGTCTCACTCAATCAAGTGTACTAAGATATTACTCCCATTATGTAGGAGGGACTTATCCTATATCGACCAACTATATCCCTCTACATACATTGTGGCATATCCAACATCAGCCTTTATAGAACACCCAATTACGGTGTACGTTTGACTGTATCAAAATATACAACTCACGACGTTAGGATTATGATGATCTCAAGTTTGAGGATCATATACATATTAATCACTATGAGTAATGTCGTGAAAATTACATAATAATCCAAGAAACATACTCATAACGGGTTAATCCAATATGTTGTTCTCTAATACACATATTCATGCAACAGTTTATTTATACACAGAAAAGAAATTGAAATAATAATGGCAATGTCTTATATTAATAAACATGATAAATCAAGTATGTTATTACAACCATCTCATAATTGATCTTTGGGCATACTCTGACACATAGTGCCGAAGATATGTCTCCAACAATGTATTCATTCATTCAGTTTTCCCATCAGTTTATGGATGCATGCTAGTGGAAAAGTTCAAGTCCTAGCCCATTGACTTGAATAACTCCATCCAGAATCGACCCGTGAATCTCCCGTCTCAATCACTGATGATGGACAATGGCACTCCCCAATATTTCACCATGTGTTTAAAGAACAAAGGGGTTGCCTCCTCAGCAGGACACTCTTTGGTAGCTGGAATAAATGTCGCATA
The DNA here is from genome assembly GCF_007990345.1 of Gossypium hirsutum. Taxonomy (NCBI): domain Eukaryota; kingdom Viridiplantae; phylum Streptophyta; class Magnoliopsida; order Malvales; family Malvaceae; genus Gossypium; species Gossypium hirsutum. Next base: position 12,237,176 of record NC_053438.1, read on the forward strand.
CATCGAAAACCTGTCCACGACAACAAGAATACTTACAAACCCATCAGACTTAGGCAAACCAACAATAAAATTCATGGATACACTCTACCATGGTCTTTCCGAAATGGGCAAAGGTTGTAGCAAACCGCCCAGAGGCTTTAACTCAACCTTATCTAGCTGGCACACTAGACAAGTTTTCACATAGGTCTCCACATCATCACCAATATGAGGCCAATAGTAACGATCCTCCAAAAGGGCCAAGGTGCGGTGCATTCTTGGTTGATCTACCCATCTTGAGTCATGACACCCCTTCATGACTTCCTTGCGCAATTTCCCATAATGAGGCACATAAAGACGGTGCCCATGAATGTATAGCAACTCCCCATCAAGCTTAAATCTCCTCTTTTTCCCGTCCTTGGAAAACTCAATCAAGTTTTTGGCTTTGGGATCATGGGACAATCCCTTTCAAATACGCTCCAATAAGGAACCATTGGGTTGGCTAACGACCGCAAACTCCATCTTTCGGCTAAGTGCATCAGCCACAGTGTTGGCACTCCCCGACTTATACTCCATCGTAAAATCAAACTCAGCTAGAAAAATCTACCAATGAGCCTATTTGGGAGACAAATTTTTCTGGGTTAGAAAATAACTATTGGCAACATTATCGGTAAAGACCACGAATCTAGAACCTAGTAAATAATGCCTACATTTGCCTAAGCAATTCACCATAGCAGTTATCTCCTTTTCTTGGATCGTGTACCTCCGGTCCGTCTCATTAAGCTTTCAACTCACGAAAGCAATTGGATGCTTATCTTGCATCAGTACTCCCCCAATGGCATAATCTGATGCATCCGTGTGTACCTCATAAGGCTTCAAATAATCCAGCAAAGCAAGTACGGGATCTCTCGTCATCACTTTCTTTAATTGATTAAAGGCCCTCACACATTGTAGATCTCAATCCCATACCTTACCCTTTTTTAACATGTCCGTCAAGGGTGTAACAACCCAATTTTGACCCTAATCAGAATAGTGGTTTTGGGACCACAAGTCCGAGTCTGAAAAATATTTTAATATTATTTTATGTGTTTATGATGTGTGAATTTAAATGTGTGAAAGTTTCGTGAATTAATTTTGTTGTTTATGTGTTTAATTTGACAAAAGTATCAAATTGCATAAAATATGAAGTTTGCTTATTAAGGTGTAAAGTGTTTATTTGATATTGGCTTTTAAATATGAGGTTCTTAAAGGGCAATTAGCCCATTTTAAAGGATAGTGGACGGTAATGCTAGTTAATATATAGTTTTTATATATTAAATATAAAATTTATAATAATAATAGTATAATATTATGTTATTATATCATAAAACATAAAAGAAATAAGCTTTTTCTTCATTGTTTGTATCACTGAAAATATAAAAGAAAAACAAGGTTTGAGAGCTTGAAATATTCGGCCATTTTGAAGCTTAATTCAAGGTTAGTTTTTGTTCGGTTTTTGATAATTTTTACGTTTTTGAGATCGTTGCTTTGAATACTTCAAAACCCATGTCTTAATTTTGTGAATTGTTGATGATTTGATAAATGTCATTGATGAATGCTTGAGCTTTGTGATAGTTGATGGTGAAATATGAAAGATATGTGAAAGATTAACATGCTTTGTCTTTGAATTTTTGATGAATTTGAGTAATTAGGGTTAAGTTGTAAAAATAAAATTTTTGAGGGACTAAAATGTGAAATAAATGAAATGTGTGGGTTTGTATGGACACTAGGAATATTCGGCCCTTAAGGAGTGTAGTCAAATTTTGTGTATTTTGTGTTTTGAGCAAAAATGACTAAATTGTGAAAATGTGAAATATTATGGGTAAAAATGTAATTTGCCCATTTATGTGTTCTTAGACTAAATTGGATGAAAATATGTTTAAATGAGATTTATTTGAATATGTTTAGATCAAGAAACCAAGAAATCAGATTTAGATCGGGGAAAATCAAAGGTAGTTGAGTTGCCGATCTATTAGTCGACGATATCCGAGGTAAGTTATTAAGCATACATATTTGTGTCGTTTTAAATTATCTTAACATCTACGTAATTATGCTGAATTGAATTGATATATATGTAGTGATAAAATTTTTGAAATATGACGTATTGAGTTGTTGACTTCCAACCTTAAGTGTGCGAGTATAAAAATATACAATAATGAGATTAGCACTAAGTGTGCGAGTTTAATTGAAATGCACTAAGTGTGTGAGTATAAGGGTAAAACACTAAGTGTGCGAGTTTGATTATTAAGCACTAAGTGTGCGTACTTATTAAATATTTTCGAAAGATTATTAATATCGAGTATTTGACTTATTGAGAAATCATGAGTAATAAAGTGAGTAATAATTATTTTGGTGGTATTCAAGATTAAGTTTTGTAAGTATTAAACCTAGGTGGTGATTATAATTGGAATCATATTTATTTAAGATGATTCTTTATATTTTATGATAATAAAATGCATAATGTACTTGGCCTTGTACTTAAATTTGAAGAAATGCTTATAGTTGTGTTATTATATTGATTTTTGTTAAATCATAGTATGAAGTGAGTAATTATATTATGCTATGGTAAGCTAAAGGTAAGATGATTTAGAAGTATGAATTGGTTAAATATTATTCTAGATGTCAAGTTAAATTGTAGAGTTTATTTGCTTGTAACTTACTAAGCTAAATTAGCTTACCATGTGTTGGATTATTGTTTTGATGTATAGATTTTGGTGATCGCTACGTGTTCGGGTATCGTCAGCTAAGCTCATCACACTATCGGTTTCTCCTTTTGGTATTTTGCTAAATTGTTTTCAAATATATGGCATGTATATCATAGTTAAAAATGTTGATTTTGAAACCAATGTGTTTGTGTAATTAAAAGCCATGCGAAAATGGCTTATCTCTTTTTTTTTGTTTGAATTTGACTTTGATACATATAGTTTAATGGACAATCTGGGGTATATGCTTATGTATCATGTGCATGATTAATTAGATTTAGATAATGTATATATTTGGCTTAGATATGAGTTCAATAATTATTTTTTTTAAGATGTGATGACCGATTGTGTGGTGCAGGTTTGATTTAGTGTATGCATATTAAGTATGTAAATTAGGTATAAAATTAGAGATTAATAGTGTATAATATGGTCCAAGTAGTCATGGTCATACGCGCACAAAATGGTAGTGAGAAAATAGGTACATTTTTGTGTTATAATTTGATATATAATGCTGTCCAATTTTAAGTAAATTGATGCTGTCTATTTTAATGTATAATGCTGTCCAATTTTGAGTATATTGATGCTGTCCATTTTAATGTATAATGCTATCCAATTTTGAGTATATTTAAGCTGTCTAATTTGATGTATAATGCTGTCCATTTTGAGCATATTATTGTTGTCCAATTTGATGAATAATTGCTGTCCAAAATAGGGTTGGTTCTTTATGTCTGTAGTATGTTACATAGTTAATCATTTATTAATGAAATAAATGTATGCAAATAGTAGTTTTAATATTGGCTCGACATATGATATGTATTGATAAATGTTAATTTTAAAATGTTTTAAGTATTTGAATGATATAAAATTTTTAATTAGTAAAGCATGATTGATATTTGGTGTGGATTGTTAATGACTTATATTTTTGGCGAATAAATTGTTTTTTTTATAATTAGGTGGAATAAGTTAGGATTTTAAATATATATATTTACATATTCAAGACGCATATTTATATACAGCTTGATATTTGGTTCATTCTGTTAAGTGTAAGATTTCGATATTTAGTATCACTCCTTAATCCTAATCCGGCGACGGTTATGGGTTAGGGGTGTTACATTTTATTGGTATCAGAGCTACGGTTTAGTCGATTCTAGGACTAACGTAGCGCGTATGAGTCTAGCTATACATGCCATATTTTATATTAAGATAGTGTGATGACTTCTGACATCTACAAATGTGTTTTCGTATAGTAATAGATCCCGATCGAACTGTAGCAGATGATGTCGAGAGTGTAGCCCCTGCTCCCGTGCAAGGGACGGAGCCAGTTGATTCTCGACCGAATATGAGTAACCATGGTGATGAGACTAAACAAGCCTTTTATACTATGATGAATGAATGGTTTACTCAATATATCCGGACAAATCCGGCTGTTCAACAACCTTCGACCCCAATTAACCCATTCCCAATGTATGTGGTACCTCCGACTACCGATCCTATGAGATTGAATAAACCTCCTGTTGATAAAATAAGAAAATATAGAGCTGAAGAATTTAGGTGCACAGCTAGTGATGATGCTGAACGGGCTGAATTTTGGCTCGATAATACCATTCGTGTCTTCGATGAATTATCCTGTACGCTTGATGAGTGCCTGAAATGTGTTATATCTTTGTTACTGGATTCAGCTTACTATTGGTGGAACACTTTAGTTTCGGTTGTTCCGAAAGAGCGTGCCACTTGGGATTTCTTTCAAACAGAATTTCGTAAAAAGTATATCAGTCAGCGATTCATTGATCAGAAACGAAAAGAATTTCTCGAGCTAAAACAGGGTCGTATGATCGTATCTAATTATGAGCGCAAGTTTGTGAGACTTAGCCGATATGTCGGAGAGTGTGTTGCGACCGAGACTGCTATGTGTAAAAGATTCGAGGAAGGGCTGAATGAAGACATAAAATTGCTTGTCGGCATACTCGAAATAAAAGAGTTCGTAGTTCTCGTCGAGCGAGCTTGTAAGGCTGAAGAACTCAGTAAAGAGAAAAGAAAAGCTAAGTTTGAAGCTAGTGATTTCTGCAAGAGATCAGCGAGTAAAACTTTTTAGACGGCAACAAAGAAGTTCAGAGATATTAGTAGCCGATCTAAGGCTACTGCCGGGCTTTCTATACAAGAACGACCACCAATGAGTTTACCAACTTCCAACTTGGTAAACTATCTCGCACTACTAAGTCGATCTAAAAAATTCACAATAAGGGGAATAGGGTGCCTGTTTTTTACAGTAATCTTGTTTAGAGTGTGATAATCGATGCACATCCTTAACGACCCATCATGTTTCTTTTGAAACAACACTGGTACACCATATAGAGATTTAGATAGCCTAATAAATCTTGTATCTAAAAGCTTCTTCAATTGTTTTCATAGCTATTCTAACTCTGGTAGAGACATATGATATGGGGCCCTTGCTGACGGCACCATGTTGGACACTAACTCGATCTTGTGATCCACCTCCCTCTTGGGTGGAAAACTCTTGGGCAACTGGGCAGGCATCACATCCCGAAAAGACTACAATACTTGGCTCACTTCCTTCGGGATCTCACCAATGGACTTAACGGTTTCCTCAATATTTAAGGTGGCTAAATAGGGGACTTCATCTTTGCGTACTCCTTTAGCAAATTGGATTGCCGACAATGTTTTCCCTCTATGCTTCCCTTCCTTGTCATTCTCACCATGCATTAATGGTTCAAATCCAAAATCACCATGTAATTACCAAAAGGAATAATAGACACATTAACCCAGTTAAGGAAACTTAATCCAACCATAAAATCATAGTCATCAAATAGTATTACCTTAATGGATGCATTACCGCCAATTGCCAAGTTGGAGATCCACTTCCTTTGCAACCTTTTTGATTGGAACACTTTTTGAGTTCACCGTTTTGATCTGACCCGACTCGTTTTTAATCTTGAGGCCAAGTTTACGAGCAGCCTCTTCAGACATGAACAAATTAGAAGCACATGTGTCAACAAGCGCATTCAATTTTCTGTCAGCCACCATGATGTCTACAAACATCAACCCATGAGTCGTCTTGTCTTCAACACCCCCTAGTATCGAACCAAGATTGTTATCCTCCTCATCTGACTCCTCTTTTACTTTCATAGCAAAGAGTACAGCCCTCTTCGGGCAGTCCTTGATCATATGTGGACCATCACAATGAAAGCAACTTATAGGGCTATTCTTCTTTTTGTCCCAAGGCTTCTTATCGTTGCCATTCCTAGCGGGCTTTTCTTTGTCTCCTCCACCATTTCCAAGTCCCAATTTTTATCTCGCCACGCCTCACTTTAGTGGACCTACGATGCCACCACAACAGAGCAATGTCAGTAAGATACATAGCAACAGTAATTACCTTAGTGGCATCGTCTATGATGCCTTTGGTAAGGAAGTATTGCTCAATTCCCCGCAGAAAATTGTTCACATCTCTAGCGGACCTTGTTCCCTTGAACTCTTTGGGCTTTGGAATATCCACACTGGGCTTGGGTGCAACAACAACTAACCTTCCATTGCCTAAAGTAGCTTTGTAGATTGTGAGTTCACCCTTGAGCTCCTCAATCTCCTCTTTTATAGCTATCATCATAGCTTCAATGGCATCATCTCTTCTGTTCATCTTTTTGATAGAGTCCACACATAATCTCTGAGTTGCTCTTTCATGGATTGCAACCTATCAGTGACCCTATCATTGACACCATAGATCCTCTCCTTGACATCCCTAACAGATTCATCGAGAGTGACGACTAGATCTTCCAAAGCCAACAGTATGTCCCTCGAATGACTAGCTTTCCGCGCCCTTCCACGAGTCTTCATTCCCTTAACATTCTCAGTAACTTCTTTCTACATCTTTCAACGGTGCCTTCGAACTCTAGCTCGAATACCAACTGCCACGGGCTTAAATTTTTCCCACGTGATCCATGTGACCTTAAGTAGTTTCTTCACTCCAAAAATGCCTAAGTTAGTCTAACTCGGAACAATTGAAGATTCAACAGAATTCCTCTAAGGCACCCACGAAGAACAGTGGAAGAATGAAATAAGAACAAGCTCAAAAGATGAACAAAAGCCACAAAAAAAAAACACTTGAGAGAAAAGTTTGAGCGAATACTATCAAAATTCTATTAATAATTGAATGAATTGCAATGAGGGGCAGAGGTGTCTATTTATAGTTGAGCCTTCCCAAAATCAACGGTACAAATCAAAGTACATCAATGGCTCAAATTAAAAGTTATTTAAAAATCAAATCTCTAATATTACAGGATCGTATCTTCTAAAGATTACATTTATTGTCTAGGATTACATGTCTTTGAAGATCACTTTCCATATTTTCCAACCTTCATGATGAGCTTTCAATCTCTCCAAGCAATGGGCTAGTCCAATTTGGCCAAATGACATTCTTTGAATACGATGGATCGCACAAGTGCGTCATGCTTGCAAGCTCCCATGTGTAACCCATGACAACATGATCAAGTCAAGTCTCTACATATGCAATAAAGTGTTCAAAAAACCAGTTCTTCTTTTAGTGCATTTGTTACAAAATCTTTCGATCATGATCACTGTCATTTTAGTTAGTCTGACTTGAGGTTAGTGTACGCATTTTCTTCATATATGTGAAGAATCATAATCTCGTCATTATGTCAGTATATACATGTTTAACATAGGTATTTTTGGGAAAATAATATCACAAAGAAAATAGAGATTACAACCAAAGCTATGACAAACAAGTTAGGATAGTTTATAGGTTTATAAATCCTTTCACAAAGATGAGAAGCCGTTAAAGGGAACCTTGTTAGTGAAGAAGAAAAGACAAACATTTGCAACATTTTTATCGACCTTGCAATATAATTTATTACTTGCATATAATATGTAATTATAGAATAACAATAACAGAGCAAAAAGCGAACAACCAACGCGACAAGTGCGACTTGAACCCAGGCAATACCTGTGACGATTAACACCTTTAACCATTATTTTTTATATCTAACTACGATATTGATTATACTTGATACTTTTTAAGCCGGTAGAACTAGATTCACAAGCAGCAGAGACGGATCCTTTTGGGGCTTAGGAGCCTTGGGCCCTCCAAATTTCGAAAAATTTTGATTTTTTTTCTTGAAGTTTTTTAGAGAAATTTAATTAGATCCCTTAACATTTTTTGGAAATTTTCATTTGTCCATTGAAATTTTTAGAAAATTTTAATTAGGCCCCCTCGAATTTTTAAAAATTATAATTATACCTTTTAATTTTTTTAAAAAGTTCAATTAAGCTTTCTTAAAAATTTTGAAAAATTTCACTAATCTCACAAAAAATTTAATTAGAACCTAATTTTTTTAAAAAAAACCTTCTAATTAAACTCCTATAATTTTTGAAAATTTTACTAGGCACTCAAAACTTAGTCCCAAAATCTGCCACCGACAAATACGACTGATGCTTAACTTTTGCATCTCTATTTTGAGTCAAATGGATCCATTTCACACAAACAATTTCGTCATTTATTACTTTCAATATATTTTTGCATGAATTTTCACTTTTTGATTATATTACTATGACCAATTTAAGGTTTAATGGTATTTTTAACCCTCGAACTTTTCTGAAAAATCAATTAAGCCTCTATAAATTTTTTGCACCCTATTAAATCCAAACTAATAAAACTGGTCATATAAGCTTTTTAATTAATGTTGATTGTTTTAGTGCTCCATTAACGGTTCTAATGTGGTGCTTCGTGTCAACAACAATTGCTGACATAACAATGCCACGACAACAAAAATAAATTAAAAATATTTTTTAAAATAAAAAAATTAAAAGGAATGTTTAAACTTTTTTACTAGAGGTCCAGGTTCATTCATTTTAAAGTTTAATTATTAAAATTTATAAAAATAATAAATGAAATTCTGAAATTTAAAAAAATAAAAATTAATAAAAATCATTTAAAAGTTAAGTTTAGATTGACTCTGGACATACAATTGTCTAGATTCAAAGTAAATCTGGACAATAATATGTCCTAATTCATTGAAGACAATTTTTCTAAATTATATAAATTTTAAAATATTAAAAATTAATTTTATTAAAAAATTATATGTGTATCAATGTTTTAATTCTATTGGTACCTTTTAGGATGTATAAAAATTAAAAAATATTTAATAAAATAAGTATAAATAAATTTTAATTTTATTAATTGTTCATGTAAAATTTTTCTTAAATGTATGAATATATCCAATTAAAAAAGTGTATCAATTATTTTTATTACATGTAACAAAAATTTACTAATTTTTAAATATTATATAATTTAGAAAAATCGTCATGAATGAAATTAAAAAAAAAACACAACTTTATATAATTTTTTTAATCATTCATGTAAAGTTTTTTTTAGCATTATATTTAAAAAGTGTAGACATTTGTAATTGGATATATCCATACATTTAAAAAAAATTACATGTAGGATTAATAAAATTAAAATGATTTTTATTTATTTATTTTCTAAAAAAAATTATGTTTTATACATGTACACATATCAATTTTTTTTAAAGAAAATTAATTTTTAATAGTTTTTGAATATGATATAATTTAGAAAAATAATCTTGAATGAATATGAACATCAGTATGTCCAGATTCATTTTGGACTTAACTTTTAAATGGTTTTATTATTTATTATTTTTTATTTTTTTTACCTTTTTTTACCTTTTTAACTTTTTTAATATTTTATAAATTTTAATAATTCTTTACAAATTTATAAAAAAATTTTAATTTTTTTTAAAATAAAGCGTCGAAACAAATGAACTTGGATAACCATATGTCCAGGATCATTCCAGAAAAAAAATTAAATATTCCTTTTAATATTTTTTATTTTTACTGCCACATTAGCAATTTTTGTTGACATGGAGGTCTATGCGAGCGCTATAACGATCAACATTAGTCAAATGATCTATTTGGTCAATTTTTATTAATTCAGGGGCTCAATTGGATGCAAAAGTTTGTAGGGTTTAATTAAAAAAAAATTTTAATTTCAAAGGCCTAAACCATTAAGCTCCAATTTAATTTTATTACTTTTTTAATCAAACAATTATTTTATGCTTTGAACGGAGGAACTGACATTGGGTTTTTTGGACTCTTTTGAGGATAGTATTATTGTGTTGGATGCTTAAGCAAAGCCAAATTTCCAAACTAAAAAGAAGCGTATTTTGAGCAAAATGATGGCATTTTGTTGCGGGAACAACTTTCGAAACGATAAGGGTACCATGAAGATATTAAAGTATTTACAACTGAGGAACTCGAGAAGGCAACAAACGATTACCATGAAAGCAAAATTTTAGGAGAAGGAGGGCAAGGGACAGTGTACTAGGGAATATTAGTTGATAATCAAATAGTTGTCATTAAAAACTCAATAATTGGAGATTCTAACCAAGTTGAACAATTCATTAATCAAATAATGGTGCTCTACCAAATCAACCATAAGAATGTTGTCAAACTCCTCGGATGTTTGGAACCACAAGTTCCACTGTTAGTATATGAATATATCACCAATGGAACCCTTTTTCACCATCTGCATCATGATGATGATGATGATTAACTCTTATCTTCCATGGGAGAGCAAAAGCCCTTTCTTATTTGCAATATACAGCTTATATTCCAATACATATTGTTAGATGACAATTACAATGCAAGAGCTTTTTTATTTTGAGGTTTCAAGATTGATCCCATCCGACGAGGCACATATAATTACAATTACAGTTTTAAAGAAATTATGTAACATGTTTATTTCTTTATTTAATCAAAACCTTGTAATATAAAATATATATGTTTTGATATAAATGATATATTATAATATATAATTAATAATTTATATTATATATTATATATAAATAATTTATATGACTATATATAAATAAAAATAATATATAAATAATTTAAATTATAAATCTTCTCTTATGATTTTTCAAATAAAAAAAATCTAAAACAAATAGTAAAATAGTAAAAAAATTAACACTTATTTATAATATAAGTGTGAGTTATGAAAGTGATTAGAAGTAGATTTATAGTATAACCTTGTAATATGTGCACTATTCATGCAAATCACTTCTGTCTAATTTTTACTTTTTCAGGTAATAAAAAAACGGGTAGGAAAGAAGAAAGAAAATAGTTGAAAAAAAGTAAAAAAAAAATGTATGTAAATTTTTTGTGTGTGTTTAAAATATTATAAATTTGTATGAATTTTTATATATTAAGGCATGTTTGTGTATTTTTATTTTTAATTATTTCATCAATTTATTTTTTACATCCAGCATTTTACATAATTAGTGATATTAATTCAATTTCAACTCTAAATTCATTTTTAAAGTTATTTAGCTATTTAAAAATATTCAAATATTGAAAAAAAATCAATTTAAGGAAAAATTTTGATTACTTAATTATTTTATTTTAATTAATGTACTTAAATTTTAAAGCGCAGTTTAGAAAAAAAAATATTTATTTTAAATGATGAATTTAATTAGTTTATTTAAAAAAATTGTTTTAAATGATGATATATTTAAAGCAGATGATCTATATAGTTTACATGGATTGATTTAATATTTTTATTTAACTAGCTCAAAATACTATAATACTAAATAATATAATTAGAATTATTGGTAAACATAATGATTATGAATTAATTTAAAATACATATCCCATTATCTATAATTAATAAAAAGTAGCTTAATGTCAAATTTGGTTTTGAACTTTGAAAATTCTTTTAATGTGGTATCAGAACTTTTAAAATATCGATTTTGGTACTTGAACTTTGACATCGTTTATCAATGTGGTATTTTTTACTAATTTAGATTAGTGTTTTACTTGTCAAGACCGTGGTCCAATCATAAGGTGCCACATGACATTATTTGTTAGAATTTTTTAAATTTCAAAATAGGTCAACCTTAAAATTTTTTAACCCAACAAAAAAAATTTTAAAAACCATAAAAATTAATCAAAAAATTTTTCATTTTAATTTTTTTCCAAAATTAAATTAAAAAAAAACATAGTGTGAGTATTTGATATGCAGAATAGGGATGAGCGTTCAATCGAATAGAGTAAAAATATTCGAGTTAATTGAGTTAATGAGTCCTATTTTATCATAGTAACTCGATTTGAATTTTTTTCGAATCAAGTGAAATTTTTCGAATTAAATTAAAATTCTGTTACAGTAAAACTAATTTCATGTTAGAGCACATAAATTTGAAACAATATATATTTGAAAACATTTTTAAAGAAGAATTTAAAATAAATGCTTTAATACGATAAATTTAAATAATTAATTAACTTATTTAAGGCCTAAAATTTTTCATTATCCATTAAATTTATAGATATACTCGTTTTAATGTTATAAAATAATCTTAAAAAACGTTTTGATATATCTTTATCATCAAATGGGTTACTAGGAGAATATTTCACCCTACTCTTTATATTCTTGCTATTGGCTCTTGAAAGCTTTTTAGGGGACTTCTTCTTAATCCCTCATGTGTTTTATGTACACCTTAGTATTATTATTGTTATTTTTCCTCCTGCAAATATGTATAGGTATATAAATATATTATGGTTATATTTTTAGTTTTATTCACTTATTCTTTTATGTCTAATTTAGTATTTGTTACTTCAATATTTGATTATTAATATATTATGCATTTATTTATAATTGGAGGAGTAGAATAGGATTATTTTGGAACGAACCCAAATTTTCATGCCTATAACGTAATATTCTTATAATTTTAATATGATCGTAATTTAGATTACATAAACTCAGTTATGTAAAATCTCAATTTTAGGATGATATTTTAAAATATAATAAAAATTATAACCATGAGATAATGAAATGATCATATATGTTAATTACATAAATTTCAAATAACTAATCATATTTTTTAAATATTTTGTAAAATCTTTTAAAATTTTAAATTTAACTCTATATTGATCTTAATACAATACATCATAAATAAATAATCTTGATTAATGTCTATGTTGGTGAAGTCAATCCATATAGAAAATTTAAGTTGTAAATTGAATGAAAACAGGTTGTATGTAACACCCTAGACCCAACCAAAACGTCCAGTCCGAGCTTCGAGAGTTACATGATAAATCAAATGCTACACAAGACACAATAATACTAAACCATGATTTATATAATATTAAACACAAACATTAGTTAAGTATATGATATGCTGAGGTCATTCAGTTATAGTTTAACAAGGCTCCTACTGAAATGGTTTTAAGAAAGCTATTAAGTTAACCGAGCTCCCACGGCATCGACCCGTTCAAGTTTGCAAACCACCTGAAATTCAACAGTAACAGTATGCTTTGTGATGTGCGTAATCATAATTTACTCTATTAAAGTTTATTATAGCAAAATTCCAAATTCAGAGATTCGGTTCGTTGCAGAAGTAATTTCAGTTCAGATTCAGAGCAGATAGCTTCATATATGTATATATATATATGCAATTTCAGTTCAATACGATACAGACCAGATTCAAATGCAATATTCCTATCCCCACCCGCTACTCACCGTCTTCAACCATCCCAAGACACCATTAAGGACATTCAATACCCAACCAACCCTACACACCTCAAAGTGTTCGTTGACACTTTTACAGATATGCAGCTTAGCTGCTATTTCAATATGCAACAAGTGCCAGAATAAGATTTATTAATTTCAGAACAAATTTCCTCCTCCTTTGCAACATCCCAACACATGCCAATGCAGAACACAACTATCCGTCATATGTTCAGTCATTCTGACTCATTATACAATTTATAAGATAGTTCAATAACAGAGTAGGTATTACAGTGCACATTTAACTATGTTGTTCACAGATCAGTCTCAGTATATCAAACAGTTCTTACGTGATCAAATTCAATCATTTGTACATTGACTAAACCAATATCAAGGTTCAATAACATTCTCGACCATAAAAGATGGTTTTCGGGCCCAATAATCTGTCACACAACCGGGACACATGCCTGTGTGCCTCAACCGTGTGGTTTTCAAGCATAAACAGTGAGTTACATAGCCTGGACACACACTTGTGTCCCTGCGGTGTGACTTACACGGCCTGGGTACACACCTGTGTCCCTACCCTTATAGCTTTTATACCCTAAACAGTAAGTTACACGGCCCAAACACATGTTTGTATCCATTGCCCATGTGAACCCTGTATTGACATGGCCACACACGGCTTAGACACACGCCCGTGTGGCCCAAAATCAATAAACAGTAAGTTACACAGTTGATCACATGGTCTGCCATACGCCCATGTGCCTGGCTGTGTGGCATCGACAACCACCAGTTGATCACTAAGGTTTTCCATACGCACCTGGAAAGATTTTGAAGAGACAACTCCTCAAAAGATCCCCAAAGCCTAAAACAAGCATTCAGTAACACAATTTATCCATTTAATCGACAGAATTTCCTGATTACTCATTAATGCTTATGTCGAAAGTTTCAATGCGAAACCTTCAACCGACCCAAACTTACCGAAACTTCAGCAACAATCACAAAGATTGTCTTGTTGCTATTCCTTGTTGTTAATAGCCTCACCTACTAGGTAAGTTATAACACCCCAAACCCGGCCTAGGAGTTATGGTCAAATCTAGCGGTGTCACATTGAGGTGTTTAGCGTAAAACTTGTTATTGAAATCTTTAAAATCAATTAATCATTTTGTTATTAAACGGTGATTCCAAAATGGGTTGTTCATTTCCAAGCGTGCATCATTAAAAGCTAATCACTTTTAAAACGTTATAAATTTTCCAAAATCTCATTTATAACTTTAAAGAGGCATTTTTACATAAAAATATCCAAATTCAGTTACTTATAAATCAAAGGCTAAAAACGAAAGCTGATGCGGTTGTGTAGCCACCTCCGAGTCCCTCGCAGCACCGACCCGCCTACAATTGGAGATTACATGTACAGTTAAACAAAGATGTAAGGTTACGAAAACTCAGTGTGTAATCCCCTAACAAGCAAAAAATTAATCAAGTAGATAAATGCAGTTTGTACCTAAGCCCGTTACAGTAACATTCCATTTTAGTATGGCCTAAGCCTTTTTTTTCGTAACAGTAAACGGTTGGTGTGATAGCCCGAAATAGGGCCTAATCGGAATAGTAGTTTTGTAACCACAAATCCGAAGTGAAATAGTTTAATTTTATAAATTTTATTAATTACCGATTGATTGAAATATTGTGTGAAAATATGGATAGGAAATTTTAATGATTTAGTGCCTAATTGAATTTTTAGAACTAAATTGAGAAAAATGCAAAATGTGTCTAATTAGTGATTAAATGACTTAATTGAATTATTGCATGAAATTGGAAGTGTTTATGTGGCAATTAGACCATAAATTAGTGTTATGGACACAAAAGGGTAATTCTAGAAAAATATCTAAGTAATGGGTCAAGGGCATTTTTGTCCAAATTGTATAAAAGACAAAATAAAGAGAAACTAAGTGTCCATCTTCTTCAAAATCAGACATTTGCTACCCAAAAAATTTATGTCACCATAGCTAGGGTTCTTAATTTTTCTAAGCTCAATTGTAAGTGATTTCTTGCCCCGTTTTTAATTATTTTCGTATTTTTATGCTTATTGAAGCTTGAATTTCATGTTTCTACCATTTAATTTAAATGAAATTAAAGTTTAAAAATTTACCCATTCATGATATAATTGTAAATTGATTAGTGATGTTAGATAATGAATGTTTGAAGTGTTAATTACAAGTTTTACTAGATGAATTTCGATGAAAATGTTGAAAAGGACTAAATTATGAAGGATGGTAAAGTGTGCATAAAGTTGTGATTTTGTGAAGTTGAGGGCTGTTATGAGCATGAAATATGATTTAGTGAAGTTTGAAATTTAAGAATTTAGTGAATTTTATTTTTACGAGCCTTGGGACAAAAGTGGAATTTTTGAAAAGTTATGGGACAAAAATGTAAGTTTGCCAAAATATTGTGTATGAATTGTATTTGAATGAAATATTGATAAAATGCATTAAATTGTGTTAATATAGATCAAGAAAGAAAAAATAGTGGAAGTGATCGGGGAAAAGAGAAAGTTATCGACTAAATTACAAAAATAGTCGTTTTGCATCCGAGGTAAGTTATGTGTAAATAATAGTAATATATTTTTATAAATTGTGAATTTTATTTGATATGTGAATCAAAATATTGAATATGGAAGGAAAATTGTTCATGAATTATTCAAGTGATAAAGTGTTGAAGATAAAGTGTTAAGTGTAAATTCCCGGTTAAACTTAGGAATAGAAGTGGATACAAGTGACATGCCACTAGAGATCAGTGTTACAGTGTTATAGTGAGTCCCGGGTGCTGGGTGATCTAGCATGTGTTGCAGACACCTGACAGCTTGTGTGAGCAGGCCCGTGGACATTTCCAGTGTTATTGATCAGTGGTAGCTCCGGCTACATATCAGTGGTAGCTTCGGCTACATTTCAATGGTAGCTTCGGCTACATATCAGTGGTAGCTTCGGCTACATATCAGTGTGGCACTTATGTGCTAATTCTCTACGTATCCGTGTATATTTCGAGTGTTCAACGTGATTAATAATGAGTTAAAGTGAATATGAAATGAAGTGTGTATGCAGGTACGTCTAAAAGAATGAGCATATGTGATAAATGTTAAGTGTATAAGTGCATGTGTAAGTGATTGAAATTGCTAAGAAATGTTTGATTAGTTATATGAGAGAAATATAAATTATTAAAGGAGTACTTATTGTTTACATGTAACTTACTAAGCTATTTGTAGCTTACACATTTTCTCCTTTCCTTTGTTTTATAGTGACTTGAGCTTGTTCGAATCAGAGATCGCCAGAGCTCGTATCATACTATCATAACCATCTCGGTATTATGTGTTTTCAAAATGTTTAAAGTTATGGCATGTATAGAGTCTTAATCATTTTGAGTATGTTCATATGATATGGCTAAGATTAGCTATTGAAATGGTTAGTAAAGATTATGTTTTGGTGTTATGTATGTGTAAATGGTAGCTAATACAAAGAAATAGTTTCATTGACAGCAGCAGTGACGTGAATGTGAAAAATCACCATAAATAGTACAAATGGAATTAGAGAGTGAATGATATATAGAATTAAATCTTATCAAGTCTATTTTTACATGAAATAAACGATGTAGGCAAAGGAATTTTATATTTTGAGATATTTTAATTTTAGTGAGATAGGGTCAGAATGGTTTTTGAAGTCCCCTATTCTGACTTTAGAAAATCATTATAAATTTTACAGAAATAATTATGAGTCATAATTTATATTTCTAGATTCTTTAGTGAGTCTATTCTCAAAATATACAAACGATAACCTTATATGACTTCTTTACGATGAGATAATTGATTTTTATTGCCAAGAAGTCACAACTGTCAAGTAGTGAAACAGGGGAGACTTCAATGAATAAACTGTACTAATTGGCTAAACCAAAAATTCTAAAAATTTTATGGTAGGAATTTATATAAGTCTAGTTTCAGGGAAAATTTACGGATTTAAATTTCGAGTTTTGTAACTAAAGATATAATTAAATTAGTGACAGTCACGCAAGTGGACAGTTTTGTTGTGAACAGTGAATTTAATTTTAAAAACAAATTTTTATGCTCCGAATTGGTAAGTTAAATTGGATAACATCTCGTACTCGATTCCGGTGACAGTCTCGGGTAAGGGGTGTTACAGTTGGGCTTGAGCCCATCACAATACCAGTAATCAGTAGGGCCTTTGCCCAATTTCAGTAATAGTATCAGTGGGGCCTTAGCCCATAACAGAAACATATATCAATCATGCAGTGAACAGCATGTAATATCATCAATCGATGCAGTAATAGTACAAAATCATTAATCTGTGCAGATATGCAGTTAGAAATCCTACCCAATCTAGCTTTGACACACCACTTCGTCCCACCTAACACACCATGTGGGGAGAAAATCGACCTACCTAGCCAGACACACCAAGATTAGCATCGGTTGTGGCACTAAACAGTATTGCAACAAAACTACCAGTAAAATAAATGACATATAGCCATCAATAGGTCCACAGTCATCTTGGGCGACCCGTGTAACCTTATCAGTACGGTACACTTCCTCCAAATATAACAACTCATCCCCATGCAATATATCGTGACATAATATCATACATGTATGCAAAATGTCATGCTCAATCATAGTCATACATATTATAGAACAAATTAGTCATACATAACATAAGGTCATAACAGTCATTTCATCTCCTAAGGGTAACAATCATTTTACCCTATGAGGGTATTTCAGTAATTTTACCTTATAGGGTTATTTCGGTCATTCTACCCTATGGAGATATTTCGATCATTTTACCCTATGGGGTATTTCAGTTATTTTACCCTATGAGGATATTTCAGTCATTTTACCCTATGGGGATATTTCGATCATTTTACCCTATAGGGGTATTTCAGTTATTTTATCCTATAGGGGTGTTTCGTTCATTTTACATTATGGGGGTATTTTGGTTATTTTACCCTATGGGGGTATTTCAATCATTTTTCCTATTTTGGGGTCTTGGTGTAGATATAGACCTCTCGAAAGGTCCGCAGTCGCTTCGTGCGACTCAGGTACCCTAAATGGTCATAACAGTGTAAATGGGCCTTTACTCGGCTCAAGTGGGCTCACATGCTCGTGTGGCCCGCTCAGCCCAGATTTCGCCATGGCTATGAGATCTATATAACCCAGTCCAGTATCTGCCACAAATTGTGGTTTTCATCCGTGTGGGGCCTACGAGCCCATTGAGCCCACACGGCCCATTTTGGCCCAACGTGGCTCATTACAGCCAAAGCCCATGAAAATGCTCATGGAGACCTTTACAGTCTATCGCCCATGATTCGCGGGTTGGGCTTACCACACAAGCGATTGCACACTCGTGTGGTCTCAAACGCCGTATTTCTGGTTTTTTGGCTTTTGTCGTTCTACAGTTATAGTGGGGTGTTTACACACCTGATTGTGGAAACGCACCAAGATCCACGAGCACCAAAGCCTCGACTGTCAAAAGTGGCTTAGCCCACTTATACCATTGATGAAGGTTGACTACAATCTCTTTGACGGATATCTTGATCGAAAGATGAGAGAAAGGTTTCGACGATTTTAATATCACTTGCTACACCCTTACTCATCGAGGAAATCGAACAGTCATAGAATAGTTGTGAAGCCGAAAGTAAAATGGAGGAAATGAAGAGGAGAGGAAGACAATATTTGACAAGCAGTTGGCAAAAAGAGGTTGAGAAAGAAGAGCAATTCAAATGTAAGATGCAACACGAAACCATTTTAACACAATTCGGTAAAGGTTTGGAAAAAGTGGAGAAGTGAAAAGAAGCAACAAAAAGAAGAGGGGAAGAAAGAAGGAGAATTCGACAGAAGGGAACCAAAAACTATTCGGCCAAAAACAAAGAAGAACAAATAAAAAGGAAGAGCAGAAAAAGTACTCAAACAAACCCGAGAGGTACACGAAATATCTTCAAAAATCCTGCACTAAAGGCAAAAAGAGGGAAAACATACACAAAACCAAAATGAAGGGTATACCAAAATGAGCAGTATACCCCTCTGGCCGAATTTCCTGAGTATAAAAGTCCACTTTCGGTACACTTCAACTCTCCCCTCACTTCCCTTGATTTTCTCCTAAAATCTATCTCCTTATCCCTCCTTGAATTATTCCATCGATTTCTCCTTAACTCCCCCAACAACTCCATTCAATTTCTATTCAAACTCTCATTAGCTGTGTTTCAGTCCAACTCCACTACCTACATAGGTCAAGCAGCAAAATAAATACTTCATTGCACAACCCAGGACTTGAACCTCATACCTCACAGTTACACAACACGCCACCTTGCCACTAGACCACAAGCTACTTCTGTGTCATAAAACAAGCACTACTATTTATAAGGCCTATATGCCAGTGTCTAGATTCATTTAAGAACGAAACTAAATATTCTGTAGAAGCCAAGACTTGAACCCCTGACTTCTCAGACACTTCCAAACACTCCTAAATCACTTAGCCACTGAAGCAGACATTCATTTATGTCACTTCCTTGCACAACTAAATATTTATGTGCAGTCTCCCAACTGTTCCCTTGTTCAAAACCTATTTCTTCTAGGCCCAAAATTTGAGGTGTTACATAAGTACACACTCATTAATAAGGGATTCTCGTAACTCACAAAAATACCCTGTTCCAAGAATTTTACGAGGCGAAGAAAGATTGGGATATGCTCGTATTATCAGTTACTTACTCAACAACCTTCTGACCAGTGACTAGTAACAGAGTTTCCGTTAATCTTGTATTTCCCCACTACTCCAATTGACAAAATAATCAAAAACAAAAAAGAAGAAAAGAAGATAGATAACGATCAAAAAGAAAGAAATAAAAAAGAAGAAGAAACTATCGTTAATTAATTTCCTAACTTCTAGGCAGATTCTGACACTTGACAAAAATATATTTCCCTAACGCATATGATTGGGTTCAAACTCGGAACCAAACATAATACAAACAGATGCTTAACCAATGAACCAGTAGGCTCATTCTTGACACAATTTCACATTGAACTGAATTTAATCGAGTATCACGTGCTTATGGGTTGATTTCAAAACAACAAAACTTTTAATAAAGCGACTCAAACTCCATACCTTAAACACAAAAGCAAAGCACAGAACCAATGATACAGAAATTAACTACTATAGATTCTCACAATTAAAATTTTAAAATTTTGGGGCGTTACATTGTAAAATTGATTAAAGTCTATAAATGTTGGTCAAGTAAACCTATACAAAAAATTAAAATTGTAATTGAATGAAAACATGTTGTAAATTTGATTAAAGTCTACAAATGTTGTTCAAGTCAACCCATACAACCTAACCTAAAAACTTTTTCATATAAAAAAAAGTAAAAAAAAATAGAATTATAGAAAATAAAAACTCTTTAAAATTAAAAAAAATAAAATTATAGAAAATTCTAAATTTTAGTGTTATCTAAATTGGATCAAACCAGTTGAACTAGAAATTGGTTAGGGTATTGGTTCAAAGAGAGGTTGACCCCCCAGTTTTTGGTCTAATTGGTCGGATTCAATTTTTATAAAATTGATTTTGAAATTTTTTATATTTTTATTTTAAAGATTTTTTTGTTCATATTTTTATTTAAAAAATTTTATTTAAAAATTTTATGTTTTTGAAAATATTAAAAAAATTAATATTTTAAAGGGTTTGGACCAAATAGAAAAAAAAACATATTGTAAATGTTGAGTGCTAAAAAAGTTTATAAATTTTAAAATTTGATTGACCCATGAACTGATACGGACTGGTTGACCTAGGCTAAAAAACCATTTGAATTGATTGTTGAATCGATTTTTATAATTTTATAATTTTTAATTTTTTAAAATTTATTTGCTTTGAACCGGTCAGGTCAGTCTTTCTAGGAATCAATTGGTCAAACCAATCTAAAATTTATTCAACTATCATTTCAATCATTTTTTTAGCTCGATTCGATACTTGACTAATTTCTAGTCCAACTAGTCTGATATGATTTAGGTAACATTAAATATTAATTTTTTATATTTTTATTTTTAAAAAAAATTGAATTTTTATTTTTTAAATTATAATTTTAAAACTTCCATCTTTTTTAATATGAATTTTTTTGGGGTTTTGTTCCAATTTGAGTATTGGAAAACTCAAAATTTTTTATTATTCAAAACAAATCATTTAAGTGTTGATTACAGTGTAAATTTAGTGGTGCGAATCTGAATCTCATACATCAAATCTTAAAAGTAAATTTGAAATATTCATTTTTTAAGCTGAAACTTGAAATAACCTATTACCATTACAAATTAAATTTCTTTAGGCAATGAACAATGAAAAAGAAGTTTTAAAGAAGTGTGGGAACTAGAGTTGTCCATGGGTCATGTAATGCCCCAAAAATTTGAGTGTTGGTTGCTGAATCATGTTAATATCTAAATCTCTGTACCTGTGGTTAAGTGCTCTGCTTGTGTGTTAGAAGTTAGGGGCTCAAACCTTACTTTCGAAACTTCTGTTATTTTGTTTACTTCACCTCTATCTTTGATCTTTTGACTTAAGTTAAATTCAATGTAATTTTATGTTAAGAATGAGCTTGTTGGTTCACTGGTTAAGTTTTTGTATACTTTTTAGTTTTGTGTTCGAGTCTCTGCATAAGCGAGAAGGGAACATATTTATTTTTCTTTCCCTCTACAAGGGAAGTTAGTTATTTTAAATTATTACAGTTCTTTCCTTTTCCTTCTTCGGTTCTTTTTCTTTCTTTCTACGTTCTTCTTTTCTTTTTTCCTTTGTTTTTTTTTGCTTTCCTTTCTTTGCTATAATTTTTCCTTTTACTCATCTCTGGGACTTGCTACAGGTTTAATTGGGAAGTTGTGTTTTTTCGTTGTTCAATTGCAAGATTTTTACTGCGAGAATCTTGAGAGGAGCATTCCCCCAATGTTGTAATGTTGATTAATCGTTGTTCATTTTTTAGTTATGGGGTCATATCCGTTGTTTCTACGTCAAATGCATACCATGTGTGTAACAAAAATCTGATTTCTGCAAATTTCAAACGTCGAAAAACATGGTTGTCGACGCCACACAGCTGTGTGCCAGGCTGTGTAACTCACTGTTTGTGAACTAGGGTTATATGGGCGTGTGTCCAAGTCGTGTAACTCACAGTTTGTGAATTAAGGTCATACGGGCCAGGGACACAAGCGTGTGTCCAGGCCGTGTAACTCACTGTTTGTGAATAGTGTCACATGGGCGTGTGTCCAAGCTGTGTGAGAGATATTTTGAGATTGGAGTCATACGCGCTTGCACTTAGCCGTGTGTCAGATTGTGTAACTCACTATTTTGAGCCACACGGCCATGTGCCAAGTCATGTGTGACATTAAGAGGGCCATACGAGCGTGAGGGCCAAAATACTGAAATTTCCTCTAAGGTCGTAAGCATCGTTCGAATCGAACGTAGGCCTTCCGTAGGGTCTATATAATCTAAATTAGACTATTTAACTTGATATCCAATATTCTGAGGCTGAATAATTGATTATTTGTACGTATAATTAATGTGATAAATGTTAAATGATAATGATCTGTATTATTTGATTATGAATTGTATTTGAATAACTGTATGTACATCATTGATATCTGATATCAGTAATCTGCATCTGCATCTGCATTGGGTGGGAATGGTATAAAAAAAGAAGTGCAGGCAGTTTAATGATCCACGTGCTGATCTGACAGCTAGTTTGTAATCACTCTGAAATGTGTCATACCGACACTAATTGGTGTGTAGGGCTAGATGGGTACTTGATGCCTTATATGGTGTGTTGGGATGGTCGAAGATGGTGTGTAGCGGATGAGGGTAGGAAACTACATTTGATCTGATCTGTTCTGCATTTGTATCTAATCTGTTCTGCATCTTATCTGAACTGTTACGATAATATTAAGTATCATCTATTTTTTATTCTGTATCTGAATTTGGGAAATTACTGTTATATTTATATTGTTGTCTTATCGTTACATCTATTACACACATTGAGTTATAAACTCATTTTATTTGTTAACTAAATTGTAGGTAACTCACAAAATTAGGAGGCTCAATGTGTCAAGAGCTCAGTCATCTCCATTTTCTAGATATTTTACTATTTGTTTAAATTTGAACTAACGTGTGTTTTATTTTGGACTACGGTTTGTAAGCTCGGATTTCTGTGTTGGTTTAACTAGTTAAATGTTTTTTGTATGACGAATTTTAAAATGCTTAAAGGTTGGTTTCCCCTTAAATATTTTGATGTAGCCTACAAACTTAGTCTTAACGTCTAGGCCAGGTATGATGTATTACTGGTCGGGCTGGGTTTGGGTTGGGCCAAGTAAATAATTAGGTCTGTTTTCTAGGTCTGGCTTAAAAAATGAGCCTAAAATTTTGCCCATACCCAGCCCAAATAAAAATGTTAAAACCTAAGCCCGACCCGAATAAAAATACTAAAACCCAAGCTCGGCCCGATTCGGCCCATTCGTATTAAAATTTTTACATTATTTTTATATAAAGTTAAAATTTTAAAAATATAATACATCAAATATACTAAAAACATTAAAATAAATATTTTCCAACAAATTGAAAAAAATTTTAAAAAAATTCTTAAATAACACAAAGATGTGTTACTTAGCAAACAACTACCTCTAAAATAATAACAAAATTAATAATTAAACAAGAGTTATACAATATCCAAACAATAATAACAAAATAGTAACAATATAATAGCGAAATGCTAGCAACACAATGAAAAAATAGTGGCAAAATAGTAAAAAATAGCAACAATTTTTTTCTTTTACAAATTCGGGGCACAATGAAAAAACAATCATTATTTTTTACTCAAATCTATTTTTCAGACATATATTTTTGTCTAAATTCTCCCTTTTTTTGAGTGGGTCGAGCTCCATAGACAAATCTAGTGAGAATCACTTTATTTTTCTATTGATCTTTTAAAATTGAATAAAAAAATTCAAATTTTTATATAAAAATTGTTTTTATTATTTTTCTTTTTATTTAAAACATTTTAGTATTTAAAATTATTTTTGAAAACTTGCCACATGCTAGTGATCTTTTGAGGAAGTAACAAATATTGTTTTTATTTTAAATTTTTTAGCTTTTAAAATTATTTCTGAAATATATATTGTTATTATTATTTTTAAAATTTTTAACTTTTAAAATTATTTTTAAAAATCTCTAACGCTCTGCCACGTGTTAGTGGTAAGAGGGTAATCCCTTGGCAACCAATAAATTTAGCTTTTTCACTTTGTATTTTTGTTAATAGATTTAAACCATAAATTGGTACATAAATTATATTATTTTTCTAATTTTGGTATCTAAAGTATTTTTTATCAGGCACTTAAATTATAATTTTTGCCAAGTTGGTATTCTCATTAGTCAAACTGTTAGGTAAAAGAGGATTAATCCACAAATTGGTACTAAAATTGTGCATTTTTCCCATTTTGGTACCTATTTTTTTTTTCGTTACAAGTGATACTTAAAGTATTTTTTTCCAAGTTGATACCTCTATTAGTTTAATAGTTAGTTGAACCATTAAGTCTATTTAAAAAAAACTAATTAAAAATGGGCATGTGACAAAAGGACAAAAAATATTAGTTACTTTTTCTTTTATTTTTTCATTCTTCAGAACAAGACCAGTGGTTAAACTATTCAAGCCACCAATTCTCGATTTGATCAGTTCGATTGGTTTGATCAAATAAATTACTAAAAATTCATAAAAATAAAAATTTCAAAATAGAGAAAAATCAATTCAATTGGTTTTTTTAGCTTTGTTCAACCGATTTGTATCAGTTCGTGTGTTAATCGATTCAAGCCCTATCTTCGAACTAGTACCCATACCAATTCCAGGTCTAGTTTTGAAAACAATGATCTTGATTGATGAAATAATTTTTTCAACCCTGTTAGGTAGAGCAAGCAGACAGTGATGTTAAAAAATAGAATTAAACCTATCAACCTTTGGAGAGCAAAATTTGAGCATTATTAGTATTATTAGTTCGACCATTGGTCCAATTCCAAAAACATTGATTTTAATGTAAATTATTAGTTTACTATATATTAAGTAATTTTTATTGTAATGAAATATTTTAATTATATTTTCATTAAAATTAAATTTTATTATTGTTATTAGTATAAAAATTATAAAAACATTTATTATATAAAATCAAGTGTGTGAAATAATTTTATTATAAAAATATAACATATTATAAGTTAATCATGTTGATTTTAAAAGTTTGAAAAAAAAAACAAAAAGAACTAACAATTTTTTAATAAAAAAAACTAGCAATTTGAAGAAAAAAAAGGAAAGAAAAGAAAAGAGTTCACAAAAAAAACGATAAATTATTTGATAATTTAGTTTCTTCGATTTAAGTCCCTATCATAGTTCCACTTAATATATATTTAATGATTAATGTTAAAAATTCACTTTTCAAGGTAAAAAGATAAGGTCATTGACTGAGTAAATAGCAATTAGCAAATATTATTGTGAAATAATTCGTGTATGCATCAAACAAGTAAATAAAATAAAAGTAAAAAAAAAAGACCGAATACATAAAATTTACGTGGAAAAACTAATCAAATAAGGATAAAAAAATCAGGAGTAAAAGAAAATTTTACTATAATAAAGGAGAGTACAAAAGATGGAGATAATCAAAATAAAAACCTGAAGCCCTAAAAGGATAAACCCTTTAAAACAAAGAACACAATTTTCTCAATCTAAATATTTTTGTTATATAAAACCTTGAGTAAATAAGGCCTATTTATAGGTTGAAATTCATAGCATATATGGCTGGAATATCTCTAGGTTAATCAAAGTTTAAGTGGGAAACCAGAAACAAAGTTTAACTAAGAGAAGAAAGCCAAGAAACTTGTGGTGCACGTCACCACGTCATGACTTGGCATTCACTTTGTTGAGACAAAGGGGTGTTGCATTGTCGAGACGAAGACTCTTTTCTCGTTGTGATGTTAGTGGTTTGTCAAGACGAATAAGACTTTCTCGTTATGATGTCACACATTGTTTGATCCGAAAATGTGAGGCATAACTCCACAAATTTCCATATTGACTTATATTTGATTTAACTCCCTTGCCAAGCCCTATCACAGGCTTAATTGAATATTCATCAAATACTCACCAAGTCCAAGCAATGCTTGAACTTTGAAATCGGGAGACTCTTTGTCAACATGTCATTCGGATTGTGTTCTGTGTTCTGTGTCAACTTTATGAATTTGAACATCCCCTTGAATGATCACCTATCGAACAAAGTGATAACAAATGTTTATGTCCTTTGTCCTCTCGTGATGCATCTGATCTTTGGTGAGACGTATGACACTTTGATTATCACAATATATGACAGTTGCCTCTTTTTCACTTACCAGTTCACTAAACAAGCCCCTTAACTAAATTTCTTCTTTTTCAATAATTGCTATATATTTGTTGGAAAAATTCTAGTTTGAAAATGATTTTCTTGCACAACGGAAAATTACAATTTTGAAAACTGACTCGATTTGTGATATCTATAGTAATAAATCTTAACCAAATTCATACCTTTGTTTTTGGCGTAGTGGATGTTTGTTATTCCTGGGTTTCAACCAAACGATCTTCTTCACTATTCTCATACCTAGAACTACTTCAATTGTGGGCTCAAAGCCATTGAATCGAAACACAGAACTAGAAAAAACTTTCTCTCCTTTTTGGGGTAAAAATGAAAATTCTCTCTTCTTAATAGAAACCGGTAGAATTGTTATTCCAAAAAATATATGTAATAATTGAGAATAAATTCTCTATATTTTCTGGTAGAATAACAATATCTCAAAATTGTGTAAATAGCTCTACCGGTGCCATCTATTTATAGGAAGAGAAGGTAGAACCCTTGTTGAGTTGTAGTAATTTATTTCAAATAGAAAAAAAATCCTACTTAGAATAGGACTAAGGTGGACAACACACCCTAGTATTCCTACTAGGTTTGCCACCCCCTTAATATCCATGATGAGTTTTTAGGCTTCTCTCACATTGGGTCCAATTACGTGTACTTATTGGATCTTTTTGACCTAATACTCTATACTGCGATCCAACTTGATTCAGTTTTTCTATTTTTCAAAATAAACTTTAATATTTATATATAAAAAAATTTCTCATCCCTATTTTACCTTGGCAAAATTTAGACGATTTTACTTTTAGTAAAATTTTGACGATTTTTCCCCTGGTAAAATTTTGAAAAAATATGTTCAGTATCTCATAATTCAACATGTTCATAATGACCAAATGATTTGTGTTTTATTTTCGGGCTTTAAAACAATCCAAAAACATAAACTCATTCTTCCGATCATTTTTTAAGTAATCCATATAGGATTGCAAAAGGATCATTTCCATTTCCATTTTTGGAAACCTACATTAATTTGGAAATGATTTCATTTCTTTATTTAAAAGAAAAACATAATCATTCTTGAATGTTTCTCATTTCTCTTTTTCTATTTATTTCATTCATTTCTATTCAAACACGCAATTCATTTCTAATTTCAACGAGCTAGCGAAGGGATCGATTAGACATATGTAGTTGAGGCTCAATTTATTTATAATTAATTTTTGACTTTTCACCTATTAATTATAAACTCATTTAGTCATGAATTCACTCCACTATAGTATCGTAACTGAGCTCTCCCCAACGGCATACCATTACAAAAGCAATTACGCAGTGCTCGTCCAATGACCTTGTCATAAGTGTGTTACCCTCATAGGATATCCTTGATCTCTTTAGGATAATATCCGTTCTCTCAATATGATTCTATTTTATCTTATGGTAACTATTGCATCTTCCTTCATGAAAAGTCAATCACTACTGAATAGTGATCAAGTCATCTATTATAAAAAGGGACGACCCGTGACCACGTTTACTTTTCATCAACCATATAATGCCAATGAGAGGATATCATTTACCCATGTTTTGGGCTGTGAATTCCACTATTCTGAATGACACTGCATACTATAGAAGTCGTACACCCAATGTACTAGCTTTTGGTTCCTTATCTATTTGAACTCAGGATTTTACTTATATCGAAGTGTACGAGTCACATATACAAAGTTAGTCATCCACCCAGGATTTAGGTATGCCACAATAAACAACACAAGTGAATAAATCTATAAACAATTTCAGGATCTATTCTGCTTGAGTCTTGTCCGATGTACTATCAGTCTAGTTAGTCATATTTATATCTCTATCTTCTAGGAGTGATTCTCTCCGATGCCCAAGACAAGACATCTCCTTAATTGAACTTGATAGATGACATATTAGTCTTTCAATCGGTTTGCTCATTTCCAATTAGACTAAGGACATGTTTAATTTCATCTACTAATACAAATTGTCTTTTCGTACTACGATTCGAGCACGTAATACCGCTTAGTATTAGTTAAACATTAGATAACCAATGAGCAACATTTGATTTTATTTTTCATTGTGTGTAAAAACCATGTGAGGACAATTATAAAAAGAATATTAATGTAATCAACGAATTTTTTTTATTAACCAATTGTTCAAAAAATTTACAAGCGTATATTGACGAAAATACTACACTTAGAGAGCACCAGATCTAATAGTATTTCGTTTTAGTAGTCGACAAGGCCATTGTAGCTTGAAGTGTAGCTTTCCAACTAATCACACAATTCCTAAAAGCAAATAGGTAACTTGTGAGAGACTTCTTCAATTTATGTCTCTTGCATAATTTGAATCAACATATCTGATTAAGCCCTTTAGGCTTCTTCTGAACTCTAAGCATATGTTAAAAGTAAATCGTAAATATTTGAATATTTACTTAACTGTATGAAAGTATAACTTACCCAGTTCGGCCATGTATCTACTAACAACACTGATAGCATGTGAAATATCAAGACGAGTGCGCTGAGTTTGAGTAAGGTACTTTTGAAGGTACTTTTGACATGTACCTTTTTTCTTTTTCGTTTTGAGGAGAATTTGAAATTTACAATTTAAAATGTGCAGCTAAGGGATTACTTATTGATTTTGAGTTTTGTATATCAAATCGTTCAAGGATCTTCTTGATGTACCTCTATTGGAATAAAAATAATTTCCCAGAACACATTCTCTTGAAATTTCCATCCCTAAAATTTTCTTTACTGCATCTAAATCGTTCATCTCAAACCTAAAGTTAAACATGGTTTTAAGTCTTTCAATTTCAAATGGATCCTTAGCCACAATCAACATATCATCAACATAAAGCAGCAAATATATGAATGAACCATCATTAAGACATTGTAAATATACACAACTGTCATAATTACTTCATAAAAAACCAATACTTACCATGAAATAGTCAAACTTTTTGTTCCACTACCGAAGACATTGTTTTAGACTGTAAAATGATTTTCTAAGAAGGCAAACATGATCTTCCTTACCTTCAGTTCTGAAGCCTTATGGTTGTTGCATGTATATGTTATCTTCAAGGTCACCGTGAAGGAAAGCAGTCTTTACACCTAATTGCTCTAACTCAAGATTGTTTAATGCAACAAGAGCCAAAAACGGCCGAATGGACGTATGTTTCACTATGAGAGAAAAAATATCATGAAAATCAACTCCCTCTACTTGACTGTAACCCTTTGTAACCAATCTTACTTTGTACCTAGTTTCATTTGGACCAGAGCCTTTCTTATTCTTAAACACCCATTTGCAACTAGTTATGTTCTTATCGATGGGTGGTTTTACTAGCTACTAAGTCTCATTCTTTTGAAGTGATTCCATCTCTTCTTCCATAGCAACGAGCCATTTTCTAATTCATTGTGTTTTTAAAACTAAATGACCCCTTTTTATTGAGATATGGCAGATTCATCAAACGTGACATCCTTGTTAACGATAGTTTTTTTGGTTTCCAGATACCACAGTTTGAAACCTTTCGTACCAACAAAGTAACCTAGATAAATGCACTTTACGACCCTTGGATTGAGCTTTCCTTGGTAACTTTAGCATAAGTAGGACAACCAAAAATTCAAATATTGGAATAATTAAGAGGATTACTTTACCATATCTCCTCTAGAACTTTACCGTTCAATGCTCGATGTGGAGATCGATTTAACAAATATCTTGCCAAATTTACAACTTCAGTCTAAAACTCTTTCCCTAGCCTTGCATTTGAAAACATGCATTAAGCCTTTTCCAACAAGGTTATGTTCTTTCTTTCTACAGCTCTATTCTATTGTGGAGTACCTACAAAGGTGTGATGTCTCTCCATCCCTTCTCGTTTGCAGTATTCATTAAACTTAGATGAATAGAACTCAAGTCCATTGTTCTTTCTCAACCTCTTCATGGACTTTCCAATCTATTTTTCTAATAGTGTTTCCACTACTTGAAGCTTTCGAAGACTTCGTTTTTCTGTTTCAGAAAATAAACCCAAAATTTCTTGGAATGGTTATAAATAAAACTTAGAAATTATTTATTTTCTCCTTTTAAGATGTCAAGAGTTGGACCCTATAAATTGTAGTGAATATAGTCAAGAGTCACTTTTGTTCTATGCACTGCTGGATCAAAACTTACTCGTGTCTGTTTCCTATAAGTGCGATGTTTGCAGAAACTTAGCTTACCAATTCCAGTGTCTTCTAAAAGACCTTGTTTACACAATGTTTTCATACCTTTCTTGTTTATATGACTGAATTGCATGTGTCAGAGTTTAGTTGAATCAAAATCTATAGAGAAAGAATCACGTCATGTCGTCCCAATGTCAGGTTTGTTCTCATCATGACAGGGCGATGATTTCGACTTCTCTTCGATAATTGTAGTTGCATCAGTAAGTGTTGACCCTTGCAGCACGTATAGGTTGTACTTTTTCTATCCTCTAATTACAACAAAAGCTCCATGAGAAACTTTTAATTCATTTGGTTCAATGACTATCTTGCAACCATTAGAATCCAAAATTCCCAACGAGATGAGATTTTTCTTTAAGTCGAGTACAAACTTGACATCTGAAAGTGTTTGAATAATTTGTTCGCGCATCCTGATTTGTATGGTTCTTATTTCAATAATCATACATGGAGAATTATTCCATATCAACACAGCTCTACCTTCAATTGAATTGTACGTGGAGAACCAGTCTCTGTTGGGACCGATGTGATTGGAGCACCTTGAATTTATTATCCATTTAGAAGTAAGCTTAGAGCTTTCAGTCGTCGACACTAACAAGAAATCATCACCTTTATCTTCAACAACACTAGTATTAGCAGCTTCCTCTTTTTTCTTATCTCTCTCGTCATTTTCGACATCTATTTTAGTCTTATTTAGTAGTCTGTAATATTACGACTTACTGTGGCCATTTTTCTTGTAGTAGCCACATTCTTTGTCATGATTTTTGGATTTAGATCTCGCTCTAGACCTATTTCAATCTGGCTTTTTGGAATGTTGTTTGCCTTTTGAACTAGAATTGAAGCTTGCTTGTTTGACTTTTTGTTTGGACCTAACTCATTGTCGAGTTTATTCTTGCTTACTATATTCTCCTTTACATCCTCAAATGAGAGGTGATCTCTCCCATAAATTAGAGTTTCCTTGAAAGTTTTTTAAGAAGAGAATAAAAAACATAAAAAATAATATAGCTTAATTCTCGTCACTAATTTCTGCTTTGTGATTATTTAGGTCATTTAGAAAGATAACAAAATCACTAATATGAGTTCTAATAGAATCACCTTCGGCCATTCTGAACGTGTAGAGACCTTGTTTTAATATTAACGTTTTGTCCAAGGATTTCATCATGTACAAGACTTCCAGTTTCTTCCATAATGTAAATGCTTTTTTCTCCTTCAAAACCTCCTGTAACACATTATTTGTTAAACATAATTGAATTATGGATAGAGATTTTTTTTATCTAACCTATCTCATTCTGATTGTTCCATGTTTGCGGGCTTCTTCTTTGTAAGGATACTTTCAAGATCACTTTGAATCAGTATTGCTGACATATGAACTTTCCATAGACTAAAATTTGCGAGGCCGTCGAACTTATCAATATCAAACCTTGATACTATCATCTTTGAACGGGTTAAATGTGAAAATTGAACTAACTCTGATACTAATTTGTTAGGAAATAACTCGTGTAGGTAACGAACAAGTAAATATAGAAAAATAAAAAAATGATTGAATATACAAATTTTACGTGAAAAAACTGCTCAAATGAGGATAAAAAGCCACGAGCAAAAGGAGATTTTACTAATAAAAGAGAGTACAAAAGATGAAGAGAATCAAAGGAAAACCCGAAGTCCCAAAAGAATAAACACTTCAAAGCAAATAACAAAATTCTCTCAATCTAAATATTTTTGCTATATGAAACTTTGAGTAACTAATGCCTATTTATAGGCTAAAATTCATAGCATATATGACTAGAATATCTCTAGGTTAATTAGGTTTAAGTGAGAAACTAAAAATAGAGTTTAACTGAGAGAAGAAAGTCAAGAAACTCTTGGTGCACAACGTCGCATTGTGACATGGCATTTGCATCACCGGGATGAAGGGGTGTCATGTCGTCGAGACGAAGACTCTCTTCTCGTCGTGATGTCAACGATTCGTCGAGATAAAGAACACTTCCTCATTACAACGTCATACATTATTTAATTTGAAATTTTGAAGCATAACTCTACATATATTAAATTGATATATTTAATGACTTAGATTTTTTTCATCAATTCAACGAATGAGATTATTTTGAATTGCACTACTAAAGTTCATATTGTAATTGTCACCCTCATTTGATTAATAAAAATTGATCTATATTATTGAGTAATAAATTATTATTTTAATATTATTTCTGTAAATTTTCCCTCTTGACTCTTTAAAGTAGAGGACAAAGAGTTCCTAACATCCACATGAAAATACTGCAGATTCATGGATTTTTATGTTAACCAATCCATCAGCTTTTATGTAAAAGTAAACCCTTTAATTACTTGTACTATATTTACTTCATAAAAAAAAGTTGTGATATTTACCTGGACTAATCAATCACTTGGTATCCTTTTTCAAGTTGTATTTATTGACGTCGCTTTGATTTTTTATTTTGACAAATTCATGTTCCACATTCTTGATTAATGTAGATATAATATTTTAATAACTCTTCAAATCAAAATTAAAAAAATAAACATATTTACTCGAAGACATAATTTTATTTAATACTTAATTTTAAATACAATTAAAAATTTTGATTAACTTGTGAGTTTATTAAATTTACTTTCCATATTTTTATTCAGTTACAACTAGATGAATTTATTAAAAAAAATACCAATGTTTAGTTACATCATTCAAAAACTTCTTATATCGGTGGGGCTTTATTTAGCAATACATTTTAAATTAAGTAGACAAATTTAATAATAATAATAAAGATGAACACCAAATTTTAGTTATACCGTTTGAAAACTTCTTATATATGTGGGGCTTTATTTAGCAATATACTTTAAATTAACAAGTACAAGGCATTATTTAAATCTAACTCACTCACCAAGTTGTAACTTCTCTTCTATATTCGTTCTAGATAACTCTCTTCGCTAAAATTTTCTCTTTAAAAGCTTAGTTGTAAGCTAAATAAGAACAAATTTATAATGAATTTGCACTAAAATAAGTTTCTCATTTGAATAGAACAAGTGCTCTCTCAAATTCATGAATAAATATGAATAAAAAAATGATAATCCTTTACTTAAATAGACCATAGACGATTAATGGTTTTGTTAAACTACAATCAGTGTGAATAACTATCTCCTCAAAATTAGCCTTTAACTAAGTCTTCAATATAGAATAAAGTGGAAGAGATCTTATCAATAAAACTTTCTTAAAAATTAGATCTCTTCAAATATGGAAACTTCGATCATATTGAAAATCTTCATAATATTCTTGCTTAACTTGATTTTTCATATTTTATCATCAATAAAGTGTTGCTAAAAATCTTTAAGGACATGTTAATAAAAGCTCTAACAGTTTTGGCGAAGATGTCAACCAAATATAACAAGTTACATTGACCGGGCAGGAGAAAGCTAAGTTGTAACTCAAGATGCATTTTAACCATGAACTCACTCATTCTTGTAATTCATTCTTTTAATTACATGTTCTAATTTTGTTACATGTGACCCATGTACTCTGTCCTTTTAATGTAATATAAGTTCTAACTTTTTTTTTTCTGTTTTCCAAGGAATTTATTGGAGTGAGTCCTGTGAATAATCCTCCATATTCATTACAAGTTCTAATTTTATTTGTGAACACAAAAAGTTTGTGGAAAGTGGCTAAAACACCCCAAAATATATAGGGTTATAAAAAATAAATAAACAAGGAATTGCTTAGTCTTGATGGTTAAGTAGTTAACATATTCCTTAGAGATCATAGATTTTATCCACCCCTCTCCCATTTTCCTTTCTTTTTTATTTTTAGTAAATAAGGATGAAACTCACCCTAGAATAAATTTTAAATTAAGTAAAAACTCACCAAGAGTGGGTAGCAACCCAAATGGTTAAAGCATCTACTTTCCCCTATGTATTTCCAAGTTCAAGCCATGCCAATCTTAAATATTTTGCCTTCTAAATTTGGGAGCATGGGAAAATTATCATACAGCCCCTCTAAAATTTGTTAACCCTAACTATTTAGTCCCTTTTTTCCTAGTTACACTAAGATTGTGTTTCTTTTTCCATTTCAACTATAATTTTTCCTTTTTTTTCTCTATTTCTCTATTTTTTTCTTTGTCATCGAATCTTTCGATAGTCCCGACAAATCTTGAAAACCACTATTAATTCTTGTGTAAATGTTGTTTGAAGGACTTGATATAGGTACCATAGATCGAATTGGAAACGTGAAGAACGTCGCTCAAGATCCTAGAGACAGGTGTGTGTTTTTTACAAGCAAATCGGGGCAAAGCCATGCCTAGGATAGGCCCACAGAGTCTTTCACACGGGTGTGTGGGTGTAAACTCGAAATTATATAGGGTTTTTTTTTATATATTTTTAACACCTTTTTACTTAATAAATGTGTTTATCTTGAGTAATTATTATTGAAATAAGTGAATTTTACTTAATTAGTAATTTTAGACATGAATTTAGAAAGTATGTGAAATTATGCTTAATTACATGATTTTCATGCATATTTTATATTAATTCATGTTAATTTATTAATGTATGTATTTTTTACTGTGTAGGAGGTCCATTGGAGACATGATTTAAATAAATACAACATGAACATGTACAAGTTATCCATGTGGATGGCAATACCATGCAATTTGGGACATGAGGTTGACTACTTGACCTAATAAAGAAGGTGATGAAAGATGAACATGTCTGCTAAGTTTTTGGACTGAAGAATCACCCAACAAGGGGAACTAAGAGCCCAAATTCAACACTTAAAGGTGGCTGCCCAAAATATGTTTTGAGATAATTAATTGAAGGTCCTTATAGTTGGAAAATAATTGAAATTTAGCCCAACATCTTCTCTGTTGAAATCATCCATTTTATAGCTATTTTTAGCTTGAATTTGAAATTCAAATGGAGAAGATTTTGTCATCCCTTGTTCCTTAAAGCATAGCCAACCACATGAGAGAGGGAAGGAAGGAAATTTAAACCTACTTTTAGTAAACTCAAACCCTTACCTTTACCTATAAATACCTTGCCATCCCTCACTTCTCAATCATCCCTCATCCCTTATCCCTCAACCCTCATCCCTTAACATTCCTCTCCCACTCTCACTAGTTTCATCTCAATTCCTTTTCCCTTTCTCCCTTACATAGTCGTCCATCTCTCCTCCATTCTTTAGCCTCAAAAGCTTCGTCAAAAGCACTCCTTAGCCGGCTACCCTTTAAACACTTAACAAAAGAAGCATCAAGCAAAATTGAGGAGCACATCAGTCAGAATAGATCTAAAAGGCTGCTAAACTAAATCAGTCAAAATAGATTCGAAAGGTTGCTAAACTGGATAGTGTTTACTTTTTGCTCTTGTTATTTATTTTAATCATGTTTGCTTTGAGTTTATTATTTTTGACATCAATAATGATATTTTAAATCCTATTTGCTAGGATGATTATGTTAATTCAATAAAATCTATTTTATTCATGTTTAACATTTTTAGGCCTCAGTCAATCATGTTTTCAATTAATACCATGATACATTTCATTCATACGTGATTAGGTGCACTTAGATTAGTTGAGCGATCCTAACCAGATGACGGCTAGTAGACCCATAATTGAAAAGTGCAATGCTCAATTTAGGTTATTAAACTTGACAAAGTTGAGCTTCATAATATCTTTACTTAGCTCTATTGCCTTGCATAGTTTTCAGGTTTATATAATTAAACTATTGCAAACGTGATTGTCCCTGTGACCTTACATAAATGCTAAGAAACCCTTAGCTAATATGATCAGTAAAATGCATATTTAACTAAGTAAAAGACTCTTAAAGGACTTAATTTGGTTTCCAAACTTATTAAAGATTGAGTTGTCGTGGAAGTATTTTTTCGAACATTGTTAAGCATGATAAAGTAAATTGAATTGATTAATATAATTATCCTAGCCCATTTAATGTTGAATGTTTTTGTTGCTAAAACCATTTATTCATGCATTTAGATAAATTGCATCTAGATTAGAATTGCATAGGGATCAATCTTTGCATTTAATTAATTTACTTAGTTTAATCATCACCATCCAAATTATTGAATTTTTACATCAAGTTGTGAAGTTATAATTTTACAAATATTTGGTTAAGCTTATATAGTCCCTGTGGAGACGATAATTCATTTTACTTACTTACTACTTGAACGACTGTGTACACTTACACAAACCACGCTACAGTGGGCCACACGTGTGGACCACAAGGCCTTTTAGACATCCATGTCCTTTTAAAACCCTAGGTTATTTCGTGAACTTCACGACCAATACCTCTCTACACGAGCTACCACACATTCATGTCTCCCCTCCACCTTGGTTTTGCAATTTCCATACGGCCTCAGTTTGTAACACGGCTTAGCCACACGATTGTGTACCCCTTTCACACAGTCCAGGGAATTCCACACGGCCTGATCACATGGCCGTATGTCCTTTGTACCTCAAATTTTACAGTTTCAACCCAACATTTTATGTTTTGTTTTGTTTAGTCCCTAGATGATTTTTGAACTATTTTTAGTGCTTCAAAATATTCAATTAATCCTCTGATGGTATAAATTATGTTAGAAACCATGATTTGATGGACGAATTTAGTATGATATCTATGTATATATGCATGAATTGTGAACATTATGTATATGTCTATTATTTCGAAATTTGTGATCATATGTAAGGTATGCCTTATGACATTGTCAAACCGAACACCCAGAAAATATGATTTTTTGCTACTAAATTGATATGTCACAAGCACATTAATTACTACTGAACCAAACTGATAATAGCATACTATTTGCTACAATATTGTTTTGTTAAAAGCATATTTAATTCTACTGTACTAATATGATGAACATATCATATTGCATTTCATGGGGTGGAACGTTATGAACGAAAGAAGTATTGTTAATTTATCTGTATTTATTTTGCTATGTATCTACAACCATAAGCAGATTCCACCTTCGACGTTTTTGTTGCACATCCACAACCATTTGACAACTATCATTTGCAAGTTTGTTGTGCATTTACGATCATTGGTAGATTTTACCTGTATTATTTTGTTATGTATCAATAGCTATATGCAAATTCCATCTGTGGTGTTTTGTTGTGTGTCCACAACCATTGTCAGTTAATCAGTAAATTATTGATGGTTAATCCAAAATCTAGTGTGTTGGTCGTTGGAGTTCTAGGGAACTCCCATTGTGGTGTATAGCGGTGGGGTAGGATCTTTTCTGTTAAAACCGATATTGGATGGCATATATGAAAGCATGTGCGTAAAAACCTTGAATTTTTGGTAGGATATATTTATATCTACATATATGAATGAGTACACTGTGAAACAATATTCTGATATTTGCTGTTGTGAATTCTTGATGCTAATGGCTAAGTTGAAAACTGATATTCTAAACTGCTATTTAATTACGATTATGTTATGCATTATTACCTAATATATCTTATTGACTGTTACACTGATTTTTTTTATGATTGAACACACACTGAGCGTCATAGCTCATTCTCGCTTAAATTTTCATCCTTACAAATAATCCATCAGGTTAGAACATAGGCGCGACATTCGGAGGGTCTCAGCTTGGTTTTGTTAAAAAAATTTGTGATATATTATTTGATATATTATTATTTTATTTTGAAATGTGACATGTGTAACACTCCAAACCCAGCCTAGATGCTATGGTTGAATCTAGAGATGCTACGTAAAACAATTGTAAATTCGACTTCCGCTTATTGCAAAACATAGTGAACCTTTGTTACTTAAAAGCTCGTTTTATTTCAAAACGTTTAAACATAATTATTCAATTATAAACGTTGTTTATTTTCATTTTCCAAATACAGCAGATGCTTTGCAACGTCAATTCTTAAAACGTTATATTTTGGAAAACCAAGTTTGTTTTCTCGAAAACAGTTTATTTCCAAAACAAAATATTCGTTTATTAGAAGTCGTTTTATCGAGTGTCATGCTAAAAATTCAAAATAAAAGTCTAAATAAAAATTACGCCAAATGTTTAGAGAGTCCAAAATTTACAAAACTCTCAAACAAAAAGTTTAAATAACTTAAATTAAGTAAATTAAGGTTACCGAAACGTGGATATAACCGAGCTCCCATTGCACCAACCCGCCTAAGTCTGAGGGTTACCTGAAAGTGTCAGACAAACAGAAAATGAGTTTTTATAACTCAGTGTGTAACTTAATAGAAAACCGAATTATAGATTTATTTCCAGATTTATGACATAGTAGAGTAGATACAGATGTATATCTAATACAGAATCAGAATCATATACAAATTACAATCCTACCCCCATCCGCTACGCACCATCTCTGACCATCCCTGCACACCATGTAAGGTCTTAAAGACCCATCCAGCCCTACACACCACTTAGCATCGATATGAAACTTTTCAGAATATTCGCAGTAGTGCTGTCAATATAATAGGCGAGATGTTGCCTTTCACAGAACACCTCCTCCACATAACATATATCCCACCCCAAAATTAGAGATAAGCAGAACATAAAACATGCAAAACGATTTAGTCACAAATCATGTATGTAACATTACTCTCGATTTAACTTATCATATGACAGCTCAGACACATTTGCAAATATTAGAATTTATACTAATCAGATAACCCAATATCGTGTTTCATAGTTTATTTAATCACATACTGACCCCACAAACTGCCCACAGTCAATCGGGACGACATGTACGTCTCTAGGGAAAAAAATATAAATTTTGGGCCCATATGCTAGTGTGGCCTGGACGGCCTATATTGACTTGCCCATGTCGCCCACACGGCCCAAAATAGGCTAAACTGTGTGTCACGCATGACCTGCCACATGGCCTGGCACACGCCCTGACAGTGCCCAATTTTGTCTTTCGTTGTTTGTTGTTTTTCGGGTTTCTCGTCACACACTTGGTTCGATTCTGATGGAAAAACACCTACAAGACTTCCAAAACCTAAACACAATAATTAACACTCACCAAATCAGTAATAATTCATAAAATCAATCCACAAAATCAACCACAATCAACTTGCACACCCTTTCTAAAAGAACATCCATACGTTTACCTTTAATGAATAGCCACTGCACGAGTCCTACGTTTTGGAGGCACACCAACTACGCCTTGGACCTCTCCTAAACATAGAAAAATAATTAGAAAACATAACCAAAATAGAAGGAAAACATGAATTTCACGCCACACTAACAAAATTCTGAAATCCTTAAATGCTCACGAACATTCCCATACGAAAACAAAATAGAAGTCGTTAAAAACCTTACCGTTAAGGGTTGAAATCAACCACCCGAGATACCTAAAATTTTAAAGTAACAACTAACTTAAACAAGAAGAAAAGGGACCAACAAATAGGAATTGAAAAGAACAAAAATATTTATGAAAGAAAGGAGTAAAGAAAA
The DNA here is from genome assembly GCF_007990345.1 of Gossypium hirsutum. Taxonomy (NCBI): domain Eukaryota; kingdom Viridiplantae; phylum Streptophyta; class Magnoliopsida; order Malvales; family Malvaceae; genus Gossypium; species Gossypium hirsutum. The sequence goes on from NC_053438.1 coordinate 12,277,517, forward strand.
GAGAAAGAAGGAAAAAGAAAAACGTGAAACAATGGGGGCAAACATGGAGCAAATTTTGGGTGTAACAACCTAATATTTTTTTAGAAAAACTACTAAAATAAAATAAAATAATAAAGAAACCTAAAAATAATAACAAAAGAAAATGATAATTCCAAAATCCTTTATCAAATCCTACCCACCAATTTGCTGACATATTTAATTTAAACAAGTTCAAATCTCAATCCAACACACCCACTTGAGCAACTAACCCAAGCCCAACATAAAAAAAATAATTTAATTTACTTTCATAGGAACTCGAACCCAAGACCTTAGAGACATCGCTCCAACACTTAACCACTAAAGCAAGTACTAAATTATGCAATTGCATTTAGCAAATCACTTAGACAAACTTTGGGGCATTACAACATGAGACTTAGGATTTGAGTTGTTTTTATTTTGCATGACACTTAATTTAAATTTTTAGGACATCATTTTATGATTATTAATTAGTATGCATGAACTCTGATTTTTATTAAAAACCCCAAATAGATATTACTTTTCCCTTACTAAATCATAATTAAAATTTTGAGAAATAATAATTCGGTATGTAACTAAGTTTTCTATGAAAATAAACAAATGTTTTAAATTGACTATTTTCAAAAAACTCTGATAGCTTACTCGATCACTTCGATGGCTAATGCAATCTTTTGAATTCGGATCTAACGCCTAGATTGGGTTAAGGAGGTTACATTTGGTGCTATTAGAGCCTAGGTTTTCTAAACTCGAACTTGAAAATTTGAATGAGATTGCATGCATGCATTAAAGGGGTATTTTTGGAAAAAAACCATGCCACAAGATTTTTGAAAAAATTGATTTTTTGTAAGAAATTAAATCTGAGACTCTAGTGTCGGTCCTATTTTAGTTACTATTGCAACTTTAGATAAACTGTGAACTTTAGACTGTGAACATTTAGGAATATAACTAATTCTTGAACTTTTGTTTGAAAATTGCAAATATATTTTAGATTTAAAAGTTTCAAAAGATCACTATGAACACTCAAGGTAGACGTGGTAGGGGTAGGCCGCGTATGGCTACACCTATAGAGTTACCCATTGCCTAGGGAGAAACCTTAATATCTAGGGAGGATTATGTTCAGAACTCCACCACCAATAGTGGCAAAGGCTACGAGAACGGTGAGGACACAGTAACTCAGGCAATGTTGTGGGTTTTACAAATGGTTGTCGGAGCCCAAATTAGATCAGGGAGCTGCAAATCTATTACGAAAATACTCTAATCAAATGGGATGAAAACTTTTAAAAGCATTGCTGGTATGACTCCTATAGTGGCCAAATATTGGATGGAGTCAACGGAGAGGATTCTGAAGGGCTTAGACTGTACTCCGAACAACAACTAAAGGGCATTGTGTCTTTGCTTAGATAGGAGGCTTATCGTTGGTGGCATTCTATTGTAAGGGGTACATAGGCTGATCGGATTAGTTAGGAATACTTACAAGAGACCTTTAGAAAAATTATGTAGGCAATAAGTATGTGGAAGCCTGCATGCTCAAGTTTATTGAGCTAAAGCAAGGAAAAAATACTGTAGTAGAATATGAGGATGAATTTTTGAGGCTTAGCCGTTATGTCCAATGGATGGCTGCCACGGAATAGGACAAGTGTGTGAGGTTTTGAAAATGGGTTACGTTTCGACCTTAAGATTCAAGTTGCTTCACACCAAAAATGGGTGTTTGAGACCCTAGTGGAGAAAGCCAAGATCGTGGAGGAAATTCAAAAGGTGAATCGTGATCAGCAGGAGAAAAGTAAGGATCTAGTCAAAAGAGATTTGGGTTCCACTGGTTCGAACTCTCATATTGTAAAATGAGTTAAAGAGGGTAGACTACAATAAAAAGGCACAGTGGCTAACACTAGGAATGAGGTTTACCACTATAAATTTTATGGAAGGCGCCACTTGGGTGTGTGTTGGAAGAAAAATGGCATTTGTTTGAAATGTGGGTCGATGGAGCATTTGATGAAAGATTATCCTTGACGAACGAAACAGACGCAAGCTCTGGCCTAAAACCAAACCCAAAATTAGAGAGCGAGCCAATCACCTTCGAGTGGTCGTAGGTAGAACAGGATCGCAAACATTATAGCTACCGATGCGAACCAAACAGAGGCTAGACAACTTACCCTAGTTTATGTTGTTAGGGGACGTAAGGATAGAGATGCGTACGATGTCATTGCAAGTATCTTTACCATTAACTTTGTCCTGTACTTTGCGTTGATTGATATATAATCCACCCACTCTTATGTGTAACACCCTATACCCAGCTCGGTTGCTGAGCCTGAATAGAAAGATCCCATACCACCATCTCACTACTTGTATGTTACAATGTTCATTTTATTAAAACCAACACATGTTATTCTTCGCATTTGCACGAGTTTTAAGACATATATACATTAATCATTATTAAATCATGATGGACATACATCAATGTAACTAACCATGTTAAAAACTTAAGCATTTGGACCATTTAGCAAAATTTAAAAGTTAAACACGTAGGTATCGATACAGACCTAGGGTATCGATATTTTCTTTAAGTGGTATTGATACCACCTGAAAAATCAATACCAGACTTGCATTCTATTTCTCGCCACCAAAAATCATACTGTTAAAAATTATCGATACCTATCATATAGTATCAATATAGTTTCCCCAAGTATTGATACTCGAGCAAAGGTATCGATACCAAATCTCTGTTCTGACTTTCTTGCACATTCCAGAACACAGAGGTAACATTTCTAAAAGATGAATATCGATACCTCTGCCTCAGACCACAAAAGTACAGTATGCAAAAGTATTTAGACCATTCTCAATTAGTTCTTAAACATCATGCATCAAATATTTTGATAAATAATCACCCAAACGGCTAAATTTAACAGTTCAAAACATCAGAAGATTGTCCAAGCAAGAAACATCATGCTATCATCAATATTCATAAACCTAAGCATACTTGTAACTTATAAACCACTTAAACAAAAGCAATAACTAACAGAATGCTCAGAACTAACATGGTTATAAACAAGTCTACCACATTGCCTTATTCTCCAAAACGTAAATAAATAATGAACACCTACAAAATATTAACAATCCTTCCTTGGATCACTTCCACGGAAAGAGCACACCGCCCACACTGTGACATCACTAATCTACATATGTTGAAAAGAGTGGGTGAGCTTAAACAAGCTCAATGAATTATTAGAATAACCACTATGTAGACATGTCATCATGTATTCATAACACAACCATATATATATACAATTACAATATTCTTATGTCTAGGGTCATATAATACCTATTCATCCATTATCTATTAGTTCATTTACATAGCATTTACATACTCATTCAAGCATATATCACATAACACATATTCCATTAATCATGTATCACATTTCATACAATCACATATAATGATAAATTGACATTTGAGGTATGAAACATAAAATGGGCACTACCACCAAACATCGGATACACGGATATCTAATCACACCAAATGACTCATAGAGTCGTACATATCCCATAAGTGAAGCATATAGCTAACACTCTCCTTATTTCCCCTCACATGTCCCATTGAATGGAGCTTAACTCACATTCTCTTATCCCTCAGACATGTCCTAGGGCCTCAACACTCATAATCCTATAACATGCCAATTATATTTAACGATTTCAAGATCACAAGACCAAAATATCTGAAATCAAACACATATAACTTACCGACTATTTGTGCACTATCACTGCATATTTTCATTTTTAGCAAAAAACTGTCATTAACATTTAACATATACATAACATGTACACATTTTCACTTTCACAACAGTTATCATAACCAGATATCACATGTTATAGCATCTCATCTCAATTTACATATTCACAAACACATAAGCACATAGTTCACAAGGTAACATAGGTATAAGAAAGCTTACACTCGAAATTTAGAGTATGAGTTTAGGCTACTACTAAATTCCCAAATACACATGACTCTTGTCTACGAGCAACGATTCCAAACACTCACCAATTAAGCTTTCACAAAAAAAGGCAAAAGCTCAAACTAGCTTTTTTTTTCCTTTATCACTACTCGTAGAGGGTCTTATCGATTCCAATGCTTCAACAAAGTAAATCACACAACAACACAATCAAAACTCAGCCAAAGACTCACATCAAACAATCCAAAAACACAAGCCTAAGCTAGGTTCACTTTTGACTGAAACCTTCGACATAAAAAACTTAAAATTCAAATATATTAGTCTATACTTAATCTTTTTGCCTAAAACCAATTTTGTTCATCTAATTATTTACCAATGACTAATTCTCAACCTTTAAACTACACAAAACTATCCAATTCATGGTATCAAAATTTTTGACATGTTCATGGAAATTTTAACGAAAATTCATTAAAAATCAAGAAATATTTAATGAAACTTCAAGGTAAATTTAGAAATCTTTTAATCATGTCAAAACTAATTGAAAAACACTTTGAAACCACGTTTTTACTCAAGATCCCAAAATTCACCATTAACGACTTTGTTTTCGGCACCTTTGATGGAAGAAAAACGAAGATTTGTCGAAAACCCAAAAAACTCGTACATGAAGAAGATGATGAAATCTATGGAGTTTTATGATGTTTTTTTTTGAATATTTGTGAAGGTTTAATACTTGGGGAATGATGGAAATCAAACGAGTGAAAATTTAACAAAGAAAATTGAAGATAAGAGATTGAGAGAGCAAGGGGCAGTACTAACAAGCAAAAGAGAAGAAATAATGTGAAAACTGTAGGTGGTGATAATTTTAAGTTCAATTTTAAAAGTTGGTAAAACTGCAACATAAATGCTCACAATTTTGTCTCTGTTACAAATCGATCTTTTTTTTTCTAAAATTAAACGTTTCCAAAACAATTTGTCAAAAATTAATTTGATTTTCTAAAAACCATAATCGAAAACATTACCGATATAACATGTCGTAAAAATTCAAACACTATAAGGCTAAAATTCTTAAAATACCCCTAAAACTCCTAGGCCCTATTTTAGGCCCTATTTTGGGGTGTTACATTATGTTTATTGTAAAATCTTCAAAAATTGAGTGTTGGGGGTAGAGGAAACCACTACTAATGTAACTATAATAAGCCCCTTAGGATAATTAGTTATTGTAAACAAAATCTATAGGAGATGCCTGTTGGAGGTTTAAGGGGTAGTGTTTCCACAAATCTTATAGAGTTACCTTTTGGAGAGTTTGATTTAATTCTTGGTATGGATTGGTTAGTAGAACACCAAGTTGACCTAGATTATGCCTCTAGAAGGGTAACTTTAAAAACAACTGAGAGTAGTGAAATTGTTATGGTTGGGGAGCGATGAGATTATCTGTCTAATGTAATTTTTGCTGTGATCACCGAAAAGCTAGTTCAAAAAGGGTGTGAGACTTACTTAGCTTATGTGTTGGATGGGAATGCCAATAGCTTTACATTTGATATCATTTGAATTGTTAGGGATTTTCCAGATGCATATCGGCCTTGGATGTGTGTTGATGCAATGCGGTAAAGGAGTGGCGTATGCGTCAAGAGAGTTGAAGCAGCATGAGTGCAATTACCCGACTCATGACTTAGAGTTGGCTACATCTGAAAAATCTCTTACTATTCTAATATCCTTGACAGAAGAGTCCCCAGAGACAGAAACACTAGCGTAAGCCAAATACGCCTTACACCTTTTTTGAATCAGTTTCTCAGCCACAAAAGCGAAGATCATGTTGGAAAGTTAATCTCGAAGCTCACCGATCACAACCACTTCCTTATCATCCTCAGTCCTCAGAACGATCCTCTTAGTCACGCAATCCAAACTAACTCGGTGCTCAACCAACCAATCCATGCACAGAATTAAGTCGAACTCCCCAAACAGACTGCCCCGACGGGCTCAGTACTGTAATCTCACTAGAATTTGTTGAGTTTATTTATTTCAAAATTTATTACATTAGTTTAGATTCGAATTCTTAGATTTTTTAGATTACTAGATATACCATTAAAGGTTTTAAATTTTTATTTTGAATTCTTTGAGTTTATTTTTTAAATTTTATTTTCAACATAAATCACATCATTACACTAATAACCAAATGGACTAAATCAATCACGTGCCCTTTAAATTATAAACTTTTGGGAGTGGGAATTTCGTACTTTCAAGGATTATGATTGGAGTGTGAACAATAACCCCAACACACAAATATGGATTTTACTTGCTGTATTTGTAATTGTGCTAGTTTAGTAAATAAAAAATATAATTATATATTTTACTTACTGTATCAGTAATGTCAAGCATGCTTGCTTATGTAAAACCCTTATTATATGCTCGTAAATTTGTAAATTAAAGAATTGATATATATGAAAACTAGCGATGGGTTTAAGATCAGTAGTGCTAATTATGCAGCTTTTGATCTTTCTCGATGCAACATTCGTGGTAAAAGCAACGCCAGCGGTGGCTTATCAATCCAACTCCACCTGACTAATTTTTACTCGATGTCGAGCTTCATTCATTTCAAAGTTTATTTCTTTTACATTAAAAAATAATTTTTTTAAAAAAATTATAAATTAAAATTTACAAAAAATTCAAAAAAAATATTTTAAAAGTTAAGTCTAGAATGATTCTGGACATATATTTGTCCAGATTCAATGTGAATCTGGACAATATTATGTTTCATTCAAGACATTTTTTTCTAAATTATATAAAGTTTAAAAATATTAAAAATTAAAACTATTTATATTTATTTTCTAAAAAATTTTAGAATTAAAACATTTTCCTTTTGAAACAATACAAAAAATTAAAATTAAAATTATTAAAAATTAATTAATAAAATCGTTGTTCTCAAGTTTCAAAAAATACAGAAAAGGAATCTTTGTTGTTGAACTCAAGTGAAGACTAATAAATCCACTTGGCAAACAGCTGTAAGGACCTGAACCTGTGAAATGAGGATTCACTTGGGTTTTAAATCATTCAGTTTAACCAATGGAATGGAAGAAGGTGATCTTGGACTTGGCTTTTAAATTATTAACTTGTAGAAAGGGGGTTGGGGTCGTGGACTTGGTCTTATAGCAAGTCAATCATCATACAGAGAGGGTTGCCTTGTTAATCAGTATAAAGAAGGCTTAGATGATCACCAAAAGTTGAGAAATCAACTAAACCAAGTTTATTAAATAGAGTGAGTGTAAGGAGGGAGTGTGGGAATATTGTGTGCCAAGTGCCAATCCTCATATGGCAACGCTGGCTCTGAGAATTTTACAATTGATACTTTTCAGCTGTTTGCTTGCAGCAGGAGCGTCGGTGGCTTCTCAAGCCTTGCCAGGTTGCAAACATGAGTGTGGAAACCTGAGCATTCCATATCCTTTCGGCATGACTCCAGGGTGTAACTTGAACGAGGACTTTCTAATCACTTACAATACGTCTGTCAGCCCCCCTCGACCACAATTGTTGGATGGTAACTTAGAAGTCACTAACATAACACTTGAAGGTCAGGTGGAAATCTTGAATTATGTAGCTAAGGATTGTTACAACCACAACGGAACAAATGCGGACTGGAATTTCCCTCAGCTTCGGGCGGCCATGTTTACCATCTCAAATGATAGAAACAATTTCATTGATGTTGGTTGCGACACAAAGGCTCAAATTTGGGATGAACGTGAGCATAACAACAGTACATATTTTACCGGCAGCATGGCATATTGCGAGGAAACGGACGCTCTCCACCTTAATGGTTCTCACTCAGGTGTAGGATGTTGCCAAGTCTCCATTCCTAGTGGACTTAAGAATCTTAACATGTCAGTATTAAGCTACTACAACCATACACGTGTATGGGACTTCAATCCTTGTAGCTACGCCTTTGTTGTAGACGAAAGCAAGTTCAGTTTTAGCGATAAAAGTTTTGGTGAGTTAGCGCATAAAGAATTTCTTCCCATGGCTCTAGATTGGAAATGAACCTTGCAATGTATCTGAGCATAAACCTGATTATGCTTGTAAACAAAATAGCATCTGCTACAACCCTGAAAACAGGTCCGGTTATCTCTGCAAGTGCAAGGATGGCTACCATGGAAATCCATATCATCACGATGGTATCTATAATATGCTATTGCTCATATTACCGTTTCTTTTTCATTGTTCTATTCCTTTTTTGCCACTTTAGGAGTGATCTGTTTTCTTTTAATGATTTTCAGATATTGATGAGTGCAAAGATTCGAGCCTACACAATTGTATTTCTGAAAGGAATTGTTTTAATATGCCTGGAAGTTATAGATGTTTTTGCTCAAAAGGCTTTTATGGGGATGGCGAAAAAGATCGAAAGGGCTGCATGCGAAATCAAGCAAATGTCATAAAAATCTCTATTGGTAGGTGTTTCAATGTATGCATTTTTTTAACGTATCGAATCGATTCTAACTTTAGCTTTTATAACACATACTGCTTAGATCATTTCCAACATTTTAGCTTCTGTTTTATGACAGATTTTAGCTTATGTGTGCTGGTTGTTGTCGTGGGTTCTTCATGGTTGTTCTTCATAAACAAGAAAAGAAAGCTACTCAACATGAAAAAGTTCTTTAAGCAAAATGGTGGCTTACCGTTACAGCAAGAGCTACATGAACAACGAGTATCAACTGAAACCGTCAAGATTTTCACTGCAGAAGCTCTAAAGAATGCAACCAAAAACTATGATGAGAGCCAAATTATTGGAAAGGGAGGGTTCGGCACTGTTTACAAAGGTATCCTGAAGAATGGCACTGAGGTAGCTATCAAGAAATCCAAAGTTGTTGTTGAGCATGGACTGCAATGCAACAAACAACCAGGAAGCATTGACAGCAGCAGCAAACCAACATTCGAGCAGGACCAGAAGATGATTGGTTTATTTTTTGATTTTGTTCCTTTTGTAATGTTAACAAGTTGGCATGTAACTTGATATCTAATACTAGTACTTTTGGATTTGAAATTGATGGATGTAACAATTGAATTGTTTAGCTTTTCTTTTGTATTATTTTAGTTTACAACTTGCCAAATTTGGTGGGAGCAGTTACAAGTTTAGGTAACTGACCAAGTTATTTTGTAACCTTGATATATTTTCAAAATGAATGAAAAATTATGATGACTTCTTTTCGGTTACAAGTCTTTTGTTATTTGTTTTCAATTTTGCTTGCTGTTTTCATGTTTGCTCATTGTTGCTGCTGTCTTTGTTCCAACAAATGGTAATCAGAGCCTCTTGTCTTTGAGAACCTCTGTTGTTTAAGTCTCTTTTGTTTTAAAACAAACTTAAATAGAAATCGAGTTTGTCAAATCCGTTTCACCAACATGAGTTTTGCACCACCTCCACCACCAGTGTTTGTTGGAGAGAACTACCACATTTGGGTAGTTAAAATGAAAACTTACCTCCAAGCACATGATCTGTGGAGTGCAGTTGAGAATGATGTCAAGCCACCACCATTAAGAGCAAATCCAACCATTGCTCAGATAAGGCAGCATGGTGAGGAGCGAGCCAAGAAGCACAAAGCCATGGCCTGCCTACAGAATGGTGTGTCTGTGCCTCACCCAAGCAAGCATGGGACAGGCTGAAAGAAGAGTTCATGGGATCAGACAAGATCAGGAAACAACAAGTTATCAACCTTAGAAGGGAGTTTGAAAATTTAAGGATGAAGGAGTCAGAAACTATCAAGCAATATTCTGATAGGATCATGGATACTATCAACAACATCAGACTCCTTGGAGAAGATTTCAGTGATAGCAGGGTTGTTTAGAAGGTGATTACCACTCTTTCTGAAAGGTTTGAGTCAAAAATCTTCTCACTGGAGGACTCCAGGGACCTCACAATCATTTCCCTATCTGAGTTTGTTAACTCACTCTATGCTCTTGAGCAAAGGAGGGCTAGCAAGAGGAGAATCCTGAAGGTGCTTTTCAAGAAAAGGTTAGAGATGGTTCTAGCTCAAGTTAGAAGGCCAAGAAGCCTTGGTTTGAAAAGAGGGACAGATCAAAGAAAGATGCAGGTAGAAGGAAATTTCCACCATGCATTCAGTGCAAGAAGACTAACCACCTGGAAAAGTATTGCTGGAATAGACCAGATATCCAGTGCAAAAGTTGCAAGTAGTATGGCCATCATGAGAAAATTTGTAGAAATCAAGAAAAGGCACAAGCTCAGCCAATACAAGCCAAGACTGCTGAGGATCTTCTAGCTCAAGAGGAGCATGTCTTCACAGCCTCATACTTTGCAGTCTCACGCAAGTGCAGTTGGCTTGTGGACAATGGCTGCTCACACCACATGGCAACTGATGAAAGTCTGTTCAAGGACCTTGACAGGAGCTATGCCTCGAAGGTCAGGATAGGCAATGGGAACTTAATTGAAGCTAAGGGCAGAGGTGATGTTCTGATCAACATTGGTTTAGGTAACAAAGTGGTTTTAGATGTTCTCTATGTGCCTAAAATAGATCGGAACCTACTTAGTGTAGGTCAGTTAGTTAAGAAAAGCTACTCCCTAGTTTTCAAGAATGATTCTTGTATCATTAGTGATGTTCATGGCAGAGAGATTGTCTCAGCACCTATGGCAGATAAATGTTTGATGATAGATGTAAGCAAGCTTGAGAGAAAAGCCTACACAAGTTTAACTAATAGTACTGATCTATGGCATAAAAGGTTTGGCCATGTCAACTTCAGGTCACTGGATTTACTGCATAAGATGAGTTTGACTGAGGACAAGATCCAAGTTAAGGCCAGTGAGTCTTTTTGTGAAGTGTGTTAGCTTGGTAAGCAAGCTAGGCTGCCTTTTCCAGTAAACCAAGCATGGAGGGCTCGAGAAAGGCTTGAGCTGGTGCACTCAGATGTCTGTGGACCAATGAAGACCCATTCATTGAATGGCAGTAAGTATTTTATACTGTTTATAGATGGTTTAACCAGATTTTGCTGGGTTTATTTCTTGAAACAAAAGTTAGAAGTGTTTGGAGTCTTTGGAAAATTTAAGGCTTTGGTAGAAAATCAAACAGGTTGCAGGATCAAGGCCTTGAGAACAAACAATGGTTTTGAGTACTTGTCTGAAAGATTTCAGAAGCTATGTAAGCAGGCTGGGATTCATCATCAATAGACCACAGTGTACACTCCTCAACAAAATGGAGTGTGTGAGAGGAAGAACATAACAGTGATGAATATGGCCAGGTGTTTGTTGTTTCAAAGCAAGCTTCCAAGCATTTTTTGGGCTGAAGGTGTCAACACCTCAGTTTACCTGCTCAATAGGTTGCCCACACATGCTGTGAAGGATAAAACTCCTTTCGAAGCATGGTATGATCTTAAACCAACTGTTTCTCACTTGAAAGTATTTGGCTGCATGTGTTATGTACTTGTACCTGCAGAAAGAAGAACCAAACTTGAGAAGAGGTCAGTTCTTGGCATATTTGTTGTCTATAGTAGCAGCAACAAGGGGTACAGAGTATTTGATCCCTTAACCAAGAAGATTTTGGTAAGTAGGGATGTCAAATTTGATGAAGGAAGGTTTTGGAGTTTAAATGGCTCTGACTCAAGTCAGTTTGAAGAAGAGAAGATTGACAACAACTTAGAATTGGTAGAAAATGAAGTCAGTAATGCTAATGTGGATGATTCTCCTGTGAGAAGGACCAGGTCCATTGCTGACATTTATCAAAGGTGCAATGTGGCTATTGTTGAGCCTTCGAGCTATGAAGAAGCTGCAAGAAACAAGAGCTGGAAGAAGGCTATGGAAGTTGAAATTGACATGATCAACAAAACTGACATTTGGGAACTGGTAGACAGACCTGATCAGAAGAAAGTCATAGGGTCAAGTGGGTTTTCAGGGCCAAATTCAATGCTGATGGCTCTTTGAACAAGCACAAGGCAAGGCTTGTGGTGAAAGGGTACAGCCAACAGTTTGACATTGATTTTGAGGAGACATTTGCTCTAGTGGCAAGGCTGGAGACCATAAAACTTCTGTTTGCCTTGGCTGCACAGAAGCAGTGGAGGGTTCATCAGCTTGATGTCAAGTCAGCCTTCTTAAATGGTCTTCTCAAGGAAGAAATTTATATTGAACAACCTGATGGATTTAAAGTCCAAGGAAATGAGGACAAGGTTTATAGGCTAAAAAAGGCACTCTATGGACTGAAACAAGCTCCTCGAGCCTAGTATGACAGAATAGATGCTTACCTGTCTAGGCTCAATTTCGATAAAAGTTTGAGTGAGCCAACATTGTTTGTAAAAAGGTCTAAAGATGAAACATTATTGATTGTCTCAATATATGTGGATAACTTGCTGGTAACTGGTAGCAAGGTTGATTTGGTTCAAGAGTTTAAAGAAAAAATGCAAGACATGTTTGACATGATAGACTTGGGAATCATGACTTACTTCTTTGGTATGGAAGTAAACCAGTTTGATCAAGGGATTTTCATTAGCCAGCATGCATTTGTCTTGAAAATCCTCACTAAATTTCATATGGAAAACTGTAAATCAGTGAATACACCACTAGCTATGAGGGAGAAATTAACCAGCTTTGGAAATCAAGAAAGGGTTGATGAAAGGGAGTATAGAAGCTTGATTGGTTGCCTGCTCTACCTAACAGCAACCAGACCAGACCTTATGCATGCAGTTAGCCTACTGTCCAGGTTTATGCACAGCTGCAATATAACTCATTTGAAGGAAGCTAAAAGGATAGTCAGGTATGTCAATGGGACTTTGAAGTTTGGAGTAATGTTCAAGAGAACAAGTGAGCTGAAGTTAACTGGCTACTCAGATAGTGACTGGGGCAGATCGATTGATGATATGAGAAGTACTTCAGGCTACTTCTTTACTCTTGGTTCAGGAGTTTTCTGCTAGAGCTCAAAGAAGCAACAAACAGTTGCTCAGTCAACTACTGAAGCTGAATACATAGCAGCAGCTGCAGCAGTAAGTCAAGCCATTTGGCTTAGAAAGTTACTGTGTGATCTAAATGAGGAGCAACTTGAGTCTACTGACATAATGGTGGACAACCAGTCAGCAGCTGCCATTTTCAAAAATCCTGTTTTTCATGGCAAAACTAAACATTTTAAGCTCAAGTTTCATTTTGTTCGAGAGGTTGTGCAATCTAAAGAAGTAAGTCTTATACATTGCAGCTCACAAGACCAATTGGTTGACATTTTAACAAAGCCTCTTGGCACAACCAGGTTTGAATTCTTAAGGGATTCGATTGGAGTTTGTTGCCTACAATCTAAGGAGGAGTGTTGAGCATGGACTGCAATGCAACAAACAACCAGGAAGCATTGACAGCAGCAACAAACTAGCATTTGAGCAGGACCAGAATATGCTTGGTTTATTTTTTGATTTTGTTTTTTTTGTAATGTTAACAAGTTGGCGTGTAACTTGATATCTAATGCTAGTACTTTTGGATTTGAAATTGATGGATGTAACAGCTGAATTGTTCAGCTTTTCTTTTGTATTATTTTAGTTTACAACTTGCCAAATTTGGTGGGAGCAGTTACAAGTTTAGGTAACTGACCAAGTTATTTTGTAACCTTGATATATTTTCAAAATGAATGAAAAATTATGATGACTCTTTTCGGTTACAAGTCTTTTGTTCTTTGTTTTCAATTTTGCTTGCTGTTTTCATGTTTGCTCATTGTTGTTGCTGTCTTTGTTCCAACAGTTGTTGACGAAAACCAAATTAAGCAGTTCATCGATGAGGTTATTATTCTCAGCCAAATTAACCATAGAAATGTGGTCAAACTTTTAGGTTGTTGCTTGGAGACTGAGGTCCCCTTGTTGGTTTATGAATTTGTTTCCAATGGCACCTTATCCGAGCACACCCACTGTGAAGACAAAGCTTCTTCGATTTCTTGGGCAATTCGGTTAAGGATAGCTACAGAATCAGCGCAAGTGTTGTCATATTTGCACTTTGCAGCTTCTATACCAATCATTCATAGAGATGTGAAGCCTACAAACATCCTCTCTGGACGACAATTACACTGCAAAAGTTTTGGACTTCGGAGCTTCACGGTTAGTTCCGATGGATCAAACTCAGTTATCAACAATGGTACAAGGAACTCTTGGATATTTAGACCCTGAATACTTGTGTACAGCGCAACTGACAGAAAAAAGTGATGTCTACAGCTTTGGTGTAGTCCTAGTTGAGCTGCTAACGGTAAAAACTGCGCATTCTTTTTTAAGGGCCTGAAGAAGAAAGAAACTTAGCGAACCATTTTGTTCTATGGTTGAAAAATGATCGATTTTTTGAGATTCTAGATGATAAAGTGGCGAAAGAAGGAGTGGTTGAGCAAATTAAAGAAGTAGCTAAACTAGCAAAGAAGTGTTTAAACGTAAAAGGTGAAGAGAGGCCTTCAATGACGGAAGTTGCACAAGTGCTTGAGGATGTAAGAAGACTCAGGTGCGAACATCCATGGGCTGAAGTTGCTGTTAATTTGGAGTAAACAGAGTTTCTGCTTGGAGAAACATAGATGTCTCTACTAATAACAGCAGCCAAGGTTTCACAACAATGGCGGTGTAGTTGTTTAGCAAGAAATCATATAATTATATATGTATATATATATTTGTGATCTTTGTTGATTTTAAATTTGTTTTGGGACATTTTAGGTGTTTATATTTTGTTGCTTATATGTAAGATTCAGAAGTAAATAAAACAGCCCTCGAGGCGTTTCATCTTCAGTAGTAAAATTAGTGAGTGCAACAACTCTCTAACCCACCTTGAAGGACATATTGTGGAGGGCGTTGATGAGATTAAGGAGGTTGGTGACGTTGGAGAATGATGCAGCCGATTTGGCGAGGGCTTCAAGATACTTGGTGGCTACCAAGGTCAGGCTGTCCAGTGCTGAGACTCACCTGAACCTGAACCCGACCCCAACTGATTTGCAAATCTAAGACACTGCTACTTTGGTTATATTCAATAACTCCACGAGATGTGTTGTTTCTGGTGTGGTTATTTGATTTTCTCTTAGATTTTGGCTATTTCATGGCACTTGAAATTGATCGTCTTCTAATTGCTAAAATCCTAGGTTCTATTATTTAAATGTGTTTGATATATTGGAACTAATCTTTTCTGAATAGTACTGTAACTGTAAATGAACATAGCTTCGTTAAACAGTTTGGTTTTTGTTCATTTATATTCACATCAATAAGATTTTAAAATTTATTAAATGAACCAAACACAAATAAAACTTGTTCGATTCATTTATATTCAAGAACAAACTCGTTTATGTTTATTTAAAACTTGTTTAATAGATCATTTAAACTCGTTTATTGTTCTATATCTATACTATATAATAAATAGTATTTATTATGTATTTTACTGAGTTAATGTCATTTATTAATCGAGTCTCAACTCACTTATGGAATTACCAAAAAAAATATTTTATTTGCAAAGTAAATTATATTATTATATGGAATTATTTTTGTCTGTTTATATTTTTATAAAAAAAATAAAAAATTATCCATAATAAATCAAGTACACCATGCATATAAATTTTTTTAATTTATCATTTAAACTAAAGCAACTTTTTGTACTTTAATAACTATATTTGTTATATACATTTTTATATATTTGTGCATATATACTTACTATTAATAAAAAAATTAACTGAGTTAATATTAAGAGTAAATTAATTACCAATTAAGTTAGTGAAATTATGGAAATATATTTTCGTATTTAAAAAAGTTATATTATTTGGAATTATTTTAATTTTTTTATTTTTAGAAAAACTCAATAAAAACCTTAGATGGGGTGAGATTTGAATCGTGTTATTAACATCAATAAAACATTCACATTTCCACTAAACCAAAAATTTATTTTAATATAATATTTTAATTGTATTATGCATAATTTGTTACATCTATCAATTGTATACATCTATCAATACTATTAATAAAATTTCTGACTGAGTTAGTATTACAAGTTAATCGGTCACCAATTTGATTAGCGAAAATATGGAAATATCGTTCATATTTAAAACGAGTTATATTATTTGAAGGTATTTTAATCTTTGTTTCTTTTTTTTAAATCCAATAAAAACTTTGACGAGAGTGGTTTTGGGCTTATGCTATTAACATCAATAAAATATTCACTTTACCACTAAACCAAATATTTATTTTAATACGATATTTACATTTTAATTGTCTTATGCATACTGTGTTACCTTTATCAATCGTATATATTTATACTATTAATAAAATCCCTAACTGAGTTGATGTCATGAGTCAACTGGATACTAACTTAGTTAGTAAAATTATGGAAATATCCAGTATTTAAAATAAATTATATTATTTGAGGGTATTTTACTCTTTTTTGTTTTTAAAAAAATCTAATAAAAAATTACATGTGGTTAGATTTGAACTTGTATTATTAACATCAATAAAACATTTATCTTACCACTAAACAAAAGATTTATTTTAATATATTTATTTACATTTTAATTGTATTATGCAAATTTTGTTGTCGTTATCAATTATATATATATTAATAATGTTGTTAATTGAGTTGGTATCATAAGTCAACTCGACACTGACTCACGATTGATAACACCATGATAAACAATTGTAATGTATTTGGTATTTTTAATATGATGTATTTATGTGTTTAAATTTTATTTTGCGCACAATTTAATTTATTTTTATACACATCAATGTTCTAAATATGTGGTTTCCATACGCATAAGCATGCGATAGATTTCTAGTATTAATAAACTTACTATGGTTTTTATGCTTTTTTTTATTGATAATATAATTATTAACATATATATGTCAATTTTATATCTAAATGTTTTTACATTGTGTAAGTGGATCCCTCCCTATATAAATGTAAAAACTAAAGTAGTTTTATGCACTTCCATAACTATTTATATGATAACAATCTAACTATTGAATTTATCAATATAATTGTACTTGTCATACATATAAAATTTTGAACTGATCCAATATCTCTATCATATCAATCTAAAGTACTCTATATATTAATATATTCAACAGTTGAAATTTTGTTACATAAAATAAATAGTTAGAATTTTTAAATTTACATTAAATTTGACATGCATGATATAAATGAATAGACCATGAAATATAGCGGTTGGATCATTAAAATATTAATCATATAAATAGTTATAGAAATATGTAAAACTACTTTAGTTTTTACACTATGTAAATGGAACCCTTCCCTATATATGTGTGAGTTTAGTTATTGTTTGTTTGTTTGTTTGTTTGTTTATTATTCATAAAAATTGTTCATGAATATATTCGTTTAATGTTCACGAATATCTTTGTTTAACTTAAATGAATGAATATGAACACACATAATTCTAAATAAATGAATTCAGACAAAAATTTCGATATTCTTAATGAACATAAACCCAATAAAAACAAGCTTAAAAATAAACAAACGAACATGAACGGAAGTTCATCCATTCAAGTTGAATTCATTTATAGATCTACCTCTAAAGTTCAAAGGCCTAAATAATTTGGGGGTATTTTGGTCACTTAATATATTTGAGTTTTATAGTCCATGGTTTACATTGAGAAATCTTTGAGATAACAACTGTCTTAATCAAGAAAACATTGATATCATGCTTGTGAATCCTAAATTGCATATCTATTGTTCGAAAATTTCGATCAAGCACCTTTCTCAAACCCATTCCAATCACTGCCTGAATCTTCTACCCTTCAATACCCAATCAGCCTTGTTTTGGTAAGAAACCCTTACACTTTCAACTGATGTGGTTCAATCATCTTGACTTCATAAATGCTGTTCTTAATAGATGAAATTCATTTGAGCCTACCTCTTCTTTCTTTCAGCAGCCATATTACAAAATATCTAAAGCTTAAAACTAAGGATGTTTTTAGGAATGTCTTAGCTCGAAAAAAGTCTTAATGCCAGAATCTTATGATGTAACGATAAGGATCAATTTGTTGATTAATTACCATTTTGTGAGCATATTTAAAATTGATAAAGATCTTGTGACTATCACTCCCATCCTGAATAACCTAAATCCACCTTGCCTTTTATTTAAGCAGTATGTTTCTTTTTTATCATCAATAACTTTTATTGAAATCTACAACCCATTTGGTCTTTCAAGTATTGATGGACTTCTTTTGATCTTTTTTCAAAGATGAGATATTCTAAAAGAGAAGTTCTTTGATGTTATCTACTCAATCTTCAACTTTGGAGTTATTCCTCAAGAGCTTAATGAAACGCTTCTTGTGCTCATCGCAAAATGCTTAAGACCTTTCGCTATCGGTCACTTTAGACCTATCAACCATTGTAGAACCACTTACAAGTTCATTACAGAAATCCTTTCACTAATATTGTGCCCTTTCTTGAACAATCTAACCTTGTCAATCGAATTCCATTCTAGGTAGACAAGCCTCCTACAATGTAATCCTTGTCAACTAGGCAATTCATTGGATGAGTGTGAAGAAAGACAACATAGCTTTCATGGTAATCAAGTTAAATATTGAAAAGGCTGATCGTTACAGTACTAACATGGTTATTAATAGTGCTGAACAACCATATATTTAGATTCATTTTGGACTTAACTTTAAAATAGTTTTATCAATTTTTTATTTTTTTAACTTTATTTAATATTTTTATAAATTTCAATAATATTTTACAAATTTATAAATTTAAAAAAAAATTAATTTTTAAATTTTTAAATTTTTAAAAAATTAAGTTTTGAAACGAATAAACCTTGACAACTACATGTTCAAGTTTATTCCAGTAAAAAAAATATTCCTTTTTTAAAAAAAACAAATTTTTTATTTTTGATGCCACATCAGCAACTATCACTAACTTGGACATGGAGAGCCACGTCAGCATTGTAATAGTCAACATTAGCTAAAAGCCCTATTTGGCCAATTTTGTTAGTTTAGGGACTCAATTGAGTATAAAAATTTGCGAGGACTTAGTTAAGTTTTTCAAAAAAGTTCAAGGGTTTTTTAAACCATTAAACCCCAATTTTTTATTACGGTTTTAATCAAACAATTATTTTATACTTTGAACATAGAAACTGGCATTGGGTTTCTTGGACTCCTATTGGGGTTAGTATTAGTGTGTTGGATGCTCAGGCAAAGACAAATTTCCAAACTAAAGAAGCCCACTTTCAAGAAAATGGTGCCATTTTGTTGCGGAGACAACGTTCGAAACGACAAGGGTACCATGAAGATGTTAAAGTATTCACAGTTGAGGAACTTAAGAAGGAAACAAATAATTATTGTAAAAACTAACGTCTGTAATGGCAATAGAACGATCACAAAGCAATAAGAAAAGGAAACAAAAAACACACAGCTTTTTTATGTGGAAACCCTTTTAGGAAAAAATCACAGGCAAATGAGAAAAAAATTCACTAATGTCAAATTTGAATGATACAAGTAGAGTTTCGATTACATCTATTTATAGGTTGAAAAACCTTATTCTAATCAATGTCAAATAAAAGCAATGTAGTAAGATTAAAACATCTTGTTCTAATCAATATCAAATAGAAGAAGTATACTTTTATACAGATTCCACTTGTACAACAAATTCCTACACATGATCAAGTCAAAGTCTCTACATATGCAACAGAGTGTTCAAAAAACCAGTTCTTTTATTGCATTTGTTACAAAATCTTTAGATCATCTTTTAGTGCAGTTGTACTTAAGATCATGATTTTATATTTCCTTATTTCCTTATACTTTAAATAGTTACTTTTGTTTAACTCAAGTTACATTTTAATCACTTATGTTTAAAATATTGCGTTTTAGTCACTTACATTATTGTGTTGTAACATTTTAGTCACTGAGCTATTAATTGTTGTTAACTGTGTAACGGTAAGCTGACATGGCACGTTAGATCATCATTTTAGAAAAAAAAAATTTAGGTTAATTTCTATAATCGGTCCCATATTTTTTCGTTTTGAGTAATTTAATTTTTTTCTTTTATGTTCTTTTAACTCTTTTTTTCTTTTTTTTTCCATTCTCTTCTACTTCTCCCTCTGTTTTTCTCCCTTCTTCATTTCTTTTAACGTAGTTTTTCTATGTTTTTCATTTGTTAAAACTAGTCCCTATTATTTTTTTGAACAATTTAATTTTTTCAAGTGAGGCAAGCTTGTGGACTAGTTTTAACAAATAGAAAACATAGAAAAACTATGCTAAAAGAAATGGAGAATGGAGGATAACAAAGGGAGAAGCAGAAGAGAATGGAAAAGAAAAAAAGAAAAAAGGAAAGTTAAAAGAAAAAATTTAAATTACTCAAAATGAAACAAAAATATATGGATCAATTGTAGATTTCAACCTAAAATTTAATTTTGAACTAATGATTTAATGTGCCATGTCAGCTTACCGTTACACTGTTAACACTATTAATGGCTAAGTGACTAAAATGTCATAACACGATAACGTAAGTGACTAAAATGTAACCAGAGGCAAACAAAAGTGATTATTTTGGTAGTTTAGCCTAAAAAATTTAAAAGGAATATTAATTTTTTACTGGAATGAACCTGGACATGCTGTTGTCTTGGTTCATTCATTTCAAGGCTTAATTTTTTAAAATTTTAAAAAATATTTTTTTAAAAATGTCTAAATTTGTAAAATATTATTAAAATTTATAAAAATATTAAATAAAATTCAAAAAAATAAAAAAATAAAAAAATAAAAATTAATAAAATCATTTAAAAGTTAAGTCTAGAATGAAGTGGACATATTTCAATTCATTCAAGACAATTTTTCTAAATAATATAATACTTAAAAACTATTAAAAATTAATTTTTTTTTTAAATTTTTTTTATATGTATCAATGTTTTAATTCTATTGATACCTTTTAGGATTTATAAAAAAATAAAATATTTTAGAAAATAAATAAATAAATAAATAAATAAAAATAATTTTATTAATTTTACGTGTAAAGTTTTTTTTTAAATGTATGAATATAACCCATTAAAAAAATTTAAATTTTTCAAAAATAATATTTTAAAAAAACTTGACATGAAGAATTAATAAAATTATATAATATTATATAAAGTTTTTTTAATTTCATTTTTTTTTCTAAATTATATAATATTTAAAAACTATTAAAGTTTTTTATATGCAATAAAAATAATGGTAAACTACCAAAATAGTCATTTTTGTTTGTCTCAGGTTATATTTTAGTCACTTATGTTTAAAATGTTATGTTTTAGTCACTTGCCATTATTGTGTTGTAACATTTTAGTCATTAAGCCATTAAATATCGTTAACGGTGTAATGGTAAGCTGACATGACACGTTAAATAATTATTTCAAAATTAAATTTTAGGTTAAAATTCTACAATTAATCCCTATATTTTTTTTAATTTTGAGCAATTTTTTTTCTTTTATGCTCTTTTAACTTTCATTTTTTTCCTTTATTTTCCATTCTCTTCTGCTTCTCCCTTTGTTTTCCTCCCTTCTTCATTTCTTAAATGTAACACCCTAAATTCGGCCTAGACATCAAGACTAAGTCTAGAGAGTTACATCATCGATATTAAAAATACCACATTTATAACGCAGTCAAAATAAACCATTCAACATATAATATCAAACACAACAATTAACTAAGTATATAATCTTCCCAAACATCATAATATCATAGAATACCAAAATCCTAATAGTGGTATTTAAAGGAAAGATAAAAGCTTGACCAAGCTCCTGTAGCGCCGACCCATTCAAGTTTGAGAACCACATGAAATCCAATCAATAACAAAATGAGTTGTGAACTCAGTGCATAAAAGACTCTTGTTCAATTAGAACACATTTATAAGGTAATTCCTGACTTCCAAGATTCGGTTAGGTAACAGAAGCAGTTTTAGTTCAGATACAAAACAAATCAATTACATATGCAGAAGCAATTTAAGTTTCACATACAGAACATATCAGATTCAGATGCAAATATTCCTACCCCCATTCGCTACACGCCAACTTTGGCCATTCCAACACACCATTAAGGGCATTCAATGCCCAACCAACCCTACACACCATAGAGTGTCTGTCTGACACATTTACAGAGATGCAGCTTAGCTGCTAGATCAGAATGTGTTAAAGCACCAGATTCATTTTGTACATCGTGGCTTAGCCAGTAATTCAGAGCAAATTACTTCTTCACAATATTCCAACCCATGCAAATATAGAGTACAAATATCCACGACATGTGTTCAGTCATTCTAATTCATTTCACAAATAGGTAATACAATCAGTGTCAGAAATAGCCATCGTAGTACACATACAATTATGTTACTCATACATCAGTCACAGAGCATTAGAGAGTCCTCGTACAATCACATTGAGGTCATTCATACATTAAGGAGGTTAATATTAATGTTGGATCACAACCTCAAAAAATAAGATTTGGACCCTATTTGTATGCCACACGGTCTGGGCACACACCCATGTCCTTGCTCGTATGGCTCATATGGCCTGGACACGCGCCCATGTCCTCTGCCCGTGTGGTTCTAAAATGTAAACAGTGCGTTACACAGCTTGGACACATGCTCGTGTCCTTACCCCTGTGACCCACATGGCCTGGGCAAACGCCTATGTCCTTGGCCATGTGATCCTAAAACATAAACAGTGAGTTACATGGCCTAGACACATACTCGTGCCCGCTACTCGTGTGAACCCTGCACTAACATTGCTATACACAGCCTGGATAGACGCCTGTATGCCTTGCCCATGTGGCTCTAATTCGATAAACAGTGAGTTACACGGCCACTCACATGGCCCGGAACATGGTATTGTGGCTCACATAGCCTGGGCACATGCCTATATCCCTGGCCGTGTGGCGTCGACAACCACGTTTTTTGGCGACTAAAATTTGCATAAAATGAGGTTTTCGGTACGCACCTGAAGAGATTTTGAAGTGAGAAGAGCATGGAGAGTCTCCAAAGCCTAAAACAACCGTACAATCATTCAATCAACCAAATTCAACGACAATAAAGTACAATTACACACAGAAACTTATGTAAAAAAGTTCGACATAAAACCTTCAACGGAATCGACACTTATCGAAAGATAAACTGAAGTTACTCAAATTGTCCTGCCGAGACTCGCTACTTTCAACTCCTATTCCTAAAATAAGGAACCAACATCACTTAATAACGAGAATTCATCCATTAGCGCAACTATTAACAATACCACTCCGTTGTTTCTTAGAACTTTAACGAATTAACACAATTAACATCACAGAAGACATACTTACCCGACTTGTGCAGCAGATCTGAATGAGAAGTTCAACAACTGACAACGGTACGCTCAAATGATGTAAAAAACAAAAGCAAAAGAGGAAAAAAAAAAGAAAAAAAAAGGGAAAGAAGAAAAGGAAGAAAACAAAAAGATTGTTTAAAAATTCTTTATCTTAACCACCAGCGTATTTCTGACAATAAGCAAAATATTTCCTAACGCATATGATAGGACTCGAACTTGGGACCATACAGAATACAGATGCTTAACTAGTGAACCAATAGGCTCATTCTTAACACATATTTACACAGAATTGCACTTAACTATGTAACGTATGGATAGGGGTTGTTTTATAAATAATAAAAATTTTAATGGTGCAACTCGAACTTCAGACCTTAAACACAATAGCAGAACATAGAGCCACAGATACAGAAATTACTTACTGCAGAACATAGAACTATGTTTTCCATTTGTTAAAACTAGTTCACTAGCTTGCCTTACTCAAAAAAAATTTAAAAGTATAGGGACTAGTTTTAATAAATGGAAAACATAGAAAAACTACGTTAAAAGAAACAGAGAAGGGAGAAGTAGAGGAAAATGGAAAATAAAGAAAAAAATAGTTAAAAAAACATAAAAGAAAAAAATTAAATTCCTCAAAACAAAAAAAATATGGGGACCGATTGTATAAATTAACCTAAAATTTTTGTTTGAAATGATGATTTAACGTGCCACATTAGCTTACCATTACACTGTTAACGGTAATGAATGACTCAGTGACTAAAATATTACAACGCGATAACATAAGTAACTAAAACGTAACATTTCAAACATAAGTGACTAAAATGTAATCTGAGGTAAACAAAAGTGACTATTTTGGTAGTTTGCCCATTTTTTATTTTTTTTAGAAAAATGTTTTTTATTAATTCTGCCACGTCAATAACTATCGCTGACATGCACTGCCACGTCAATGCTATAATGGTTAACATTAGTCAAATGGCTTATTTGGCCAGTTTTGTTAGTTTAGGGGCTCAATTGGGTGAAAAAATTCCATAGGGGTTTAATTGATTTTTTTGAAAAAGTTCAAGGGTCTTTTAAATCTCTAAGCCCTAATTTAATTGTTATTACTTTTTTTTAATCAAACAATGATTGAACATAGGAACTGATATTGGATTTCTTGGACTCCTCTTTGGGGTAGTATTATTGTGTTGGATGCTTAGGCAAAGACAAATTTCCAAACTAAAAAAAGCTTACTTTTAGCAAAATGGTGGCATTTTGTTGAGGGAACAACTTTCAAAACGACAAGGGTATCGTGAAGATATTAAAGTATTTACAGTCGAAGAACTTGAGAAGGCAACAAACAATTACCATGAAAGTAGAATTTTAAGACAAGGAGGGCAGAGGACAATGTACAAGGGAATATTAGTTGATAATCGAATAGTTGTCATTAAAAAGTCAATAATTGGAGATCCTAGCCAAGTTAAACAATTCATTAATGAAATAATGGTGCTTTACCAAATCAACCATAAAAATGTTGTCAAACTACAAGGATGTTGTTTGGAAACACATGTTCCACTATTGGTCTATGAATATATCACTAATGGAACCCTTTTTCATCATTTGCATCATGATGATGCTGCCCTTGATCTTCCATGGAAAACTTGTTTGAGAATCACCATTGAAACTGTCGAAGCTCTTTTTTATTTACACTCTACAAATTCTATTCCAATCATTCATTAGGACATCAAGTTGGCTAACATACTATTAGATAATAATTACAATGCAAAGGTTTCTGATTTTGGGGCTTCGAGATTGATTCCATCTGACGAGGCACAGATAAATACAATTCTGCAAGGAACTTTTGGTTATTTGGATCCTAAATACATGCTTACTAGCTTTCTTAGTAAAAAGAGTGATGTCTATAGCTTTGGGGTGGTGCTTATGGAGTTATTAACATGACAAAAAGTGGTGTGTTTCAAAAGATCGGATGAAAAATGAGTTTTGTCTATGTACTTCGTTTCTTTGATGAAAGAAGACAACTTGCGTGATATTCTTGATCCTCGAGTGCTTACCGATGAAAATGTTGAGCAGCTTAAGGAAGTAGCAGTATTAGCTAGGAGATGTGTAAGAATAAAAGGGAGATGTAACACCCCGAACTCGGCCTAGATGTTATGGCTAGATTTGGAGATACGCAAAATAGTTGTAAATTTGGCTTTCGTTTATTAAAAAAACATCGTGAACTTTTGTTACTTAAAATCCTGTTTAAATTGAAAACGTGTTTGACATAATTATTTAAAAACGTTGTTTGTTTACATTTTCTAAATTAATCAAATACTTTGTAGCAAAAATTCATAAACTATTATATTTTGTAAAACCAAGTTTGTTTTCTTGAAATCATTTGTTTGCAGGAAAACAAACTTTTTCGATAAATTGTTTTATTAGTATCTCGCGAAAATCGAAAATAAAATCCAAAACCAAAAATAGTCCCAAATGTCCAAAGAGTCCAAAATTTACAAAACTCTCAAACCAGAATTTTGATTAAGTCAAATTTAAATAAATTAAGTTTACGAAAATGTGGTTATAACCGAGCTCCCGTCGCACCGACCCACCTAAGTCTGAGGGTTACCTGAAAGTGAAAAACAAATAAAAAGTGAGTTCTCATAACTCTGTCTGTAACTTAAAAGGAAACAAAATCATAGATTCAACTTTAGATTTATTACATAGCAGAGCAGATACATATGTATATCTCATACAAAATCAAAATTATATACACATTTACAATCCTACCCCTATCCATTACATATCATCTCCGACCATCCTTACACATCATGTAGGGTCTTAAAGACCCATCCAGCCCTACACACCACTTAGTGTCAGTATGACACCTTTCAGAATATTCGCAGCTGTGCTGCTAGTATAATGGGCAAGAAATCGCCTCTCTCAGAAACACTTTCTCCATATAATATATCCTATCCCAGAATCAGATATAGGTAGAACAGAAATCATGCATAGCATTTCAAGTGCAAATCATGTATGTATTTAATGACACGCTCAGTTTGAATTATCATATGACATCTCCGACACACTTATAGATATCAAAATTTCATATTATTGGATAACCAAATTTCATGTTTTATAGTATATCTAATCACATATCGACCTACGAAAGGCCCATAGTCGAATGGGACGATGTGGACAACCTTAGGGAAAAATTTTGAATTTTGGGCCCACACACCCGTGCGGCCCACACGGCCTGTCACACAGCCCACACATGCCCGTGTGTCACACACGACCTAGCACACGGTTTGTCACACGACCGTGTGGTGTCGATCGTGCCCAATTTTGGCTTTCGTCATTTGCTTTTTTTCAGGTTTCTTGTTACACACATGGTTTGATTGTGACGTGAACGCAACTACGAGAGAGCGAATACTTAAAAAAATAATTAATCGCTCAAAATCAGTCACAACTTACCAAATTTTACCAAATAACTTACTCGACCACAACTCACAATTACACAATTCTAACAATAGGATTAACTCATCAATGTTTGAACACTTACCTAACATCCACAACAGTTCCGAAAGCAATGAAGTCACCGAAGAACAATCCTGAGCCTATTGATTTTCCCCTATTCCCACATTAAGATGAATAACACCATCAATAAATCTTTCCTTAACAAAAATAATGAAACCCTTAAATCACATGATTAAAGAACTACCCAACATACTTACCTAGCTAGAACAAAACGAAGAAGCCAAATGGACTGCACCCACAACCACAAAAACAATAGACAAAAATAAAAGAACATCACAAAAGATAAAGGTCAAAATTTCAAGTCCCCTACTGGCAGTGGCGTAAAGAAGTATGAACAAAAAGAAAAGAAAAAAACAAAAGATGGAGCGTGAAATTGATGAGAGATAAGGAATTATTTTTTGAACTAATTTTAAAAAAATTAAACTAACTTATCCCCTCGCTAACCCAATGTCATCCAACCACTCCTTTCAACTTAAAAGTTAGTTTTTAATTCGAATTCTACACCTGAAAAAAAAAAGACTAACAAAACCACCATCACCAAGACTCGAACTTGCGACCCTTACCACACACCCAATGCCTAAAGCCATCAAACCAAGCACTCAGCTTATGGTTGTATTTAACAAATCTGAACTTAAGATTGTTGGGGCATTACAACTCTACCCTTTTAAAAGAAATTTTGACCTCGAAATTTACTTGACTCAAACAGATGCGGATATTGCTAACGAATCGAGTCCTCGGGTTCCCACGTGTCTTCCTCAATGTTATAATTCCACCACTAAACCTTCACTAATGGAGTAGAAATCCTCAACAAAACATTAACATTTCGATCCAGAATCTGAACCTGCTCCTCCTCAAAGGTCAAATCTGGCCTTACCTAAATCTTTTCAATAGAAACAATATGAGATTGATCCACCAATATCGCCTCAACATAGAGAATTGAAACACAACATGAATATGATCTAACTCTAGAGGTAGCTCCAACTAATAAGCGACTTGTCCTATACGTTTTAAAATCTAATACGTCCCAATGAACCTAGGGCTCAAGTTGCCCTTACGTCCAAACCATAGAACATTCTTCCATAGAGATACCTTAAGGAACACGTAATCCTCCTTTTCAGATCTGCATAGGACTTTTGTCTGTCAAAAGCTACCTTAAGATGATCCCGAATCAATTTAACTTTCTCTTCAGTCTCGAAAACCAACTCAGGACCCAAAGTCTGTTGCTCACCAAACTCAATCCAACACAATGGAGTACGAAAGTTACGACCATATAAAGCCTCATAAGGTGCCATCTAAATACTAGGTTGGAAGCTGTTATTTTAAGTGAACTCGACTAATGGTAGAAAATCCTCCCAACTACCTCGAAAATCGATCACACAACTCTAAAACATATCTTCTAGTATCTGAATCACCCTTTTAAATTGACCATCTGTCTAAGGATGGAACGCAGTATTGAAGTCTAACCTCGAACCTAGAGCCTCATGAAGTTTCCTCTAAAACTGAAAAGTGAAGCGAGGATCTCTATAAAAAATAATCGAGACCAGTACCTCATGAAGTCTCACAATCTCTGAAACATATAACTTGGCTAATTTCTAAAGGGAGTAATCTGTCCTAATAAGAATGAAGTAAGCAGACTTGGTCAACTGATCCACGATGACCCACACAGAATCCTTCTTAGTGGGTGTTAAGTGTAACCCACTAACGAAGTCCATAGTCACACGATGACCCACACGGAATCTTTCTTAGTGGGTGTTAAGTGTAACCCAAAATCTGAACCTGCTTCTCCTCAATGGTCAAATCTAGCCTTACCTCAATCTCTTCAATAGAAACAATATGAGATTAATCCGACCGATATCGCCTCAACATAGAGAATTGAAACACAGCATGAATATGATCTAACTCTAGAGGTAGCTCCAACTAATAAGCGACTTGTCCTATACGTTTTAAAATTTGATACGTCCCAATGAACCTAGGGCTCAACTTGCCCTTACGTCCAAACCATAGAACATTCTTCCATGGAGATATCTTAAGGAACACATAATCCTCCTTTTCAGATCTGTATAGGAATTTTGTCTGTCAGAAGCTACCTTAAGACGATCCCGAATCAACTTAACTTTATCTTCAGTCTCGAAAACCAACTCAGGACCCAAAACCCGTCGCTCACCAAACTCAATCCAACACAATAGAGTACGACACTTACGACCATATAAAGCCTCATAAGGTGCCATCTAAATACTGGATTGGAAGCTGTTATTTTAAGTGAACTCGACTAATGGCAGAAAATCCTCCCAACTAACTCAAAAATTGATCACACAACTCTGAAACATATTTTCCAGTATCTGAATCACCCTTTCAAATTAACCATCTGTCTAAGGATGAAATACAGTATTGAAGTCCAACCTCGAACCTAGAGCCTCATGAAGTTTCCTCGAACCTAGACCGGTACCCCATGAAGTCTCACAATCTCTGAAACATATAACTTGGCTAATTTCTAAAGGGCGTAATCTATCCTAATAAGAATGAACTAAGCAGACTTGGTCAACCGATCCACGATGACCCACACAGAATCCTTCTTAGCGGGTGTTAAGTGTAACCCACTAACGAAGTCCATAGTCACACGTTTTCACCTCCATAAGAGAATATTAACAGGTTGAAGTAAACCCGAAGGCAATTGTTGCTTAGCCTTAACTTGCTGGCACGTCAAACATCGAGGAACAAATCTCGTTACCTCCC
This sequence comes from Gossypium hirsutum, assembly GCF_007990345.1. Classification (NCBI taxonomy): domain Eukaryota; kingdom Viridiplantae; phylum Streptophyta; class Magnoliopsida; order Malvales; family Malvaceae; genus Gossypium; species Gossypium hirsutum. Next base: position 12,306,954 of record NC_053438.1, read on the forward strand.
GTTTCAAACCAGGACACCAGTACAGTTTGCAGAGATCCTGATACATCTCATTTCCACCAGGATGCGTTGAATAATGATTACTATGCACTTCCTTCAAAATAGACTGCCTCAAATCAGAGTCATTAGGTGCACAAACCCATCCTTAGAAACATAGAACCCCATCACTTTTTAGCTAAAAATCAGACATGCTATCGTCCTCCACCTAATAGAATCCCAGAACTAGAGAATCATTCTCCAACTATTTATCCCAAATCTGATCAATCCAAGTTGGCTTAACTTGCAACTTGGCTAACAAACTCCTATCATCAAACAAACTTAGACGAGCAAACATCACCTTTAAATCAGTCATTGCCCTACGACTAAGAGCATCGACCACCACATTGGCCTTACCTGGATAATACTCAATAGTGCAATTGTAATTCTTAAGCAGTTCAATCCATCTATGTTGCCTAAGGTTTAACTTCTTTTGGGTAATGAGATACTTGAGGCTCTTGTGATCGATGTAAATGATACACCTCTCACCATACAGATAGTGCCTTCAAATCTTTAAGGCAAAAACAACCACAGCTAACTCACGATCGTGCGTGGGATAGTTGCCCTCGTGTGACTTAAGTTGTCAGGATGCATAAGCCACTACATTACTGTCTTACATCACAACACAACCTAAACCAACATGAGATGCATCACTATATACCATGAATTACTTATCAGATTCAGGCTGTATTAGTACATGAGCCTGAGTCAAAATAAATTTGAGCTTCTAAAAGCTCAATTGTTGCTCATTAGTCCAGACAAATGGGGTATTTTTACGCAACAGCTTATTCAAAAAAGCTGTAATTAAAGAGAATCCCTCGATAAATCTCTAATAATAACTCGTAAGCCCAAGAAAATTGCAGATCTCAGAAACATTCCTAGGCTATTTCCACTCAAGCAGAACCTTAATTTTCCTAGGATAAACTCAGATTCCCTTCGCAGAAACCACATGCCTCAGAAAATTCACCTCACTTAACTAGAATTCACATTTGCTCAACTTAGCGTAGAGATTTTTCTCTCGGAGTATCTGAAGAATTACTCTAATATGCTCCTCATGATCATTTTTAGCCTTACAGTATACCATAATGTCGTCGATGAAGACCATAACGAACTGATCTAAATATGGCTGGAAAAATCGATTTATAAGATCCATGAATACAATTGGAGCATTTGTCAAACCAAAGGGCATGACTAAGAATTCATAGTGCACATAACGAGTCTTAAAAGAATTCTTATGGACATCAACCTCCTTAAACTTTAGCTGATGGTACCTAAAATGGAGATCTATCTTGGAAAACACAGAAGTCCCATGAAACTGATCAAATAAATTGTCGATCCTCGGTAGTGGGTACTTATTCTTCACCATTAACTTATTCAACTAATGATAGTCGATACACATGCTCATAATACCATCGTTTTCCTTTACAAATAACACTGGTGCCCCCTAAGGACACACATTAGGATAGATAAATACTCGATCAAGGAGTTCCTAAAGTTGAGCTTTTAACTCCATAAGCTATTTCTGTACCAAATGATAAGGAGCGATAGACACCAAAGTTGTACCTTGTAGAAGTATGATACTAAACTCGACCTCTCGATCTAGAGGCAAACTTGGTAACTCCTCGAGAAAAACATCCAGAAACTCTTTAACCATTTGAATGCCTTCAATAGACCCACAATGCTGTGGACAATCCCTGATACTATGCTCCATCGACCTACAATGCAGACACACTCTCAACCTCCCCCAACATTTTCCTGATGGCATATACCACAGTCCCCACATGACTGAGTCACAGTAGGAGTAACTATAACCCTAATCCACGAAGGTCCATAAGATCTGGCCTACTTTTTAGGCCTTTGACTCTCTCTTATTCTTACCCTTCTTATTCAAACCCCTCTCTCACTCCTTATTCTCGCGTTTAACGTGCTTAACCTCCTCAGCGATCTTTGCCTTGTCCACCAAGTCGACAAATTTTTGCTCCCTTTGTAGAGCTATCAGAACCCTTAGATTATCCTTTAACCCTTCCTCGAATCGAACACACTTCTAATAATCAATTGACACCATCCCACGAGTATAACGACTCAATCTAAAAAAATTCGGCCTCATGCTCAGCCACAGTCCTATCCATCTGAATAAGATTCATAAACTTGCGTCTACAAACATCCACATAACTAGCCCGCACATATTTACTCTAGAAGATGTTCTTAAACTGATCCCAAGTAATTCGATCCGGCTGAGTACCCTTCTTAACCATTAACCACCACTGATATGCCTCATCGCGAAGCAGAGATACTACACCCTTCAATTTCTACTCAGGGGTTCAGTCGATGTCATTCATGATCCTCTCGGTGGCCACCAACTAATACTCGGTCACAGTCGAGGCGGCTCTAGTGATGCCCTTAAACAACTTAGCGCCATTAGATCGGAGTCGTTTAATTACCGACCCACAGCTCCCAAAAACAAAATGGGGCCCAACGACCCTCTCCAAAACTCTAAGCACGGCTTGTGACAATGCATCGTCCCCAACTAAACGACTTTGAGACCCAGTCTCAGCAGTAGGTGTAGTATGTGTCTCATTCGTATCCAGATTGGGTATACTACCCATCGAGGATGACTCAGCTCGAGCCCCTCTATGATTCCCGCCGCACCCATAGGTACCACGTCCACGTGATCCACGAGTGCTCATTTATAATATATCTACATTATAAATTTTATGAATCAGTTCCAATATTAATTAGTAGATATTTTATGCTCAAGAGTTATCAGAAGAAGTTTAAGAGATATTTCAGTCTCTAACTATAATAGTACAGTTCTAATCATTTTAGCGGTTTCTAAACTAAAGTTTTTCTCAGTTAGAAGTACTAGCAGGATCAACACCGAAGACTCGGTATTTTAGATTTGTTAAAAATAAACTTTACTCAGACAAACAATTTTCACAAAAATAATTTTTGAACCCAAAATTTTCACAGCCTGAGTTTTACAACCTAACTCTGATACCACTGAATGTAACACCCCAAACCCATCCTAGATGTTATGGCTAGAACTGGAGATATTACACAAAACAGTTGTAAATTCGGCTTTCGTTTATTTAAAAAAAACATTGTAAAATTTTGTTACATAAAAAGCCTGTTTAATTTGAAAATGTGTTTGACATAATTATTTAAAAAAAAATTTTGTTTATATTTTCTAAATAAATTGAATACTTTGCAGCGAAAATTTTTAGACTATTATATTTTGGAAAACCAAGTTTGTTTTCTTGAAATCGTTTGTAGGAAAATAAACATTTTCGATAAATTGTTTTATCATTATCACGCGAAAATCGAAAATAAAATCCAAAACAAATAATAGTCCCAAATGACCAAAGAGTCCAAGATTTACAAAACTCTCAAACCATAATTTTGATTAAGTCAAATTTAAATAAATTAAGTTTACGAAAATGTGGTTATAACCGAGCTCCCATTGCACTAACTCGCCTAAGTTTGAGACCTGAAAGTGACAGACAAATGGAAAGTGAGTTTTCAGAACTCAGTGTGTAACTTAAAAAGAAACAGAATCACAGATTTAATTTCAGATTTATTACATAGCAAATTAGTTACAAATGTATATCTAATACAGAATCAGAATCATGTGCACATTTACAATCCTACTGTAACAGTCCGATTTCGACCCTAATCAGATATAGTGGTTTCGGGACCACAAATCTGAGTCAAAAAAATATTTTAATATTATTTTAAGTGTTTATTATGTGTGAATTTATATCCATGAAATTTTCGTGTTTTAATTTTGTTGTTTGAGTGCCTATTTAATAAAAAGGGCTTAATCGCGTAAAACGAAAATTTAGAGGTTAAATCCAAAAGGGCCGAATAGTGGTTGTTCTTTTAATATGGAGTATTTATGTTGTAATTTAGCCATTTATAAGATAGTGGGTGGCAATGGACTAAAATGACCTTAGTGTATATGTTTTATATTTTAATTAGTAAAGGTTAATTTAGTAATTGAATAATAATATATGTTATAATAAAACAAAACACAAAAAAATGGCAATTATGTTCATCTTCTTCATCGAATGTTGAAAAGAAAAAGAGGGTTTGAAATCTTAAAACATTCGGCCATTGTTGGAGCATGAATCAATGTTAGTTTTTGTTCGATTTTTGATAATTTCTACGTTTTTGAGATCTTTGCTTTGAACACTATCCGACCCATGCTTAAATTTTTAATTTTAATGAATATTTTGAGTTATGCCATTGATAAATATTTGTGATGTTTGATGATGACTAACGAAAAATAGGTGAAAGATTAACATGTTTTATCTTGGGATTTTTGATGAATTTGAGTAATGAGGGTTAAATTGTGAAAATAAAATTTTGGAAGACTAAAATGAAAAATAAATGAAATGCATGGACTTGTATGAGTATAATAAAGATTCAGCCTAAGCATAGTCTAGTCAAAATGTTAATGTTTTGTGTTTTCTGTAATTTGGACTAAATTGTGAAAACTGTAAATGTTAGGGGCAAAATGACAAGTTGCCCGTTTATGTGTTTTTGGACTAAATTGAGTGAAAATATGTTTGAATTAGTTTAATTTGAATATGTTTAGATCAAGAAAAGAGAAATTTGAATTTGGATCTAGGGAAAACCAAAGTTGTCGACTATTCGTTCCGTTCCGTTTTACATCCCAAGGTAAGTCTATAAGTTAATAGATGTACTTAAATTAACTAAATCCGAAGTATATGTGCTGAAGTGAAATATATTAAAATAGTTGAGCTATTACTGAATATGAAATGATTTGATAACTATGTTTTAGCTAATGTTTTAAATTGTGTTTTGACATATATAAAAATAAATAAATATGAATATCATGGAAAAATTATGAACTTCTATATATGAAATATGTGATAGAATAAACTATGTATCAGTGATTATCAGGCTTCGTGCCTAGTAGGCCTTGTGCCGGTGTGATATATCAGGCTATAAGCCTAGCAGACATACTGCCGGTGAGTTTTTATCAGGCTTGAGCCTAGGAGGTTTTATGTCGGTGCATTATTACAAGCTTTATGCCGATGTGATATCGAATATGTAAAATGATCCAAAAAGCCATGTATGAATTAACTTGTGAGTACGTATGTGATTCGATATCTATTACAAAATAGGTACTTTGATAATGAAAGATGTATATATATTTATATATATTTGGTTGTCAATGAACAATTTGTATATCATTGAGATGTTTCATAAATATGTGCATACATGATTTAATGTATTCGGCTTAAGTATACAATTAAATGTATGTATGGATTTTACGATTAATTATATTAGACTTTGAATAATAAAATGCTAAAATAACTAGGTGAGTATTGGACCTAGTGGTGTTTGGGTAAGGAAATCTTTTAACTATGAGTTTTAATAATTTGAGTTGAAGTTTGGTAAGGTTAATGTGATTAGTTAGATTATATAAATGGATTATTATTAAAGAAAAGAATAGAAAATATCAAAAGATGGAACGTGAAATTGATTAGAGATACGAGATATTTTTGGAACTAATTTTAAAAAATTTAAACTAACTTGTCCCCCACTAACCCAATGTCATCCAACCACTCCTTCCAACTTCAAAGTTAGTTTTTAATTTAAACTCTACACTTGAAACAACAACAACAAAAAAGAAAGACTAATAAAACCACCCTCACCAAGACTTGAAACCCACACCACACACCCAACGCTTACAACCACCGAACCAAGCACTCAATTTATGATTGTATTTACCAAATCCATACTTAAGATTGTTGTAGCCTTACAGGAGAAGAAAGGCAAACAATGAAGGAAGTTGCTCATGAATTAGCGAGATTGCAAGCAATGCGTAAGCATCTATGGAGTAAAATTAATTTACGAGGAAAAGAGTCTAAATACTTGCTTGGTAACATGTGCAGCACTTATGCTGATGGTGCAACGAACAACTCGATGGGGGTATGATAGCATTAATAACAAAATAACATTTGAACTTGAAGGTGCACGCTGATTATGTAATCATATTTTCAATTTTACAAAATACCCAATATGATTTTAAGTAGTTTGCTTTTTTTTTTTTGTAAGCATAAATTACGTTTTAAAGCATTAAAGTGCAACGAAAAAGATCGAACATAAATACCTCTGGTCATTGCTTGAACCAAATGTAAAAATCCAGATGTTATAACACCACAGATCGAGCGCACCAAACAACCAACGAGGATGCCGTATTTAGCTATACAAAAACTTGAAAATTTAGAAAACATAAAAATCTCCAAAGTCTTCTAAGCACTCGAAAATCTCACTAGATGGAATTGCTTCCCCATCAATAACCACCAATCACATGCTGACTATCACACAAACAATATAGAAGTGGAGGGTAATAAAATGAGAAACATGGGAATAACTCCACGAACCAATAATTGCAGTTCAGCAGTTCCAACATTTTCCCACTTGGTTCGTATTGCCCATGAATACGTAAAGTCGAAACATAATGCACGAATCATGGCGATATTTTCCCTTAGAATTTGAGTAGTATCTTCCATGTATCACAATATATCATGTCTCAACGCTTTAGCCCAAATTCAATGTTTATTTCAGGTCCAAACTTTAGTGACATTCTCAAATCAATCAAATTAATGCGTGCACAAAATATGAGAAACATCAAACTTAACAGAGTTTCTTTATAATCGTTATTATAATAAAAATTTACAAGGTGGGAACAAGTCTCATAGTGACAACATCGTCCTTCAATTTGTGTGGTGCCAACTAACATATTCTCGGCATTAATGTGCGCAATAACCACTTTCTTTTCTTTAACATGTTCCCTTATGGCTAAATATTTAATGTTGATATGTTTACTTCGACTTCCACTTTTGTTGTTCTTAGCCATAAAGATAGTAGTTGAATTGTCACAATATATTATCAACAACCTAGAAATTGAATCCACAAGTCTAATCCCAGATATGAAACTCTTCAACCATACTCTGTGTGAGGTGGCATTAAAACATGAAATGAACTCAACCTCCATAGTGGAAGTAGCAATTAAAGTCTGCTTGATGCTCCTCCAAGAAATAATTCCACCAGCAAACTTAAATATGTAACTAGATGTTGATTTAAGTGAATCAACACATTCAAAAAAGTCTAAATCAGAGTAGCCAATCACCTTCAAATTATCAGATCATTTGTACGTAAGCATGTAGCCCTTTGTCCCTTTAAGATATCTCAAAACTTTCTTTGCAACTCTTTAGTGGTTAATACTTGGATTACTCTGATATCTTCCCAACATTCCAACTACAAATTTAATGTTAGGTCTTGTGCAGATTTGAGCATACATCAGGCTTTCAATAATAGAAGCATATACAATGTTTTTCATTTACTCCCTCTTAAATTCGTTCTTCTGGCACTAGTTCAAATTGAACTTATCACCCTTCACGATAGGAGCAACACTTGGTGAATAGTCTTTCATCTAAAATCTTTCTAAAACTTTGTTAATATAAGTTTCTTGAGATAGACCTAAGATACCATGATGTCTATCATGATGAATCTTAATGCCAATAGCATAAGACACATCACCCATATCTTTCATATCAAAATTCTTAGAAAGAAATTGTTTCACCTTATGTAGATACCCCTATCATTTGATGCAAGTAAAATGTCATCCTTATATAGAATAAGGAAAAAATTTTACTCCCATTGACCTTATAGTATATACATTGATCCATGATATTCTCAACAAAACCAAACGAAGAGATAACCTAATGAAATTTTAAAAACCATTATCGGGAGGCTTGTTTCAATCCATATATAGATTTCTTTAGCATGCATACTAAGTGATCATGATCACTAGAGGTAAATCCTTTAGGTTGTTTCATGTATACCTCTCTCTAGGTCACCATTGAGAAAGGCAGTTTTCACATCCATTTGTTACAACTTAAGGTCAAAATGAGCTACTAATTCTAACACAATGTGTAAGGAATCTTTCTTAGATACAGGATTGAAAGTCTTAGTATAATCAATTCCTTCTCGTTGAGTGAATTCCTTTGCAACGACTCTAGCTTTATGTTTTTCTATGTTGCCCATTGAATCTCTTTTTGTTTTGAAGACCCATTACATCTAATGGATTTTACGCCTTCCGAAACTGACAAAAGATCCCAAACATCGTTATTTTTCATGGAATTCATATCTTCTTTCATAGCATTGTACCACAATTTTGTCTTTTTGCAACTCATGGCTTGTGAAAATGACTCAGGATCATTTCCAGCTCCAATATTATAGTCAAACTCTTGCAGATACGTAATATAGTCACTAGAAATTTCTAATTTCCTTTCTCTAGTAGATCTCCTCAATGTTGAACCAACATTTTCTTGTGGGTCATGTTGTTCAACTGATTGTTCAATGATTTCCATATTTTCTTGAATAGCCTTATCTACTAGAGAGTTTTCAACAACTTGTGGATTTTCATTGATTGGTTGTTCAACACCCAATTGAGCTTGAGGGGTGTTTTGTATGATAACCAATCTTCAACCTAAGGTGGAAGGTTGACCTATGGGAATCATGTCCCGAGATAGACTGCTCCCACTGGTTAAGTCATTCTCAAGAAAATTTGCATTTCTCGATTCCACAATTTTAGTGCTATGAGATGGACAATAGAATCTATATCCTTTGAACCTTTCAACATATCCAATGAAATATCCACTAATGGTACTTGAGTCCAGTTTCTTTCCCTATGGGTTATAAAATCTTACTAAAGACGGGTATCTACATACGCGTATATGTCACAAACTCGGTTTCTAACCTTTAAACAACTCAAAAAGGTGTCTTTGGGATAGCTTTAGGTGGAACCTGGTTTAATATATACACAACCTTTTTGAGAGCTTCAAACCATAAGGACTTAGGTAGCTTAAAGCTACTAAGCATACTTCGCGCCATGTCCATTAAAATTTAGTTTCTTCTTTCCGCAAAACCAATTTGATCAGGTGAGCCTGACATGGTGTATTCGCCAACTATACCATTATCTTGAAAAACTTCGCAAGTGGACCAGATGCTTGTCCATCCTCAGTGTATCTACCATAATACTCACTATCTCTATCGATTCTCATAATCTTGATTTGCTTGTCGTATTGTTTCTCTACTTTAGCCTTGAAAACTTTAAAGGCTTCTAATGCTTCACTCTTATGATGAAGCATGTAGAGATACATGTATCGTGAGAAATCGTCTGTGAAAGTGATGAAGTATTTCTGACATTACACATCCATATTTGGGCAATATATACTAGAATGGATGATTTCCAATATGGTCGAACTCCTCTTGGCACCTTTCTTTGACTTGTTAGTTTACTTGCCCTTAATGCAGTCTATACAAGTATTGAAATCAATAAAATCTAAAGTGAGTACCCAATCATTTACTAATCTCTTAATCCTTTCAATAGAGATGTGTCCTAATCTCTGTGTCATAAAATAGAGGAATATTCATTTATAACACAATGTTTAGTACCATTTTGAATGTGCATAACATTATGAATGGAATTATTTTGAAAATTAAGAGAATAAATACCATCAGATAAAAGATCATTTGCAACAAGTTCAGATTTATAAAAAAAATTGAAACTGGTGTTTGAAAAACTAAAACAATATCCAAATGGTGCAAGTCCTGAAATAGAAACTAAATTTCTAAAAAAAATTGGGAATATAAAAAGTCTTTTCTAAATTTAAACAAAGTCAGTCCTAAGCACTAATTCGCATGTTCCAATTGCTTCCACATGCGACTGCATCTTATTCCTGAATAGATGTGCCACTTAGCTCCCACTGGATTCTTTAGGTTTCTTAATCCCTATAAAGAATTTGAGATATGGATGTAGAACTAGAATAAATCCACCATGTGTTATAACTAACATCAATCGTATTGGACTTAAAGCAAACAAGTGAGACTGATTTACCTTTCTTTTCAAGCTAGCTTTTAAACTTGACATAGTTCTTCTTTAAGTGTCCTTTCTTTTTACAAAAGAAACACTTGGACTTTTTCTTTATGTCAGCTTGGAGTTGTATTTTAGCCTTCCCTTTTTTTTTGGCTTGGACCATCTTCTTTCCTTGAGTAACCGTTAGTGCACTCTCTCCCATCTCCAGTATGAGTCTAACCTCTTCCTGATCACACATGGTCAAAAGCTTATTGATAGACCACTTATCCTTATGTACGTTATAGGAGATCTTAAAAGGTCCATACTGAGGTGGAAGACTATTCAATATAAAGGGCACTAGGAAAGATTCAGACATTTAAACCTCAAGTGCTTTTAATCGAGCTACTAAATCTCTCATCTTGTCGATGTGATCACGTATACCATTCACGGTAGTAAGCTTCATTAATGTGAACTTCATGATTAGGGTGTTGGCTAACGACTTTTAAGATGTTTTAAACTATTTTTCAATAGTCGTTAATAATTCTTAGACATTCTCATAATGTTCAATTGAGCCATGAACATCAACAGGAACCTTACTCCCTATGAACATGATACTTAAGTGATTAGATCGCTCCTATTTTCCACACATAGCAAGATCAATCTAAGTGTTGGTTTCAATAATGTGTGGCCCATATTTCCTTATGGCATAGTCAATATCCAAACACCCCAATTGGAGAAGAATACTCTCATTCCAGAACTTAAAGTTCTCACTAGTTAATTCAGGGATATCTGTTTTGTTATCAAACTTATTCACAAGTTGTAAAACTGCAAAATAAATTAATATACATGCTTAACAAAATTTGAGCCAAACATAAATCATAATTAGGGGTGTAAATGAATAGAACGTTCAATGAACTGTTCGTGAATCATTCGTATAACATTAGTTTATGTTCATTTATTAAGCTAAATAAACGAGTATGAAAAAAATTCTTATGTTCGTTTGCTAAACGAACGAACACGAACAGAGGTGTGTTCGATTCATTTATGTTCACAAACAAGCTTGTTTATTGGCTCGTTTATAAGCTTGTTTGTTGGCTCGTTTATGACTCGTTTATTTATTAATGATATTTTCTTATATAAATTTTATTAGTATATATTAATAAAATTATCTTAAAACTCATTTATTGTTCTATTAGTATATATTAATAAAATTATCTTGGTTTGTATTTTTTCATTTATAATATAATTATTAATATTTAAATTTGACTATTTTATATCTAAATAATATATGTGTGTATGTATTTATTGTTGGTTTATTATTTATTAACATTGTTTGTGAACATGTTCAATTAAGTTAAATGAACATGTTCGTGAGCATTAAACAAACGAACATGAACAAAATTTGAAATTCTTAACGAACATAAATTGAATACGAACAAGCTTAAAAATAAACAAATGAACGTGAACAGAGGTTTGTTCGTTCAAGCTCAGTTCATTTACAAACTTAATCATAATTTACCAATACAAATTATGTAAATAATGAATCTAGTGACATAAAAATTGCCTGTGGACTAAATTTTTAATTCAATTAGATTCATTTTATGATAGAATTATTTACTATCATTTTGATAAAAATTCTTAAATTCATTTTCATAATTCCTATGGATAACTATGAAAAATCATTTAATAATTTTATATTAATAAATTTTGCAATAGGATTTAATACATATGGTTTCCATATGTGATTTTTAACTTCAATAATTTTATTTAACTAAATATGTTGTGGCTAGTCTTTAACTAAATAAAATTACGAAAATCACTTAGCTAGATATTAATCCTTAAATTTATTCAAGATTGTTGCTAAGTCATTATGTAACATCTAATGTCTATAAACCTTATAAGATCCTCACTACAATAAATAATTTCATTTAATTATTGTTGTTATGGCTACTTCTCTAATTAAATAAAACCATTTGGATCCCTAGATATATATTCTAAAGTTTTATTGCTAAATATCTTATGCAATAAGTCTAAAATTTTTATGTACCTAAAAGTGTATGTCACTAATAACTAGATAATTCACATACAACAATTTTACTTCAGGCACATAAAATATATTCAAAGAACAAATTTTTAAAAAGATTTTACTAAATTATTTATAACATAAATAATTTTAGAAATTTCACTTTAATAAAATCTCACGATTTTACACAAAAGTTTACAATAAAATTCTTAAAAAAACATTTAAAAATAATTAAAGAAACATGGAATCGTTATTTTGAGAAATTGACAAATTTTTAAAACTAGAAAGGACAGAGATTAACCTGGCTCAGATACCAAATGTAAGCATAAATTATGGTTTAAAACGTGAAAGCGTAGCGGAAAAGATCGAATATAAATACCTCCGACCATTACCTAAACCAAATGTCAAAATCCAGATGTTGTAACACCATTGATCGAGCATGCCAAACAACCAATGAGGATGTCGTATTTAGCTATACAAAAATACGAAAATCGAAAAATACAAAATCGCCAAAATTTTTAAACACTCGAAAACCTCATTAGATAAAATTGTTTTAGAATTTGTTTTTAGCGCTTAAGGGCATTATACTTGAAGGTATTTATGGTGGTGGTTTCCCATCAAAAACCACTAATCACATCCCCACTATCACACAACCAATATGGAAGTGGAGGGAAACAAAATGAGAAACATGAGAATAACCCAACCAATAACTCAGTTCCAACATTTTCAACATTAGATGGAGCTTAATCTGTATGCATTTTTTAGATTTTTTTTAAAAAATAATGATCGATGCCTGCAACAACTTTGTCTTGACTTATTTTTTTCTTTAAAGTCTGCGTAAAAAAAAGTCCCACACATGATCAAGTCAGGTCTCTACATGTTAAAAATAGAACGTTGGTAATGACAATGTATCGCAAAGAAAAAGAGAGAGAAAAATAAAGAACACACAGATTTTACATGGAAAAAAGTAGTTTTTACAACTAATTGCTCAAACTCTAAATCATGCATGGCCACAATACTAAGCAAAGCTCGAATAGAACTATGCTTCACAACTAGGGAGCACACATCTGTAAAGTCCACTCTTGGAATTTGACTGTAACCCTTTGCAACAAGCCTTGCTTTATATCTGGGTTCTTCAACTCCTAGAGTCCCCTATTTCTTTTTAAACACCCATTTACAACGAACAACCTTTGTGGAGTGATTCCATCTCCTTTTGCATAGCAAACATCCACTTTTCTGAGTCTTCACAACTAACCGCCTCAGAATAATTAGATGACTCTTGGTTTGCATCTAAATCTTGAGCCACATTTAAAGCATAAGCAACTAGATTAGCCTCGACATACTTTTTTGGAGTTTTAATTTCTCTTCTAGTTCTGTTTTTGGTGATAGAGTATTGTGGTGAAGAAGCAACTCTATTTTGAATTTTTGTACTGGCTTGAGGAGTCGAATCTGTTGTAGATTCTGGATTAATATAATGTTCCACCTTCTCTTGATTTTCTTTATTGGAAGAGCCTTTAAGAGGTAAGTTAGGTAGCATAGTAGTTTCATCAAAAACATCTCTACTAATCACAACTTTTTTATTTTCAGGACACCATAACTTATACCCTTTTACACCAGCTTTATAACCAAGAAAAACACATTTAATGGATCTCGGTTCCAATTTTCCATTATCAACATGAGCACACGCAGGACACCTAAAGATATTTAAATCAGAATAGTCAGTAGGATTACCAAACCATACCTCTTGTGGAGTCTTTTTCTCAATGACAACTGATGGAGATCAGTTGATTAAAAAACATGCAGTAGAGGCTACTTCGCCCCAAAATGAATTTGGTAAGTTGGCATTTGACAACATACATCGAGCCTTCTCCATGATCATTCTGTTCATTCGTTCTGCAACACTGTTTTGCTGTGGAGTATGACGAACTGTCAAGTGTCTCACGATCCCTTCTGACTTGCACAGTTTATTAAACTTATCAGAACAAAACTCTAAGCCATTATCTATACGGAGGTATTTTATTTGTTTTCCCGTTTATTTTTCAATCATAGTTTTCCAAGACTTAAATGTGGAAAACACATCAATTTTTTACTTTAGGAAGAATGCCCAAACTTTTCTAGAAAAATCATCAATAAAAGTTAGCATATAATTAGCTCCACCTCTCGAAGGCACTCTGGATGGCCCCCATAGATCGAATGAATATACTCCAACGTTCCCTTCGTGTTATGGATTCCTCTGGTGAATTAAGGGAACCTTTGGAAATCTTTAAAACCCCACTTTCAGCTGTGTATTTGTACCGTTTTGAATTAAGAGTACTCAACGAAATTAAATTTCTCTTCAATTCTGGAACATGTCGTATGTCACTAAGTGTTCTGACAACTCCATCAAACATCTTAACTTTAATTGTTCTAACACCTGTAATTCTACATGAAGTATTATTTCCCATCAAAACAACACCTTCTGACACTGCTTCATAAGTTGTAAACCAATCTCGATCGGGACTCATATAGAAGGTACAGCCCGAATCAAGGATCCACTACTCGCTTACTTTAGAATTGTTGGCAAAAGCGACTAGAAGTTCACCATCGTTGTAGTCTTCTACAACATTAGCTTTACTAAAATTTTCTGGTTGTTTTCCATTTTGATTCGCAGCCTCCCTTTTGATCTTGTTCTACAGCTTATAACACTCAGATTTAATGTACCCTTTCTACTTGCAGAAGTTACAAGTTTTACCTATTTTTGAAGACTTCGATCTACCCTTAGATTTACCGCGATGATTTCGTTCCTGTGTCCTTCCACGATCATCATCAGCATTTCGATCTTATCTCTCACGAACAATGAGACCCTCTCCCTGAGAGCCGATTTTAACCACAAGATGCTTCATCTTATCATATGAGGTTAAAGAATCATAAACCTCATCAACTGTGAGAGACTCGCGGCTATATAAAATCGTATGTCTAAAGGTTGAATAAGACGAGGGCAACGAACAAAGTAGAATTAACCCTAGATCTTCCTTATCATACTGAACCTCCATGGCCTCCAAGTTTGAGAGAATTTCTTTAAACACTGTTAAGTGTTCGTGCACAAACACACCTTCCTCCAAACGATGAGCATAAAAACGCTACTTCATATGCAGCTTGCTAGTTAGAGTTTTCGACATACATATTTGTTCCAAACTCTTCCATAATCCAGGGGTGGTCTTCTCCTTCATCACATCCTGTAAAATTTCGTTTGAAAAATGCAGATGTAACTATGTTGATGCCTTTCAATCCTTGTGCTTCTTCTCTTCCTCTGTCAATGTTGAAGGCATTTTATCTACCTCTGGTAGGGCTTCCTCTAAGTCCATCTGTGTAAGAACTGTCTGCATCCTTATTTGCCACAACGTGAATCTGGTGTTGCGATCCAATAGTGGAATTTCATACTTCAAAGATGTCATTACCATGATTGAGATGAAGAACCTGAAAGCTCTGATACCAATTTGTTAAAAATAGAACATCGGTAATGATAATGTATCACAAAAAAAGGAGAGAGAAAAATAAAGAACATACAGATTTTACGTAGAAACTCTTTTGAGAAAAAATTATGGGCAGAGGAAAAGATAATTCACTATGTCGAATTCAAATAATTACAAGAGGAGTAGACTATGTCAATTTATAGGCTTGTAAAACCATATTCTAATAGAGTGTAGTAAGATTGAAAAACCTTATTCTAATCAATGTCAAATAGATAGAGTTTAATAAGTTTTAAAAAACCTTATTCTAAAATAAATAAAAGAAGTATACTTCTATAGGGATTTTACTTTTTTTTATTTTACCACTGTATTTTATTTAAATAAGGATTTGAGTCACTTAATTCTAACACTACATATGCAACAGAGTGTTAAAAAAAACCAGTTGTTCTTTTAGTGCATTTGTTACGAAATCTTTAGATCATGAACACTTTCATTTTGTTAGTCGGAGTTAAGGTGAGTGTACTCGTTTCTTCATATATGTGAAGAATCATAATCTCGTCATTATGTCAGTATATACATGTTTAACATAGGTATTTTTGGGAAAATAGTATCACAAAGAAAATGGAGGTTACAACCAAAGCTATGACAAACAAGTTAAGATAGTTTATAAGTTTATATATCCTTTCATAAAGATGAGAAGCCGTTAAAGGGAACCCTGTTAGTGAAGAAGAACAGACAAACATTTGCAGCATTGTTATCGACCTTGCAATATAATTTGTTGTCTTTCACTGTCATAGTCTGACGGAATGCCGTCATTACCTTGAGCATTCGCACCTAAGGGTTCACTGAGCAAATACTCGGTCTCCTTCGATTCATCTTTCACCCATGGATGCTTTGGATTTGATCTTAGACCCTCTAATTCCATTGCAACTTCCTTCATTGAGGGCCTCTCTTCTCCTCTAACTCTTAAGCACTTGTTTGCCAACATAGCAACATCTTTTATCTGTGTAGTGTTTCCCTCAACAAGCACTTGATGATCAATAATTCTGAATAATTGGTCCTTCTTCAACGCGGAAACGAAATGCATTGCTAGATTCCGTTCTTCTTCCGGCATTTGAAAACAAAGTGCCTTTCTCTTGGTCAGTAACTCCGCAAGGAGTACTCCGAAGCTGTACACGTCGCTCTTTTCAGTTAACTGGCTTGATTGAAAGTACTCTGGATCTAAGTAACCAAGTGTCCCTTGTACCAATGTGGTTAACTGTGTTTGATCCAAAGGAACTAACCTCGAAGCTCCGAAATCTGACACTTTTGCAGTGTAATGTTCATCTAAGAGAATATTGGTAGACTTAACATCTCTATGAATAATGGGAGGATAAGCAGCTGAGTGCAGATACGAGAGTGCTCCAGTAGTTTCAGCTACAATTCTCAACCTACATTCCCAAGACAAATACCCTTTGCCCGAACAATGTAGGCTTTGATGAAGGGTACCATTGGATATAAATTCGTAAACCAACAAAGGGACTTCGGTCTCTAAACAACATCCCAAGAGCTTCACAACATTTCTATGGTTAACCTGAGAAAGAACAATGACTTCATTAATGAACTGTTCAACTTGACTGTGATCTACAATCATGGATTTTTTAATGGCGACAACCCTGTTGTCTTGCAATATTCCTTTATAAACTGTCCCATGGCTTCCTTTTCCGAGAATTCTAGTTTCATGGAAGTTGTTTGTTGCCTTTTTCAGCTCTTCTGAAGTGAATATTTTAGCTGAAACAGACCCTTTAAGCTTTGAAAATTCTTGTTGTAAGATAATTCCACCATTTTGTAGGAAGAAATTTTCTCTTTGCCTGATAAGCTTTCTTTGCCAAAGTCCCCAATATATCCAGGAAATGCTCAATACGAACACTAAAAGGCTCATACTCACACCTAGTTTAGCATGAAACAGGGTAACAAATTGAACTATTTTTTTGAATCTTTAGAACCCATAAATATTTTTACAATAAAAGTTTAATAGTATAAATTGATGTTTTTACCTAGACCAATGTGAACAAAAGGAAAGCCGTCAGGTGCATCCACAGGACTGCAACCAGTTCCATTTCTTTTGCCATCACCTTCATACCCACCTTTACAAATGCTTTTGAAACTTCCTGGTAAATTGCTGCATATGGCATTTTTATGGCAGGGACTCCAAATCTTGCACTCATCGATATCTACAAAATGAAAAATCAATTAACAAGCAAAAAACCGAGTTGCAGACTTGCAGTATCTATTTAAATCAGATCTTGATTGACAGCAGATGTTAAAAGACATACCTAGGCAACCTTCTGGGAGGTATGGATTCCCATAGAAACCGTCTGGACACTTGCAAAGATAGCCTGAACCAGTGTCAGGTTCGTGACACTCGCTCCGATGACATGCGTAATTTGACGGATTCTTAGCAGCTTCGACACACGTCTCGTTGCTCACAACCCAATCAAGGGACACCGGAAACTTGTAATCCTCAGATATATACTGAACATAACCCGAAGAGAACCGAAATCGACTTTCTTCAACAATAAAAGCATAGCTGCAAGGATTAAAATCCGACACATTGACATGGCGGTTAAAGCTATAAGCTACCACATCAATGGTTTTCAACCCATCAGGAATCTGTATCTGGCAACATCCGAATCCCGAACAAGATCCATCAACCAAGTCTTCGAACCGATTGCATAAGGACATACACCCGGCTCTATAACTTTTGTTTCCGACAAATCCATAAAGGTAAGCGTAAGTGTCGCATCCAATTGCAGTAAACTTGTTTCGGGTATTTGAGACATTGTAAATCGAAAAGGGAGACAAGGATATTATCTGCCGGATCGTCATCACAGGGAGCCGTGGAGCACTATAACAATCTCGAGCAACTGTGGTTAAGATTTGCAACTGACCTTCCATGGTGATATCGGTGACAATGAAATCAGTGTATGCTAAGTAGGCTTTGAAGGAGTCGGCTGTTTCAGTGCACTTGATATAAAAGTTCTTGTTTAGATAACAGCCTTCCATTGTGCCAAATGGGTATGGGATAGTTAAATCTCCACAATGAGTAGGACAGCCATTTTTGGCGAACACTTGAGCTCTTGTCACTGGTATAAAAGTTACCGCCATTACCAACAGTACGAGGATGTTTGGAGATAATCTCGTATGTGAATCCATTACTGTCTCTCTTTCCTAAACCTGACACCGAAAGTTAGATTAAAAGAGGAAGAATATATATTAATTCTTTGGAGAATACGTATGAATCCCGGCTTTGTATCATCTGGGTTACCTCTAGTTGAGGTTGTCTATTGGTTTTGAAGCATGGGATTATGTCTGAGTCCAGAAAAAGGTCTAAAACAAACACAAATGAATAAACAAGCAAATGAAGCAAACATCAGTTGGTAAAAATGGAAGACTCATTTCACGAACCATGGTGATTTTCCTTTTGTTTTTGTTATAGTTTTCCACTTTTCTTTGGTTACTTCACCTTTGTGTTTGATGTGTCTGTTTTTGTTTGATTGTTTCTGGCTGCTGCCGGCTTTACAACAAAGCTATTAATGCGTGTTAATTAATAAATTAACCAGAAATCCCACAATTGGTGGGCTACTAATCAAATTAAAATAGTTTTAGTAATTCAACTAATTTGAATGTAGTGATTATGTATTTAAAGGTTTGTTCTACAGTTAAATTCACTTTTAAACTTTAATTTATATATTTAAATAAATTCTAATTAAATAATTTTTTATTTAATAGAATTGTAATTCAAATTCAAATTATTTTTGAAAAAAATATCACCAAAAAGTGAAATACATCATTTAGATACAAATATAAAAATGAATGATATTTGATGCTTTAGTACAGAAGGCTCATGCACCATTAATGTATAATAAAATGATACATAGTCATTAAATTAAATAAAACAATACTAATAGTTTTATTTAAGCGTAATTAAATATTAATCATAATTATTATAAATAAATATTAATAATTCTGAGATTTAGACCTTGGGAAAATATAAAAAAAATTATGGAATTTGTGATTATTTTAATTAATGATATAAACTATAGGGATAAAAGTTCAAGAAAAATTCCCTATCCCAAAAGTGACCAAAGATCGGTGCAGATTAGTTGCTCTAAATGCAGACAAACAACGAATTAAGTAACTATAAACAGGTCCAAAACCAAAATCAAGACTAGAAAAGATAACAAAAAAACAGTTTATTGTCTGGTGTTCTGCTAAACAGCCATTTATATGTACTTGTATAAATAGAAAAAATAGGTGTTTCCTCTTGATTTACTTTAACTTCAGCCCATGGATTTCTGTTCCTCACTCTTAAACCCTCCAGCTCTATTGCAACTTCCTTCATTGTCGGTCTTTTTCTACTTTAGTTGGGTTATTGTCTAAGGCTGTGTGTAGTAATACTTTTTAGAAGCACATTTGACATGAAAAATACCTTTGAAATAAAAGGAATATTAAACAAGTTATTTTGAATGAAATTTTTAGTTTGTTAAAAGTATTTTTTTAATATAAAAAAATTTAAAATTTTTAGTTTTTCTTCTTCCAAAAACACTTTTAATGTTTAATTACTTTTTCATCTCTCCAACAACATACTATTTTCGCTTTTCTTCTTCTCCGGTGTTCAATTACAAATGTGTTAAAATCATTAATTACAAATAGAAAAGATTTGTTTTGAATAAAAAAATACTTTTTTGAATAATACAAATGTGTTAATATATAATTACAAATATTTAATTTTTATATTTAAATATTTAAAATATAATTTATATATTCTAATTAAATTTTATAAATAATTAATATTTATTACTTAAAAATATTTAAAAACATATATTTCATATATCAAAATATTAACAACAAGTTATAATAAATTATTTTTTATATTCTTACTAAAATATAATAATATTAACTAATTTGAGCATGATTTAAATGCATATTTGTTACTTTATAATGCCATGTCTTAAATATTTCTCAAAAACAATTTTTGACAACAATACTAAATACTCAAATATTAAACTAAACTTTTTAAAAGTACTCCTCAAAAGTACTTTTCCACACTACTTTTTAAAAGTAATGTTAAACTAGCCTTAAGAAAGAAAAGATGGACAAATCAAATTTTAGCAATCAAAAGTGACTTACTATATTTCCATTTTTGAATACATACATTACATGCAAAATACAACTTTAAATAGGAAACACCAACTACAACTTGACAAGTTGGCAGATCTAAATACATAGAATCTACTCACTGGTTGATTTCTATCTAATCAACATCGCTTACATTAAACTATCAGATTAAAAAAATAAAATAATCTAACAATTTTACAAAACAAGTTGAAAACTTGTTAGCTTGTAACAAAAGCTTCAGGATAGTTGGTGGTTAGACTGTCTGCCATTCTGTCTTACACTTAGACTGTCTGTCACATTGGCTTGTCCGCCACTCTTGGACTGTCCGACATATTTGGATTGTCCGTCACTCTTAGACTTTCCACCACAATATTCACCAAAGTCTGTCTGCTCGATAGTCCACCATCTAATAGTTTGCCATTCTCCTGGTGTTTAACTTGTTTGCCAGATATGTGACTTATTGCATAAATAACTATCTCACAACAACCTTTCACTCTTAAACACCTCTTTGCTAATTCATAAACCTCTTTAATCTACTCAATATCTCTTTCTTTCGCCACTTTATCATCTAGAATCTTAACAATCGATCATCTCTCAATGATTTAAGAAAATAGTTTACTAAATTTCTTTCTTCTTCAGGGACGTCAAAGGAAAGTGTTTTTTTGTCGGTTAATAGCTTCACAAGGATGACACCAAAGCTATAGACGTCACTTTTCTCATTTATTTGGCTTGTTTGCAAGTATTTGGGGTTTAAATATTTGTTGGAGTTTTTAAGCCAAGAAGAACATTAAACAAAAACAGATAACAAAGCTGCAAGAAGCATGAAACAATTTACTTGCTCACAAACGTGCAACAAGGAATGAAAAATAGATTTTCATTGCAAACAACAAAACCTTACATGTTTTTTTTATAGTCAATCAACTTATCAAACACAACTAACCCCACTAACCAGCCTAGTAACTTGTGAAACATTGCTTGTACACTAAAACAAGCCAACTAAACAAATCCTTCATTACCTAAACACATAAAACTGTCATCAAGTTGTTCATTTTCAACTAAGCAAAATTACATTGCAACCAAAACAGAAAACTTGTTAACGCAGCATGCACATGAGCTGCAGCATGCATACAAGTATGCACTCAACAAAATCATTTTAGCAGCATGGTTGGCCATTTTTCAACACACCTCTTTGGCCTCCATACTACAAACACCAATTTTTTTTCTCAACAATTCAAACCAAACATCAAATGGAGTTTTCCTCTCCTGCACAGCCTTGGCAAGCATTCAAACCAAGCTTCAAATGGAGTCTTCTCCTCCTTCACAACCTTGGTTGGCAATCTGATCAAAAAAAAATACTGAGGTATTCACAGTCTTAGCCCAAAAATTTTTTGGCAGCTTGCCTTCAAATAATGAGCATCTTGTTGATTACAGTCCTATTTTTTCTTACACATACTCCGTTTTACTGTGGAATGTAAATGTTGGTGAGTTACTGAGGACGGACTAAAGCAATTTATGTCTTTTTAACAAGCAGCCTTAAAACTGACAGGCTCTAGCAGCTTCTGTCTTTCTTAACAAGCAGCAGAAACAAAATCAATGGCCCTCAAATATGACAGGCTCTTAATACCAATTATTTAAGTTTTTAAGCTAAGAAGAACAAAGAACAAAAATAGAGGACAAAGCAACAAGAAACATGAAACAATTTACTTGTTCATAAACATGCAATAAGTAGTGAAAAATAGATTTTCATTGCAATCAACAAAGCATTACATTTTTTTTATAGTCAATCAACTTAGCAAACACAACTAACCCCACTAATCAACCTAGTAACTTGTGTGTTGAGTATGACTCCTATTTCAGTCAAATTTGAGAAATAATCTTCCAATTAAACTATGTTTACTTGTTTCAATCAAACTTTGATTAGCCTAGATTATTTATTATTTGACCTATGAATTTAACTTATAAATAGGCTCTTTTACAACCTTAGACAATACATTCAACACTTTTGGAGAATTTTGTGTTTATGTTTTGAGCGTTCTTTGTTTTTGGGTTTTAAGGTTTAATTTTCATCTCCATCTTCGTACTCTTTTTTCTTTTTCCATTATAGTAAAATTATCTTTGCCTATGGTTTTTTATCCTATTTGGAGGGGGTTTTCCAAGTTAAATTTGTGTGTTCAATTTCTCAATTTCTTCCTCTTTTTTTTACTTGTTCGTTGCTTAATCGGGTCGATCCCTAACATTGTGAAAGATTGCTTGTACATTAAAACAAGCCAACTAAACAAGTTATTCATTCCCTCAACACATCAACCTATCATCAAGCTTGTTCATTTTCAACTAAGCAAAATCACATTGCAACTAAAACATAATACTTGTTAATGCAGCATGCACTCGAGCTACAGCATGCATACAAACTGTATGCACTAAAAAAATCATGTTAGCAACATGGTTGGCCATTTTTCAACAATATCTTAATGTTCCTTACACCAGTGTTGTTAGTTGAGTTTGATGTAGTGGCACTAATCAAGATGCTCCGAAATCTAAAACTTTTGCAGTATAATTGTCGTCCCGAAGGATGTTTGTAGGCTTCATATCTCTTTGAATTATTGGTGTCAAAGCTGCATAGTGTAAATATGATAGCACTTGTGCTGATTACATAGCTACCCTTAACCAAATTTTCCAAGAAATCAAAGAAGCTTTGTCTTCACAGAGGATGTGTTTGTACACTATGCCATTAGAAACAAATTCGTAAACCAATAAGGGGACCTCAGTCTCCAAGCAACAACCTAAAATTTTGACCACATTTCTATGGTTTATTTGGGAGAGAATGATAACCTCATTGATGAACTGATTAATTTGGTTTTGATCAACAATTTCAGATTTCTTGATGGCTACATTTGTGTCATTCTTTAGATACCTTTGTAAACTATCTCGAAGACTCCCTTCCCAAGAATGTGGCTCTTATCATAGTTTTTGGTTGTCTTCTTAAGCTCTTCTACACTGAAAATCCTGACGGTTTCGGTTGATACTTGTTGTTCATTTAGCTCTTGCTGTAACAGTAAACCACCATTTCTTCGAAAGAATTTCTTTTTCATGTTGCATAGCTTTCTTTTCTTACGTATGAAGAACAACCATGAAGAACCCACAATAGCAAGCAGTACACTTAAGCTGGTAGCTACCATTAAACAACAGCTAAAACATTATACATGATCTTAACACTATATGCTGAAGAACACAGTTTCGTTGTCAACACCTACCAGTTGAGATTCGTATGACATTTACTACATTTGGTATGTAGCCAGTTCCATCTTTTCTGCCATCCCCATAACCTGATAAGCTATAAAATTAACATATTTTAATCTCATTCTTAATGCATTTTTTGATGATTAATTGTACAAATTAGTGAATTTGATGATCCTAATCCTTTAAATTCATGTTTTTATACTTATGAGAGCATTTGGGAACAAAAGGAGCGAAAAATGAGACAAAATCAGACAAATAGAGTTTTTTTTAGGATCCACACAGTTTGGGCACAGGCCCATGTGCCAGCCCATGTCGATTTTGCACCCTGCTTCCCATATATATGAAAAAACCTAATTTTTAGGCTTTTTGAGCATTGTAAAGTCTATAAATACCAATTAGAATAAGACCTAAGGGGCACTCAAAGAAGATTGAAGAAAACACTCGAAAAACGCCATCAGAATCAACTCGGAAACAGATCTCCCTCAAGATCGAATATCTCCGTTTAATTTCTTTCGAAGTTTTTTTGAGTTTCTTTATGTCTTGTGGTTATCCTAACTTTGAGATGCTTCTATTCAGGATTATGAAGTAAATTCCCTAGATACCTAGGGAGGATGAAACCTATGATGAATAATATTATTTGATTTCTGATTTACATGATAAATATTTGATTCTTGTTCTCAATTATGTATGCTTAATTCTTTTTTTAATATTTTCGTAATATTAATTTATGTTTAACGTGCTTATTTTAGTGGATCAAAAGTCCCTGTTTAAAAGCAGATCTAGCATAATTGAGTGGAGTTGCATGCAATCCTAGAAATAGGACGACATAAATCTACCCGATTAGAGTCAAATCTAATAGGGGAATCCATAGATTGAGTTAATGCGACAATAGAGGTTTTAATTAGAAAGAGATTTGAATTAATCAACCTAGAGTCAGTTCTTCTTACTCTCGAAAGAGATATTAACATAATATAGGGATTTCTACAGATCAAGACACAAGTAAATAAATCATTTAATTCAAATTCATAATAATAGGTGAAATCTAGGTGGATTCTTTTCAGGGTATTTTCTATCTCATTGGTTATCTTCAATTATTTTCCTATTTCATTCTCTGTTGCATTGTTAGTTAGATTCGTTTAGTAATTTTAGGTTAAAAACAATCACTCCAATTTGTCGGCTAAATAATAGAAAAACGGTAATTGTTAGTACTTTTAGTCCTCGTGGATACGATATTCCCTACTCACCATAACTATACTATTGTTCGATAGGTGTGCTTGCCTTAGTCGTATTTCTAGTTAGTTCAGTGACCATCAAAACCTTTCCAAATGAACAAGTATAATTTCCCAACGTATTAACGTAATTCCTTTAAGAAACACAATTGTGGAAGCTTGAATTTTTGCACTCGTCAATATTTGAAAATCATTAAAAGAAACTGGTAATCCCAAAATACCAAAACAGGAGCAGATAAAGCCACGACGAAAATGGTAATGTGAGCATAAGATAGATATACCTTAGAAATCATTAAATAGATATGGGTTTCCACGGTAGCCATCCTTGCACTTGAAGATATGACCAAACCTATTTTTAGGATCATAGAATATGCTATTTAGTTTACAAGTATATTTAGGTTTATGCTTAGTTGCATTGCAACGTTCAGTTCCAATTGCCCAATCAAACACCAAAGGAATAGATTCTACGTTCACCAACTCATCAAAACTTTTATAGCTGAAACTGAACTCTCATCAGCAATAAAGGCGTAGCTACAATGATTGAAGTCCCACACATTTGTATGATTTTTGAAGGTTGTTACTAATATGTTAAGATTCTTGAGTCCACTAGGAATAAAAATCTGGTAGCATCCTATACCAGAGCAAGAACCATCAAGGGGATGTGTCCTTTTTATCGTAATATGACATGTAGTTCGTACAATATTTAGTATCAGTACCTTCAAACTTAGCCATGATAGTGGCACAAGTGTCGTAGCTAATAGCAGTGAACTTGTTTTTAGGTTTTGAGATAGTGAACATGGAAGCCCGCAGCCAAAAGTATTACTATTCCACATTTCTGCAAAAGGCGTCATAACAATACCTAGCTACATATGCAAGAATTCCAACTGACCTTCAAGCGTTATGTCGGTGATAAACAAGTTACCATGTAGTTGTTGTGGTCTAAGGGCCTAAAAGACTGGCTGCAATAGATTGAAAAATTCTGGTTCAAGTAACAGCATTGGTTCATGCTGAAAGGATATAATGCTCACATTTCTACACTTCTTCAATCAACCTGGTAAGGCTTGAGAATGAGAACTTGTTTTTAGGCTTTGAGATAGTGAACATGAAAGCCCGCAGCCAAGAGTATTACTGTTCCACATTTCTGCAAAAGCCGTCATAACAATCCCTAGCTACATATGCAAGAATTCCAGCTGACCTTTAAGCATTATGTCAGTGATAAAAAAGTTACCATGTAGTTGTTGTGGTCTAAGGGCCTGAAAGACTGGTTGCAATAGATTGAAAAATTCTAGTTCAAGTAACAGTATTGGTTCATGCTTAAAGGATATAATGCTCACATTTCTACACTTCTCCAATCAACCTGGTAAGGCTTGAGAATGAGAAGCTACTGATGCTGATGTGGGTACAAGAAAATAGGGCCAGCTAAACAAGACAACTGTAGAATTCCACCCTCCAAAGCTATTGCCAAAGGTAACAATAGTGATTATACGCACTTGATATATAGTCGAATTCTTGAAACATTTCATGGTTTTTTTCCATCTTCTGTTTCACCTTAAGAGAACGATCAAGATTCAAGAATATAATGATCAACTTTCTAAAAGCCAATTAAAGTTCATTGAATATGATCCAAAGCTGTCGCTTATGATATGTTAGATACTATGCAAAAATGTATGAACAGAAAGATAAACTACAAAGTAATTCTTTAATCAATATTCCTTATCTGTTGAATGAACACATTGATGAAGTTTATATACTTATATGAGAATAACTACTTTTAACCAACTAATTAACAGATTTGAAAATAGACTAACAATCTTAACAATCTTTATACTATTATTTAACATTTACTCAGCTTCTCAATGGGTTAGACCTAAAATAAACTTCGAAATCGAGCAAACAAAGAGACACACAATGGTTTAGTGAGAATATCGACAAATTGATCACAGGCTGGCACTTCGCCGACAACAAGGGATCCATTAGCCACCTTTTCACGGAAAAAAAAGTCAAATTCAACATGTTTGAATTTGGAGTGTAAGACTGGACTAGCTATAACAGCTACCGCACTTGAATTATCATATTAAACTTTAGAAGGATCAATAGAACTAATTTGTAACTCTGTTAACAGAGACTCTAACTATACAATATCACTAAAAGCTACAGCTAGACTTCGATATGTAGCCTCTACCGTGGACCGAGACACAACTTATTATTTTTTAGAACACCGCGAAATAGGTGTATGACTGAAATAGACACAAAACCCTGTAGTAGACCGGTGATCATCAAAATCATAACCCTAGCTGGCATCAGCATATCCAACCAAAGATAGTCTGTCAGATCGTCGAAAAACCAACCCATGAGTGATAATACCATGTAAATATCCCAGGATACGTTTTAAGGATATCAAATAAACCGTAGTAGGTGCATGCATGAATTGACAGACACGATTTACGGCATAGGCAATATCTGGTCGAGTTAGAACCGCATACTGAAAAGCACCAGTTAGACTTCTGTATTTAGTAGGATCAGCAAGTTGATCACCTTCATCTTTAAACAAAGTCGATGAATTAACCATTGGCGTATGAACACTCTTTCCATTAGCCAAAGTACTCCTGTCAAGAAGGTCTCGAATGTATTTGCGCTGCCATAAGTGAAAACTACCAGTGGAGGACCTATTGACCTCAATCCCTAAAAAATAATAAAGCTCACCCATATCCTTTAGAGAGAATTTGTTATGTAGTTGCTGAACAAAACAATTTATTTCATCAGTCGAACTGCCAGTAATAATAATATCATCCACATAGACCAAGATATAAACAGTGGACATGGTTGAAACTTTAACAAACAAGGAAGCATCAGCTTTAGATAAGACAAACCCAGTAGAGACAATAAATTATTTCAACTTTTCAAACCAGACACAAGGAGCTTGTTGTAATTAGTACAAAGCCTTCGTCAGACGGCACACCAATGACTCACCATTTGGTCTATATTAAACATATCCTGGAGGCTGCTACATGAACACTTCATCAGTCAAGTCTCTATTTAAAAATAGCATTGTTTACATCGACTTCACGAAGTTTCCAATCATTAGATATAGCAACAGATAAAATGGTTCAAACAGTAACAGGTTTGATCACTGGGCGAAATATTTTTTTAAAGTTACACTTAGGAACCTAAGAACATCCCTTTGCTACCAACCGTGCTTTTCGACGACTAACTGACCCATCAAGATTCTTCTTAATTTTGAAAAGCCATTTGCACCCAATTGCTTTCCGACGAGGAGGTAGAGAAACCAGTTCCCAGGTAGAGCTGGCCATTAAAGTATCAATTTCAGGTTAAACTACAAATTTCCACTCCGTATGAGCAAAAGCTTATTCAACAGATCGAGACTCAAAATCTACAACGTCGACTGACAAAGCTTTAGGCTTAAAAATTCCTGCCTTAGACCGAGTAACCATAGCATGAGTATTTCCTACTGGAAGAGAAGGAATAATTGGAGACACAATGGATTGACCGACCAGACTAGCTTCTGTGGACGAACTTGAAAGACAATGCTCCCTTATATTATTCCCAAATTTAGCCGGTGAATCAACTGAGACGGACTCATTAGGATGACACGTATTTGGCAACTCAATCGAAACTGATCAGCCAGAATTGTAACTTGGATCAAGGGGTAGAGGTACAGCCGGTGACGGGACAGTGGCGCTGTTGGGTTCTACAGTAGACCGAACAGAAGAGGTCCAAACAATGAGAACATATGTGGGAGAACTAGAAGATGACTAAACATTGGCCAGAGCAGGCGAATGAAACAGAAACTGACATTCATCAAACATAACATGACGAGAAATAACAACCTTACCCTCTGGTGTGAGACAATGATAACCCTTATACTAAGAGCTATACCCCAAAAACGTACGTGGTTGTGAGCAAAAATCTAGTTCGTATGACACAAAAAGACGTAAATACGAAAAGCAACAACAAGCCAACACCCTTACGTGATCATACGTAGGCTCATAATGATAAAGCTTTTGATACGGAGACTAACCTTTTAAGACCGAAATGGGAAGTCGATTAAAAAGATGCACAGCACTGCAGAATGCATAACCCTAATAATCTATAGGCAGATTAGCCTGGGCCAAAAGTGTAAGACCAGTCTCCGCAATGTGTCTGTGTTTGCGCTCAGTAACACCATTTTGTTCTGAAGTATAGGGGCAAGAAAAACGATGAAGAATCCCATGGCTAGCTAGAACTGAGGCAAAAACACGAAACTTATCGCCCTAATCACTTTGAAATTTCTTAATAGTCTTCCCAAACTGAGTGCTGGCCATCTTCTGGAACTGATGAAAATATTCAACTGCTTGAGATTTATGTTTAATCAAATAAACCTAAGTAAACCGACGACACATGCCAATAAATGAAACATAATACAGATTACCCCCACAGTCAACAAAAGCAGGTCCTCATAAATCAGAGAAACAAATTCGAACAATTCTATATATTCGATAGTAGAGTGTGAAAAGGGAAATTTATGTGATTTCCCTTTTTGACAGACAATACGAACACTATCAACACATTTTTTTTATTAGAAACAATTCGACACTTGCCAAACACAAGTTTAACAATCGCAAGAGAAGGGTAACCAAGTCTTTTATGCCACAACGTGAAGACATCATCATCCAAATGATAATCTTGGATCTCGGTGTTGTTAATAGAGGGAATTGTATCAAAAAGGATAGAGGAACCAGTCAAAAATTAATAGAGACAATCACGAACTTGGCCCCGCAGTAAATTTTCCTATGTCTAGATGTCCTTAATAACACAATAAGGGGGCAAATTTCAAAAAAATATATTACTGTCAATAGCAAATAGAGAGACAGATATAAGATTTTTTTCGGATGCTTGGCACGCACAAAACATTAGAAAGATGTAATAACTTCTTCTTTGTTGGTAGAATAGTATTCCCAATAGACAAAATTTTAGTGGGAGCCCCATTTCCCATTAAAAGAGAATAAGTACCTATATATGGTGTGGAGGCATTTAAACCAGACGCATTCTAACAGACATGATGAGTGGCCCCTAAATCTGGATACCATGATGAGGTTCCTATCGGCACAAGAATATATGAGTTAGTATTATCAAAGTTGGAATCATAATGCGTGGCATCTGAAAAATCAGACGCATGAAAATCAGGGATTTGGGGCAGCCCAACATATTGTGAGGAATCAAAATCAAATACACGTGCTCGTGGTTTACTCTGCCACAGAACTTCAAGAGCATTATTTTGCATAAAGCATTCAAGATCAACATAATTAATAGTAGGCCCAAGTGAACCGAGTTCAAATTTTTGGCTAGCATTGGCCTGCCCACTATTCGGCCCACTATTCTGTCCATTAGTAGGCCTAAGAAACTGACCTACACTCGATCCAAAATACTGCTCACTATTCTGACCACTAGCAGGCCCAAAATAATTAATTTTTGTACGAGAAGATAATTAATTTTTAGTGCAGAAAGGTCAAAATTGTCAGACAGCAGAACAGGGGAACTTTAATGAATAAACTATACTTATTGGCTAAACCAATATTTCTAAAAATTTTATGGTAAGAAGATATGTGACTCTGGTTTCAGGGAAAATTTACGGATCTTAATTCAAAATTTTGTAGCTTAAGATACAAATAAATTAGTAACAGTGACTCAAGTAAACAGCTTTGAAGGATCATATAAGTAAATAGTGGAAACACATAAGAATAATTAACTAGCACGTGTTAAATTAAAATGGATCACGAGGCCAAGACCAATTTGGGTCATGTGGGCCACACGGGCGAACATCATGGGCTTGTAGGCCTATTTCACTGTTTGACTAATAAGGCTGCACGGGTCGCCCAAGTCGACTGTGAACCCACTGTAGGGTTGGTAAGTTTACCTAGACCCCTAATTGACTGAAATGATTGTATGACTGATATGATTAAGCCTGATGATGTCTCACTGATTTGATACTGTATCCCCTATTTACATGCATGATATTATGTTATACCATGTCATATATGTATATTACATTACATTGGGTTGGGGGATTATAATGTTTGGAAGAAGTGTCCCGACAGGCCCCGAGCCTAATTTACTGGCAGCTCAGCTGCAAACTACTGTCTAGTGCCGCATTGGTACTACTTGGAGTGTAGGGATGGGTGGGTTGATTATATCCCCACATGGAGCGTAGGGTTGGAAAAAAATGGTGTGTAGAGGCTGGATGGGTAGGATTTTTGTGACTACATATCTGTTACTGCTACTAATACTGTGATGGGTTAAAGCATTACTACATGACTATTTTTGTACTGAGATGGGCTAAGGCCCAAACTAGACTAATACTGATGCTGAAAAGGGCTTAAGCCCAGACTGTGATTATTTGTTTACTGTCTGTTCATTTGTATGGGGATTACACACTAAGTTTACGTAAAATCACCCCTTCTGTTTAACATGCACAGGTAATCCCTAGATATAGGTAGATCGGTGCAGCGGAAGACTCAGTGGTGGCCACACGACTTCTTTTACACTGTTTACTACTTATTTATGATTTTACTTTTATTTGGAAGTATTTTGCTATAATTATGGCATTTAAAAATTTTGGTTTAAAGTTTAGATCTTATACGGTTTTATGATTTAAATCTGCTAGCATTAGGTAAAACTCGGGTTTTCAATTCAAATTAATATTTTATCAAAAATACCACGAATAAGCAAATTGCTTAAAAGCTTCCACAATAAAAAAATGTTTTGAAATTGAATAATGATTTGTAAATGAATAATATTTTGAAAACAAACGACACGATTTGAAGTTAACATAAGATAATTAAAAACTAGTTAAATAGAAAAGAGGATTTAGCGACGACATATTTTTCGAAAAGCACTAACATGTGACGTCGTCAGATTCGGCCATAATGTCTAGGCTGGGTTTGGGGTGTTACATTTAGTGGTATCAGAGCCGAGTTGCAAAACTCGACTGTGGATGTCGATTTTTAAAATGTGAT
Source organism: Gossypium hirsutum (assembly GCF_007990345.1). NCBI lineage: Eukaryota > Viridiplantae > Streptophyta > Magnoliopsida > Malvales > Malvaceae > Gossypium > Gossypium hirsutum. The sequence continues at coordinate 12,338,993 of NC_053438.1, forward strand.
TTTTGAGAACTAATTTTTAAATATTTTTACTAAAAGTGTGGTACACCGAGTCTCCGGCGTCGATCCAGTAAGTTTTTTGAAATTGTGAATTGTTTAAACTGAAACTGAAACTTTCATTGATAGTATATCTTGAAACTATTATAGATAGTATATACTGAGACTACTATAGATAAACTATACTAAAATACTTAAAATAGTATATACTGAGACTGTAGTAAAACTGATAGACATTGGTTAACAATGCGATGGATGAAACAAACTTTACACTTTTGATACTATTTTTAAAAAATATCTGTTAATAAACACTGGAACTGTAAACTGATGTAAAAAACTGTTAATATCGATAAAAAGTAATTAGACAATGAACACCAGAGGTACTCACAGACGGGGTACTAGAGGCCAAGGCAAAGGCTATAGAGGGGCTCGAGCTAAGTCCTCGTCATCAGGCAGTCTGCCAAATTTGGATACGAGTGAGACGCCAGTGTCGCCTACTATTAAGACTGGGTCTCAAAATCGCATGGCTGGGGATGATGCATTGTCCTAGGCTATGCTAAGGATTTTAGAGAGGGCTGTTGGGCCTAACGCTGGATTTAGGGCCACGGGTCGGTTACAGAACAACTCCAGTCCAATAGAGCTGAGCTTTTCAAGGGTGCCATTGGGGTCAACCTAATGTTGTCGAGTATGAGGCCGAGTTTTTAAGACTGAACCGCTGTGCGCAAGGTATGGTGGCATCTGAGTATGAGTGATGTGTCCACTTTGAAGATGGCCTCAGAGATAATTTGAGAGTTCTGATAGCCTCGCAGAGGGAGTTAGATATTTCTGCCCTGGTCGAAAAGGCAAAAATCACTGAGAATGATATGGAGGTAGTCATGATCGGAAAACGTCAGAATTACTTATCTAATGTGATCTTTGCACTGGTGGCAAAGAAGTTTATTCGTAAGGGATGGGAGGCATTCTTGGCCTATGTAAGTGTTTTGGATTCCAGGGACTCTACAGTTAAGGATATCAGAACGGTAAAGGATGTCTCGAACATCTTTCTTGATGAGCTATTAAGTTTATCTCTGAATCGTGAAGTAGAGTTTGGGATAGAGCTCCTTCTTAGTATAGCTTTGGTGTCCATCGCTCCCTATAGAATGGAACTGAAGGAGCTTGTAGAGCTTAAGGCTCAGATTTAAGAGCTTTTAGATCATGGTTTCATCTGACCTAGTGTGTCTCCGTGGGGAGTACCGATTCAGTTTGCAAAGAAAAAGGATGGATCCATGCATATGTGCATCGACTACAGGCAGCTAAATAAATTGACCATTAAGAATAAGTACCCTCTGCCAAGGATAAATGATCTGTTTGACCAGTTTCAAGGAGCTTCAATTTTCTTTATGATTGACCTTTGATCTGGATATCATCAATTAAGGGTTAAGGAGGCTAATATTCTTAAGACGACGTTATCTGGATCAATTTGTGATGGTATTCATCGACAACAAACTGGTTTACTCGAGGACTGAGGATAAGCATGATGAGCACCTTCGAGTCGTTCTTCAGATTTTGAGGGAAAAATAGCTCTATGCTAATTTTAGTAAGTGTAAGTTATGTCTGCATGAGGAGACATTTCTTGGTCATGCAGTTTCAACTAAGAGGATTCAAGTTGATCCTCGAAAGATTGAGGCTGTGTTAGAGTGAAAGCAGCTTAGGAACGTGTCTGAGATTCGTAATTTTCTGGGACTGGTGGGATCTTATCGATGATTTATAGAGGGTTTTTCATTGGTTGCAGAACCCTTGACTAAGTTGCTCCGTAAGGGTATGCTGCTTACTGGACTGATGCACAGCAAGAGAGCTTTCAAAAGCTTAAGACTGTACCAACTGATCCCCGTGTTCTGATACAGCCGGAGCCTAGAAAGGAGTTTACTGTTTATAGTGATGCATCATGTAACACCCCTTACCCGCATTCCCGATCGGAACAGGGTATGAGGTATTACTAAATTTTTAAAACATTTCGACAGCATTTCTGCTTATTTTTGCTTAAACCTCCTGCAAGTTTTCAGAAACAATTCAATATTCCAACCAAGTTCAGTTGTATAAACATATACAATTTAACCATTAATAAACACTACATTTTAAATCGAACCATAACATATATTTACATGGTGACGCTCCATTACATAAGTCGTCTATACATGCCATAATTTCCGGTGGAATCAGCACTTAGCAACCCCTCGGGGGAATCAGCACTTAGGAACCCCCTTTCACATTTAAAATACGGTGGAATCAGCACTTAGCAACCACCAATGAATGGGGGAATCAACACACAGCAACCCCTTGGGGGAATCAGCACTTAGCAACCCCCTTTCACATTTAAAATACGGTGGAATCAGCACTTAGCAACCACCAATGAATCGGGGAATCAGCACACAGCAACCCCTTTATATGCAATATGCTCCGGCCTATTCCGAGTGTTCAACCAAAAACTGTGTTTTGCAACCCCTTACCACCTTTCCCAATTTAACAACATTTTTGGAATCTTGCCAAACATTTATTTTATATTCAAATAAATCTCAACACATATCAAATAATATCAAAATAATACATTAAGTCACATGTTTACTTACCTCGGTGCAAAATATCGTAATTTTGCAATTCACTCCACTATCTTTTCTTTTCCTCGTTTGAGATAATCTTCCCGTCTCTCTTGATCTATAATAGCAAATTTAACTCGTTTAATTTTCACATTTATTAAAATAATCCTCCACCCAAATTTTTGAAAATTTATAATTTTGCCCCAAACTTTTACATATTTACACTTTTGTCCCTAAACTCGGAAATTAAACTTCATCACTTATTCTTAGGTTTTATGACATACTGAACATTTTTCCCTTCTATGGCAACATCAAATTCTCACTCTAACACATACTTTTGAACATTAACTATTTTTACCGATTATGTCAATTTACTCGTTTTTGTTTAAAATCGCTTAGCAAAAGTTGTTTAACATAATTTCTAGCTTCATATTCCACCATAAAACAGCAAAATAAACACATTTCACCTATGAGTGTTTTTCCAAATATGAACCCTAACACGAATTATTGATAGAATAAGCTAAATTAAGTTATCGGGACTCCAAAAACGTAAAGAACATTAAAAACGAGGCTTGGAATCACTTACTATTGAGCTTGGAAGCTTAAAAACCCTAACTATGGCTTCCCCCTTGCTGATTTCGTTCACCATGAAGAAGAGGAGCACATTTTGCCATCTTTTTCCCTTTTTAATTCTTTTTATTACTAAATGACTAAAATGCCCCCATTTAAAAAAATCTATTTCACTCATTTCTTATGTCTATTTTTGTCCATCAATTAACTAATGGTCTAATTACCATATAAGGACCCCCAATTTATAATTTCATAACAATTAGACACTTCTAACATGTAGAACTCAACTTTTGCACTTTTTACAATTTAGTCCTTTTGACTAAATTGAGTGCCCAAACGTTGAAATTTTCGAACAAAATTTTTACAAAATTTTTCCGTAAAATTTTAGACCATGAAAATATAATAATAATCATATTTTCTCTCGTCGAATTTATGGTCCCAAAACCACTATTCCGACTAGACCCAGAATCGGGTTGTTACACATCACATGTCGGTTTGGGATGTGTGTTGGTGCAGGATGGTAAGGTGGTAGCCTATGCATCTCGTCAGCTTAAGACCCATGAGGCGAATTATCTGACGCATGACTTAGAGTTGGCCACTGTGGTATTCGCATTGAAAATCTGAAGGCATTATTTGTATGATGAGAAGTGTATCATCTACACTGATCATAAGAGCCTCAAGTATATCCTCACTCAGAAGGAGCTTATCTTAGGCAGCACAGAAGGATTGAGCTGCTTAAAGACTATAATGATACCATTGAGTACCACCTTGGTAAGGCCAATGTGGTGGTTGATGCACTGAGCCGTAGGGCTATGACTGATTTGAAGGCGATATTTTCTCACCAAAGTTTATTTAATGAATGCTAGTTTATTAGCCGAGCTTCAAGTTAAGCTGTCATGGATTGAGCAGATTAAGGGTAAGCAGTTAGAGGATGAGTCGTTAGGTCTTCGATTCTGGCAGGTTGAGGGTAGTAGTACTACGGATTTTGGACTAAACAGTGATGGGGTACTTTGTTTCCATGAGAGAATCTGTGTTTCGAATGATATTGATTTGAGACAGGCCATACTAAGAGAGGAACATAGTAGCCCTTATGCTATGCATCCTGGAGGAAATAAGATGTACCAAGACCTCCGTGAGTTATATTGGTGGCCAGGGTTGAAACGTGATGTTACTGATTTCGTGGCCACATTTTTTACTTGCTAGCAGGTTAAGGCTGAGCATCAATTACCTTCGGGTTTACTGCAGTCGGTTAAGATTCCTCTTTGGAAATGGCAGCGCATAACTATGGATTTCATTAATGGGTTGCCTCTAACACCCACTAAGAAGGATTCAATATGGGTCATCGTAGATCGATTGACCAAGTTCGCCCACTCTATACCGATTCGTACTGATTATTCACTCCACAAGCTGGTGAAGTTTTATATTTCTGAGATAATGAGACTACAAGGAGTACCAATTTTAATCACCTCTGATAGGGATCTTCGTTTCGCGTCTCGATTTTATAGGAAGTTACATGAGGCTCTGGGTTCAAGGTTTGACTACAGTACTGCATTCCATCCTCAGACTAATGGTCAGTCTGAGAGGGTGATTCAGATACTGAAGGACAAGTTGAGGCGCTACCGTTCTGATCTTACTCATATTATCCCTGTTGAAGAGATCGAGGTTAGGTTAAATTTGACCTTTGAGGAAAAGCCAGTTCAAATTCTGGATCGCAACGTTAAGGTTCTGAGAAGGAAATCCATTCCACTAGTAAAGGTTCTATGGCGTAATCATAACACTAAGGAGACTACATGGGAGCCTGAGGATGCAATGTGTCAGTAGTGTCCTCATCTATTCTGATCATGTAAATTTCGAGGACAAAATTTTTTTTAGGAGGGTAGAATTCTAACGCCCTAAAATTTTAATTTTGGGTATTGTGAATGTGTGACACAAACATCTATTAGCTTTAGTGGTTATGTGTTTTAGGAGTGTTTGGGAGGTCCCAAGTTCAAGCTAGGACTTGGGCAAATTTTGGTATTTTTATGAATAAGCCCTATCTTTGGTCGGTAGGCTTTTAAGTAAAAGTTGGCAAATAATTAACAGAATGGGCCTGCTGGTCTAGTGGATAAGTGGAGTGTTGGAGTGAGAGGTCATGGGTTCGAATCTTTAGGACGGCAAAGGTTGTATTTTTGCTCCTCATTTCAGCAAAAGTTGTGTTGAACTAGGTTTCTGAGTGGTGGATGTGTAGTGGGAAGTGAGGGAGTGCGGGAGTGACTTTAAGAGTGAATTAGGGGATTATGGGAGAGAATATCCAAATTTGATCACTTTCTCCTTTTTCGAAAAAAAAGAGTCATTTTCTCTCTATCTTTCTAATGTTTTCTCTCTCCCATCTCTATCAAATTCTTTTTTTTTCTTGCTTCTTACTCGATTATCTTTTCTGTTCTTTCCTCTACTGCCTAAATTCCCTTGTTCCCCCTAAACCATTCTTTCCTCTTAATTTCATAGCGTTAAGCAGCACTTGTGCAAATTCAGTAAGTTATTGGGTATCATTTTAAAAGATTATTTTTTGTTCAATAGTCTAATTTCGGGCTGTTGGTAGCAGCATTTCACAAGGATTAAGGCTCTCCTCGTGATTTTTATACACATACCGATTTGAAGTTTTTGTGGTAAGTGTTCATCGTTTTAGGGGTAAGTATTTTGGTTTCAGGAATTTGATTAATTGCAAGGTAAGACTGGTTATGGTGTTATTTGTTCAATTATAGGATTTCAAGTGCTCGGGGACTGTTTTAGCATCAAACAAAACCAGATGTGTACCCGAAACACAAACATAAGGGATTCGGCGAAAAGCCAAAATTGCTTGCTATTTGAACAACAGCAGTAGGGTAACTTTGAAAAATCACCATAAATTATGGAAATAGAATTAAAGGATGAGAAAAAATATGAGATTAAATATCTTTGAGCTTAGTTTCTCATAGAAGAAATGAAGTAATCAAAAGAATTTCATATTATGAGATATTTGAATTTTAGTGAGACAGGGTCAGAATGATTTCAGAATCCCCTATCCTAAATTTTGAAAATTATTAAAAATTGTATAAAAATTTTTATGGGTTAAAATTTATATGTTTAAAATCTTGAATGAGTCTAATTTCAAAAGAAACAAACGGGAACATCATCTGAATTTTGTACGAGAAGAAAATTAATTTTTAGTGAAAAAAGGTCGAAACTGTCAGACAGTAGAATAGAGGAAACTTTAATTAATAAATTGTACTTATTAGCTAAACCAATAATTCTAAAAATTTTATGGTAAGAAGATATGTGAGTCTAGTTTCAAGGAAAACTTTTGGATCTTAATTCGAAATTCTGTAGCTTAAGATACAAATAAATTAGTAATAGTGACTCAAGTAAACAGCTTTGAAGGATCATATAAGTAAATAGTGCAAACACATATGAATAATTAACTAGCACGGGTTACATTACAATGGATCACGAGGCCAAGGCCAATTTGGGTCATGTGGGCCACATGGGCGTGTGAGCCTACACGGGCGAACATCATGGGCTTGTAGGCCCATTTTCACTATTTGACTAATAAGGTTGCAGGGTTGCCCAAGTCGACTGTGAACCTACTGTAGGGTCGATAAGTTTATCTAGACCCCTAATTGACTGAAATGATTGTATGACTGATCTGGTTAACTCTGATGATGTCCCACTGATTTGATACTATATGCCTTGTTTACATGCATGATATTATGTTATAGCATGTCATATATGTATATTGCATTACATTGGGTTGGGGGATTATAATGTTCAGAGGAAGTGTACTGAAAGGCCTCGAGCCAAATTTACTGGCAGCTCAGTTGTAAACTACTGTCTAGTGCTGCATTCGGTACTACTTGGAGTGTAGGGATGGATGGGTTGATTATATCCCCACATGGAGTGTAGGGTTGGACGGAGATGATGTATAGAGGCTGGATGGGAATGATTTTTGTAACTGCATATCTATTACTGCTACTAATACTGTGATGGGCTAAAGCCTTACTGCATGATTGTTTTTGTACTGAGATGGGCTAAGGCTCAAATTGGACTGATACTGAAAAGGGCTTAAGCCCAGACTGTGATTATTTGTTTATTGTTTGTTCATTTTTATGGGGATTACACACTGACTTTATGTAAACTCACCCCTTCTATTTAATTTGTATAGGTAACCCCTAGATATAGGCGAATCGGTGCAGTGGAGGACTCAGTGGTGGCCACACAACTTTTTTTACACTGTTTACTACCTATTTATAATTTTTTTTATTTGGGAATATTTTGCTGTAATTGTGGCATTTACAAATTTTGGTTTAAAATTTGGATTTTATACGGTTTTATGATTTAAATCTGTTAATATTAGGTAAAACTCTGGTTTTCAATTGAAATTAATATTTTATCAAAAATACCACGAATAAGCAAACTGTTTAAAAGCTTCCACAATAAAAAAAACATTTTGAAATTGAATAATGATATGTAAATGAATAATATTTTGAAAACGAACGACACAATTTGAAGTTTACATAAGATAATAAAAAATGGTCAAATAGAAAAGAGGATTTAGCGACGACATATTTTTCGAAAAGCACTACCGTGTGACGTCGTCAAATTTGGCCATAACGTCTAGGCCGGGTTTGGGGTGTTACACGGCCTGTGCACCACAGCAGATGGCCCAACATGGTGCTAGCCCAAATCACGCCCCAACTCATGCCCCACATCACACTGCATGTCACGTCCTATGGATGGTCTAGCATATGGACCATAAACATCAAGTAGGCCACCGCAGACCCAAACCAAGCATTATTCGATCCACCAAGAATCCCAATTCCATGACCAGTTTCATTAGGGTAAGAATAGTAAAAAGGAGTAACCCTAGCTTGCGGCAGATAATAGCCACCATTTTTAGAGTGTGGCTAGCCTCCCCAAAAATTCCACCAAATCTAAAACCACCAAAAAACCAGAACAGCCAGAGAAGTCATCACCTTGTAGCCTTTGTCCATTATACACAGAAGAAAATCGCGTCATGGTGGAAGCGTTCAGGCCGTCGTAGTTGCGATTGAAATGATAGAAGCAATACTGCACCAAATGACTGAATCGGTCGCATATTTGAGATTGCATTCCTAGCCAAAATCTACACTCACGTGAACCTACCGTAGAATGCCTTCCATGTACATCGCGCGAAGCTGAGTCGACCACCGCAGCAATCAAAGGTGTCTCAACTAGATGGGCTCGCATCTGTCGACTTTCAAACTCCATGAGGACATCGACTAATAACTGGAAGCGAAAAGGCTCCATCGAGAACGAGGCCAAGGTCAACACTGCATCAAAATCAGACGAGAGGCCAGCCAAAACAACTTCTACCTTTTCGACTTTTGAAACCGCCGATCCAGAAGCTGCAAGTAATGCACGAATATTTTCTATTTTGCGATATATTCTTTTACAGTTAAATCACCCTTCTTTGTAAAGTGCAGGTCATGTTTAATACGAGAGACTTTTGCATCAGTTGAAGCAGCAAAAATACGATTCGCTGTGCTCTATATTTCGCATAGTGATTTAGCAGATGTAAAGAATGATAAAAGAGATGAACTAATTGTATAGAGGAGCCAAGAGGCTAACAACTTATCTTGTTGTTTAAATACAGACGCATTTGGATTTGGAGTGAGAGTACCTTCTGGTGACATGACGAACCTAGGCCGAGCAGACAACATGCCCTCCAAGAATCCTTACAGCTCATATCCATTTATTATCAACCGGATATTTTACTACCATTGGACAAAATTTCCTTCCTCTAGTTTCACCGTGTCATGGCAAGGAAACGTTGAATCAGACATGCGCTGGAAAATGATGGACTCGTATGATCAGCAAAGGTAGAATCGACTGATGGTGCCATAATGTGGAAGCGGAAGCACGTACGAAGACTAGGTGACTGATACCATGTTAGATACTATGCAAAAATGTATGAACAGAAAGATAAACTACAGAGTAATTCTTTAATCAATATTCTTTATCTGTTGAATGGACACATTGATGAAGTTTATATACTCATATGAGAATAACTGCTCCTAACCAACTAATTAACAAATTTGATAACAGACTAACAATCTTAATCATCTTTATACTATTGTTTAACATGATACAAAGCAATCGTTTTATGAACCAAAGCTACCCTTACTAATTAAATCAGAAACAAAAACATTTTGGAAAAGCTGAACAAGAAAATTACTACAAAACTAAAATATTGTTTGATACAATATAGTTATAATTTTGATACAATGAAATATATATCTTTAAAATATAGTTAAAGTATTTGGGAGTTCTTTGTATTGTAAAGACCGGAACAAATTAATCCATGGAATATATTAATAGATCAATTTAATTTTTATATTATTGAAAAGAATTAAGTAAGTTTAAATTATAATTGAGTTAATATTTATCATAATAAAAAATGTACCTTAAAATTTTTAAAAATATTAACTCTTTTTAAATAGTAAATAATATTTTTTAACCGTAAATATTAGCTCAATTCTAATTTGATCTTGTATGATTCTTTTTAATATTATATGGACTAAATTGATGTGGTTTATATAATAATGAGACCTCTTAACTACATTCACCTTTAAAATATAATGGCAATTATAACGAAAACTCTTAAAATGAACTTAATAAAAATCAAAATATTTTTAACCCTTACATCAAATTCAATTCTTCGAACCAATAGAGTTGTGATTTAATTCTCTTCGTTGAAATCAAAGCACAACACTCAATCTTTCTGTCTTTTTTCTTTTCCTTTTTCACCATGCAATAAAAGTTTGAATGTAAACAGAAATTTGAGTAATCTTTTTCTTTTTCAGATTTAATTTTTTAAAACAAAAAAAAAAACTTGCAACATATTTACAACAATTAGGGTTATCAAAATAAAGTAATTTTTAGTGCTTTATATATATATATATATATATTTAAAATACTGAGTAATTCACTCCAAAAAAAAATTGGGATTTTAAATTTAAATAGATTCAAGCATATCACATAAAAAAACAGGTAAATTTTGATTTTCAAACATATCACTATAAATTTTTTTAAATTTCTTTCACCCTACAACTTGTATATTGCTAGGTGAAAAAAAAGGAAAAAAAAGGGGTATTGTAATCTTTATTTTAATGAGCTAGATTAAATCTTAAATTTAAGGTTTATATTTATTTATTTTGATTTAAAGGTTAAAAAAAATTGATGTTTTTTTTATTTTAAGACTTCTCACTAATTAATGTTGTCACTCTCTAAAATATGGTAAGATAATAATTAAAATTTATTAAAATTTTTCAAATATATATTTTAAAAAATAAAAGAATAATTTTAAGTAAATAATCTATAATATATATAAGCACAAGTTTAGAAAATCTTTTAAACTAACGAAAATACTATTTATTTTCTATCATATTACTAAATTGACATTTAAAAATAATTATAATATTTAATTTAAAACTATTAATTAAAAATGTTGACATAAAATAGAATTTGTAATAATTATAATTTAATCACTATAGCAAAATAGGCTTTTAGCGGCTTTTTTTAAGCCTATAGTGACGCTTTTTACCGTAAAAAATGCTGTTATAAACCATGTCGTTATTTTTTGTGGCGTTTTTTTAAATAAACGCCGCTAAAGAAAATGACATTTAACGGCGCTTTTATCACAAACGCCGCTAAAGATCATGACCTTTAGCGGCGTTTAAAGAGAAGTCTTTAGCGGCGCTTTTATAACAAATGCAGCTAAAGGTCATGTTCTTTAGCGGCGCTTTTATAGCAAACGCCACTAAAGAACATGACCTTTTAGCGGCGCTTTTATAGCAAATGCCCCTAAAAAACATGACCTTTAGCGGCACTTTTATAGCAATCGCCGCTAAAGAACATGACCTTTAGCGGTATTTTTTATCACAAACGCCACTAAAAGTATAGTTCTTCAGTGGCATTTTACAGAAAATGCCACTAACTTTGGCAGATTTCTAACATCCAATTTTCATCCATATGCAACCCTTCCTGTAACATTGAAACCAACCAAAAACAACAACCACTAACTTTGGCAGATTTCTAACATCCAATTTTCATCCATATGCAACCCTTCCTGTAACATTGAAACCAACCAAAAACAACAAATCTAAATGATATTTCAAATTCAACGAATGATATAAATTGATAAATGAAGTATAATTCAACTTATTCTTACAATAATGTTAAAAGTTAAAATGTTAAAAATATCCATGCAATAGCCTCAGATGGCGGATTTTGCGACTGTTGAACATCTTTATCATATTCTGAAGCTCTAATTGGAGTGCGCCGTACTTTCTGCTCTGCTCTTCTTCCCTCGCTGCTGCCTCAGCTTTAAGTTGTAGCTGGAGTTCTTCATATTTTCTTTGAACCTCAGCTTCTCTCGATGCTGCCTCCGCTTTAAGTTAAGTAATTTGCTCAACTGTACTCGCTTGCATCTAAGCTATATGGTCTTTTAACCTCAGAACATCAACTTGAGCTTGACTCCCCGAAGGCATGTATTGCTGCGAGCTAGATCCAAAATATTGGGTTGGGTTAACAAAAGATCCTTGAAATCGAACCCGACCATACCTTTCAGGACCCAAAACTTCAGTAATAGTTCAATTAACAAAACTATCACTCGAAGCAATCGCTTCATACTCTGCCTTTTTATCCTTTAGTTTCTCCTAATAAATTAATCAAATAGAGTTAGAAACAGAATATATAATAAAAACAAATGCAACATAACTTAACATTATTTGCATTACAAAGGACGGATTAAACCATTATAATTAAACACTATAAATATTTAAAATAATTCAAATTTTATTAACTAAATATACCATAATTTCTGCAGCTTCAGGAGTCATAGGAGATCCATCTTTCTTCCTATGTATAATGTCAAAAAGCTGAAGGCGTCTAACTTTTTGACCAGATGACAGTTCCTAAAATATAGTAGTAAAAATATTATTTAATGGAAAGTAATAAATATTTGACACTATTAATAAATTCAAAATACCTTGGCCTCGGTAACACAATCAAAACTTTTCGACCCAGCTGTGTGAGTGAATTTCTATTTTTGCCATCTGCTTGTTCCAACTCATTCACAATCCTACATTATGAAATTATTATTATGTATATAGTAAATACTATAAACCAAAATAATTATAAGAGTTTGGAAGTACATAATACCTCTCCTTTCTTTGAATTTCAAAATCTAACCACATCTTCCCATTGGTACCTTAGCATTCCCGATGGGACATTTCACAATTTCTCTTCAAGGGTTGTTTTTGTCTTAAAATATTATTTCTTTAAAGTACTTTTATGGTCTCTCCACCTTTTTCTCAATGCCTTCTTAACATAATTATCCGATACCTCTAAAGCAAACCTCACCTACAAAAAACACAAGTTTAGAAAGTAAATATAAATGAAACTTAAATCAAAGTATTATAAATTACATTAAGGTTTTGCTACCTTAATATTATCTAGAGTTTGATTTTTGTTACTATCAGACATTTGATGCCATGACTTATAGTTGATAGGCAACATATTGCCATTTCGTGCTATAATACCTAAATATCCTGCTAAAAGTCAAACTTCTGATCCAACAGGCTGACCAAAACTGTTTCTACATACTTTGACACGCTCGACAGGATCTAACTCATATAAATCTTTAAGTAGCGTATGTCCTCGACCTCTGTGCGTCCCACCACTTTCAGCTGAAAAATGGTATATTATAATATAAGAATTTGAAAAAGAAATCAACAATAAAAGTCAACACGCATGTAAATTAAATTTAAACATTACTTTGAATTTCTGCAGGTTCGTCAGGTGTATTTGGAACATTCGAAGATCCAATAGTAGTATGTTGTTTACTATTTGTTTCTTCCGAGTTTGGAGTATTTTGAACAATACTTAGATCTCGCAATCTTCTTCTAGGCATTTTATTTGCAATACAAATAAAATAGTTGAAATTTTAGTAACTAATTACAACAATAACACATATAAAATAGTTGAAAGATTTAATAAGACCAAGATTTAAATTATGATATTAAATATAATTAAAAATCGTAAAATCTTACTACATCATAATTCATAAATATCTTCATCAACATCCTAGCGAACTCATTGAAATTGTGTACTAGTACTAGTACTAGGGATATTTTCATTTAAGTTTTGTTCTGGAAAAGGCAAAGTTTCTAATCTGCTGTCAATGTCATCTCTACTTCTATTGCCCATGTCAAACAAGTCTCTAGGGATGTTACGGAGCACAACGTACCAACCCTCATCAGTTGGATCTTTTGAGTAAAAAACTTGTTTCACTTGAGAAGAAAATACATACGGTTCATCTATCAATTGTTGTCCAGTGTGAACCAATCGAGAGAAGTTCACCATTGTAAAACCAAATTGATCTTGTTTAATTCCGCAAGCAATATTAACATCAACCCAATCACATCGAAATAAGACAACTTTCCATTTGCCATTGTAATCCAACTCAATAATCTCAGTAAAAAGTTCGTAATACTCCACATTTTCCTCAACAGGATTATTGTCCCTAGCACTAGCATAACTTGTAATTGAAGAAGTAACAACTATTCCACAATTTTGAGTTCTCCTCAATCTCTCCCAATATTTTGTATGAAATCTGAATCCATTGATGAGGAAGGCACTATATCTTTTTACTACTCTATTCGGACCTTGGGAAAGCCATTTAACTTCGTCATTAATGTCCTTCCCATTCCAAACCTATTGAATCGAAAGTAAATTGAGTGATTATAAATGTTATTATTTGTCAATGAAAGCTTCAATTGCATATCGTTTGGCTTAAACATTCATGAAAAGATTCTGTGAATAACTTGTTAATCTCTCGATGTTGTAATCTTCAGGAGCGTGAACGAGATCTTAAGATTTGTCTGTACTCACTATGTCAAAAAGAGGTTTACTTTTTTAAAAGATAAAAAAATTATAATTGATGAATATTTATCAAATTCTAGAACTTACTTGCGTAATGGTTTGATTGAATCGTGGTGAAAAAGAACATATCGATGTGCTTGTACCTTCGATCTATCATCTAATTCTAAAATTTCAACTTTTCCGATTGGCTATCCATAACTTTGAAATAAATAAGTTTCGATCAAGTTATGATCAGTGAGCCCAGCATTTCTACTTGGTCTGTTCATTCTTCTTTCAACATCTTCTAAATATAAGGAACAGAAAGTCATACACTCCTCTGCTAAGTAGCCTTCAGCAATTGATCCTTCTGGATAACGCTTATTACGGCAATAAGACTTCAATTTGGATAGGAACCTAAACACGATATACAACATTATCAAAAGTTGTAACTGAAGGCATAGAGGTGAATGAATGAATAATTTACACATAAATTAGCACCTTTCTATAGGATACATTCATCGATAGAAAACGGGTCCACCAAGTATTGCTTCTTGAGGGAGATGGATTAGTAAGTGCACCATAATAGTGAAGAAGGAAGGTGGAAAGATCTTCTCCAAATTGCATAAAGTCAAAGCTGCTCGATCTTGTACTTTCTCAAGTTCTTGAACATCCAAAACTTTGTCACAAATAGCTTTCATTATATTGGATAGTTTAATTATACAAGACATCACATTTTTTGACATACAACACCGCAAAGTAACTGGCAGTAAATTTTGCATCAAGATGTGATAGTCATGTGATTTAAGGAATATAGTCTTTGATCTTTAAGACTCACACATCGAGATATATTTGATGCATACACATCTGGAACCTTTATATCCTTCAACACCATGCAGAACATTTATTTATCTCTCTTCGACATTGAAAAAATAGGAGACAACTGATATTTCCTATTTGAAAGTGCTTAGGGATGAAGATCACGCCGAATTCCCATGTGAACTAAATCAAGTCGACTCTGAAGATTATCTTTCGATTTTCCATCGACATTCAAGATTGTCCCAATGATGTTCTCGCAAACATTTTTCTCAATATGCATAACATCTAGATTGTGTCGTAAAATGTGATACTCCCAATAAGGAAACTAAAAAAAATACTTCTTATTTTCCACAAGTCTGCCTCATTAGGATCATCCTCTTCATCAGATTCATCATCAGGTTCATCCCTCGATCTTCTATTTGTTTGCATGTTGGGCGGTTGATTAATCTTTCATAACTGAAATTCATATATTTCAACATGAACAAGATTTTAGATCCACCGATCTGCGAAGGAGCTTCTCTGAACTCTTTAGTACCATCAAATAAATTACTCTGAAATCTAAATCTATGATTTCCCAGTAACCATTGATGATGCCCCATGTAAGAGAACTTCTTCCCATTATATAACCATTTCAAACATGTTTGCGCAACACAACAAGGACAAGCATAACATCTATTGGTACTCCAACTAGATAAACTGGCATAAGTCAGGAAGTCATTAACAGTCCACATCAAAGCTACATGTAAATAAAAGTTCTCCTTTCTCAATACATCATATGTCTCAACACCAGCCCATAATTGTTTTAACTCTTCAGTAAGTGGCTACAAATAAATGTCAATATCATTTTCAGGGTCTTTCTCTCCGGGGATAATCATAGATAAGATAAAGGAAGATTGCTTCATGCAAATCTATGGAGGCAAATTGTAAGGAACAAGCACTACAGGCTAAGTACTGTACAAAGTGCTCATGATTTTATAAGGATTAAATCAATCAGATGCTAGCTCAAGCCTCACACTCTGAGGATCGCTTGCAAAGCTTGGAAATTTATTGTCAAATGATTTCCAAGCTAAAGAATACGTAGGATGCCTTAACAATCCATCATCGGTTCGTCAGTCATGGTGCCACGTCATAGACCCGGCTGTCTTCGATGACATGAAAAGCCTTTAAAGCTTTTGTATGTCATGGCTCAAATTTAAGGTTATCGAAATAATGGTTTTGCAACCACAAATTCGACTTAAAGAGAAATTTATTTTTAATATTTTTATGATTTATTGAGTGATTAAATACAAATATTAGAGTATTGATAAGAAATTTTATTTATTGCATGCCTAAATTGTGTATTAGGACTTAATTGCAAAAGTAGGCAAATATGGGTTTTAGATGATAAAGGATTTATTTGAAGTGCATAATTAAATTAGAGGTCCTTAAATGGCAATTAGATCATTAATGGTGATGGACAAAAATAGACATGAGATATATGAAATAGGATTATTTTTAAATAAGGGTATTTTAGTCATTGACTAATAAAAAGAATAAAAAGGGAAAAAGATGGCAAAAATCATCATCTTCTCCATAGCTTGCTGCCAAATTTGGAAGGACTCCATAGCTAGAGTTTTCACACTTTTTCAAGCTCATAGTAAGTGATTCTAAGCCCCGTTTTTAATGTTCTTTATGTTTTTGAGATCCCGATAGCTTAATTAAGTTATTTCTAGCAATAATTTAACCTAGGGTTTATATTTGGAAAAATACCCATAGGTAAAAAGTGTTTATTTTGATGTTTTAAGGTAGAATATGAAGCTAGAAATTATGTTAAACAATTTTTGCTTGTTGATTTTAAGCGAAAACGAGTAAAACTCAATAATCGGTAGAATACCTAATGTTCACAAGTACATGTTAGAGTGAGAATTTGATGTTGTCATAGAAGAGAAAAATATTCAGCATGTTATAAAACATAAGAATAAGAGATGAAGTTTAATTTCTGAGCCTTTGGGTAAAAATGTAATTATATAAAAGTTTAAAGGTAAAATCGTAATTTTGACAAAGTTAGAGTCTATGGCTGTTTTAGTAAATGTTAGTATTAAATGAGTTAAATTTGCTATTTTAGATCAAGAAGAACGAAACTCGAGGTTAGACAAAGGAAAGAATAAAGTTGAAGACTAAGTTGGTGAATTGGGCTATATTTAGTACCGAGGTAAGTTTACAGTAAATAAATGCAGTATTTCAATAATTATTATTAATGCTTCTATTTTCTGGCAACTATGAATTTATTTGATGATGATCCAAGCATGAAATGATAGAGAATTAAAATTAAAAAGTCTCGTTGATACATAAGGATGGTACTAAACACGAATGCCATGACATTTGGGTAAACAAGTCCCATGTAAGACCATGTCTGGTACATGGCATTTGCACCAAGACGAGAGGTCCCATGTAAGACCATGTCTGGGACATGGCGTTCGCACCGAGATGAGAGATCCCATGAAAGACCATGTCTGGGACATGGCGTTGGCATCAAGATGAGAGGTCCCATGAAAGACCATGTCTGGGACATGGAGTTGGCACCGAGACAAGAGGTCCCCCGTAAGACCATGGCATGGGCACCTACATGAGAACATCCCATGTAAGACCATGTCTAGGACATGGCTTTGTCATGTTATTATCAGAAGAGACCCGAATATCCTTATTATTCCAATATAGCTCAACGGGCTAGTAAACGAATCATGTTCATGAAAGTTCAGTTAAAAGCATAAATGGCAGGCTCGGGTAAGTTATAAGAGTTAAGAACTTATTATATTATCAATTGATACTCAACGTTTTAGCAAGGGAAGAGTAAGTTATGATCACGAGTTAACTAAGTAACCAAGCAAGAGAATGAGAATGAGATTAATTAAAGAGTAAATTAGAGACGTTGACACTTGAGTATAATCATTTGTGTTAAATGTTGTTATTTATTTGCTAGTAAACTTACTAAGCTTAATGCTTACTTCTTTTATTTTTCTTTCTCTTATGGTATTGCAAAGCTGCTTCAGGGATCCTAAAGAAGTCGGAGATTGTCTACACTATCAAAAACAACTACTCAGTATTTTATGATGAAACACGTTTGAGTTATGGCATGTATAGGGATTTAGTTATTTTGTATGTTTGTAATTATGAATTTGCTAAAGAATGATGTGTAAGTATTCGATGATGAATAGTTATTAAAATGGTTAAGTATGAAGGTGTTTGTTGTTATAAAAGTCTAGGTGATAAATTATGCATGGAAATCATGAAAGGGTAAAATTTTGCAAAGAAACAGAATTCAGGCAACACAGTAACATAAATTTGAAAAATCACCTAGGATGGTATAAAATGAATTATAGGGTGAATGATATATGGTATTAAAGCTTGTTGATTCTATTTGCATCGAAAAATAACAGTGTAGGAAAAGAAAATTTATATTTTAAGTTATGTGAATTTTAGTAAGACAGGGTCAGATCTATTTTTGGAGTCTCCTGTTCTGAGTTTATAAAATCATTAAAAATTGTAAAAAAATATTTTTGAGCTGTATTTTACATTATTAGATTATTTAATGAGTCTATTTTATTTTTAAACAAGTAAGAACATCATATGAAAATCCTATAATGAGAAAATTTATTTTTAGTAACAAGAGGTCAAAATAGTCGAATGGTGAAACAGAGGAGAATTTAACTAATAAACTGTACTAATTGGCTGAACCAAAAATTCTAAAAATTTTATGGTAAGTAGATATATGACTATAGTTTCAAGGAAAATTTATAGAGTTAAATTTCGAGTTCCGAAGCTCGAGTTATAATTAATTTAGTAACTGCTACGCGATTGGACAGGTTTGCTGTAAATAGTAAAATTAATTTTCAAAGCAAATTTTTATGCTCTGAATAAATGAGATAAGCTAAGTAATGCCTCGTGCTTGACTCCGGCAAGAGTCTCAGGTAAGGAATGTTACATGGTATTAGCAGAAAATATCGTAAAATCTTAGTTGGCTTCTTCCTTAAATGTGCATCATTTTCATCCTCATTCCTATCTTCTGTATTTCTATTCATCCAACGGGATTGCCCACATACATGACAGCACTGTTGGTTTTTCCAATTGCCCCAATACAACATGCAGTCATTTGGGAAACTATGAATTTTGTTGTACCCAATGCCTAAATCTTTATCAATTTCTTCATATCTTTGCATGAATGAGGGATTTTTATAAACGGAAACATATCTCTCAAAAACTCTAACAGTATTGTCAAAGAGTTTTCGGTCCACCCTCCCAAACACTTTAACTGAAAAAGACGAATACAGAAGGACATTTTTGAAAATTTTGATCCCCCATAAAGTTCTTCATTCATTTCATTAAGTAGCGTGTAGAACTTTGCCACTTCTCCATTCAACTCTTCATCAGGTACACTTCTTCTTGTTTTGGTAAAAGTATTTTCACCAAGATTACAATCATCTGACGCAACAAAGTCGGGTGGAAGCGATTGCAAACCATGACTGCGCATGTTAAATGCATCCCGCAACATACCTTCCATGTCATCTTTTCTAACAGACCGATGGTAAGCAATACGAGGATAAGCCGGATTAATCATTGAAGAGGAAGTACTAGGTGTGCATTCTCCATGGAAAATCCATTTTTTATACCCCCGAATAAACCCATCAACAATTAGATGCTCGTAGACAACTTCACGAAAATGCCAATTGATGTTGCCACACTTATTACACGGGCAAAGAATCATATTCTCTTGGCTTGCATTTTGAAATGCAAAATTTAAAAAAGTTTGTACTCCATTTCGATTGTCGTTGCTTACCCTTGACAAATTCATCCAAGACCGGTCCATTTCTTAATTCTTGAAGTCTAAAGTTGATAATAAATTACACGGGTAAATTGTTTATTTATAAGTATAAATAAGTTATGTAAGTTATATAAGTTATTAAGTTATGTAAGTTATGATATGATATATATTTATGTATAATGTAAGTTATGTAAGTTATGTGAGTTATGTAAGTTATGATATGATATATATTTATGTATTATGTAAGTTATGTGAGTTATGTAAGTTATGATATGATATATATTTATGTATTTTGTAAGTTATGTATTTTATGTGAGTTATGTAAGTTATGTAAGTTATGTGAGTTATGTAAGTTGAGAAGATGTAGGATCATCGATAAGTATAATGTTTGGAAGGAATTCAGAAAAAAATTTCCCCTAACCTTTTTTATTGAAATCTTTATAAAGAATCCAATTATGATTAATGTTAATCCAATACACCCCTTTCTATTGGCCACTGAAAAGCTTTAACTAAACCCTAGAAAACACCATACCTAAAGTGCGGTCATAGTTTAGGCCAACGTACTAAACATGAGAAAATTGAGAAAAAGCCAACGTTGAATTTAAAACACAAGTAATCCGTTCTTTTCATTTTAGCTTTCTAACTTTTGACTTCTGAGCCAAAAATGAACTCAATTCAATACCCTCTAATCATGTATGTCTCACTTTTCCTAGTCTAATTATCAAAACAACTTACTATAAAATATATATAAATTATTATCAATATCAAAAGGCAGGCATGCCGACGCTGTAATAGAAACACCATATAATTTTTCAGTCAATCTTTCCAAAAGTCTCTTCTCGACCCAAAACTTTTGACTGATTGCACATATACCATACACCAGCATTCCTTTCTGCATATGTTAATCCATCTCTATTCTAGTAGTCTATTTTTCTAGTTTACACAAGTTCTTGGCTCTCCAACCTACTAATCAATTGGCACATGAAACCTAGAAGTTATGATAACTGAAGGCAAATAGTGAACAATGAGCAATACAACTACCACTGATACAATACAAATGTCCAACTAAAAGGGAAATTGGAGCTTAGATGATGTGGAAAACAATATTATGCATAATGTGCAAATCAACAATAAGAAAAAGTTCTTAGCTAGACCCACATGCACCTGACCTTTGACTGGTTTCTTTGGAAGAACATAGTCAATGTTTACTAAATATGAATATATTTTAACAAAATAAAATGATAATTACAAGATTTGCAAACACCAAATACAGTAAGCCCTAAAATAACTAAAACAACAACAAGATAATAAGAGGTATATTCCCATTTTGTTGTCCAAGTTAAGCAGAAATCTATGCTAACCTCCAACTCATTTCCAACCTATCGTCACCAAAAACATCACATTTATTCCAAACCAAATTTCATCATTTGAACTAATAATATTTCCAAAAAACTAACATACAGTGCGAATTAACAAAAATGCATTCAGACTAAAACCCTAATCCAATGCCAAAACTTGAAGTAAGATAAAAGGAATGAAAGCAGTACAGTACCTTGACGACGATGAAGAGTAATGAAAGCACTTTGGAACGGTTTCCACTCGTAAAAGGATTAAAACCCTAAAACCAAAGACGATTTCACTTCATTTCAAGGTCAACAACAAATTATAAACAAAAAAAATTAACAAAAACAAGAAAAACACAAAGTTTAAACACGCAAAATAAAGAAAACGAACGTTAAATACTGATTGACCAAAAAACAGAATCGAAATGTTCGGCCACCTTCTTCGTCTTCTCTGTCATCGTATGAAAGTTTGCAAGAAACCGAAACAAATATTTTCTTTTTAAGTAAAAAAACCAATTGAAGAAAGTTGTAACAAAAATCGAAGAACCGAAACAAGTCTCTATGACTGATTAGGGATTAGGATGGGGAATTTGGGGCGGGGAGCGGGGATGTAGTGGAAACTTGATTAGTGGAAGAAAACAACGTCGTTTAGTATCTTAACATTTGCGACGCTTACAAAAAACGCCACTAATTTTACAACTTTTGCGGCGTTTTCAACAAAAACGCCACTACCAATTAAATTCCTGAACTGAAACAACATCGTTTTGTTCAATTTTTAATACATTTTTACGGCGGTTTTAGACCAAACGCCACTAATACTTATATTTTGTGGTGTTTTTTCAGAGAAACGCCGCTAATGTTTCCCTTTTTAAATATATATGTGTCTGAAATAATATTATTTATAAATTTTCAAATTTTTAATAGATTTATAAATTTGATACATTAATATGACATTATTAATATTATTTAAAAATTTGATACATTAATATGATATTATTTTTAATTGTTAAAATTTTATAAATTTTATAAATCTTAGAGAGTGTATAATTTAAATATTGTAAATATTCAAATTTATAAATTATTGATATTATTCAAATAATGTATTATAATTTTAAAATTATACTCTATTTTCATGTGAATAAACGAATGTAAATAACACAATTATCAAATGTCATCATAACATATATGCCACGAGTCAATAAACTAAGCATTCATTTCACTTAGAACCCTAACAACATAATCAGAAGTAAAAGATAAAAATTATTTGTAATTTTTTTGAATTTGGTATCACAAAAGTAATTAAACCCTAAAACCTTAAACTATTAACCCTAAAACCCTAAAATCCTAAATCCTAAACCCTAAACCATGCATTGTAAACCTTAAATCATAAACACTAAATCCTAAACCATAAACTTCTATATCTTATAAGCCGTAACACTAACCTCTTAGCACTAAATCATAAACCCTAAACTTTAAACCCCAAATCCAAAACCCCAAACATACACCCTAAACCCTAAACTCAAAACTCTAACCCCAAAATAATAAACATTATATCATGAACCCTAAAACCCTAAACCATATACAATAAACCTTAAATACCAATCCCTAAACCCTAAAATAAATTTATTTTTTATGACGTTTTTATCAAAAATGCCGCTAATGCCAGTAAAGCTCATGAAAAAATGACGTTGTTTTATCAAACTTCTTGCGGCGTTTTTAGAAAAGCGTCGCTAATTCCACTAAAGGTCAACAAAAAACGAAGTCGTATTGCACTACTTTTTGTGGCGTTTTACAATAAGCGCCGCTAATTCCTGATCTATAACAGCGTCTCTAATAAAGAGCCGCTAAAGCTCGATCTATTGCGGTGTTTTTTAAAAAAGCGCCATTAAAGCCAATAAAAGCTAAAAAAAAAGAAGTCGTTTTGCTCAAATTTTTTGCGGCGTTTTACAAAAAGCGCCGCTATTTCTTAATCTATAGCGGCATTTCTTAGTCTTCGCCGCTAAAACTCGATCTGTTGCGGTGTTTCTAAATTAGCACCGCTAATGCTCGATATATTACGACGTTTTCTAAAAAGCGCCACTAAAGCCAATAAACCTCAACAATAAATGAAGTCGTT
The DNA here is from genome assembly GCF_007990345.1 of Gossypium hirsutum. Taxonomy (NCBI): domain Eukaryota; kingdom Viridiplantae; phylum Streptophyta; class Magnoliopsida; order Malvales; family Malvaceae; genus Gossypium; species Gossypium hirsutum. Next base: position 12,362,120 of record NC_053438.1, read on the forward strand.
TTGCTCTATTTTTGGTGGCGTTTTTTAGGGAACGTCGCTAATTCTCTAACTATTACGGCATTTTTTTGGTTAACGCCGCTAATACTTGATCTTTTGTTGCGTTTCTTGTTAAAACACCGCTATAAACGCTGCTAAAAAACCTATTTTGCTGTAGTGAATAGAAGTTGTGGTAATTATATATTTAAAATAATTATAATTATAATTTCCATTTATTACTTAAAAAATTTAGTTCAAATAATTATAATTGTGTTATGAATATCTTATTAAGTGGATGTCCACCAAGATCAAGACAAGTTTTGATGTACTTTAAATTCTAATAGTCATTAGAAGTAGATCTTTACTTCATTTATACTTTTTATGCTTATAAATAGAGACTTTGGAGAAGCTTTGTAAATATTTCGATTGATCAATAAAATACGTTATCTCTTTGCTCTCTCATTCTTTTTGTTCTTTATTATTTGTCTTTTTATTTTGTAACACGTTATCAACACGATTCTCTTTTATTTAATAATACGGTCACTCCAAATCTGTTGCTCAAGTTGTTGTCGATTGCCTTTTAGAGCTACTGCAATTTCAGTCTTTGATTGGGGCCTGCGCACTATGAGTAATCATTATCCAAAGAAATTTATATAATCCATATGTGGGTGATGAAGATGATGTTAAAGATCTTCAGATGTATTTTATTATGATTTATTATATCATGTTTATTATAATTGAAGACTAATCATGACAACATGAATAGATAGATTTTTATTTTAAATCCATGTATGTTTGCGATGGTGATTATGAAATAAAAAATCTATTGGGACATTTATAAGTTCGCCCTAGTAAATTTATTGCATTCTCCGAAGTGAACGCAAGTATAAAAGAAAATAAAAACCAATATTATTCAAATATGTGGTAGTACAAAATTAGTCAAAAGCTCCAAAAGAGCTAATATATTAATATCTTGTGATGATCAATCCATTAGTTTTAAAAGATATTTATAATGGATCTTATATTGAGATTGTGAATGAAGAAAAGATTATATTGCATATAAATCATTATTGCTATAAATATCTATTTTGAAAGGATAAAGAAAAAAGGGAGGATTGAGTTATTGATTACTCTTGTTATTAAATTGAATTGACTTTGACTATCTTTGTGATCTTCTTTTGTCATCATCCCAATTAAGGGATTGAAAGCAAAATATTTGACTGTGAAAGATCTACTTATGAGCAACAGAATACGGTAATTCTATCTAAAGCTCGTTATGGTTGGATGCACCTGAAGTTGCAAGTTTATTTTTAAAAATTGTGAGTATAACTCTACAAGATTCAAAATAAGTTCTCAATTAAAATTAAGTGGAAAAAATATTACTGATGAGAACTTGCAAGAGAGAAAACTTATGTATGAAAAGTCATTGGTTATGTACCTATTATACACCTGGAAATTAGTAATTTAGACTTCACATTGATTTAGACATTTCAAGTAGTAAATGTTACAATAGTACTTATATATGGATACAAAGTAAAAGGAATGACGGTAAAATTATCAATGTCACAATTTATATTGACATTATTAGTACAATTGAAATGCATGTTAAAGTATACAAAAAGTTTACTAATACAAATGCATTTACTACTTGGCGTGACCATTTAGACCATTCTGGATCATATATGATGCAAAAATTAATTGAGAATTCATATGGACATTCATTAAAGAACCAAAAGATTCTTTAATTTAAAGAATTCTCATTTGTTGCTTGTTCTCAATGAAAATTGCTTTGTAAAAACTCACTAGCTAATGTTGAGATTTAATGTCTTACATTTCTAAAATTAATATGGGCACATTTAACCACTATGTGGATGATTTTGATATTATATAATTTTGGTAGATGCATCTACAAAATAATCACAAATGTGTTATCAACTTGCAACCTGTCGTTTGCAAGATTACTTGTTTAAATAATTAAGTTTAGATCATGCAATTAAGACAATTCATCTTGCTAATAATAATGAGTTTATATCTTAGTATTTTATTGATTGAGTTTGAAAATTTTTTGTAAAATTTTGTTTTTTATGCACATAATGGTTTAGAGAAATTATTGGTTGAACGTCTTTGCTTAATATCTAAATAATTTCTTATGAGAACTAAACTTCCTATTTCAACATGAGATTATGTTGATTTAGTGTTGTACGCATCAAGCCAATAAGTTATAATACTCCCCATTACAATTGGTTTTTAGTTAAGAGCTAAATATTTCTCATCTTTGAATTTTTATATGTGCATATATGTTCCAATTGTTCCACCACTACGCACAAAGATGAGTGAATCCTCAAAGAATGTTAGGAATATATATTAATTATAAGTCTCCTTGTATTATTAGATGTTTTGAAAGTATTGGAGATTCAACTATGACATGATTTGTGATTACTATTTTGATTCGATAGTTTTCCCGACATTAGGGGGAGAGAAATAACAACTTGTAATGAGTTAAGGGGAGAGTAATTTGAACCAGAACTTCAACAATAATAACTCATTACAAATTCCAAATATGAAAATTTCTCATAAAATAAAATAATAAATCTAGAAGGTCATATAGTGAATACGGGTGCTCCAGAAGAGACCCAAGACATAACTAATAAGTAAAACTGCAGAAGAGATCCAGGTACCTAAAATTGAATATTAAAATAGTGAAAATAAAGAAATCTTGATATGTTACAATTCGAAAAAAATGTAGAACCGATAATAAAACTGGTCGGCAATGGTTTTTCATGCAATATTATTGTTGAAATAATGAAATAAAAGGAGGATCTTGAATAAATCTATTAAGAAATATAGATATGGAATAAATTGGTCAAAATAAAAAGACGCAACTCAAGTAAAATTAAATTTGTGGAGTTTTTGGACCAGTAGTCCAAATATCTAAAGGTATAAAGCCAGTGAGAGTACAAATGAAGTAGTTTTGCAAAAACAGAATAAAAATATGAAGTTTTTCACTAAGTCCTGTCATTGATTATGAAAAGATATAATATTCTTTTGTGATGGATGAAATAACTTTTAGATATATTATTTTGACAGTTCATAAAAGATCTAACTTGCGTCTAATGGTTGTTGTTATAACCTTTTATGAATCACTATATAGTAAAGTTTATACTAAAATCATATTGAATTTCTTAGAAAATTGTTCATTTATATGAATTAAAATAATTTGAATATATGTGGTAAATTTGACTGAGTGAATAGTATTGAATGAGGATTATGAAATGATCCAAAATACATTTTTATATTTTTATGTAAGAAATATGATTAAAGTTTGCTATGATTATTGTTGAAACTCCTGAAGAGATCAAAATATATTCCCCAAAATTTTCCCTCACTCATGACTTTCAAAAGAATGATGATATAAATGCTCATTTGAAAAGTTAGTATTCAAGATTGAATACGTAGAATATGAGATATTATGTGATGTTTTCATGATGAGAAGTAAATACGTGATGTACTCTCTTTTCCTTAACCAAGGTTTTGTCCCATTGGGTTTTCCTGGTAAAAGTTTTTAACGAGGCAGCTTGTAATAGAAGATTGTATATTCTTTTTCATTCATTAGGTTTTTATCCCACAAAGTTTTTCCTAATAAAAGTTTTAATGAGTCACATTATCTACAAATGGACATCTAAGGGGGACTGTTATGAATATCTTATTAAGTAGATGTCCATCAAGATCAAGATAAGTTTTGATGTACTTTAAATTCTAATAGTAATTAGAAGTAGGTCTTTAATTCATTTATACTTCTTATGCCTATAAATAGAGACTTTGGATAAGCTTTGTAAATATTCCGATTGATGAATAAAATATGCTCTCTCTTTGCTCTCTCACTCTATTTGTTTTTTACTCTGTCTTTTTATTTTATAACAAATTGAAAAAAAGTCCATGCAATTTTTTTTACAATCGCAATCATTTAAAAAAAGTTTCATATATATAAATATATTAATTTTTACTTGATAATATTTTTTCTATATTTTAATTAATTTGGGTAAGTTTTTATTTACACTAGTTAATTTTACACATTTCATGTGTGATTAATATTTTAACAATCTAATTGTCATATTTCATTCATATATATCATAAATGTCAAGTTTGATGAAAATTAAAATTTGGATTAAATATTAAAATTGGTACCTGAATTTTTTCACTTCTCCCAGATTGTTACTTATTATTATTTTTGCTTAGATTGGCACCCGAACTTTTTTCTGTCCATTATACGGGTACCCAAGCCTAACACCGTTTTTTTTTGCTGACGTGGTAGCACTGACCATCCACACACCACCACGTGTCATCCTCTTTGACTACAAACCAGACCTTCTTTAATTATTTTTTCCTTTCATTTTCCTTTTAAAATTATTCCTTTATTTTTTTTTTCTTTTCATTTTTCTTTTCACCATCGTCTTCTGCCTCACTTCTATCTCGTTCGTTTTAATCTCTTTCAATTAATTTTAATACTAATTAATATACAAGTGAAACTTGTGCAGCCTAGTCATTGGATAAAAAACAAAAACTAAACCTTAGATGTGATTCCTAAGGAACCCTAGCATGAAGCTTCTGGGCATATTTATTCAATTTCTTCTCTTTCCCTTATAATTCAAAAAGGTGTCATAAATCTTTGTCGATTGAAGATGCAAAATTGGGATAATTAACACAAAAAGGGGAAAAATAGATAACTGGTGAGATGATGATGAGGATTTTGAAAAGCCTCAACCAAGAAAGGATCGACGACTAACTCTTTGTCATTAACAGCTCCATATACAGCGGTCGTCATTGTCATCGGAGTCAAGTCCATGGGAATATTGTAGAGGGTTTGTGTCCCTCAAAAAAATAAAAATAAAAAACTCATCTCTTCTCTTCTCTCCTCTATTTCTTCTTATTCTTCTTATTCTTCTTTTTAGCAGATTCTTCTTGTTGATGAGATTATTAATGAAATGTTGCAAGGTAAGAACCCATACGACTGTTTGCACGACTCCTCAATCGAAACCGGCGATTTAAGGAGGAGGTAAGGTGGATTTTTTTACGGTGGAAACCCCATAAAAAACGAGACCTGTTGGGGATGGATGGGCGATGATGAAGCGAGCATGAGATGGAAACGATGAGAAACAAAAGATGAAGGAAAAAGGAATAGGAAATGTTTGGAAGTCATTTTTAGAGGAATATTGTTGGGGTTTTTTTATCTCTCAAAAAAAAAATTTCTCCTCTCCTCTCCACTGTTTCTTCTTATTCTTCTTTTTAGTAGATTCTTCTTCTTGTTGATGAGATTATCAATAAAATGGTGCAAGGTAAGAACCCATACGACTGTTCGCACGACTCCTCAACCGAAACTTACAGTTTAAGGAGATAAGGTAGATTTTTTACAGTGGAAACCCCATCAGAAATGAGACTTGTTGGGGATGGACGGGCGGTGATGAAGCGAGCGTGAGATGGAAATGATGAGAAACAAAAGATGGAGAAAAAATGGAACATGAAATGTTTGGAAGTCATTTTTAAAGAGAACGACATGTGATGGCCAAAGAGGAAGAAACGTGGCAGTGTGCGAATGGCCAATGCTAACACATCCGTAAAAAAGTAACAATGGTTCGGGTACCAATATAGTAGACAGAAAAAAGTTTAAGTATTAATCTGAAAAAATATATATAAGTACTAATATGAGAGAAATAAATAAATTCGGGTACTAATTTTATATTTAACCCTTAAATATTTTTAATTATTTATTTTATATTACAAAACTTTAATTAATATTTGAGATAGTGAACATGGACGCGTTGAACGCAGAGCCTCTCTAGTCCACATTTTTTTCGGAAGCATTGAACAATCTTTCGCTATGTAATTCAAGATTTTGACCTGATTGTCTATTATATTGAAGACCACGATCTTACTTTGTATTAATTGTGGTCGAGGGGGCTGAAAGACTGGTTGTAATAGATTGAAAAATTCTCATTCAGGTAACAGTTTGGAGTCATGCATGAAAGGATATGGAATGTTGATAAGTACTAAAAGTAACATGTTTTACTCTCATCCTTAATGCAATTTTGGGTGATTATTCGATGTTAATGGTGAATTTCATACTTCTAATCTTTTAAATTCATGTTTTTATACTTAGGAGAGCATTTGGGAGCAAAAAGAGTAAAAATTGAAAAATCAGAGCAAGTTAGAAGAGCCACACGGGCTGACCTCTTCTACATGGCCTGGACACAAGAGCGTGTGGTAGGTCATGTCAATTTTGCGAATTTGTACCCTAAACTACGGGAAATCACAATTTTTAGGTTTTTCAGACATTCTTAGACGTATATATGATACCAGTAAGAAGATAGGAGTGAGACGTCATAGAATCTTCAAGAAAACAACTTGAAAAACACCCTTAAAACCGATTCTGAAGCAGATTTCCATCAAAATTGAAGTTTCGCATTTGATTTCTTTGGAGATTATCATGAGTTTCTTTGTTTCTTGTGGTTATGCTGTATTTTGGTTATTTTTATTTTCAAGCATGAACTAATTTTCTAAATACCTAGGGGAGATGAACCTTATGATGAATTATATCTTTGGATTTTTATTTTACGCAATAAATACTTAGAACTTGTTATCAATTATATGTAAGTTTAAATCTTGGTTTGATATTTTTAGATTATTGATCCATGTTTGATGTGCTTAAATCAGAGGAGGAATAGACCCTATTTAAGAGTAGATCTTATATAATTGAGTGGAGTTGCATACAATCCTAGAAATAGGGCAATATATATAAATCTATCGAATTACAGTCAATCTAATAGGGGAATCCATAGATCGAGTTAATGCGATAATAAATGTTTTAATTAATAAGAAATTTCAATTAATCAACCTAGAGTCAGTTGCTCTCATTCTCGATAGAGATATTAGCATAATTTAGTGATTTCTACGGATCAAGATACTAAGGAAAGAAATTGCGTAATTTAGATTGATAGTGACAGATGAAGTGCAGGTGAATATTTTCCTGGGTATTGTTTGCTTCTTGATTGTTAATCGGTTATTCTCCTATTTTGTTCTTTGTCGTGTTCGTTAGATAATTAATTTAGATAATTTTAGTTTTTAATCAATCACTTGAATTTATAGGTAAAATAATAAAAAGACAGTAACTACTACTTTTAATCTTCGTGGGAACGATATATTTAGTCACCATATCTATACTATTAATTGATAGATGCAATTGTCTTAATCAAAATTTTAATTAAATTCATGACGCATCAAATGCTCATATTTCCTCACATATCTGAGCAACTTGGTAAGGCCTGAGAAGCCACCGATGCTGCAGCTGCAAGAAAGTAGGCCAAGCTAAACAGAATAGACTATAGAATTCCCCCTCAGTAGTCATTGGTAAAGCTAACGAATGTTATATAATCGGATGGTTCATACCTTGAGGTTCTTTTATACTCTGGAAAGGGCAATATCCGGATTTTTGTTTAAAACTTACTAAAAGCCAAGTTAAAATTCAATCACTATGATCCAAAGCTGCCGCTAATGATACAAAGCGGCCATTGATAGTTACATCCGAAGCAAACACAGTTTTTGTAAATAAATAAATCAGTACAAAAACAAATAGCTGTTTGATAGAATAGAGTGACGATTTATATCGGTGATCATGATATTAAAAAAATAAATAAATAAATCAACCACGAATTATTAAGTATCAAATTTTATTATAAAATATAATACCTTAAATGTAATTATAATAAATATATTTAATGTAACACAAATATACACTAATTATTTTAACGTTTACTGAACATTGAAGAGCTTAAGTTTTGACATTGATATCTAGGGCTCTTTCCTTCCTCTTCAAAAGTTTTTGTAAGCCTCAAGTTTCGGTTTTGTCTCTTTTAACTTAAAATATAATTAGGGAGGTAAAAACTTGATTTGATTTGAAATTTTTTAAAAAATTTCCACTTATGAGTTGATCAAATTGAATTGTTTAAGTTATTTGGTTTTTTTTTTTTTGATTCAACTCTAGCAGTAATTTGGTTTTCGAATTTGAGTCAAGTTGAATTTTACAATTCGAATAACTCGAATAATAAATCGGTGTAAATACTCACTTGATTCCTGTCAATTTTGAAAATGTGCAAATTGGTCCTTCTGAACAAAAATTACAAAAGAAAACAAAATCATTTTCAAAAATTTAAAATATTCATAAAATTTTTCAAAAAACTAATTTTCAAAAAATTTCTAAAATTTATTTAAAAAATTCTAAGGAATATTTATAAAAAAATTTAAAATAATATCAATTAAGTCTTAACTTAGTTGACATCGACATTGTTGTCAGTGTAAGAAAATGTGGTTTCGAGCCCGCTCAAGTATGCTTTATTTTCTTATTTAAGGATTTAGGAGGGGTTACGGGTAGTTATAGACATTGTATAAAAAATATTGAAAAAAATTATTAAAAAATTCCAAAATGATATTTTTGAAGACGTAAACAAGTAAATTACCAATTTAAGTTTATCATACTAAATTATCTTAGTTTTTCTCTTATTTTGCTTTTAAAGAGTTCTCAAAGTTTTAAATTTATGTATTCTAACATGGAATTAGTAATACTGTAACAATATTTTAATTTAACATGTTTAATTATTTAAAATTTAAATTGAAAATTTTCACTTAATATTAAAAAATAAATTAAATTAGGATGATAAAATAAATTTTATCAACTCAATTAACTCAATATTTTTTTACTCTATTTAATCGAACATCCATCTAAATGCAACCACGAGATTTTTAGGTAGGGATGATGAATGAGAAGTGCATGGGATCTCTATTTGAGCCACGAGGTTACATGCTGAAAAGATGACAGCCCTTTTGGGTGTTTGGAGCTTCGAGGATTTTTAGCATTTCATTTTTATTTCTTTAGTTACACCTATTATTCTTGATCGTTTCTTTTTCTTATTAACAATGTGCTTAGGTACAGTCAACACATTTGCAAGCTGCAGATGATTGAACTTGTCATTGGAATGATTTTAACTCTAGATTGCAAATCTATGTAATATATGGGTGTCATTTTTCTTTCTCTCTCACCCCACTCATGTATTATATTGGAAAATGAATGTAATATATGCACTGTTCAATAAATCTTCACATATAGCTAGGAGCGAAGCTAGAAAATTTCAAGAGAGGGGCTGAGATAATGAAAATCAATAAATTTAAAAATAAAAATTAATTAAAGAAAAATAATTTAATAAATAAAAATAAACTAGAAAGAAATCTTAAAATTTATTTGAATTGCACTCTTCGATCCTTGACCTCACTAAAATCATCAATAATTTCGTTTATATCAAATTTTTCTGCAATTTCTTTCTCACTGTACACAACCAAAGAACTTCTTAAAAAATCATCTTCCATTTTGCTACGAAGTCGAGTCTTCACAATCTTCATAGCAGAAAAAACACGTTCTGAGGATGCTGTTGAAACTGGAAGAGTCAATATAAGATGAATCAATCTGTCAACGAGTGGGTACATGACTGACTTTCCACTCTCAACTAAGCTTCTGCAAAGTTCAAAAAGTGTTGATATTTTTCTCAAATTAGGATGCTTACATACATCAAGTTCATAAAGCTTCAACTAATATGGGAGACGTTCTTTCTCTTGTTGAGAAAAATCTTTTGGATAGAACTTGTTTACAAGAATGCAAATTTTATCAATATCAAATAACTTGAGAAACTCCTTGGGATCTAAAGCTTTAGTAAGAGTGAGAAGCTTGACAACAATTTCGTTAAACCTACTCTTCAATTCTTGCAACTGAGTATCTATTGTAGCAAAAAATATATCCACTCGATAATAATGCTCCACTATAACATCTTCCTTCTTGTTGCGACTACGACCCACAATGTATTGAGCATTCATATCTGGAAAATCCAACTCCCAAGTTTCACAAAAAGATATCACATTTTTCAACAATTGATTTCATCTATCATCTCTCAACTTTTGAATTAAATCTTTTGCTAAACTCTTGGCATTTAATATATCTTGAGAACGACGTTGTAAAACTTGACAAAGGTTATCAGTAATCCCTAAAACTTCCTTCATCATATGCAAAATAAAAATAAACTTAAAAGATATCAATCTATTATATGTGTTATGAGCATCTCCTTGCTGAGAATAGTTAGAAGCGGTATTTTTTTAGACTTTCAAAAACTGTGCTAGTAGCATTGTACATCTTCAGTAAACTAGTAACTGAACTTAAATCGGAACCCCATCGAGTCTCACAAGGATGTTGTAAAGTGCCAATCTGATTCATTCTTGTTCTAGTTGCTAACTCATTGATGGATACTACACGAGTTATTTCAGCTACTTGGGCTTTTTGTAATTCATTGTGTCGTTTGGAAGAAGCCAAAGCAATATTAACAATATCAGACAAGTCTTTAAAGAATTTATGCACTTCAACCACTTCTCTAGCTACTGCAACCAATGCTAATTGAAGACGGTGAGTAAAACAATGAACATAATAAGCATATTGACAATCATTCAAAATCAAAGCTTGCAAGCCATTAAATTCCCCAAGCATATTGCTTGCTAAATCATAGCCTTGACCTTGGATATTTTATATGTCAAAACTATGTTGCAAGAGAACATTAAAAATCACATTCTTCAAAGTCAATGTAGTATCTTTAACATGGACTATATCAAAAAATCATTCTTTTACCTGTCCTTGTTTATCTACAAATCTCAAAATAATTTTCATTTGCTCTTTTTTTGACTCATCTCTCGCTTCATCCACAATAATTTTGAACTTTCTGCCACCAATTTCTTCACGAATTACATTACGAACTCTACTGGCATAAATTTGCAATATCTCTTTTTGTATTGTTGAAGTATAACTAGCATTTTGTGGAGCACTTTTCAAAAAATCTTTAACTTTCTCATCATACAATGCTAATAGTGATAACAATTCAAGAAAGTTTCCATGATTTTTTTATCCTGAGCTTTCATCATGACCTCTAAAATCAGACCCTTGAAATGACAACCATCAAATAACATCTATACTAGTTTTCAAGTGTAGACGATTAGCTACAATTTGTTGTGTTGTTTATCTATCAAGTGATGTTTCAATACGTTGAACTTGATTCATTAAATCTACATAAGCTCGTTGTGTATTGTTATGTAGTGAATTTGGATCTTTTCCCATATGTGTCAAAAAAGCACAATTGCATCCATCGTGTACCTTTTTCCAATTACTAAATCTATTATGAGTAAATGCAGTTGATCCAAAATGACTACTTGGATTGCCATTAAAAAGAAAACAAGGAAAACAAAATATTGCAGCTTTAGAAGGTATATTCTAACCAGGAAAATTGTTTAAACCATGATGGTTGAAAATAACGATGGCGTTTTTTTTGAATTGGAAGTAGGATATTCTGAAAGAATAGGTTGATATGGTCCAGCCTTAATATAAACTCTTTGAATTTCATCACACATATTAACCGGATACTCATATATTTGCTTACGTAACCCAGGTTCACGTTCTAAGTTAGACAAATCAAGCGCCTCATCTTCAACTCTAGGAATTTTAAAAGAACGAGCATCAAAGTTTAAAGGAACAAACAATGAAGGTAATACCTCAATTTATTTTCTTTTTAAAAAAATTAATAACTAAAGGGATGAGATTGTAATCAAGAAAATCATGCAGCCACAAAACTCATGTTTGATGATTTTATTAATTATAAATATAATTATGATGATTTATGATTCTATTTTCTTTAATGAGCTAGGAACCTTCATCAAAGAGAGAACAATTATAGCAACCATAAGGGTCATGAAAGAATGTATGCCTACCTAAATTGCTCAATTATATGATGTATGTTCTATTTCTTCTGCTCATACTGCCCTAAATAGCTCAATTACATGATATATGTTTTTTGTTTGTTTGTTTAAACACTTAATTATATGATATTAAACTTACTTGCAGTGAAAGAGAGTTTCACAATAATAGGATTATAAGTCATGATCAGGTGGTTAGTAAAGGGGGTTAGTAAATCTACTTCAGTTAACCCGTTGTTGTTGCAGTTATTCATCTTAATTTCCTATAAATAGTGAAGTCTTCTATGTAAAAGATAGGGTTTTAGTTTTATGAAATAGATATTAAAATACTTTTCTCTTCTTTCTGATTTTCTTCTTTACTACTTAAAGCTTTCATCAGGGTATCAGAGATTGAAAGATTTTAATAAAGAATGTTCATTTCTTTCCCTCCGGTTGTTTTTCTTCTTCTAGTTTTTTGATTCAAAGTTCTTGTGGTTTCTTGAATAATTTCTAATTTTTCTTTCTTTCTTTCAACAATGGTTGGTGAGATTGATTCAAGTGGGTTTGATAACTCTTCTAATTCTGCTTCTGTTCTTACTAAACCCTTTTCCAATAAGTCAATTACAATTCGACTTGATGAATCAAATTATTTATTATGGAAATAGCAGGTCTTTTTCATGATTAAAGGACATTCTTTGAAGAAGCACATTGATGGTTCTTTGGTTCTTGATCCATCATAGGGTGATTATGCCTCCCTTAAGAAACAAGATTGGGCTCTTGCGTCATGGTTGCTTGCGTCTATCAGTCCTAGCATCTTGTTGAGTCTTATTCATTGTACTTCTGCTTGTGATACTTAGACTACATTACAACAGTTGTTTTCTATTTCTTCCACTACTAGAGTCATGCGACTTCATTCCATGCTTAAAGGTGTAAAGAAACGGGAGTTGTCTATGAGGGAGTATCTTGTTAAGATTCAATTAATTTGTGATAGTCTTAAGAGTTGTGGACATCCTGTGTCAGGGGCCATGCATATCTCAACTATTCTAACTGGGCTACCTGCTGAATATGAGTTCGTAGTGTCAGTTATTGCATCAAGTCATCAACCATACAATCTTCAAAGAGTATGTGGTGTGTTGCTAGATGCCAAATCTCGACAGAAAGACCTTTTGTTTCCTTTACCAATGACACCATTAAGTGTGCATCTTGCTGAATCTCACAGGGCTTCCTCTTTACCTTGTCCAGCAGTTCAAAATCCGGTGAATTCTTCTTTTTTATATGCTTCCCCAACTGCTAATTTTTAGTCTGATTCAAATTCTCCTAGTTATCAACAGTTTTATCAAGCTCTACAGTCGATGTTTTGCGGTCGTAGAAGAGGTTACGGTTCTATCCTCAATGTCAGATTTGTGGTAAGATTGGTCATCTGGCTCTGTGCTACTATCATCGGTTTGACTAATCGTATTCTGATGACTCTCATCTTATGTCTCTAGCTATGAGTAGCGCTTTTGTAAAATTCACTGGTTTTTCAAATGAAGCTGCTACTGTTAATTCTCCTTCAGGTCAAGCTCACAATGTTGTTGCTTCTTCAACGGTTGTTACGAATGGTGCCTGGTATCCAGATACTAGTGCCACCAATCATTTAACAAATAATGCGGTCGCTCTTGCTCAATCTACTCCTTACACTAGTTGAGGTAACATTCAGATGGCTAATGGTGAGAAGTTATTCATTTCACATATTGGTAACACATTTGTTTCCACTTCTGATCGTGTATTGGTATTGGAAAATTATTGCATATACCCAATGTGACCAATAATTTACTCTCTGTATCTCAATTTGCCAAAGATAATCATGTCTTCTATGAATTTTATCCGGATTATTGTTTTGTGAAATATCTCGTCATTAAAGCTGTTTTGCTACATGGGAAGGTGGACAAAGGTCTTTACAAGCTAAACTTCAATTCTCACAACTCCAGCAACAATAATGGTGATAATTGTGCTATTTTTCCACAAGATAAACAAACCTTCCATACTATTACTCATCCTATAAATCATAATATGGGTACTCGTGTTCATCCTAATAGTGTTTCTTCTAATTCCTCTAATGTAAATGTTTCTTCTGATTCTTCTACTATAATGCAACATCTACATTTGGGTCATCCTTGTTGGAACCGAGAGCAACATACAGTAAGTTCAACAAGAAACTTGCCAGGCAAGGATCGAGACTTGCAGCAGAAACAAAGCAGAAAAACAAAACAATCTTTTAAAGCAAAGCTAAAATAAAGAGCATATGGATGAAATCTTCCTTGAATTCATTCAAAAAACAGAATATGGCATAAAGCCAATACATAAACAAGCTTACAACTTGACAAAACAGTAGGTTAACCTAATCACAACCTACTACCACTAACAAACATAGTAACTTGATCTAATTAACTTGTCCAACACAACAAAGCTGATTAATCAGCTCAATCACTATCAATTTTACATCAAACATAAACCTAATATAGTTAAAATACAACTAAGTTACATTACACAAACTTAAAATACAAAATGAATCAAAAACATGTTTGCTGGCTTGATGAACTAGCAGCTTCTGCATGTGATGGCCTCGATTGTTTTGGTTGCTGCATGCTGACCATGCTTCAACACTCCTCATTGGTTAGCATGTTGCAAACTACCATCTTATCTCTCAAATGTTGAAACTTTGAAACACTAAGAGCCTTTGTCAAAATATCAGCTATTTGCTCTTCAGAACTACAATGAACTAGTTTAATAACATGAGCCTGCTCCATTTCTCGAATTGCATGAAGCTTGATATTAAAATGCTTGGTCCTCCCATGAAAAACAGGGTTCTTTGCAATTGCAACAGCAGATTGGTTATCACACATTATCTCCGTTGCTTCATTTTGCTCATGGTTAATGTCTGTCAAAATTTTTCTAAGCCATATGGCTTGATTGACTGCTGCAGCAGCAGCCACATATTATGCCTCTGCAGTCGACTGAGCTACTACTCCCTGCTTATTTGAGCTCCAGCAAATCATAGCAGAGCCAAGGTTGAATGCATAACCTGTAGTGCTCTTCATATCATCCAATGAACAAGCCCAATCACTGTCACAATAGCCAACTAGCTTCAAGTTTTCAGCCTTGGTAAACAGCATTCCATAGGACAAGGTTCCCTTGATGTATCTTAGAACTCTTTTTGTAGCTCTAAAGTGACTTTCATTTGAAAAATGCATAAACCTCTAGAGTAGACTCACAACATACATTATGTCAAGTCTAGTAGCAGTCAAATACAACAAACATCCAACTAGACTTCGATAGGTTGTTTCACAAACCTTTTCATGCTTATCTTGGCTCGATAGCTTTTCTCCAACAGCAACTGATGTGCTGGTTGCTTTGTAATTTTCCATTGAGAATTTGTTGAGAACCTTCATAGCAAAGGTCTTTTGACTTAGCCAAATTCCAGTTTCAGCTTGAGTTACTTCCATGCCTAAGAAATAAGACATCAATCCCAAGTCTGACATCTCAAAGTGCTGTTGCATTTTGGCTTTAAAGCTGATTAGCATCTCTCGATCTCCTCCTGTTACTAGTAAGTCATCGACATATATTGACACAATGAGCTGGATTTCAGCACTAGTTAATTTAACATACAGAGTTGGCTCGCTGAGACTCCTTTCGAATCTCTGACTGGTCAGATAACCATCTATTCTGCTATACCAGGCCCTTGGAGCCTGTTTCAAGCCATACAAGGCTTTGTTGAGCTTGTACACCATTTCTTCCTTGCCAGACACTTTGAAGCCTTGAGGTTGCTCCACATAAATTTCTTCTTCAAGCAATCCATTAAGAAATGCTGATTTTACATCAAGTTGGTGTACCATCCACTGCTTTTGTGCTGTTAAGGCAACTAGCAGCCTTATAATATCGAGCCTAGCCACTGGTACAAAAGTCTCCAGGTAATCTGTTCCATACCTTTGACTGAAGCCTTTCACGACCAATCTAGCCTTTAACTTATTTAGGCTACCATCAGCATTGTTTTTAACTCGATAGACCCATTTGACACCAATAATCTTCCTATTTGTTGGTCTTTCAACCAGACTCCAGGTCTGATTCTTTTCAATCATTCTGATTTCTTCAATCATTGCCTGCTTCCAGCCCTCTTGGCTTTCTGCCTCTTCAAGCAACTAGGTTCAACAATGGCCACTTGTGCCCTTTCATAGACATCAGTCAATGATCGAGTGCCTCTGACTAGAACATTATCTACATCCATTTCAGATGTGTTTTGATCAGTTTCAGCTTGGTCCAATGCCAGGTCTTCAGTTACTGCCTCTGGTTCAGCCTTTTCCTAATTCCAGCATCCTTTTTCATTGAACACAACATCCCTGCTCACCAATATCTTGTTTGTAGCAGGTTCTAGGATTCTGTAGCCCTTTGTAACCATGCTATAGCCGATTAGGATCCCTGGTTGAGCCCTTTTATCTAGCTTCCCTCTCTTTGCAGCTGGAACTTGTGTATAACACAGACAACCAGAAGTTCTGAGATGAGCCTGTGATGGCTTGAATCCAAACCAGGCTTCAAATGGAGTCTTTTGAGCTAGGGCCTTAGTTGAGAGCCTATTTTGGAGATAGACTGCAGTGTTAACAGCTTCAGACCATAAAGTTTTGGGCAAATTCTTCTCAAACAGAAGACATCTTGCCATATTCATCAAACTTCTATTTTTCCTTTCACTTACCCCATTCGGCTGAGGTGTATACACATTAGTTAGCTGGTGTTTGATGCCTGCTTCTTCACAGTAGGCTTGGAACTGAGCTGAGGTATACTCAGCTCCATTGTCTGACCTCAGTGCTTTAAGTTTGCAACTAGACTCAGTTTCAACAGCAGCCTTATACTTCAAGAACACAGATGTAACTTCTGATTTCTACTTTAGAAAATAAATCAGCAGTATCTTGTATAATCATCAATAAAGAGAATAAAGTACTTGTTTCCTTTGAGAGACTCAGTCTTCATTGGTCCACACATATCAGTGTGCATAAGTTGCAGCTTCTCTGATGCTCTCCATGCTGTGCTTGAAGGAAATGGTAATCTTGCCAATTTTCCTTGTTGACATGTTTCAATAAGCTCATCATTCTTTACTGAATCGATGAAGTTTTCAGCTAGACCTTCATTAGCCATCCGAGCTATGGATTTGTAGTTTGCATGTCCGAGCCTCTGGTGCTAGAGTCTGGAGTCATCAGTGGAGGCTATGCAGGCTGAATGTAGGTCATTTGGCCAGTCTACTTCAAAACATTTATCAGTCATAGTGACTGTTATGAGGTTTGATCCACTTGGATCAAAAATTTGACATTCTTTCTCCTTGAACACAATTGAGCAACCTTTCTTAAGTAGTTGAGTTATACTTAGAAGGTTCCTATCTATTTCAAGTACCAAAAGTACATTTGATATGATTTTGCCACCTGTTGGAGTATAGATCAGTACTTCTCCTCTTCCTTCAGCATTTATGAACTGACCATTTCCAATTTTCACCTTGGTTTTGCAGGTTCTATCCAAGGTTTTGAAGATAGTTTCATCTGGTGACATGTGGTTTGTACAACCACTGTCTAGAAGCCAGCCCTTTGAACCCTTCTTCTGATTTGCTGCACATGACACAATAAAAACCTGTTCTTCTTGATCACTGCTCTCTTCAGCCACTCGAGCTTCTGCTTTTGTTTGATGAAATTGATTCTGTCTTGGTTTGCTTCTGTTCTTGCAAACCTTTTCAACATGACACTTTTTCTTGCAGTGTTGGCATACTGCATCTGGTCTAAACCAGCATCTATCTTCTGGATGACCAGCCTTTTTACAGTGTCTACAGAGTTGGTCACTGCTCCTAGCAGCATCAAGCTTAGGCCTGTTTTTCCAAAACTTTTTGTCTTTATAAGCATTAATGCTCGAGGCTTCTTTTGTTTTGGCTTGAAAAGCCCCTTCTTGGTGCTCCTCTTGTCTACTGGCTCTTCTTTGCTCTTGTGCATACAGGGCATTGATTAGCTCAGTTAAGGAGATAGTTGTTAAGTCCCTTGAGTCTTCAAGGGATGAAATTTTAGCTTCATACCTCTCTAGTAGAGTGGACATGACTTTCTCAACTATTCTAGCTTCACTGAATTACTCTCCAATAAGCCTTATGCTATTTACAACAGCCATAATTTGATCTGAATACTGCTTGACTATTTTTTCATCTTTCATTTTGATATTTTCAAAATCTCTTCTCAAGTTGAGCAGCTGTTGTTGCCTTGTTCTCTCAGTCCCCTGAAACTCTTCTTTCAGCTTGTCCCAAGCCTCCTTTGGTGTTTCACAGGTCATGATCCTCATGAAGATCACATCTGTCACATAGTTTTGTATGCATGACATGGCCTTGTGCCTTTTTGTTCTTTCATCAGTGTGTTGCCTTATCTGTGTAACTATTGGATTAGCTCGAAAAGGTGCTGGCTCAGCATCTGAGTTAACAACTTCCCATAGGTCGAATGCCTGCAGGTAAGTCCTCATCTTAACTGCCCAAATGTTGAAGCCCTCTTTATTGAAGATAGGTGGTGAAGCTGGTGAAAAACCTGATGAAGCCATGGTTCCTGGTACTGAACTACAATAGGTCCTCTAAGAATATGGCTCTAGATACCAATTGTTGGAACCGAGAGCAACACACAACAAGTTCAACAAGAAACTTGCCAGGCAATGATCGAGACTTGCAATAGAAACAAAGTAGAAAAATAAAACAATCTTTTAAAGCAAAGCTAAAATAGAGAGCATATGGATGAAATCTTCCTTGAATTCATTCAAAAAACTGAATATGGCATAAAGCCAATACATAAACAAGCTTACAACTTGACAAAACAGTAGGTTAACCTAATCACAACCTACTACCACTAACAAACATAGTAACTTGAGCTAATTAACTTGTCCAACACAACAAAGCTGATTAATCAGCTCAATCACCATCAATTTTACATCAAACATAAACCTAATATAGTTAAAATACAACTAAGTTACATTACACAAACTTAAAATACAAAATGAATCAAAAACATGCTTGCTGGCTTGATGAACTAGTAGCTTCTGCATGTGATGGCCTCGACTGTTTTGGTTGCTGCATGCTGACCATGCTTCAACAAACTTGCCAAAGATGTTCTGTTTTGAGTTCTTCAACTTTGTAATATTTTTACTTCTGTAAATAAGATGTTTGATTTTTGTAAAGCATGTCAATTAGGAAAAAGTCACAAGCTTCCATTTGGTTCCTCTACTATGGTATATACGCAACCTCTACAACTTGTCGTCATGGATATTTGGGGGCCAGCTCCTATTACTTCTCAGTCAAAACATTACTATCTCAGTTGTATTGATGCTTTTACCAGATATACATGGATTTTTTTGGATAATAAGTCTGATGCTCGACATGTGGTTATTTCTTTTTATAAGATGGCATAACGACAGCTAGGCTTTCCTCTAAAAGAAATTCAATCTGATTAGGACAAGAGTTTAAGGGTCTTTAAAATTATTTTTTAGATTTTGGAATTCTACATCAACTCTTATGTCCTCATACTTCCTAGCAAAATGGGCTAGTTGAACGCAAACATTGATATATTGTCGAGCTTGGGCTTACACTTCTTGCTCAAGCATCATTGCCTCTCAAGTTTTGGGTTGATGTCTTCCATTTAGCAGTCTATCTTATCAATCAGTTGCCTACTCGAGTATCGAAATTCCAGTCTCCTCATGAATGATTATTTGGTCATGTGCCAGATTATTCATTTCTCAAAGTGTTTGGTTGTACATGTTATGCACTATTGAGACCTTATAATACCCACAAGTTGGACTTCCGCTCAAAGGTGTGTATTTTTCTAGGGCATTGTCCAAATCTGCATGGCTACAAGTGCTTGGCTTTGGATGGAAAAATATTTTTTTACACCACGTTCAATTTTAAGAGGATTTTTTCCCATATGCTATATTGGCTTCCTCTAGTGCTAATTTTGTTGGTCCCGTCTCCTCTACTGGTAATTTTATTTCTGCCATACTTTTTTTTTCTTTTGGGTCATTTCCTAGTGGCTCTCTTGTTGATAGGTCTACAGGTTCCTCACTGGCTCTATTGGGTCAGGGTTCTATGGTTCCTTCTAACATACGTCAGACATCTGCTGATATGCCTTGGTCACCAATTCGTGCTATTGTCCCGGTTCCTACTTTTGTTTCTAGTATACCAAAACCAGCTCCTGCTATACCCAATTTTGGAGTACCCGGTTAGTCACAGCAACTTGAACCTTAATGTGATTCCAATCCACATAATCCTAGTCCGCCTGCTTTACCGACAATTTCTATTTTAAATGTTCATCCAATGATGACATGCTTGAAGGCTGGTATATTTAACCCAAAGCCTATCATGTTCAAATTGATACATATGAACCTCGAGATATTCATGAGGCGATGAATGACAAAGAATGACGTACAACTATGCATGAAGAACTTAGTGCACTTATCTCTAATGGCACTTAGAGTTTGGTTTCTCTTCTGGATAATAGAATTACTATTGGTTGCAAGTAGATTTTTAAGACAAAGAAAAATATAGATGGGTCGGTAGCCCATCGTAAAGTTCGGTTGGTGGCGAAAGGGTTTTCTCAAGTTGCTAGTTTTGATTATAAAGAAACATTTGGCCCGGTCATCAAGCAACCTATAATGCGTGTCTTGTTGTCTTTGGCATTGACCAACAATTGATAGCTCAGACAAATTGATATTAATAATGCCTTCTTGAATGGAGATCTTGCTGAAGAAGTATATATAGATCAACCTCCGAGTTTTGAGTAATGTGATAAACGTGGTTTTCCATTGGTCTATCGACTACATAAGTCAATCTATATGCTCAAGCAAGCTTTGAGAAGCTGACTTCGTTTCTTGTTGGGTCTCTCGGGTTTTGAGCTTTTACGGCTAATTCCTCATTATTCATTAAGGATTTAGAGCAGTCTGGTCGACTTTATTTAGCAGTTTATGTAAACGATATCATTGTCACAGGTGACAACTTGCATGACATTGATTCCATCATCTCAGCTTTGCATGAGCGATTCTTGCTGAAGGATTTGGGTACACTCTATTATTTTTTAGGCATGAAGGTTCATCACTGTTACCAACTCTGATAGTCTATTTCTTAGTCAAAAGAAAAATGTTCTAGGTCTTTTGCATAAACTTAAATTGAATGATGCCACATTGTTACCAACTCCAATACTACATCGGTTTTAATGGCTTATGATGGAGATTCGTTTATTGACATCACTCTTTATCGACAAACAGTAGGTACTCTTCAACACATTTGCTTAACACGCCCTGATAGTGCCTATGGTGTTAATAAGGTCGGTCACTACATGCAATGTCCGCTTGACAAGCATTGGAAGGTAGTAAAACGGATTGTTCGTTATCTTAAAGGTACCCTACATCATAGGCTTGTATTTCGACCTTGTCTTTCCTTACATTTCACAACTTACTCTGACTCTGATTGGGGAAGCAACACTGATGATCGTCGCTTTAAAATTAGGTATACTGTGTTTCTTGGTAGCAACTTGTTGGATGGAGTTTCAAGAAACAGTGTTGTGTCACGATCATCTATAGAAGCTGAATTTCGAAGTGTTTCCAATACAATGTGTGAAATAGCTTGGCTGACATCATTGTTGACTGAGATGGGAATTCAACTTGTTGCTCAACCTCCGGTCATTTGGTGTGATAACACCTGTGTCGTTGCACACTCTACCAATCTAGTGCAACATGCTTGTATGAAGCATGTGGAGTTAGACTTGTGTTTTCTCCGCGAAAAGGTGGCTGCTGGCGAAGTTGATGTTCGCTATGTTTCGGCTACACATCATATTTCAGATATTCTGACTAAGCCACCGTCGACTATTTTTTTACTCACTTGCGACAACAGCTTTGTGTTGCTTCTACTGATGAAATCTCTGCATGTCTATCTATTTTAGTAGAAGTAGAGAACAAGGATCATAATAAGACTATAAGTCATGATCAGGTGGTTAGTTAAGGTGGTTAGTAAAACTATTTCAGTTAACCCGTTGCTGCTGCAGTTATTTATCTTAATTTCCTATAAATAGTGAAGTCTTCTATGTAAAAGATAGGTTTTTAGTTTTATGAAATAGATATTAAAATACTTTTCTCTTCTTTTACATCTTCTTCTATTACTACTTAAAGCTTTCATCACACAAAATTATATGGTATTAAGGAGATAACAACAGTTCACCTTGATATTTTCGGTCCTAGATTGTATATTCTGACAATGCATGGCTAGTAATTATTAGTAAAACTTAGTAATCATCGAGGGTATGCTCTTAAATCATTACCATACTAAAGCTTGATGTTAATAGATTCTTTTAAAACTCAGTTAAGGAATTTGTGATGCCATGATCTTATTTGCATTTTTCGATTGCTGCTATATGCAGTGGTGAATTTAGGGGGGCTGGCAGTAGCCCCAGCTTCCCCTAAAATTATAAAAAAAGAATATTTATTATTTAGCCCTTTAATATTTGAAAACTTTATCCCCCCTAAAATTGTTGTTTGGCCCCCTTTCCAACTTTGAACATTAAAAAAAATCTTTATTTTTTTATTTTTTCCATATAATGTATTTTAACTTTTTAACTTTAAATATTTATATAATATATTATTGTAATAAACGTTAATATAACATTAAATGCAACATTGATATATTTCCAGCTTTCTTTTTTTAGATGATAGTTGTTGACCTTTTTTAATATTACATTAAATGTGAATTTAGGTTAAAATTCAATTTGTTAACTAGTGAAAAAGAAGTCTCTTTTCCTATTGCTATTAACAACTATTGTCATCAACATTTGCCCTCCAAACGCAGCATTGAGTTCATCTTCTAAGGTTTTTCTTTTCATCTTTTTGCAATTTTACAATTGTTTTTATTGTGTTTTAAAGTTTATAATTTATTTTTATAAAAAATCACATATCTAAAAATCATATTTATAAATATAAAACTATAAAAATCATTAATTCATGTATAAAAATATAAGGAAATCAAATACATTGATAATAATGTTATTACCTAAAATTTTAAGCGACGTTGTTTTAAATAAACAAAATATTTAAGAATTGAATCTAAAATAAATGTCTCAACAATCTCTCTTTTGATATTAACAATCAAGTTATATGCAAGAAATTGAATAAAGGATCGTTTATGGTTGTGAATTTTTGATAAGTTTGGTGTATTGACAATTTAGCATGAACCGATATTATGGAGCCTAATTATGAGATAATTTGATAATCATGTGCTTAATTGAATTGTGGATGGACATGTTAGCTTGAGGAAGACAGTTGAAGGAACAAAATTTTAGTAATGTCTATTTGCTTTATTGAATTAAAGATTGTAGGAATTGGACTAACTTGGATGACAGTAGTATGCCTGGATTGGAAAATGCATTAAATGCTTGAGGACAAACATTGGCTAAGTAAGGGGGAATTTGGTAATATGCTCGATTTACATGTTTATTATGCTTAATTTTGATAAATTCTTAAATGATATGCTACTAATTTTAGGCCTATTATTTGATTTTTTTTATTAGGTGAAAAGCAAATTTGGAAAGTCAAAAAGAGTCGTAAATGCAAGCTGTCATAAATGTCTTGGGCCAAAGAGCAAGTTGATGGGCGATAATATATTTTGAGAACTTTTATTTTGAAATTTATTTGTAAAAATAATACTTTTATTTGAGGAAAATTTTCGTATATGTAATATATGTAACTTTAAATTAAGTTTTAATCGAGTGTTATTACTATTTAAGTTTATATAAGGTATTAGTTATTATAAAATATTATATTATTATAGAATAAATTTCGATTGCCAAAGGAAAAACGTTTATTTAAAAATTTGTAATGAATATAATCTATGTTGGGCTTGTTTCATTGAAAATAAATTTCCATATTTATTAAGGAAAATCTTTCAAATAATGAAAAAATAATTTATATCATCGTCTAAACACTATACAATATTAGCTTTTTTTAATCCATTTTCCAAAAGTCATTTTTGGAAGTTTTTAGCGAAACAAACGCAACATTAATGTAATGTCCTTTTAATGAGGGGTTGGGTTTGTAGAAATTTTTTATACAATGCCTAACTAACTTATAAACCTCAAATCTTTGAACCCTATAAATTGTTGCAACAAAAATAATACCAATCAAATTAAAACTCAATTGATATTTGAATATGGATTTTATAGTTTGAAAAAATACAATAAAATATTTGGTTGTAAAAAGAGAGTGTTTGCTCGATTGATCACCGAAAATAGCCAAGGGGGGTGAATTGGCCTTTTAAAAATTTGTGGAAGCAAAGAGAATAAATAGAGACAATGAATACGACAATATATGGTGGTTCGGCTTAATTGCCTACTCCACTACCTTAGCTTTCCACAACTAAGGATTTTCCCAAATTTACAAATTTGACAACCTTGGAGGACAATGTTTAACCTTACAACTTCCTTAAGATTTCTACCCAAATCTTAAGATTGCAACTCTCTTAAGGTTTCTATCCAAACCTTGAGACTCAACCCTCTCAAAAAGAATAACAAATAAGCAAACTAAGAAATAATCCTCATAAGATTAGGATGTTTTCCAATTAAGCACAAATACAAATAATAACACTTGAGTTGAATGAATACAATGAAAGCTTACAAGTGTTTATAAGAAGAAGAAAAAGAATTTTGAAGCACAAAGTGATTGGCAATGGATTTTTTTTCTATGCATCTTGAAGCAATTGATCTATTGTAATCTCACTTGTTGTTGTAGGACCTTTGGGAGTAGGTATTTATACCCTCTAATTGAATTCCAACCATTGTGGTTATTGAGGAATTTAATAGTCGTTGGGGATGAAAATACCAGTTCCTTTAATTCACCTGCAATCACGAGTATCAATACTTGCTAACCAAGTATTGTTATTTTTAGCATCTAATGCAAAATCTAGTGACCGTTGGAGCTAGAAATATCGATATCAGTTAACTTTTATCAATACCACATGAAAAGTATCGATACTTGGCTAAAATATTTGAGAACCAAAATGTCAATTTGGTATTGATTTTTGGAGAGGTATTGATATTTTAAAAACTATCAATACCTTTTGTCCTGGAGCAATACTGATTTGTTTTAAATCAAATTTAACTTTGATTAAAAATGTTTAACTTTGATTAAAAATGTTTAACTTGATTGAAACCATTTTAACTTGATTAAAACTTTATTCAAAATGTTTTCTAAGATTTCAAAATAGTAGGTTCAAAATTATATCTCTTAGACTTCATTTGAAATATAATTTTACCAATTTTGTTCAACTTTAACTTTTATTCAAAAATATTTTAATTTGTTATATCAAAATAAATTTCCAAACAAAGCTTGGTTTAACAATCTTTCCCTTTTTAATATAATAAAATATTTGGTAAATTTATTTTTAAATAAGTTGCTCCTTCTTTCTAAAAATCATTTTCAATTTAAGACATAACAAGTTAAGGAAAACTTTGATAAACTTGGTCTCTAAGTTGGTAAATTTGGCATTCAAGATCAAGTATCAACCATTAACCAATAATTTACTTTTCTTTCTTCCCTTTTTGTTATATAGAAAAAAACAAATAAAACTTAGAAAGAGAAGAAAGTAAGAATAAAAACCATAATACTAGCACATTTTATACACACCATGGTGGAAAGAAAAATCTTCATAAAAGAACTTTCCGGCAACCTTCAATCATTAATAATGAAAAAGAAAATGATAAGGTCCACCCGTTTCTTAATTTGGATATGACAAGAAGATGAGTGTTTCCATCCATGGGACAGTGGGGAAGATAGTAAGAATCATTTGCTTCATATTTATATATACCATAACTTGTACAAATTGGTGGTGATAAACAAGAAGATTAAATAATTTATTTCATGAAAAATCTCGGAGAGATCACCAACCATACATAATAATCATAAACAATTTATAGTCTGTCACTATCTAATAGTTGGATATTCTAATATGTTGTTTTGCATTTGGTTTTACATGCATGGTTACTAGTCTCCATGCAGTTGACAAGAAATCTAGTATAACATCCTCGTATTGATTGGTTGCAATTATTAAAATAATGGTAATTAATGCTGCGAACCTTCGGTTGGGGACGTTGGGGGTGAAAGGTTTTTAAAAACGATTCTTACAAGGGTGACGGCCATTATAGGAAAAAAATATCAGAGCAGGCATTTAAGTAATAGATAGTATATACCAGATACAGCACATGCCCGCTAACTGTGTCAGTGAACATTATGCATGCTGCATGCATCTGCATTGCATGACTTCATTGGATGTCAGCATGCATGCATGCTGATTAGAAGTGAAATTATATAGAAAATATCAGATACAATTTAGGAAATCAAGTCGAGACAGTAGTTCAGGAAAAATGACAGAGAGTAACATTGGAGTTGATTTCAAGATAATAAAAGAAATGAAGTATTGAAGCAATAACTTCGTATTTATCAAAAGTTCAAACTATAAAGACAACATTATTATGAATATGAATAGTATATATCTACTTACTATCCAGTTCTTTTAACTCATTTTGTGCGCACAAATGAAATGGTACATACCCTCGAAGACTCCACAATCAAAGTTCCTGCAATATTATCTTAATCACAATCTATTTTAGCCAGCAAACATGTTATTACCAATGCAATATTATCTCATCATTCATGGTTGAAATGTTTTTTTCTTTAAAATTGCAGAAGGATTACTCGAATCCAATTCTTTCAAACAATAAATCGATTTTAAACAGTTGTTTTTAAAAAAAAATTAAAAGAAAACAGTGAACAGCTATAAGAGTTGCTGCCAACCAACAAAGTTCAATGTTAATTTTCTTCCCTTTTTCCGCAATTTGTACCTTACAGGCAATAAACATCATCTATTTTAGATATATTTTCTTAATTATAAGATCTCATTCCATTGTACAAAACTGCCTCATTGAAAAACACTTGCAAATTCTGGGTTTAGTTTCTGTTTGTTTCCCCGGAAAAAAATACCAGAATTTTCAAGGTTGATCATAGTTGGAATCATTCAAAGCCAAAAACCAGATTGATCAGGTCTGTTTTACTATTGTTTTACTTATGAATTTGGAAACTGAAAAGAAGGTAAATTATAAGAGTCAGAACATGCATGCATGCAACTGTTTATTTACTTACTTACCGAAGAATTTTTAATCAAATATTATCTCTATATATATATTTAAAGGTTAAGAATAAGAACAAAATCGAGATCGTAAAAGGATTCAATTCTGATTTTATTTGGACTGATAATTTTTGGTTAAATGACAGAAAACTCTGTAAAAACCAGCAATGTCACGTTCATGCTATATTATCCGAACATTTATGATGTTCCAATCATTCAAATATGGGAAAAAACTGACGTATACGTATATTTAATATTCCCCTTCGAACTCGAATAAACATAGGGTTTGATAAGCTTGCATGCCTACGCAAATTGAAGCAGATATTGACAAGAAGTTCATAAATCTAGCATAATGAATCAAAGAATCAGGCATATCTTGATTAGAACATGAAGCAAATTGATGTAAGAATTATTTGAAAACCAACCATCAGTTTATGTGTTTTTTTTTAATTTATTTCCAATGCTTGGTATTAAATCACTTGTCATGAATTATTCCAAACAAAAGAATTTTCATAAAGAATATGGGAAATTATTCTTTGATTTTTTTTTAAAAACATTCATGAAGGGAATCAACAGAATTTAACATGGAATTTTTTTAGTCAAGAACATGATACTGACAACAACATGGCAACAGTAATGGAGATTAAAAGAACAATGCACATCATCACTTTTTTCCTCAAAAGAACAAAACAGATAAAAACTCAAAAGAATAGTAGAACAGGAAGCTAACCTGGTCCAATGTCTGGCAGTTATCATCTATCCTTGAGTAATTCCTCTCCATATTTACCAATACAAAAGAACAAAACAGATAAAAACTCAAAAGAATAGCAGAACAGGAAGCTAACCTGGTCCAATGTCTGGTAGTTATCATCTATCCTTGAGTATTTCCTCTCCATAGTCCTATGTACACACCTAGGCGTTTGCGGTACATGATTATATGACGGCGATGGTGCATAACTAGGGTGTTGCGGCGTGTAGTAATAATTTTGTTGAGGATATGCAGATTGTGGTGGCGTGGGGTATCCGTAAGGACTCCATGAATCTGTACCACCTGACCTGCTAGTTCGAGACCTCCTTCTGCTACAACCCTTTGAGGAGATGCAGAGGGCTGCCGATTTGGGGAAATTGGGGGGAAAAATAAAGGGAATTGGGGTAAGGGAGAAATGGTTTGGGAGATTTCAGGTGGGATTTCTGGGGGGGGGGGGGGGAATCGATTTTGGGAAAAAGGAGGAGGGAAAAAAAAGATTGTTTTCCAAAAAAAATTGTGGCCTTTGGAAAAAAATGCCACTATTGTTTAATTTTTAGCAGCGTTTAGATCAAAAATGCAGCTAGCTTATTTTTTGCGGTGTTTTTTATATAAATGCTACTAATGCTCGACTTTTTTAAAATTTTTATATTGAATTATTGTATTTTTTATATAAATTTTAAATAAATAATTTTTTTATTTTAAGTGATATTTAAAAGAATTAGATAAAATTATAATTTTTAGTTTTTGTATTTCTTTTTTTATTTTTGTATTTCATTTTTATTTGTTATAATTTAGTCCTATCCAAAATAGATAGTTACTTATCCATATCAATCTGTCACTTTTTTTATTTATTTATCATTTTTTTAAATATAATATTTAAATATATCAAATGGTTTAGATTAAATATTTTTAAATATAAAAGCATTAATTTATTGTATAAAATTTCATCATTTAACAAATCTCAAGTAAACCTTAAATCCTAAACCATTTAATATATATAAAGTTTATACATTATCTCTTAAATAATTTAAACTATAATCATAATTTTAATATATTAAAATTAATATTATCTCTTTTACAATTATATAAGGAATTATTTAATATATAAATTAAAAAATACAAATTAATCTAAACCCTAAACCCCTAACTCATATCCCTTAAACCTTGAATCATAAAATCTAAACCCTAAACCATTAACTCTTAACCCCTAACCCCTAAACATTAAACCCTAACCCTTAAACCTAGAGGTGATCATGGGCCGGGGGCAGACCGGGTTTGGGCCGGGCACAGAAAAATTTTGGCCCGCGGGCCCTGGCCCGAAATATGGGCCTAAAATTTTGTCCAGGCCCGGCCCAAGAAAAAATTCCTAAGCCCGAGCCCAGCCCGGCCCGACCCATTTTTTTAATAAACACCAAAAATTTATTTTTAAAAAAAATATTTTAAAAATATTTTAAAATTAAAAAATAAAAAATATATATTTATTATATATTCAAACTGGGCCCGGGCCAAAAAAGTGGTGCCCGAGGCTCGACCCGTTTCTAAACGGGCCTCTTTTTTTCCCTAAACCTATATTTCGGGCCTATATTTTTACCCGAGCCCTCCCATATTTGGGGCGGGCCGCCCGGCCCATGATTACCTCTACTTAAACCATAAACCATAATGCCTAAACCTGGCCATAATCCATAATCCATAATCCATAAACCTTAAAATAGTAACTCCTAAATCTTAAACCCTAAATCATATACCCTAAACCCTAAACTATAATGATAATTAATTCAATATTTTAAAATTAATATTATCTCTTTCAGGATTATATAAGAAATTATTTAATATATAAATTAAAAAACAATCAGTCATGTACCCAAAAAACTTTAAAATTATTTTAAATAATAGTATTTTAATTTTTTCATTTTTAACAAATATTTTTCTATGTTTTTACTTTTAAATTATTTCTCTGTGTTATTATTTTTTTCTTAAGAATTTAAATATTTAATTAAAAATAAATTTTATTTTAATTAATATAAATAAACAAGTTAAATAATAAATAGACAGATAAAATATTTTTTGCGGCGTTTTTGACAAAGCGCCGCTAATGCTCCTAAAGCTTTTTCAAAAAGCGCCGCTAATACTTGATCTATAATGATGTTTTTAGATTGCATCGCTAATGCTCAATTTACAGCGACGTTTTTTAAAAAGCGCCACTAATGCTCAATTTTTAGCGGCGTTTATCTAAGCGCCGCTAAAAGTGCCCTAAGAAGTTTTGTTGCAATGGCTCTTGGCTGTGGTCCTAGTCTTGGCCTTGGCTTTGGTTTTGGGCCACCACAAGTAGATGTTGCTTCCTCTCTCATTCTTTAAAATTCAATCCACATCCAAAGCATCGGAAATGACGTGATCAAAGGGTGAATGAATATCACTTTTTAAGTGTACTAGCATTTTGTTCACATTCAAAATATATATATATTTTCAACTTCATATTTAGGGCCAGTTTTTCATTGCTTTTGAAAAGTGCTTTTAAAAAGTACTGTAGAAAAGTGCTTTTGAGAAGTGCTTTTGAAAAATTTAAGTGTTTGGTATTACTGTCAAAAAGTGCTTTTGAAGAATAAAATGTCCATTTTATGCATGATATTATAAAGTAACAAATATGTATTTAAATAATGTTTAAATTAGTTAATATTATGATATTTTAGCAAAAATATAAAAATAATTTATTATAACTTATTGTTAAATATATAATATTAGTTTTAAATATTTCTAAGTAATTAATATTAATTATTTATTAAATTTAATTAGAATATATAAACTATATTTAAATATTTAAATATAATAATTAAATATTTGTAATTAGATATTGACACAATTGTATTATTATAAAAATTATATTTTATTTTTAATTAATGCTTTTAACACATTTGAATTATTTTATTTTAAAATGTATTTGAATATATAACTCATATTAAATATTAACATAACATAGAAAACATAAACCTAACAAATTAAAATATTACATATATTTTGATTAAAGTTTTAAAAAGGGATAATATTTATATACCAAATATAAATACTAAAAATTTTACAATAGCATTTACAATTTAAAGTGAATTCATTAAACTAGAAGCTATAGCATCTCTTGTTAATTCCATTTCAAAACCACTTGAATTGTTTGATTCACCGTCATCATCACTATCGTCGTCGTCGTCGTCGTCATCATCACTTTCTCGACCATGCGCATTTTCTGAATCAATAATATTCTCATATACCCAGTTAATATCTTCGTATTCCATAAAATCTGCATCATTTCGACCGAAATGTTTTCGGATAAAATTGTGTATCGTCATTGTAGCAACAACGATCATCGTTTGCTTTTCAAAACTATAACTTGACATATCCCTTAAAATGACCCATTTTTTTTTAAAACAGCAAAAGTTCGTTCAATCACAGTACGTAATGATGGATGTGAATGATTGAATATTTCTTCTATACCAGATATCGGTCTACCTCTATGAAAGTCAAGTAAATAACATCATCACTTTAATATGTACCATTTGCAATACATTTAAGTAAAAATATTATTATATATAAAGTCCTAAGGCAGTCATTAAGAAAACCCATGTAGTTACTTCAAACATATGGTATTATTGATTATCAAAGTAATGGCATTAAAGGCATGACTTCCCCACTCCACCGGTCCAGCTGCAACTGCATTAATGGAGTAAAGAAGACACATGCCTAACTACAAAACTCAATTATGGCTTGTTTCCAAACCTTATCAAACCATGAACTCAACATGATACTTCAAACAATAGAATCACCAAACTAAAAGAGAAAAAAAGAATTTCAAAAACTAGAATAAATTGCTTGGATGTTTAAGTTCAAACCTGGGAATACATATATATAGAAAGGCAAAAGCTGAAGCAAAAAGAAAAGAAAAAAGCCAGTGTAACCTCCAGAGAGAAGCTCAAAAGAATGGAAATGCTAGCATTTACCAATCAGAATTAATATATAGTAAAGTAATTAAGTTGAAAAAAAGAACTTTGCAAATGAAGAAGAGACAGAAAACAACGCACATAAAAAATGGACAAAGACTGATGATGTTTTGAAACCATCCAGAAAATAGAATAAGAAGAGAACAAATCCATCAACCACCTCTCTAAAAACTATCCATTTGCTAGCAGAGGAACAAAGAACCAGCCATGAGAGAAGAGATGAGAGCAAAGAACCAGCGTTGTGTGTGGCTAAAAAAATAAAAGAACAGCCCAAAAGCATTTTTTGGTTGAAAAAGCTAAAAAATTTTACTTTTTATCTGCCCAAAAGTACTTCAAATAAGTTAAAAATTTAGTACTAAATAAAGTCTGTTCTGCATTGCTTTTCAAAGAAAATCACTTTTCCTTATAAAAGCTCATCTCTTAAGCAATAAAGAACACAACATCAGCGTTATATTAGACTTTTAATAAAAAGAGATATATGACTTTTTGTTAAATTTTCTCGTGGAATTAAAACAACTTTATAATAAAGTGAATAAAATAATAATTATAAGATGCATTGCCAATGAAGATGTAAATTTGCATAAGTTGAAAATTTATCTATTATTTTATTAAATTTTACTGGAAATAGTGATTAAAATTTTTATTCGTATTTAAATGATACTGGCTGAAACAATATTTTTAATTTTCCTTTTCTCAATATTTTAATAATAAAAAAACTCTAAATTTTTAAATCGGAGAAAAATATAGTAATAATCTCAAATAAACTTAAGGCCGAATCAATCAGGGGTAGAATTTTTTAACCCCTCTTACGCTAAACATAATAATATTGTTTATATAAATATCGTTGATTTTATCAACCATGTCGTCCTTGTCCTTGAGCCACAAATTTAGCTGCTTGCTTTTGATTCTTCAAAGTCTTCGCATCGAAAGGGGAAAAAACTTGTTGGTCCTCCCCTCATTTATTCATTTATTTAAAAAAACAGTCTAATAGTTGCAGTTTTTATATTTAGGAGTGATTAATTTAAATGGTAATTTACTCAAAATGAATAATTTTTACTCATTAAAAAGAGGGAAAAAAAAGGGTTAGAATATTGTATGAAACCATGTCATCGTATCAGCATATTTCATTTAATTATTAAATTGTGTTATAAATAGTTGATTATTTCTAAAAATATTAAATGAAAGTTATATATGTTAAATAAGTAAAAAATGGTTGTCCTTAAGTTTCAGAGAATACAAAGGAATCTGTCTTTAGTAGTTGACCTCAAGTGAAGACTAATAAATCCGCTTGACAAACAGCTGTAAGGACACGAACCTGTGGAATGAGGATTCACTTGGGTTTTAAATCATTCAGTTTAACCAATGGAATGGAAGAAGGTGATCTTGGACTTGGCTTTTAAATTATTAACTTGTAGAAAGGGGGTTGGGGTCGTGGACTTGGTCTTATAGCAAGTCAATCATCGTACAGAGAGGGTTGCCTCGTTAATCAGTATAAAGAAGGCTTAGATGCTCACCAAAAGTTGAGAAATCAACTAAACCAAATTTATTAAATAGAGTGACTGAGGGAGTGTGGAAAGATTGTGCGCCAAGTGCCAATCCCCATATGGCAACGCTGGCTCTGGTTAGAATTTTACAATTGATACTTTTCAGCTGTTTGCTTGCAGCAGGAGAGTCGATGGCTTCTCAAGCCTTGCCAGGTTGTAAAGACGAGTGTGGAAACATGAGCATTCCGTATCCTTTCGGCATGACTCCAGGGTGTTACTTGAACGAGAGCTTTCTAATCACTTGCAACACGTCTGTCAGCCCCCATCGACCACAATTGATAAATGGTAACATAGAAGTCACTAACATAACACTTGAAGGTCAGGTGGAAATCTTGCATTATGTAGCTAAGGATTGTTACTACCGCAACGGAACAACTGAGGACTGGTTTTACCCTTGGCTTCGGGCGGCCATGTTTACCATCTCAAATAGAAACAAGTTCATTGCCGTTGGTTGCGACACAAGGGCGCAAATTTGGGCTAAACGTGAGCATGACAATAGTACATATTTTACCGGCTGCATGGCATATTGCGAGAAAGCGGACGCTCTCCACCTTAATGGTTCTTGCTCAGGTGTAGGATGTTGCCAAGTCTCCATTCCTAGTGGACTTAAGAATCTTAACATGTCAGTAGTAAGCTACTACAACCATACACGTGTATGGGACTTCAATCCTTGTAGCTACGCCTTTGTTGTAGACGAGAACAAGTTCAGTTTCAGCGATAAAAGTTTTGGTGAGTTAGCGCATAAAGAATCTCTTCCCATGGCGCTCGACTGGGCGATTGGAAATGAACCTTGCAATGTATCTGAGCATAAACCTGATTATGCTTGTAAACAAAATAGCATCTGCTACAACCCTGAAAACAGGTCCGGTTATCTCTGCAAGTGCAAGGATGGATACAATGGAAACCCATATCATCCCCATGGTTGCGAAGGTATCTATAATATGCTCACATTACCATTTCTTATTCATTGTTCTGCTCCTTTTTTGCCACTTTAGGAGTGACCTGTTTTCTTTTAATGATTTCCAGATATTGATGAGTGCAAAGATTCGAGCCTACACAATTGTATTTCTGAAAGGAATTGTATTAATACGCCTGGAACTTATAAATGTTTTTGCACAAAAGGCTTTAATGGGGATGGCAAAAAAGATCGAAAGGGCTGTATGCGAAATCAAGCAAATGTCATAAAAATCTCTATTGGTAGGTGTTTCAATTAATGCGTTTTTTATCGTATTGGATCGGTTCTAACTTTAGCTTTTATATAACACATATTGCTTAGATCATTTCCAACCTTTTAGCTGGTGTTTTATGGCAGTTATTGGCTTATGTGTGCTGGTTGTTATTGTGGGTTCTTCATGGTTGTTCTTCATAAACAAGAAAAGAAAGCTACTCAACATGAAAAAGAAGTTCTTTAAGCAAAATGGTGGCTTACTGTTACAGCAAGAGCTACATGAACAACGAGTATCAACAGAAACCGTTAAGATTTTCACTGCAGAAGCGCTTAAGAATGCAACCAAAAACTATGATGAGAGCCAAATTATTGGAAAGGGAGGGTTCGGCACTGTTTACAAAGGTATCCTGAAGAATGGCACTGAGGTAGCTATCAAGAAATCCAAAGTTGTTGATCAAAGCCAAATTAAGCAGTTCATCAATGAGGTTATTATTCTCACCCAAATAAACCATAGAAATGTGGTCAAGCTTTTAGGTTGTTGCTTGGAGACTGAGGTACCCTTGTTGGTTTATGAATTTGTTTCCAATGGCACCTTATCCGAGCACATCCACTGTGAAGACAAAGCTTCTTCGATTTCTTGGGGAATTCGGTTAAGGATAGCTACGGAATCAGCGCAAGTGTTGTCATATTTGCACTCTGCAGCTTCTATACCAATCATTCATAGAGATGTGAAGCCTACAAACATCCTCCTGGACGACAATTATACTGCAAAGGTTTCGGATTTCGGAGCTTCACGATTAGTTCCGATGGATCAAACTCAGTTATCAACGATGGTGCAAGGAACTCTTGGATATTTAGACCCTGAATACTTGTGTACAGCGCAACTGACAGAAAAAAGCGATGTCTACAGCTTTGGTGTAGTCCTAGTTGAGCTGCTAACGGGAAAAACTGCGTATTCTTTTGAAGGGCCTGAAGAAGAAAGAAACTTAGTGAACCATTTTGTTCTATGGTTGAAAAATGATCGGTTGTTTGAGATTCTAGATGATAAAGTGGCGAAAGAAGGAGCGGTTAAGCAGATTAAAGAAGTAGCTAAACTAGCAAAGAAATGTTTAAACGTAAAAGGAGAAGAGAGGCCTTCAATGAAGGAAGTTGCACAAGTGCTTGAGGATGTAAGAAGACTCAGGTGCGATCATCCATGGGCTGAAGTTGCTGTTAATTTGGAGGAAACAGAGTTTCTGCTTGGAGAAACATAGATGTTTCTACTAATAACAGCAGCCAAGGTTTCACAACAATGGCGGTGTAGTTGTTTAGCAAGAAACCAGATAATTATATATATACGTAGACATATGTATACATATATTTGTGATCTTTGTTGATTTTAAATTTGTTTTGGGACATTTTAGGTGTTTATATTTTGTTGCTTATATTTATATGTAAGATTCAGTAGTAAATAAAACAGCCCTCGAGGTGTTTCATCTTCAGTAGTAAAATTAGAGAGGTGCAACCACTCTCTAAAACCCACCTGGAAGGAAATATTGTGGAGGGCATTGATGAGGTTAAGGAGGTTGGCGGCGTTGGAGAATGATGCAGCCGACTTGGCGAGGGCTTCAAGGTACTTGGTGGCTACCAAGGTAGGGCTGTCCAGTGCTGAGACTCACCTGCACCTGAACCCAACTGATTTGCAAATCTAAGACACTGCTACTTTGGTTATACTGAAAACAACTCCACGAGATGTGCTGTTTCTTGGTGTGGTTATTTGATTTTCTCTTAGATTTGGGCTATTTCATGGCACTTGAAATTGGTCGGCTTCTAATTGCTAAAATCCTAGGGTTCGTTTGATATATCGGAACCAATCTTTTCTGAATAGTACTATAAATGAAATTTAGTTTTTGTTAATATATATTTGTTTATTAAGCTAAATAAAATAATATGAACAAGATTTTGAAATTTATTAAATGATCCAAACACATACAAAGCTTGTTCAATTAATTTATATTCATGAACAAGCTTATTTATGTTTATTTAAAGATTGCTTAATAAATCATATAAAACCCATTCATTGTTCTATATCTATGCTATTTATTATGCATATTACCGAGTTAGTGTCACCCATCAATTAGGTCTAAATTCAGTTATACAATTACCAAAAAAACCTTATTATATGCAAAGTAAGTTATATGTGATTGTTTTTTATATATTTTTTTATAAATTAATAAAAATTTATCCATAATAAGATTTGAACCAAAAACATCATGCATATAAAACTTTTTCATTTATCATTTAAACTAAAGAAACTTTTTATTTCTATATGAAACCTTAATAACTATATTTGTTATATACATTTTTATATATTTGTGTATATTTTACTTTCTAATAATAAAATCTCTTACTAAGTTTGTGTCATGAGTCAATCATGTACCAATTAGATTAGCGAAATTACGAAAATAACATTTCATATTTTAAAAAATTATATTATTTAAGGATATTTTAATCTTTTTTATATAAAAAAAACTTAATAAAAAAGTTGCATATGGTTAGACTTGAATCTATGCTATTAACATTAATAAAACATTAACTTTACCACTAAATTAAATATTTATTTTAATATAATATTTACATTTTAATTGTATTGTGCATACTAAATCAAATTTGGCATGCATGATCTACATAAATAGATCATGAAATATAACGGTTTGATCATTAAAATATTAATCATATAAATAGTTATGGAAATGTGTAAAACTACTTTAGTTTTTAAATTATGTAAATAGATCCCTATATATATATTGTTTGTTTGTTATTGATGAACATTATGGAAGCACAAATCACAGTTTAAACAAAATGTAAGCAGTAGAAAGATTGAACAAAAATACCTCTAGCCATTGTCCGAACCAAATGCCAAAATCTAGATGTTGTAACATCGCTTTTCGAACGCGTCAATCAACTGATGAAGACATAGTATTTAACTTTATGAAAACACGAAATTTGAAAAATACAAAATCTTGAAAGCCTTCTAAGCACTCGAAAACCTCACTAGATGGAATTATTTTCAAAAAAAGTTTTTGGTGTTTAGGGACCTTATACTTGGGGGTATTTATAGTGGTGGTTCCCTGTCAAAAACCACCAATCACATGCCTCACATCACACAAAACCCACTATCGCACATGCAAGATGTGGAAGTTGGGAACAAAAGTGGAAATGGGCAACAAATGTGGGTGGAAATGGGCAGCAAACGTGGGTTATACCCACGAACCAAAATTGGCTCCAACATTCTCCCACTTGGTTCGTATTTCCCTTGAAAACTTAAAGTCGAAACATAATGCATGAATCATGGCGATATTTTCTCTTAGAATTTGAGTAGTATCTTCCATATATCACTATACATCATGCCTCAACACGTTAGCCGAAATTTCTTAATGAATAAACCCAATGTTTATTCCAGATCCAAAATTTAGTGAAATTTCTTGAAATAATCAAATTAATGTGCACAGAAAATATGAGAAACATCAAACTTAACAGAATTTCATTATAATCGTTCTTATAAAGAAAATTTACAATGTGGGAACAAGTTTCATAATGATAACATGATCCTTAAATTTGTGTGATGGCATGCCTTTAGTTAAAGTATCAGTTAACATCTGTTTAGTGTTAATGTGCTCAATGACCACTTTCTTTCTTTAACACGTTCCCTTATGGCTAAATACTTAATGTCGATGTGTTTACTTCAACTTTGAATTTTGTTATTTTTAGCTATAAAGATAGCAGCTGAATTGTCACAATATATCATCAATGGCCCAAAAATCGAATCCACAAGTCTAAGCCCAAATATGAAACTCTTGTACCATACTCCATGTGAGGTAGCCTCAAAACATGAAACAAACTTAGCCTCCATAGTGGAAGTAGCAGTTAAGGATTACTTGACGCTCCTCTAAGATATAGCTAAGCCAGCAAACATAAATATGTAACCTGGTTTTGATTTAAGTGAATCAACACAATCGGCAAAGTTTGAATCAGAGTAGCCAATCACCTCCAAGTTATCTGATCGTTTGTATGTAAACATGTAGTCCTTTGTCCCATTAAGATGTCTCAAAAATTTCTTTGCAGCTCTCCAATGGTCAATACCTAGATTACTCGATATCTTCCCAATTTCCAACTGCAAATGCAACGTCAGGTCTTGTATAGACTTGAGTATACATTAGGCTTCCAACAACAGAAGCATATGGAATGTTTTTCATTTGCTCCTTCTCAAATTCGTTCTTTGGGTATTGGTTCAAATTGAACTTGTCACCCTTCACAATAGGAGCCACACTCAGTGAACAATCTTTCATCTGAAATCTTTCTACAACTTTATTGATATAGGTTTCTTGAGATAGACCTAAGATACATGACGTTTATCACGATGAATCTTAGTGCCAACGACATAAGACGCATCACCCATATCTTTCATATCAATTAGAAAGAAATAAATTTAGGAAAAAACTGGAGTTTTAAAATTTTTTCCAAAACAAGATCTTGGTAGTGATATATAAAGTAATAAGCATTTAATCAAAATTGTACATTTTAGATTCGTTGAGGATGAGCGCTTCAACCAAGTAGTCTTCTCCGCTGTCCTCAAGCTCACATCTGCTGAGTGTAGGTTTGCTTCAAATTAGAAAAATTTTCACAAAAATTACCAGCGGGGTAATTTCACAATTTCCTTAAAATTTTGGATCAAGTTGTAAATAAAAAAAATATCTCTAGAAATTTGCTGAAATAATCTCTTCATAGAATTTTCTCTCTACAACTTTCTCTTGAATTCAAGTGTGTGAAAAATAAGACCCAAGGCTCTCTTTATATAGGGAGAGTTTAGAGAGTTCAACTATGATTAAACTTAATCATTTTTATATTAAATTTAATATAATATTTAATATTAAATATTATTAAAATAATAGAATGTTTATCGACAAGATAAACACTAAATTAAATTTAATATCAATACAATCACTTTAATATTAAATTAATAAATTCCTATTAAGATAAGTATTAAATTAAATTTAATATTAAACTATTAAAATAATATTATTTTTGAAATAATTAATCTGGAATCAAACTCTCTGGTAGAATTCCAGTAGGAATGTAACTCTTCCACTGCTCAACCACCGACGACCAACCGTCACCGCCATCGGGACGCCACCGTCGCAGCCACCGAGATCGCCTTGTCCGGTGATGCAGGTGTGACACCCTTACGGCACCCTGAGTCGATTCGACTGTTGTAGGTTTGGTCTGGGTCATTGACGACCCGATCGGTTCGGCCCAGCCACCGGTTGGACTGTCGGCCCGATTTCACATATCGGACCCAATTCGACCAAATTTTGGTCTTGGTCTCGATTTTAGGCTCCCCGGCTCAATTTACAATCTTAGGTCTTATTTTCAAGTTCAATTGTCTATTGGGCCAATTGTTTGACTTGAAAATTTATTTCCAAAAATATCATTTAATCAATTTGATTAATTTAATTTTACTTGATCAAAATTAATTTTTTCAAAAATCACTTAGATTTTCAAAATTAATTTTTCAGGAAATCTCTTTCATCAAACTCTCTGGTTAAACAATTATCATGACCACCTAATTTAATTCCACATCGAATAAATCGACTCAATTAAATTATTCCCAAAGTCGTAGAATTTTCTTCTTATTCAAATGCAGTCCGATCGAGCTTTTGTTGAGCTAGCAAAGGACC
Source organism: Gossypium hirsutum (assembly GCF_007990345.1). NCBI lineage: Eukaryota > Viridiplantae > Streptophyta > Magnoliopsida > Malvales > Malvaceae > Gossypium > Gossypium hirsutum. Next base: position 12,402,251 of record NC_053438.1, read on the forward strand.
AATCGGGCATATACAATTAGGCTCTAGTGATTGCAATTATGTTCAGAAGCATCGCTTCGGTAATTCGCAATTACTTAATCATGGAGTCAGTTCACAAGAAGTACCATGATTGAAAACTCCTTATCGTATACTCTTTACGAAAGCAATTCATCCAATTGCTTTGTCCAATGACCCCGTCATGTGTGTGTTACCCTCATATGATATCCTTGATTCTTTTGAGTTAAATCTGTTCACTCAATACAATTCTATTTTATCTCATTGTCAACATTATGTCTTCTTAATGATTAATATGATCACTGGCAACAAATGACTGTGATAAATTGCTCGTTCGAGAACAAGTAACTCGTGGCCACGTTCCATATTTATCAATCCACACAATGCTAATGAGAGGATATCATTACTCTTTAATTTAGCTATGAATTTCACCCTTTCTAATTAAACCATGTCATACACAAGTCATGTACCCAACATACCGGCTATCAGCTCGATTATCCTTATAGCATAAGCCTCCACTTATATCAAGCACACGAGTTACATATGCATGATCAGTGACTAACTTAGGATTTAGGTAATTCACACCATGAATGTCGCAAGTGAATTAATTCACAAACGGATTCATAATTAATTCATCTTGGGTCTAGTCCAATGTATCATTCTGCCAATGAATACATCTATGCCTTTACCCGTGGAGTCAACTGCTCCGATAGCCAAGACTAGTCATCTCCTAAAGTAAGTTATCTTTCTCGCAATGTAATAATCATTCTCAGTATTTGAATCAAATGCTCACTTTGATTCTTTTATGGGATTGCATAATCGTTTAGATTATCTACTAAAGTAAGTTATCTTTCTCGCAATGTAAATGTTCTTACAATGCCATTTATCATTAGTTTGAATTTAGACAATTAGTAAGCTAATATTTGTTTGTCACAATTTCGCTATGCATGCAAAATATGAAAGATAGAAATACAAAAAACATAGCATGAAATATAAAATTTATTTATTCATCATTCAAATACATAGAAAACAATTATATGTTTACTAAAATATGGGCATATTTCCCAACAGTAGGTATGTTGGTGCTTTGCAAGAGAAAACAAGAACAAAAAGAAAAACTCACACACTTAGCAAATGGAATAAACTTCTATCGATCTCACTTGTATTTTTATTCCAAAAATTACAATATAGATGATGAGTTCTTACAAGTAATCATCTAATCCAACTACTATATTGGAAAAGTAAAAACAAAACTTGTACACAAACTGATTAGGAGAAATTAGTACCTAATAACATCATTTCAATACTAAATCTGCTTGTTTTAACAAGTTACCTTCACTAACAGACTAAGCAAAAACATATTAAATTATGCACTTGCGAACCCTGCTCCTACTTCATTTGGTGGCACGTCAAAACCCTTAACACCTTGCACTAGACAGCTCGCAAGGTGGTTTGCACATTAATAAATCTTGGTTGGGCTCGCATCTTTGCTAAGCTTGCATGTTTAATGAGCTCGCAGCTTTCGATGAACTTGCAATTATGTTTGAGCTCACAACTTTGAATGAGTTCGCATATCTGGATGAGCTCGCAAATTTGGATAAGCTCACAACTTTGCGACCTAAGTTCGCCATTGCTTGAACGGCCACTTCGCAACAAGGTAAGAGTAACGAGGTTTAAACTCATGTCAAACAAATATTCACAAGAGCTTTAATCATTTGATGAAGCTAGAAATTTAGTTTAAAAGAGACTAAGATAAGGTTATAAAATTGGGGGGTCAAAACTAAAAATTTTGTATTAAAATGCTTTAATTAAATTATTAATTTTTCAAAAGAGCTAAAATTACAATTTTTTATTTAATTAGAGATTAAAAAAGTTTAAATTGAATCTTTTAATTTTGGGAAGGAAAGTATTGAGCCTAAGGGAAGTCAAGGTCTACTCTCTACCCCTTTTAGTTATGCCCTTGATTACCGCTCCATATAAATCAAGATACAAATACGATTAAAATAAATAAATAAATAAATAAACAAAATCTCGTTGGTTAAAAGTAGAATTGCTTAAATTAGTTTACATATATTAGGATATGTTAATCCTAAAGAACTTAGGATCATAATTATAATGATAAAACTGTTTAGAAGACTTGGAAAGACATGTTTTTTATTTGGATAAAATACATTGCATGGATATAGCAATTAAGCCTAAATATATATCATTTGTTTTCAAACTTATTTTCTGTTTTTGGGTAGCAGCAGTGCCTCTTCCGTCGACACTGAGCCGTCGTTACTACCCTGCTGCTTGTTGGATGTAGATCCTTGAGAGCAACAATGGAGGCATCTGCCACAGCAAGAAGAAACACATTGGACCATTGTATCCAACATCATTTTTTTCACTAACTTTCTTTCTCCTGGAAACACAGTTGCCCTCCCTTTCTTTGCTTCTCTCAATGATCCATCTTCAACTTTCTGATTAAGCCCCATCTCTGGAATTCCGGTAGTCTTTGTAAGAGTTGAGATATGCCCTTAAGGTGTTCGATCAAAGTACTAGTTCATATATATAGCTCCAAACAGAGGCATAAATGCTGCAGATTTGCCTAAGAATCCTTGACTGAAACAACCACAGGGAACTGCTTTTGGAATATCTTCCATTTTTATTGAGACAAAAAGAATCGAGGTTTGGTAAATTAGCAACTTCAAATGTGCGAAACCACGTGAAATACCGAGATATTTGAGATCAGCAGATTAACATACGTAGTCTTGGACTTGATCTCAGCGATTCACTAACGTCATTGTCGTTTCGTCATTTTAGCTTATTATATAACTCCAACCAAGCTACGTACGAGTGTTACATGCTTTTATATGTGTATAATTTCAAATATGAATCAATTTGTTTTTTACTTCGTTGAATTTGAGTGATTTTTTTACTACATGTTCGACTGTTGTACTTGTAAGTGATCATCAGCTTTCTGGAAGACGATTGAGTTCTCATCTTTTCTTCTGTTCTCAAATCCATCAACTTATGGTACAATACAAATATTATAAATTTTTGAAGCATTTTGATTTCGTCTTGAATTGGATTAACAGTTCTGTATAGAAATCTCCGTCTTCTGTTCCTCTTAATTTCGAAATTGAGCAAATTGATCCTTCTTAAAATACCAGAGCAATTTAATTTTGGAAGTAAGCAACTAAAATCAATTAACCATGAGAGTAATATTTTTCATCAATGGTATACATTTTGATTGGTATAATAACAAAGTTAGCCCACAAAGTTCAAATATTATGTTAATTTGGTCTTAATTTAATAAATTTATCTCGCAATATTTTTGTAAATGTGTAAATGTTACGGTAGAATTTGTTGATTCTTTTTAGAATTAAGGCCAAAATAACAAAACATGTAAACATTAAAGGTTAAATTTATTATTATACTTATCAAAATTGTGTAAAGCCGACGATGATATTAAGGTCGTGATTAATTATCTTAATTGTTTACTTTTGAAATTGACAGAAATTAAATTACTGACCTATTTAATTTTAAAATTAAGAGGAGGGGAAGAAATTGCATACGAAATCTCAATAATTACTAGACTGTGGGCGGATGCCATTAATTTAATGAAAATATTGTACTTTTTTTTTAATTATGAAACTACACGGAAATTAATATAACAAAGACTTAAAGCTCCAGCTGAGACAAAAATAGAAAGATTTAGACCCTAACGCGATCAACAGATTCTACTTGATTTTCCATGTCAACAAATTTTGAGAAAACTGAAACCTTAATTTACTAAACATAAATAATGGTTGGTTCTGATAAGGTAAATTAATGAACAAGAAGTAGCATAGCCTTAGAACCTATTGTCTTTTGCTTTTGGACCAAAAAGTTGAGGAAGTGGAGAACAGAGAGCACATGAATCTTTGAATGTCTTGTATCTCACGTCTTTGCCAAAACATCTGTTCTAGGACTATGCATTACCTCCATATCCCTTCACTCTCTTATTATGGGCTCCTTTCGTTCATTAAACAGTAACACATCTTGATTTAGTAGCGAATTATTCTTTCCCTTTTTTTCCCAAATAAAGTAGATTTTTTTTATAAAAAGATGAAACATGCAGAGCATCATTCAACTTATAGTGGTCTAGTCTAAAAAAACAACCAAACATAAGCACCATTGTCTAGAAGCACAATCCAGAACCTGCAACCACCTTGAAGGCCCAGTGGAAGTTGAATAGGGCTAATGACATCCAATTATATATGTCAGGTCCACATCATTTTAAAGCACCAAAATCTTTGAGAAATTTGATTTCTTCTGCTGCAGAACTCGGTCTCAACTACTACTACATTTAACATATTTATGAGTATATTAAATCTAACACTTTAGCCACAGCTAAGATCCATAGGTCGAGGGAATTGTTGAATGTACTTTTTCATGTCCTTGTATTTCGCTCAAAATATTATTTTAGTTTTTCATTCAAATTTTTGTCTCTTTTAAATTTTTAAGTTTGTGTCTTCTTGTTAAATCACTTCAAAATGAATAAAAAAATTATACGTTTTTTTAACTTTGCTAACATTACGTACATGTGAATGATACGTTGACATTTAATTAATTTTGTTACGTAAATATGATACATGTTAAGTTTCCATATCATCCAATCATTAATAGCAATGCTTGATTGGCCAAAATTTTCAATATCATTAAATTTTCTAATGAAAAAATAGTACTTTTTTTTGGTTATCAATCATATACTAATTTTCTAATCAATGGTTTATTACTAGTATTATTATCATGCATTATAATTTTAAAATTATTAATCTTATTATTACAAAATTTACAATCAATTTTACTATTATAGTTTCTATTAATTGCTTAGGCAAATTTTAGCATTTTAATAATTAAACATATAAGAATTTTCTTATTTATCATAATTTGTTCCCTTTTTTAATTGTTAATTATTATTTTTCTCATTATTAATGTACTTTAATTTAAAATTTAATAAGAAAAATAATTTTTAAAAACGAAAAAGGAAAAAAGAACTTAAGTTGAATTTAATAATAAGAATTTTTTTTAATGACAAAAGGTAAGAAATAATTTTTTAAACGAATTTTAAAAAAACATACAAAACTTTGTTGGATGGATAATCACGAATCTAAATATAGACCATAAAATAGATTTGAAGAATACCAAAAAATAGTTTTAAAAAATAATTGAGAAGGGTAAAAAAGTTTACTCCAATCAACTAAATTACATGTTGCACCAGAAGTATATTTGAATAGTAAAAATATTGTTTTAATAAAAAAGAAGAAGAAATAATTTTTTAAAACAATTCAAAATTAATAAATATTTTAGAAGGGTAAAAATATTTTTAAATAAATATTTTAGAAGTGTATTTGAAAAATTATAATATATGAAATATAATTAAATTTTTAAATGACTTTAATTAGAATTCATACCTTTATACAAATATATATATATGGAGAAAGGATTGTATGAAATTGTGATTTCACTTTATCTTTATCCCTTTCCAATGAGAGGATGACAAATCAGATTTTGTTCTCCTGATTTTTTGTGTTTTTAGTTTAATTTGGATTTTTTCAGGAAGAAAAATCTGATTTGTCATTCTCTCATTAGAAATGGATAAGAATTATATGGAATCACACATTTATACAATCATTTCTCCATATGTATGTTTGGATTTTATTTAAACTATTAAAAATATTCATCAAAATATCCTTTTAAAATATTTAATTATTAGACTGCTTTATATTATTAGGCTCCTTTTCATAGTCAACTATTATCTCATATTTATAATTCTGTTTACAATTATATTAATAAATATTTAAAATATATTTTACATGGTATTAATTTCTGTTAAAATTAATAAAAAAAATTGGTACATTACAAATTGGTAGAGTGTAAAAAAAATTGATAAAAAATTAAATATATACTTTTTATTGAATCGATGCAATTTAATATTAATATATGTGGTTTTTATTAATTTATTTAAATTTAAATGAAGTAAATATTTAAAATAAACTTTATTACTTTAATTAAAATAATTAAGATAAATTAGAATTAACCCATTAAATTTAAACGGTTAAATTTGTTTTTTACAATAAAGATTAAAATATTTTTAACGTAGATTAATCTTTGAGGTGATTTGATATAAATTAGCTAAAAAAAGGAAAAATTAAATGATTATTTTTTATACCATTAGAAACCAGAAAGGAACTGATCATTTGCATCAATCAGTTTGAATGTCCAAGGGGAAAGAAGTTGAAGTGAAAATGAAAATGAAAGGGTGGCATTTTCAGTTTCATGTGGGTTGACGAAAGGTGGAATAATAAAATATTTTGATTTTATTTTATCAGAAAAAAAATTAAGAAATTGACTAACTTTATAAGTGTGTTCACATTATAGAAGAAAAGGGTCAAGCACGAGATATATGATATCACCATGGTCACATATGGGGTTGCCCATACGTAACGATCTTATTTAATATTCTTCAATTTATTCTACGGAAAACTCTCTTCTGGTACCAAAAACAAAATATAATTCCTTTTTGTTATATATTAATTCCACTCATTTCCATCCTTAATATTCTATCCAAAAACAAAATTTCACAAAACAAACACATTCATAAACTAGTCCGCACTCATTTGATCCCATTATTTATTTAGGGTACCTATATTTGGTTTTAATGTTTATTTTAATATCAATGTCTTTTTTTTTTAATTTGTACTTATGTTTAGCTAATTTTTTCGTATTATCTAATGAATATTTGATACGCGATGAATGTAATATTTAACATGTTACGATAATGAAATCACACTCATATATCAATATATATATTAAAATTTCAAAATATTTTTATTATGTTTCATAAAAAATATTTTTTTATAACTTTTACAATGTTTTATAAAAATAAAAGTATATTTTTATAAAAATAAAAGGGATAATATAATTTTTGGCTTGAAACTTGACAACTAGATCCATTTTAGTCACTGAACTTGGATTCTATCAAAATTTGATTATGTGACCAATTTTACTGGATCAGACGATCGAGAACTGATCTATATAATGGTTTGAACAAAAGGGTTGAACCAATTGACTCGGAAACTGCTTGACATTGATAAAATAAAAAATTAAGAAAAATATCTACTATTGAGCAGGTTAATATAATTTTAAAAGTTTCATTTTTAAATTTTATTTATGAATTTTTAATTATTTATTTAATTATTGTTGGTCCAGTGGTCAAACCAGTCGAATTGGTTGAATAGGAAACTAGTGGTTTGACCTGTTCAACCATCAAACAGGTTCATTTTGGTACCTATACTTTTTATAAATTTTCAAGTGATGATGTGGTATAGTATTAAATAATCAAACTTTTATATTTTTCAAGTTTAGGGACCAAAATGAACTTAATTGTCAAATTCAAGGGCCAAAGTGAACCATAAAAAGTATAGGTACCAAAGTGAACCTAATTGTCAAATTTAAGTATCAAAAATCATATTAACCCAAAATAAAAATATAAAAATAAAGTTTTTATTAAGAATTTAAATCAAAATCATGAAAATATTCATTACATCACCTAAAAAATTATAATTTTTATTAAAGTAAAAATGTATTTTATATAAAAAAAACTATAAGTTTTTTAATTTCCAGATAATTAAATATTCATTGGATTAAAAAAAAGCTTAATGCACACTTTAATCCTATAAGTATACAATTTTCCACTTTGGTCCTTAAAGTTCTTTTTGGCCCACTTCAATCCCTAACATTATCAGACATTCTAATTTAGTCCCTAACATTATCAAAGTTTCTAGGTTCAATCCTTTGGACATTAAGAAAATCGCTAGGGTATCTAGTCAATCATATGATGCCACATATCATACAATGACATCATTGTGATGTCATCATATGAAAAAAAACCTTAAAATATTTAAAAATACAAAAATTAAAGGTATTGAAACTATTGAAAATAGGAAAAAAATTTAAAAATTATATAATTAAAAAATAATATAAAATTTACTCTCTTTTTTTAATTTCATAAATCACATTTACTAGAGCTTGAACATTATGTCATTGTTTCATGGAATGATATCACCTAGGGTAATTGTTTTATAATTCAATCAATTGGATTTTATAATTGAATAATTTTTTTCAAATTACTTAAATAATAAAAAAATAATGTGATTGTACAAGCCCAATTTTCATGCCCGGGCCCAATTAACCTCTAGCCCAAGCAAAAACAAAACACAAAACCTGTTAACAATTGAACCAAAACCAATTAACTTACCCAACTAGCCTAACCCGGAACCCAATTACAAACAGACCCAATTACCATTAACCTAACCTACCCAATCCATTACAGAACAGGCCCAAACCCGAGGCCCAATGTCTTAGCCCAATAAGCTAACTGCCAAAACTAGGGTTTCAGAAAGTCTGAAACCCTAGCGCCGCACCTAGTACTGTCGCCGCATATCCCATCGGCCACTTGCCCCAGACCTACCGCCACTCCTCTGGTAGCCACCAACTCCACCGCCATCGTCACATCACCTGCAAAGAAGATGGCAAACACGCAAGCAGAAACGAAGACAAACTTTTTTTCTCTTCTTTCTTTCGGCTATAAAAAGCCAGATCTATTATGTTTGGAGGGGCTTTTTTTCTTTTCATCTATTTTGTAATATTTACCCGGAAATATAAACAAAAAATCGAAAAGGTGATTTTTTTCGCATCTTTTATTCTCTATATTTATTTATTTTTAATCTTTCACACATATATACATATATATTAAAAAGCAGTTTATTTGCAAAAAAATAAAAAAAATACCTTTTGAATTTTCCGGCCACCGCACGGCGCTGGTGCGGCAAGGCGATGATCGGCGCGACTGGGGGCTGAGAACCCCAAAAGGCCGGAGCCTTAGAGAGAAAAGAGAGAGTTTTCTTTTTTTTTTTTGAAAATTTTTAGAAAAAATGGGGGCTGGGTGTTTTTTTTTCAGAAAATTTGGGTTTAAATACCCAAATTGAAACGGCGCCGTTTAAGACAGGGGATCCGCGTGTCGACCCGACCCGACCCGGAGGATCCGCGTGTTTTTTAGTTTTTGGACTATTTGCGCGCGCAGTCCCCTTATTTGGCAGCGTGTTATAATTTGATCCTTTTTTCGTTATTTTCTCTTTTTTTAATTTAGCCCCTGCAATTTCATTTTGTTCCGACTTGGCCCATTTCAACGCTGCGTTTTGGGCCTGTGGTTTATTTGCAGTTTTGGCCTTTCCCTTTTCAGCACGCGTTGCAATTTGGTCCTTTTTGTTTTTTTATTTCGATTTCGCCCAGTACTTCCGTTTTTATTCTGATTTAATCCATATTTTAGCAATTTTATTATTATTATTATTATTATTATTGTTATTGTTATTATTATAATTGTTTTTATGCATATACGTATTTTTTTAACTTATCTAATATGTAAACACTCATTTTTATATACATATCTATCTATATATATATAATTAAAACATATATATTATATATATTATTATTTCATATCTATTTTTTTATTTATTTTTTGAAATACGTATATTATATATTATCTTATTTTATTTTTATAATCCACATCTGTATATTTTTTATCTACATACATACCTTCTTATGTTTTGTAATATTTATGCCTTTCTTAATATATATATGTACATATTTTAACCTTTGTAAATACATATATATATATATATTTATATATATACATATATTTTAATTTTTGCCTATATATATCTTTATATTTAATCGTATTTACTATTTATTTGTTTCATTTTCATTTTTATTTTGAATGAATGTTTTAATTTCATTTGTTTTTATACTTTGTTATTTTTATGTTGTAGATTTGGCCTTTTTATATCGTTGTTATTGCTCGTATTTTTTATACTTTTTATACTTTCATATTCATTATGGTTTTACCATGCATAAAAAATGTAATTTGCTTTCGTATTTTTTGTTACGGTTTTCGTGTTTTTTTATTATACTCGATTTAACAAAATTGGTTTTGAATAAATAATATTTCGTGTTTAGATTCGAGAAGGTCGTACCCTAACTTACTGGGTTTCGATTTTCACGATAAATCTAAATGTACGAATCTTTTTGAACTCAAATTTTAAATGATCTCGGGGTTTAAAAAAAATCGCGTCCTAACTTACTGGTCGTGATCTCGTTTAAATCCGAGAGGGCTAAATTTTTTAAATAAACATTTTTCATTCGCGTATCGGGAATTCGAGACATCGTGTTCTAACTTACTGGATATGACTCTCTTTCTCGAATAACGTGAAATATGCTTCTTTTTCAATTTTTTTATAATACAAGGATCGTATTTTTAATTCCTTCAAGTTCTCAATTTTCGACATCAAAACATTAGCTAATCAACTAGGTACCAATTTTGGGCGTATCGAGGGTGCTAATCCTTCCTCGTGCGTAACTGACTCCCGTACCCGTTTTCTAAATTTCGTAGACCAAAACCGTTGTTTTAATAAAAATCAAATTATTTATTAAAAACATCCTTTTTCAAGGTGACCCAATCACACCTCAAAAAGATTGGTGGCGACTCCCGTTTCTTTTTTAAAAAAACCCAAGTCGACCCCGTTTTCCATCAAAAAAAATGGTGTCAACAGCTTGGCGACTCCGCTGAGGACACCGATAAGAGGGTCAAGCCACGTGGTGATTACTTTTTGTCTTTTGTCAAAAATTGAAAATTCGGTTTAAAATTACGATCCTTTCATCGCATTTTATCTGTCTTTATCATAATCATCATCATTGGGGTTTATAATTGCTCTGTTTGTTTAAATTTTGGTATCTTTCCGCATTGCATTGCATGACCGTTGGTCACACCTTTTTAAGTGGGAGTGAGAAGCTACGCCTTCGTGAGGTTTTCACCTCCGCATGGGATAGTGAATCGCTTTCGGGATATATCCGTACCTATGTCTTCGTGAGATTTTCATCTCCGCATGGCCATAGGGAAATGTATCCCCCTGAATCGAACTCGGTCCGTATGAGCCTATAATGGGTGAGGATCGAGGAATCTGCTGGTTCAGGTACCCTACTTTAGAACCAAACCACATGTAATGAGCCATAGGAACTGACCTAGGTAGAGCTACTCCAATTTTAGTGCTTACCTAAATGAATGTTGTATTTATTGTCGCTTATTTTAAATCTTATTCTGTGTTTAATGCTAATTTACTTTGTTTGTGATTGCATGGCATCTTCATTCTAAAAGAGGTGTCGATTTACGTTCAGTTTCTTGGTAGAAAGCTTATCATGGAAAAGGGGTTTGCTGATAAAGTAGAGGATAATGCGGCTGTGCGAATATGGGCTGAAACGACACAACGAGAGAAAGGCAATAGTCTTACCGAAGGGTACGTGTCAGAATTGTGGGATTTTACCTGTATCAGTGTAATCCAGAATAACCTTCGAGAAATGAAAGAAGTCTGGGATCAATGGGATGTCGAGGCCAAGCAGCTGTTCTATTGTAACTACGGTGACCTACCTTATCTGCTTAGTGTCAAAGTGGACAAGTATTTATTCCGAGCCCTTGCTCAGTTTTGGAATCCTGCCTACAGTTGTTTCACTTTTGGGAAAGTAGATTTGACGCCTACTGTGGAGGAGTATACGACCTTGCTTCGGTGCCCAAAGATTCAAGTCGACAAGGCTTATTCCAAGTTGCTTGTGTCCCTCCGTTGTTAAAGAAATTAATGAACATCACTGGAATGAGCGAGCAATGGGTCGCTGCCCGGATCCAACAGAAGGGCGACAGTAAATGTGTTCCTTGGAAAAGTTTGCGAGATTTGGTGCTTGTACATCCTGACTTAAAGAAAAGGGTCGATGTCTTCGCTTTAGGTATTTATGGACTAGTGGTTTTCCCCAAAGCTTTAGGACACATAGACGAGGCTGTATCTGATTTGTTTGATCGGCTTAGTAAAGGGGTTACACCGGTTCCGGCAATACTCGCTGAAACTTTTAGATCCTTGAATGCGTGTCGAAAAGCAGGGGAGGGAAGGTTTATTGGATGCGCGCAGCTCTTATTGGCATGGTTCCATAGTCACTTCTGGAAAGTCGAAAAGGTCTCTTATCGGGTATTCTCTGATAGCTACTCCCCTCTAGGAGAATTGGTGGCCACGCCAAGACGGGATGATATTTCAGAAGAAAAATGGATAGAGATACTCCAGAATCTCCGGGATGAAGATATTGAATAGAGGGCTCCTGGGTTAATTCCTGATGAGATATTGTACCGATGTGGAGATTTTGAATGGGTTCCGCTGCTCGGGATATGGGGAGCTATCGGATATGCTCCTCTAATCGTATCAAGACAGTATAGATCACGACAATTCATACCAGCAACGTAGGGGTTGGCCTATTGTAATTTTTCCTATAGGGAGGACAATTACAAGAAGAAGGTTCGAGAAATATCTAGTGCCTAGAACCAGACTCGTCGAGTGAAGATCTTAGCCGTGGGTCCGACAATTACCCCCGAGTATAGTCAGTGGCGTGATCAAAGGATCAACGACAACATCCCGGCGTCAAATTCAGAAACTGCTCGATCTTTAGAGGAACACTTACAAGTTTTGCCTTCTGAGATAGAAATCATCAAACAAGAATTTGAAAAAAGGGGTTTAGAATTGGGGAAGAAGATAGAACAACTAGAGGAAGAAAAAATGCAGTTAGGACTGGATGTGGACATTCAAAGATTAGAGGCCGATAAATTGAGAAAAGGAAAGAACAAAGCAGAAGAAGATTTGGACAGCCTGAAGACAGATTACAAGAAGTTACGTAGGTCGGTAAGAGCTGCTGGCTTGGGTAAAACGCCAGAACAATGGCGACAAGAAATTCAGGAGGAAAAGACGAAAGCTAATCAATGGGAAAAGAAATTTCAAGATACTCGGGCTCGAGAAGTCGCCTTGGGAAAGAGTCTACTAGTTTGCCAAGACGAGAAGACGGAGTTGAAGGTCCGGATAACTGAACTAGAAAGATCGCTTCACCAGTACTGTAATCGTAATGCTACGGTTGAATTAAGGGCGAGCTTAGACAAAATTGAAGAAGTAAAAAGACAAATAGGAGGGCTAGAGAATGCATTGCAAAATAGTGAAATTCGGATAGAGCTTCTGGAAGAAAATAATGAGCAGTGGCAAAGACAATTCCGTCGGTCTCAAGAGCAGATTAGAGAAAGAGATTATATTATGGGAGAGGCGGTGACTCAAGTGCGCGAAGTAGCTGATCATCTGCAAACTCTAGCGGTTCAGGCTGATCTATTAAGTTTGAAGTATGAGTCAGAGTCGGACAGGGGCCGAGAATTAGCTTGGCTTCTTAGAAAGGTTAAGGCTTTGAGTGTAAGGGCAAAGCCATATATGTAGTCTATTTTATGTAAAGAAACTCTTTATCTAGTAAAGTTTTCTAATGAAGTTGAATTAGAATCAGTGCCTCTTTTTCTTTGCATTCTTTTCATGCATTGCATCACATCATATGCATTAATGACCATTAAAAACCTAATCGAATAAAATCATTTCAGTTAACCTGGAAAACCAACAAAGTTACGGCACCCGAGCTAAGGCAAAAATTATGGACCAAAGGTTGGAGAAGCTAGAGCGACTTCAAAGAGAAATGCAAGACCAGTTGCAGGCGCAAATGAAAGAGCAAATAGAAAAGATTCAGCGTGACATGGTGCAAAAGATGGAGGAGTCCCAAAATGATCTGGTGGCTAAGATGACGCAATTATTGAAGGGAGTAGATAAGGGTAAAGGTCCTGTGATTGTTAGTGAAGAAGAAAACAATGGTGAACCACTTTATCCTCCAGGTTTCACGCCTCCGTATGCGCAAGTACAGACTGAGCTGCATCCACGGAGACCCTCTGTGTCGGTTAGGCCCCAGCAGTTCCAAGGCGATGCTTCAATCCCAATGAATTTTCAACCCGGAGCGGGCTTTAATCTCGGTGATAGCCCGAATAATATTGCTGTCCCAGATCTTGACGAGATGGTTGAAAAGGACAAGGCGAAGGAGGAATTTCCAAAACAATTTGAGGAGAAATGGAAATGGATAGAAGAGAAGTTTAGGGCAATAGAAAGCATCGAAAGCTATGGAATAGATGCAAAGGATCTGAGCTTGGTTCCGGACTTGGTGCTCCCTTACAAATTTAAGATGCCGGAATTCGAGAAATACAACGGGACTAGTTGCCCAGGATCCCATATTACTATGTTTTGTAGAAGAATGACGGGGCATATTAATAATGATCAATTATTAATACATTGCTTTCAAGAAAGTCTTACGGGAGCGGCGTCAAAGTGGTACAATCAGCTGAGCCGAGCTAAAATTGCTACTTGGAGGGATTTAGCACAGGCTTTCTTGAGACAATACAATCATGTCTCAGAAATGATGCCTGACAGGATAACTCTGCAAAATTTAGAGAAGAAATCGAACGAAAGCTTCAGACAATATGCATAGAGGTGGCGAGAGGTGGCGGTTCAGGTGCAACCACCGCTTTTGGAAAAAGAGATGACGACGCTTTTTATTAATACTTTGAAAGCCCCGTTCATCACTCACATGTTGGGAAGCGCTTCAAAAAATTTCTCGGATATAATCATGAATGGTGAAATGATTGAGCATGCCATTAAAAGTGGAAAAATAGATGGAGGAGAAAATAATAGGAGGGCACCCCCGAGGAAAAGAGAAAATGAAGTGAATAATGTGAATGCTTATGGTAGGTCAATTACCGTGAATCAACCAAAGAAAGTGGTTGCTAATCAACAGGGATCATCAAGACAAGAGTCGGGAGCTAGGCAAACTACTGAAAAGCCCCAATTCACGCCAATCCCGATGTCATACAAGGAGTTGTATCAGACTTTATTCGATGCACATGTTGTTGCTCCTCGTTACTTGAGTCCTCTACAACCCCCGTATCCAAAATGGTATGATACGAACGCGCAATGTGATTATTATGCGGGAATTTCTGGGCACTCGATAGAAAATTGTACTGCCTTCAAGAAGGTAGTAGAAGGACTTATCAATTTAGGTGTTGTCAAACTTGACGACTCACCTAACGCAAAGAATCCGTTACCTAATCATGCAGATAAGGGGGTGAATATGGTTAGCGAAGGTACGGGAGAAGAAGTCAAGACTGACATTGCTGAAGTAAAAACTCCATTGAAACGGGTCTGGAAAGAAATGGCGAAAAGAGGGTTGGTTATTTCAGATTCTGAGGAAGGGCATGAGATGGGAAATTATTGTGAATTTCACCATAAAATAGGGCATGAAATCCAAGAATGTGAAGGATTCAAGGCTTTGGTTCAAAGCATGATGGATAACAAGGAGATGAGGTTTTACGAAGATGCGAAAGAAATGAGGAGCATATGCGCGACAGAGTTGGGAACAAAGGCTCCAAAAATAAATCATCCTGTAGTCATTATCTCACGCCCTAAGGGTAATGAGGTTAGGGCTCAGGTAACACCAAAATTGTAATCCAGAAACCATCAAATTTCTCTTATAGGGATAACAAAATGGTGCCGTGGAATTACGGGTGTAATGTGACCATTTTGGGAAAAGAAGCAGAAAGAAATCAGGAAATAGGTTCTTACATGCGCAATGGAAAAAGATATGACGCTCAAGCAGAGTCGCCCAGGGAAGAGAATTGGAAGAAAGAACAGAGGAAAGGGAAAGCAGTAGAAGTTGAGCCATTGGTAAATGAACCAATAAAAGAAGAGGAGGCAAAGGAGTTTTTGAAGTTTTTGAAACACAGTGAATACAGTGTTGTGGAGCAACTGCACAAACAGCCAGCCCGCATTTCTGTATTAGCTTTACTCTTAAACTCAGAAGTACATCGGAATGCACTTTTAAAGGTGCTAAACGAACATATGTGGCTGACGATATTTCGGTAAACAAGCTGGATCGGCTGATCAACAATATTGGTGCTGATAATTTTATCTTCTTCAGTGATGATGAAATACCATCCGGAGGAAGAGGTTCTACTAAAGCCCTGCATGTTACTGTCTGATGCAAAGGGTACACACTCCCGGGGCCTTGGTTGATAATGGATCTGCACTAAATGTATTGCCTTTGTCCACTCTTAGTCGATTACCAATAGATAGTTCGCACATGAAAGCATTCCAGAGCATAGTAAGGGCATTTGATGGAACAAAAAAGGAGGTTATGGGGAGAATTGAGGTACCATTAAGGATTGGCCCAGTCACTTATGAGGTGGATTTCTTGGTAATGGATATTAAACCCTCCTACAACTGTCTATTGGGAGACCGTGGATACACTCAGCAGGGCAGTACCTTCATCATTACATCAGAAGGTGAAGTTGGTATCGAGGATCGGTTGGTAACAATAGATACAGATGAGGATATTATCACAATGATGACTAGCGATGCACCTTATGTGGACATCAACGATGAGGCACTAGAATGTTCTTTTCGGTCGTTAGAATTTGTGAACGCGATGTTTATTGCGGAGGGAAATAGAATTCCAGTACGAAAATATCCAGGACCACTGAGATGGGATTGCGATTGATGGTAGGAAGAGGAGCCTTACCCGGGAAAGGATTGGGAAATATCTTCAGGGAAGGATTGAGGCACCAATGCCGAAGGAAAAGTTGATAGATTTGGTTAGGGTACAAGCCAGACGTGAAGCAGAAGAAGAAAGAAGTAAGAGAAAAGAAAAGGGCGTTGAATGGACATGAGCTAAGTGTGAGCCTTAACCTTCCCCATATCTAATCTTTGTGTCGGAGGATATTATGGA